>NC_140001.1:23373281-24630914 GCF_964263955.1 Coregonus lavaretus | reverse complement strand
CCAGCCACTCTGCCCCCCTCTCATACCATGGGTCATCCCGGCTGCATTACCCAACATACAATCGTAGCTCCTCCATGCTGCTGTCTGCCCCCAGGTCTGCTGCCACTGCTGAACTCGACATCAGCCAGGCAGTGCAGGTGAGCACTGAGTTCAAGGCCGTGCGGACGCAGGAGAAAGCCCAGCTGCAGGAGCTGAATGACCGCTTTGCCAGTTTCATTGAGCGCGTCCACGAGCTGGAGCAGCAGAACCAGGTTCTGGATGCTGAACTGCTGATCCTCAGGCAGAGGCATGGGGAGCCCTCCCACCTCAGGTCCCTGTATGAGCACGAGATCCGCCAGCTCCGTGCTGCTGTGGAGGAGGCCCGTGATGAGAAACAGGCTGCCCAGAACCATAGGGACCAGATGGAGGAGATGCTGCAGAGTCTGCAGGGCCGTTATGAAGAGGAGGTAGTGAGCAGGGAAGAGATGGAGGGGCATCTGATGGATGCCAGGAAAGGGGCGGATGAGGCTGCTTTGGGCCGTGTTGAGCGGGAGAAGAGGACGGAGACGCTGCTGGATGAGTTGGCCTTCCTGAAACGTCTCCATGAGGGGGAGATAGCTGAGCTGCAGGCCCAGGTGCAGTACAATGCTCAGGTGTCAGTGGAGATGGAGGTGGCCAAGCCAGACCTGTCCGCAGCCCTCCGAGACATCCGCGTCCAGTATGAGAAACTGGCACATCGCAACCTCCAGTCAGCCGAGGAATGGTTCCGCAGTAAGGTGAGCGTGATGACAGAAGGCACTGCCCGCAACACAGACAACGTTCGCAATGCCAAAGAAGAGGCCGGGGAGTACCGCCGCCTGATCCAAACACGGAACCTGGAGATTGAAGCCTGCCGTGGGATGAACCAGTCCCTGGAGAATCAGCTACAGGAGGTGGAGGAGAAACAGAGTGCTGAGATCGCAGCCCTACAGGTCAGTGCCAGAGCAGCATGAATGAAAAGCATACGATTTCTAATTTTAAAAATGTACCTTTCTGAATATCTGCATTAGACCCTGCTGAGCCTAATCCTTCAGACAAATGCACACAATGTTCTACAGAAATGCGGAGTAATGCATCCTTTAAGTCAACAAAGTAAGTTTTGGACTGTAGATTACATGTACAAATAATTTGATAATGATGTGTATTGAAAACATGTCTACACTAGAAAATAGTGCCAAGTTTGTATAGCATTGTGTTAGAGTGCCTCCTTATTACTTAAAATGGTTTTATTTCAGAGATATTCCACAATAAATACTTTATTAATCCTGTTACAACATTAACATAATAAAGCATCTCTCCAAAACAGGAATCAATTGGCCAGCTGGAGGACGAATTGAGGACAACCAAGAATGAAATGGCTCGGTACCTGAAGGATTATCAAGACCTCTTGAACGTTAAGATGGCTCTGGATATCGAGATCGCAGCTTACAGGTCTGTGGCTCATAAAATTAGATCAGCAGATTTGGTGCCGTCTTTCGTTCTCTATATATCTACCCTATGTATCTATTCTCTTTCCAGGAAGCTGCTTGAAGGGGAGGAGAATCGCTTCAGTGCAGTAGGACCAGGGGCAATGTCCAGTGTCTACTCCCAAAGCCTGTGTGTTGCCCCATCCCACGACCGCCCCATGTTTTCCATGCAGTCCAGCCTGAGGTCTGGTGTCCCCTACCTACGCATGTACAGCTCATCATTCTCCTCTGCAGATGAGATTATAGCTGCTAGTCAAGCACAGCCTGCTGAGTCAAGACCTCAGGAAGAAGAGGAGGAGGAAGATGAGGAGGAAGAAGAGAAGGTTGAAGAGGAAGAAGAGGAGAAGGTAGACGAGGAAGCAAAGGAAGAGGAGGTAGAAGAAGAGCAAAAAGCAGAAGGTCAGTATTGTCCAGAGTTTTAATTCATGCGCTTTCACACGTTTTTCATGAAGGTTTTGATTTGTCAGGTTCGGTATCTGCAGCGGTTAACAACTAATCACATTGTCTCTACCTACAGGTGACAATGGAGATATGAAGGAAGAGGCAGAAGAGGAGACTAAAGAAAATGGAGAAGATGGAGGAGATGAAAACCAAGAAGGTAGGGATGGAGAGGAGGATGGAGCCAATGAAACAGAAGAAGGGCATGATAAGGGAGAAGAGGAAGAAGGCAAAAAGGAAGTAGAAGTGGCAGAGGAAAAAGAGAAGCCAAAGGACAAAAATATTTAAATCAAGATTGTGATGAATGACACATTGATTGTCCCATATCGAGGTGCTCTACAAATAGATCCATCAGTTCAGTACAATCAATCAGGAAACCACTGTATACAGGAGAGGCCTTTATGTTTGTGTGCAAAGAAGCAGTGTGGCTGTACATTGAGTGAAGCAAAGCATGACAGTGTATGCATGTGTGTGCAAGCAAGGTGATAAATAATAAAAAGCAAATACCTGTATATGAAATACATTAAAATAAATGCAATATGAATGCTCTATGGATGAGAGAAATGAGAAAGAGAATGTGTGGAGTTTTGTGAGCCAATACTGTATTGAATCAGCATGTGAAATTTTTGTTTGAAAAACCTATGTGCATTTCTGTCACCACAATATGCATATAAGAACACCACTGTGTTCAATATACTTGATTTTAAATCCCTTGATTTTAAATGCCTTAGACAAAATCTTCTGAGTGGGATCCATTATGTACAATACTGAACACAAATAAAGATTTGAAACATGTTCATCTGAATAAATTAATCTCTGGTATTATTGCACTATTGAATTCACTCATGAAGTTTCTACTCATTTTCATGACTGACCAGATGAGTCAGCAATAAGAGTTTGGAGTGTATAGATAATATCATTCGTGATTCAGGGTGTTCTTTTAGAGTACAAGGACAGTGTATTAGAATAACTGTTTCCTTTTTAGGTTTGTTGATAGATTATGTAATTCCTCCATAATGTACCTACTACCTGTACAGTATGTGTCATGAGAGACACCCTCTTAGATGGCCCTTTGACAAACACTGAACAAACTTTGAAATTGCTGATAGTTTCCCCACCTTGGTAGATTTTAAAACGATAAAGAACAGCTGAGAAGTAAATACATTTTTTATTTTATTTTTTCAAATCGACTGGAAATCAATGATTGAGAGAACTTTCACATACATCAACTCACATTTAAGATATTGTTAACATTATTCCTCTGGGTGTTCTTCTGTTCTTCTATAAATACATTGAACCGTCTTCAGTAGAGAACATGAACCCTGTGTGTGTGTGTGTGTGTGTGTGTGTGTGTGTGTGTGTGTGTGTGTGTGTGTGTGTCTCATAAGTCAGAAGGTCCTCTCTGTCCCATTATCCCCATTGTGTGATCAGTGAGCTGACATCAGTGTTTTTCCTGCTGGCTCACTCTCCTTCCCATCACTGGCCATAAATCAGAACCTTTATGATTCAGTTAGCTTGCTGCTGCACCAAAGGATCTGGCCAAATGTCTACCGATGGAGGACGCCAGCAGAAAGCAATTCCATTAGAGAAACACAAGAGGAAAGTTTCACATTAAACCTTGACAGAGGACGGTCTGTTTTATTCAAGACACTCTTTTTGCACCACACTGGTGGCGGAAATGCACAGCCATTCATACACATACAGGAACGTTGCATACATACTGTGGGCTATGTGTGACTTGTTGCTATTCATATCAAGTTGAATTTTGTGGATGTGTATCCCCAACAAGGAGAACACTTGTTCTTTCAAGGATATTAGTTTTACTTGACAGGGACGCAGAGAGAATGTCTTAATTACTGCAGTGGCTATAAATCTTCTGAGTGTTTGGCTGAAGTTTCCCGTAAATGGCATAACTCACACTATATACACCAATGTAGGGTAACAATTGGACTACAGATGCTGCAGGGCTCTGAAAATGTAACTTGGCAGTAGAATTGAGGAAAAACACCTTCAACAAACACTACATTATAGTCACATATATTATTAGAAAGCCAACGCCCCAAACTCTGCAGCTGCCACCTCCCTCTTTTCCCCCTCTCTATTTTCCCTGTCCTCAGCTTACCCCATCCTCTGCAGCTCCTCCCTCCATCCCTCCCTTTTTTCCTCCTACAAAAGAGAGGGTTTAGCAAGGAGTGAATGAGGAGACTGCATGGGTATCAAACTGATACCAGCACAGATTCTCTATATAAAAAATAACAAGTTGGGCTCAACATGTTGTTTTTTAAACTCTGCCTTCTAAAGGATGAACAGTCCTTTTAAAGCAACAATGGTAGCCACGAGGGTAATGTACCTCAACAAACATAACGAGTCAAAACACCACCTGATTCGCAGTTAGGAAAACAATGTTAATGTCAAAATGTTGTATTGTGTCTATACAAAAAATATATATATATATAATAAATAAAGGAAACAAAAGCCCATTCTACTGTATGTCATACAAAAGGTCTGTATGTGATATTGTACAATAAAGACAAGTGAAATGTATGTTGCTGGGATCTTATGGACATTCATTGTCAGTCACAAAATGGGCTTGAGAGGACTGTGCATAAGTCTCGCAACTGATCTGCTACCCTCTTGCGGTGCAACAAAGTATTAGGAAAGGGTTGTCCACCACTGCCTCCCCTTGAGACCTCCCAATACTGTAGTCCTTTAATGAAAAACATGGCATTTGGGGTATATGAGAAATAGACAGCATCCAAGTTACCAATACTACAACTTAAAGTATATAACTACAAACCCTCTTATTCCCCCAAAATACCACATTCACCTTACTTGACAAAGCCATTCGCTAACATTAATGTATTTCAATACATGTTGACAAAATTACCGACCTGATGACCTTTAAAGAAAGAGACCAGTCGATGCTGCTGGTGAAATGTTGCTGTGTCCAGTGTTCTTGTGATGCCAGGGAAACCCTGAGAGATCAGCTGTCCATCAGAGTCCTGCAAATCACTGGAGCTCCAGAACTAAGTGCCTGTGAGAAACAAACAGCAGCAGGTTATAATGTTCTTCATTCTTGCATGCTACAATTCAATTTGACAGAAACCATACAGAAATGTCTACATGGCAAGCAATCAGTGTTTAATGATGTAAATTGGAATGAAGCTTAATGTTTCTTGGTCAGGTGATATTATATGATGGTTCACCTTTAAAGGGACAATCTGTAGTTGCTTGTCACGTCTTCTCCCGTTGCTCCCCTCCGGTGCCCTGATTCGCCGGTCTACTGAGCCACCGGTCTGAGCGCACCACCTCGGCAACACAGGAATGGAAACCCAACGCACAATAATAATCTCCAGCGCACCTGCACCTCATCATCTCATCACCACCACTATATAGCCCTGGACTGTTCAGTCATTGTGTGTAATTGTTAGCATCGTGTCGTTTACTCGCTCCTTGTTATGCTCTTTCTCATTGTTAAGTAAACCTTTACCTTGTTGATTCCTGTGTCTGCGTCCTGCCTCTTCGTATCCTCAGTACTCGTCGCAGAATTACACACCTCTCACGAAAATGGATGCAGCAGGTAATCCTCCTGGAGTTTCCCAGCGCCTCAACCAGCAGCAGCTTGCCCAGTTGAACGCTGCCATGCAGGAAGTGCTCCAAACTCTGCATAATCTGCCCAGCGCTCCGGTTCCACCTCAGGGAGTGACGATGCACCCAGTCCACCTGTTCCTGTGCTATCACCAACTTCTGAGGGACCCCTCGCCCTACCGGAGCGCTATGACGGTAAAACTACTAAATGTAGCGGCTTCCTGCTACATGTTTCACTTTATCTGGCGCGTCAGCCTGGGGCATTTCCATCTGACCAAGCCAGGATAGCGCTGGTGATTTTGCTACTTAAAGGAAAGGTGCTGGATTGGGCCACGGCAGTCTGGGAAAGAGGTGCGGCCGCAGCTCTTACCTACTCCACCTTCCTCGCTCGGTTCAGGGCGGTGTTTGATCATCCCACGGCGGGAAAGGACAGGGGGTGAGCATCTCCTCCAGCTACAACAGGGAGAGGGGTCAGAGTACGCTCTGAGCTTTCGCACGGTGGCGGCGTCTTCTGGCTGGAATGACCATGCTCTGCTCCACGGCCTTTAGGAGAGGCTTATGGGAGGACATCAAGACGGAACTCTCATGTCGGGACGACGAGATGGACCTTGATACCCTCATCGCCACGTCATCCATCTTGACGACATGTTGAGAGACAGACGGCGTTCTCAACACCTCCCGGAGCCTCGACGCTCACCCCATCTGAGCTATGGAAGCTGCCCTGCCTCCAGGTCCTCACCCATGGAGGTGGGCAGCACCCCCTACACCACCACGGACCCCAGATCTCCTGGGGGCTCCTAATCTAGGCGGTATGACTCCTGTCGCCGCTCCGTGAGTGTTACATCATCTCCTATCACAAAACCATTGTTTTTAGTTCCCATAACGGTGACTGGTTATTCCTTCTCTTCCATTTCCACTGCAATGATAGATTCCGGATCAGCGGGGAACCTTTATAGATATGGGGTTACCCACCGTGCCACTGCCTTCTCCGCTACACGTCACCTCGCTGGACAGATTCCGCCCTCCAGCCCAACATTCCACGTGAGTATGCAGATCTCTCCGACGTCTTCTCTTCATCAAAGGCAATGTGTCTCCCTCCTCACAGGCCCTGGGACTGCACCATTGACCTGCTGGAGGGACAACACCCCCCGATGAGTCGCATTTACTCCCTTCCATGGTGGAGACAGTCCATGGAGAAGTATGTGGAGGAGACCCTGAAATAAGGGTTCATCAGACGCTCTACCTCTCCTGCCTCCACCAGCTTCTTCTTCGTGGCCAAAAAAGACAGAGGACTGACGCCGTGCATTGAATACAGGGGGCTGAACGCAGTCACCACCAAGTACCGGTACCCCCTCCCTCTGGTTCCGTTGGCCATCGAGCAGCTACGAGGGGCCCGTACATTACCAAGTTGGACATGAGGAGTGCCTACAACCTGATTGTCACGCCCTGGCTCTGGGACTCTGTTATGTTGAGCCAGGGTGTGTGGTTTCTATGTGTTTTGTGTGCTAGGGTGATTGTCTAGTTCGTTTGTTTCTATGTTGGCCGGTGTGGTTCTCAATCAGAGGCAACGTGAATCAGCTGTTGCTTGTTGTCTCTGATTGGGAACCATATTTAGGTAGCCTGTTTTTCCACAGTGTTTGTGGGATCTTGTTCCGTATGGTTTGTGTTGTAACCAAGGACTTCACGTTTCGTATCGTTTGTTGTTTTGTTCGTGTGGTGAATAATAAATAAAGTATGTTCACATTCCACGCTGCGCATTGGTCCTCTCTTCCCGACGATCGTGACAGAAGATCCCACCATAACTGGACCAAGCAGCGTGTCCAGGAGCCAACGCCAGAGGTGACTCTGTAGGATATCAACCTCGACTGGGTCAAGCCGCGGGAGGAGGAGAGAGGCTGGACTTTGGAGCAGAGGAGCGAGAGTCTGGCGAGAGCCATGGAGGCCTGGCCCACGGGGAGGAGAGACGGCCAGAAAATTTTTAGGGGGGGGCTCACGCCGTGGACGACGGGGCAGCAGGAGGCCGGGATAGAGTGGTTCAGCGGGTTGGCAAAGGAGGCCGCCAGGTTACGGGAGTCACTGGTCACCAGGGGGAAGGAGAATGTAGAGGCACGGCGAGAGGTACTGGGGTGTGTTGCCAGTCCGGTCCGGCCCGTTCCTGATCCCCGCGTAGGGCCAGTGGTGTGTGTCCCCAGTACGGTCCGGCTTGTTCTTGTCCCTCGCACCGAGCCTGTGGTGCGCGTCGCCAGCCCGGTCCGGCATGTTCCTGCCCCTCGCACCGAGCCTGTGGTGCGCGTCGCCAGCCCGGTCCGGCATGTTCCTGCCCCTCGCACCAAGCCTGTGGTGCGCGTCGTCAGCCCGGTCCGGCCTGTTCCTGCTCCCCGCACCAAGCCAGTGGTGCGCTTCGTCAGCCCGGTTCGGCCCGTCCCTGCTCCCCGCACCAAGCCTGTGGTGCGCATCGTCAGCCCGGTCCGGCCTGTTCCTGCTCCCCGCACCAAGCCAGTGGTGCGCTTCGTCAGCCCGGTTCGGCCCGTCCCTGCTCCCCGCACCAAGCCAATGGTGCGCGTCGTCAGCCCGGTCCGGCCTGTTCCTGATCCCCGCACCTAGCAAGTGGGGCGCTTCGTCAGCCCGGTTCGGCCCGTCCCTGCTCCCCGCACCAAGCCAATGGTGCGCGTCGTCAGTCCAGCACAGCCCGTGCCTGTTCCACCGGTGCCTGGTCCGGCACCGGTCAGCTGCTCCACTCCGGAGCTAGAGCAATCCGCTCCACCAGTGTTAAGTCCAGCTCCGGCCAGCAGGGCCAGACCGGACCCTTTGGGGGGTTGGTTGGAGGGTGGGGGTCAAGCCCGGAGCCGGAACCGCCTGTTCGGTTTATGTTTGGCGCGATCGCAGTCCGCGCCTTTGGGGGGGGGGTACTGTCACGCCCTGGCTCTGGGACTCTGTTATGTTGAGCCAGGGTGTGTGGTTTCTATGTGTTTTGTGTGCTAGGGTGATTGTCTAGTTCGTTTGTTTCTATGTTGGCCGGTGTGGTTCTCAATCAGAGGCAACGTGAATCAGCTGTTGCTTGTTGTCTCTGATTGGGAACCATATTTAGGTAGCCTGTTTTTCCACAGTGTTTGTGGGATCTTGTTCCGTATGGTTTGTGTTGTAACCAAGGACTTCACGTTTCGTATCGTTTGTTGTTTTGTTCGTGTGGTGAATAATAAATAAAGTGTGTTCACATTCCACGCTGCGCATTGGTCCTCTCTTCCCGACGATCGTGACACTGATACGAATCCGGGAAGGAGACGAGTGGAAGACTGCATTCAGCACTACCTCAGGCCACTATGAATACTGCGTCATGCCCTACGGCCTCGCCAATGCACCTTCAGTGTTCCAGTCCTTCGTCAATGACGTGTTCCGAGACATGCTGAGTAGACAGGTGGTGGTGTACATCGACGATATCCTGATCTACTCGGCTACGTTCGAGGAGCACGTCAGAGCCGTCCTACTCCGCCTCCGGGAACACAGCCTGTTGGTGAAGGGGGAGAAATGTGAATTCCACCAATCCCTTCCTGGGATACAGGATCAGTCCTCGGGGGTGTTCATGGAAAGAGAAGACTAACGCCGTCAGGTCATGGCCAGTCCCCACCACCATCAAGGGCCTACAGAGCTTCCTGGGCTTCGCAAATTTCTACCGGCGTTTCATCAGGTCCTTCAGCTCCATAGCCGCCCCGTTCACCTCTCTCCTTAAGGGTGGGCCTCAGAAGCTGGCCTGGAACCCTGAGGCTGACGCTGCCTTCAAGAGGCTGAAGGAGAGGTTCACCACAGCGCCCATCCTAAAACGCCCAGATAATCTTGTCCTTTCATCCTGGAGGTGGAAGCATCTGAGGAGGGCGTGGGTGCGGTCCTCTCCCAGCGGCAAGGTAAGCCAGAGAAAATGTATCCCTGTGCCTTTTTCTCTAAAAAGCTTACCCCTGCAGAGAGAAACTATGGAGTTGGAGACAGGAAGCTGTTGGCGGGGGTCCTCGCTCTGGAGGAATGGAGACACTGGCTGGGCGGGTGCAGTCCATCCATTCCGGATTCTTACTGAATCTGGAGCACATATGGACAGCGACACGGATTAGCTCTCGTCAAGCCAGGTGGGCCCAATCTCTTAATCGCTTTCAGATCATTGTGTTTTACCGCCCAGGATCCCAGAATGTGGAAGCCGACACACTCTCCAGGATGCACCATACTGGAGAAAGGAAGGATCTGGGGGGTCCTATCCTGCCCCCGTCTCTCATCGTTGCACCTGTCGTTTGGGAATTGGCAGAATATAACTCCCTCGTTTACTCCTCCATGGGTCTCACTCCCTTCCAATGCGTCCTGGGGTACCAGCCGGCCCTGGCCCCTTGGACACCCAGCCAGACCGATGCACCCGCTGTCGATGAGTGGTTCCGCAGGGCCGGACAGGTCTGGGACGCCGCCCATGTTACGCCCCTGAAAAAGGGGAGAAATAATCACGAACGTGACGCAGTTATTTCCTCACTGAAACTTTTAGTGTAATCTTTTTACAAAAATACCACATTTTACAGAACAACAGATCTACAGGAACCAGAGTTTTGTAGGGTACAAAGCTTATTCAAGTCACAACAGCATAAACTGTAATTCACTAAAACATATACAAATGTTTCAATATAACTGTCAAACACAAAGTAGCTTTAGCTCAGTAACCCATAACTACATTTATCAACCATGTCAACAAAGTATTTGAAACACATTATACAAATAACCCCAAATATATTATTAACAACGCACATATTCATTCACAATTAGCATAAAATGGCAGCTACTCTCGGTACAAAGCTAATCTTCGTTGCAACAGAGCAGATTTCACTCACACATGCACTTCAACTTAACTCTAATTTACTCAAGATGTTACTAACACATACCTTAAACTCTCTTGACATGTTAGCAAGTTATTACATTCAAATTAACTCGTTTCATATCAATAACGTACCTGAAAAAGGGGAGAAATAATCACGAACGTGACGCAGTTATTTCCTCACTGAAACTTTAGTGTAATGAGGAAAAAGACCGCGATTTCCCCAGAAAGTTGGTTGGAGACCAGAGCAATCGATCTCAGGCTCATAGATTAAGAGCATTTAGTAGATCACAGATTAACACTTTTACCCTTAAATTAGGCACCACAAAATAAAGTAGTCAATATAACGTTTACACATTCCTCTTACAATAATTTCCCCTTTTACACTTGACGGATTTTAACACATTTATGAATTTTATCAATCTCTATGAACTAGTACTGGATGCATGATCTTTTTAACCTTAGATATTTTAAGATCCTTACATACCATGAACTTACCAATACTTTTTAGTGTATAACAGGCTATGAATATGTCCTTTAACCTGTCACACTCTCCCCGACAAAATAAATGTTGTCCCAACATTACCAACATTGTCTTCTTAACAGTCTATAAGCACTGGACGTAGAAAATCCTCTTCTGTAAGAGTCCTTGAGCAGAGGTCAAAGTTCACAGTTCAAAGAGAACCAAGAAGTTATATTCACAGTCCATATCTGTTGACCAGCTGTATAAACAGTCCATAAGCAGTCTTTTCTCATACTATTGTCAACAGTCCATCAGTTTTAATGATCTCTATGCATAGTCTGCTAATTGTCTCGTGAAAGTCTGTGAAATCAGTCAGTAGTCCATGGTCAAACATGTCAACTCTGTCTGTGGCCTCAAGTTTGCTGAAGTCCATACATGTAGGGTGGCTGAAGGTAATATCGCTGTAGTGATGGCAGCCATGGAACCAGTCCTGGTGCAGGGTAGACAGGGAACAACTGTGGCTGTGGCTGTATACTGTAGCAGGAAGGGATACCAAGCTGATCATAGGTGATACGTCTTGGTGGGTGTCTCTCTCTTTGTGGCAGCTGGTAAGCTGGTTCCTCAGGTTCAGCAGCAGCAGTTAATGAAGGAAAGGCACTTAGTGGACGATCATCAGGCACATTTTCAGCAGGCAAGTTCATCTCCTCAGCAGGCAGTTCTTTAACTGTTGTTTTCTCCTCCAGCTGATTTTCAACAAGAGGCTGTGCTGGTAGCGTATCAGGAACTGGCACCGCAACTGTCTGTTTCACTGGTGGGGGCCTGTTTTCCGACTCTCTCGCTGGTTCAGCATACCTCTCAGGTACTGTAGGAGATGTGGGGGCCTGTAGCGGCTCATGATGAAGGTCATATTCATCCCCGCTGTCTTCATCAGAATCTAGAGGCTGTGATCCAGGCTGATGTCTCTTTTTCTTACTTTTGTCATCTTTAGTCATTTCTGGTTGTCTCTCAAAAGGTAAGTGGTCACAGGACATGAGCAGGTTTCTGTGCAGGACCCTGGAGCGTCCCCTACCCTTTTCTGGTCTCAACTCATAAATCGGCAGGTCTGAACCCATTTGTCTCACTACTGTGTGAATTTGATCTTCCCAATAGTTACGGAGTTTGCCTGGTCCTCCTCTTGGTGTCAGGTTTTTAATCAGAACTCGCTCGCCAGGCTGTAGCACTGAACTCCTAACTTTAGTGTCATAGTACTTCTTACTTCTTTCAGCAGCTTTCTGAGCATTTTCATTTGCAATGGCGTATGCTTCTTCCATTCCTCGTTTCCAGTTCTCCACGTAGTCTCGCTGGTTACTGGAACCTGCCTCTGTGCACAATCCAAAGAACATATCAACTGGAAGCCTGGGTGATCTCCCAAACAGAAGATAAAATGGTGAATAGCCAGTCACTTCGCAACGGGTGCAGTTATAGGCATAAACCAGTTTGTTTAGAGACTCCTTCCAGTTTGACTTTTGTGTCTCAGTTAGTGTCTTTAGCATTTGCAACAATGTTCTGTTCATTCGTTCCACTTGACCGTTCCCCATCGGGTGGTAGGGTGTTGTTCTGGACCCGGCCATGCCACTGAGTTTCTTTAACTGATGGAACAACTGATTTTCGAATTCTCCCCCTTGGTCATGGTGGATGCGGGAGGGGAACCCAAACTTCAGGGCAAAGTCATTGAAGATGAGATTTGCAGCAGTTTTTCCTGACTTTGATGTGGTGGCGTAGGCTTGAGTGAAACGTGTAAAATGGTCAACAATCACGAGGATGTACTCATATCCCCCTTTGCATCTGTCGAGATGGAGGAAATCTATACATACCAGTTCAAATGGCTGTGTTGTCACAATGTTTGTCAGAGGAGCTCTTGTTTCATGGCCTGGCTTTTTCTGCTTGACACAGCTACAAGTTTTAGTCACATAGTGCTCGATGTCAGATTGCATATAAGGCCAGAAGAAGCGGTCACGTACCAGTGATACAGTGCGGTCAGTACCTTGGTGTCCCATGTTATTGTGCAACTCTTCCATCACTTTACCTTTGTACTGCTCTGGTAGAACTAACTGCTTGCGGGCTGTAGTGATTCTGTACAGAATACCATCACTGTCGATTGTCAGTTTGTCCCATTCTCTGAATAGGCATTTTGTCTTTGAACTCAATTCCTTTTGCTCTTTAACTGGCGGTTTGGAACCGGACAGCTTGAAATCGAGCACAGGACGGATGACCGTATCAGACTCTTGTGCCTCTCTTATCCCCTCTTTTGGGATCGAGCTGATTGTTGCTGTAGTTGTCTCACCTTCAGCTGATACTGACATAGATGCAGCTGAAATTGACCAAGGCACAAAAGGCTCTTTCTGTACCTCTACTGCTTGTATAGTGGCGGCAATGGTGTCTGGTGGAAGCTCCTCAGAACATTCTCTCATCAGTGACTCTACATCCAGTGGCATCCTCGACAAAGCATCTGCATCACCGTTCTCTCTGCCTGGCCTGTACTTTATTGTAAAGTGGAAATCAGCCAATTCTGCAACCCACCTGGAAGTGGTTGCGTTCAGTTTTGCAGTAGACAGAATGTAGCTGAGCGGGTTGTTATCACTGTATACAGTGAAGGTCGGAGCATAGTACAAATAATCATGGAACTTATCAGTGATTGCCCATTTTAGAGCTAGAAATTCTAGCTTGCCAGAGTGGTAGTGATAGTTCTTCTCAGCTGCTGTTAAGGTTCGAGAGCCATAAGCAATGACCCTAAGCTTCCCATCTTGCTCTTGATAAAGAACTGCTCCCAAGCCTTGGTGTGACGCATCAGTGTGTACAACAAATGGCTGAGTGAAGTCAGGGAAACCTAAGACTGGTGGGTGAAGCAGACACTCAATCAGCTGTTCAAGTGCCTGTTGATGCTGGTCAGTCCACAGGATTGGCTTGTTTGAGGGCACCACATGACTTACTTTCTTTGTTTTTGCTTTCCGTGGGTGGTCAGGTAATTTCTCTGAATCTGCTTTCAGGAGGTCATACAGACAGCTGGCCCTCCTAGAAAAGTCTTTGATGTACTGTCTGTAGTAAGTGAGTAAACCAAGCATTTTTCTGAGCTGGCCCACAGTCTGTGGTCTGATCTCTTTCAATGCTCTTACTGCTTCAAAATCAGCTGGGTCAACTTTGCTGCCGTCTGCAGACACTATTCTGCCCAAATAACGGACCTGGGGTTTAAAGAGATCACACTTACTTGGCTTGAGTTTGATGCCATACTCTCTGAGACGCTGCAAAACCTTTTGCACATCATTCACATGGCTGTCGAAAGTTTTACTGAAAACTAGCGTGTCGTCCAGATAAGGAATGCAGATGTTGTCCCGGAGCCCTTCCAAACATTCCTCCATACAACGCTGAAAAGCTGCAGGAGCGTTCATGAGGCCGAATGGCATACGTAACCACTCATAGAGTCCCCATGGGGTCACAAATGCTGTCAGTGATCTGCTTTCTTCAGAGATGAACCCTTGGTGATATGCTTTTCCCTGATCTAAAAGGGAGAACCAGGAATTACCACCTAAACTGTCCATGATGTCCTGGACCCGAGGGATGGGCTGGCGGTCGGGATGTGTCTTTCTGTTCAGGTCTCTGTAATCTATACACAACCGGAGGGTCCCGTCCTTCTTCCTAACGCACACGACAGGTGAAGAATATGAAGAGTTTGACTTCCTAACCCAACCCTGGGCTATGAGGTCATGAAGGTAACCCTTCATCTCCTGATACAGTGGCCTGGGCACTGACATGTATGTGCGCTTGACTGGTTCAGAGTCCTTTAGAGAAATAGTCATTTTCAATCGTTCAATGCAGCCAATGTCATTGTCTGATCTGGAGAAGGAGTGACACTCTTCTCTAAGCATTTTCCTAACAACCTCTCTCTGTTCTTCGGTTAGGTGACTTAAACCTACTGGTGGATCCCACTGTTCAGTAGCAGTACATGGGGTTTGAACACTGGTGTGATTCACTGTGGCTGGAGTGACAGCTTTTTCAAAGACTTGGGCAGGTAACACAGTCATAATGGTTTGTACTGTACCGATTATGGTGCGTCCTAGCAGGGCAATGTCGTGGTCAGTGGGGTTAGAGACATCAAGCATGACAACTGGAAAAACACCTTTCTTAACTCTGACTAGTGTGTCAAAGAACTCAAGTTCATCTGGCCACTGCGGGTTCAGGTCTGGCTGGAAAAGCATTGTCATGTCGTCTTTGAAAGGCTGGGAAGCTACACGGCACTCAATCTGAATGCTACTGTGTTTTGGTACAGCAACCTTCTCTTTCTTGGTTTTCACTGCGTATTCATCTGTCTGTTCTGCGCTAACAGCCTGTATAAAAGCCCTCACCTTATTTCTTTTGAGGCTTGGGAAAGCTTTTTTCACTGTGCTGTACCGTTTAGTCTTTTCGGTCCTTGTCAGGATGTGCTCAATAACATTGAAACCTATGATGGGATGAGATAGGTGACAGCCTTTCATTACCAGCACTGGGATGATCAGTTCCTTCGTTTGGTCAGTTTCAGAGGCTAGCCGAAAAGTTGTTTCAATCCATCCCAGGTACGGCATTTCAGTCCCATTTGCTGCCATCAATCTTAGATCATCAGGTGAGTCCAGAATTTCTGAAACATCCCTCAGCCTTGCGTTTGGGAGAGATTCCGCTTTCCATCGTTCATCAATGACCGATACCTGAGAGCCTGTGTCCCATAGAGCTTGGAGGTGGTGGCGATTCAGGTGACACTCAACAAGGCACTGTCTACCGACTAGCGAGGTGACCTTATGGGGGTGGCAACCTTGAGCTAGGGATGGTAAAGAGTGGGCATTTTCTGCTGTACAGGAAAGCTTTTCACAGGTAGAGTCAATTTTCAGGTGAGTGCATTTTTCCTTATGTTTAGTCCAATGTTGGTTTTGACATCCTTTGGAACAGTACAGTGTCTCTTTACATGATGAACATTGTTTCAGGTTCTCAAATGATACTTCTCTGGCACAATTTGCACATTTCTGGGACTTTTTGGTAGCTACGGTTAACACTTGTCCCTCAGCGGTAACCCTTCCCCATTTAAAGGGGCCTCTTTGGATGGTCTGACTCCCCGGATTTTACATCCAGCTTGAAAATGTTCTCCACTCCCACATCGGAAGCAGTGTGTGCAGCGTGCATCTGTTCTGGCCTGCTGGCAGACAAAACACCTCCTTGGAGCTTGAGCAGAGCGGTTGGTATACAGGTTAGGTGCATATTGATACTGCGCAGGGTCAGGTGCTTGGGGCTGACTGTAGTTGCTGTAATACTGCTGCTGGGAAACAGGTGGCTGGGGTTCCCTATCTGGCCTCCTAACTGGAAGTGGGGCATGGGCATAAGGCGATGACTGAAACATAGGCTGCTGTAATGTCTCCTTAATCTGAGCAATCTCGGCACTGAGACCTTTTAGGGAAGCTACACCTGTCTTAAGTTCAGCTAACTCTGTTAATAGTTCTGCGGGTATCTTAGCTTTGGCTTCCTTCACAGGACACTTTGCAGATGGCGTATCTTCTAACTGGACTACACTTACAGTTGTAGCAGGCTGTGGGGCATTAAAACGCTTTTTGTTTCGTCTTTCTAACTCATTAGCACAAGCAATGTTAAGCTTCTCTAGCAAAACCTCATCTGATGTTTCGCTATCAAGCAGGAGAGGCTGCATGTCTATCCTGATACTGTCACTCTGGAGACCTGTAAGGACTGTGTGTAAACACATGCGCTGGACTAGGGCAGGGTCATACTTAAGCCCTGATTCTGACTCCTGGGACGCAAATAGTACTTTCTGCCTCAAATCTAAGACGCGCATCAGGAAGCTTTGAGGGGTCTCCTTGCTATGCTGTGCTTCTGAAGCTAGCTGTTTGTAAAGCTCTGTTGCACTCTTCTCTTGGAAGTGAGAACGCAGGATGCATCTAAGTGTGGGAAGAGTTAGCTGGGGTTTACCTTCCAAGTAGCTGCGTAGCTGTGAGCCTGGAGAAATAGCCCTGATTACTGCGTCTACTATTTCTACCTCAGGATAGCCTCTGTTAAGTCCATTCTCAATCTGATGGGCAAGGCTGGAAAAAGTCAGTTTATCTTTCTGGCCCGGTTCACCTATCTGACCAGAAATTTTTAACTCTTTGCGCCAGTATGAGCCGGGCTGTGCACTGGGTGAGAGCTGCATGCTCCTCTGAAGATGGGCAGGGGGTTGGGGCTGGCGCAGAGAATCACTGGCTTGGTCTGCAGTACTCTGCTCAGTTCCCACCCCTTGTTGTGGGGTTACAGTTCTCAGTCCCTCTATTCTGTGATGTGTTCTGGCTGTTTCAATATCATGGTCAGTTTGCCCTGTCTTGCTATCTATGCCACTGATCATCTCTGTCATTTTGTCTTTAAGTAACAATAATTCCGACATGCCGCCATCTTCTAACTCTGCAACTTCCTCTCTTTCAAGGAACATCATAATGTGAGTCATCAATGATATGCGGGATTTGTCTTGAACAACTCTTCTCTGTTCGCCTGATATGTCAAGGAAATCACATACGTCTAGTAACTTGTCTTTAGTCAGGGTTTGCAATTCTCCTACTACCTCTTCCTGTAGTTCTTCCAAGGCGGTTGTCATGTTGACAGGACAGGAGGAACCTTTACTGTGCAGGAGTTGACTCTGAATTAGATGGTCCTTACTGTCTCTGATGGTCTCTCAACGGCCTCAGTTGACACGTACTTAACCCCCAACTTCCAGCTCCCCTCGAACAGCAACACTTTCCTCACTGCAGCCTGCCTGGGTTGTTATGTAGGGATTTAGCTGGCTCGGAATTCAGCGACCAGGATGTGGAAGCCGGACATCTGAGCAGCAATCTCAGCGGAGCCTCCAAAATGTTACGCCCCTGAAAAAGGGGAGAAATAATCACGAACGTGACGCAGTTATTTCCTCACTGAAACTTTTAGTGTAATCTTTTTACAAAAATACCACATTTTACAGAACAACAGATCTACAGGAACCAGAGTTTTGTAGGGTACAAAGCTTATTCAAGTCACAACAGCATAAACTGTAATTCACTAAAACATATACAAATGTTTCAATATAACTGTCAAACACAAAGTAGCTTTAGCTCAGTAACCCATAACTACATTTATCAACCATGTCAACAAAGTATTTGAAACACATTATACAAATAACCCCAAATATATTATTAACAACGCACATATTCATTCACAATTAGCATAAAATGGCAGCTACTCTCGGTACAAAGCTAATCTTCGTTGCAACCAAGCAGATTTCACTCACACATGCACTTCAACTTAACTCTAATTTACTCAAGATGTTACTAACACATACCTTAAACTCTCTTGACATGTTAGCAAGTTATTACATTCAAATTAACTCGTTTCATATCAATAACGTACCTGAAAAAGGGGAGAAATAATCACGAACGTGACGCAGTTATTTCCTCACTGAAACTTTAGTGTAATGAGGAAAAAGACCGCGATTTCCCCAGAAAGTTGGTTGGAGACCAGAGCAATCGATCTCAGGCTCATAGATTAAGAGCATTTAGTAGATCACAGATTAACACTTTTACCCTTAAATTAGGCACCACAAAATAAAGTAGTCAATATAACGTTTACACATTCCTCTTACAATAATTTCCCCTTTTACACTTGACGGATTTTAACACATTTATGAATTTTATCAATCTCTATGAACTAGTACTGGATGCATGATCTTTTTAACCTTAGATATTTTAAGATCCTTACATACCATGAACTTACCAATACTTTTTAGTGTATAACAGGCTATGAATATGTCCTTTAACCTGTCACACCCATGTCTGTCTCCAGAGGGCCATTCGTCACCGCAGTGAGGCTCCCGTATTCCAGCCTGGTGATCATCTCTGGCTGTCCACTTGAAACCTCACTCTCCGCCTGCCCTGCAAGAAACTGAGCCCCCGGTTTGTGGGGCCGTTTAAGGTTCTCCGGCGGATTGATGAGGTGTCGTACCGGCTGCTCCTTCCCCCTCACTACCGTGTCTCACCTACTTTTCATGTGTCTCTCCTCAGGCTTTGGTTCCTGGTCCTCTGGCGGATGCCGTCCCCCGGTGTACGCCCCCTCTGCACCTGGACATTGACGGGAGTCCGGCGTATGCTGTGAGGGACCTGCTGGACTCCAGGTTCCGTGGGGGACGGCTCCGTTACCTGGTGGACTGGGAGGGGTATGGCCCTGAGGAGCTGGGGATGGGGATGTTCTGGACCCAAACTTAATTTGGGACTTCCACCGTCGCCGACCGGCCTGCTCCTCGTCCTCGGGGTCGTCCACATGGCCGGCGACATCCTGCGGCGGGAACTGTCACGTCTCCTCCCGTTGCTCCCCTCCGGCGCTCTGATTCACCAGTCTACTGAGCCACCAGTCTGAGCGCACCACCTCGGCAACACAGGAATGGAAACCCAACGCACCCTAATCACCTCCAGCGCACCTCATCTCATCGCCACCACTATATAGCCCTGGACTGTTCAGTCATTGTGTGTAATAGTTAGCGTCGTGTCGTTTACCTGCTTCTTGTTATTCTCTTTCTCATTGTTAAGTAAACCTTTACCTTGTTGATGTCTGCGTCCTGCCTCTTCGTATCCTCAGTACTCATCACATTGCTTCATCAATTTTTGGACTTCTGAATTAATTGATGGTACCCGTTGATTCTTGAAGAATATAACTTATAAATGCCTCATGATAAAATATACGCTTGTTTCAATCCAATGTTTGCAAACCAAGTTAATATAAACAAACACTATATAGCCTCAACATGGTTAGAACTATAATTGTGATGTCAGGCCTTGCATCCATAGCTCGGTCTATGAATTTGACAGTGGTTACATTTCTCCAGCCCTATCCCTGAGTTTTTTTAAAAACCAAAATGGGTGGGGAGGGCACTTTGTTATGGTTTCAACTGATTCCCGCTTTAAAGAAGTAGACCCTGTCATGGTCATGAGGTGGGCATCTACTCCATCCTGAGGAAGCCCCTTCCAACCCTGCTGCACTACTCCTGGGGTCACCCCAGCGA
Source organism: Coregonus lavaretus (assembly GCF_964263955.1). Lineage (NCBI taxonomy): Eukaryota > Metazoa > Chordata > Actinopteri > Salmoniformes > Salmonidae > Coregonus > Coregonus lavaretus. Next base: position 24,611,037 of record NC_140001.1, on the reverse strand, counting down.
GGTCTGCCTCTGCGGTTGTCACTTGTCACCCTCACCCAATCAGACAGTGTCAAAGGAACCCTCACACTGGCCTGGAGGTAGAGACAAATGGGTGATATATTGTGTGTTTTGTATTATCCCAGTACACATTAGCTACCATATAGCTGTTGTATGGCCTTTCGGTCCTCCCAACCCATCTCCATAGGGCTGTCATTGGGGTACAGAGAGTGCATCACAGAGTTAGGGGAAGACAAGTGCGGCAGTCCCAGTACATGTCCTGTCTCATGCAGCAAAACCTGCATTTAAAACCCAACGCTAAACATTCTGAATTTCACAGCACACTGAGAAACAAATGTGCCACGTTGAGTGTGTGTATAGCCTACTGTACCTGCAGCAGATTGACCCTATGGTTGGATGGAAAAACACTGTAGACTTCATCATCCAGGTGGATCTGTCCTGGCTGGGCTGTATGTGCAACCTCTCCTCCTGGTCCATCGAACAACAATGGACAGCCCAGGTGATGCCCTGAAGAGGGAGGGTCAGAAACACACAGACCAAAGGGAGACTTGTCTGAGCCATAAAGATAGAGAACACATCATGGATATAACCCGTTTTAACGTGGACATTGCCATTGAGTGCTTCCACCATTTTACACCATCAAGTGGGTGGTGATTCCTATGAGTTGGGAGCAATCAGCCAATGAAGAAAGCCTCAATGGTGCTGCCCATGTGTCACAGACACTATAATGGCACAGATAAAAAGATGAGTCATCTATCTATCGCTATGGTCTGAGCACATCTCTCACAGAAAATTGAAAAAAGTAGATTCAATATGTAAGCACTACAATGGAATACTATAAACTTGGGGAACACCAACTGGGCTATACATCATACAGTAACATTCAGAGCGTGTCAGTAATATCTGTTCCAAACCCTAGACGGATTTCAATCTCTGCCCCAGGAGAAGTAGGGTCCTCCTGGAAGGAGAGGGGAGCCTCCTCAGCCCATTGCTGGAGGGACAAATAAATCACTTTCCGCTGCTGCTGGACAGGCAGGTGGCTGCTGAGGCCCTCCGATACCTGAGCCTGCGTTTGGCATAGCCCAGCCCGGGCATGGGGCCCAGGTCTCTGGGACCTGAAAACCTGATATGGCTTGAACCCACACCTAGATCCTCACTACTCATATGTCTTTTAGCCTCTTTGGTCCACTGGAGAGGTGCTGAAACATCCTTGGGAGAAGGGATCATATAAAGGATCACTGGTGAACTCATGGTCTTATCTTTGAACAGATGGTTGGAGGACAAGAGTTGTTTATGATCGTCTTCTGATGCAGATGCTATAGTCACTGCTACCTTGTTGACAAGTAAGGAACTGTCAGGAGCGACGTGTATGCAGTGAGTGAAGTCAAGCGCAGGACACAGAGATACTAGCAGACGTACTTTACTAATAGTAAAGAACAAAAAAAATAAAAACTCCTAACCGGGAGGAAAACCAATACACGTATACGACGTAACAGCAATGCCGATACAGCCTAGACACAAAACAATAACACACAATACCAAACGAGAGACATGGGTAAATATAGGAACTACAATCAAACATAATAGACAACAGGTGTAACCACTCAAGACATAACAAGACAAACACCGAAACATCGACGCGTGGCTCCAGCCGTGCGCCGACCCCGGCCTCGGGGACGGCCAGGAGGACGCGGAGCAGGGCGAGTCGGATGACTCCGGTGGAACTCCGTCAACAGAGAGGGATCTAGGATGTCCCTCCTAGGGACCCAGCACCGTTCCTCCGGACCGTACCCCTCCCACTCCACGAGATACTGCAGACCCCCCATCCGACGTCTCGAAGCCACGATGGAACGGACTGAGTACGCCGGAGCCCCTTCGATGTCTAGTGGGGGCGGAGGAGCCTCTCGTATCTCATTCTCCTGGAGTGGACCAGCTACCACCGGCCTGAGGAGAGACACATGGAACGAGGGGTTAATGCAGTAATTTATGGGCAGTTGTAACCTATAACATACAGTGGGGAGAACAAGTATTTGATACACTGCCGATTTTGCAGGTTTTCCTACTTACAAAGCATGTAGAGGTCTGTAATTTTTATTATAGGTACACTTCAACTGTGAGAGACGGAATCTAAAACAAAAATCCAGAAAATCACATTGTATGATTTTTAAGTAATTCATTTTCATTTTATTGCATGGCATAAGTATTTGATCACCTACCAACCAGTAAGAATTCCGGCTCTCACAAACCTGTTCGTTTTTCTTTAAGAAGCCCTCCTGTTCTCCACTCATTACCTGTATTAACTGCACCTGTTTGAACTCGTTACCTGTATAAAATACATTTGTCCACACACTCAATCAAACAGACTCCAACCTCTCCACAATGGCCAAGACCAGAGAGCTGTGTAAGGACATCAGGGATACAATTGTAGAACTGCACAAGGCTGGGATGGGCTACAGGACAATAGGCAAGCAGCTTGGTGAGAAGGCAACAACTGTTGGCACAATTATTAGAAAATGGAAGAAGTTCAAGATGATGGTCAATCACCCTCGGTCTGGGGCTCCATGCAAGATCTCACCTCGTGGGGCATCAATGATCATGAGGAAGGTGAGGGATCAGCCCAGAACTACACGGCAGGACCTGGTCAATGACCTGAAGAGAGCTGGGACCACAGTCTCAAAGAAAACCATTAGTAACACACTACGCCGTCATGGATTAAAATCCTGCAGCGCACGCAAGGTCCCCCTGCTCAAGCCAGCGCATGTCCAGGCCCGTCTGAAGTTTGCCAATGACCATCTGGAGGATCCAGAGGAGGAATGGGAGAAGGTCATGTGGTCTGATGAGACAAAAATAGAGCTTTTTGGTCTAAACTCCACTCGCCGTGTTTGGAGGAAGAAGGATGAGTACAACCCCAAGAACACCATCCCAACCGTGAAGCATGGAGGTGGAAACATCATTCTTTAGGGATGCTTTTCTGCAAAGGGGACAGAACGACTGCACCGTATTGAGGGGAGGATGGATGGGGCCATGTATTGCGAGATCTTGGCCAACAACCTCATTCCCTCAGTAAGAGCATTGAAGATGGGTCATGGCTGGGTCTTCCAGCATGACAATGACCCGAAACACACAGCCAGGGCAACTAAGGAGTGGCTCCGTAAGAGGCATCTCAAGGTCCTGGAGTGGCCTAGCCAGTCTCCAGACCTGAACCCAATAGAAAATCTTTGGAGGGAGCTGAAAGTCCGTATTGCCCAGCGACAGCCCCGAAACCTGAAGGATCTGGAGGAGGTCTGTATGGAGGAGTGGGCCAAAATCCCTGCTGCATTGTGTGCAAACCTGGTCAAGACCTACAGGAAATGTATGATCTCTGTAATTGCAAACAAAGGTTTCTGTACCAAATATTAAGTTCTGCTTTTCTGATGTATCAAATACTTATGTCATGCAATAAAATGCAAATTAATTACTTAAAAATCATACAATGTGATTTTCTGGATTTTTGTTTTAGATTCCGTCTCTCACAGTTGAAGTGTACCTATGATCAAAATTACAGACCTCTACATGCTTTCTAAGTAGGAAAACCTGCAAAATCGGCAGTGTATCAAATACTTGTTCTCCCCACTGTACCTTGTTCAATCTCCTCAGGACTTTAAATGGCCCCACAAACCGCCGACCCAGCTTCCGGCAGGGCAGGCGAAGGGGCAGGTTTCGAGTCGAGAGCCAGACCCGATCTCCAGGTGCATAAACTGGACCCTCACTGCGGTGGCGATCGGCGCTCGCCTTATGCCTACTGATAGCCCGCTGCAGATGGACATGCGCAGCGTTCCATGTCTCCTCAGAGCGCCGAAACCACTCATCCACCGCAGGAGCCTCGATCTGGCTCTGATGCCAGTGTGCCAGGACCGGCTGATACCCCAACACACACTGAAAAGGAGTAAGATTAGTGGAGGAGTGGCGAAGTGAGTTTTGGGCTATCTCTGCCCGGGGGATATACCCCGACCACTCCTCCTGCCGGTCCTGGCAATAGGACCTCAGAAACCTACCCACATCCTGGTTTACTCTCTCCACCTGCCCATTACTCTCAGGGTGAAAGCCCGAGGTAAGGCTAATCGAGACCCCCAAACGTTCCATAAACGCCCTCCAGGGACCCCGATCAGACACTATATCCTCAGGCACCCCGTAGTGCCGGAAGACGTGGGTAAACAAGGCGTCGGCCGTTTGTAGGGCTGTAGGGAGACCTGGCATTGGAATGAGACGGCAGGCCTTAGAAAACCGATCCACAACGACCAAGATCGTGGTATTCCCCTGGGAGGGGGGAGGTCCGTGACAAAATCCACCGATAGGTGAGACCACGGCCGTTGTGGAACGGGTAGAGGTTGTAACATCCCTCTGGGAAGGTGTCTAGGCGCCTTACACTGAGCGCACACCGAACAGGAAGAAACTTAAACCCTCACGTCCTTAGCCAAGGTGGGCCACCAGTACTTCCCGCTAAGGCAGTGCACCGTTCGACCAATACCCGGATGACCAGAGGAGGGTGACGTGTGAGCCCAATATATCAGTCGATCACAGATCTCGAGCGGCACGTACTTCCGCCCCTCTGGACACTCAGGAGGAGTAGGGTCTGTACGTAACGCCCACTCGATCTCCGCATCGACCTCCCACACCACCGGTGCCACTAGACAAGACTCCGGAAGTATGGGAGTGGGCTCAATGGACCTCTCCTCTGTGTCATATCGCCGGGACAGGGCGTCTGCCTTCACGTTCTGTGACCCTGGTATATACGTGAGCTTAAATACAAACCGGGCAAGAAACATGGCCCACCTAGCCTGACGAGGGTTCAGTCTCCTCGCTGCCCGGATGTACTCCAGGTTACGATGGTCAGTCGGAATGAGGAAAGGGTGTTTAGCCCCCTCAAGCCAATGCCTCCACACCTTCAGGGCTTGAACCACCGCTAGCAGCTCCCTGTCCCCCACGTCATAATTGCGTTCCGCCGGACTGAGCTTCTTAGAATAAAAAGCACAGGGACGGAGTTTAGGAGGCGTGCCTGAGCGTTGAGACAGTACAGCACCATTCCCCGCCTCGGACGCATCCACCTCAACTTGGAACGCCAAAGAGGGGTCCGGATGTGCCAGCACCGGAACCGAGGTGAACAGGTCCTTCAGATGTCTAAACGCCCTGTCCGCCTCAGCCGACCACTGCAAACGCACCGGGCCCCCCTTTAGCAGGGAGGTGATGGGAGCTGCTACCTGTCCAAAACCCCGGATAAACCTCCGGTAGTAATTGGCAAAACCCAAAAACCGCTGCACCTCCTTAACCGTGGTGGGAGTCTGCCAATTACGCACGGCTGAAATGCGGTCAATCTCCATCTCCACCCCTGACGCGGACAACCGATGTCCCAGGAAGGAGATGGACTCCTGGAAAAACAGGCATTTCTCCGCCTTCACATACAAGTCATGCTCCAACAGTCTACCCAACACCCGACGCACCAGGGACACATGCTCGGCTCGTGTAGCGGAGTATATTAGAATGTCATCAATATACACCACTACACCCTGTCCATGCAAATCCCGGAAAATCTCGTCCACAAATGATTGGAAGACTGAAGGAGCATTCATTAACCCGTATGGCATGACAAGATACTCATAGTGACCCGAGGTGGTACTAAATGCTGTTTTCCATTCATCTCCCTCCCTAATGCGCACCAGGTTGTAAGCGCTCCTGAGATCCAATTTTGTGAAGAATCGCGCCCCGTGTAATGACTCCGTCATACTCGCAATCAGAGGGAGAGGATAGCTGTATTTAATGGTAATCTGATTGAGACCACGATAATCAATACACGAGCGCAAACCCCCATCCTTCTTCTTCACAAAAAAGAAACTTGAGGACGCAGGAGAAGTGGATGGCCGTATGTATCCCTGTCCCAGAGATTCGGTAACGTATGTCTCCATAGCTGTCGTCTCCTCCTGAGACAGAGGATACACATGACTATGCGGAAGTGCAGCGCCTGCCTGGAGGTCTATCGCACAATCCCCCTGTCTATGAGGTGGTAATTGAGTCGCCCTCTTCTTACTGAAGACGAGTGCCAAATCTGTATACTCAGGAGGAATGTGCAGTGCGGGCATTTGGTTCGGACTTTCCACCGTCATTGCCCCTACGGAAACACCTATACACCGCCCGACACACTGATCATTCCCTGAGAGCCCTCTGTTGCCATGAAATGTTGGGGTCATGAGATATTAACCAGGGAAGCCCCAACACCACGGGAAACGCAGGAGAGTCAATCAAATACAACTGTATAATCTCCTCATGACCCCCCTGCGTCTTCATCTTAAGTGGCGCTGTGACCTCCCTAATCAATCCCGACCCCAAAGGGCGGCTGTCTAGGGCATGGATGGGGAAGGGCACATCAACTGGTATAAGGGGAATCCCTAACTTATACGAGAAACAGCGATCGATAAAATCCCCACCTGCGCCTGAATCGACTAGCGCCTTATGCTGGGAGTGAGAAGAAACCTCGGGAAACACAACTTTAATACACATGTGTACAACAGAGAGCTCTGGGTGAGTTGGGTGCTTACTCACCTGGAATGACTCATCAGTGCGTGGCCTGCTGCCTCGATCCCTAGGAGACCCTCCCCAGCACCGAACCGCAGTGTGTCCTCTGTGGCCACAGTTGGTGCAGGGGACGGCCTCTCTCCTGATCTCTCTCCTCTTCTCTCTAGCACCAGCACCCCCGAGCTCCATAGGGCTCGGCTCGGAGGTGCTGGGGGATGGAATGGACGGCCCCAACTCCGGACGTCCGCGGGTAGCCAACAGGGTATCCAGATGAATCGACATGTCCACTAGCTGATTGAAACTTAGGTTGGTGTCCCTGCAGGCCAACTCTCGGTGAACGTCCTCCCTTAGGCTGCACCTATAGTGGTCGATGAGGGCCCTCTCATTCCATCCCGCATTGGCAGCCAGAGTCCGGAAATCCAGTGCGAATTCCTGCGCGCTACTCTTCCCCTGTCTGAGGTGGAACAGACGCTCACCCGCCGCTCTCCCCTCTGGGGGATGATCGAAAACCGCCCTGAAGCGGCGGGAGAACTCTGCATAACTGACTGTAGCGGCGTCTATTCCCCTCCACTCGGCGTTGGCCCACTCCAGTGCCTTGCCGGACAGACAGGAGATGAGGGCGGAAACGCTCTCGTATCCCGAGGGCGCCGGGTGGATGGTTGCCAGGTAGAGTTCTCCTTGGAGCAGGAAACCCTGACACCCGGCCGCGGTGCCATCATAAGCCCTCGGGAGCGAGAGCCGAATCCCACTGGACTCCGGAGATGGAACGATGGGTATGGCTGATGGTGGTGGTATCGTTGGAGGAGGTGTGGGCAAACCTCCTCTCTCCCATCGGCTCAAGGTGTCCATCACCCCTTGCATGGCGGTGCCCAGGTTCTGGATCATGGCTGCTTGGTGGATTACGTGCTCCTCCAGTGATCCCGTTGGCACCGCTGATCCTGCTGACTCCATGATGTTGTGTTATTCTGTCAGGAGCGACGTGTATGCGGTGAGTGAAGTCAAGCGCAGGACACAGAGATACTAGCAGACGTACTTTACTAATAGTAAAGAACAAAAAAAAAAAAAACTCCTAACCGGGAGGAAAACCAATACACGTATACGACGTAACAGCAATGCCGATACAGCCTAGACACAAAACAATAACACACAATACCAAACGAGAGACATGGGTAAATATAGGAACTACAATCAAACATAATAGACAACAGGTGTAACCACTCAAGACATAACAAGACAAACACCGAAACATCGATCGGCAGTAGCTAGTACTCCGGGGACGACGAACGCCGAAGCCTGCCCGAGCAAGGAGGAGCAGCCTCGGCAGAATCCGTGACAGGAACAGACCAAACAGTGTTTGTAGCTCAGGCAGCCTTTACATCCCAGCAGCAATAGACTCATTAATAAATAATTAGTGTCCAAAACATTAAGAACACCTGCTCTTTCCATGACATAGACTGACCAGGTGAATCCAGGTGAAAGCTATGATCCCTTATTGATGTCACTTGTTAAATCCACTTCAATCAGTGTAGATGAGACAAATTAAATAATTATTTTTAAGCCTTGAGACAATTGAGACATGGATTGTGTATGTTGCCATTCAGAGGGTGAATGGGCAAGACAAAATATTTAAGTGCCTTTGAACAGGGTATGGTGGTAGGTGCCAGGCACACCGGTTTGTGTCAAGAACTGCAATGCTGCTGGGTTTTTCACGCTCAACAGTTTCCTGTGTTCCTAATGTTTGGTATGCTCAGTATATACTGTAGTTACACATCACCAAAATCCCCATAAATCCACTTGGTAGACTGAATATGAAAACACCAATAGTTAAGTACTATTTATCTCTATTTGACCCATAAACATGTACAAATTCAATAAGTGAAATATGACTGTCAAGTTAATGTTGGTTTACCACATGTAAGCCAGTCTGAGGCAGAGCAGTGAAGACCTCACCAGAAGGAAATTAAGAGGGGAATGATAGAGTTGCCAGTAGAGACAATCCTCCCAGACCATCTCTCTGGGCTTCTATAAGGCTGTCTATTCTCTCCCAGCTCTGTCTTTCACTTGAGACCACAAGATAGTGAGAGGGATTGTTCTTTATACCCTACCATCCTAGCAGTAACTCTACTTGTACACCTGTTTCTGTTAACATTGTACCCCAAAGCACCTGCACACTGCTGGAAAGACAAATTAATCACCATAGTTGTCCAACTCCACAGTTAGGGGTACAGTACTCACCTTTCAATCTCTTTACCCCTGTCTCTGATAACCATAAAGGGTGTCTTGTTGTTCTGTGTGATAGAAAAATAGTCTGTTCATGGTCATGCTTTCTCTCAAGGAGTTTTAATAAAAGCAGGCCTGGCGTATGATGCAATCCTATCTAAACTAGAGCACTGGGTGAGAAGTGGATGGTACAGGCAGTTCTGCTAATCAGAGCCTGATTTAAGTGGGGAATGGACACACATCTCTGACTGCTTTACAGATTTATCCACGTACACCTTATCGACATCAACCTGAGATGCCAATACATGTCATGCTTACAAAACGCTTACATTAAGCTTGCACCTGAGTTGGTAGAATTTTCAGAAAACAATCATACACAATGCCCTCTTGAGCCTGAATCTCTCTTTCATAAGCATTATTGAGATTAGGAATATTACCTCATAATACAATGACTCAAGCGCAATAATAAAATCTGAATAAGAGGTATCTGTGTTTAATAGTAGTTGTATTCCACTTGCTGTCACATGATGGCAATATTGTCTTCCTTATTCACAGCTTGTAGAATTCCTTTTCATTTGAGTGGTCTCTGGTATGTCAAAGGATCTTTTTTATATAAATAAACTAAAGGAATCCATTTGTGGTTGTGATTATATTTGTGGAAGTTTTTTACATGGCGAAAGTGTAAACCTGAATATTACTAAAGATCTGCAGACCTAGCCTAGTTGTTTACGCTATGCAAAGTAAGGCCTACTCTGAATTTAGAAGTGAGCTTTGATTCATTGCTAGTCCAATACATCTGCCTGAATCCAACATGACCGTCTGCTGGCTCACTGTATTTGTGATGCACATTGGGATGGTCCGGTGCATTTTTAAGAATACATAAATCACTCTACCAAAAATGCTCGGATCAAATTATTCAAAAGAACTTAAGTACATAAACCACTCAATTTATAACCACCGTCAGCGGTCCAATCTTTTAATCACTTAGATGAGGCAACTTAGTAAAGCAAAACAGACAATGAACAAGTCAAACAAAGGGAACAACATTCCCCAACATAAATAAAGCTAAATGCTGTACCAAATATTGGTCGCACTTTACAATAAGGTAAAATGTACAGTGTAATTATAGTGTAGGTACGTTGTCTGATTTGTGTAATTGCATGTTGACATTTCTATGTGCAATAGATTTGTAACAGCTAACTTCACTTCCCCTCCCTTAGTCCAGTCACTCTGTCCCCAGTGGAGTTGTCTGGCATTGACAGCGGATACAGCACCATGTATCTCTCACCTCTCTCACCTCTCTCATCTAGAACCTCTTACATGGGGCTTGTGAGAGAACTGACAATTTCTGTAGATTTAGATGTATTATTTTAGTCCATGCAAGTCTAAAGCACTCTCTCTCTTTTAATTGTATTCAGCTAGATAAATCATCCAGCACAACAAAGTATCTTCTACTACAATTTCCCATACTCATTCACTCCCCCCCCCCCCAAAAAAAGCTATTAATTGTAGCTAAACCTCCTCTCAACACCGAATAATTGTTTAAGATTAGTTCTACTCAGTTTTTCTCTATTGTGACTTTAATTGCAAATCCTTTGTATTGTGCATGCCGTAAACATGGGTAGCAGTTGTAAGTGCTATGTAAATATGTACCAAAACTGTAGCAATAATTCCAAGGGCTGACTACTCATGCCATCTGCAGTTACCCTGCTGTTTCCATGGGAATATGACATTTTGCAGAATCAAATCAAAATATATTTTGTGATGGTTAGCAAAAACCAATACTGTTTAATGATAAAAATCTAATAGCAATTGCACTTCCTGAACCATTAATTTTACAAGGGAAAAAAATATGGAGCAGAATACACAGAGAAGTCACCATCCAAATAGTGAGAGCTAAATCAAGCTGTCAAAGGGAACAGCAAAGTAAATGGATGGCTAATGGTTATTGACAGCAACATTTGGTTGTTCTGTCAAGTGCTATCAGCAACATATGATGTGAAGACAAAAGGCTAAGTAGAATTACAGGCCTGATCCACTAAACAGCTGCAGATTGCTACATTGGGTGGGGAGGGGGAAGGTGTGGCATCTCTGCCCATTGTCATAAATAAAATATCACTATCAATGCATGTATTGATGCAAACCTACATAATGCATGAATGGTAACCTCACACAGACTCATCCTCTACAATATAAACAGAGTGAACCTGATGATGTTCGAGTAGGCTACTGTTACAAACACACACACACCCTCTGTCAGTGTCTGCTAAAGACTGAGCAGTATGACAACGAGTGGATTCCTCACATTCCTGACCTTGAGGAACACAACACAGTCAATGGTTGAATCACATCAAATCAAAACGTTTTTATACTTACAGTTGTGGCTATTACACCTTATATTATGTTCCCACACAGTCTGCTTTTGCACCATGTACTCATGGTGAAAGGTAGCCTACTGTACACTAGCCTACTAGACAGTGTAGTGTAGGTGTCTCATCACTTATTTGAAGTTTGGTTGTGTTACATTGTTCTTATTTGACATTGTTGGCAAATTGGCACAATTTGGTAATTGAATGATCATTGTACGCATATTATCCATCGCGGCACCGCAACGCTCCGCTGCTGGATTCAATTGCATAGCGCCCTAGATTTCTCCCCTCCCCCCTTTTGAAGTCATGATGGCGGAACTGTAGGGTTCAGGACGAGAAAAGTGTCTTACCCGCCCAGCAGTTCGCTTATTTATTTATTTATTCGTCTAACATTTTCCCGCAATGACCCGCTGGATTCCAACAAAAAAAGATAAATATGGCGTTGGTAAGTTAGAAAACTATGTCGTCTTATTTACAATTGGGCTGTATTCACACACCAGTTTCCATTATTTAGCTAGTTGGCCAAGCCTATTAAACTTGGAAGTTATGTAGGAAGCTTTAGGAAAGGGCGAAGTTAAGGTACCTGGAATATGTCACACATGTTGGCTGTACAGGGATCACTGAAAGAAAGTGAATGTTGGACAGATGTGAATAAATTTAGTCAGCGTGTGAGCCCTATGTCCATACAGTAGTAATCCGTGAATCAAGAGGTTTGACTCTAAAGTGTTTTAGAGCCTTGCTACACGTTGTGTGTAACAGTTTGTGTGATAACCAGGTGAAACTTTCTTGCGGCCCCTATACTGTAGAAATTGTGTAATTAGCCTATTACTAGACCTTTCAGATATCATGAAAATACAAAGTCACATAGCCTACATGAGTCACTTCAGTTCGGCATGCTGTGTGTGTGTGTGGATACACGCCCTCAAGGTAAATCAAAGCGAATGGGGAACCGTTTCAGCGAGTATGTTTACGTTAGTATACTGTAATAACGCCGTTTATTGGGTACCTGCAAGGTTCTTTGGTTGATGTTGTCACTGTATCAAGAAATAACACCTTTCATAGATTCTTATCAAACATAGTTAAGTGAAAATATATCAAAAGTTATCACCTGGTTGTTTTTCCTTCCTCCATTGTTTACAAAACATTAAGATGTGCAAATATAATAGGCCTACAGATATCTGTATTTAGCAGGACAGAAAATAACCATAATCTCATAGATTGATTTAGATCTCATCATGTATGTTCATTGTGTTCTGACACTAATTTGGTTTTTAACTTTGTTTGAACAGGGATATTGGTATCATTCTAAAAATGACAATATTCTAGTAAGGAATGCCCTTGACTCAGCTTGCCAGCCCCCAAAGTAACATACACTACCAGTCAAAAGTTTTAGAACACCTACTCATTCAAGGGTTTTTCTTTATTTTTACTATTTTCTACATTGTAGAATAATAGTGAAGACATCAAAACTAGGAAATAACACATATGGAATCATGTAGTAACCAAAAAAGTGTTAAACAAATCAAAATATATTATATATTTGAGATTCTTCAAATAGCCACCCTTTGCCTTGATGACAGCTTTGCACACTCTTGGCATTCTCTCAACCAGCTTCACCTGGAATGCTTTTCCAACAGTCTTGATGGAGTTCCCACATATGCTGAGCACTTGTTGGCTGCTTTTCCTTCACTCTGCGGTCCGACTCATTCCAAACCATCTCAATTTGGTTCAGGTCGGGGGATTGTGGAGGCCAGGTCATCTGATGCAGCACTCCATCACTCTCCTTCTTGGTAAAATAGCCCTTACACAGCCTGGAGGTGTGTTGGATCATTGTCCTGTTGAAAAACAAATGATAGTCCCACTAAGCCCAAACCAGATTCTAAAACTTTTGACCAGTAGTGTACCTCTGTGAAATGCTGTGTTCAAGTTCCTGTTCATCTTTTGCTATGTTTGGTAAAGACCACAGACAGAAGTGTCATTTTCTCAGGGTGACTGAAGTCATCGTTTTTCTTGTTGTTGTTCCACTCTTATATTTTTGTTTCTATCTTCTCAATTTTGAATATGACAGATGACTCCATGTAACTACTGATTGGTTTGTTCTTATTTGGGTAGATACAGTTTGAAACACACACTACCTTTAGTTATGTTTGTGTAATGCTGATTGTATCAGAACATCCTTGAAGCTTGTTGTGTGTCCATTGCTGCTAAGCCCTAGTAAAACATTTTTTTTTAAAATAAGTCATACCTCTCACTCATGGACTGTGATACAGACAGTTCAACAATTTACTTGTATTTCAAATGTAGTCTACAAATCTGTACGTGTAATCTTTAAGATGCCAGTGATAGTGTTGAGGGTGTTATTGCAAATATAGAAGGAAATAATTGACACTTTATTGATATAAATGCATACATACATTTCACCATCACTCAGCAGAGCACACATGTATTTCAATCTTTGACTAGGTCAGAGAGATCCGGTAGGATTTTGACGAGAGGCTGTCTTTGTGCTGTTAATCTATAACAGGGATGGACAACTTTGATGGGGTGGGGGCCACAAAAAAATCTGAATTCGTCATAAGGGTCTGCAATTGCTCTGTGTACCAACATCCATCCCACCCGGCGGTAAATCAACCATGATAACAAGTTTAGATAGCTGGCCGCTAAACTAAGTTAGCAATAAATAAATAAATTGCTGACATGGGCTAATTGACCAACTATCAGTGACTGACATAACAAGAGAAAAACTGCAGATGCACAACCAAATTTCGAAATTGCACCTTGTGTATTCTACAATGCTAAGTCACAACAGTAAGTTGAGACCCCGACTGAGTAAAATAAATAAATATCTGAGGGCCTTCAAAAGGGCCAGTTGCCCATCCCTGATCTCTAACCTGCAAGCCAGGGATGTCACAGATTGAGGTGCACAACAGTGTGAAGGAGCTGCACTAGTGAGCCGTGCTAAAGCACAGACAGTAGCGCTTTAGCAGTGACAGTATTGCTGCATCACAACATGCTTGGCTTGATTATTTTCACTGGCACAGCTCCGCTGTTGCCAGGCCTGGACCTGGACACAGTCAAAACTGTGTCAAGTTGGTGAAATGGGCCATTGTCACTCTCTGCTTGACGAGCGGGAGATGTCATTTCTTCTTTTATTGTTATTTTTATAAAGGCTATTGTTTCTGAGTTGGCAGAGGGAGTTTTAACTACGAATAAGGAAATGTTTTGATGAGGTTTGATGCCATGCTGAATTCTATTATTTCCATCCTCTATAGGCCTGAATTGCACCCAGGCAATAACACGGTAACAGAATTGCACCCAGGCAATAACACGGTAACAGAATTGCACCCAGGCAATAACACGGTAACAGAATTGCGCAGACTCAGATTTTTCACTTAAAATGTATGCCAAACAAAAAACATTGATTTAAAAGTTTAACAAACCATGCAACTCTAGGACTACTTTTAACAATATACACTGACATTTTTACCAAAGCACATTTACTGGAAGAACTGTGCACATGCAAAGTTTGGTAACAGAATTTCAGTAAAATCTCCCTCAGTTTTTTATGTACCATGTTTTCCAAAAACGATGTTAAATAGGCTATCTGCTCCTATTAAACGAAAACACCACCCAAAAATGACGTTTTTATATTTGTTTCATTAGTCCATTGTTGATATAATCCCAAAAGGTCTTGCTTGTCAGCAATCAAGTTTTCAATATATATAACTTTCAAAATACAAAAATACAGCCGGTATGATGCTGTATTTTGAAAGTTATATATTTTGAAAACTTGATCGCTGACATGCGAAACATTTTGGGACTATATCAACAATGGACTAATTAAACAAATACCAAAATATCGTTTTGGGGTAGAATTTTCGTTTAATATTCAAAGATGTCTGCAGATAGAACAGAGTGTCAGCTATGACATGACACCATGAGTTTGAGAAATCTCTTTTGGTTACTGAACTACAGTAAGTGAAGTGGGTTTACACCCGGTAACATAATTGGGGTAACGGATATTCATCATGGGTCCCTGATCTGTACTACACATAAATGCATAATTATGGATATGAATGTCATTCTCTTCCTGGTGATATATCCTAAATAGGTACACAAAGGTAGAAATATGTAATATCCTCATTTGCATATGTGGGTATTATTCTACCTACTGGCTATATTTCTAGTGAGCCAAACAAGACCAAATTTGGTTGGTCCTGACCAAATCTTAACCAATCATAGACGTGTATGTTTCACAAGTTTGGACTTCAAAGAACAGCACAGTAGAGCGCAGTAGAGTAATGTACAATACAGTAAAGTAGAGTATAGTTCAGTAAAGTACAGTAGAGTTCAGTAGAGTACATTATAGTGTACTCAACTCTAGTGTGCTCTACTGTCTACTGTACTTAACTCTACTCCACTCTATTCAACTCTACATTACAGGACTGTGCTGCACTGTACTGAACTATACTCTACTTCTCTTTACTGTACTGAAATATACTCTGCTTCTCTTTACTGTACTGTACTGAACTATACTATACTCTACTTCTCTTTACTTTACTGTACTGAACTATACTCTACTTCTCTTTACTGTACTGTACTGAACTATACTCTACTTTTCTTTACTGTACTGTACTGTTCTGAACTCTACTGTGCTCTACTGTATTGTACTGTACTGTGCTCTACTTGAATGTACTATGCGGCCATGGAAGTCCAGTGTCGATCGGTGCTCAGTGGATGAGGATGCTGGTTACAGTAAATGGAAAGAGAGGGGGCTCATGGGTAGGTGTCAGTAAGAGCTGGGAGAGGTGACATTAGTTGGAAAAAGAGAGAAGAGAGAGAGAGGGGGAGAGAGACAGAGCAAAGGGTTGTCCAGACTTTTCACACTCGTGCTTTGACCACCAGACACAGAAAGAGAAAGAAAACAGTTATCAGCTGAACATAACAAGATGCCAGTGGAAGGAAGGACAGTAGCAGGCGATCCAACTGTGGTTTGTTACTATTATGATTTCCCATTGTAGCCAATTCATAGAAATTCTGTTACCGATTTTTCTGAAATTCTGTTTTTGAGTTTTAATCACTTAATAATTCATGAACAAAATTGATATTAGTAAAAACTCTTTAACTAATTGATACGTCTACCTTTACTTATTACTTCTTTGAACTTTCATTATCCTCTCCTCATGAGGGAGAGAAATTAGAAAATATCTTAAAGATTTGTGTTTTTTTGGTAACATAATTTTAAGGCACAAGGCAATGTTTCTTAAACTTACAGAAGGCAGAAAAAAATATTTTAAACTAAATATCAGTGTTGATATTAGTTGGCAGGGATCTTTACTTCAACATGATTGTGTTTTGATGTATTTCTAATACCTTTTAAGAATTATTCTGGTAGATGTTTTCTAAGATCCATTTTCCATCTGTTTGACAAGAAATCAAAGCCTTTGGTTATTCCCAATTTTTAGGATGGAAAATAGTTGAAAAATGTATATATGCCTTAATTTCTCAAAAATTCAGACTCCGCTTTCATTTGACACCCAATTCGACATGTTCCTATGGGTCCTTTTACATGGAAATGACCACCACTCTCTGCTACAACATTATTTAAGCATTATCAGCTCTAATTTGTGTTAGCCTATGTAATGTAATGGTGATGAGTGATATATACATAAGTATTCAGACCTTTTACTCAGTACTTTGTTGAAGCACCGTTGGCAGCGATTACAGCCTTGAGTCTTCTTGGGTATGACGCTACAAGCTTGGCACACCTGTATTTGGGGAGTTTCTCCTATTCTTCTCTGCAGATCCTCTCAAGCTCTGTCAGGTTGGATGGGGAGCATTGCTGCACAGCTATTTTCAGGTCTCTCCAGAGATGTTCTTTCGGGTTCAAGTCCGGGCTCTGGTTGGGCCACTCAAGGACATTCAGAAACTTGTCCTAAAGCCACTCCTGCTTTGTCTTGGCTGTGTGCTGTTAGGGTTGTTGTCCTGTTGGAAGGTGAACCTTCGCCCCAGTCTGAGGTCCTGAAGCAGGTTTTCATCAAGGATTTCTCTGTACTTTGCTCTGTTCATCTTTCCCTCGATCCTGACTAGTCTCCCAGTCCCTGCCGCTGAAAAACATCCCCACAGCATGATGCTGCCACACAGGGATGGTGCCAGGTTTCCTCCAGACGTGATGCTTGGCATTCAGGCCAAAGAGTTCAATCTTGGTTTCATCAGACCAGATAATCTTGTTTCTCATGGTCTGAGAGTCTTTAGGTGCCTTTTTGCAAAGCCCAAGCAGGCTTTCATGTGCCTTTAAATGAGGAGTGGCTTCCATCTGGCCACTATACTATAAAGGCCTGATTGGCGGAGTGCTGTAGAGATGGTTCTCCCATCTCCACAGAGGAACTCTGGAGCTCTGTCAGAGTGACCATTGGGTTCTTGGTCACCTCCCTGACCAAGGCCCTTCTCCCCCATTGCTCAGTTTGGCCGGGCGGCCAGCTCTAGGAAGAGTCTTGGTGGTTCCAATGTGTTTTTGAGGACCTTCAATGCTGCAGAAAGGTTTTGGTACCCTTCCCCAGATCTGTGCCTTGACACAATCCTGTCTCTGAGCTTTACGGACAATTCCTTCGACCTCATGGCTTGGTTTTTGCTCTGACATGCACAGCCAACCGTGGGACCTTATATAGACAGGTGTGTGCCTTTTCAAATAATGTCCAATCAATTGAATTTACCACAGGTGGACTACAATCAAGTTATAGAAACATCTGAAGGATGATCATTGTAAACAGGATGCACCTGAGCTCAATTTATTTACTTATGTAAATAAGGTATTTCAGTTTTTTATTTTAAATACATTTGCAAAAAAATCTAAAAACCTGTTTTCGCTTCATCATTATGGGGTATTGTGTGTAGATTGATGAGGGAAAAAAAAGAATGTAATCCTTTTTAGAATAAGGCTGTAACGTAACAACACGTGGAAAAAGTGAAGGGGTCTGAATACTTTCCGAATGCACGGTATATGCCTTAATTTCTCAAATATATGGTCTCAGCTTTCATTTGACACCCAATTCAACATGCTCCTATGGGTCTTTTAACATGGAAATGACCACCACTCTCTGGTGGAGATATTTCTGTATTTCATTTTCAATCAATTTGCAAACATTAATAAAATAAATAAAATGTAATCAAGTTTGAATACTTTCTGAAGGCACTGTATAACTTTTCCCCACAGATCTACATATTCAATTAGTACTATTTGTTCTCACAGAACAAGTGTTGAAAAGTCACATACTAATTTGGATTTGAGGGGAACTGCGTACAATTAAATGGGAAGGATACTTATGTAAAGAATATTAATGTTTAGTTGTAAGGTATTCAGAGATGTGATGAGCTTAGCCAGTTGAAGCCTGCAGTGAGATCTAGCCTCCGGCAACAAGGATTATCACCGTGCAAGTCAGGACAGAGCTCCTCACCTTGTTCCTGTGATAGAAGGCGGATGCTGAGTACTAGACTATGAAAGTGTGTGTCTGCACTGCAGCTCACTCAAGTCATGACAAGGAAGTGTGTGTGTGTGTGTGTGTGTGTGTGTGTGTGTGTGTGTGTGTGTGTGTGTGTGTGTGTATGTGTGTGTGTGTGAGATCATGCTGTGCTGTGTGATCTGTCTCTCACTTGTGTCCTTCAGTGAAAAGGAGGGAGGGAAATACAGCAAACGCCTCTAGGAAGGAACTTAAGTTAACAAACTGAGGAGGGCAGGGCTGCAATTGAATAGGAGAGGAGAGGAGGACATGGCACTCTGCTGACCCAGTTGGCTGCTGTATAACCTCTAAAATGTGACCTTTAACCAACAGGCTCCATGGCTTGGTGATTTAAGAATAAATCATACATGATGTCAATCCCCTCCTCTCACTTTACCTTCCTCTGTGTGGATGATGTAATACACTTGGAAAAAACATTTTCCATTTACTCCATCAAACACAGGCTCAAGGAATTTGTATTTGTATTTATTATGAATCCCCATTAGCTGCTGCCAAGGCAGCAGCTACTCTTCCTGGGGTCCGGCAAAATTAAGGCAGTTATACCATTTAAAAAACATTACAATACATTCATAACAGATTTCACAACACACTAAGTGTCTGCCCTCAGGCCCCTACTCCACTACCACATATCTACAACACAGAATCCACGTGTACGTGTTTGTATAGTGCGTATGTTATCATGTGTGTGTATGCATGTCCCTGTGCCTATGTTTGTGTTGCTTCACAGTCCCCGCTGTTCCATAAGGTGTATTTTTATCTGTTTTTAAAAATCTGATTCCACTGCTTGCATCAGTTACCTGATGTGGAATAGTGTTCCATGTAGTCATGGCTTTATGTAGTACTGTGCGCCTGTCACGATCGTCGTATGGAGTAGACCAAGGCGCAGCGTGATGAACGAACATATTGAATCTTTATTATCAATAGTGATAATATACACAACAAAACAACAAAACGAAACGTGCAGTCCTACGGTTTAACATAACCAACAAGGAACAAACCAAAACAGAAACAAGATCCCACAAATACAAAGGGAAAACAGACAGTTTAAATATGGCTCCCAATCAGAGACAACCAACAACAGCTGACACTCGTTGCCTCTGATTGGGAGCCACTCAGGCCAACATAGAAATAGCACAACAAGAACTCCCGACATAGAAATACAACACATAGAATGACCACACCCTGGCTCAACATATAGAGTCCCAGAGCCCGGGTGTGACAGCGCCTCCCATAGTCTGTTCTGGACTTGGGAACTATGAAGAGACCTCTGGTGGAATGTCTTGTGGGGTATGCATGTGTGCTAGTCTGAGCTGTGTGCTAGTCATTTAAACAGACAGCTCCGTGCCTTCAACATGTCAATACCTCTCACAAATACAAGTAGTGTTGAAGTCAATCTGTCCTCCACTTTAAGCGAGGAGAGATTGACATGCATATTATTAATGCTCTCTGTTTACATCCAAAGGCCAGCCGTGCTGCCCTGTTCTGAGCCAATTGCAATTTTCCTAAGTCCCTCTTTGTGGCACCACACGACTGAACAGTAGTCCAGGTGCGACAAAACTAGAGCCTGTAGGACCTGCCTTTATTATGGACAGACTTCAACCCATCTTAGCTACTGTTGTATCAGTATGTTTTGACCATGACAGTTTTCAATCTAGGGTTACTCCAAGCAGTTTAGTCACCTCAACTTCCTCAATCTTCACATTATTTATTACAATATTTAGTTGAGGTTTAGGGTTTAGTGAATGATTTGTTCCAAATACAATGCTTTTAGTTTTAGAAATATTTAGGACTAACTTATTCCTTGCCACCCATTCTGAAACTAACTGCAGCTCTTTGTTAAGTGTTGCAGTCATTTCAGTCGCTGTAGTAGCTGACGTGTATAGTGTTGAGTCATCCGCATACATAGACACACTGGCTTTACTCAAAGCCAGTGGCATGTCGTTAGTAAAGATTGAATAAAGTAAGGGGCCTAGACAGCTGCCCTGGGGAATTCCTGATTCTACCTGGATTATGTTGGAGAGGCTTCCATTAAAGAACACCCTCTGTGTTCTGTTAGACAGGTAAGTCTTAATCCACAATATAGCAAGGGGTGTAAAGCCATAACACATACGTTTTTCCAGCAGCAGACTATGATCGATAATGTCAAAAGCCGCACTGAAGTCTAACAAAACAGGCCCCACAATATTTTTATCATCAATTTCTCTCAGCCAATCATCGTCATTTGTGTAAGTGCTGTGCTTGTTGAATGTCCTTCCCTATAAGCATGCTGAAAGTCTGTTGTCAATTTGTTTACTGTAAAATAGCATTGTATCTGGTCAAACACAATTTTTTCCAAAACTTTACTAAGGGTTGGTAACAGGCTGATTGGTCGTCTATTTGATCCACCAAAGGGGGCTTTACTATTCTTAGGTAGCGGAATGACTTTTGCTTCCCTCCAGGCCTGAGGGCACACACTTTCTAGTAGGCTTACATTTAAGATATGGCAAATAGGAGTGGCAATATCGTCTGCTATTATCCTCAGTAATTTTCCATCCAAGTTGTCAAACCCTGGTGGCTTGTCATTGTTGATAGACAACAATAATTGTTCACCTCTTCCACACTCACTTTACGGAATTCAAAATTACAATGCTTGTCTTTCATAATTTGGTCAGATATACTTGGATGTGTGGTGTCAGCGTTTGTTGCTGGCATGTCATGCCTAAGTTTGATAATCTTGCCAATGAAAAAATCATTAAAGTAGTTGGCAATATCAGTGAGTTTTGTGATGAATGAGACATCTGATTCAATGAATGATGGAGCTGAGTTTGCCTTTTTTCCCAGAATGTCCTTGAAGATTTTTACTATCATTCTTTATGTCATTTACCTTTGTTTCATGGTATAGTTTCTTCTTCTTTTTATTCAGTTTAGTCACATGATTTCTCAATTTGCAGTACGTTTGCCAATCGGTTGTGCAGCCAGACTTATTTGCCATTCCTTTTGCCTCATCCCTCTCAACCATACAATTTTTCAATTCCTCATCAATCCACAGGGATTTAACAGTTTTTACAGTCATTTTCTTAATGGGTGCATGCTTATTAGTAACTGGGATAAGCAATTTCATAAATGTGTCAAGTGCAACATCTGCTTGCTCCTCATTACACACCACGGACCAAAAATTATTCTTTACATCAACAACATAGGAATCACTACAAAACTTATTTTATGACCTCTTATACACTATATTAGGCCCAGCCTTTGGAACTTTGGTTTTCCTAGATATGGCTATTATATTGTGATCAGTACATCCGATGGATCCGAATACTGCTTTCAAGCACATTTCTGCAGCATTAGTAAAGATGTGATCAATACATGTTGATGATTTCATTCCTATGCTGTTTGTAACTACCCTGGTAGGTTGACTGATAACCTGAACCAGTTTGCAGGCACTGGTTACAGTTTGAAGCTTTTTCTTGAGTGGGCAGCTTGATGAAAAGCAGTCAATATTTAAATCACCCAGAAAATATACCTCTCTGTTGATCTCACATACAGTACCTGTCAAAAGTTTGGACACACCTACTCATTCCAGGGTTTTTCTTTTTTTAAACTATTTTCTACATTGTAGAATAATAGTGAAGACATCAAAACTATGAAATAACACATATGGAATCATGTAGTAACCAAAAAAGTGTTAAACAAATCAAAATATATTTTATATTTGAGATTCTTCAAAGTAGCCACCCTTTGTTTTGATGACAGCTTTGCACACTCTTGGCATTCTCTCGACCAGCTTCATGAGGTAGTCACCTGGAATGCATTTAAATTAACAGGTATGCCTTGTTAAAAGTTAATTTGTGGAATTTATTTCCTTATTAATGCATTTGAGCCAGTCAGTTGTGTTGTGACAAGGTAGGGGTGGTTTACAGAAGATAGTCCTATTTGGTAAAAGACCAAGTCCATATTATGGCAAGAACAGCTCAAATAAGCAGAGAGAAATGACAGTCCATCATTACTTTAAGACATAAAGGACCGCCACAGGAAAGGAAGACCCAGAGTTACCTCTGCTGCAGAGGATAAATTCATTAGAGTTACCAGCCTCAGAAATTGAAGTCCAAATAAATGCTTCACAGAGTTCAAGTAACAGACACATCTCAACATCAACTGTTCAGAGGAGACTGCGTGAATCATGCCTTCATGGTCGAATTTCTGCAAAGAAACCACTACTAAAGGACACCAATAAGAAGAAGAGACTTGCTTGGGCCAAGAAACACGAGCAATGGACATTAGACCGGTGGAAATCTGTCCTTTGGTCTGATGAGTCCAAATTAGAGATTTTTGGTTCCAACAGCCGTGTCTTTGTGAGACGCAGAGTAGGTGAACGGATGATCTCTGCATGTGTGGTGCCCACTGTGAAGCATGGAGGAGGAGGTGTGATGGAGTGGGGGTGCTTTGCTGGTGACACTGTCTGTGATTTATTAGAATTCAAGGCACACTTAACCAGCATGGATACGCCATCCCATCTGGTTTGCGTTTAGTGGTTCTATCATTTGTTTTTCAACAGGACAATGACCCAAAACACACCTCCAGGCTGTGTAAGGGCTATTTGACCAAGGAGAGGGATGGAGTGCTGCATCAGATGACCTGGCCTCCACAATCATCCGACCTCAACCCAATTGAGATGGTTTGGGATGAGTTGAACTGCAGAGTGAAGGAAAAGCAGCCAAAAAGTGCTCAGCATATGTGGGAACTCCTTCAATACTGTTGGAAAAGCATTCGTCATGAAGTTGGTTGAGAGAATGCCAAGAGTGTGCGAAGCTGTCATCAAAACAAAGGGTGGCTACTTTGAAGAATCTAAAGTATAACATATATTTTGATTTGTTTAACACTTATTTGGTTAATACAAGATTCCATATGTGTTATTTCATAGTTTTGATGTCTTCACTATTATTCTACAATGTAGAAAATAGTAAAAATAAAGAACAACCCTTGAATGAGTAGGTGTGTCCAAACTTTTGACTGGTATTGAACATTATCAAGCATTTCACAAGTTTTCCAGATACTGACTGTTTGCACTTGGTGGTCTATAGTAGCTTCCCACAAGAATGGGCTTTAGGTGAGGCAGATGAACCTGTGGCCATATTACTTCAACAGTATTTAACATGAGATCCTCTCTAATATTTACAGGAATGTGGTTCTGAATATAAACAGCAACACCTCCACCACTGGCATTTCTGTATTTTCTGTAAATGTTATAACCTTGTATTGCTACCACAGGGAATGAAAAAGAACAGGATAATGTGAATCATCTCTTTATTTAAAACGTGAGGTCAGGCTGAGTCCTAAAATCCTAATCATGAATACATGCACATACAGTACATGTATTAGGCTATAATTAAGAGTAAAGTGAAAATCCAAGAGATTGGGGGCCATTTTCAATTAAAACTGGGTTTCCAGTTTAAGGCCAACACTGAATTTATATTGCACCATACAAGAATGTACCTGTAAATTCATTCAATTCATAAAACAATGTTTACTCTTACTCAAGCTCAAACATGCTTTTTCACATCACAAGAAATACCTGGCTACAATATACTGTACCTTTATCAGATATGACCTGGTAAAAGGCCAAAGTCTATAGGCTTTGCTGGGCTCTTCATAAATGTTGTCTGTTTTCACTTTCTGTATGTTGAGCTTGCTGGGGATTGTTGTTTTGTGTTTGTATGTTGTTTCCATTGTAAGACTGCCATAATAAGACTGTATCTCCTATAAATTCTCTCGCAGCAATCTATAATTATGACTCCAGAGCAGAGCAGGAGCTGTGTCTCCAGGTGGGAGACACTGTACACATACTTGAGACATTTGAAGGTGAGCATGAACAGCCGACATGCCCTAACATATCACTCTTGCCTCACATTCTTACGTACAACAAGCTGTCATACGCTAAGTTTTCAACTTTGTAAAACATTGAACTATTGACATGGATTGATAATAATCAGCAATGTTCACCACCTGTATCTAGTTTGCCCTCTTCGCTTCTCATCTGTCTTATCTCTATTGTATTATCCTTATACCTGTCATATCTCTACATCAATCTTTAATCTCCCCAGGCTGGTATAGAGGGTACACACTACGGGACAAAGCACAGAAGGTATGGCAACAACCGTATATCCATTCATAGTTTTTCATTGAAATTAGAAAATAATTTGAAGAAGAGGTTTACGTTTCTGTTTCATCTCATAGGGCATATTCCCAGCCTCGTACATCCACCTAAAGGAGGCTAAAGTTGAAGGGACAGGGTAAGGTGTCACTCACTTGTCATGTCATTAGAAATGTATTGTATTTGATGGGATGTGTGACTTGACCTATTTGCACAATTTGATGCATGTGATGCACCTGTGGGACCCAATATCTGGTACTTTCCTTCCGTCCATCTTGCAGCCATCAGGAAATAGTTATCCCAGGAGACTTACCACTAGTACTGGAGTTAGGTGCCACTCTGAGGGAGTGGGCACAAATATGGCACAAGCTATATGTGGTACGTTGAGAAAACTAGTTTCTTATCCATCTCCCTACTTACATAATCTTCACATTCAAGAATTTACTTTACCCTTATGCTGTTATTCAACTCTGACACTCACTCTGTTTGGAAAAGTGTAATTATGTTAGCCTGAGTGACTGTAATGATGAATATGACTGTTTGTTTGACAGAACAACAAGACCACTCTGTTCATGGGCGTACAACAGATGGCCTACAGCCTCATCGAGTATCGATCTCAGATAGTGTCGGGAACATTGCCCAAGGATGACCTTGTGGAGCTCAGGAAGAAAGTCACAGCTAAGATTGATTATGGAAACCGGTATAAATTGTACTCTACTTGAATTGCATTGTGACATAAACATGCTTGTAACATTTTATGTGACTAAGTCATGGTGCTAAGAATATGCCCCTGTAAATCCGTCTTAAGCTATATTTGATGCTTTTTGTTGTACAGGATTCTCGGGTTGGACCTGGTGGTGCGAGATGACGCAGGGAACACTCTGGACCCGGACTGCACCAGCACAGTCAGTCTGTTCCGAGCCTTTGAGACTGCATCCCGCAGTATAGATGACAGAATACAAGAGGAGAAGGCATGGACCAGCTGTTGTTTGTGCCTCTGATAGATAAACTACTATAGGCTGCAGAGTTAGCCCTGCCAGTGCATTGTGTGTGCTCATACAGTGTCTCTGTGCCCCTCTGTAGACCCGGCTGCAGAATCTGGAGATGAGGCGCCAGTCCCTGTTTAGCACAGTGCACACATACAGCCTCCTCATGAACCTCAAGAACTTTGTTTGTAACATCGGGGAGGATGCAGAGCTGCTTATGTCGCTCTATGACCCTGACCAGTCAGAGTTCATCAGGTCAGATACCAACGCATTTAAATTCATTGCATTATACTAAACCAGATAACATCACCACCATTACCATTCTGACGCCTGACAGAACAATTCGTCCAGGACTCATGTGTGTTCCACATTGCATATATATTTAATAACGTGACTGTATGTAGGCATTTTGATATATTTGTGTTTTTGTGTTATCTTGTCAAAAACACACAGAGGTTTGTTACAGTGAGGTATGTGAGTTGTGATTCTTGATTGTGAATGCCATGTATGTTTGCAGTGAGAACTTCCTGGTGCGCTGGGACAGCATGGGCATGCCCAAAGAGATTGAGAAACTCAACAATCTGCCTGCCCTCTTCACGGTAACAAAGATGAAACCCTTCCTTCTACTTTCTGTTGTCTTGTTTCTCTGTTGTTGTAAATATAATAGACTAGCCATGGGGCCTAACAGATGGACCGGGAGTGGGCAGTGACAGTCCTTGGTTGGGGCATGCTATGCAATGCCATGCCATTTACTTCATCTGAACTGCTCACATTAAGCTTTAAATAAGCAACATTGCATAAGATATTGAATATGTTCTGCCAAGCAACTTTTACTTTACTTGCATTATGTCGTCCTTATCTCTGCATTGAAATTCTCTTCTCCGCTCTGCCCTCTCTGGCCAGGATCTGAGCAGCAGTGACCTGATTAGGCCACGTCTCTTCCTCGTCTGTCAGATTATCAGGGTGGGCAGCATGGAGCTCAAGGAGGGCAAGAAACACACAGGAGGCTTAAGGAGACCGTTTGGTGTAGCTGGTGAGATGTCTTTTAATTGAGATGTCTTCACTATATTTGTTTGCGCAAATTTATACATTCAATTCAGTTAATCTGAAATCAGAACACTACCCCATTTACTTAGAGTTTGAGTGAATGGGTAATTGAGGGCCTAAACAAACATTTACAGTAGGATCCCTGTCCTGGATAAAAGCCAGATACACCCTGAGCTCACCTGAACCTGTTTACCCTCCTGACCCATAAACTACCTCCACGTTGACTGCCTCGCCAAAGGAGTCAGGGGAAGTGATTTAAACATCCCTCTTTGTTTTGAGTGGAGGATTACATTTCTAGGTTGGATGAGAAATTATTTCCTCTGGTGTCACAGCAAATGGACTGAACCCAGAATCATTGGGAGCAATACAGAGCTCTCAATTCCCTCAGCTATTTCCTAAGAAATGACTAATTGAGAGAGAAAGAGGAATGCCTACTGAACCATCATCTATTGCAACACAAAGCTCAAGATCACACAGAGAGACCTGCTGGAATCCTACATATGCTCTTGTTGTGGATGTCTCTTGTTCTCATTGTCTCTCTGGTGCATTGGAACATTTGTGTGAGGGCCCAATAACTAGTTTTCAAACACAAATGACATTGTGGTTCTGCTCTGTAGTTTACTTAATCGGAGTGAGGACTGCTGTGAAATGGCTCGAGCTGAGAAATCAAATACCAAATATATTAAAGTGAGGCCATGCTAGCAGCAGTAGTGACAATAACTGGAGAATTGAATTGATAGCAGCTTATTAGCTTAGCCTTTGCCACATATCACCACCACATTCACAATTGCCTCTGTTCACAGTGATGGACATCACAGATATCGCCCATGGGAAAGCAGATGATGAGGAGAAGCAGCATTTCATCCCCTTTCAGCAGTGAGTGTTTTAAAATCTCTCAGAGGCTCTGCTCATTTTCACCCTGTGTTAATAGTCCTTACTCCACAGTTCATTTTAAATCAACCTACTCTTACACCATCATAGAGTCAGAAATGACAAATGGCTTGAACTCTTTTAGGATAGAGTACTTAAAGGAATGCATTATGCAACTGCTTCCTCTATTGCTATACCATACTGTAGACCAAGGACAAGTCTAGGTTTGTAGTGCGGTGTTCACAAAAATGCAACTGGAGAATGTTGCCTTTTCTTGCTTGGTCACATGCACTTTTATATTTTGTGGATTTTCTTCTCCAATATCTCAATATGCCATTCGTAGCTCTATGTTTTGTGATCTGTGGTTCCATCCACTTGTCAGTCCCACTTTTAAAATATATTTCTCCCCCTCTCTCTCCCTTCTTCTCTCTCCCAGGATAGCTATGGAGACATACATCCGTCAGAGGCAACTCATCATGTCACCTCTCCTCCCATCCCGGGTCATTGGAGAGAATGAGCCTCTCACCGCCGTCTTCAACAAAGTCATTAACACCCGGGAGGTCAACCACAAGGGCCAGGGTAAAGAGACACACTCACTGCCACTCTGTGGCAACAACTCACCAGTTTGCCCAGAATATAGCAGAGTAGAACAGAATATAAAATACAAAGGAATATAACTTAGAAGTAGCCTTTAAAATGTGGGTCTGGGTTCTAAATAGAAACATAACGGGTTGTGTGTATCCATTCTGAACATTCTGTTAGTGCCTCTGTCTTGTTAACTATCTCTTCATTGATTGGCCCTGCTGGGTTCTCAGGACTGTTTGTGACCCTAAAGCTACTTCCTGGTGACCTGTCCCAGGTCAGGAAGGACTACCCCCACTTTGTGGATCGCACCACCGCCATTGTTAGAAAGATGGGCTTCCCTGAGATCATCCTCCCAGGTGCCATACGTTTACATGTTCTTCTTTGTAGCTGAATTGCGTCTGAAACAAGGGGTTGCATACTTTGTACCTGCCTTTATAGCAGTGACAGTTAATAGATTGTTTTTCAATATTAATCAACTAATTCTCCTCCTCTAGGATATGTGAGGAACGATATATATGTGACCTTGCTGCAGGGGGAGTTTGACCGCGGTAAAAAAACGTCACCCAAAAATGTTGAGGTGATGTTGAGTGTACTAGATGACGATGGCAATCTCATGGAGGTAAGGGTGCTGTCGTAACATTATGTGTGCCTCCACATTTCTTTTTTTAACCATTTTTACCTCAAGTATTGCATGTCAGTCAACTCATGTTTGTTGGTTTACTGTAAGAAAACATCATTTTTACACATATACATTGGTTTTCTTGTCTGCAAAAAAAAATATTTGACTGAAGCTCATTCCTTCTCCTTGAATAGAAAGCAATATTTCCTGGTGCTGGATATGATGGGATCACAGAGTACAAGTCTGTAATTTACTACCAGGTCAAGCAGCCGAGCTGGAATGAAACAGTCAAGGTACAGCTAACTTACCAGCATCCCAGGTGTTTCTATTAGGACAAGAGAGCTCTGTACTCTCCTCATGGTGGCTCAAGTTCAGCAATTACTTTCTCAAAAAGATTTGACTCTATACTATGAAATAATCCTTTAGAGGAGATATTGGCAAGGATTGTGGCACTCATTCAAAATGCTAGACAGACACCAGACATGACTTTCTCTGTCTCTTGTCATGATACTCTCCTCTCCTCACTCCTCTCCTCATCCCTTTCTTCTCCCCCTCCAAGGTGACTATTTCTATTGAAGATGTGGGCCGCTGTCATCTCAGGGTGATGTTTCGACACAGATCATCTCAGGACTGTGAGTGACTCACGTTTCTAAAACACTCAACACCCAGGCAGCCTGCCCTAACCCTCTGGGATCTGGTCAGCATGAACGTGTTCTTCAGAGTTGGTTGATTGGGTCCTCACTGAAACTGCTGTGTTTCCTTTAGCTAGAGACAAATCAGAGAAGCCGTTTGGCATGGCGTTCGTCCGCCTGATGAAAGGAGACGGAACGACGCTGAAAGACGGCAGACATGATCTCATTGTCTATAAGGTGGGACCAGCACAGCACTCTGCCACTGTCACATACCCTATATGATGCCGACAGCTTGGTGGAACCAGAGGGTTCAGATACATTTGACTCATTTTAAATCATTCTCCCCATAGGGTTCTATTTCATTATTAAGTAGTGAAGTAGTAATTAAGTAATTATTTTGATATTTCATATAAAATAAAAAGCTGAAAGTAAGTCGATTATTCATGGTCCCTCCCTGGTCAATGAATATCAAATGACATACAGATTAATTTGTTTTAGTATTTAATTCATTTTTTTTCCATTTGTCTCAGGTTGACGTGAAGAAGACTGAGGATGCAAAGACATACCTGACTCTACCAGGCTCCTGGGCTGAGGTGGAGGAGAAGGAGAGGCAGACAGGGAAAACCTTTCAGCATTCAGGAGTCATCCCAGTTACCAAGGACAGCTTCCAGATTGGCACTCTCACCTGCTCCACTAAACTCACCCAGAATGGTACTGTAGTAGGACACGATTACCTGAGAAACAATGTATTTAGAATCAAACAGACCTTAAGAAATAGAATCAAATCCGCACTTTTCCGCACTTCGGCTCATAATACAGAGTAGAGTGATGTTGACATAAAAGTAATATGCTCCTGTTCCTCTTCCAGTGGATCTCCTGGGCCTGTTGAACTGGAGGTCCAACCCTGAAGAGCTGGACCAGAACCTGCAGCGCCTGATGGAGGTAGAGGGAGGAGAGATTGTCAAAGTGAGTCTGACTGCTCCAAACTTAGTATTCTTAACTAGTTTAACATATAAGGACACCCTATCCTAATGAATTTGTCTTTTGTGGTCTTAGTTTCTACAGGACACACTTGATGCCCTGTTCAACATCATGATGGAGACTTCAGAGAAGGACACCTATGACAACCTGGTCTTCAATGCTCTGGTGAGTTCTGGAGTGGTGAGTGACTTACCTGCATTAAGCTATCAGGATTAATGGCATCTGTCTTTAATATACCAAACGACAGTTGTATATCAGAAACTATTACGTCCCCCGA
This sequence comes from Coregonus lavaretus, assembly GCF_964263955.1. NCBI lineage: Eukaryota > Metazoa > Chordata > Actinopteri > Salmoniformes > Salmonidae > Coregonus > Coregonus lavaretus. The sequence continues at coordinate 24,580,258 of NC_140001.1, read as the reverse complement.
GTGGCGCAGTGGTCTAAGGCACTGCATCGCAGTGCTAGCTGTGCCACTAGAGATCCTGGTTCGAATCCAGGCTCTGTCGTAGCCGGCCGCAACCGGGAGACCCATGGGGCGGCGCACAATTGTCCCAGCGTCGTCCAGGGTAGGGGAGGGAATGGCCGGCAGGGGATGTAGCTCAGTTGGTAGAGCATGGCGTTTGCAACGCCAGGGTTGTGGGTTCGATAAAATAATGTATGTGCTAACTGTAAGTCGCTCTGGATAAGAGCGTCTGCTAAATGACTTAAATGTAAATGTATTAATGCAACAACATTTTCCAGCAGGTTTCTATATTACACTGGTTCCTGACTGTGCTCTGCTTTTCTTCTAGGTGTTCATAATCACACTGATTGGAGACATCAAGTTCCAGCACTTTAACCCAGTACTGGAGACATACATCAACAAGCACTTCAGTGCCACTTTGGCTTACATGTGAGTCTAGCTCTTTCCTTTTTCACATTTCCCTCTCTACTCCGTTCATTTTTCTTTCCTCCTGTTTTGACACCTTTCCACCCATTCAGAACACAGTCATTTATATGCAGTTACTGGTATGCCTGAGTGCCCCATTCCATTACTTTTTCAGGAAGCTGACCAAGGTTCTGAATTACTATGTGGGCCATGCAGATAAGCCTGTCCTAACAGAGGGACTGTACCCAGCCCTCAAAGCCCTCAAGTACCTGTTCAGGTTCATTGTGCAGTCCCGGGTCCTCTACCTCAGGTATCATAGCCGTGACCTTCCTTCCTCATACATACTCATACATTTGGTAGACAATATTGGTTTGTTTTGAAATGAGCAATATCCTTATTTTTGTTTACTCAGATTCTATGGGACCAGTGAGGATGGGGATGCTTTCTTTAACTCCATACGGACACTCTTCCTCTCCTTCAACACACTCATGGACAAACCGCTGGACGAGGGAGTGAAGATAAAGGTGAGTTGGTGTAGGGGAGAGACACTGGGATGGACACTTACATGGTACTTCATCTTCTTTAATGCACACTTGGTTAACATTGAATAGCCTGGTAGTGCAAAACTTACTGTATTATTCTAATGAAATTGTCAGCTTTACAAACTAGCTTAGCCTTTCTATGTTTATGGAAGCCTTAAGGGCCAGCCACACCAAGGATGATAGCTATAACGATAAATTATACATAACTATAAACGTTGGTGAGCATCCACACCAGCGTTCTGCAGTACACCTGTCAATCAACTGATCAACGCATCCTACTGCACGCTGTATGCCTGTTAGTTAATAAGGTGGTAACACAGACCATTCAGTGCTTCAGGGTGTGTTCATTGTCATTGTGACAACTGCAAATAATACTTAAATGTACATATAGGAACATATTAAAATGTAGTTATTCAACAACAAATACTGTTTAGCCTGCGCATCTTTTACATCATGTCATTGCTTGCGTTGTTGCTCAAGTGGTTTGCAAGTGATTTCCATTTTTCTAATGGATGTCAATTTGTCTAGATCTTATTTTTCGCTGTGCTCATCTCTCTGTCTGTCCTGTGCAACCATTTGCAATGCATCAGTGCAACAATGTTATCATCACTGGACAAAGTGATCACACCAACGCACTCTCCTTAACGTTCCCCGAAAATTAATTTGGCCTAGGCCCATTTTACATTCAGCAATTAGCTAGCGCAAGCATGCTTCTCTCCACGAAAAGGCGATTAGGCCTAGTATAAAAAAAGCCTAAAAATAAATGTCCTATAGCTTTTGTAGCCTATAGCTTTTCCTGGGATTTCACATGAAGAGGAATAGCGGAGAGGCTTGCGAATCCTTAGGCTACACTACAGTATATTGCGCACCGGAACAGCTGGAAGAGAGAGGCTAGAGATGTGTAGCCGAAGTAAGAAGCTAAATATGAGATAGATATTAGGCCCTTCATTAGTTAAATAGTAGGGCTATCAATATTTATCTGTCAAAGTCCAAGGATTTTTTTTTAAACGGCAGATATGTGCGTTCCTCCGGGCTGCGCTGCAGTCTTTGTGAAGCAAAGCTTCACTATTGATTAGGCCTACGTTTTTAGACAAGACAAGTATTCTACCTAAGCTACAACAACACAGTGCAATGGAGAATGTATTATTGTTAACAAGTGAGTACACAATTATTGTCTAGGGCTGTAAACTGAAGTGATGTGGGCAAATTTGAATAACCTCTTAAACGTCCTGTTTTGAATGCTTCATGCCGAAATAACTGCATACAACCTATGCCTGATTATGCAAACATTTGGATCAGGTATGGGTTTATTCTCGACAGTTTGCAAGGTCCAGAAAGATACATTAGCAGGCTACTCGTGGTTTATTTTGATCACACTATCGCGCACGCTCTCTCTCTCTCTCCCTCTTCTTTCAAACTCTCCTATGTTACATCCAGCAAGCAAGAGCAAGCTGCAATCTCTCCTCAATAGGCTAGTTGTAGTAAATAAAACGCTAAAATTAAGTGTACAACAAGATATTGTAATCTAGCTTTTCCTGGGATTCCAAGAGAAAATAGGAATATCTGTAGCAGCGAGGCAGCAGAGGCCAGGTGCGCAATTGCGCAAAGAGAACCGTGAAGACAGACTAGAGATATGTAGCCTAAGATAGAAGCGTATGCAACCCATTCATTAGCTAAATGTTAGGCCCTAATACTGCAGTGAATAGCCTATACCCAATGAATTTACACAGTTGAAATATATTTTTTTATCAGATAATGAAATGGCAGGTAGCCTAGGATAGTGTGCTCCCCAGGCTGCGCTCCAGCTCGAAATTCTCCCCAATTGATTAAGCTGTTTAGGGACAAGAAAAACAATCATACCTAGGCTATAACAACACAATGCAATAATGCATTTTTTATTAATTTTTCTAGTGAGTAAATAATTATAGTCTAGGCTGTAAACTGCAGTGAATATGCCATTTCAATAACCGCTAAAAAGCCTTGAGTTTTGAATGCATGTTTCATTCCGAAATAATAATACTAATCTAGCCTAGGCCTGATTAGGCAACCATTTGGATCAGTAATGGGTCTTTTCTCTACAGTTTACAAGGTCCAGAAAGGCACATTAGCAGGCCAGTCATATATCGGCGTTAACAGATAGGCCTACCATCGGAAAATATGGCCTTCTAATGCGCTGTTTGTCATGGATCATCCTCCCAAGTCGTCCTATAATTAATGTGGACACCAATATGCTCACACATGCCTAGTTATTCAGGAAAGTTTACCTTGCGCTCTGCCTTCTCCTCTCCGAGCAGCCTCGCGCACCTAGAACCAAGGAGGCTTCAATAGAACGCGTTTATGATTGGTTGTCAATGTTTTATCGTTGGAGGGACAGGGGAAAAAATCGCTCTGGAAGTGATAGCTCTCGTTGTCGTTCTCCACTATTTTTGTAGTTATCGTTGTAGTGTGACGCTCCTGTTCACTTGAATTAGAACGATGTTATTTATTTGTATCGTTTTTTATCGTTATAGTTATCGTCCTTGGTCCTATAGTTATCGTCCATTATGCTGGCTTGATGAAAGATAGTTCAAGTTTTACTTGATAAACAATTTATAGCTGACTAGCTCTGTAAAACACGGAAAGGAAGCTGTATGCAGTGATATTTCCCTCATGTTCTTTTAAAAAAACGTTTGAGACCTTGTCTTTTTCAGGGGGCGATACTGAAATACCTCCCCACCATCATTAATGACATAAAAAATGTCTTTGACCCTGTGGAGCTCAGGTAACTCCTTGTAATGACATTTTAACAGTTGAATCTCTGCAGAAATTATGCTGTTTCCTGTATAGAAAGATAGTGACATTGTCACATGACCTTGTCTTTTTCTGTATGTCTTCCTGTCTCTCTCTCTCACTAGTGTTCTTCTGACCAAGTTCATCGAGAGCATCCCTGACTCTCAGCTGGTGCGCCAGAAACTTGGTTGCATGTGTAAAATGGTGGAGAGTGGCCTTTTCAAAAAGCCAGGTACTGTAGCACCTCTCTGGTTAAAACACAACTTTATAATAATCTCTATTTAAAAACAGAACCACATGATGACACATTTGAATGGTCTCTATTTCTCTTTGACCCCACAGAGTGTCGAGATGTCCTCTTGCCACTGGTGACTGACCAGCTGAGTGGGCAGCTGGATGACCACTCCAATAAGCCTGACCACGAGGCCTGTGTTCAGCTGCTCAGCACTGTGCTTGACAACCTGGACCGCAAGGATGTGGTAAGTGGCAAATTGCTACAGCACACCTCTATCTCTGCAGCTGAAAACACTGAAATCAGTCACATCCCTGACCCTAACTGGATTGGTTTTGATTAGTATATTTTTTATCTGACCTGCTTGTCTGTGTCCTCAGGGTCCAACCCGGGGTCATGTCCAGCTGATTGTTGAGAGGCTGCTTCGCAGAGTCAATCGCACTGTCATCAGCATGAGCAGAACCTCCCCTCTCATTGTAAGACTCAGACGCAGTACTCAGAAAGTTCTTCATCTAACTCTAAAGTAGAAGTTATTTTCATTTGTTCAGTTGGTCGCCTTATACTTTATTTTAAGTTTCCATGTATAAGGCACAGTGCTGGAAATCTGCTTCTATGCATCCTATACAGTATATAACTTAGTTAGCACTTATAAGCATTCAACAATATAAGCAGCTTATAAGCATATAACATGTTATACGTGGGAACCCAAACTAGTTTTTCCAGCTAAGGTGACTGATACTCTGTCTTCTCCATGGCAGGGTCATTACCTAGCCTGCATGACTGCCATCTTGAAGCAGATGGATGACATGCACTACGCCCACTACATCAGTACATTCAAGACCAGACAGGACATTATTGTAAGTGGTCCGCTCCGCCTGCCCTGCCTTGGGCATGGCTCTTCCTGAGTCATCCAGTCGATAGCTGGCATTCAACCACTGGTGCTTGTAACTGCTCCTGAAGTGATTATTGATTATAGACATTTCATGGGACTGACTTGGAACAACGTGAGGATCTCCCTGTCCTTGCTTCTTTACTGAGGTGTGTGTGTGTCTAATATGAGAAAAGCTTAGGGACCTGCTGTGCAGAGTTCAACTTGTTACTAATCGATGGACTTGGTCAGAAACAAAATCCCATGTTTGTGCAGACATGAAGATGCATAAATTCAGGTACTTCCAGTACAGGCAAGGTAACTGTTCTCCCTGGCCCACTACAGGACTTCCTGATGGAGACATTCATCATGTTTAAGGACCTGATGGGGAACGTTTTCCCCTCCGACTGGATGACCATGAACCTCCTGCAGATTGGGGTGTTTCTGCGGGCCATCAACCAGTACTCTGAGGTCCTCAACATGTACTTCCTGGACCAGACCCACTTTGAGCTTCAGGTGGGTCTCCAGTCTCCACCTCTTGATGGGGTGGACAAAAAACATCTGTGACTCTCTCCTAATGTAATCTTAACTCAATCATTGTCTCAATGTCCATGTGAAAATGTTTATCATATTCTCCTCTCTTTAGCTCTGGAACAACTACTTCCACCTGACTGTGGCATTCCTGACCCACAAGTCATTGCAGCTGGAATCCTTCTCTCAAGAGAAACGGAACAAAATACTCAACAAGTATGTCCTTTTCTTCTTTATTTTGTGTATGAGTGCAATATTTGAATTCCCCAAAATAAATAATTACACATGAAAAATCCAAATTGCACAGTAAACTTACAGTATTCACACATGTCACGTTGTAAACTGATAGAAGACAGGCGCAGGAATGCATAATGCAGTGGCCAGTGCGCTATCTAAAAGATTCCCGGCAGCTCCGGAATCAATCAGAGCTAACAGGAGTGAGGGGCTAGGGTATTCTGGGAATTTAATGGAAAAGCACACTGGTTGAGTTGACAGAAAAGGAGAGGAGCTCTTGCATTCTACCTGGGTTGGAGCAGGGGAATTCCCTGGCTTGTCACCTCCTCGCCTATTAGTGGATTGAGGGCAGGTCGGGGAGAAATGACCCCTTTCTCCACAATAGGAGCAGAGGCCCAGATCCCTCCTTCTCCTGCGCTCTGCCTCGGGCAAACGTGCAGAGCCCACCTCCATCGGCTCTGCATATCCGGTGGAGGCCGCGATGGTCCGGAACTCCAGGGCGAACTCCGAGGTGGTCCTAGATCCCTGGTGTAGTCGGAGTAGACGCTCACCCCCCTCTCGGCCCTCCACAGGATGATCAAACACAGAGCGGAAGAGGAGGGTGAAGCACTCGTAGGACTCGACCTCGGGTCCAGCCGTTTCCCAGACCGCGGCATCCCAGTCCAGGGCCCGTCCGGTCAGTGCTGAGATGACTGTGGCAACCCTGTCTCTCCCAGAGACAGCCTCTGCGTAGCGAGCGAGGTACAGGTCGCATTGCAGAAGGAATCCCTTGCACTTCGCTGGCACGCCGTCAAAGCGCTCCGGGAGGGACAGGGGTATTCCGCGGACCGTCTCAGATGGGATGGAGGCAGGTAGTGGTGGTGTGGGGGCTGGTGCCGGAACCGGTGCTGGAGACTGGGGGGACTGCACATTCCCCTCCAAACGCAGGATGGTTGCCAGCACGCTGTCCATGGCACTGCCGAGTCTGGAGAGAAAGTCCTCGTGATGCTGGACTGTCTCTACGATGGTCGCCAGCACGGCCTTTCCCGCTGTCTCCATTTAGGGAGGTCGATTATTCTGTCCCATGTCCGTTGGTCTCGTGAGTACCAGAGCTCTGTTGTATCGGCTTTCGTGCTACGCGTTACTGTACATTGTATTACGGTTTAAATACCGTGTAATTGTGCACTTGTTATTACGGGTCTCGTCCCGTGTATTATTTAGAGGTTTACACCTCGCTCTTTTGTTTGGGTTACATCCCTGTGTTATATATATATATATACGTGTTTGTTTTGGGCTTCGTCCCTGTCGTTTTTTATGACGTACCTTATGTTGGGTAGAGAAATAAAAAATCCTATTACGTGTTCCTGCGCCTGTCTTCTATCATGTTGTTGTGCTACAAAGTGGGATAAAAATTGATTTAATTAAAAAATTTGTTCAACGATCTACACAAAGTACTCTGTAATGTCAAAGTAGTAGAGAAATTCCAACATTTGTTACAAATTAATGAATTATGATTAGATATGTTAGAAACACATTTGGCAGCGATTACAGCTGTAATTCTTTTTGGGTAAGTCTCTAAGAGCTTTGCACACCAGAATTGTATAATATTTGCCCAATATTCTTTAAAGAAATCTTCAAGCTCTGTCACCATCGGCCTCATGGTGAAATCCCTGAGCAGTTTCCTTCCTCTACGACAACTGAGATAGGAAGGACGCCTGTATATTTGTAGTGACTGGGTGTATTTATACACCATCCAAAGTGTATTTAATAACTTCACCATGCTCAAAGGGATATTCAATGTCAGCTTTATTATTATTATTATTTTTTTATTTTTTACACATCTACCGATCAGTGCCCTTTGCGAGGCATTGGAAAACCTCCCTGGTGGGGTTGAATCAGTGCTTGAAAATCACTACTCGATTGAGGGACCATACAGATCAAATAAAATAAAATCACATTTTATTTGTCACATACACGTGTTTAGCAGATGTTATTGCGGGTGTAGTGAAATGCTTGTGCTTCTATCTCCGACAGTGCAGTAATATCTAACAAGTAATATCTAACAATTTCACAACATATACCCTATACAGTGGGGAGAACAAGTATTTGATACACTGCCGATTTTGCAGGTTTTCCTACTTACAAAGCATGTAGAGGTCTGTAATTTTTATCATAGGTACACTTCAACTGTGAGAGACGGAATCTAAAACAAAAATCCAGAAAATCACATTGTATGATTTTTAAGTAATTAATTTGCATTTTATTGCATGACATAAGTATTTGATACATCAGAAAAGCAGAACTTAATATTTGGTACAGAAACCTGTGTTTGCAATTACAGAGAACATATGTTTCCTGTAGGTCTTGACCAGGTTTGCACAGACTGCAGCAGGGATTTTGGCCCACTCCTCCATACAGACATTCTCCAGATCCTTCAGGTTTCGGGGCTGTCGCTGGGCAATACGGACTTTCAGCTCCCTCCAAAGATTTTCTATTGGGTTCAGGTCTGGAGACTGGCTAGGCCACTCCAGGACCTTGAGATGCTTCTTACGGAGCCACTCCTTAGTTGCCCTGGCTGTGTGTTTCGGGTTGTTGTCATGCTGGAAGACCCAGCCACGACCCATCTTCAATGCTCTTACTAAGGGAAGGAGGTTGTTGGCCAAGATCTCGCGATACATGGCCCCATCCATCCACCCCTCAATACGGTGCAGTTGTCCTGTCCCCTTTGCAGAAAAGCATCCCCAAAGAATGATGTTTCCACCTCCATGCTTCACGGTTGGGATGGTGTTCTTGGGGTTGTACTCATCCTTCTTCTTCCCCCAAACATGGCGAGTGGAGTTTAGACCAAAAAGCTATATTTTTGTCTCATGAGACCACATGACCTTCTCCCATTCCTCCTCTGGATCATCCAGATGGTCATTGGCAAACTTCAGACGGGCCTGGACATGCGCTGGCTTGAGCAGGGGGACCTTGCGTGCGCTGCAGGATTTTAATCCATGACGGCGTAGTGTGTTACTAATGGTTTTCTTTGAGACTGTGGTCCCAGCTCTCTTCAGGTCATTGACCAGGTCCTGCCGTGTAGTTCTGGGCTGATCCCTCACCTTCCTCATGATCATTGATGCCCCACGAGGTGAGATCTTGCATGGAGCCCCAGACCGAGGGTGATTGACCGTCATCTTGAACTTCTTCCATTTTCTAATAATTGCGCCAACAGTTGTTGCCTTCTCACCAAGCTGCTTGCCTATTGTCCTGTAGCCCATCCCAGCCTTGTGCAGGTCTACAATTTTATCCCTGATGTCCTTACACAGCTCTCTGGTCTTGGCCATTGTGGAGAGGTTGGAGTCTGTTTGATTGAGTGTGTGGACAGGTGTCTTTTATACAGGTAACGAGTTCAAACAGGTGCAGTTAATACAGGTAATGAGTGGAGAACAGGAGGGCTTCTTAAAGAAAAACTAACAGGTCTGTGAGAGCCGGAATTCTTACTGGTTGGTAGGTGATCAAATACTTATGTCATGCAATAAAATGCAAATTAATTACTTAAAAATCATACAATGTGATTTTCTGGATTTTTGTTTTAGATTCAGTCTCTCACAGTTGAAGTGTACCTATGATAAAAATTACAGACCTCTACATGCTTTGTAAGTAGGAAAACCTGCAAAATTGGCAGTGTATCAAATACTTGTTCTCCCCACTGTACACACAAATCTAGTAAGGAATGGAATTTAAGAATAGATACATATATGGACAAGCAATGACAGAGCGGCATGGACTAAGATGCAGTAGAATATTATAGAATAGAATACAGTATATACATATGAGATGAGTAGTGCAAGATATGTAAACATTATTAAAGTGACTAGTGTTCCATTTCTTAAAGTGGCCAGTGATTTCAATAGGCAGCAGCAGCCTCTAATGTGCTAGTGATGGCTATTTAACAGTCTGATGGCCTTGAGATAGAAGCTGTTTTTCATTCTCTCGGTCCCAGCTTTGATGCACCTGTACTGACCTCGCCTTCTGGATGATAGCGGGGTGAACAGGCAGTGGCTTGGGTGGTTGATGTCCTTGATGATCTTTTTCGCCTTCCTGTGACATCGGGTGCTGTAGGTGTCTTGGAGGGCGGGTAGTTTGCCCCCGGTAATGCGTTCGGCAGACCGCACCACCCTCTGGAGAGCCCTGCGGTTGCGGGCGGTGCAGTTGCCGTACCAGGCAGTGATACAGCCCGACAGGATGCTCTCAATTGTGCATCTGTAAAAGTTTATGAGGGTCTTAAGCTTTCCACCTTCTCCACTGCATTCCCGTCGATGTGGATAGGGGGGTACACCCTCTGCTGTTTCCTGAAGTCCACGATCATCTCCTTTGTTTTGTTGACGTTGATTGAGAGGTTATTTTCATGGCACCACACTCCCAGAGCCCTCACCCCCTCCCTGTAGGCGGTCTCGTCATTGTTGGTAATCAAGCCTACTACTGTTGTGTCGTCTGCAAACTTGATGATTGAGTTGGAGGCGTGCTTGGCCACGCAGTCATGGGTGAACTGGGAGTACAGGAGGGGGCTGAGCACGCACCCTTGTGGGGCCCCAGTGTTGAGGATCAGCGAAGTGGAGATGTTGTTTCCTACCTTCACCACCTGGGGGCGGCCCGTCAGGAAGTCCAGGACCCAGTTGCACAGGGCGGAAGATAATTGTATGTGTGGGGTACAGAGATGGGGTAGTCATAAAACAATAATGTAAACACTATTATTGAACACAGAATGAGTCCATGCAACTTATTATGGGATTTGCTAAGCACATTTTTCTCCTGAACTTATTTGGGCTTGCCATAGCAAAGGGGTTGAATACTTTTGACTGAAGACAATTTCAGCTTTTAATTTTTAATTAATTTGTACAAATTTAGAAAAACAAAATTACACTTTGACATTATGGGGAATTATGTGTAGATCAGTGACAAAAATCTCAATTCAATCGATAAAAAAAAAAAAATAACATTTTGGAAAAAGTAAAGGGGTGTAAATGCTCCAATTAGTAAATATGTATTCATGCTCTACGGTATGTAGTGTAATTCTATGATGTGGTTACAGGTATGGAGACATGAGGAAGAGCATTGGCTTTAAGATCAGAGACATGTGGTATAATCTTGGTAAGTACCGTCCGGTAGTTGTTATCTCTGTGAGACAGGAACTCCTCAAATAGAGACGTCTACAGAATGGCCTGTTCAGTGGAAACAGGCTCTGATAGGAGAGAAACTAGACATTGTTGTTTTATTGCCTAGTTTCATGGTGGCCCGCTTTTTGTTTACCGCTTTTACTGTCTTTTTGTTTGCATGAAAAAGGAGTGTGGCTTATTGCCCTTTCAAATGAACCCTGTGTAATGTTTGTTTCTAACTGTATCATGTGTGCATCCCTCAGGCCCCCACAAGATGAAGTTCATCCCTGCCATGGTGGGGCCCATCCTGAAGGCTACCCTGGTGCCTGAGCCAGAGCTGAGGAAAGCCACCCTCCCCATCTTCTTTGACATGATGCAGTGTGAGCACAACTTCACTACCGGCCGCACCTTTGACATGGTGAGATAGCTGCCCACAGTAGTGTTGCCTGTCTGGCTTTACAGTATAACTGTACAAACAGAGTTTCCCAGCTTTATTTTGCTGAGCTGATCCTTGCATGGGCATGTGTGATGTGTTTTTAATATGTCTGCCTGTACATGCAGTTTGAGAATGAACTGATCACCAAGTTGGATCAGGAGGTAGAGGGAGGCCGTGGGGATGAACAGTACAAAATCATGCTGGAGAAAACGTAAGCACCAATCAGAGGCTGATGCCTTTTTCTTATTCCTTTTACCTCATGGTTTCATGGTCAATACCTAAATAAGGACTATTTAACTCCCTCATTCATTGACATGTTGCGTTGTTGATATTGTGTAGGCTACTTGAGCACTGCCGGAGGCACAGATACCTTTCTCAGTCAGGGGAGGAGCTGGCTCTGCTGCTCAGCAGTCTGCTGGAGAAGCTGCTGGCCTACCGCACCATCACACATGACGAGAGCCCTGAGCTCCGCATGAGCTGCACCGTCAACGTCCTGGTACGCCCTTACAGTACCCAACTAAGAGGCAGAGGGGAGCTCACCAGGGACTAACTAACCCCTTGGACTAGTTTATGTGGAACTCACAATATAGTCTGAAATATTGAGCCACATTCATCACCTCAGAGGAGTAGTATATGAAGATGCTATGTTTCTACATTGAACCAATTCATTTTTTACAAAATGTTATCATCAAACATTTGAACCAAAGCTGAGTTTTTCCACTGTTTTTATTTTGGTTGTGACAGAACTTCTACAAAGAGAAGAAACGGGAAGACATTTACATTCGGTGAGACAGTTCATTAATTGAATAGTCTTCTTTGCATTCCATTTTGTTAGATATCACTCTAAAATACTGACTTCGTCCTCAGGTATCTGTACAAGCTGAGGGATTTACACCTTGTCTGTGAGAACTACACAGAGGCAGCCTACACCCTGTTACTTCATGCCGAACTCCTTGAGGTCTCACTCAACATTCAAGTCGACTTTCAATTAAAACAGTAGTGTTTGGAATATTTCCCTAAAATTACAGTTAACATACATTACTAGAAAACTAAATGCAGTTTGTGTATTGTGTCCACCTCAGTGGTCTGACAAGCCCTGTGCCCCTCATCTGATCCCCGGTGACAGCCAACATGTCTGGACCCAGCAGGAGCTCAAAGAGAGGCTCTTCCAGGAGATAATCTGTTACCTGGACAAGGGCAAAGTGAGTTCCCACCCTCATCCTCACTACAGTGACCCTATTAGGAACCCTGATCTACAGATGGAAGTTTGCACTTTGCAATGGAGTGCAGTGGAGCAGAATGTTCTTTTTTCTCTTTTCAAAACTGGTTGAATGGCTATTTTTACCCTGTAGGCACCTGCAACTTACCACAAGTAGGATAAATAACACTTGCCGAGAATTATCCAGGCCATTTATTTTACTTTTAATGGAAAAATCTCAATTTCAGTTTAGAATTATTATTTTTTTAGTTGTAAATCAAACAAATACACGTGTGAACCCCAGCAGTTTTTTCAATAGTCACCTGGACAAAAGGAACACCTACATGAGAATGCTGTTCATTGAGTACATCTCAGCGTTCAACACCATTGTGCCCTCAAAGATCATCACTAAGCTAAGGACCCTGGGATAAACACCTCCCTCTGCAACTGGATCCTGGACATCCTGATGGGTCGCCCACAGGTGGTGAGGGTAGGCAGCAACACATCTGCAATGGGGGCCCCTCAGGGGTGCGTGCTTAGTCCCCTCCTGTTCTCCCTGTTCACCCACGACTGCGTGGCCGCACGCACGACTCCAACACCATCATTAAGTTTGCAGACGACATGACGGTGGTAGGCCTGATCACCGACGATGATGAGACAGCCTACAGGGAGGAGTCCAGAGACCTGGCCCCTCAGGAGGCTGAAAAGATTTGGCATGGGCCCTCAGATCCTCAAAAAGTTATACAGCTGCACCATTGAGAGCATCCTGACTGGCTGCATCACTGCTTGGTATGGCAACTGCTTGGCATCCGACTGCAAGGCTTTACAGAGGGTAGTGCGTACGCCCCAGTACATCACTGGGGCCGAGCTCTCTGCCATCATGGACCTCTATACCAGGCAGTGTCAGAGGATGGCCCTAAAAATGGTCAAAGACTACAGCCACCCAAGTCATAGACTGTTCTCTCTGCTAAAACACTGAAAGAGGTACCGGCGCGCCAAGTCTGGGACCTAAAGGCTCCTGAACAGCTTCTACCCCCAAGCCATAAGACTGCTGAACAGCTAATCAACCAGCTACCTGGACTATTTGCATTGACCCCCTTTTTTTTTGCGCTGACATTCTTGCACTGCTCACTGGACTCTACCCACACACTCACACATACTACACTGTCACTCCAACACACATATACACACACACACACACACACACACACACATATGACTTGCGGGCAGTGGGTTCAGAACAACAACAACAAAAAATTTTGGGGAAATTATACAACCACCGAAAAAGGCACTTTGGACACTGGAAGGGCAAAGGGGCATGTGCTCTGCACAGGTAAAGGCCTATCGGTGCACATGCCTGCCACAGTACATCACCCCTGAAACCTGCTGTCTGGGTTTTATTGAATAGAGGTGTTAGTGAAGGACAGATGGTGATGTCTAGACCATGTTCACATCTCATGTTCATATTTAATGTATCTTTTTACCAACTGCTGCATGTGTCTGTTCAGATGTGGGAGAAAGCCATTGAGATGGGCAAACAGCTGGCAAAGATGCACGAGAACCAGATGTTTGACTTCATGGAGATTAGCCAGCTGCTGGTAAGACGATTTATCTTCTGCTATCGCGTTTTAGTCTGAGATTTATTCAAAATATTGTCACTACTGATTATAGATGTTTCTTTAAAACATGTAAAGTAAAACCAAAAAGTATTATCCTCTTAGTTTCTTCATGGTAAAAAAGGCTTCACCAACAACGCCAGAGAGGGATTGTCAATAGCCCACTGCCAATTTAGTGTGAGGCCTTTTCAATAGGACCAGGTCCACTGCTATACTGACATGCTTTTCAGTGTTCACAAAGGCTAGGAGTTAATTAGATACAGTGCCTTCAGAAAGTATTCACAGCCATGAATCTTTCCAAATGTTGTTGTGTTACAGTCTGAATTAAAAATGTTGTGTCACTGGCCTACACACAATACCCCATAATGTCAAAGTGGAATTATGTTTTTAGATTATTATTATTTTAAAATTAAAAATGAAAAGTGGAAATTTCTTGAGACAATAAGTATTCAACCCTATTGTTTTGGCAAGCCTAAATAAGTTCAGGAGTAAAAATGTGCTTAACAAGTTACATAATACGTTTCATGGACTCACTCTGTGTACAATAATAGTATTTAACATGATTGAGGAAATGGGGAAGAGAGAAGAGTTGCTGGCACACTTGTGTCAAACCTTTTAACCAGCAGTCCCACCCATGCACTGCTGGTTGACATACAGTTCTTAGCTGCAGTGGAGTGATACAAAACTGTGTTCTGTCACACTGTGCCAGACAGTCTATGTTCATTATGGATCCTTAAATTTCACACTGAACCATGTTTGTGTTAGTTTTTTTCTACAGTTGTAATTAGATACTACAGTATGTTAGGTATTTCCTGTTGTATGTTGTCTGTGTTCCTGATTGTGGCTTTGTTACTCTCCCTGCTGTCGTCCACAGAAACAGCAAGCCCAGTTCTATGAGAATATAATGCATGCCATGCGGCCTCAGCCAGAATACTTTGCTGTGGGATACTATGGCCTTGGATTCCCCACTTTCCTCAGAGTAAGATTATTACCTCTTTTCATAACTATATAGCACATTTCAAGGTCTGTCTCATTCACCTGAGATGATGTGTTAATGTGCCTTTTATTAATTTTTCTTATGGCATGCTCTATCAAATTAAATTATAGTCAATTTTTGTTGAATATGTTTCACAATGTATAATTTAGGCTATACTAGTTATCAGTTCCATAAAGCAGTAGGGGATTCTATGGATTGAATACCTTCCATAATCTTGTCAGGTTCAGGTCAGAATAGCCTTGATTTGGCATAACATCAATATTTCTACACTGCAGTGGCACATTCCTGTCTACCACAGTTAATCTTTAATTTAAGCTTTGACATCTTCTGTAGCATATAGTTCAATAACAACATTATAATTAAATAATATAATTCATATTTGATTTGCTACCATATACAGTGCCTTCAGAAAGTATTGACATCCCTAAACTCTTTCCGCATTTTGTTGTTACAGCCTGAATTTAAAATTTATTAAAGTGAGATTTTGTGTCACTGATCTACACACAATAATACCCCATCATGTCAAAGTGGAATTTTGTTTGTAGAAATTTTTTTAAATTATAAAAAAATGTAAACTTGAAATGTCTTGAGTCAATAAGTATTCAACCCCTTTGTTATGGCAGGCCTAAATAAGTTCAGGAGTAAAAATGTGCTTACAAAATCACATAAGAAGTTACATGGACTCATTCCGTGTTCAATAATAGTGGTTAATTCGATTTTTTAAAATGACTACCCCATCGCTGTACCACACACATACAATTATATGTAAGGTCCATCAGTCGAGTAGTGAATTTCCAGCACAGATTCAAGCATAAAAACCAGAGAGGTTTTTCAATGCCTCGCAAAGGGCATTGTTTAGTAGGTGTGTAAACAAAAAAGAAAAAAAGAAAAACAGACACTGAATATCCCTTTGAGCATAATTAAGTGAATAATTAGGTTTGGATGGTGTTTCAATACACCCAGTCACTACAAAGATACAGGCGTTCTTCCTAACTCAATTGCCGAAGAACAAGGAAACTGCTCAGGGATTTCACCATGAAGCCAATGGTGATTTTAAAACAGTTACAGAGTTTAATGGTTGTGATATGAGAAAACTGAGGATGGATCAACAACATTGTAGCTACTCTACAATACTAACTTAAATGACAGAGCGAAAAAAAGGAAGCCTGTACAGAATACAAATATTCCAAAACATGCATACTGTTTGCAATAAGGCACTAAAATAAAACTGCTGAAAATTGGGCAAAGAAATTAACTTTATGTCCTGAATACAAAGTGTTATGTTTGGGGCAAATCCACATCACTGAGTAACACTGTTCATATTTTCAAGCATGGTGGTGGCTGCATCATGTTATGGGGATGCTTGTCATTGGCAAGGACTTGGGAGTTTTTTAGGATAAAAAGAAATGGAATAGAGCTAAGCACAGGCAAAATCCTAGAGGAAAACCTGGTTCAGTCTGCTTTCCAACAGACACTGGGAGATTAATTCACCTTTCAGCAGGACAATAACCTAAAACACTGGAGTTGCTTACCAAGATGACATTAAATGTTCCTGAGTGGCCTAGTTACAGTTTTGGATTGAAAATCTATGGCAAGACTTGAAAATGGCTGTCTAGCAATGATCAACAATCAACTTGACAGAGCTTGATGAATTTTCTTTATAAGAATGGGAAAATATTGTACAGTCTAGGTGTGCAAAGCTCTTAGCGACTTTCCCAAAAAGACTCACAGCTGTAATCGCCGCCAAAGGTGCTTCTACAAAGTATTGACTCAGGGGTGTGAATACTTATGTAAATTAGTTTTTTCTGTATTTCGTTTTCAATAAATTTGCTAAAATTCCTAAAAACATGTTTTCACTCTGTCATTATGGGATATTTTGTGTAAAAAATAAATGGAATCCATTTTGAATTCAGGCTGTAACACAACAAAATGTGGAATAAGTCAAGGGGTAATGAATACTTATCTTTTAATGGATTTGCTCTTACAGAACAAAGTGTTCATCTACCGTGGTAAGGAGTACGAGTGGCTGGAGGACTTCAGTCTGAAGCTGCTGTCTCAGTTCCCCAATGCCGCCAGGATAACCAGCACAGCGCCCCCTGGGGACAACATCTGTAACTCCCAAGGACAGCGTATCCTTCAGCCCTCTTGCAGCATGCCCTTATTTTCCCAGCTATTTAATGCTATTTAAATGTAAATTATTGGTGTTAATGCTTCTAGTCACGACATTGTTAATTTTATGTATTTTCCATTTATTGGCAAGTCTTATTATACCTTTCTCAAGGACACAGTTTTGAACCAGTAATCCACTGGTGCCCCAGTCTCTGTTTCCCTATAGCACTAGGGATTCGTTTTTGTTTTTGAATAATACACAGTCCTATCCTTACCTGCTCTTCACAGACATCCAGTGTTTTACAGTCAAGCCAGTCCTTACTGTGCCCACCCAGTTCAAAGACAAGGGGGTTCCTGAGCAGATCCTAAAGTAAGGAACACAACAGTTTGTGGTATGATTAATTTATCTTACATATGCATTACATTGTTGGTCCCTCTTCCTCTCCTAGCTACTACAGAACCAATGAAGTGGACCAGTTCCAGTATTCCAGACCCTTCAGGAAATGTGCAAAGAACCCAGACAATGAATTTGCTGTGAGTACCTTTCACACAGCTCTGACAGACACACCATGCTGTAAAGCCCCAACAAAGCCAGATCCCTCCATTTATACTAACACTCTTGTCTTTGAACATCGCTAAGGAACTCAGGAATTTAGCCCTTTTACTTAGCAGTTGCTCAAAATATCCTTGTTGACCATTCCTGCATATTTTCTGCCTCATGTTACAGACCATGTGGATCGAGAGGACAACTTACATCACGTCCTATTACTTCCCAGGGATTCTCAAATGGTTTGAAGTGAAGTCCATCTCTGTTGTAAGTTCTCTCACTAATGATGATGACAATCACAGTAAGACAAACGTACTGGTGTTAATGTGCTGTATGTTGAATCTATTTTGAGTACTCTGATACCACCCATAGCAAATAGTTCCTACGCAACCAATTTGGTCTTCTACACTTTAATGTCTCCTCACCTCTCCTTGCTTTTCTATTGGTCAGGAGGAGATCAGCCCCCTGCAGAATGCTGTGGAAACCATGGAGATGGCCAATGAGAAGCTCAGTAACCTGGTGCAGCAGCAGGCCTGTGACAGCTCCACGTCAGTCCACCCACTCTCCATGATGCTCAATGGTATTGTTGACCCTGCCGTAATGGGTGGCTACACCAACTACGAGAAGGTTTGACTTCCACTATTACTGTCAATTTCATCTCACATTTCAGTGAAGATTTGTCACCTGATGTTCTTATTTTCCAAGTCACTCTGTTATGTTAGCTAGTATTTATTATGACCATATGACCATATGACCATATCTCCTAGTAAAAAATAAAATAATTTCACCCCCTTTCTTTCTCTGTAGGCGTTCTTCACTGACACCTACATACACGAACACCCAGAGGACCTTCAGAGCATTGAGGTCCTCAAACATCTTATTGCCCTCCAGGTACAGTATATTCTCATTATCTCCTTGTTATTGAACCTGTCCTTAGACATGCAGTACATGCTGTAAGAACAGAGGCTCCTCCCTCCTCCTCTCCCCTCAGATCCCTCTCCTGGCTGATGGGATCCTGATCCACGGGGAGAAATCCACGGAGCAGCTGAAGCCCTTACACAACCGCCTGCTCACCTGTTTCTCTGACCTGCGGGAGAGAGTGGAGAAGCATTACGGCGTCATAACCCTGGTCAGTTGCCAGCAGCAAACTCAATTTAATGTTAGAGGGTGGCAACTTTAGCTATTGGCTCCTCTGACTGCCTCCCTATTAAATTCCCCTCATTCAAAGCAGAGTGTACATTATATTGCTGCAGGACCATACATCTTGCTTTAGGCACTCCATTGCTGCTAGTGTTTTGCCTGTCAATCCACTCATCCCCTGCCAAGTTTCCTGATGATGTTTCATCCCATTTGCGTGTCCCAGCCCTGCTCTCTGACTGAGAGGAAGAAGAGTCGCGTGGGCTCCGTAGTGATGCCCTACATCCTTTCCTCTACCCTGCGCCGCATGTCCACCGTCTCCATCCTCTCCACCACCTCATCAGGCCTCTCCAGCAGCTCCGCCTCCTC
Organism: Coregonus lavaretus; assembly: GCF_964263955.1. NCBI lineage: Eukaryota > Metazoa > Chordata > Actinopteri > Salmoniformes > Salmonidae > Coregonus > Coregonus lavaretus. The sequence goes on along the minus strand of NC_140001.1, from coordinate 24,561,115 downwards.
TGATGGACCCTCCCGGCGCTCCTCCTCCCAGGAGTCAGTCCCTCACCTCCTCCTCTTTCCTCCTTCCTTCTCCCTCCTCCTCCCAGGAGACAGTCCCCCTCCTCCCTCCATCCTCCTCCCTTCTCCCTCCTCCCTCCCTGTGTTACTCTCTTTGTGCTGCTCTGGTGGTCAATTTGTGTTGCTATGTTAGTAAGGAATATTTGTCTGTGCTTTTCCACATCTCACAGTGTGACATTGTCTGAAGTCTTGCACATGCCAGTGTATCCCTCTAACTGTACACCCCCCGCCCCCATGTCTCTCTCTCTATTTCTCTATCTGTCCTGTTGACCTGATATCCATCATCAGTTCACTGTTGTCCCGTGCCACTGCCAATGATCGCCGGGCCTCGATGTTGTCCCGCTCTGAGGATGACAACCGGATCGGTCGAAAGAACAGAAAATAATGGAGTGTGAGCAAGTCACAGGTTTTGGTGGAGAGACAGCCAGACATAGATGAGGTAACTAAAACGGTTTTGGGCTCATAAACTATGGCACAAATGTAATTTGAGAATGCAAGTAATTACCCATATACTTGACTGTGATTTCAAGGAGGGCTGTATCTTTGTACTCTACTCCTTTGCAGACCCCTCCAGAGAAGCAGCAGAGACCCAAAAGCCTACAGTTTGGGGACCGTCGCCTGACCCTGTCTCTGTTCCAGGGCGTCTCTTCTCAGCTCAGCCTTGGCAACCCTCTCAGCCCCCTGCCAGCCTCTCCTTACACTCCTCGCAGCTCCAGTACGTAGCTTAACTACACACAAAGGATACATACAAAGCAGCCTATCCCAAACAACCTTTTAGAGATACCGGTTCAACCTGCACACAGAAACAGTCACCTGCACAGGCATAGAGATAAACCCTGTATAGGATCCATGCCTCGTCCACACACAGTTTTACCTGTCATGGAGCCTAAAATATGTGTGTTTTGTCACTCTCTCTCTCTGCAGGTTATTCATCTCTCCTTGGGGATAATGATGCCACCACTGACACTCCTGGGACACCCCCACCTATGCCACCAAAGAAACATCCCCACGAGATGTTTGACCTCTCCCAAAACTCCTCTGAGGTACCGCTAGACTGAAAACATCAATAGTTTTTGTAAAATGCACATTGTGAAACAAAATATTTTAACAGGATATTTTTTTCCCCTGTCTCTCCATAGTTCCTTCCTCCTCTGCCTCAGAAAATTGACAGCAAGCCCCCTCCACCTCCTCCTAAGACCAGGAAGTCTATGTTCCCCGGCTCCTACGAGCACAGTCCTCAGTGAGGATCCTCCACCTGGATAGCCCCTCTCATCTAGTTCAGAGACCTGCTGCCTGGGATAAGGGCTTGGTTTGTCTTGTGGTACTGTAGCACTTTATTATTACAGAGCTATTACAGGACCAATACTATTACCAGTTATGTACTTCAGAATTACAGTACCAGTCAAACATTTGGACACACCTACTCATTCAAGGGTTTTTCTTTATTTTTACTATTTTCTATATTGTAGAATAATAGTGAAGACATCAAAACTATGAAATAACACATATGGAATCATGTAGTAACCAAAAAAGTGTTAAACAAATCAAAAATATTTTATATTTGAGATTCTTCAAAGTAGCCACCCTTTGCCTTCATGACAGCTTTGCACACTCTTCGCATTCTCTCAACCAGCTTCACCTGGAATGCTTTTCCAACAGTCTTGAAGGAGTTCGCACATACAGTTGAAGTCGGAAGTTTACATACACCTAAGCCAAATACATTTAAACTCAGTTTTTCACAATTCCTGACATTTAATCCTAGTACAAATTCCCTGTCTTAGGTCAGTTAGGATCACAACTTTATTTTAAGATTGTGAAATGTCAGAATAATAGTAGAGAGAATGATTTATTTCAGCTTTTATTTATTTCATCACATTCCCAGTGGGTCAGAAGTTTACATACACTCAATTAGTATTTGGTAACATTGCCTTTAAATTGTTTAACTTGGGTCAAACGTTTCGGGTAGCCTTCCACAAGTTTCCCACAATAAGTTGGGTGAATTTTGGCCCATTCCTCCTGACAGAGCTGGTGTAACTGAGTCAGGTTTGTAGGCCTCCTTGCTCGCACACGCTTTTTCAGTTCTGCCCACACATTTTCTATAGGATTGAGGTCAGGGCTTTTTGATGGCCACTCCAATACCTTGACTTTGTTGTCCTTAAGCCATTTTGCCACAACTTTGGAAATATGCTTGGGGTCATTGTCCATTTGGAAGACCCATTTGCGACCAAGCTTTAACTTCCTGACTGATGTCTTGAGATGTTGCTTCAATATATCCACATAATTTTCCTTCCTCATGATGCCATCTATTTTGTTAAGTGCACCAGTCCCTCCTGCAGCAAAGCACCCCCACAGCATGATGCTGCCATCCCCGTGCTTCACGGTTGGGATGGTGTTCTTCGGCTTGCAAGCAACCCCCTTTTTCCTCCAAACATAACAATGGTCATTATGGCCAAACAGTTCTATTAGACCAGAGGACATTTCTCCAAAAAGTATGATCTTTGTCCTCATGTGCAGTTGCAAACCATAGTCTGGATTTTTTATGGCGGTTTTGGAGCAGTGGCTTCTTCCTTGCTGAGCGGCCTTTCAGGTTATGTCGATATAAGACTCGTTTTACTGTGGATATAGATACTTTTGTACCTGTTTCCTCCAGCATCTTCACAAGGTCCTTTGTTGTTGTTCTGGGATTGATTTGCACTTTTCGCACCAAAATACATTCATTTCTAGGAGACAGAACGCGTCTCCTGAGCGGTATGACGGCTGCGTGGTCCCATGGTGTTTATACTTACGTACTATTGTTTGTACAGATGAACGTGGTACCTTCAGGCGTTTGGAAATTGCTCCCAAGGATGAACCAGACTTGTGGAGGTCTGCAATTTTTTTTCTGAGGTCTTGGCTGATTTCTTTTGATTTTCCCATGATGTCAAGCAAAGAGGAACTGAGTTTGAAGGTAGGCATTGAAATACATCCACAGGTACACCTCCAATTGACTCAAATTATGTCAATTAGCCTATCAGAAGCTTCTAAAGCCATGACATCATTTTCTGGAATTTTCCAAGCTGTTTAAAGGCACAGTCAACTTAGTGTATGTAAACTTCTGACCCACTGGAATTTTGATACAGTGAATTACAAGTGAAATAATCTGTCTGTAAACAATTGTTGGAAAAATTACTTGTGTCATGCACAAAGTAGATGTCCTAACCAACTTGCCAAAACTATAGTTTGTTAACAAGAAATTTGTGGAGGTGTTGAAAAACAAGTTTTAATGACTCCAACCTAAGTGTATGTAAACTTCTGACTTCAACTGTATGCTTAGCACTTGTTGGCTGCTTTTCCTTATCCCCAAACACCAAAATGTGTTAAACAAATCAAAATATATTTTATATTTGAGATTATTCAAATAGCTACCCTTGATGACAGCTTGGCACACTCTTGGCATTCTCTCAACCAGCTTCACCTGGAATGCTTTTCCAACATTCTTGAAGGAGTTCCCACATATGCTGAGCACTTGTTGGCTGCTTTTCGTTCTCTCTGTGGTCCGACTCATCCCAAACCATCTCAATTTGGTTGAGGTCGGGGGATTGTGGAGGCCAGGTCATCTGATGCAGCACTCCATCACTCTCCTTCTTGGTCAATTAGCCCTTACACAGCCTGGAGTTGTGTTGGGTCATTGTCCTGTTTAAAAACAAATGATAGTCCCACTAAGCGCAAACCAGATGAGATGGCGTATCGCTGCAGAATGCTGTGTATAGAATAACTATCTTCAAAGTAATGACTCGGGACGTCGGGTTTGAAATGAAAGCTTATTTTAGTAATATTACTTGTTCACGTTACATTTAACAACTTTAGATTCTATAAAACAATAAAAATAAGTTTCTAGCGAAAAGTCAGGATAATCACTTGACACTTGACATAACTGGAGCCTTTTTTTTTCTCTCCCCCCGGTCGCCAGGCATTATGGAACTTGCAGTCAAAAGAGTAATTCAATACTAACCAATACAAGTATGTACAGTGGGGAAAAAAAGTATTTAGTCAGCCACCAATTGTGCAAGTTCTCCCACTTAAAAAGATGAGAGAGGCCTGTAATTTTCATCATAGGTACACGTCAACTATGACAGACAAATTGAGAAAAAGAAATCCAGAAAATCACATTGTAGGATTTTTTATGAATTTATTTGCAAATTATGGTGGAAAATAAGTATTTGGTCACCTACAAACAAGCAAGATTTCTGGCTCTCACAGACCTGTAACTTCTTCTTTAAGAGAGTCCTCTGTCCTCCACTCGTTACCTGTATTAATGGCACCTGTTTGAACTTGTTATCAGTATAAAAGACACCTGTCCACAACCTCAAACAGTCACACTCCAAACTCCACTATGGCCAAGACCAAAGAGCTGTCAAAGGACACCAGAAACAAAATTGTAGACCTGCACCAGGCTGGGAAGACTGAATCTGCAATAGGTAAGCAGCTTGGTTTGAAGAAATCAACTGTGGGAGCAATTATTAGGAAATGGAAGACATACAAGACCACTGATAATCTCCCTCGATCTGGGGCTCCACGCAAGATCTCACCCCGTGGGGTCAAAATGATCACAAGAACGGTGAGCAAAAATCCCAGAACCACACGGGGGGACCTAGTGAATGACCTGCAGAGAGCTGGGACCAAAGTAACAAAGCCTACCATCAGTAACACACTACGCCGCCAGGGACTCAAATCCTGCAGTGCGAGACGTGTCCCCCTGCTTAAGCCAGTACATGTCCAGGCCCGTCTGAAGTTTGCTAGAGTGCATTTGGATGATCCAGAAGAGGATTGGGAGAATGTCATATGGTCAGATGAAACCAAAATAGAACTTTTTGGTAAAAACTCAACTCGTCGTGTTTGGAGGACAAAGAATGCTGAGTTGCATCCAAAGAACACCATACCTACTGTGAAGCATGGGGGTGGAAACGTCATGCTTTGGGGCTGTTTTTCTGCAAAGGGACCAGGACGACTGATCCGTGTAAAGGAAAGAATGAATGGGGCCATGTTTTGTGAGATTTTGAGTGAAAACCTCCTTCCATCAGCAAGGGCATTGAAGATGAAACGTGACTGGGTCTTTCAGCATGACAATGATCCCAAACACACCGCCTGGGCAACGAAGGAGTGGCTTCGTAAGAAGCATTTCGAGGTCCTGGAGTGGCCTAGCCAGTCTCCAGATCTCAACCCCATAGAAAATCTTTGGAGGGAGTTGAAAGTCCGTGTTGCCCAGCGACAGCCCCAAAACATCACTGCTCTAGAGGAGATCTGCATGGAGGAATGAGCCAAAATACCAGCAACAGTGTATGAAAACCTTGTGAAGACTTACAGAAAACGTTTGACCTGTGTCATTGCCAACAAAGGGTATATAACAAAGTATTGAGAAACTTTTGTTATTGACCAAATACTTATTTTCCACCATAATTTGCAAATAAATTCATTAAAAATCCTACAATGTGATTTTCTGGAATATTTTTTCTCATTTTGTCTGTCAAAGTTGACGTGTACCTATGATGAAAATTACAGGCCTCTCTCATCTTTTTAAGTGGGAGAACTTGCACAATTGGTGGCTGACTAAATCCTTTTTTTCCCACTGTATGTACTTCTCTCAATCTCCAACACACACATTCTAATACAATTACATATGTAAATAACTGTAAAGAAAATATTTTTAGATACAGCTCAATGAATTAACTTAAACATTAACTCTGTAACCCATTAAAGTTACAACATCCTCCCCCCGATGAACAACTGTGTTCATCTAAATCTCTAGGCAGTATATCAACGGAATAGGTCTCCTCAACAAAGTCCCTGAAGCAGTACGAACGGAACATGACCTAACTAGGCCATCTCGGCCTGGAAACAGTTCCTCAATCTTTCCTAGTTTCCAGGTTTGTCTGGGTGTGTTATCTTCTCCAATGAGTACAACGTCACCCGCTTTCAGCGGGGTTGGCTGCGGCGTGTGCTGACTTTAGATCCAGCAAGTAGTCTCTTCGCCAACTGTTCCAGAAACTGGTCACAATTCTCTGCCTGTACTTCCATCTGCGTGTCATTTCCTCCTTGTTTAGCATTGGGTGCTGAGTGTCAGCTGGAAATGGCTTTGGAGGCAAATAGGTTAGTCTTTTACCCACCAGGAAGTGTGCTGGGGTCAGGGGTTGTGGTTCATCCACTTCATTGTGCACGAAGGTCAGAGGCCTAGAATTTAAGATAGCTTCAACCTCTGTCAGGACTGTGCACATCTCTTCAAAGTTGAGTGAAGCTCTCCCAAGAACCTTTCCCAGAATCCGCCCCACCAGGCTGCTCGCTCGGTGATGAACCTCCAGGTGATGCCCCCTTCTGAGAAGAACGCCAAGAGTTGGGGCTCTTCGATTGCCTTCCACAGCTCTTTCAAGTCCTGATCAGCTCTCTTGAACATTTTTGCATTGTCTGAGTAGATTACCTTGCATAATCCTCTCCTTGAGATGAATCTTTTTAGAGCTAACAGGAATGTCTCTGTTGACTGATCTGAGACCAGTTCCAAATGCACTGCTCTGGTTACAGCACAAGTGAACAGTGCAATGTATGACTTCTTCACAGCACCATTTTCTTTCACATAGAGCGGTCCTGTGACTTCGAATGGTGGGGATTCAGTTATTCTGTCTTTTGGTAAAGGCGCAGAGACCTGCTGTCTGGCCCTTGCCTTGAATCTCTTGCACACTATACATCTTGCCACTGTGCTCTTGACTAGCTGCCTAGCACGCAAGATCCAGTATCGCTCTCTGATTTGTACTAGAGTGTCTCTTGTTCCAGAATGCATCACCTTCTCATGGTGGTACTGTATCAGCATTTCTGAGTATCTGTACTTGTTGGGCAGAACCCATGGGTGCTGTTCTCTGAATGTGAAGTTGGACTGTTGCAGTCTTCCTCCTACACTGAGTAGTTCGTGTTCATCCAAGAACGGTTTCAGTTCTCTGATTTTACAGTCATTGTTTAGGCTTTTTCCTGTCTTCAGTAGTTTGATCTCCTGTCTGAAACTCTGTTGTTGTGTTACCTTATTCCAGTACTTTTCTGCATCTAACAGTTCGTCAGCAGTCAGTTCACCTTGCATCTTTATGTTTGTACGAGCGTTGGCTATGAATCTCTTTATCCAGGCGGTGACTCTGAACACTCTTTTCAGTTTGCTGTACCTTTCAAGCTCCAACACAGGTTCAGTGATGTCTGTGCTGTTTGCTGCGAGTTGTACAGTAACCTGGCAACTGGACTTGAGTTCTGTGTTTACCTCTTCTGGAACCTTGTTATCATCAGTCTCCTCGGACTGATTGGGTGATGTCAGAATTCTGGGTCCATTCCACCATAGCTCGCTCTGTGTCAAGTTTCGAACAGTTTGTCCTCTTGTAGGGAGGTCGGCTGGATTAGTTTTCCCTTCAATATGTGACCATCTCTGGATTGGTCAAGGACTGGATCTCTGTCACTCTGTTCGCGACAAACTGTTTCCATTTCTGAGCTGAGCTGCAAATCCAATGCAGCACGATCATCGAGTCTGTCCACATTTTGATCTGTTTTTCTTCCATTTTCAGTGTGTTCATCAGGTTGTTTGCTAGTCTCGCTCCAATCACAGCTCCCATGAGCTCCAGGCGTGGCAGCGTCATTTTCTTGAGTGGGGCTACCCTGGACTTGGATGGGACTAGACTTGTTGTTTCCCTGTCTTGTGATTCACTTTGCAAGTAAGCTACTGCACTGTAAGCCCTTTCACTTGCATCACAGAACACGTGTAGTTTCAGGGTGTGACTATTCTGTGGCCGCATGTCTGTTCTGTACCACCCTGGTATGGTGAGCTGATGTAACTGGGGTAGTTCCGAACACCACTGTTGCCATTCTCGTTTCAGATCAGGTGGTAATTGTTCGTCCCAGCTGAGTCCCCTCTCCCACATTTCCTGGAACATGCACTTGATCCTGATGGTGAAGGGGGTCAGGAAACCAAGAGGGTCGAAAATATGTGCAGACGACTGCAGAACACTTCTCTTTGTGTTTTCTTTTTGCTTTAGAATGCTCAGTAGCGGCCTGAGGTCAAACACAAAGTAATCTGTTTCCGGTCTCCACACTAAACCTAAAACCTTCAGCACTACTCCTTGTGTTTCTAGCGTCAACGGGTGGTCAGTTGTCGTACTCTCCTGTCATTTTGTTTTCAATTCAGGAGAGTTGGTCATCCACTTGCAGAGGTCCATGCCTGCAATCGACAGCATTCGCCTTGCAGTTGTGGTCACAAGGTAAGCCTCTTCAACATTGCGTGAACTTGCAATGAAGTCATCTACATAGAGTGACTCTCTCAGTATCTCTACAACTTCTGGTTGTTCTGTTTCATATTGTTTCAGGTGCTTACTGATTGTATCTGCCAGCAAGAATAGACTTGGGGAAGCTCCAAATACCACTATTTTCATCCTCAGCACACGCAGCTCCTCTTCATTTTCTCCCCTTGGTGGGCCTGTAAGCCATAGAAATATCACGGCGTCTCTGTCTCTCTCTGCTAGGGATATCTGCAGGAAAGCCTTCTTGATGTCTGCCATGAATGCGATCTCATGTAGTCTGAACTTTATCAGAACGCTGAGCAGATCCGGATTCAGGTTCGGTCCTGTGAGTAGACAGTCATTGAGGGATGGACAGCCATCTTCATGGGACGAGGCATCAAACACCACTCACAGTTTTGTCGTCACCTTATCTTCTCGGAGTACTGCATGGTGAGGTAAGTAGTATTTTACGTTGTCTGCGTTTGATGCGTTGTCCTTGGGCACGTCCTCTGCATATCCTGTTGTAAGTAGTCCTCTACGACTTCATTGTATCTGCTGTACAACGTCACATCCTTCTTCAGTCTTTTCTTCAGACCTTCAAACCGTTTCTTGGCGATTCTATAGTTGTCTCGGAGTTCTGGCATTTCTCGTTTCCATGGCAACTCCGCGTGGTATCGCCCATCTTTGAAGGTGGTTGTTTCCTCAAACCTCTGTAGAGCCTCGTTTTCCTCTGGGTTCTGTGCTTTCTCGCTTATAATACCCAGAGACTCAAGCTCCCAGAATGCATGCAGTTGTTTGGAGACTAGTGTGTCTTCATCAAGTGGGATGAACATGCAGGTTGCCTCAGCGACACTTGACATGGACACGGGTCCCTGCACCGACCATCCAAAGGTGCTCTCTAAAGCAACCAGCGTCTCCGTCAGTCGCTCCACTCTGCCTGATACTATCTGCCAGTAGTAGTCCGCTCCTATCAGGACAGAGAGTTCAGGATCATTGTCATCTCCTGGAAAGTCTGTGAGCTGCAGTCCCTTTCTATTGAGCTCATGTTGAATCTGTTCACCAGGAACATTCATCACAGCTGTGCACACTTGTGGGGTATCAATTGCCTCTATCTCTATTCTCTGCTGTTTATCCCATACATTCTCCAAGATGACTTTCACTGTGTTGCGTTGCGACGTTGCTGGAGCAGAGGAGCCAAACGTGTGAAGAGTGAGTGCCTCTTGTCTGATTACTGGTAGCTTCAAGCCCTTCACAAGGTTTTCATGTATGAAGCTTCTCTAACTGCCTCCATCTAGTAAGCAACGAGCTATCTTCCTGCCCGATGGGCCTTCTACCCGTTTGTAGCAACACAGTGTTCTGTCCATCTGGTTTCATCTTCACTGAATGGGGAATAACTGAGGAAACAACAGCATCTGCAGAAACAGTAGGGGGTTGCACCTCACTCCTCTTACCGGTACACACAGCAATGTGATGTCTGCTTCCACAGGTTGCACATGACATATCTTTAACTTTACAGAATTTTGCTATGTGTTTCTGTCCTAAACATACAGAGCATCTTCCCATTTTCTTTAGTTTCTCTTTGCGTGTAGCAATATTGTGGTCAGGGCAGTTTTCTGATTTGTGGTCTGCACTGTCACAGAATAGACAGTTTTGTTCCTTCTGGCTGGCTGTATGCAGTGCCGCAGCAGATGGCATGTTGGGTCTTTTTGTTTTCATTTAATTGGAGGAGCATGACTTGTTCCATGGTTTGCTCTCTTTCTGTTGGTTCATTTGTAGCGCTCTCTCCCTGCTCTGAACCTCCTGTTGGAAACTGATGATCTCAGCCACCTTCCATTCATCATCTACTCCCCTCTGACGACTATAGTCAAGAGCTATGTCCTCTGGAATCATCTGCAGTAAGATTGGACATAGTAGGCTTCCATAGGTTTCTGACACTACACCCAGTGATTCCAAGCTCCTAATCTGAATTTCACATTCATCATATAGTTGCCTCAATGCATTTAGGTCAGAGGATTTCTTCACAGGAGTGAGATTCAGCAGCTTTGACATGTGAGCACTAATCACAAGATCTTTCCTTCCAAATCTGCTCTTGAGCAGAGCGATTGCATCATCATAGTTACTGTCTGTTAAAATCAGTCCTGCTACTGCCTTTGCAGCTGGTCCAGTGAGATATGTTTTCAGATAGGTAAACTTCTCTTTATTACACAGTGAATCATTGTTGTGAATAGCGGTCTCATACTGGTTCCAAAACTCCTGCCACATACTGACATCTCCATAGAATTTCTCAATAATCAACTTTGGTAGCCTTACTGATTGTCTCTGTGATCCTCTGTAGCTCAGCTGGTAGAGCACGGCGCTTGTAACGCCAAGGTAGTGGGTTCGATCCCCGGGACCCCCCATACACAAAAATTTATGCACGCATGACTGTAAGTCGCTTTGGATAAAAGCGTCTGCTAAATGGCATATTATTATTATTATTATTATCTGTTTGAGTTAGCGTCACTCACCCGTGCTGGTAGTGGATTGAGGTCCTGTTTTTTCTTTATCACTCGTTGTGCACGGCTCTTCAGCATGATATCGCGCTCTTTGTAATCCTCTGTGCTTGCAATCTCCACCAATCCGTCCAATGGCGTTAACTGTTCAATTCCACGATCAAGTTCAAACAAGCTGTCTTCCTTAGCTGATAGCAATTCCAACAATGTACTCAAGTGATCGGTATCCGAATTTAACTGGGTTATTTCCACGTCAATCTGATTCAAAATCCGTGTTGTGGCACCCCGAATGGTACCCCGCTTTCGTCTCATTCTTTCTGCTTCATGCCAACGTTCTTCCTCAGCCATTTCAGCCGCTTCATCCCTACAATCTTCGTCGCAGCTCATACTTTTCCCGGGTTTCGGCACAAAAATATAGAATAACTATCTTCAAAGTAATGACTCAGGACGTCGGGTTTGAAATGAAAGCTTATTTTAGTAATATTACTTGTTCACGTTACATTTAACAACTTTAGATTCTATAAAACAATAAAAGTAAGTTGCTAGCGAAAAGTCAGGATAATCACTTGACACTTGACATAACTGGAGCCTTTTTTATTTCTCTCCCCCCGGTCGCCAGGCATTCTGGAACTTGCAGTCAAAAGAGTAATTCAATACTAACCAATTGTCACGATCGTGTGAATGATGAGACCAAAGCGCAGCGCGTGTTCCGATAAACATGATGACTTTATTTAATTAAAGTGCAACACGAGAAAACAACAAAGAACGATACGTGAAGTTCCAATACTGAAATAAACGAACAGCATCAAGGAAACAAAAACCCACAAACCCCACAGGACAACATACAGCCTAAATATGGCTCCCAATCAGAGATAACGAGCCGAACAGCTGACACTCGTTACCTCCGATTGGGAGTCAATGAATACAAACACCCAACATAGAAATACCACAACCTAGACACCCCAACATAGAAATACACCCAAAACAAATGAACATGAACAACCCTGGCTCAAGAATAAAGGTCCGTGGAGCCAGAGTGTTACATTACCCCCCCCTAAAGGTGCGACCTCCGGGCGCACCAGCAAACAGTCTAGGGGAGGGTCTGGGTGGGCGTCTGTCCAGGTGGCGGCTCTGGCCCAGGTCGTGGTCCCCACCCCACCATAGTCATTACCCACTTACTTAGCCTCCTACACATTACCACCCCCCCACTACACCCCACTGGGTTAAGGGGCGGCACCGGACTAAGGGGCAACACCGGACTACGGACCAGCACCGGGATAAGGGGCAGCACCGGGCTAAGGGGCAGCACCGGGCTAAGGGGCAGCACCGGGCTAAGGACCAGCACCGGGATAAGGACCAGCACCAGGCTAAGGAACAGTACCTGACTAAGTGGCAGCACCGGACTGAGGGGCAGCTCCGGACTGAATGGCGGATCCTGGCTGGCTGGCTCAGGCGGATCCTGGCTGAACGGCTCATGGCTGGCTGAAGGATCTGGCTGCTCATGGCTGGCTGGCGGATCTGGCTGCTCATGGCTGGCTGACGGATCTGGCTGCTCATGGCTGGCCGACGGATCTGGCTGCTCATGGCTGGCCGACGGATCTGGCTGCTCATGGCTGGCCGACGGATCTGGCTGATCCTGTCTGGCCGAAGGCTCTGGCTGATCCTGTCTGGCGGAAGGCTCTGGCTGATCCGGTCTGGCGGAAGGCTCTGGCTGATCCGGTCTGACGGAAGGCTCTGGCTGCTCCGGTCTGACGGAAGGCTCTGGCTGATCCGGTCTGACGGAAGGCTCTGGCTGCTCCTGTCTGGCGGAAGGCTCTGGCTGATCCTGTCTGGCGGAAGGCTCTGGCTGATCCTGTCTGGCGGAAGGCTCTGGCTGATCCTGTCTGGCGGAAGGCTCTGGCTGATCCTGTCTGGCGGAAGGCTCTGGCTGATCCTGTCTGGCGGAAGGCTCTGGCTGATCCTGTCTGGCGGAGAGCTCTAGCGGCTCCGATCTGGCAGACGGCTCTGAAGGCTCATGGCAGACGGGCGGCTTTGTAGGCTCTGTACAGACGGGTAGTTCAGACGGCGTTGGGCCGACAGGCAGTTCAGGCGCCGTTGGGCAGACGGGCAGTTCAGACGGCGTTGGGCCGACAGGCAGTTCAGGCGCCGTTGGGCAGACGGGCAGTTCAGACGGCGTTGGGCAGACGGGCAGTTCAGACGGCGTTGGGCAGACGGGCAGTTCAGGCCCCGTTGGGCAGACGGACAGTTCAGGCCCTCTGAGGCGCACCGTAGGCCTGTTGCGTGGTGCCGGAACTGGAGGTACCGGGCTGAGGACACGCATCACAGGGCTAGTGCGGGGAGAAGCAACAGGGCATGCTTGGCCCTGGGGACGCACCGTAGGCCTGATGCGTGGTGCCGGAACTGGAGGTACCGGGCTGAGGACACGCATCTCAGGGCTAGTGCGGGGAGTCGGAACAGGGCATGCTGGACCCTGGGGACTCCCATAACGCCTAGTGCGGGGAGCCGGAACAGGGCATGCTGGACCCTGGGGACTCACCTCACGCCTAGTGCGGAGAGCAGGAACAGGCCGGGCTGGGCTGGCGACGCGCACCGTATCCCTGGTGCGTGGAGTAGGAACAGGCCGGGCTGGGCTGGCGAAGCGCACCGTCTCCCTGGTGCGTGGAGTAGGAACAGGCAGGGCTGAGCTGGCGACGCACACCGTATCCCTGGTGCGAGTGGCCGGAACAGGCCGGGCCGGGCTGGCGAAGCGCACCGTATCCCTGGTGCGTGGAGTAGGAACAGGCCGGTCCATACCGGGAACACACACCACTGGCCTCAACCGAGGATCAGGAACGGGCCGGACCGGACTGGCAACACACCTCAGTCCTTCACGCCGTGCCACACACACATCCCTGCCTCTTCTCGCCAATGGCTCCCGTACTCCGTTAGCCCTCTCACCTATACTCCCTGTGGCAGCTTCCTGCTGCCCAGCCACCCAAGCCATGTGCCCCCCCCCAAAAACTTTTTGGGGTTGCCTCTCTTCCACGGGCTTCCAGCCTCGCCTTCGCGCTGCCTCCTCGTACCACCTCCTCTCGGCTTTGGCTGCCTCCAGCTCTTCCCGAGGGCGGTGATACTCCTCCGGTTGTGCCCAAGGACCCTTTCCAGCCCGGATCTCCTCCCATGTCCAAAAATCTTTAGGAGGCGTCCATAACTCCTGGACGCGCTGCTTGGTCCTTTTTTGGTGGGTTTTTCTGTCACGATCGTGTGAATGATGAGACCAAAGCGCAGCGCGTGTTCCGATAAACATGATGACTTTATTTAATTAAAGTGCAACACGAGAAAACAACAAAGAACGATACGTGAAGTTCCAATACTGAAATAAACGAACAGCATCAAGGAAACAAAAACCCACAAACCCCACAGGACAACATACAGCCTAAATATGGCTCCCAATCAGAGATAACGAGCCGAACAGCTGACACTCGTTACCTCCGATTGGGAGTCAATGAATACAAACACCCAACATAGAAATACCACAACCTAGACACCCCAACATAGAAATACACCCAAAACAAATGAACATGAACAACCCTGGCTCAAGAATAAAGGTCCGTGGAGCCAGAGTGTTACACCAATACAACAATGTATGTATGTACTTCTCTCAATCTCCAACACACAAATTCTAATACAATTACATATGTAAATAACTGTAAAGAAAATATATTTAGATACAGCTCAATGAATTAACATAAACATTAACTCTGTAACCCATTAAAGTTACAACACTGTGGTAGCCATGCTGGTTAAGTGTGCCTTGAATTCTAAATAAATCACAGACAGTGTCACCAGCAAAGCATCCCCACACCATCACACCTCCTCCTCCATGCTTCACGGTGGGAACCACACATGCAGAGATCATCCGTTCACCTACTCTGCGTCTCACAAAGATACGGCGGTTGGAACCAAAAATCTCTAATTTGGACTCATCAGACCAAAGGACAGATTTCCACCGGTCTAATGTCCATTGCTTGTGTTTCTTGGCCCAAGCAAGTCTCTTCTTCTTATTGGTGTCCTGTAGTAGTGGTTTCTTTGCAGCAATTCGACCATGAAGGCCTGATTCACGCAGTCTCCTATGAACAGTTGATGTTGAGATGTGTCTGTTACTTGAACTCTGTGAAGCATTTATTTGGGCTGCAATTTCTGAGGCTGGTAACTCTAATGAACTTATCCTCTGCAGCAGAGGTAGCTCTGGGTCTTCCTTTCCTGTGGCGGTCCTCATGAGAGACAGTTTCATCATAGCGCTTGATGGTTTTAGCGACTGCACTTGAAGAAACTTTCAAAGTTCTTGAAATGTTCCGTATTGACTGACCTTCATGTCTTAAAGTAATGATGGACTGTAATTTCTCTTTGCTTATTTGAGCTATTCTTGCCATAATATGGACTTGGTCTTTTACCAAATAGGGCTAATCTTCTGTATACCAACCCTACCTTGTCACAACACAACTGATTGGCTCAAACACATTAAGAAGGAAAGAAATTCCACAAATTAACTTTTAACAAGGCATAAGTGTTAATTGAAATGCATTCCAGGTGACTACCTCATGAAGCTGGTCGAGAGAATGCCAAGAGTGTGCAAAGCTGTCATCAAGGCAAACGGTGGCTATTTGAAGAATCTCAAATATAAAATATATTTTGATTTGTTTAACACTTTTTTGGTTACTACATGATTCCATATGTGTTATTTCATAGTTTTGATGTCTTCACTATTATTCTACAATGTAGAAAATAGTAAAAATAAAGAAAAACCCTTGAATGAGTAGGTGTGTCCAAACCTTTGACAGGTACTGTACATGTCAACAATTTATATTGCTGATACTTACTACAAGTTATTCCAACAAACTGGTTATTGTGGTGTGTGTGCAATGTGAAACAGAAGCATAATTGTTTTCATACTACAGTAATTGAATCGTATGTTGTAAAATGGAGTGTGACAGATTTCTGTGTAAGTGGTGCATTGGGCCCACAAGCCTATTCATTTTTTAGAGGGGAGTCCAGTTATAGTCCTGGGAATGTGGTATTAGATCAAGGTAGATTTAATACATTATTTGGGAAGTGTTCTATATATTTCTGAAAAAGTAGTAATAACGGTGACCTTAACATATTTCCAGAGGGACTTTGAAATGTTGTTGTATATATTTATATCACTGCTAGGGAAGGGAATGACCAAAGCTTCAATTTAGTATTTTGTCATTGTGTGTTAGAATCACACTGGACTGTTAATAATCTACGGTGCCTGTTTTGGGCATTCTTCAAAATTGTTATGTTTTATTATGTGATATAGTTAGGTGAAAACCTTTTCATTAGAATCACTATTACTGATCAAGGGCAGGGAATGTGTAATATGTGATTGGTTTCAGCACACACAGACTTTGATTCTGTTGTTGTTGATTATACAGTTTAAATCTATGGTTGCGTCAGCACTGACCTAAAATGACAGTACATGCCACACCTTGATGACGTTTTGGTTCTCTCAACACCGTCATGGTCATAGGGTGGTACATGCATAGAAGTCCTTTTTGAGGGAACTGAGATTGTAATCAAAATGGCATTTCCCCCCAAATCATTGAATCAGTAGTATTTGTCTAAGATAAAGTCACATTGAATAACCTTGACTAACTCATTATACTGAGTAACTATGCATTAAATCAAATCAAATGTTATTTGTCACATGCTTTGTAAACAACAGGGAAATGCTTATGGGTCCTTCCCATCAATGTAGAGAGAAAAAAACGATAAATATTAGAAAAGTAATAACACAAGGAATAAATACACAATGAGTAATGATAATTTGGCAATATACACGGGGTACCAGTAGCGAGTTGATGTGCAGGGGTACATGGTAGTTGAGGTAGATACAGTATGTACATAAAGGTAGGGATCTTACATAATTCTGTGATGTAAGCACACTAAGATATGAAAGTACCTCAATGATATCACATTCTTTAGAGACATGCACTGGATGGAATTAATGTACATTTGATTGTATTGTATATTTTTGTTTGATATTTTATAAGAACAAAATACTATATCTGTTGACCTCATACTTTCTATACAAATCAGCTTAATCTATTTAGTTGAAGCAAGTTTTTATTTATGGTAGAGAGAAAGATAATGTTTTTTTGTACAGTTTTTTCAACAGAACATTGTAGAAACGGCAGCAACATGCTGAATTGTGAGTACAACTTACATTTGGATATAAAAATTGAAGAGATCTTGCAAAGGATCTTGAGAGACTCCCTGCGTGTGTAGAGTGATGGTAGGTCCAGATTGGTGCATGCGTCAGAGTAGGAGGTGTAGTGTGCCCATGATGATCTGTACTGCTCTTTTCTGGACCCTCTCAATGGTGTCAGATTGTCTCTTGGTAAGCCCCAAACGCCACACTGGAGCAGCATATTCCACTGCCTTAAAAAAGTATTCATCCCCCTTGGCGTTTTTCCTATTTTGTTGCATTACAACCTGTAATTTAAATGTTTTTTATTTGGATTTAATGTAATGGACATACACAAAATAGTCCAAATTGGTGAAGTGAAATGAAAAAGATTATACAAAATAAATAACGGAAAAGTGGTGCGTGCATATGTATTTACCCCCTTTGCTATGAAGCCCCTAAATAAGATCTGGTGCAACCAATTACCTTCAGAAGTCACATAATTAGTTAAATAAAGTCCACCTGTGTGCAATCTAAGTGTCACATGATCTGTCACATGATCTCAGTATATATACACCTGTTCTGAAAGGCCCCAGAGTCTGCAACACCACTAAGCAAGGGGCACCACCAAGCAAGCGGCACCATGAAGACCAAGGAGCTCTCCAAACAGGTCAGGGACAAAGTTGTGGAGAAGTTCAGATCAGGGTTGGGTTATGAAAAAATATCTGAAACTTTGAACATCCCACGGAGCACCATTAAATCCATTATTAAAAACATATGGAAGAAGGTACTCTGGTCAGATGAGACTAAAATTGAGCTTTTTGGCCATCAAGGAAAATGCTATATCTGGCGCAAACCCAACACCTCTCATCACCCAGAGAACACCATCCATTTTTCATTGGCAGGGACTGGGAAACTGGTCAGAATTGAAGGAATGATGGATGGTGCTAAAAACAGGGAAATTCTTGAGGGAAACCTGTTTCAGTCTTCCAGAGATTTGAGACTGGGACGGAGGTTCACCTTCCAGCAGGACAATGACCCTAAGCATACCGCTAAAGCAACACTCGAGTGGTTTAAGGGGAAACATTTAAATGTCTTGGAATGGCCTAGTCAAAGCCCAGACCTCAATCCAATTGAAAATCTGTGGTATGACTTAAAGATTGCTGTACACCAGCGGAACCCATCCAACTTGAAGGAGCTGGAGCAGTTTTGCCTTGTAGAATGGGCAAAAATCCCAGTGGCTAGATGTGCCAAGCTTGGTTTGTGCTGTGGTGGAGACCTCTGTGGGCTATACTCGGCCTTGTCTCAGGATTGTAAGTTGGTGGTTGGGGATATCCCTCTAGTGGTGCGGGGGCTGTGCTTTGGCGGAGTGGGTGGGGTTATATCCTTCCTGTTTGGCCCTGTCCGGGGGTTTCTTCGGATGGGGCCACAGTGTCTCCGGACCGCTCCTGTCTCAGCCTCCAGTATTTATGCTGCAGTAGTTTATGTGTCGGGGGGCTGGGGTTAGTTGGTTATACCTGGAGTACTTCTCCTGTCTTATCCAGTGTCCTGTGTGAATTTAAGTATGCTCTCTCTAATTCTCTCGTTCTCTCTTTCTCTCTGAGAACCTGAGCCCTAGGACCATACGTCAGGACTACCGGGCATGATGACACCTTGCTGTCCCCAGTCCGCCTGGCCTTGCTGCTATTCCAGTTTCAACTGTTCTGCCTGCGGCTACGAAACCCCTACCTGTCCCAGACCTGCTGTTTTCAACTCTTAATGATCGGCTATGAAAAGCCAACTGAGAGACCTGAGCCCTAGGACCATACGTTGGGACTACCGGCCGTGGTGACTCCTTGCTGTCCCCAGTCCGCCTGGCCTTGCTGCTATTCCAGTTTAAACTGTTCTGCCTGCGGTTATGGAACCCCTACCTGTCCCAGACCTGCTGTTTTCAAACTCTTAATGATCGGCTATGAAAAGCCAACTGAGATTTATTCCTGATTATTATTTGACCATGCTTGTCACTTATGAACATTTTTGAACATCTTGGCATGGTTCTGTTATAATCTCCACCCGGCACAGCCAGAAGAGGACTGGCCACCCCTCATAGCCTGGTTCCTCTCTAGGTTTCTTCCTAGGTTTTCGCCTTTCTAGGGAGTTTTTCCTAGCCACCGTGCTTCTACACCTGCATTACTAGCTGTTTGGGGTTTTAGGCTGGGTTTCTGTACAGCACTTCGAGATATTAGCTGATGTAAGAAGGGCTATATAAAATAAAATTGATTGATTGATAGAGACATACCCCAAGAGACTTGCAGCTGTAATTGCTGCAAAAGGTGGCTCTACAAGGTATTGACTTTGGGGGGGGTGAATAGTTATGCACGCTCAAGTTTTCTGTTTTTTTGTCTTATTTCTTGTTTGTTTCACCCCAAAACATATTTTCCATCTTCAAAGTGGTAGGCATGTTGTGTAAATCAAAATTATACAACCCCCCAAAAAATCCATTTTAATTCCAGGTTGTATGGCAACAAAATAGGAAAAATGCCAAGGGAGGTGAATACTTTCGCAAGCCACTGTAGGTGGTGAATACCATTACCAGGTCCAAACTCAATAATCTGTTTAGAGTTGATAAGTGTTTTTACTTTCCAAGTCCTGGTGCATTTCCTAGTTTCATTTTAGGCTTTTATTGATTCATTGTTTAATTAAATTATTTCAGTGATAAAGGATTAAAGTTAATTGTTATGCACTCATCAGCCAACTTGAGTTAGACAGATAGTAACATGGTCATTTACATATTGTCTGCTTTCAACAGTGAACATTTCAACTTCATTTATATATCAATATATACATTCTATACTTTTATAAAATTCTGTCTCATAGTTTTATTTTTTATGCAACGCTCCCTTTGTCTGCTGAATTGCTCGTCTATGCATGTGATGTATTTCAGAAATTACCGTTTTGATTTATTTAGTGCAAGAATTAGTCATTATTTTAGTTTGACTATTTCCAGGGATCAAACTTATTTTAGAAGGGAACTAACCTTTTTGTATGAGTTTTTCTAACAATAATCAGAACAGATTTATAGCTATGTACTAGCATGAAGAGATGTAATATAGATTTTTTTACCAATTAAACTTGTAAAGCCGACCAAACAAAAATAAATAATTTAATAAACGTTATTTGTTTGGTGACTTTTCTTTGTTATAATATGTATGCAGATAACGTGCAATGAGGTAAAATGTTCAGTGAGATCCTTTTCATTCTGTCACACAAAGCCTCATTTTCTTTCCAGTAAATAGTGAGAGAATTTATGTATGTCGGTAATTTCATTGTGATACCAACGGTTATGCATGTTATACATATTATTCTCTTTCAGTCATATTCATGCTTTATTTGTATGTTCTATATTGAGAAGAATAACATTATTTCTTACGTAGCATTAGCGTATATGTTGAAGTGGACTTTAGTAAAACACAAGACTGTTCCACATAAGTGAAAGCCGTTTGTTTCTGTAAAGTAGTGTGGTCTGGGCTGGGGAGGGGAGGGAGGTTTATTGCGTAGTTTATTGCAGTAGGGCCTGTGTGATATGTAGCTGCTGGTCATGGTAATCTGCTCTGCTAATGGTCTGTTCCTTCCTGTCAGATACTGGGGGACAGGATATCACTCTCCCTGCAGTCCCTTAGTCACATGGCCACAGACTACTGTAGGGATGCTTCCAGGCTGCCCTGTAATGTGTGCTCATCCATGGACGAGTTTAGCTGGGCCTGGTTTTTACCATCAACATTTACCCATATCTTCTTGGACATAAACAACATTCCTAACCACATGCCATTGACAGACATAAGTAGACTTGAGTGCAGTTGACTGATAAGAAATGCCCCTGTGTATCTCCATATTAGACTTCACTAGGTGGTGCTAGAGGGAATGCAGCAGTGGGGTATTTATTGTCAGTGTTGCCGAAATATGAAGGATGGTTTGGCTGTCACATATTTTCAGTGGTGTAAAGTAACTAATTACAACTACTCTTGTTACTGTAATTTAGTAGTTTTTCAAAGTACATCATTTTATTTCTACTTGAGTCAAATGTAATTAAAGTAACAGTACTTCTACTTGAGTAGGATATTTCAGTACTCTTCCACCCCTGGTGAGTGAGTGAAAGAGGGAGGGAGTGAGGGAAAGAGTGTGAATGGGTGAGTCAGTGAATGTCGGCCAGTCCCATAGACAAGTAACAAGTAACAGAGGGGTGAATGAGAGATTGAATGGGTGAATGATTAGACATGTTTATTTCTGGAGTATATTGAAGTCTGGCAACTTTATTGTTTATGCACTTTATTTTGTATTGCTTTTGTATTTATCAATACATTTTAATTGCTTTGAATGTTTAATTTATTTTCAAATGTTAATAGTATATTTTTGACAGATCCTTCATTTTTTACCTTGTAGAAACTCGTTAAATCCTACTATATATTCATTTCCTCCCTTCCTTTTTCAATGTAATGCATGGCAAAGATCATGTGTAACAACGTTCAGGTAACCTTAGCGAAATTAGCTAATTATCAAGGTAAATGTTTTTATTTAAAAAGTAACTCAAACTACTTTTTAAATTAGCTACTTTGTATTTACATTTTTACATTTTTTTAGTCATTTAGCAGACGCTCTTATCCAGAGCGACTTACAGTTAGTGAGTGCATACATTTTCATACTGGCCTTGTACCTTTACTTGAGTAGTTTTTTACACCAGTAATTTTAATTCTACTTGAGTAAAATGTCATTAAAGTAACAGTACTTCTACTTGAATAGGATATTTCTGTACTCTTTCCACCCCTGCATATTTTCCTTAATATTCTAGATGGTTTGTGAGCAGAGGTTATACAGAATGTGTATGCAACCACTAAACATCACATCATACATACACATTTTCAGCAAATATTTATCCACCCTTTCCAAATGCAGTTTGATTGGTGTAGTGTCTTGTTTGGTTGTTATCTAGTAATGACCTTGGTATAGATGTCAGAGGAATATACAGAACCATTAGAATCCCATTCGCTATGCTCTCATCTTAAAAAGATAGAAACTGACACTGGATATTACCTATTGAGATAAGAGAAACAACAAAGGCGAAATAGAGGCATTTATTGTAGGCTATGGCAAAGCCCTATAATGAGTAGCCATGATATTAATATGGCCTGTAAATCTTTTAATCAATATCTATATTGACAAAAGACATGGGAGGTTATTCATGAATTAATAACTACACCACATTGAATAATATGCTTAATTAAACTGATAAGAACATTAAACAACAGAGACAGGGTTGTTATATAAAATAACATGTGAATAAATAGTATTTTAGCTATCTTATATAGGTTTATGACTGGAAAAACAAGCAACACATTGAACCTAATGATGAAGAGAAGTGAAGTGGTCAGACAAGCAGATGACTCAAAATCCATACTATCCAAACATAATAATACAAACAATTGATTGAATTTATATAGCACTTTTCTACCAACTGAGGTACTCAAAACGCTTTACATAGTAGGGGAAACTCACCTCATCCACCACCAATGTGGGGCAGAACGAATGTTAAATTAATGTACCCAAGGCCATTTTGGATACCTTGGTCTGACTCAGTGTTTGACTGTGTGAGCAGAGCTGGGTTTGTGTTTGGTCTCTGGCACCTTTAGGCAGGACAGACAGGGAAACCCATCCAGGCAGACATTGTAAGAGTGGAGGAGAACCTTCCAGAAGGTCTTCTTACCGTAGATAAGAACCAAGGAACTGAAAGTGGTATAGATGGAGGTGAAGAGAAAAGAGAGCAGAATGGCATTCTCTTTCTTCACCGTCACCTGATAGTACACATATAGATCAACCACCATGAAACAGAGGAAAACAACCACCAGTGCGAGGGTCATGCGTATCACCCGCATCTCAGAGCCCAGCTTGGGTGCGTGGGAACCATTGGTACTGGCCTTCATGTGCTGGAGATGGATGCCCAGGTGAACAGAGATAGATATGCAACACTTTACCATCAGAACTCCTGGTAGGATGTCAGAGACGACTAGATAAACAGTGTTATAGATCATGCCAGGGGTGTCATTAGGCATGACGGCACCGCAGTCCTTGTTTTCCCATGTGTTGTTCTCAGGAACGAGGACAGTCAGCATGGGCAGACAGGTGCTGAGACCACAAATAGGGATGACCAGGACCACAGTGGTGACGTGCTTCAGGATGGCCTCCTGAATCTTGGTGTAGCAGTGGATGGGCTCGATCACCAGCTTGGTGCTGTAGTAGAAGGTCAGGAAGGAGGTGGTCCACATGATGGTGAACTTGAGGCTGAACACTGTCAATATCATTAAGGAGTAGAACAGCTGTTCCAGTTGGCATTCTTTGTCTATTTCGTTCATGGTCATCCAGAGATAGCAGAGCAGCTGGTGAGCTCCACTGGCCAGGGACAGGGCTGTGATGATGGTCTCACAGGGGGTCCAGTGTTTGTTCTGCTTATAGCTCTTCAGACTCATCAGAAAGATGAACAGGTTGAAGAACATGGTGAGGACAGACATCAGGCCAGTTATGACCCAGATCGCCACCTTATTGGCTCCTTGCATGGTGCTGTTGGTTCTTTAAACAATGTCCACCAGCTAATTCTAGGTGTTCTAAGATGTTGAAGTGTTCGAGATTGAGGGGGAGTTAGTGCTCAAATGTTTCAATACCATATTTTGCAAGCCTTTTTAATATGGCATTTACTTTCAAATTCTTCACTTTTTAACACAGACAGTCACAAGGGTTTTCTTCATTTGAATCAGACCGACACATAGCCAGGAGGTTTCTGTTCTCTGTGGAAGAAATGTATGAATAGAAAATGAACTGGAAAACATTTAAAAGTCCATAAGGGTAAGGTAAGCAATTACAACATGTTGAGTGTGGTTATTTTGGATGCAGCTTTACCTCAGAAAAAGATCCCTTTGCGTCTGATGTTTTTTCTTGGTTATTTTAGTACACCGTGAAATAGGTTGTCTGATTCAAAATCTTAGCATTGAAGATGAAAATGTAAACAAATGTCAAAGGTCGGCTTTTAGAAGTTGCCTGAAGATGTTGACTGAGAATGGCATCACAAGTTGAGGCACAGACCCTTTGATTTCAGAGTAGCCTGATTGGAATTTATAGAGAATTCACAATAGTATTTGCATGGTGGTGATGGCAAAAGGCAGTGGTGGCAGGGTATTTCCATGGGCCTGGGGTGAAGATGTGTGCATATCCGGTGGAATTACTGTATGAAAAGTACTGCAGCATGACAGGTTTGCCAAACCACAGATACTGAACAAAACCTCTCAGGCAGGAGGTCCAGTGTCCATGCAAATGTCCTTCCTGGAGCTATGGCCACAGTTTTACACATCATTGTCCCACAAGGTCGATTTATGTGTCATAAAGGGGGCAACCTGCCTTTGGCTCACCTTTATATTCTGTGTTAATTCAACACTTTACAGCAGAGCTGTTCAATTCTGGTCCTGTAGAGTCGAAACGCTTCAGTTTTTTGTTTCTACCTGGTAGTTAATTCCACTCATCTGGTGTCCCTTGTTTGAATCAGTCCATGATTAGGAGAGGATGAAAACCAGAAGTGTTTTGGCCCTCCAGGACCGACATTGAACAGCTCTGCTTTACAGGGTCAACCTTGTGAAGCAATAAAGCATTCTGCTTGGCAAGACCACAATGTAAATGTGCTTAATTATTTGTGGCAGGCTTGAATCTATACTGAACGAAAATATAAACGCAACATGCAACAATTTCAACGATTTTACTGAGTTACAGTTTATATAAGGAAGTCAGTCAATTGAAATAAATAAATTAGGCCCTAATCTATGGATTTCACATGACTGGGCAGGGGCGCAACCATGGTTGGGCCTGGGAGGGTACGGGCCCACCCACTTGGCAGCCAGGCCCACCCACTGGGGAGCCAGGCCCAGCAAATCAGAATTAGTTTTTCCCCACAAAAGGGCTTTATAACACACAGAAATACTCCTCAGTTTCATCAGCTGTCTGGTTGGCTGGTCTCAGACGGTTCCACAGGTGAAGAAGCCGGATGTGGAGGTCCTGGGCTGACATGGTTACACATGGTCTGTGGTTGTGAGGCCGGTTGGACGTACTGCCAAATTCTCTAAAACGACGTTAGAGAAATTAACATTACATTCTCTGGCAACTCTGATGGACATTCCTGCAGTCAGCATGCCAATTGCACACTCCCTCAAAACTTGAGACATCTGTGGCATTGTGTTGTGTGACACAACTGTGTGGCCTTTTATTGTACTGTGTAATGATCATGCTGTTTAATCAGCTTCTTGATATGCCACACCTGTCAGGTGGATGAATTATCTTGGCAAAGGAGAAATGCTCACTAACAGGGATGTAAACAAATTTGTGCACAAAATTTGAGAGAAATACGCTTTTTGTGCGCATGGAACATTTCTGGGATCTTTTATTTTAGCTCATGAAACATGGGACCAACACTTTACATGTTGTGTTTACATTTTTGTTCAGTATAGGATATACTCATAGTATAGTATGAGGAGTCTGTAAGTCACAGGTGTCAAACTCATTCCACAGAGGGCCAAATATCTGCGGGTTTTCGCTCTTTCCTTGTCCTTGATTGATGAATTAAGGTCACTAACTCCCCACACCTGGTTGTCTCTGGCTTAATTGAAAGGAAAAACCAAAAACCTGCAGACACTAGGCCCTCCACGGAATGAGTTTGACACCCCTGCTATACTAATGCTGCGTTCAAAACAACTGGGAACTCAACAAAAAAAAACGAGCTCAGAGTGGGAAAAATAGATTTGAACGGTCGTCCAACTCGGAATTGCAACTCGGGACCTCTTTCTAGAGCTCCAATTTCTGACCTGAAGATCACTGACGTCATGATTTGACCTCTTATTTTTCAGAGTTTCCAGTTGTATTATGCTCTATAGCAGTATCAAACTCATTCCATGGAGGGCCAAGTGTCTGCTGGTTTTTGGCTTTTCCTTTCAATTAAGACCTAGACAACCAGTTGAGTAGAGTTCCTTACTAATTAGTGAACTTAATTAATCAATCAAATACAAGGGTGTAGTGAAAATCCGCAGACACGCGGCCCTCCGTGGAATGAGTTTGACACGCGCTCTATAGTATGATAATGCACAAACAAAAAAGAGAAAGCAAAAACCCAGTGATGCTTGCAGCCAAATCAATCCTTGTAGACATTCCACACTACTTCTACTTTGATTGAAAGATTCCTTTGATCATAGACTTTCTGCAAGATTTTCTCCTCTGAGCGGTCTGCCTTTTGAGGCCAGTCTGCTTCATACTCTCGTTAAAACATTTTCTATCAAAATCAATATCATATTCACATATCTGACTGGCACACTTTCCAACGAAAGTCTGTCAATCAAATCTGCAGCACCACTAGTCAAAATGAGTTCCCTCGTGAATTTGGCTTGGCGTGTTGAGGGTGGGGTCATTTGCTTTTTTCGATTGGTGACACAGATTAATCACATGCTTGATAAACAAATTCAAATTCTAAAAATAAAAAGGCCTTTATTGTGAAATAATAGAAAAGAAGACACACATTTTGGTTACTTGTCTCCAGGGCAAATTAAAACATACATAGATAAGATTTAAAAAACATACACATTTGACATTCACTGCATATATACATACACTTTAAATAGAACCTCTCGCTTTCTCATTTGCAAAATCCTCAATTCAACTAAACGTGACTAAAACATTATCCACTGCACCAGTAGTCCCCAGGCTAAGCGCAGGGTGGATGTGGCTGGGAGCGGAGCTGGAGAGGAGCAGAGCATTCCCAATTTGACTGGTGCTTGGAGCGACATTTCCAAAGGCTGGAGCATCAGCCTTCTCGCAGGCTCCAATTTCGCTCCAGTAGTACTCATTTCACGAGCTCAGGGCATGCCCGGCCCAGCATGCATTTGTAGTCTACTTGTGTGCTGCTATCTATAGCCCCTTGCTTTAGCTACTGTCATGGAGTTCGCTAAATATTTTCATAAAGAAACTGATGAAACACACAGGTGCTAAATCAAGGTTGACTTACAACGATGTGTCCACAGCTAAATAATCATTGTGGAATCTGAAAATACACGTATTCTGAAAGCATGATGGTGTACTTACTACATGCACATGCTAAAAGAAAGGAACGAGGTGGGTAGATAACTAAGTGTGTCATTGTAGCAAAGTATTTATAAACAACAAAATCTGATCTCTTAAAACATTTAGTTCATTTTTGTTCTATTATCTATACAATAGGCCATAATTGATTTTGGCCCAATAGGCCTGGCATATTCCCACGTTCAAGGAGCTTTCCGTTTTGATTGGGTTATTTTGCCTAAAAACCTTTAGGCCTACCTATAGAAAAATAAAAAATAAAACTCTGCATCTCTGCCCAGCCTGGCAAGAGTGGCCAAAAGAGTGTTTAGCATCCCAAGTGGCTCTGAAAGTGTGGAGAGGATATTCTCCGCTGCTGGCTGGCTCTCCAGGCACCATCGCATGAGCCTGAAGCCACAGACTGGCCAAACTCGTGTTTCTAAAAATGAATTCTAAAAATGAATTCAAAGGCACTAAGTCATTTTTTCATTTAAATGGTATTTAATTCTAAGTAAGTCACAGCCTATACGCGCAATTAATAGACTACAATGATTTAATACAACGAAAGGTTGTTTAAATGCTGAGCCCTTTATGTCCCTACCAGCCTAGTATCGCACTCGCAAATGCTTCACTATGTATTTCTTTGTAGGCTATAGCCTTGAAATAATAGAAATAATATAGCCTAAATAATTCATTTTAGTTCCTTCTTAGGCTCCCTGTCTGGCTCCTGACCTATTTAGAGTGTTTATATGCTGTTTAATATGACATGTAGCCTATTTGAAATTATGTGCGCTTCTTACATTCACCTTTTCATGTTTATTGAAATATTTTTCATTCAAATCCATATTGTTTGGTTTCAATGGTAGGTCTAGGTAGTCACAAAAATAGATGGGGGTTGGTTAAATTGTGATTTGAATGAATGGAGCGAATTTGGAGCAGCAGTTTTCTTTCCTGTGAGCACGGAGCAATTTTTAGCTGAGCGTTTGGAAAGGACATGAACGATCTTGTGCAAGTTTTAAATTGACACAATACCTGTTAGCAAAGGTGTCAGCTAGATATGATGTGCAAGAGCTTGCAGGGATTTGTAGTCTTGCATGATGTCTACTTTGATGCTAATTAAAATTTTCGAAACAGAGTAAATAGTGCCGAATATATTGATAAAAGTCACTTTGTCCTAGAGAGATTTACATGGTTATCAAAACGTCACGCCAGGGTAAGCCTACACGAAACACAGCCCTTATTTTAAGTGTTTCTAAAATCCCCCATGGGAAAAATTAATGGAGGAAAAACGATTGAAACCATTTCCCTGTTTGACCACTAGGTTTTAATGGATATTATGACACCTCCACTGTGGGGCTCTATGCCTGCATGTGATAGCTGTTTATACTGAAGGTTGGTAAAATGTCCTAAAACTGACACTTAAAAAATGTGATGAGGTTTCTTATCCCAAACCAAAATATTGTTACACAGGGTAGCCATAATTGTTGTCATATTTCAACACAGGAGGGGCCTGCTGCCCGCTGTGGGCGGGCGTGCCTTTGCTCCTGTCTGTGTAGATGCTGCTGTGGCCTGATTCTGTCCTCTTGGGCTGGCCCTTTCTTACGGAGCTGTAGACCACCCCGGGGTGGGAGCGGTAGCCTACGACCGAGCGGAAGCTGGAGTTCCTGCTGGTGGGGCGGCTCTCTGGGGCTGGGGCGTCCTCCCTGGTGGGCAGAGGCAGGGCCAGGCCACCGAGGAGAAGCACAGAACGGTAGGAGTTAAACTCATTTTACAGTTTGTCTGCTGCAGCATGTAATTCTTGGAATGTATGGAATGTCATATTTCATACCTGATTTCATGGGCAACCTCCTTCTCATAGCGACGCTTGTGGCAGCAGCAGACCAGAAGCCAGATGAGAAGCAGGAGGAGGAGCAACAGTAGCAGGGCACCAATCACACCACCCGCTATGATCCCTTTTTTGTTGGAAGCTAAAAGGTAATGATATTCAGACAGGTTCCAAGGAATAGGTCCACACATATGCACAGTTTCTCACTTTCTCCCAATTAACAGGCTTAAAGAGATTTGTGGTTTTAAACTTACGGTTGTATGCGTGCAGGGTGTATTTACACTGCCCTTTGCCAACAGTATTCGACACCACACACAGGTAGTTTCCCATGTAGCTCTCTGAGTGATTTCTTATCATCAGCTCTCCAGTCTGAGAGTCTAAAAACACCCACAAAGACAATCACTGCCAGCTACAAGATACACCTCACGCCTCAGTATATCAACATGTACTGTACAATAGATCTATGGTTCTGTGTGCCATGTCTTATCTAGAGGCTTTGGTTCTTGGTTCCTACTTTGTGTTGCTGTGGGCGGGATGGCCCCTCCACTCTCTCTGGTCCAGACATAGTTGAGGGGGGTGGATCCCACGGAGGACTTGCATTGAAGGGAGACATCGCTCCCCTTCTCCTCGCCACCTTCAATCCAGCACTTAGGCATTGATGGAGGGACTGGTGCAAGAGAATAGAGGTAAAACAGTGTCTTTGGAAAGATTTCCTTTGATGTACTGTACCAGGGGCGCAACTTTCACTGGGGAGGTGGAGGACATATCCCCCCCACATTCTGAAATAGCATGTTTGTCCCCGCCAGTTTTATCATTGAAATGTGATACAAAACGAGGCAACGGTGTGCTTTAGGACCATGCGGACGCATCCGAGTGGTCGGGTAGGCTGTTTGGTGTGTTTATCCGACTTGATAAAACAATTATTATAATAATGTCTCCCCCAGTTCTAAAAGCAAAGTTGCGCTCCTGTACTGTACATATGCATTTTCCCAACCGGCAGGTAGCTTAGTGGTTAGGAGCGTTGTGCCAGTAACCGAAACGTCGCTGGTTCTAATCCCCGGGCAGACTAGGTGAAAAATCTGTCGATGTGCCCATTGAGCAAGACACTTAACCCTAATTGCTCCTGTAAGTCGCTCTGGATAAGAGCGTCTGCTAAATGACTAAAATGTAAATGTAAAATGCAATAGCAAAATGGGCCATTGTGTAAACTTGTTGATTTCTTCTAAGTGTATTTCCACCAGAGGAAATTGGGTATATCGATAGCAACAAAGGAAAGAGGTGTGGCTGCTGAATGGAAGTATCGGAGATAACAGGGCGTTAACATTCCATCTCAGTGAGAGAGCAAATTTTAAAACAAATGACACATAACAGTAGAATTATGAAACTGGTAAAACAGAAACCATTCTGGGAGGAGCGGCATTCCTCACCCATCACTACCAGAGTAATTTTTTGCATGTCGACACCCGGCGCCTTCTTGACTTTGCACTGGTAGGTGGCTGTGTCTGAGACCTTCACTGCAGCGATGGAGACGGATGCGTCTCCCAGTGTGGGGTCTCCTGTGAAGGACATCCTGGTAGACAAGCTGAGGTCCCCATAATGCAATTTCTGCCCTCCTGAATAAGATAATATCTAAGAGATAGATTCGGTTCAATGACAAAAACCACACAACACAAGTATTGATAACACATATTCAGAACACGTTTTTTTACTGAAACAGTGAGGATAAGTTAGCATGTAGCTAAACAAATCTCCAAGACTAGTCTGACATATATGGTATGAGTGGATGTTAAGACTAACACATTCATTTGACAATGCATGTTTCATCTCCAAACCCTTCCCATAAGTTCAAGGATCCCCTCTGTCCCCTGCTCTGTAGTCTCACCAGCTGGTCTTTCTGGGTCATGTCTGGACGGACGTTCAACCACTCAATGTCCAGTTCTCCTGTGTCAGATGGGTCAAGGGTGAAAGTGCACCCCAGCATGACTGTCTCCCCCTGGGCTCTCTGAATGGTCTGAGGCCCTGTGGATGTTATCCGAATAGCCTCTAAGACATCTGAGGGTTCAGAGAAAAACACACATTCAGGATTGAAACTTACAAAGAATGTGGAGTCCCTCAGGCAGGGATGTACAGTGAGGGAAAAAGTATTTGATCCACTGCTGATTTTGTACGTTTGCCCACTGACAAAGACATGATCAGTCTATAATTTTAATGGTAGGTTTGCACACATCTCAGGAGGGATTTTGTCCCACTCCTCTTTGCAGATCTTCTCCAAGTCATTAAGGTTTCGAGCCTGACGTTTGGCAACTCGAACCTTCAGCTCCGTCCAGAGATTTTCTATAGGATTAAGGTCTGGAGACTGGCTAGGCCACTCCAGGACCTTAATGTGCTACTTCTTGAGCCACTCCTTTGTTGCCTTGGCCATGTGTTTTGGGTCACTGTCATGCTGGAATACCCATCCACGACCCATTTTCAATGCCCTGGCTGAGGGAAGGAGGTTCTCACCCAAGATTTGACGGTACATGGCCCCGTCCATCATCCCTTTGATGCAGTGAAGTTGTCCTGTCCCCTTAGCAGAAAAACACCCCCAAAGCATAATGTTTCCACCTCCATGTTTGACGGTGGGGATGGTCTTCTTGGGGTCATAGGCAGCATTCCTCCTCCTCCAAACACGGCGAGTTGAGTTGATGCCAAAGAGCTCGATTTTGGTCTCATCTGACCACAACACTTTCACCCAGTTCTCCTCTGAATCATTCAGATGTTCATTGGCAAACTTCAGACGGCCCTGTATATGTGCTTTCTTGAGCAGGGGGACCTTGCGGGTGCTGCAGGATTTCAGTCCTTCACGGCGTAGTGTGTTACCAATTGTTTTCTTGGTGACTATGGTCCCAGCTGCCTTGAGATCATTGACAAGATCCTCCCGTGTAGTTCTGGGCTGATTCCTCACCGTTCTCATGATCATTGCAACTCCACACGGTGAGATCTTGCATGGAGCCCCAGGCCGAGGGAGATTGACAGTTATTTTGTGTTTCTTCCATTTGCGAATAATCGCACCAACTGTTGTCACCTTCTCACCAAGCTGCTTGGTGATGGTCTTGTAGCCCATTCCAGCCTTGTGTAGGTCTACAATCTTGTCCCTGACATCCTTGGAGAGCTCTTTGGTCTTGGCCATGGTGGAGAGTTTAGAATCTGATTGACTGATTTCTTCTGTGGATAGGTGTCTTTTATACAGGTAACAAGCTGAGATTAGGAGCACTCCCTTTAAGAGTGTGCTCATAATCTCAGATCGTTACCTGTATAAAAGACACCTGGGAGCCAGAAATCTTTCTGATTGAGAGGGGGTCAAATACTTATTTCCCTCATTAAAATGCAAATCAATTTATAACATTTTTGACATGCGTTTTTCTGGATTTTTGTTGTTGTTATTCTGTCTCTCACTGTTCAAATAAACCTACCATTAAAATTATAGACGGATCATTTCTTTGTCAGTGGGCAAACGTACAAAATCAGCAGGGGATCAAATACTTTTTTCCCTCACTGTAAGTGTCAGACTAAAGTGACAACTTCTTAATAGGGAAAAACTGCATTAGCAGTTCACAGAAGTGTAAATGCATTACTGACAAATGTGATATATCCAACATGTAGGTACATGTAGGACAGACACTGGCTATTGGATGCAGCAGACACTGGCGTTGTTATGACCTGGGACACTGTCTGGGCTCCACTCCACTACTGTTTACATTAAGTGACATAAACCTGTTGTGTAGGAATTCACAGTCAATGCCTGTCACACAGTGGAGTGCAGTGGAGGCTAGAAGGGCCCAACATAATGGATAGCATGGGGCGACTAGGTTGGGAAACACTGATTTATTTGACAACTCACCTGTATTGAGATAAACTGTTACCACAAACATCACAGCCAACTGTAGTCTTGAGCATGTAAGACACTTTCGCATAGTGACCATATTGGTAAACCTGTATGGAACATCAAGAGAAATATGATTACAATTACTAACTGAATTGTTTGAATGTGTACTTCCTCATTGTGATTTCAATCTAGTTTTATGAGGATACATTACTCAGCTAACAGGTAGGTAGTCTTTATCATGCACTGAAACTCCAACGATAAAAGGACACTTGTTTTCCCATAACAAAATATGCTCACTCCTTCTGAGGGGGATAGATAACCCTGGACAGAATGTTGGACAGAATGGTATATATCCATTCTGTCCAAGACTAGGGGAGGGAATACTACAAAAAGAGGACATATACTCTACAATATAACCAACTGTATTTTACGTAAGTGTTAATTACTCCCTGAGTGAGGAATTTGTGTATTTAACTCTCGATTATATCAGCACATATTCATAATATTTTAGCAGTATTTAAGACAACAATCAAACAATTAATTAATACAATTTACCTTTCTGTTCAGCAATATTCCAAAGGTAAAGTAGTTTCCAAGAGGCCTGACAGACTGAAACAGCACAAAACTTTTGCTTCCCTTCCCTTCAGTTGCACTCACCTGAAACTGTGACCTCAGGCCACACCCTCTCTATTTCCATACAGTGCTTCCCCTGCTTCTTCTTCTATGGTATTATGGCGGTCCACAAACATATGTTAGAGGTGCATGCCGCCACCTACTGTGTGGGCTGTGTATCAGCCTACTGTTTTGGAGTGTGAATTCATTACACTTTGTGACACAGAACGGGGAGAAAAAAAGGATGGGAAAAGGGAAGAAAAAATGGCCCTACCAACTAACCCTACACCCATTAAAACCTCACCACTATTCCACTACTTGGCCCTATCTTATCCTACACCAGGCTGGCAGCCTGGGAGGACGGGACACTACCGTTCAACACACCTTGGTGCTCTTCTGCAGTAAAATCTAGTACACCCAAGTACTTCTCTGCAGCTGCCACCACAACATCTATTTTCTGAGATTTAATAGATAATCATGGCTATGAACGCTAAGAAATCAACATTACTGAAGCACGTTATTCCTATCACTCTCTATTGGCCTTGGCCTACTCACAGTGGAGTCTCTTAGGATCCCTCACCCTGAACCCATCTTCCTCTACTACTCTCTCCACTGCCTCAGCATACAACACCTTCTGTACTACTCTGATCCTGGCAACCTCAACCTGCCTTTCTTTCACCAAACACTTCTGATCTCCAGCACCATGGGTACCCCTACAGTTAAAACACACAACTTTTCCACTGATACTACACATTCCTTTGTCTCATGCCCTCCTGCACACTTCTCACATCTAGGAATCTCCCTCCTACACACTTCTGCAACATGACCATAAGCTTGGCACCGAAAACACTGTAATGGGTTTGGGACAAAAGCTCTCACGATAACTGACACATCATACAGTCCTATTGGCTTAGGATAATTTAAACTTTGTACATTCTATAGCAAATGTAGGTTATAATAGTCAACAATAACAACAACCTATTTACTATAATAGTCAACAATAACAACAACATATTTATTATTTTATTTTCTCAGTAATGCATTGTGCTAGGAAATGGAGCATAAACATTTGAAAATATACACTGAGTGTACAAAACATTAAGAATGTCCTTTGGGTGGTGGACCATTCTATATACACACGGGAAACTGTTGAGCGTGAAAAACCCAGCAGCGTTGCAGTTCTTGACACAAACCGGTGCACCTGGCACCTACTACCATACCCTTTTCAAAGGCACTGAAATATTTTGTCTTGCCCATGCACCCTCTGAATCACACACGTACACAATCCATGTCTCAATTGTCTCAAGGCTTAAAAACCCTTCTTTAACCGTTCATCTACACCGATGGAAGTGGATTTAACAAGTGACATCAGTAAGGGATCATAGCTTTTACCTGGATTCACCTGGTCAGTCTATGTCATGGAAAGAGCAGGTGTCCTTAATGTTTGTACACTCAGTGTATGTTTTGCTTTTGTGTGAAAACCGCTGTGTGTGGCAAGTGTTATTGATGAGATTAATCATTACCACTACCGGTAGCTGCCACACCTCTTTGGCACACCCACGTTGTTGCGCAATGTTACAAATTGTACTGAACCTCAAACAATATTACAAATCTACAACAATTACAATTTAGAGTGATAAAGATTAATGGAAATATTGATGTACCACATATACTTTATCTATATTAAATTGTTCTAATGGGTAAGTAAAGGAAGATTGTGGGGGTTGGTTGTGTTACTGCTAACAGTACCAAAGTCACAGTCACGTGCAGCCTGTTAACTCCTTATTAGTTGTGTTTGAGCTGGAAGGCTGGTGTGTAAAGATACCCCAGGATATGATTTTCCACAGGAGGTTGGTGGCACCTTAATTGGGTAGGACGGGCTCATAGTAATGGCTGGAATGGAATAAATGGAATGGTATTGAACTCATCGAACACATGGTTTCCATGTGTTTGATACCCTTCCATTAACTCCATTCCAGACATTATTATGAGCTGTCCTTCCCTCCGCGGCCTCCTGTGGATTTAGCATAATGTATAATGTCATGTACACAGTGTTGCTATTCTCTGTAGTCTTTGCAGTCAACTCATATTCAAAGTGTCAATTCACCATCACTTGACACATTTGAGTTGTAAAAAATAATTATATTATTGTGTCCAATACCACAATGAGAATCTCCTCCGTGACTTCATTGAGCGTTAGAATCAGGGTCATGGAGGCCCATCTGAACTCAACAAACAGGTATGTGACTCAGATGGTGTGTGGATAAACATAACAGTGCGGGGGACTGCAGATAGAGGACTTTAGCCATAAAGTGTAATAATAGTGGCATACAAGACTATAGAAAGTGTTATTTAATAAATTAATACTGAATATGTATTTATATTCCGGACTCTGACATTGCTCGATCTGATATTTTTGGGATTTGTGTGTATTGTTTTGAATTGTTAGGTATATTGCACTTTTGGAGCCAGAAATATAAGCATTTCATTGCTCCTACGATAACGTCCGCAAAATATGTGTACGTGACCAATAGAATTAGATTTGAGTGGTGATTAAGGAGAGTGAGGACAGGTGTGGAGGCTGATTAGCAATGAGTTGAGGAGCTGCATTCAAGTAAACTAGTTAAAGTGTTGCAAACAGGAGTGGAGGCTGATTGGCAATTAGTAGCAGCAGCTAGTGCTTGTTGAGTTACTAGGGAGCGGCGTTCAAGGCAACTAGTTAAAGTGTTGCATTGCCCGCAACATGAATTGAATCTACCCGGGAGAGACCGAGGAAGGGATGGTGGGAAGATGGCGGAAGTGGATGCTGAGTTCGAATCAAGCAGCGCGTCAAGCAAATTTGGTGAAGATGAGTGTTCTGAATGGACAGTAGTATCGAAATCTGAAACAAAAAGGAAATTGTCTAAAATTGGAGTGGAGGATACGTGTGTGAATGATAATGAATCGCTTCTTGTTGGGATGCATTTGTTGAGTAAGGATGCATATGTGGGAAACCCATTTGAGGTGTCGAAAATGGTGAAGTATGCACTTGGAAAAGTGGAGTCTGAGTGACCAGGAGTGGTCTTATTTTGATTAATTTTATTTCTATAGAGCAGAGGAAGATTGCAGTGGGCCTCAAAAGAATCCGGACAACAGAAGTTTTGTGTTTTGAAATTTGGAGTAGAACACCCATCAAAGGAGTCATCTCAGGGGTGACGACGGATGTTCAGGTTGAATATCTGAAGAAAATGACTTGTGTGGTTGGTGCCCAGAATCTGACCCACTGGAAGAATGGAGTTAAAGAAGAAAGTCTGTCAGTCCTGTTGTTTTTTGATAAAGAGCAAATACCTACTCATGTGAAGCTTGGTTATGTAAGATATGCCGTAAAAGCTTTCATCCCCAAACCACTGTAGTGTAAGAATTGTAAAGGATTAGGCCATGTTTCAAGTGTGTGCAGATGAACAGAATATACTGAAGAACGGTGTGTAGAAGGACGACGGTGTTGCAATTGTGGTGGGGATCATGATCCTGATTTCCTGGAGTGCCCTGTAAGGGTGAAAGAGATTGAGGTGGCAAAAGTTAGAGCGGTCAATCGAATCTCCTATGCTGAGGCGATTAAAAGACTTGAGAAAACAAGTGATGCTAGTGAAGATATGGTAATGGATACACCACAGTCTGTAGTAAATGTTTGCTGCCAGACAAAAGATACCCTGTGTGTTAAAAAGGTGGATTTTGTTGCGTTCATTGCCACAGTTATAAACTGTACAGCACAAGTCTCAAAGAAGTCTAAGAAACTGGACATTATTGTAGCTGCGGCAGACAAGTTTTTGGGACTTAAGGATTTTATATCTGAAGGGGTACTGGCGCCGGAAGACCTGCCCTCCCAGGTTCCCCTCGAGCCTGTGTAGGGATCAGATCTGTTTTATTTTTTAACAGAAAAGTTATTTTGATTTATTTTATTATATTTTATTTATGTATTTTTTGATAGTCTTTTGGTAGTTCAGTTTTTTTGGGAATCCTGTTTCCATCCCGCATAGTAGGTGGCGGGATGCACATTTAATTGTGTGATTGCCAATATACCATAGAAGAAGAAGAAAGTGTTGCGTTCAAGTTTGGTCCTCTCTCCTGATTTAAAAAAAATTCTTAACACCATTCATGCTTTAAGACATCTACTGGGTTCTCTGGTTAAAGGTAGTTGTCCTGTAGTAGAGCAAGGTAAACATTAAAGCGATAGTAGCATGTCACCTTGAGTTCTCATGGCATCGGCAATAACGTGCGTGGCTGACGGAGAAAGTTGAGTCCTGGGGGTTTAGAATATGGAGGACAAGGATGGGAGGTTGATAGGCCTCAAGTACAAAAATTGAAAACTATTTCAGTAGCTCGGAACGGAAGAAAACATGAGGAAGAAAGTGGAAAAGTTGAAGAAACAAGGGGAAAAAACCCTGGGACAAGAGAGGAGATTGCGAGAGTACAAAAATGGAAAGCTCGGAAGGTGAAACTGAAAAGAGGAAGAGGAAAAACCCTGAGGAAAGAGAAGATGTTGGGTGTCAAGTACAGAAATGGAAAACCGTACTTTAGTAGGTCAGAACGTGAAACTGATGAGTGACATTGAGTTTGAAGGAGTTGAAGAGAGAGAGGATGACGTTAAAACAAATGGAGGCGCTGATTTGGAGCTGCAAGGTGTGGAGGTTGATGTGTTTGTGAAGAGAGGGAAGAAAGGGAAGGATGACAAAGATGATTCTGGCCCAGTGGGAGATTTCTTTGGAGAGAATGGATAATTGCCTTCTGGCTGATCCATATGTGGTGTCAGGTTGGGTGGAGAAGAGTTTGGGGACTGTTGAGTCGGTGAAAGTAACTCAAAGTGGACTTGTGATGATTTTTTGCATTTCTTCTGTCCAGAGGGAGCGGGCGCTTTGCACCATGCACCTAGGGACAATAACTATGACTTGCTTTTTTGCAGTTGAAAGGAGTGATAAATCAAATCAAATCAAATTTTATTGGCCACATGCGCCGAATACAACAGGTGCAGACATTACAGTGAAATGCTTACTTACAGCCCTTAACCAACAGTGCATTTATTTTAAATAAAAAGTAAAATAAAACAACAACAAAAAAGTGTTGAGAAAAAAAGAGCAGAAGTAAAATAAAATAACAGTAGGGAGGCTATATATACAGAGGGGTACCGGTGCAGAGTCAATGTGCGGGGGCACCGGCTAGTTGAGGTAGTTGAAGTAATATGTACATGTGGGTAGAGTTAAAGTGACTATGCATAAATAATTAACAGAGTAGCAGCAGCGTAAAAGATGGGGTGGGGGGGCAGTGCAAATAGTCAGGGTAGCCATGATTAGCTGTTCAGGAGTCTTATGGCTTGGGGGTAGAAGCTGTTGAGAAGTATTTTGGACCTAGACTTGGCACTCCAGTACTGCTTGCCGTGCGGTAGCAGAGAGAACAGTCTATGACTAGGGTGGCTGGAGTCTTTGACAATTTTGAGGGCCTTCCTCTGACACCGCCTGGTATAGAGGTCCTGGATGGCAGGAAGCTTTGCCCCAGTGATGTACTGGGACGTACGCACTACCCTTTGTAGTGCCTTGCGGTCGGAGGCCAAGCATTTGCCATAACAGGCGGTGATGCAACCAGTCAGGATGCTCTCGATGGTGCAGCTGTAGAATTTTTTGATGATCTGAGGACCCATGCCAAATCTTTTCAGTCTCCTGAGGGGGAATAGGCTTTGTTGTGCCCTCTTCATGACTGTCTTGGTGTGTTTGGACCATTATAGTTCGTTGGTGATGTGGACACCAAGGAACTTGAAGTTCTCAACCTGTTCCACTACAGCCCCGTCGATGAGAATGGGGGCGTGCTCAGTCCTCTTTTTTTTTCTGTATTCCACAATCATCTCCTTTGTCTTGGTCACGTTGAGGGAGAGGTTGTTATCCTGGCACCACACGGCCAGGTCTCTGACCTCCTACCTATAGTCTGTCTCATCGTTGTCGGTGATCAGGCCTACCACTGTTGTGTCATCGGCAAACTTAATGATGGTGTTGGAGTCGTGCCTGACCATGCAGTCATGGGTGAACAGGGAGTACAGGAGGGGACTGAGCACGCACCCCTGAGGGGCCCCCGTGTTGAGGATCAGTGTGGCAGATGTGTTGTTACCCTTACCACCTGGAGGCGGCCCGTCAGGAAGTCCAGGATCCAGTTGCAGAGGGAGGTGTTTAGTCCCAGGATCCTTAGCTTAGTGATGAGCTTTGAGGGCACTATGGTGTTGAATGCTGAGCTGTAGTCAATGAATAGCATTCTCACGTAGGTGTTCCTCTTGTCCAGGTGGGAAAGGGCAGTGTGGAGTGCAATAGAGATTGCATCATCTGTGGATCTGTTGGGGCAGTATGCAAATTGGAGTGGGTCTAGGGTTTCTGGGATAATGGTGTTGATGTGAACCATGACCAGCCTTTCAAAGCACTTCATGGCTACAGACGTCAGTGCTACGGGTCGGTAGTCATTTAGGCAGGTTATCTTAGTGTCCTTGGGCACGGGGACTATGGTGGTCTGCTTGAAACATGTTGGTATTACAGACTCAGTCAGGGACATATTGAAAATGTCAGTGAAGACACTTGCCAGTTGGTCAGCACATGCTCGGAGTACACGTCCTGGTAATCCGTCTGGCCCTGCGGCCTTGTGAATGTTGACCTGCTTAAAAGTCTTACTCACATCGGCTACGGAGAGCGTGATCACATAGTCATGCGGAACAGCTGGTGCTCTCATGCATGCTTCAGTGTTGCTTGCCTCGAAGCGAGCATAGAAGTGGTTTAGCTCGTCTGGTAGGCTTGTGTCACTGGGAAGCTCGCGGCTGTGCTTCCCTTTGTAGTCTGTAATAGTTTTCAAGCCCTGCCACATGCGACGAGCGTCAGAGCCGGTGTAGTACGATTCAATCTTAGTCCTGTATTGACTCTTTGCCTGTTTGATGGTTCGTCGGAGGGCATAGCGGGATTTCTTATAAGCGTCCGGGTTAGAGTCCCGCTCCTTGAAAGCGGCAGCTCTACCCTTTAGCTCAGTGTGGATGTTTCCTGTAATCCATGGCTTCTGGGTGGGGTATGTACGTACGGTCACTGTGGGGACGACATCATCGATGCACTTATTGATGAAGCCAGTGACTGATGTGGTGTACTCCTCAATGCTATCTGAAGAATCCCAGAACATGTTCCAGTCTGTGCTAGCAAAACAGTCTAACTGAGGTGACATGCTGAGTTTTGATGCAGAGTCTTTACTCGACAAAGTCAAGTTGTGTCAGTTATCCCGTGAGAGCTTTTGTCCCGAACCCATTATGGTGTTTTGGGTGCCAAGCTTATGGTCATGTTGCAGCAGTGTGTAGGAGGGAGATTCCTAGATGTGAGAAGTGTGCAGGAGGGCATGAGACAAAGGAATGTGTAGTATTGCTGGAAGAAGTTGTGTGTGTTAACTATAGAGGTACCCATGGTGCTGGAGATCAGAAGTGTCCGGTGAGAGAAAGGCAGGTTGAGGTTACCAGGACCAGAGTAGTACAGAAGGTGTTGTATGCTGAGGCAGTGGAGAGAGTAGTAGAGGAAGATGGGTCAAGGGCGAGGAATCCTAAGAGACTCCCTGTGAGTAGGCCAAGGCCAATAGAGAGTGATAACATGCTTCAGTAAAGTTGGTTTCTTAGCGTTCATAGCCATGGTTATCAACTGTACCGCAGACATAGAAAGTAAATCACAGAAAATAGATGTTGTGGTGGCAGCTGCAGAGAAGTACTTGGGTGTACGAGATTTTATTGCAGAAGAGTTACAAGGTGTGTTGAACGATAGTCTCCCGTCCTCCCAGGCTGCCGGTCTGGTGTAGGATAAGATAGGGCCAAGTTGTAGAATAGTGGTAAGGTTTTAATGGGTATTGGGTTAGTTGGTAGGGCCTCACACTGCAGTAGAGTAGATGGTGGTGTATGCTCCTCTCGGTTGCGATCTGCCAATACAAATTGAAAGAAGAAGACATCTACCGTGACATGAATACCTGCATATACTCTCAGTAGAACGAATGTCTCTACCTGTTGGTAAGTTAACAAATAATGCCTCTGACCTAGCTTCTGTGTCTTAGTTGACTGTGTTTTGATCTTGATTATTCCACATGCGTGATAGAGTTTTTTGTCTTGGTCCAAAATTGATGGTCACTATGTAATAAAATGTTGCACAGAGCAGTGGAAGTTAACTGGAAAAGCCTTTGAGTTGTAAAGCCTTTGCCTACATTTTGTGTTGGTATTATTATTGCATGAACCATATCTAGTGATGGAATGTTGCAATGCAGAGACTGGCCTGTAACAGTTTCCACACCTCACAAATCGCACTTGACCGTTTCATAAAAATGCAAAATCAAACTTTATGGCTGTCGTCACTGTTTAAAGATGACTTCATGTGATTTGTGGCTCTGATGTTGTGTACAGGGTTTTTTGAGTACCATGCTGGTTGATGATGGGTGAATTAGGATAGAGAGGGGGGATATA
This sequence comes from Coregonus lavaretus, assembly GCF_964263955.1. NCBI lineage: Eukaryota > Metazoa > Chordata > Actinopteri > Salmoniformes > Salmonidae > Coregonus > Coregonus lavaretus. The sequence continues at coordinate 24,519,209 of NC_140001.1, read as the reverse complement.
AGCCAATGGACTTAATTGGTCAGGGCTGAGGATAACATAAAATTATGCAGCATTGATCGACGGGGAGAGCATTCACTTGATCACACTATGCTTTCAGAACAGGATATTGGCCATTAGAAACTCTCAAAGGGCAATGCTGTCATATCAGTGTATATTCATAAGAAAATTAATGAAGTTACTGATCAGATGCTGCATCAAACATGACTAAAAATTAGATGGGATTGTACACATGCCCATAGACTTTCTCTCTCTGGTTTTTCTTCTCAGCATTCTCTCCATATTCTCTTTCAAAATGTACCTCTTCTCTATACCAAGTCCCTCACGTGTACACGCCTTTCCACCATCCCACTTCAGACACCAATGTAGCAAAATTGGGGGGTAGCCCTGACCAGGACTGGAACCTGGGTCCAACACCATACCATTACGCCAAGAGGTCTGTACCTGTAGACATTGTCACTTAGTGTTGTTTTAAGGTTGCTACAATGTTAATTAGCTCTTTATTGTCATTCTTATGTAAGCCTTTATAAAGACTTCAGAACTGGCAGTGGACAAACTTTAATGAACATAACCATAGACCACCAACTGGTATAACACTTCTACTCACAGTTAGCCAAAAATAACTAACTGAAAGCCAAGCCCTTACTATGCCACGCCTACAATGATTGTACCTTTTATAATATTGGGTACAAAAACAACAACAACCCTAAAAGGTACCAAACAGTACCATTTGAGATCATACAGTACCAGTCAAAAGTTCGGACACACCTACTCATTCAAGGGTTCTTCTTTATTTTTACTATTTTCTACATTGTAGAATAATAGTGAAGATATCAAAACTGTGAAATAACACATATGGAATCATGTAGTAACCAAAAAAGTGTTAAACAAATCAAAATATATTTTATATTTGAGATTCTTCAAAGTAGCCACCCTTTGCCTTGATGACAGCTTTGCAAACTCTTGGCATTCTCTCAACCAGCTTCACCTGGAATGCTTTTCCAACAGTCTTGAATGAGTTCCCACATATGCTAAGCACTTGTTGGCTGCTTTTCCTTCACTCTGCGGTCCAACTCATCCCAAACCATCTCAATTGGGTTGAGGTCGGGTGATTGTGGAGGCCAGGTCATCTGATGCAGCACTCCATCACTCTCCTTCTTGGTCAAATAGCCCTTACACAGACTGGAGGTGTGTTGGGTCATTGTCCTGTTGAAAAACAATAGGTAGTCTCACTAAGCGCAAACCAGATGGGATGGCGTATCGCTGCAGAATGCTGTGGTAGCCATGCTGGTTAAGTGTGCCTTGAATTCTAAAGAAATACTAACAGTGTCACCAGCAAATCACCCCCACACCATCACACCTCCTCCATGCTTTACGGTGGGAACCACATATGCGGAGATCATCCGTTCACCTACTCTGCGTCTCACAAAGACACGGCAGGTGGAACCAAAAATCTCCAATTTGGACTCATCAGACCAAAGGACAGATTTCCTCTGGGTTTTCCTTTCCTGTGGCGGTCCTCCAGATTCATCATAGTGCTTGGTGGTTTTTGCGACTGCACATGAAGAAACTTTCAAAGTTCTTGACATTTTCCGGATTGACTGACCTTCATGTCTTAAAGTAATGATGGACTGCCATTTCTCTTTGCTTATTTGAGCTGTTCTTGCCATAAATAGGGCTATGTTCTGTATACCACCCCTACCTTGTCACAACACAACTGATTGGTTCAAATGCATTAAGAAGGAAAGAAATTCCACAAATTAACTTTTAACAAGGCACACCTGTTAATTGAAATGCATTCCAGGTGACTACCTCATGAAGCTGGTTGAGAGAATGCCAAGAGTGTGCAAAGCTGTCATCAAGGCAAAGGGTGGCTACTTTGAAGAATCTCAAATATAGAATATATTTTGATTTGTTTAACACTTTTTTGGTTACTACATGATTCCATATGTGTTATTTCATAGTTTTGATGTCTTCACTATTATTATACAATGTAGAAAATAGTAAAAATAAAAAGTCACCACTTGAATGAGTAGGTGTCCAAACTTTTGACTGGTACTGTATGTGTACCTTTGTAGGTACATTGTCTATTTTGATATATTTGTACCCCAGGAAACAATACTGTACCCTAACTGTATCATTTTGTCTGAGAGTGTATGCTCTGTTAATTGTCCTACCAGGCCTAACAGATGAAAAGCAGCCAAAGTGAATCTGTCCACCAGCCAAGCCTCAGATAACCCTATCTATCTTAGTACATTTGGCAAGGGGGGCTCCTAATGACACCACAGGGTAGCAAACAAGCCATCTTGACAGATGTCCAAATTACAAGTAAACAACCTAAAAGGGAAAGCAAACAAATGACCAAACTGGAGAAGCCAGGGAGGCTGCAGAAACATGGGGCTTGCCAACAGCCATACTAAAATAGCATTTTTGAGTCACGGTGTGTCAATGGTGTGTCAATGTCAGAGGCAGTTAAGCACATATATTAGTTTTTTTAAGGTGTGATGTCACTGAGACGAGGGGGCCAGGGGGCTGCAGTCACTTACTGCCTCAATGACTTACGTGACTGGAATACTGCACACTTAGGCTTGCTCATATCCGTGTATTCATCATTCAAACCCTCTCAGTGAAATGGCACCTCTGACAGCAATGATTTGTTTTTGAGATATTCCTTTTCCTGTGAGTTACAAATTGACATCATCAAGAGACCATTTGACGATCCTAATTATAAGCTAGTCCCAGGAGCCTTTTACCTGACATTATGCACAGAAGCAGCATCATTGTCTTTGTCAGCTGTCTATCATCATCACTCTCACCTCAACCTTCTCTCTGTGGAGCTAATTCTCTTTTATGATTACAGTTGTCTCCGTTCCAGCTATGGTGACTCATTTTGTGCCCACACACTGTGTGACATCCATGTGGCCACATCATAAAACCAATTATTAGCGGCCAAGTACAAGCTCAGAGTTCCCTTCCCTCTCTGTGAGTTCTTCATCTCATAGGCACAGATAGCAGCAAGGTGTAGCATTACATATTAAACCCAGGACTAGCTGTATACAGAATAGTATGATACACTATCCCCCAAAAAAGTGCTATCTATAACCTAAAAGGATTATTTGGCTGTCCCCTTTGAATAACCCTTTTTGGTTATTCAAAGTGATTATTTTTGGTTATTCAAAACGGGTTCTCCTATGGGGACAGCCAAAGAACCCTTTTGGAACGCTTTTTTCAAGTGTAGGGACAGGAATGCAGCATTATACAGCATGAAACAAAAAGTCTCTAAAGATGGAAGATTACTAGTCCTTATCATGTTGATATCCAGTTGGCTTTCACAATCACAAAGTAGGTCAGTCATCATGTGTGCCTATTCAAGCCTTTTCATAAAGCTCATCTTAACAGGTTAAGGTTACTGGATCTGATTTGAGGACTGATCATCAGCTTTAGGGTGGAATCAGAGAGGAAGAGGCAAAGCAAGAGGTCTTACTCTGCCCAAAGTCTGTCCACGTTAAGCAGATCATTAATTATTAAGCAAGTGAGGAATTTTTTTCTCCATGGGGGGCAATGAGTGTCGAATTTAGCAAAGATAAAAATGAATTGATATTTTGATACGTGAGGCTTATTTGATCTAATATAAGTTTCGTAATGCCTAGGTTGTTACGAATGTACTCATATAAGTGTGAAGCACATGACATCCCGGCCATTTTAGAGAAAAAAAAAGTTGTATCAAAGTTGTCCCTGTTTAAATTCGAGAGGGCCCATGCATATTCATGAGGCTAGCATAGCAGCTCACTCTTCACTGAATACAGGCGGTTGACGTCAAAATATTCCAAGAAGTATTCAAATAATGAGATGTATCCACCAATCCAAAGAGAGGAATAGGCGGGAGCTTGACAGCCCGCTGTTCCAGACAAAATAATCTCGTCATTATATCCAGTATCTAAGGCGTCCATGCCACAATGCAGGGAGTTGTGGGAAACTAGAAAAGTACATTTCCTATAGAAAATGTGTGCACTTTCTACCTTGTCTTGAAGTATTTACGGTTGTGAAATAAGTTCTAGTCGTGGTAAAGACTACAGTAGTACACTCTTAGAAAAAAAAAGGTGCTATCTAGAACCTAAAAGGATTCTTCGGCTGGGTTCCAGGTAGAACTCTTTTGGGTTCAATGTAGAACCCTTTCCACAGAGGGTTCTATATGGAACCCAACAGGGTTCTACCTGGAACCAAAAAGAGTAATCCTATGGGGACAGCCGAACAACCCTTTTGGAACCCTTTTTTCTAAGAGTGTAATGGTAGTGACTGCAGTAATAATAGTAGTAGAAGTGGTGACTGCGGCAGTAGTAGTAGTAGTAGTAGTAGTAGTAGTAGTAGTAGTAGTATTTACAGTATAATTGCTGTACAAGTGACATTAGTAGTGACTGTGGTAAATAGTAGCATAGTATCAAAATGTACTATTCTAGTCTATGGAGCTTTAATGTAAATGTAAAATGGTTATGTTAAAAGTATAAATAGTATCAGAAATCTAAAAGCAAGCAATCGAAGTTGAGTCAGTCTGCACATTTCAAGGTTGGTTTGGTGTTGATACTGTAGCTTAAACCATTCAAGAGGAGTAACGTCTAGAATTTGTATTTATTTACCATTCATATTTCTTTCAGCAAGCACACTAATTAATTAATTCCCCTTCCACAGCCCCTAAAATATCAGACCAGATATTGATGTCTCAATTCTTCCTTCCACTTCCTCTCCCTCATTCTAAGGTGTTCCCTTTAGATTATAAAAGTATATTGTTCCCTCTCCCCCATGCATCTGATTGAGGATGAGGAGGGGACAGGGAGAGAAAAGAGAGGGAAGGGTATGTAGAGGGAGAGGAGAAGGAGAAAGAGTTTAGACTTCTTATCAACAGTAGAAAATATTTATATCATGAGGGCACCTGGGGCACAAACAAACTCATGTAGTCAGCTATGCCAGGAGAACTTAACAAGACAGAAGGTAAATTGCATAAGGGGTGGAAATACTGTACATATAGTTATCTGTGCCAATAAATTGCTTTCCTTGTGTTTTAAGGACTGCAAGGGGCATTGATTGAGTTGTTTTATCTAATCAGAGGAGATTACTCTGAGCTTAACCCAGAATGTGTGCCAATCCTCCCCAGACAGGGAAAACATTGTTTATTTAGTCACGAAGGACGGAAATTGAAAAGTTGTGGTAATTTGGAATAAGTAAAAGTCACAAATATTAAATAGACAGGACATACGGTGCATTCGGGAAGTATTCAGACCCCTTGACTTTTTCCACATTTTGTTACGTTACAGCCTTATTCTAAAATGTATTAAATAAATGTTTTCCCTCATCAATATACAAAGAATACCCCATAATGACAGAGCAAAAACACGTTTTTGATTGTTTTGCAAATGTTAAAAAAAAAATAGAAATACCTTATTTACATAAGTATTCAGACCCTTTGCTATGAGACTCGAACATGATTAGAGTCCACCTGTGGTAAATTAAATGGATTGGACATGATTTGGAAAGGCACACACCTGTCTATATAAGGTCCCACAGTTGACAGTGCATGTGAGAGCAAAAACAAAGCCATGAAGTCAAAGGAATTGTCCGTAGAGCTCCAAGACAGGATTGTGTCGAAGCACAGATCTGGGGAAGGGTACCAAAAAATGTCTGCAGCATTGAAGGTCCCCAAGAGCACAGTGGCCTCCATCATTCTTAAATGGAAGAAATTTGGAACCACCAAGACTCTTCCTAGAGCTGGCCGCCCGGCCAAACTGAGCAATCGGGGGAGAAGGGCCTTGGTCAGGGAGGTGACCAAGAACACGATGGTCACTCTGAAAGAGCTCCAGAGTTCCTCTGTGGACATGGTAGAACCTTACAGAAGGATAACCATATCTGCAGCACTCCACCAATCACGCCTTTTCGGTACAGTGGCCAGACGGAAGCCACTCCTCAGTAAAAGGAACATGACCAGATTCTCTGGTCTGATGAAACCAAGATTAGACTCTTTGGCCTGAATGCCAAGCGTCACGTCTGGAGGAAACCTGGCACCATCCCTACGGTGAAGCATAGTGGTGGCAGCATCATGCTGTGGGGATGTTTTTCAGCGGCAGGCCCTGGGAGACTAGTCAGGATCGGAGGAAAGATGAACTGAGCAAAGTACAGAGAGATCCTTGATGAAAACCTGCTCCAGAGCGCTCAGGACCTCAGACTGTGGCGAAGGTTCACCTTACAACAGGACAACAACCCTAAGCACACAGCCAAGACAACGCAGGAGTGGCTTCGGGACAAGTCTCTGAATGTCCTTCAGTGGCCCAGCCAGAGCCAGGACTTGAACCCGATCTAACATCTCTGGAGAGACCTGAAAATAGCTGTGCAGCGACGCTTCCCATCGAACCTGACAGAGCTTGAGAGGATCTGCAGAGAACAATGGGAGAAACTCCCCAAATACATGTGTGCCAAGCTTGTCATACCCAAGAGGGCGCGAGGCTGTAATCGCTGCTAAAGGTGCTTCAACAAAGTACTGAGTAAAAGGTCTGAAAACGTATGTAAATGTGATATTTCAGTTTTTAAATTTTTTATAAATGTGCTAAAAATTACGGGGTATTGTGTGTGTAGATTGATGAGGGAAAAAAATTATATAGAATAAGGCTGTAGTGTAACAAAATGTGGAACTAGTCAAGGGGTGTCACGCCCTGGCTCTGGGGACTCTTAAATGTTGAGCCAGGGTGTGTAGTGTCTATGTTGTATTTTCTATGTTCATGATCTAGATCGTGTAGATCTATGTTGGCCAGGGTGGTTCCCAATCAGAGGCAGCTGATTCTCGTTGTCTCTGATTGGGGAACATACTTAGGCAGCCTGTTTAGCACTGTTTATTGTGGGATCTTGTTCCGGAAGGTTTGTGTTCAACCCAGGACTTCACGTATCGTTTGTTTTGTTGTTTTGGTTCGTGTTGTGTACTGCAATAAAAGAATGTACGCATATCACGCTGCACCTTGGTCTGCTTCATCTAACGACGATCGTGACAGAAGATCCCACCAAAATAGGACCAAGCAGCGTGTTCAGGAGCTAACGCCGGGAACTAAACAGGAGGTAACGTTGGTAGATGTCCTCCTCGGTTGGGGGAGAGTCACGGAGGAGGAGGCCGTCAGTTACCGGAGGGCGATGAATGAGGAGGCCCAGGTAGGAGAGGAGAAACGGCGCCAACCGTGCCGACGACGGACACGCGAGAAGCAACCCCAAGAACATTTTGGGGGGGGGCACACGGCGTGGACGATGGGGCAGCAGGAGGCAGCTACAGGGCGAATCTGCAGAATAGGAGAGGAGGCCACCAGGTTACGGGGGCTATTGGTCATGAGGGAGCAGGAGTTAATTGGTCAGAGGGAGGAGCTACTGGAGGCGATAAGGGAGAAGGAGAGTGTAGAGGCACGGCGAGAGGAACTGGTTAGGCAGCAGAGGGAGCGGAGGTTTATAAGGAAACCCAGTCCCGCTCCTCGCACCAAGCAAGTGGTGTGTGTCACCAGTCCGGTCCGGCCCGTTCCTGATCCCCGCACTAAGCCAGTGGTGCGTGTTCCCAGTATGGCCCGACCCATTCCTGCTTCCCGCACAAGGCCAGTGGTGTGTGTTCCCAGTACGGTCCGGCCCGTTCCTGCTCCCCGCACTAAGTTAGTGGTGCGTGTTCCCAGTACGGCCCGACCCGTTCCTGCTCCCCGCACTAAGTTAGTGGTGCGTGTTCCCAGTACGGCCCGACCCGTTCCTGCTCCTCGCACTAAGCCAGTGGTGCGTGTTCCCAGTCCGGCCCGGCCCGTTCCTGCTCCCCGCACCAAGCCAGTGGTGCGCGTCGTCAGCCCGGTCTGGCCCGTTCCTGCTCCCCGCACCAAGCCTATGGTGCGCGTCGTCAGCCCGGTCCGGCCCGTTCCTGCTCCCCGCACCAAGCAAATGGTGCGCGTCGTCAGCCCGGTCCGGCCCGTTCCTGCTCCCCGCACCAAGCCAATGGTGCGCGTCGTCAGCCCGGTCCGGCCCGTTCCTGCTCCCCGCACCAAGCCAATGGTGCGCGTCGTCAGCCTGGTCCGGCCCGTTCCTGCGCCCCGCACCAAGCCAGTGGTGCGCGTCGCCAGCCCGGTCCGGCCCGTTCCTGCTCCCCGCACCAAGCCAGTGGTGCGCGTCGCCAGCCCGGTCCGGCCCGTTCCTGCTCCCCGCACCAAGCCAGTGGTGCGCGTCGTCAGCCCGGTCCGGCCTGTTCCTGCTCCCCGTACCAAGCCAGTGGTGCGCGTCGTCAGCCTGGTCCGTCCCGTTGTTGATCCCCGCACCAAGCCAGTGGTGCGCGTCGTCAGTCCGGCACGGTCCGTGCCTGTTCCACCGGTGCCTGGTCCGGCACCGGTCAGCTGCTCCACACCGGAGCCAGAGCAATCCGCTCCACCGATGTCCAGTCCAGCTCCGGCCAGCAGGACCAGACCAGGGGCGCTACAGGGGGGTAGAGAGAGAGTGGTGGTCACGCCCGGAGCCGGATCCGCACAGGGTGTGTAGTGTCTATGTTGTATTTTCTATGTTCATGATCTAGATCGTGTAGATCTATGTTGGCCAGGGTGGTTCCCAATCAGAGGCAGCTGATTCTCGTTGTCTCTGATTGGGGAACATACTTAGGCAGCCTGTTTAGCACTGTTTATTGTGGGATCTTGTTCCGGAAGGTTTGTGTTCAACCCAGGACTTCACATATCGTTTGTTTTGGTTCGTGTTGTGTACTGCAATAAAAGAATGTACGCATATCACGCTGCAACATTGGTCCGCTTCATCTAACGACGATCGTGACAAGGGGTCTGAATACTTTCCGAATGCACTGTATGCACCACTCCACTCTCCCCCATGGATAGTTTTTTGCTCCACTGGCCTGGTTTAGCATTTAATCAGGATGCCTTCAGAAAGTAGTCCCACCCCTTGACTTTTTATACATTTTGTTTTGTTACAGCCTGAATTTAAAATGGATTACATTGAGATTGTGTGTCACTGGCCTACACCCAATACCCCATAATGTCAAAGTGGAATTATGTTTTTATGTTTTTGTTTTTTGTTTTTTTTGTACAAATTAATTAAAATGAAAAGCTGAAATGTCTTGAGTCCATAAGTATTCAGCCCCTTTGTTATGGCAAGCCTAAATAAGTTCAGGAGTAAAAATGTGCTTAACAAGTCACATAATAAGTTGCATGGACTCACTCTGTGTACAATAAGTGTTTAACATAATTTTTGAATGACTACCTCATCTCTGTACCCCACACATACAATTATCTGTAAGGTCCCTCAGTCGAGCAGGGAATTTCAAACACAGATTCAACCATAAAGATCAGGGAGGTTTTCCAATGCCTCGCAAAGAAGGGCCCCTATAGGTAGATGGGTATAATTAAAAAAGCAGGCATTGAATATCCCTTTGAGCATGGTGAAGTTTTTAAGTACACTTTGGATGGTGTATCAATACACCCAGTCACTACAAATATACAGGCATCCTTCATAACTCAGATGCCGTAGAGGAAGGAAACTGCTCAAGGATTTCACCATGAGGCCAATGGTGACTTTAAAACAGTTACAGTGTTTAATGTCTGTGATAGGAGAAAACTGAGGATGGATCAACAACATTGTTGTTACAAACGGAATAGAGCTAAGCACAGGCAAAATTATAGAGGAAAATCTGATTCAGTCTGCTTTCCTACAGACACTGCTAGACAAATTCACCTTTCAGCTGGACAATAACCTAAAACACAAGGCCAAATATACACTCGAGTTGCTTACCAAGAATGTTCCTTAGCGGCCTAGTTTCAGTTTTGACTTAAATCGTCTTGAACCTACGGCAAAACTTGAAAATGACCTCTATTCTATTTTCCCTAAAAAAAAAAAATCATCCATTTTACGTTCCATCCATTTTTGCGTAAGAACAGTATTTCAACATTGAGCCATATGGTAGTAAAAATCAACACTTACTTATCGTAAACGTACAGTATACAGTATGTTCTCAGGACATGATGACCTCTGACAAAAAGCTCTGCTTTGAAATTAGTTGCCATAGTCAATCTCTCCTTCCTATTCTACTCACCTAAAAATTAACACAAAAACAACACAAATACCATGCACACACACACATGCACCCATTGCCTCCAGCTACAGTATTTGAGTTGTGATGGTGGACACCATAATCCAAGAGGGTATGTTTAGTATGCCAAAGACAGTGTAGTTTGGCAGAGAGGGAGGGTCCATGGAGAGTGTGGTCTCCTAAGCCCTGCCTGGAGGAGAGAAGGGGAAGGAAGTAGGAACTGACACTTTCTGATAAACAATTTCACATGACTTTCTCCATCTGTTTCAAGTTCACATTTCCAAGATACAAAATGCCATGCCTGTCGCAGATTTGAGGAAGTATATTGAAAAGTGGACAGTTAAATCAATCATGTAAAATGGCTGGCTCAGTAATAAGTACATTCCTCTTTACTTCCCATTTACAAAAGGAATTTTCTTCCCTATTTCTATCTAAAATGTTATTGTTGTCATTGACCACTGCCAACTAATGTGGGACATCTGGCAACAACTGAATATGAAAGTGGCTGCATGTTATTGAATGCAGCTCATGTTGCATAATCTGCAATTGTTTATGTTCCTACACAAACTAAATTATTCATTATGTAGCCATAGTCTTCTTGTTATTGTAATTGAGAATGCAGAATTCTATTTCATTCCAAACTCAATATTTAATATTTTGAACAGTATGAAACTGTCACTTGCTTGTCAGGGGTGTCTCTAAAGGAAGGCAAAAAAGGATTGTAAAATTATATATATTTTATTTTATAACTCTTTTGTGTATTCTCAGTGTATTCTAATGTGCTGTTTAATTAGGCCCCGTGTAGCTCAGTTGGTAGAGCATGGCGCTTGCAATGCCAGGGTTGTGGGTTTGTTTTCAACCGGGGGCCAATATGAAAAAATGAATGCACTCACTAACTGTAAGTCGCTCTGGATAAGAGCGTCTGCTAAAATGACTAAATATAAAAAAATTACAAATAATTACTTTCAGTGTGCAAACAACATACAGTGAAAATGTATGACAACATGAATTAAGGCAATTTTCATCAAGAGTAATTACAGTTTTCAGAATAAATTGATCATTATGTTGATTCTAGCTGTCCTTGCTTGGTTGACAGGGCTTTCAATTGTGTGAATATTTACTGGATGAATTTTAGATTTGTACCATTATGGCAATCACAACAAAGCAAACTAAAAGTAACGAAACAATTACAAATCAAGAACATTTGGAATAGAACAATGTTGAGTGTGATGTCCTTTGTGTAGTTTTTTATAAAATTCTACATCCATGTAAATAAAGGATATTACATTGTAAATTCTATATTATATAGAGCTTACTTTAAGCTGAGTTTAACTCTACTAAGGCCATATATCTCAGTGATTTGCTTTCAGTTATATGACAGCCAAATAGAAATATGTTGCATCATGTATTACAGTCCATTTCATAAGGCATTTTCATTCCAAAGTATAACAAAAGAGAGCAAGCTTTTTTGCTACAGTCTAAATTGGGGATGGGCAACTCCAGTCCTTGGGGGCTGGAGTAGTGTCACACTTTTCCCCCATCCCTAGCAAACACAGCTGATTAAACAAATTGCATCCTAAACTGAAGATCATGATTAGTTGATTATTGGAGTCAGATGTGTTAGCTGGGGCTAAGAGCAAAAGTGTGACACCAATCAGGCCCCCAAGGACTGGAGTTGCCCATTACTGATCCAAATACAACAATACGAATCCCATCAAATTGAGCCCATGGTCTTTTGTAACACGGCTGGCAGATACTCCTCACAATAACATAGATTTAAAAACACATCAAATTACATAAAAATGTACTCTATCCTATTTCCAGTTTTCTGTGGGGAGGGGGTAATCAAATATTTCACTGCAGACATGGTTCATGAAGAATTGAAATCGAAGTGTATCTCTTTGAAAACTACAACACAATAACATCAGCCACTTCTTCTCTCTGACATTTCTTAGAATAAAGCATAATGAACGGCCCACCAGAATTATTCTTTAACCTAGGCGTACAATTTGCTATGACAACTTTACTTTTACATGAATGCACACATGATCAAATCATTACAGTCAGTGAGCACATTAAAAACGCGGAAAATACCAAGGTAATTGCACAGAGTTGTCATGGTCCAATCAAGATGGACTGTCTATGTAATAAATAATCTTGTAATAAATAATCTTGTAGACAAGTTGATGTATTTTCTTTTACAACGCTTTAATCTTCAGCTATTTTGTCATACTGTGTCACAGATGATGGCATTGTCATTGCCGCTACAATGAGCGTAGACTTGATGGAAATGTGCAAATTGTATGATGGTAAAATACAAATTATTATATACTGTAGGTACAAATAAATAAAGTAATAATTTTGTTGCACTCAGGATATAGTGTGAGGATCTCTGTATGTCTGACAACAACTAAGAGCAATACAGACCATGCATTATATTCACTGAATGGTAGGTGTATATTGATTTCATAATGAAATCAAATTGATCAAATAAAACATTGTGCTTTAATAAATGAAAAATATGTGTGGTAATGTTGCAAGAGCAATGGTTAGCTAACACTAATTGTTCAAGCCTTTCATGTGGTTATTTTCTCAATGCTTGCTGCTCTCATAATGGTTGAACTAACAACACCTGCATAATCCAATGAGGAATTACTTCTATGTTACACTGTCAGACTTGGTGATAGGAACCCTATCTCCACCCCCTGAACATAAACAAGCCACAAAAATAAATACTTAATAAAGGGAGGGGAGAGGAGGTGAGGCTGTAGGACTGAATATTGTTGTCTGTCTTCAAATCAGGGAGGCAATCTCAATTAAATGTGAGTCACTATTTTGATCAGTGGGAACAACTGGCTTCAGGGAGGATCAGGGTTCTGATAAATATCCCAAGTAAAAATATATATTATTCTTCCAATTTTCCATTTTGGAAAAATCCCAGTGGTTCATAAGAAAGTGGGGAATCAGTGTGTCCTGTTCACTTGAGATCCCACAAAGATGTAAAAAAAACAACAACTCATCTATATACCATGTTTGGCCTAATGCAAAACATAAACACAATGGCTGTGCTGGAGATGAAGATTCACTGGACCAAAGCCAGGGCCTCTGTGCTGCAATTACAGAATGTCAGCGGGGAGAGTGTTCTTTTCTAACCACTGGAGTGGTAAATGCCACAGAGGTGACCAGGAGGTATGATGCTGCTCCATACAGTATGAAAACCCCAAGTAAACAGAGGTTAGTAAATAAATGGAAAATTCCAAACTCCAGAGATCCCATGGGGATCCAACATGAGTTGATAATATGAAACATTGGATACGTTGACTGATTTTGTGCCCTATGATTTTACAAGGACATTTGAATCTACAGTATGTAGTACAGTCTAAAATGAAGGTTACAGTAGGTTTGGTTTGGGCCTGTAATGGTTCCTGGTGGCATTGGAGTCCTCTGGAATGTTTAGTCACTGGGCACCTGAGAGTTCATCAGTGAACTCTGGGTGAACTATCTCCAAGCCATGCTCCTGGTAAAGGTCTTGGATTCTTTCTAAGAGAGGCAATGAATAAGAAAACAATTAAATGTTAGCATGAGAAGTTTCTATCTATAAATTCATTACAAAACCTGAATGCAACTCGTATAAGAATTGTAAGCACCTACAATGTTGTTCCTTACTTCCTTCCTATATAATTACCATATACATAGTGTTAGTGCCATTGGTTTGAATGCAAATACATAGGTTTAGCCTCACTTAGGGGGCAGCGGCTAGCCTCGAGGTTAGAGAAGCGGGCCAGATGCCGGTTCGAATCCCAGTGCTGACGGGGGTATAAAATCTGTCGGGAGTGAGCCGGCAAACGGAGGGTTGCTCGCATCAATATCTCAGGTGCCACCTACCACCGATGTTCCCTTGATCACGGAACTTAACCCCCTAACCTGTTCATTGGGCGCTGCACTGCGGCTGTCCTCTGCTCCAGCCTCTCCAATTAAATGTTTGTTTGTGGGTATGTGTGTGTATATCGGGGGGTTGGATAAAAGCAGAAAACAAATTTCCATCTCGCGTGGACTAATAAAGTGTAAAGTATATCTAATATAAATGACATATGACCACTTTCCAGGAAAACTATTAATATAGAACATCATACTACAGTGTAGCACCCACTACTCATACAGAGCATTGCATTAAAAAGCGAGTTTGAGGCTGTTAGTGATACACGTTCACTAAATTACCATGAATACATTCCATAAATGGACGCAGATATATACATATAACATTGAGAGGGAGGGAGGATTCAATTAAAATAGTGTTTTATCGCAACATTACATTAATTACAAGAAGCATTATGAATACTAATTATTGTCATCTGCAGCGAGTGGTAAGAATATTAAAGTATGGGTGGGTCTGGAAGGAAAGATATCAGCCAGAGTATACCACAACATGCAATGGAATGTTCATCTTACTCAGTTGTTGTGAAATCAAATTGTTTTCTTACTAATTTCCCCTTTTTAAAAATACAATTATCCACGTTATATTTAAGCAATAACGCCAGAGGAGGTGTTGTATATGGCCTTCGGAAAGTATTCAGACACCTTGACTTTTTCCGCATTTTGTTACGTTACAGCCTTATTCTAAAATGCATTAAATAAATAAAAATCTCAGCAATCTACACACAATACCCCATAATGACAAAGCGAAAATAGGTTTTTAGAATTTTTTGCACATTTATTTAAAATAAAAAACAGATACCTTATTTACATAAGTATTCAGACCCTTCACTATGAGACTCGAAATTGAGCTCAGGTGCATCCTATTTCAATTGATCATCCTTGAGATGTTTCTACAACTTGATTGGAGTCCACCTGTGGTAAATTCAATTGATTGGACATGATTTGGAAAGGCACACACCTGTCTATATAAGGTCCCACTGTTGACAGTGCATGTCAGAGCAAAAACCAAGCCATGAGGTTGAAGGAATTGTCGGTAGAGCTCAGAGACAGGTTTTTGTAGATGCACAGATCTGGGGAAGGGTACCAAAACATTTCTGCAGCATTGAAGGTCCCCAAGAACACAGTGGCCTCCATCATTCTTAAATGGAAGACGTTTGTAACCAAAGACTCTTCCTAGAGCTGGCCGCCCAGCCAAACTGAGCAATCGGGGGAGAAGGGCCTTGGTCAGAGAGGTGACCAAGAACCCGATGGACACTCTGACAGAGCTCTAGAGTTCCTCTGTGGAGATGAGAGAACCTTCCAGAAGGACAACCATCTCTGCAGCCCTCAGCCAATCAGGCCTTTATGGTAGAGTGTGTGTAGATTGATGAGGAAAAATACCAATTTTATCAATTTTAGAATAAGGCTGTAACATAACAAAATGTTAAGGGGTCTGAATACTTTCTGAAGGCACTGTACCACGCCTAAGGGCTGTTCTTATGCCAGCGCAACGCGCAGTGCCTGGACACAACCCTTAGCCGTGGTCTGTAAATCGCTCTGGTTAAGAGCGTCTGCTAAATTACTAAAATGTAAAATGTATATTGGCCATATACCACAAACCCCTGAGGTGCCTTATTGCTATTATAAACTGGTTACCAGAGCAGTAAAAATAAATGTTTTGTCATACCCATGGAATACGGTCTGATATACCACAGCTGTCAGCCAATCAGCATTCAGGGCTTGAACCACCCAGTTTATAATTACTGATAGCCTACCAATCAGCATTTGCCCAAAGTGTAAATTGAAAGTTCTAACTATAACATTTTCGATTCACAAGTTGGAGGCTGTGAATTAATGTTTTTGACACATAAAATGATAAATCCTGCCTATAACAGGGTATTGTCTAGGGTAATTATACATGTTGAACACCAGCTCTACACAATCAGTTATATAAAGAAGAAGGGAAAATCTATACAGGCCTGCTATAGCCTGGATAATTAAGGTTCACTAAAATTGGAAATCATAGCTAGCATAGATTAACACTAGATTTCCATCTACAGTAAAACAACTCATAAACCCCGGATTGTTCTCTGCCACGTTTCCCAGCTATAGCAGCCATACAGTACAGTGCTAGCTATCCAGAGTTTTCAAGACAATGTAAACCATGTGTTTAATCTATCAGAATTAAACAAAGGACGATTTAAAATGTACATAATTACGATATGGGAGGATTGAGATCAATTTACCACTTTTATAATTTCCATAACATTGCTCTTTTGTACACATAGGAAGGTACCATTTGCATTCCAAACAGGAATGTATCATAACTGCAGCATGCAGTTGAAGGCATAATACATGGGTATATAAATCTTTCTGCCAGCAGTACCTCCTCGACTGGAGACAAATTAAAACATGAGCCATACTTAGAAAGTGAAATGAGTGATGGGACACATAAATCCTTTTGCTATCAAATTAACATAAGCCATTCTCACTGTTTTTACACATTCTCATTACATCAGATGATGGCCATGGACACATCATCCTCCTGCCATATTTCAATATATGACTTTTCTGTATAGACATGCTGTTTTGTATGAGTGACTTGTGGTTATATCTTTATAACTGACTCTATTGGCCTCAAGAGCAGTGATCATTATGAATATTACACTCTATACACACTATTGGTAGTTAATAACCAGCAAGTTGTTCAGTAGCTGCTAATATCAGCCTATATACAACACACAGGAGGAGAGTCTCCAAGTCTGAGGAATGACATGTCTCTAGTTCAGGACCAGTAAAGGGATATTGTCGTCCTCAAATTAAAGACTGTGACTGAATTCCAGCTCACTGATATAAATCGTTTTTGAATGCTGGCACCAAATTCCCCTAATCCTGCCTGGCTTTACACATTCACACCTCCTTGCCCACTTTCATTTATTTTCCTTTCCATTGCGGGAGCTGACAGAGGGAGGGAGAAGGAGAGGAGAAGAGAGGAGAAGACAGACAGAGGCGGGTGGCATTTTTCTAATAGGAAAAGTGCACTGACCCTTGCAGTACCTGTTTGCTGAGCGGCTGTCGCCCCTGTTCTTTCCCTTGCCTGTTACACAGCATGAACACACGGCCCTCCCACACCAACACAAGCAGACACAGCATGGTGGGAGCTGAATTAGGTATATGCCAGTAGAAGGAGAGAAAAGAGGACAATCACAGAATACAGTGCAATGGTAATGGGGGGGGGGCATGTTGCCAAGTTACTCACTCTTACGGCTGCGTTATACAGTGCAGAGGACAGTATCTGCAATATGAATGGTCAGTCATATTAGTGTACTGTCATACAATGCCTACCATGCATAAACATCAGTTGACAACCACTACGTCCATTTACGCTTGGTTTTTGGATATTATTTTATTCTCTGTACCCAATGCACTAGAAGACCAGTTCTTAAAGCCTTTATCCGTATCCTTATTCTATTCCTCCTCTGTTCCTCTGGTGATGTAGAGGTTAACCCAGGCCCTGTAGCCCCCAGTATCACTCCTACTCCCCAGGCACTATCATTTGTTGACTTCTGTAACCGTGAAAGCCTTTGTTTATTGCATGTTAACATCAGAAGCCTCCTCCCTAAGTTTGAGTTATTCACTGCGTTAGCACACTCCGCCAACCCTGATGTTCTAGCATTGTCTGAATCCTGGCTTAGGAAGGCCACCAAAAATTCAGACATTTCCATCCCCAACTACAACATTTTCCGTCTAGATAGAACTGCCAAAGGGGGCGGAGTTGCAATCTACTGTAGAGATAGCCTGCAGAGCTCTATCATACTATCCAGGTCTGTGCCCAAACAGTTTGAGCTTCTACTTCTAAAAATCCACCTTTCCAGAAATACGTCTCTCACTGTTGCCGCTTGCTACAGACCCCCCTCAGCCCCCAGCTGTGCCCTGGACACCATTTGTGAATTGATTGCCCCCCATCTATCCTCAGAGTTCGTACTGTTTGGTGACCTTAACTGGGATATGCTTAACACCCCGGCCATCCTACAATCTAAACTAGATGCCCTCAATCTCACACAAATTATCAAGGAACCTACCAGGTACAACCCTAAATCCGTAAACATGGGCACCCTCATAGATATCATCCTGACTAATTTACCCTCTAAATACACCTCCGCTGTCTTCAACCAGGATCTCAGCGATCACTGCCTCATTGCCTGCGTCCGTAATGGGTCCGCGGTCAAACGACCACCCCTCATCACTGTCAAACGCTCCCTAAAACACTTTGGCGAGCAGGCCTTTCTAATTGACCTGGCCCAGGTATCCTGGATGGATATTGACCTCATTCCGTCAGTAGAGGATGCCTGGTTGTTCTTTAAAAGTGCATGCCCATTCAAAAAATTCAGATCTAAGAACAGATATAGCCCCTGGTTCACCCCAGACTTGACTGCCCTTGACCAGCACAAAAACATCCTGTGGCGTACTGCATTAGCATCGAACAGCCCCCGCGATATGCAACTTTTCAGGGAAGTCAGGAACCAATATACACAATCAGTTAGGAAAGCAAAGGCTAGCTTTTTCAAACAGAAATTTGCATCCTGTAGCACTAACTCCAAAAAGTTTTGGAGAATAAGAGCACCTCCTCCCAGCTGCCCACTGCACTGTCACCACAGATAAATCTACGATAATCGAGAATTTTAACAAGCATTTTGCTACGGCTGGCCATGCTTTCCACCTGGCTACCCCTATCCCGTCCACCAGCTCTGCACCCTCCGCTGCAACTTGCCCATGCCCTCCCTGCTTCCCCTTCACCCAAATTCAGACAACTGATGTTCTGAAAGAGCTGCAAAATCTGGACCCCTAAAAATCAGCTGGGCTAGACAATCTGGACCCTTTCTTTCTAAAATTAGCCGCCGAAATTGTCGCAACCCCTATTACTAGCCTGTTCAACCTCTCTTTCGTATCGTCTGAGATCCCCAGAGATTGGAAAGCTGCCGCAGTCATCCCCCTCTTCAAAGGGGGTGACACTCTAGATTCAAACTGTTATAGACCTATATCCATCCTGCCCTGCCTTTCGAAAGTATTTGAAAGCCAAGTTAACAAACAGATCACCGACCATTTCAAATCCCACCGTACTTTCTCCACTATGCAATCTGATTTCCGAGCTGGTCATGGGTGCACCTCAGCCACGCTCAAGGTCCTAAACGATATTATAACCATGATCGATAAAAGACAGTACTGTGCAGCCGTCTTCATCGACCTGGCCAAGGGTTTTGACTCTGTCAATCACCGCATTCTTATTGGCAGACTAAATAGCCTTGGTTTCTCAAATGACTGCCTCGCCTGGTTCACCAACTACTTCTCAGATAGAGTTCAATGTGTCAAATCGGAGGGCCTGTTGTCTGGACCTCTGGCAGTCTCTATGGGGGTGCCACAGGGTTCAATTCTCGGGCCAACTCTATTCTCTGTGTATATCAATGATGTCGCTCTTGCTGCTGGTGACTCTCAGATCCACCTCTACGCAGACGACACCATTTTGTATACATCTTGCCCTTCATTGGACACTGTGTTAACAAACCTCCAAACGAGCTTCAATGCCATACAACACTCCTTCCATAGCCTCCAACTGCTCTTAAACGCTAGTAATACTAAATGCATGCTCTTCAATCGAACGCTGCTTGCACCCGCCTGCACGACTACAATCACTACTCTCTGCGGGTCTGACTTAGAATATGTGGACAACTACAAATACCTAGGTGTCTGGTTAGACCGTAAACTCTCCTTCCAGACTCACGTTAAGCATCTCCAATCCAAAGTTAAATCTAGAATCGGCTTCCTATTTCGCAACAAATTCTCCTTCACTCATGCTGCCAAACATGCCCTCGTAAAACTGACTATCCTACCGATCCTTGACTTCGGCGATGTCATTTACAAAATAGCCTCCAACACTCTACTCAGCAAATTGGATGTAGTCTATCACAGTGCCATCTGTTTTGTCACCAAAGCCCCATATACTACCCACCATTGTGACCTGTACGCTCTCGTTGACTGGCCCTCACTACATATTCGTCGCCAAACCCACTGCCTCCAGGTAATCTATAAATCACTGCTAGGCAAATCCCTGCCTTATCTTAGCTCACTGGTCACCATAGCAACACCCACCCGTAGTATGCGCTCCAGCAGGTATATCTCACTGGTCATCCCCAAAGCCAGCACATCCTTTGGCCGCCATTCCTTCCAGTTCTCTGCTGCCAATGACTGGAACGAACTGCAAAAAATCTCTGAAGCTGGAGACACTTATCTCCCTCACTAACTTTAAGCATCAGTTGTCAGAGCAGCTTACCGATCACTGCAGCTGTACACAGCCCATCTGTAATTAGCCCACCCAACTACCTCATCCCCATATTGTTATTTATTTTGCTCATTTGCACCCCAGTATCTCTATTTGCACATCATCTTCTATACATCTATCACTCCAGTGTTAATACTAAATTGTAATTATTTTGCACTATGGCCTATTTATTGCCTTACCTCCATAACTTA
The DNA here is from genome assembly GCF_964263955.1 of Coregonus lavaretus. Classification (NCBI taxonomy): domain Eukaryota; kingdom Metazoa; phylum Chordata; class Actinopteri; order Salmoniformes; family Salmonidae; genus Coregonus; species Coregonus lavaretus. The sequence goes on along the minus strand of NC_140001.1, from coordinate 24,498,688 downwards.
CTACATTTGCACACACTGTATATAGATTTTCTATTGTGTTATTGACTGTACGTTTTTGTTTATTCCATATGTAACTCTGTGTTGTTGTTGTTTTTAATCGCACTTCTTTGCTTTATCTTGGCCAGGTCGCAGTTGTAAATGAGAACTTGTTCTCAACTGGCTTACCTGGTTAAATAATGGTGAAATAAATAAAATAAAAATAAATATTGACAGCATCTAATAATGTCAATGTCCCTACTCGTATAGCTATGTAACATACTATTGTACATACAGTGTCTTGCAAAAGTATTCATCACCCTTGGCGTTTTTCCTATTTTGTTGCATTACAACCTCTAATTTAAATGGATTTTTATTTGGACTTCATGCAATGGACAAACACAAAATAGTCCAAATTGGTGAAGTGAAATGAAAAAAATAACTTGTATACAAAATAAATAACGGAAAAGTGATGCGTGCATATGTATTCACCCCCTTTGCTATGAAGCACCTAAATAAGATCTGGTGCAACCAATTACCTTCAGAAGTCACACAATTAGTTAAATAAAGTCCACCTGTGTGCAATCTAAGTGTCACATGATCTGTCACATGATCTCAGTATATATACACCTGTTCTGAAAGGTCCCAGAGTCTGCAACACCACTAAGCAAGGGGCACCACCAAGTAAGCGGCACCATGGAGACCAAGGAGCTCTCCAAACAGGTCAGGGACAAAGTTGTGGAGAAGTACAGATCAGGATTGGGTTATAAAAGAATATCAGAAACTTTAAACATCCCACGGAGCACCATTAAATCCATTATTAAAATTTTTTAAGAATATGGCACCACAACAAACCTGCCAAGAGAGGGCCGCCCACCAAAACTCACGGACCAGGCAAGGAGGGCATTAATCAGAGAGGCAACAAAGATAACCCTGAAGGAGCTGCAAAGCTCCACAGCGGAGATTGGAGTATCTGTCCATAGGACCACTTTAAGCCGTACACTCCACAGAGCTGGGCTTTACGGAAGAGTGGCCAGAAAAAACCCATTGCTTAAAGAAAAAAATGGAGACTCCCCAAACATATGGAAGAAGGTACTCTGGTCAGATGAGACTAAAATTGAGCTTTTTGTCCATCAAGGAAAATGTCTGGTGCAAACCCAACACCTCTCATCACCCCGAGAACACCATCCCCACAGTGAAGCATGGTGGTGGCAGCATCATGCTGTGGGGATGTTTTTCATCGGCAGGGACTGGGAAACTGGTCAGAATTGAAGGAATGATGGATGGCGCTAAATACAGGGAAATTCTTGACGGAAACCTGTTTCAGTCTTCCAGAGATTTGAGACTGGGATGGAGGTTCACCTTCTAGCAGGACAATGACCCTAAGCATACTGCTAAAGCAACACTCGAGTGGTTTAAGGGGAAACATTTAAATGTCTTGGAATGGCCTAGCCAAAGCCCAGACCTCAATCCAATTGAGAATCTGAGGTATGACTTAAAGATTGCTGTACACCAGCGGAACTCATCCAACTTGAAGGAGCTGGAGCAGTTTTGCCTTGAAGAATGGGCAAAAATCCCAGTGGCTAGATGTGCCAAGCTTATAGAGACATACCCCAAGAGACTTGCACCTGTAATTGCTGCAAAAGGTGGCTCTACAAAGTATTTACTTTGGGTAGGTGAATAGTTATGCACGCTCAAGTTTTCTGTATTTTTGTCTTATTTCTTGTTTGTTTCACGATAAAAAATATTTTGCATCTTCAAAGTGGTAGGCATGTTGTGTAAATCAAATGATACAACCCCCCCCCCAAAATCCATTTTAATTCCAGGTTGTAAGGCAACAAAATGCCAAGGGGGGTGAATACTTTCGCAAGCCACTGTATACAACGGATGGTGGATAGTCATGTGAAAATTATAGAACTCCAATCTGTAATTCATATCCAATCTTCCACAAAAATCACGCCTGCTTCCCTATGAGTTTTTATTGAGCTGATTCAAAAACATACTATTAATAAACAGCCATTTCCTGTACAACATCAATTGAGTGCATTGGTTTAAAAATCATAAATGAGCCAGTCAATTGATGAAACTGCTTCCACAGCTATGATTGATTTGGCCTGTACTCCTTTGAAAGAGTGCTGTCCCATTTTTAGACAATATCAAGCTGCCTCAATGGAAGTATGCGTTCTCCTCATAAGGATTATTTTAGCCAAACATCACCTCCTTGTATGATATAAGTTATTATTTTCAATAAATAACATCTATCCTTGAGAACAAGTGTGCCTCTGGGGAAATAATGTTGACGTTCTTAAATATTCCCTTAAACATAAGACCTGTTAAAACATAATGGTGATCAAGTGAATGCAATTAAGTGATTCTGCACATTGAAGCAAACAAAGGAACCCATACTTTTCAAAGCCAGGAGGGAACCCATACATTCGAAAGCCTCTTAAAATTCAGCAGAGTAAGATTCAGAGACACATAGAGTAGACTATGCTATAGTGCTCTGGAAACAATAAGCAACTAAAAGGAGGACAAAAATCTGTAATGTGAAGTGTAAATAAAATCTAAATGGAAATGTAAGTTTCCCTAGTAGAGCCTAGATAGAAATGTCCCCCGTGAAGCCTATATGCTATGTGACCAAAATCACCATGGCTGCATTTTCCATAGCCTTAGTGGGATGGTATACCCCACACAGCCATAAAACATTTGTCCCGGGTGTTGGATAAGACAGGATAATCATGTAGATTTTTTACATTTATTGCAGTTTTCATAGAAATGTAATTGTGTCATAAAATGGCCCCAATAGAAAGCCTACTAATGCTGTTGGCCTTTTTGGTATATTGCATGCATCAAGTATGAAGATCAAAAACAGGAACATAATCTTCTAATTATGTTTCTGACACCCATTATTTAGTAACTACCATTCACAAGTTTAATGACAATTAAATTGCACGGTGATCATATAATTCCATAAAATGAACAAGAGCTAAATATAAAAAAAGACTACACATAACATGTATCAGTTGCTTGGATACAAGTACACTAAGATCTCAATATCACCCAAGGATAACAAAAGTGAAAAGCAGGGTAATTTGTAATCAACAGCAGATAGCAGTCACAAATGTGCAGACATCAATTAGGTTTATACTCACAAACAGGATTAATATATCCAATCAATTTGTTCTAATGTGATAACGTTAATTTAAAACAACAGTAAGAACAGAGTCAAACAGCGGATGGAAGTTTAACTCAGTCTCCGTTCACTCAGAGAGGTTTACAGTGCATCCCTGTGGAAAACATTTACCTCTGACTCCCAGGCAGCTGTACAGTGTGTTTTTAGGATGTAGTTGACGGATCATACCTCACATTCTCTGGATCCTGAGATTGTGCAGGTGCAGGTCCCGGTCTCATTTACCAATGCATCCATGGTCTGAGAGTTTGTATAAGTCAAATAATATTCTTGTAACTGAGACTTAAGGTTAAGCTCCTGCTTCTGGGCTTTTTTTCTGTGCTTACGGTTGACTGAGTGCTGCTGCAGCTGCCTCATGCTATTGGGGTAGCGCCTCCACGAGACATAAATTACCAGCAGGATCAATGACACAGACAGAAATAGGGCTACACTGCCTGCAATTATTTTATGGAAGGCCATATGCTCAAACTCTAGTTCTGGGGAAAATGATGAGGATTCTGGAGAGATTGAGGTCATGAGTATGGACTCCCTTGTGTATTTTTCTGTCACAATGGGAGAGACAGGTTGTGGAGTGAGTCTTTGTACTGTTGATGCAGGTAGATCTTGGGTTATTGTGGTCATGGAAGAGGGAGGTGTGGTGGGCTTTTTGGTGTCCACAACTGAGGCTGTGGTTTGCCTCATGATCATAGCTGTGGTTTGCTCTACAACTGATATGTTCACACAGATTGAGTAGTTCCTCACTATGTCCATTACTCTGTCTCCCTGAACTGACTTGGGGCTGCTGCATATAATGTTGATGTCCTTTGAGCCTCTGAAGTTCTTCAGCCAGGTCACCAGGGGGCAGATGGTAGGGCTGCAGTCCCAGGCGTTACCCACCAGGCTGATGGTGGTGAGGGAGACCCAGGCTGAAACCACGTCCTGAGACATGTTACTCAGCTTGTTGGATTCAAGATGGAGTATTTGTAAATTTGGCATACATTGGAAAACAGCTGGGTCCAGGATCTGGATGTCATTTCCTGAGAGATCTAATTTCTGCAGCGTATGCCAGATCCATGGCAGGCCCTGATTCACGGCCCGTATGCGGTTCCATTGCAAGTAGAGGACCTGTAGATTGGTAAGTCTTGGGAAAATAAAAAAATTAATCCTTGAAAATTGATTATGCTCCAGATGAAGCTCTTTCAACTTGAACAGCCCCAAGAAGGTGGTGCGGGTGAGGGTGCGTAGGTGATTGTAACCCAGGTCCAGGAACTCCAGGCTGCGACACTCCAGAAAAGTGCGTACAGGTATACTGTTGAGACCATTGGACCGTAGGTGAAGGTTTTGGAGCTTACGCAGACCATAGAAATGACCTGGCTGCAGAGACTGTAGCTGGTTGTAGGACAAATCAAGATTGCGCAGGTTTGGTACAGCATTGAAAGTCTTATTGTGTAGAAGTGTGATCTTGTTGGAGCTAAGAATTAGTTCTTTGAGCCTACGCACACCCTGAAAGGCTAAGCTATCTATGGCAGTGATGGAATTGTGGTCCAGGTAGAGCCAGATGAGCTGGTTGAGATGAGCGAATTGGTAAGGCAGCAGAGTCACTAGGTGGTTGTAGCGCAGGGACAGACCCTGGCATCCAGTAGAGAAGTTTTCTGGAATATCTTGAAAAATGCCAGACTCGCAATAAACAATCTTCCCTTCACAGCTACAACTTGCTGGGCACATCCTCTCCCCCTTGCTGAGCAGCAGAAGAAAAGATGCCAGGAGAAGAAGACATGACAGCCTCCTGTCCCAAACTAGGGAACCTGTAGAAGAGAAGAGATTGAGTGCATGGGGCTATCAAAGCACATACCCCCATTTCAATATGGTGCCCTGTCACTGTGCAATGTCCATGACAAAGTGGATTGATTTTTAGACAGATTTTTTTTTAAATTGGCATTCTGTGAAGTGAAAATCCTGTAAAGTATGGGTGATGGGTGTTTATTTCTAAGCCAGAAATGCACAGCAGCAGAGAACAGACTCTGAAGAACTTTCACATTTCGTATCAGTTATGAGCTCAAAATAATTACATTGTTTTCACTTGAAATCTAACACAAATGGAACATGGCTAATGTATATGTAATGTATCAAATATAACAAAAGGGAAAGTATATTTCTCAGAGACCAATCTATTTGTTAATTATTTTTTGGGGGCAGAATTAGAAAACCGTATATAATACATATGCTGGTTGTACATTGAATAGGAAAAGCAAGCATCAAGGAGTGTCATGTAACAAAGTTTCAAAGCACCATGTAACTTTAATGAAATAGATAGATTTCTCATTTCATTTCGTTTCATTGGTGGTCACTTACTCATGGCGTTAGTGAAATAGCAGCAATCCTTTCAGCACCACGGAACCGTCCAAATAATTAATGTAACTCCTTTCATTTGACACACGCCTGCTCTTCCACTAGAAACATCATATTATTGCCTGAATTGCCTCACAAGTTTCAAGAGAGATGCTCCCTGATGATAAGTACAGCATATTTTAAATCAGAATAAAAGACAACAAATAGCATAAGTAGTCTTCCCAACAGTTCAATATATCCGCGGAGGATCAATGAGACGAGGCATAATGCACTCATCCCCAAATAGCCTACTGGACTGGTATAGTGTCTTCACCCGGACGCAGAAAAAAACGAATTACTGGCTATGCGCAATAAACAATTCCGTTTGAGCGCGTCTGACAGCGCAACCAAGTGCAACTGCAACAACTTGCTCTCTCTTGCTCTCTACATACACATGCACGCAAACTCGCTAACACGCACACACAGAGACAATTCCACTGTATAAGAATCGGTCACATTCGAGTTACTGAAATAAATCCATACTGTGCATTATTTATTGAAAGTTGAAAGATCAACATACTTCAACATACTCTGACTATGAAATATCTATATTTATTTACAAAAGCTACCTTATTCATGACGAATTCATGAGACAGAAAAGTAGTCTCCACAATCTACCAGCTAATCTGGGTCAAAAATCGAAAATCGAATTAGTAATATCGCTGTTGTATAGTAGGCCTACTGCCCACAGTATCTATTAATAGCATCACAACAAAAGATTACACAATATTAATGTTCTAGACATGTTTCATGGGACGCTGCAAGAACATTCATGTGTCCCGTTCTGAGGGTTAGGAGAATATTCCATCAATGTCTCACATAACATGGTTGCCATGTTCTCCGAACATAAGATGTTTAATGTCTAGACATGTTTCATGGGAACATTACAAGAACATTTCTGTTTATCAATTGTCAGGACTGAGCCTGATGATCCCAAAGAAACGTCCCCCTTTTACTGTGCCAATCAAGGCCCTGATTGGTGAACCACTGACAGCACTTTGTCTGTTGGCAAGGTTAGAGACACACACACAGTGCTTTCAACTTATTTGACACACAAGATTACATTGTGCATGTTCATTTATACAGTCATTATTATTCAACAGTCCTCACCTGGGATTTGAACTCACAACCTCTTGGCTCACAGTACGCCGATCTACCTGCTATACCACCATGTCCATCTCAGGTATTGGTTAATCTGACTATTCTCATCATTGATTTTATTTACTTATTTCAACAATTTAAGAGCTTTCTGTATAGTTGTCTAATGTTGGTGGTGCATGTTAACCTGTTTTAATGATACTCCAATGACGAACACCCTAACACTGTCCCAATAAGGGATATCTCTAGGACGTGCTTATTGGGCCAGTGTAGTTAGGCCCTGTCCAGAATAAACCCTACCCCCTGCTCCCTAGGCACTTGTGTAGATCTGAAACAACTTGATAGGTGTAAGCAATAGGGTGAATGCACTTTGAAGTAAATCTCAGCACTGTTAAAAGTACACTCAAGTAACACTTTCATTGATAATAGTGATTCAGGAGTATCATTAAAACAGCTTAACATGCCCTACCAACATTAGGCAACTATACTGACAGCCCTTAAATTGCTGAAATAAGTGAATCAAATCAATGATGAGAATAGTCAGATTAACCAATACCTGAGACGGACATGGTGGTGCAGCGGGAAGAACAGAGTAAGTATGTAAGTTGAAAACACTATGTTAAAAGCACTGTGTGCATCCCTAACCTTGCCAACAGACAAAGATCTGACTGGATCAGTGGCTCACCAATTAAGGCTTTGATTGGCTCGGCAACAGTAACAATGTGTGATGTGTAATGAAAACATTTTTTGGGAGAGTGTTTCTTTGGGACCATCACGCGACGTCCTGACAACTGATACACATATGTTCCTGCAACATTCCTTTGAACCGTGTCTAGAACATGAATATCTTATGTTCTGTGCATGTTTAGTGTGAAGTTGATGGAATATTGTCCTAACCCTCTGAAAACTGAAAACATCAATGTTCTTGTAACGTTACCATGAAACGTGTCTAGAACATGTGCAGTTCAGGTCAGCAATAACAGAGAGAACAATCTCTCCTAATACCTCAATGCATTTGGGAAATCAGTGCTGTTTAAACTGATGACAGGATAAAAGGACATTTTGGCCTTTTGTGATTTCTTATCAGACAAAAGATTGGATTTTAGTTTTTAAATCCCTAGCCACCACACGTCAGGATGGACATGATGGCACTATAATTTTGCAACGGGTCGTTGTTCACTCAGTGGGGTCATGTGAATTCTGCCACCAATGCACATCAGTGTTTGATGAATGCACAACAGACAAAGATGAATTGTCCCATATTTATTTGAGGAAAAAAAAAACATTCATACAAAAGATCTCTGCACCCGAAACCAAATCTTGTGTGAGCGCTGACCGCTGGTTTTGTCTGTCATGAGAGAAGGAACAATCTTACAGTATATTGACTCAAGTCACTGTGTTACACGTGCTTGTTGGCCTTTTCACCCTGGGGAGAAAAATAAAACAGGTTTTGTGTTAAAAGTCATGACAACTTGTGACATAATGATGATGATAATACTAGAACAAGTAACGGACAAGATCAACAGTTGTCCTCACGCCGTTTCTGTTTTACAGTCTATTTCAGTGATCCGAGTCTACTACAGTACCTTTATGGTATTCCCCAGCTCCAGCAGCATCTGTTGATAGCGGGGTTCCATGCTTTTCAGGCTCCCAGGCTTGACTATCTGTTTCTGGATCCCAGGGCTGCCTGCATCCTTCACCATCTGAAGAAAGTTATTCTCCTGTAGAATAGCAACCACCAACATCACCCGGAATTAGCATACAGGGACTGTAGATCTTTAACTAAAGCATCTACACTGAAAAAATATATTAAACACAACATGCAACAATTTCAAAGATTTTACTGAGTTACAGTTCATATAAGGAAATCAGTCAATTGAAATAAATAAATTAGGCCCTAATCTATGGATTTCACATGACAGGGATGTAAACAAATTTGTGCACAACATTTTAGAGAAATAAGCTTTTTGTGAGTATGGAACATTTCTGGGATCTTTTATTTCAGCTCATGAAACATGGGACCAACCCTTTACATGTTGTGTTTATATATATTTTTCAGTGTATTATATAAACAAATATGTTTTATTGTCACATACACCAGATAGGTGCAGTGAAATGTGTTGTTTTACAGGGTCAGCCATAGTAGTACGACACCCCTGGAGCAAATTTAGTTTGCTCCAGGGGTGTTAAGTGCCTTGCCCAAGGGCACAGTCAGATTTTTCACCTTGTTGGCAAAACTTGTATGGCAGTTTAACCACAACAAAACAAAATTCACATTTATTTCAATTGAAATGTTAAGGTTTTTTAATGCAGGCGCAATGCTGTTTTTACAGAATATTGCTTTCTGCAGTGATATCATTTAATCCTTGGCCACACATCCACATAATCTCCATTGCTCTTTGTGTCCTATGTTTGAAAATACATCCGTCTCACCTGTACTCCCAAAAGAAATGTGAAGGCCAGTCCAACTTTTCCAGCTCTTGCAGTCCTTCCAACCCTGTGCCAACACAAATACTGTCACAGGAAGGCAGAATATATCCTAATAACATTAATTGCATACAAAAGCTACAACAAATACAATTTAACCAATGCAGTTACAGGTGTAACGATCAAGCTAGCTTACCTATGAATGTACGTCCTGATGAACTGTGGTGCATCGTAATTCACAACACATTTCACCCCGTTGATGTCAATGCCTCTGGCAGCAGCATCAGTGCTGATCAAACTTCAACAGAAAAAATATATAATATATTTGGCAAAGAAAAGAGAACGTTAAATTATCCTCCAACAGACACTCATACTCACAGTTGGATCTTTCCCTGTTCAAACTCCTTGAGGGTTCTCTTCCTCTCATTGGGAGAGAGTCGTGAGGAGAACTCAGCTGCCTGCACTCCACCAAAAAGCTGCACTAGCAGATACAGTCTGTCAGAGAGAACAGAGACCAAATCAAATGGCTGTGGACATGTAATCTTCATCCAATAATGCATTAAGGAGAAAGCCAGGGAAAATTCACCAACCTGTGAGCGGCTTCTCTAGAATTGGTGAAGCACAGAATGGGACTAAACTTCAGGCGCAGTATGAAATGGAGGATGAGGAGGGGTTTCTTACTCAGAGTGCAGGGCACATAGTACTCCTAGAAAAGAGACCACAGTGACACATTGCTCTGGGATATAGGATAAATAAAAATCACTTGCAATTATGTTTTTGTAACGTACTGTCAGGCCCTGGGGGAAGTTGAACCTCTCTTGAGACTCAGGGTGGGTCGTTGACTGACTATGGACCGAGCTGAAGAGTCTGGGCTGATGCAAGCCTAGTTGCTGCAACTTCTCTGGATTCTGAGTCAGTGTGGCTGAGAACAGGAGCTTCTGCAGAGGCATCGGAGGCGGTGACAAGCTGCCACAAAGTAAAAACAGAAATGTTTAAATCACAGCATACAGTGGCTTGCGAAAGTATTCACCCCCCTTGGCATTTTTCCTATTTTGTTGCCTTACAACCTGGAATTAAAATTGATTTTTTGGGGTGTTGGCATAATTTGATTTACCACTTTGAAGATGCAAACTTGAGCGTGCATAACTATTCACCCCCCCCCCCCCCCCCTTTGGCTTTGACTAGGCCATTCCAAGACATTTAAATGTTTCTCCTTAAACCACTCAAGTGTTGCTTTAGCAGTATGCTTAGGGTCATTGTCCTGCTGGAAGGTGAACCTCCGTCCCAGTCTCAAATCTCTGGAAGACTGAAACAGATTTCCGTCAACAATTTCCCTGTATTTAGCGCCATCCATCATTCTTCAATTCTGACCAGTTTCCCAGTCCATGCCGATGAAAAACATCCCACAGCATGATGCTGCCACCACCATGCTTCACTGTGGAGATGGTGTTCTCGGGGTGATGAAAGGTGTTGGGTTTGCGCCAGACTTAGCGTTTTCCTTGATGGCCAAAAAGCTCAATTTTAGTCTCATCTGACCAGAGTACCTTCTTCCATATGTTTGGGGAGTCTCCCACATGCCTTTTGGCGAACACCAAACGTGTTTACTTATTTTTTTCTTTAAGCAATGGCTTTTTTTTCTGGCCACTCTTACTTAAAGCCCAGCTCTGTGGAGTGTACGGCTTAAAGTGGTCCTATGGACTCCAATCTCCGCTGTGGAGCTTTGCAGCTCCTTCAGGGTTATCTTTGGTCTCTTTGTTGCCTCTCTGATTAATGCCCTCCTTGCCTGGTCCGTGAGTTTTGGTGGGCGGCCCTCTCTTGGGAGGTTTGTTGTGGTGCCATATTCTTTCCATTTTTAAATAATGGATTTAATGGTGCTCCGTGGGATGTTCAAAGTTTCGGATATTTTTTCATAACCCAACCCTGATCTGTACTTCTCCACAACTTTGTCCCTGACCTGTTTGGAGAGATCCTTGGTCTTCATGCTGCCCCTTGCTTAGTGGTGTTGCCCCTTGCTTAGTGGTGCTGCCCCTTGCTTAGTGGTGCTGCCCCTTGCTTAGTGGTGCTGCCCCTTGCTTAGTGGTGCTGCCCCTTGCTTAGTGGTGCTGCCCCTTGCCTAAAGTGGTGCTGCCCCTTGCTTAGTGGTGCTGCCCCTTGCTTAGTCGTGTTGCCCCTTGCTTAGTCGTGTTGCCCCTTGCTTAGTCGTGTTGCCCCTTGCTTAGTCGTGTTGCCCCTTGCTTAGTCGTGTTGCCCCTTGCTTAGTCGTGTTGCCCCTTGCTTAGTCGTGTTGCAGACTCCAACCTGCCTTTCAGAACAGGTGTATATATACTGAGATCATGTGACAGATCATGTGACACTTAGATTGCACACAGGTGGACTTTATTTAACTAATTATGTGACTTCTGAAGGTAATTGGTTGGACCAGATCTTATTTAGGGGCTTCATAGCAAAGAGGGTGAATACATATGCACGCACCACATTTCCGTTATTTATTTTTTTGAATTTTTTGAAACAAGTTATTTTTTTCATTTCACTTCACCAATTTGGACTATTTTGTGTATGTCCATTACATGAAATCCAAATAAAAAACATTTAAATTATAGGTTGTAATGCAACAAAATAGGAAAAACGCCAAGGGGGATGAATACTTTTGCAAGGCACTGTATATCCTAGAGTAATGTGTGAAAGCACACAATCCATTGGTGTAGTACAGTTTGTATTCTCTCTAACAAACAAACCACATAGTTGCCTGTCCTGAATTTCCAGTATTGTCTGAAACAATCCTGAGAAGTGAGGTCTTACCTCGCCGCAGTGATAGGTGCAGGCTCTGTCCTCTTGAAGATCGAGACTGCTTCAGAACCACTCCTGGATCTGTAAACTGCCTTGGTCACCTGACTGAGCCAAGACTGGTGCATGCTGTCAATCATCCGGTCTGCCTCATCAATGATCTGAGAGAAGGATTTATTTTGAGACCATGAAATATGAATACTTGATTTAAATACTGTTAGTCATAACACCCATGCAAATAAAATGGACACTGTACTTGTATTAGTGACTCACAAGGAAGCGGAGGTGTTCCAAACTGAAACCATCATTCTTATTGATGTGATCAACCAGTCTCCCAGGGGTTGCGACAACAATGTCTGCCAAACTGTGGCTTATTCCACCTCTGTAAAAAGAGCAAAATGTATCTCTTTCAGATTGATCTTCTCTTTAAAATCATGGTGTTATTTATGCACAAAGTACTATTTTGAGTGAAAGGAAACTCTAAGCTTAAACAAATAGAATAATTTATTATCCACCAAGGATGAAAGACCTTTATGTGTCTTTACCGGTTTTCTGAGAGAGATGCCTGCTCTGTGGCAAAGGACTTTTGACCAGCGAGCATGACCACTTTCAAGCTGGTGCCCTCCGCATATGAACTGAATACTTTGCAAACCTGTTTGGGAGAAAACATTAAAAAGTTTTTCAGTGGATGTGAGCTAACACAAATAATCACAAGTTATCTCCATCATGGAGATTGAAGGTTTGACCCTAGTTACCTGCTGTGCAAGCTCTTTGGTGGGCAACACTGTCAAAACCCGGATGTCACATACAACTCGCTCCATCAGTGCCTAAAATGACATGAGAAAATCAAACTGATTACCTTCTATCTAATGAAAAAAAACACACCTTCCATGAAAATGTTTATGGTTAATGGTTTAATTCATACCTGAATAACAGGTATGATGAATGCCAGAGTCTTGCCACTCCCCGTTGGTGCAGACACACAAATGTCTCTTGGTTTGTAGCCCCCTCTTCCAATCAATAGACCATGAGACACACTCTCTAAAATGGCTGGGATGACCTCCGCTTGTACTGCACAGGGGACACAATAGAAGTTGAGTACTTTCCCCCCCATATTATGACAGCAAATGTTTTAAAACTTCTACTCCTTCATGCCACTAACCTGGAAAGAGGTGATGAATTCCATTGCCCTCCAGTTTCCGTTTAAGTTTAGTACATATTCCTGGGACATCACTGATGGGGACTAGGTTGCTTGTAATATCTCTCTGGATCACATCTGGCTCAGCAAGCCACTGGGGCAGGACTCTTTGTACCTAACATATGAAATACATAAAATGGTATGTCATGAACATACTGTAAAGACTAGGGATGTAAAGATTCACCAATACGCAAGTGCATCAGTCTGCAGGAGTCCAAACCTATCCAAATTAGGCATGAATCGGTAAGAAAACCAATTCAAACGTTACGCATTGCCGTTTTCTGCTGTATTCCAAAAATACCTACAATCTGTTGTGACTTTATTGATGCGTCCTCTCCTTCAACCTATCAAACTTTTATGCATGTAACCGCATATGACATTGATCTACAAGTCAGATAACAACTGTGTGCGCAGTGTGGGAGACCGGCCTACCTTATCCCTGTTCTAATATTCATAGCCTACATCTGTGCGGCAACTTCAGCATTCAGATGTTTGTAAAATGGCTTTTGCAATATTAAATCATAGGCTTTATTCATTACAACCAAATAATTTGCTGGGTCATTGTTACCAAATGTGCTGTAGAGAATGGTGTTTTACCGGCGGAGCTGTGTAGGCTACCGGAGTGGACACAACTCACATCTTGCTGATTGCACATCTAACTATTGATTGGTGCTTTTCGATTTACAGGTTCACCGTACAAAATATTTTTGATAGTTCTGGTTTAAACATTCAGTGCATTTGGTCATTTTTACATAAACAGGGTAAATGTGTAATTTCATAACAAGGACAGCAATCATTTTTGCGAGCCGCACTGGTCTGATCTGGAGAAGAGAGCAGCTCTCCTCCATAAAGACCCAAACGGTCAAAACCATTTGCTTTTGAGACGTGGTGAAATCTAAAGCTGTGTTTCGTTAATTGGCTATTTATGCCATAGCTAATTTCTAAAGATAAATATTGACATATTACTAGCTCAAAACATTTTAATCTGCTATATGACAAGTTAATCAGTGGGTGATGAGGATTTCAGATAAAATCGAATAGTAGGGCTGGGCGATATGGACAAAATATAATATGATATTTTTCACATTTTTGACGGTATGGCGGTATTTTATGTTTTTGAATAATAACTGTTATAAATATACTTTTTGAGTAGTTCATGACCCTAAGATGGCAACACATAAATTATAAGTGATTTCAAATGGGGCTTTTTCCATTTATATGGTTCAATCCAACGGCAAACAAAACTAATTTTCATCAATTTTCTGCACTTGCAAACGCCATGCTCTATCAACTGAGCTACATCCCTGCCGGCCATTCCCTCCCCTACCATGGGCCAATTGCGCGCCGCCCCATGGGTCTCCCGGTCGCGGCCGGCTATGACAGAGCCTGGATTCTAACCAGGATCTCTAGTGGCACAGCGCCACTCGGGAGATCATCATTTCCACACTGTGCCACACAGCATGATATGGGAAAGAATATATAGGCCTAGTTATTTGGTGAACTGTTGGAATCATGGAAATATAATGATTATTCTAATTCTATAGTTGGAATATAGTGGGAAGCACCTTGAATGCATTGTTGTTGGACATGACAACGAATGAATAAACCAGGGAGGAATTATTGACAGGGTAGGAACCAAAGTGTTCAGTGTTTCCAGGTGACCCTAATTAGATGTTACATTACATGTTTTCTTACTTCATGTAGCTAGCCAACATATTAATGCTTCGCCTATTGCTCTCTGATAAGATGCTGTTGCACAAACATGCTTATGTAGGCCTACACCAGCACTGGTACCAGGCAGCATTAGCTAATTAGCTACGTTTGCTCTGACTCTTAGTACGTTTAGCAAGCTAGCCAGCCAGCTAACTAGTGATTAGCATTAGCGGCTAAAACTAGTTATTGTAGCAACACCTTGCTAAGAAAAGAGAAACTAGCAAACAGTAGTTTGCAGACAGTAAGATACACAAACTAATAGTGTAATTATAAAACGCTTGTGGAAAACAGCATGTCACCAACATTGTTGCATCCATCTGACCATGCAGAGTGAACGGCAAGAAAGTGCTTGTGAAGGCGTGGTCCAGCAACTGCTGCCTCCTTGAGTGACAGGTGGCAGGGCTTGGTGTGGTTAGCGGCATGCAGCAGCAGGAGGAGGGAGAGATATGACTCAAGTAGAAGACGGAGTAAACTATCAAAACGGACATTACACGCGCCGAAGTTACGCATCACATTTAACAAACCAAACATTGAAATACCATTATAGAAGGTAAAGTAAAAACTCAAACCGGTCCATGCATCAATATACGTATATAGTAAATTACGGTATACCTCCCAGCCAGTGGCGGCTCCTGAAAAAATTCTCAGGGGGGGCAATTTTTCTGATGATTTAGGTGACCTACACACATTTAAAAAAAGATATGTCCAGCAACAACATGAAGACAGGGGCAGCATATAAGTCAATACCAGAAGCATTTATTGACTGATCTCAAAAGTGTTGGCTTACAAAAGCAAAATAAGTTATCACAGTAAAAAGAATCAAGGGTGTTCTTTCACATTCCTCAACACTGCATAAACAATATGCATTTCCATAAAACACCTCATCTAATTGTGCCACAAAGTTGACAAGTCCAAGAAAAATACCAGGGTTGGTGGAGCCCTCAGTTTCATCTTTGCCTCGCAAAGCTAACTCAAACACTCCGCAAAACTTCACACACTGGATTAGCCGGCTGAGGATGTGGCGGTTCTTGCTAACCTCATCGTTGTGGCGGCGGACAGCTAGCCTGTATCCCTCATCCAGTTGAGTGGCAATGTTCACTCTCCCCAAAGCAGACAATCTCAAACAGCTATCCGTGTGGGTCTTTGACAGCTCATGTTTCTTAATCTTTTCTGAAAGATGGTGCATGTCCGTTACACCAGTCGCTGTCCAAGCGGTGCTGTCTGCCGTGCCGCCTTCAGGGTGAAAGAGTAAGCAGGGGTAGCAGAAGACTGCATTAGCTACATCGCTGCCTGCTAGCCAGGTTTTTCGTTCGTACCAATTTTTGGAAAATCCTCGTGTGTAGGACTTTCCCCCTTTAGTAGAAACCTGTTGAATTATTAAATTTGGTCTGGGAGGTCCTAATTGTTTCGTTGCCAATTTATCTTGATTTGTTCGCCGACAAAAAGGAACTTCTTTCAAAGAGACAATCGAGTTGCACTGAACGCTAGCCATCTTGACAGTAGTACGTGAATTGATTGACGCTGCTACCCGCTCTTTTCTTAGTTACGTTCATGGTTATGTTACGTATGACGAAAGCGCGTAAGTGCAAGCCCTCCCGGAACCCATAGAGATTGTATTGTGAAAGCTCTGATATTTGAAAAAAAAAGATTTTACATGAGAGTCTATGAGAGACTTCTGGGGCGATTTTCAACCTGACTGAAATCGCCCCAAAAGGGGCGGGGCCATTTGAAGCACGACTTTAGCCTGATTGGACATTTAGTGGCAGATCAGACGTCTAGATTAGAACACTGATAACTACTGTTGCCGTGATATAATTGATTAGGAAAAAAATCCCTTCCTTTTCCCGTTTGGCAGTGCGTCGCCCATATCGCCCTAATGAACACACCGCCCCTGCTCCCAGCCCTATCTGATAGTGGTAGATGCTCAGTCTGCCCTATGGCTCAACTCACACGAACACACACACAGCTCAAATAAGTCAGCTCACACAGATCCAGCTCAGCTCCTGAGCTCCATCAGTATCATATATGAATTTAGAATGGAAAAGTAATGTGTTGATGCAACAATTATTAGTGCATGGAATCGCATCGATTCGTTCCACAAATCGAATCGCACCAAATCGTTTCAAACTAAAAGTATAGTATCGCAGCCCATGTATCTCGATGTGTATCGAATCGTGCTTGTAAGGAGAGATGCACATCTCTAGTAAAATGTCCCACTACAAGTTATATCAATGTGCTAGTGCACTTAACCAAAAGACGGTACCTTTTGAATAATATTTTTCTCAAATCCTCCCAGTATGGTGAAACCAGTCTGAGAGGAACTTTTTTCTGTGTCCACCATTTCATCATCATTTTCTGGCAGCTCTGTTTTGTCAGTAGCAGCGGAATCTTGCAGGTTTATTTTCTTTTTGTGGACAGATGTCTGCTCGAACCCATCTAAGACCAAGGAGAGAAGCAAAGGCAAAATAAGGAATACAAATATAAAAACGTTTTCTTATGAATGTTATACCATTTCAAATGTAAATGTGTGTCAAAATGATAGATACACACCTTTGTCTTCTGTTAGTTGTATCTTTTTTGTATCATTTTTCTTCTTTTGTGCATTATCACCTTTGGAAAGTTCTTCAGGGTCAGGTGGAGACACATGCTCTTTCCTCTTCTTTGGGTGTTTTGTCTCCTCGAGGTTGTCTCCCTTGTTTTTTCTTTTCTTCTTCACAGAGGTGTCCCTGTCACTCTCAACTGTTGTTTTTGACTGGTGTTCCCCTTGACATGCCAAGCTCTGTTGCTCCTTGACTTTGGCCTTCCTCTGAAGCTTAGCCAACAATGCTTTGGATCGAGACTCGTTGCTAGAGCCACCACCTTCCTCATCTCCAAGGTATCTATGAAAAGCATAATCGTTATTGTACTTCGTTTCAGGTCCTTACTTTATTTAACGTTACTGTACACTTTATAAACACACTTATTACTACATTAATCCAGAAGGTTGCTAGCCATCACACAACAAACACAAAGAGTGAACATACCTATTAATAAGGAACAGAGCCATTGTTCAAATGTTGAAACGGAAGAAAAAAAAGCTTGGCAAACTTAATGTAGCTGTAGCAGCCTATCCACCACGGATGGCTAGCTGGAAATTAAGACAGGAGTCTACAATATCACAATGCAAACAGTTCTCTATGTCAACTATTAAGAGTCGATATAATTTAAACATCAGCTTTTGCTTTGCTTTTACCAAAGATATTAGCTACATTTCTCTCTGCATTTCCACACGTGTATTTTCCTGTTGACAGTCGCTTTGAAACAACGTTGGTCGCTTTTTCATGCGAAAAAAATAAGGCTTGACCACTTAAAAAAATGTAAAAGGAATGTTTTCTTCCTATCTTGTGAGTAAGTAACGCTATTCTAATTATCTTATTCCTTAATAGCTATATTGTTAATATTTTGCTTAGTGAAAACAATATTTATATATGTTAAAACTGCAGTGAACGCGTTATAAAACAAGCACCCTTTTCTCTAAACTCCCCTTCCACCCTGTAACGTACATCCTTCCAAATGATGACGCCGTCCAATGAAAACAAAGGATGAGACAGTGCACACATTTTCAAAATCAGCTTTTGAGGCTAGCCGGAAAGCTAACGTTATTCATCAAGTGAAAGGTATCTAGCTAGCAAGCTAAATGGCTGGCAGGGAAAGGGACGATTGTTTCACAATGGCAGAGGAATCTGCTGTCAAAGTCTGTGTACGCGTTCGACCTCTCATAGAACGGTGAGGCTATTTTCTAAACTTAGCTAGTTTGAGAAATTGGCTTGCTAACTACCTACAGTAGCTTTATCTGGTGGATATCTGTAATGTTGTTAATCGTCGTAGGGAGGAAACTGCTGCAGAAAACGCCTAGTCGGTGAAGTTGTATTGGAAAACTGATAAGCAGACAATTCATCAGGTTGACGATGGAAATCTTACCAAGAACTTCAGCTTCGGTGAGTTTTCAAAAAGGCTAGGATTAATGTTGGCCGAACATGCAGGCAATAACGTTAATCACTTATTTGTACGATTTGTTTCCCTAACAGACCGTATATTTAGTGCTGAAGAAGCAACTCTGCAGCTATACCAGGAACTTGCAAAGCCTCTTGTTGTCTCCACTGTTGAAGGTTATAATGGTAAGGGATTGTGAACAAGTGCAATGCTGTATCTACACTGAGCAAAAATATAAATGCCATATGTAAAGTGTTTCATGACCTGAAATAAAAGATCCCAGAAATGTTCAATATGCACAAAAAGCTTATTTCTCTCCAATTTTGTGCACACATTTGTTTATATCCCTGTTAGTGAGCATTTCTCCTTTACCAAGATAATCCATCCACCTGACTGTTGTGGCATATCAAGAAGCAGATTAAACAGCATAATCATTACACAGATGCACCTTGTACTGGGGAAAATAAAAGGCCACTCTAAAATGTGCAGTTTTGTCACACAACACCATGCCACAGATGTCTCAAGTTTTGTGGGAGCGTACAATTGGCATGCTGACTGCAGGAATGTCCACCAGAGCTGTTGCCAGATAATTGAATGTTAATTTATCAACCATAAGCCGCCTCCAATGTAGTTTTAGAGAATTTGGCAGTATTTCCAACCGGCCTCACAACCGCAGACCACGTGTATGGTGTCGTGTGGGCGAGCGGTTTGCTGACGTCAACGTTTTGAACAGAGTGCCCCATGGTGGCTGTGGGATTATTGTATGGGCAGGCATAAGCTACGGACAACTAACACAATTGCATTTTATCAATGGCAATTTGAATGCACAGAGATACCGTGAAGAGATCTTGAGGCCCATTGTCGTGCCATTCATCCACCACCATCACCTCATGTTTCAGTATGATAATGCACGGCCCCATGTCGCAAGGATCTGTACACAATTCCTGGAAGCTGAAAATGTGCCAGTTCTTCCATGGCCTGCATACTCACCAGACATGTCACCCATTGAGCATGTTTGGGATGCTCTGGATTGACCTGTACGACAGCGTGTTCCAGTTCCCGCCAATATCCAACAACTTCGCACAGCCATTGAAGAGGAGTGGGACAACATTCCACAGGCCACAATCAACAGCCTGATCAACTCTATGCGAAGGAGATTTGTCACGCTTCATGAGGCAAATGGTGGTCACACCAGTTACTGACTGGTTTTCTGATCCACGCCCCTACCTTTTTAAAAAGGTATCTGTGACCAACAGATGCATATCTGTATTCCTAATCATGTGAAATCCATAGATTAGGGCCTAATGAATTCATTTCAATTGACTGATTTCCTTATATGAACTGTAACTCAGTAAAATCGTTGAAATTGTTGCGTTTATATTTTTGTTCAGTATAGATTATAGTATGTTGAACATATCAATATATTTGGAAAACTTTGTAACACTATTTAAACAATTGTATTTGAAATCTCTATGGGTTTGACTTGTTTATTGACATATTATATTAAGTGGCAAGCATCATTTTCTCAGGAACAATATTTGCTTATGGACAAACTGCATCTGGGAAGACAATCACTATGATGGGGAGTTCTCTTACTCCTGGAGTTATACCCCTTCCCATGGAGGATGTCTTCCAGACTATAAAACATGTGAGTAGTAGTAAATAGAAAATAAACAGTCAAATGCATGTGTAAGATGTGTGTAAGTGGTTTGCTTTTCATTTTTTACTTTAGTGTCCAAAAAAGGAGTTCCTTCTGAGGGTGTCATACTTGGACATCTATAATGAGACACTGACATATTTGCTCTGTGACAGTTGGAAAAGGAAGCCTCTAGAAATCTGAGAGGGAAACAATGTAAGTTTGATGGAAACATTTGTAAGACAATTGAACTGTTAGACTACAATAATCAAGATATGACTGGTGTTTTAAATGGTGAAATGTCTGTCTTTGCAGAAAAATGTCTATGTAGCTGACCTAACTGAGAAACTGGTGACATCTCCTGAGCAAGCCCTTGCTTGGATTAGAAAAGGAGAAAGTAAAATGCTCTTATTCCTTATTTAAACCATAATGTTAGATTAAATATAATCTATGTGTTGCTTGAATAACATACTGACACTATTCAATGTTAAATGTACGCCCTAGAGAATCGGCATTATGGAAAGACAAAAATGAACCAGCGAAGCAGTCGTTCACATACAATTTTCCGCATGGTAAGACACTTTATTATACATCACAATAGACAATGCATATCTCGTTATCTGTGTGCTGGAGATAATGCTGGTGTTTTTTTCTCAGATCTTGGAGAGTCGTGACAGGGGTGACCCTGCATCTGGTGAAAATTCAGACGGCGCCATTATTGTGTCCCATTTGGTAAGCTGCCACAGTCAAGTGTGTTTGGTGAACTCTGATGTGTCCTCCGTTTTTTATTTTCTTACCAGTCTCCTCATTTTTATGTAGACTTTGGTTGACCTGGCTGGGGCTGATAGAGCAAGTCAAACAGGCGCTGAAGGTAAGTGGTTTGATACTTGTGCAAATGTGACAACAGTGTGAAATATCTTAATCTGAACAACCTTCCTTTGGTGGTTGGTTTCAGTTGTATTTTGTGACTTTTGACATATGATATTGTAGGTACACGTTTCAAAGAAGGATGTAATATAAATCGCAGCCTGTTCACCCTGGGTCAAGTGATCAAGAAACTGTCTGATGAAACCCAGAAGTAGGTGTTGGTTACTTACCATTTTCCACAGCATTTGTTTAACTTATTTACATTTTAGTCATTTAGCAGACGCTCTTATCCAGAGCGACTTACAGTTAGTGAATACATATTTTTTTTATACTGGCCCCCCGTGGGAATCGAACCCACAACCCTGGCGTTGCAAACGCCATGCTCTATCAACTGAGCTACATCCCTGCCGGCCATTCCCTCCCCTACCCTGGACGACGCTGGGCCAATTGTGCGCCGCCCATGAGTCTCCCGGTCGCGGCCGGCGGCGACAGAGCCTGGATTCGAACCAGGATCTCTAGTGGCACAGTTAGCACTGCGATGCAGTGCCTTAGACCACTGCGCCACTCAGGAGTTACTTATGCGATTTGTTTACTAATGTGACTTTATCCATACATTCAGGGGTTTCACTAACTACAGGGACAGTAAACTCACCCGCATCCTCCAAAATTCCTTGGGTGGAAATGCAAAAACTGTCATCATCTGCACCATCACCCCAGTTACTGTGGAAGAAACACTTAGCACCCTTCCAAGTGGGTGAAATATTTGTCTATCTTAAATCTTTATTTTAAATTATTAATATCAGCCAAATGTAACATTCATTTCTAATAAAGTACCTGCCCATCTCTACAATCTAGTTTGCTAGTGCAGCAAAGAACATGAAGAATGACCCGCATGTCACAGAGGTTTCTGATGACGGAGCCCTTCTTAGAAGATACAGAAATGAAATTGTGGACCTCGAGCGCCGACTTCATGAGGCAAGTCTAGCTGTACTGGCTATTGGGGTTCTTTAAAAATGTTGCCGGCTCTCCTTCGAAGAATTGACACTTTTTACAACTTTTTGCAATTTCAACCTTTTATTTTTGTACATTGCCTTAGGTCTCCTCAGTCACTCAAACAACCGCGACAGAGAAGGAGACTCTGTCCCAGATTTTGCAAGAGAAGGATCAGCTCCAATGAGAACAGGACAGGATTAAGAATGTAACCAAACTTCTAGTCACCTCCTCAAACTTTGTTTCCATCAAAAAGGTTGGCTTTTAGTGCCTTATAGATATGTATCTGATGCTTTATTCCTTAACATTTTTTGTTGTACTTTTTGTTTATTTTTACTTTGTTTTACCATGTCTTTATATTGTAAAGATGCCTAAACGGAGGGTTACGTGGGGTGGAAAACTGACATCACCAGCCTTCCACCATGCTGGATTGTCTGAGCTAAGCTTTGCTGAGCCTTTTCTCAAAAAGAGAAAAGCTGATATGTATGTCTTGACAGAGCAGAATGAGGGTAAGTAAGCATAGTAAAAATATACTAAATGTCAGTGGTAGCTTTTATTCTTCTTTACAGTATGCTATATTTTGCCATACTGGCGCATAAATCATGTTCAATAGCTTTTTTTTTCTGTTTGTGTATTCACAGATGGCGATGAGTTAGATTCTACCTTTGACATGGAGATGAATCAGAGCAGTGTGACTGCATAGTTTTGCAGAAAGGTGAACATGGACTATTGCCATCTTATCGTTATGCCACAGTACCTTCTTGTTGTCCTTCATACTCATGTTCCTGCATTCTCTTCTTTTCTAGTGAATTTTTAACTCCAAACCAGCTGAACAAATTGTCTGAGAAGGTGTCCCGTCTGGAGATCCAGCTGGAAAATGAGGCTCAGCAGATGCAGGAGGCCATGGAGGAAGTGGAGACTTTCGAGAGGAGGGTCGCCGAACTGGAGATGCAGCTAGAGGAGAAGTTGCAAATGCCCACTGATGCACAGCTGGAAAACGAAGTTCAGCAGAACCAGGAGGCCATGGTAAAGGTGGTTGCTGAACTGGAGAAGATGCTAGAGGAAAAGTCTCACATTTCCACTGAATCACGGGAGCAGGTTGGCGATCACCAATGCCTTCTCACTGGTTTATCATGCAGAATGTCGGAAATCATTTAATCTGAATGCAAAAATGGTGCAAATGTCCTACTTTACAGATGAAAAGGGGATTTGAGGAGACTATTCAACTCTGTGAGACGTTGGTTCTGAGAAGGTATGTAGCTATTATTATATTTTTATTGAATTCTGTCACCTCACCATGCGGTCGGTCAACAGGAAATGGTTGCTGCTGAGTGTGACTATCTCAAGCAGGAGTTCAACATTCTAATGGAATGGACTGAAAACTTAAAGAAAGAAAAGGCTGCACTTCTTCAAGAATTGGAGAAGAAAGAACAGATATAGCCCCTGGTTCACCCCAGACTTGACTGCCCTTGACCAGCACAAAAACATCCTGTGGCGTACTGCATTAGCATCGAACAGCCCCCGCGATATGCAACTTTTCAGGGAAGTCAGGAACCAATATACACAATCAGTTAGTAAAGCAAAGGATAGCTTTTTCAAACAGAAATTTGCGTCCTGTAGCACTAACTCCAATAAAAAGGTTTTGGGACACTGTAAAGTCCATGGAGAATAAGAGCACCTCCTCCCAACTGCCCACTGCACTGAGGCTAGGAAACACTGTCACCACCGATAAATGTACGATAATCGAGAATTTCAATAAGCATTTTGCTACGGCTGGCCATGCTTTCCACCTGGCTACCCCTACCCCGGCCACCAGCTCTACACCCTCCGCTGCAACTTGCCCATGCAGGTAGAATCACTACTCTCGGCGGGTCTGACTTAGAATATGTGGAAACTACAAATACCTAGGTGTCTGGTTAGACCGTAAACTCTCCTTCCAGACTCACATTAAGCATCTCCAATCCAAAGTTAAATCTAGAATCGGCTTCCTGTTTCGCAACAAAGCCTCCTTCACTCATGCTACTAAACATGCCCTCGTAAAACGGACTATCCTACTGATCCTTGACTTCGGCGATGTCATTTACAAAATAGCTTCCAACGCTCAACTCAGCAAATTGGATGTAGTCTATCACAGTACCATCTGTTTTGTCACCAAAGCCCCATATACTACCCACCATTGTGACCTGTATGCTTTCATTGGCTGGCCCTCACTACATATTTGTCGCCAAACCCACTGGCTCCAGGTCATCTATAAATCACTTCTTGGCAAATCCCCGCCTTATCTTAGCTCATTGGTCACCATAGCAACACCCATCCGTAGTATGCGCTCCAGCAGGTATATCTCACTGGTCATCCCCAAAGCCAACACCTTTGTCCGCCATTCCTTCCAGTTCTCTGCTGCAAATGACTGGAACGAACTACAAAAATCTCTGAAGCTGGAGACACTTATCTCCCTCACTAACTTTAAGCATCAGTTGTCAGAGCAGCTTACCGATCACTGTACCTGTACACAGCCCATCTGTAATTAGCCCACCCAACTACCTCATCCCCATATTGTTATTTACATTGTTATTTATTTTGCTCATTTGCACCCCAGTATCTCTATTTGCACATCATCTTCTGCACATCTATCACTCCAGTGTTAATACTAAATTGTGTAAGTCGCTCTGGATAAGAGTGTCTGCTAAATGATGTAAATGTAATTATTTTGCACTATGGCATATTTATTGCCTTACCTCCATAACTTACTACATTTGCACACACTGTATATAGATTTTCTATTGTGTTATTGACTGTACGTTTTTGTTTATTCCATATGTAACTCTGTGTTGTTGTTTTTATCGCACTGCTTTGCTTTATCTTGGCCAGGTCGCAGTTAACCTGGTTAAATAAAGGTGAAATAAAAATAAAATAAAATAAAAAGAGATGGATGAGTTCAATTCTCTGGAAGAGGAGAGCAAAATAGAATATGAGGTAATACAGACTGCTGCGTAGATTGCCTAGATATGTCAAAAGATATATAACCAACTTATTTCAATGTAGAAGTTAAGCAAATTGGAATGTACTATGTATGGCATAAGACAATTGCAAGTCCATGAATGTCATAGGGACTTACTATAAGTCATTAAAATGACTTGCACTTTGGAAATGCTCCCTTGTTGGTTTGTGCTTGTAACCTTTTGTATAACTCTTGGTCCAACAAGTGAAGCAGCTGCGACGCTCTCTGGATGATGCTGAGGGGCTGAGCACTAAGAAGGAGTGGGCCCACCTGCACAGTGAAAAGATCTCACTCAAAGAGAGGGATGCATGTGTCTTCTTCCTCAGTGTCAGTTTGCAGCCTGTATTTAAATGCAAACTGCACTCAATGGATTGACAATTATCATGTTGTATTGGCCTTAATTCTGTGCTCTGGCCTTGCTTTCAGGTCACACTAACTGCTGGCTATGAGAGGATGGAAGCTGAGGTGAATGGCCTTCACTATCAGTTTGAGACAGAGAAATCTTGCTTCAAAAAGATGCAGGTTGACCTTCAGAGGGAGTTACAGGGAGCCTTTGAAGAGAACACCAAGCTTACTACTCTCCTGGATGAAAAAGTTTCCAAAAGTATGTAGCTAGTGTTGGTTGTCTTTTGTATAGTATTTCCTCTCTTCTCCAGCCTCTTGTTTATTTTCTATGTAGTTATTGAATTAGTTATCTAACATGGGGTCTCCTCTTTTTGCTTAGATCTCATAGACCGCATTGAACTTGAGAAAAAAGTTGCTGGCCTGAAGAAAGAGCTGGAGAAGTCTCATGAAGATGAGAGAACCCTACAAGCTAAGATCGAGGATTTGCGTGCACTGCAGGATCTTCCAGATAAAGTGGACAGTTTGATGAAGCAGGTAAACCCGTTGTTTTGTTACAATGTAAAGCAACAGAGACTTGTCTTTTAAGAGAAGTAACTTTTAATTAATCTCCTCTTCTTTGGCTGTTCAGGTATGTGATCTCAATGAGGAGCTGTGTGCAGTCCAAATAGAGAGAGAGAGCCTGGTGTCTGCTAAGGCCTGCAGTAAGGAGGAAGCTCAACAACTCAGAGAAAATGTCCAGAGTGCCCAGGAGCAGCTAGTCAAACTGCAAGATGACCTGAGCAAAGCAGAGTTGAGGGAAAAAGACCTAACCCATCAGTGCACCAACATCACTGAACAAAAGGAGACTCTCCGTAAGGACTTGGTGCGCTCCTCTGTGGAGAACAGTCGGCTTCTTACTACTGTGGAATAGTCCAGCCTGAGAGTAAGTTGGTCCTTGAATTTGTTTATTTGTTGAATCTTCTGTAAGGCTGTCCACCAACAATGTATTTTTTTGATTTAGCTGAAGGAGATTGATGATCGTCGGGCATTAATTGAAGATAAATTGTGTGGAATGCAACAAGTCATGAAAGACTTGAAGGAGAAGCTTGCTGACAGTGAATCATCCAAGGAACAAAATGACAATCTGTCCCAAGAACACCAAGATCAGGTGCAGTGCCTCTCAAAACAACTAACTTCAGCCGTCTCTCTACAGTAGGTATTTACAGTAATTAATTTGGTTAATTTGTTCTTAAGATAAGGCAGCTGAGTGAGGAGCTTGAGTCTGTGTGAGCTGAGCGAGAGAGTCTCCTGTCTGAGAAGACAGACAGTTCTCAGAATCATGCAGGGGAGTTGGAGAATCTGCTCTCTACTGTGACCTCACTGACTGAAGAGAGAGACCAGCTCCAGGAGATACTGTGGGGAGTCAGAGATGAGAGGAACCAGCTCAAGAGAGACCTGGGGGAGAATGTGGAGATGGTGAGTGATTAATCGATTAAACACAATATTTAGAAAATGCACGCACTGATAATTGCAATTAGAATAAGCTTCTTTTTTTTTCTACAAATGTACCTTTCATCATTTTGCAGATTATTGAAAACCAGGAGGAGCTAAGGGTGGCCCTTGAAAAGATTCACCATCAAGAGGAAAATATAAAACATATGGATATGCCCATCTAGTTGAACTGCAAAGTCAGGTAAAATGTGCTTTTACTTTACGACTGAATTGATTGTCACATCAATTGAGGAATAGATTATAATATAAATGCTAACCATACTGTTCAGATGAAGCAGCTGAATGAGGAGCTTGAGTCGGTGCGAGCTGAGCGAGAGAGTCTCCTGTCTGAGAAGACAGACAGCCCTCAGAATCATGCAGAGGAGTTGGAGAATCTGCTCTCTACTGTGACCTCACTGACTGAAGAGAGAGACCAGCTCCAGGAGATACTGTGGGGAGTCAGAGAAGAGAGGAACCAGCTCAAAAGAGACCTGGAGGAGAATGTGGAGATGGTGAGTTGGAGTTAAAAATTCTCTAAAATCACGTTGTTCAGAAACCATTATTATTATTTATTTGGTCCATGAATATAATGTGATATCTTTAACCAGTCCATCAAAGTCCAGGAGGAGCTGAAACAGCAGCAACATCTCAACTCTAAACAGCAGGCTGAGACAGAACAAGAAACAGCCCAACTTCAGCAACAAGTCAGTAATAGCTTCAACTCATCCAGGTGATGGTGTTTCATAGTTGCTTGTTTTGATCATTGTATGTTGTTTCACCTTGTTCAGATACAGCAGCTAGAGGAGGAACACGCACACATGAAAGATGAGAGCCCAGCTTCAAAGAGACCTGCAGGAAAATATGGAGATGGTGAGGCCTGTATTAGTTTTAAAATGTGCAGTTTTATATATTAATTATTATTTTGATGTGGTCTAAAGTGAAATCTCCCCCCCAGGTCATACAGGTCCAGAGGATATTAGAACAGCAGCAACATCTGAACACAGAACAGCAGGCTGAGAGAGAACAACACAAGGCCCTACTTAAACAACAAGTAAGTCATAGTTAAACCATATACCAGTACATAGCTGGTGGCGTTAGGCTATTGGTGAAATATATTTTAATTCCTTGAACATTGTTTTGCAGGTCCAGCATCTTGAAGAGCAGTTGGAGACAGTGAAAGATGATAGGAGCCCGGTCAAGAGCAGCCTTCAGGACAATATGGACATGGTGAGAGTGTGTGTGACTGTTCTGAACTCAGAGAAGCAGAGTCATAATGTGAGAGAACCAAGATCAGAATGTTTTGGTACAAGTGGTTTTGGCTAAAATGACTTTAAATGTTCCCTTTGCATTGCCCTCAGATGAAGCAGCTGAAAGAAGAATTGCAAGGTTTCAAAGAAGGACAGTCTCATTTCGAAGTCGAAGCAGAAACCTCACAAGGTTTATGTTTCATTGTACATGCGGATAACACATAGTTCCTTCTGCTCTGTCTGAAGTTGCTGTGGCATTTTTCTAATAAACTTTTTTTCCCCCATTCCAGATGCTTAGTGATGCGAATGTGACCATCTCCATATTGACAGATCAGATCAATAACCTGGAGCAGAGCACTAACTGTGGTACCACCAGTGCAGCAGAGGGAATGTGCTCCAGACTGGAGGCTTCTACTCAGCAGCTCCAGGTGGGCTAGCACTGGAGTTTCTGTTTCAAAATCTATACAAATGCATCATTCGATGACAGCATAATAAAAGCAATTCTATCCCTTTGCAGGCGTCCTTCGTAAGGCTCCAGCTTGTTATCAATGGTGCTTCAAAGCCTGGACATGGGCCCCTGGTCGAAGTTGAAGTAGTAATGATACTAAAACTGTTGCCCCTTCTTCCAAAACCCACAAAAAAGATCTGTAGCAATGTCAATAGATCTACAGTCCAGATAACTAATGCGGGTTGGGATACAAAGGTATGAATAATCACACGGTCATAATAGTTTCTATTTAATTTTGAACTGCTATAGTAAACGCAGTTTGCTAAATTGAGTCAAAACATTTTCGGTGCTGCTGAAGCTGTTTGCCAAGGATTACAAAACCCACTTTGAAGCCCTGGTCCAGAATGACTTGGCTGTATTTGAGGAGAGGAGACTGCAGGACCTGCTCCTCTGTAGAGCCCAGGCACTCAGTCAAGGTGGCTGAGAACGACTTCCTGGAGTCTGGGACCAGAGACTGTCAGAGCTGCATACTGTATGTTGTGAAACTAATCGTTTTATATCATGGGTTATCAGAAAATGAATAGTGTTTTGGTGAAGCTTGAGGAGCGCCTGGCCACTCACCCAGCAGCGTTGTCAGAGGAGCTGAGGGCGCGAGAGAAGAGCAACGAGGAGCTGAGTGCTCTAAGCATGGTCCACTCACCTGACTCGTCAGCTGTGGAGAGCTTCCTGGAGCGAGCTGGCCCGGCGCTCTGCCGTGGCACAGGCCAACACACAGGCTCTCCAGGTAGTTAACCCCACCAATCATCTCCAGTCTTAGTTACCACATACAGAATGTCAATTGTATGGTAGGGTTCGATCATGATTTGTGTGTGAATGTTTTTCCTCTTGCAGGGATTGCGAGATGAGCGCCGCGGTCTGCTAAAAGAGCTAGGCGTGGTCCGAGCACAGGCTAACAGTCAGCTGAAAGAAGAGAGGCGTAAGACCTTTACTTTGCTGCAGATACTGAAGAATGCCCCAGTCAAGACTGAAGCTGATCTGCTGAGGGACAACCAGCAACTTGCCCTGCATTGTCAGCAGTTGGAGAGCGAAATCAAGGTACCATTTTAACCTGTTTTTAATCTCATGGATGATTTCCATTGTTCTTCTATCTGAACCCATGACTAGTTTACAATGTGTACATGGTGTGTTTGCAGGAAATGCAGATGAGAGTTGAGCAGCTGGAAGAGCACCAGATCAAAGCTACTAATAGGGTCTCGAACCACAAACAAGCCACCCAGCTCCTACAAACTGAGCTTCAGGATGCTTGTGCACAAGTCAAGGATAGGGAGGGCTCCATCCAAATCCTCAATGAGAAACTCAGAGAGACTGACGTAAAGGTTGGAGCAAGGTGGAATTTCACCCCTAGTCTTTTATTTGTATTTTGTGAGGGATGTGTTCATTACTGTATAAACTGTACAATACTATATATATATATATATATACACACATACAGTGGGGGAAAAAAGTATTTAGTCAGCCACCAATTGTGCAAGTTCTCCCACTTAAAAAGATGAGAGACGCCTGTAATTTTCATCATAGGTACACGTCAACTATGACAGAGAAAATGAGAAAAATAATTCCAGAAAATCACATTGTAGGATTTTTTATGAATTTATTTGCAAATTATGGTGGAAAATAAGTATTTGGTCAATAACAAAAGTTTCAATACTTTTATATACCCTTTGTTGGCATTGACACAGGTCAAACGTTTTCTGTAAGTCTTCACAAGGTTTTCACACACTGTTGCTGGTATTTTGGCCCATTCCTCCATGCAGATCTCCTCTAGAGCAGTGATGTTTTGGGGCTGTCGCTGGGCAACACAGACTTTCAACTCCCTCCAAAGATTTTCTATGGGGTTGAGATCTGGAGACTGGCTAGGCCACTCCAGGACCTTGAAATGCTTCTTACGAAGCCACTCCTTCGTTGCCCGGGCGGTGTGTTTGGGATCATTGTCATGCTGAAAGACCCAGCCACGTTTCATCTTCAATGCCCTTGCTGATGGAAGGAGGTTTTCACTCAAAATCTCACGATACATGGCCCCATTCATTCTTTCCTTTACACGGATCAGTCGTCCTAGTCCCTTTGCAGAAAAACAGCCCCAAAGCATGATGTTTCCACCCCCATGCTTCACAGTAGGTATGGTGTTCTTTGGATGCAACTCACCATTCTTTGTCCTCCAAACACAACAAGTTTAGTTTTTACCAAAAAGTTCTATTTTGGTTTCATCTGACCATATGACATTCTCCCAATCCTCTTCTGGATCATCCAAATGCACTCTAGCAAACTTCAGATGGGCCTGGACATGTACTGGCTTAAGCAGGGGGACACGTCTGCCACTGCAGGATTTGAGTCCCTAGCGGCGTAGTGTGTTACTGATGGTAGGCTTTGTTACTTTGGTCCCAGCTCTCTGCAGGTCATTCACTAGGTCCCCCCGTGTGGTTCTGGGATTTTTGCTCACCGTTCTTGTGATCATTTTGACCCCACGGGGTGAGATCTTGCGTGGAGCCCCAGATCGAGGGAGATTATCAGTGGTCTTGTATGTCTTCCATTTCCTAATAATTGCTCCCACAGTTGATTTCTTCAAACCAAGCTGCTTACCTATTGCAGATTCAGTCTTCCCAGCCTGGTGCAGGTATACCATTTTGTTTCTGGTGTCCTTTGACAGCTCTTTGGTCTTGGCCATAGTGGAGTTTGGAGTGTGACTGTTTGAGGTTGTGGACAGGTGTCTTTTATACTGATAACAAGTTCAAACAGGTGCCATTAATACAGGTAACGAGTGGAGGACAGAGGAGCCTCTTAAAGAAGAAGTTACAGGTCTGTGAGAGCCAGAAATCTTGCATGTTTGTAGGTGACCAAATACTTATTTTCCACCATAATTTGCAAATAAATTCATTAAAAATCCTACAATGTGATTTTCTGGATTTTTTTTTCTCAATTTGTCTGTCATAGTTGACGTGTACCTATGATGAAAATTACAGGCCTCTCTCATCTTTTTAAGTGGGAGAACTTGCACAACTGGTGGCTGACTAAATACTTTTTTTCCCCACTGTGTATATATATATATATATATATATATATATATATATATATATATATATATATATATATATATATATATATATATATATATATATATATATACATACAGTGGGGAGAACAAGTATTTGATACACTGCCGATATTGCAGGTTTTCCTACTTACAAAGCATGTAGAGGTCTGTAATTGTTATCATAGGTACACTTCAACTGTGAGAGGCGGGATCTAAAACAAAAATCCAGAAAATCACATTGTATGATTTTTAAGTAATTAATTTGCATTTTATTGCATGACATAAGTATTTGATCACCTACCAACCAGTAAGAATTCCGGCTCTCACAGACCTATTAGTTTTTCTTTAAGAAGCCCTCCAGTTCTCCACTCATTACCTGTATTAACTGCACCTGTTTGAACTCGTTACCTGTATAAAAGACACCTGTCCACACACTCAATCAAACAGACTCCAACCTCTCCACAATGGCCAAGACCAGAGAGCTGTGTAAGGACATCAGGGATAAAATTGTAGACCTGCACAAGGCTGGGATGGGCTACAGGACAATAGGCAAGCAGCTTGGTGAGAAGGCAACAACTGTTGGCGCAATTATTAGAAAATGGAAGAAGTTCAAGATGACGGTCAATCAACCTCGGTCTGGGGCTCCATGCAAGATCTCACCTCGTGGGGCATCACTGATCATGAGGAAGGTGAGGGATCAGCCCAGAACTACACGGCAGGACCTGGTCAATGACCTGAAGAGAGCTGGGACCACAGTCTCGAAGAAAACCATTAGTAACACACTACGCCATCATGGATTAAAATCCTGCAGCGCACGTAAAGGTCCCCCTGCTCAAGCCAGCGCATGTCCAGGCCCGTCTGAAGTTTGCCAATGACCATCTGGATGATCCAGAGGAGGAATTGGAGAAGGTCATGTGGTCTGATGAGACAAAAATAGAGCTTTTTGGTCTAAACTCCACTCGCCGTGTTTGGAGGAAGAAGAAGGATGAGTACAACCCCAAGAACACCATCCCAACCGTGAAGCATGGAGGTGGAAACATCATTCTTTGGGGATGCTTTTCTGCAAAGGGGACAGGACGACTGCACCGTATTGAGGGGAGGATAGATGGGGCCATGTATCACGAGATCTTGGCCAACAACCTCCTTCCCTCAGTAAGAGCATTGAAGATGGGTCGTGGCTGGGTCTTCCAGCATGACAACGACCCGAAACACACAGCCAGGGCAACTAAGGAGTGGCTCCGTAAGAAGCATCTGAAGGTCCTGGAGTGGCCTAGCCAGTCTCCAGACCTGAACCCAATAGAAAATCTTTGGAGGGAGCTGAAAGTCTGTATTGCCCAGCGACAGCCCCAAAACCTGAAGGATCTGGAGAAGGTCTGTATGGAGGAGTGGGCCAAAATCCCTGCTGCAGTGTGTGCAAACCTGGTCAAGACCTACAGGAAACGTATGATCTCTGTAATTGCAAACAAAGTTTTCTGTACCAAATATTAAGTTCTGCTTTTCTGATGTATCAAATACTTATGTCATGCAATAAAATGCAAATGAATTACTTAAAAATCATACAATGTGATTTTCTGGATTTTTGTTTTAGATTCCGCCTCTCACCGTTGAAGTGTACCTATGATAAAAATTACAGACCTCTACATGCTTTGTAAGTAGGAAAACCTGCGAAATCGGCAGTGTATCAAATACTTGTTCTCCCCACTGTATATATATATATCTTGGTTGTAGGTTCTGGCCAAGAACAGAGCATCACCTAGTGCTCTTGAGCTTGAAAAGCTGAAGGCTAAAGTTGTGAAAATGGAGATGGAGATGACTGCATCGTCCTCTAAACACCAAGAAGAGTAAGGCCTAATTTGTTTTAATCATGAGCTCCTATGTCATTTTAAATGTGTATTCTTCCTTTGGTTCCATCTGGTTTGTACCACTGCTGAATTTGAGCAGGGCTTGATTAAAGTATCTCTCCCTGTGTCATCATTGGAGAAGATACATGTTTATGACGTTCTGCATTTGTTGCCCCAAGGTTACTGAGTATGACCACGGTCCTGAACCACAAGGAGGACACTGAGGACACTGAAGGAGACTCTGAGAAGATCACAGCAGGAGGGAGAACAGTCATGTAAGTCTGCCCCAGACAATATTAAGAATATAATTTGAGATGACCACCAAACGACAAGTGAATAGTTATGAGCCCAAATTGAGATATGTAATTATATTGCAGTCATGGGGGGAGAGGATCTGCATGCCAGACTGACAACCACCAGAGGACGTACGGTCCAAAGCAACATTCTCGTTGAAAATAACAAACTTGAGGAGGAAGTGAAACGGCTACAGAGGATAATTTCTGAATTGGAGAGGTAAAGATGGATCTGTAAGATTACTGTAATGCTTTGACGTTTCTTGTGATATCATATCGCTGACATTCTGCCATTTCTCTCTGTTTTGACAGCTTTGTGTCCACTCAGCAAGGAGAGATCACCAAGTGGAAGGCTAGAGCAGTTAAGCTGAAGGAGAAGAGGGACGTGGTAGAAACGCCTCTATCTCCATGTACTTCTACAAAACGAAGCATTCCCATGAGTTCTGAGGACGTCAACTCTCCCATGAAGTTCCTTCACTCTCCCATGAAGTTCCTCGACTCGCCCAAGAGCAAGTTTTTTTATGTCCATCCAGGCTCTGAATCAATGTCGATTAATTGTCCCAAGCAGTTTTTTGATAACTCCAACCTTGGAACCATTCAAGGTAACTACAGTCAAATTTACCTGAGTTTACCTTACATTTTAAGTTTGTATCCGGTCTTTTAACGGCAGTTGGCCTTAATGATATTACATGTTTTACCAGAGGTTGTGTGTATTCCCATAACATCAGATATGGAGGCTGCTGGAAGTGCAGAAGCGGGTAATTGGTGTAATGTTATCCCCTGTGTTTGGAATAAAATGGTGGCGTTATTATTAATTGGAGCACAAACACCTTCTCTTCTGGCAGTTAATGTCACTTGTCACATACTGGTTAAATGGAGTGAGGTACTGTGTAATAGGGGTTGGTAACAAAAGTTTGATAGCACTTCATCACTGATTGTCTCTAACACTTCCTCCATCTTTGGAATTTTTACCTATACCCAGTGTTTCCTCTAGGAGCTTTGTTCAGCAGCGGTGGCAAAGGTATCGGGGGGGGGGGGGGGGGGGGGGGGGGGTCTCTTCGCTGCAGGGGTCTGGGCGCAAGCCCCCCGGGATATTATTTTCAAAAATTGGAACGACTGAGAAGGTCACTTCTGGTGACTTTAAATAAATGTATATTTACTCCAAAATGCATAAAAATTAATTGGTGCGTGCCACTGCACTGTAGGGAGATGAGGAGCAAGTGGTGGCTATGCGCTCGTGGCTCTCATTCGCGCAACTGCTCGCTCTGTTTGCTTCAAATATATGTTATAAGTTGTCACACTGATCTTAAAGGGATAGTGCGAGATTTCGGCAATTAAGCACTTTTTATACTTACCCAGTTCATGGTATCCATGAACTCATGGATACCACTTTTATGTCTATGCATGCAGTTTGAAGGACATTGCTAACTAGCGTTAGCACAATGACTGGAATTCTATGGGAACAACATCCAGTCATTTAGCATCCAGTCATTGAGCAAAGGCTAGTTAGCAACTTCCTTCAAACTGCATGCAGACTGCAAAGACATAGAAATAGTATCCGAGTTCATATGACTTTGGGTAAGTAGAAAAGGTGCTTAATTGACTATCTCGCACTATCCAAGTGCGTGTCGGCATATATTTATTTTTTGTATTTGTTTTGAGGTGGGGGGCAGTGGCAGCAACAGAAATGAATATAGGGGAAACACTGCTATACCAGGCTAGCTTTGGTTTTGCATGGTGGTTTGTTAGCTTTTGTATTGTTTTGGCTGATTTGGTCTTTATTTTCTCTTTTCAGATGCAACTGTAGATAAAAGGGAGGAATGGTGGCCTCTGTCACCAAAGCAAGCTGATTTATGCAAACAACAATAAATTATTTACCTAAATTGCACTAATTGTTGTCTGTCAATTTTTCAATATTTAAAATGTTTAATGTTTTTAAATTGTAGTTGTCGTCAGTTAATTTTAACATTGTGATCAATTTGATTGTCTTATAGTTGTTTAAAATAAAGAGCAGTTTTTTATAAGACTCATCTTAACCTTAGGTTATTATTATTAACCTGCTCTCTTTGTAATAGCACTTTCAGATGATCTGACAGCAGAGGGCGTGCTTACACCATTTTGTATGAGAATGTCTATATTTTGACAATGATGGAGGATTTTAAACTTGATCTCTATGCAAGGTGGTCTTAGTGTTCAGTTTCTCCCATTTAATCATTTTCTGACTATAATGCTTTAAAAATTTTAACCATAGATTGCAGTTTTTGATTGAGGATATTGTCCATTCATGGGACTTTCATGACTCCTTATTGGAAGTGCTTTCTAATTCCACTGAGTTTGGAATTGTCTAAAAGGATATCGGTTACATTTTCGGAGATGGAGCATCACTAGGGTATTTAAGCTACATTCCAGAATTAAACTCTGAATTATTCTAAATAACTGTATTTGCCTGTACGCTGTGCAAGTAAACAGGAGGCCTGACTCGGTCCACTTAGACAATAGCTGCCTCACGGCTACATTATCTTGGTCACTTCCTCTGCATGGCTTCACATTTCAATTAAGAGGGTGCTTAACTCCATGTGCTGCACACAATGGTACACAGAGTCAGTAACCGCATTCTTCCTGTTCTCTCTGTTGGGATTACTGTAAGAAGGGTACTGAGCCTTCAGAAGGAGGACTGGCACCATGGTAAATAACCTTTTAGAGTGCTGTAGCACATCGAAGGTAATTTGATCACAGGGTCCCAAATGGAAGGGAATTAAGTGATGTTTTCTGACTGCCTGACAAAGTAAAGAGGACAGATCTAAAGATACTGGAATGCATGACTTAATTTGTACTCCGAGACAGAGGTTCCAGTGACTGAGCCCTGCATACTTATCATGCAGTAGTTGTCTGAAACCTAATGACTGCACCAGCTAAAAAGACATGACCGACTGGGGTTGAAAGTGCTACAAGACTGTGGTAGACTGCTGAGCTAAAGTCTAACACAAGTCTTCCGGTTCAGGCAAGATTATTCAATACACGTTATGTTCCAAAAGTTATTTTCATTAAATGGAGGCTGAAATACAGGTATGTATGTAATCTTGGTAAATAAAGTATCTCTCAAACCTCTAGCCGGAGAGGAGTAGTGGTTTGCATTATTTCACAAATATCAACATACAGTAACTGTCATTTATGGAAATGGAAGAGCTAAAGTCTGCACTCAGATCATCAACAAAATACACTTTTCCCAGGTTCCTCTTGTACACCTAACTCATCAATAGTATCGCAGTGGTCTAAGGCACTGCATCGCAGTGCTAGCTGTGCCACTAGAGATCCTGGTTCGAATCCAGGCTCTGTCGTAGCCGGCCGCGACCGGGAGACCCATGGGGCGGCGCACAATTGGCCCAGCGTCGTCCAGGGTAGGGGAGGGAATGGCTGGCAGGGATGTAGCTCAGTTGGTAAAGCATGGCGTTTGCAATGCCAGGGTTGTGGGTTCGATTCCCACGGGGGGCCAGTATAAAAAAAGAATGTATGCACTCACTAACTGTAAGTCGCTCTGGATAAAAGCGTCTGCTAAATGACTAAAATGTAAATGTAAGATATCACAATATTGTAGGCAAACAGGTTTGCCAGTTTTTTACAGTTAAGAGAAAAAATTATGTAGGCAATATAAGAAGTTGGAACACAATTGGTCAGATAAAGGTCAAAGTCCTTGGGTTGAAGAAGATGGAAGAGAATGAAGGGAGACCTTCTTAAAAGGTAATTACAGTATCAAGCCTGAACCAGACATTCCTCAAGCACAAGTCGTCCGAGTAGTCCTCATTGTAATTAAAGTAAGCCAAAGTGTCAAGTTTTACCCTCCCCTGCAGCCCACCAAACTGCTGAGGTGGGCTTGTTTCACCTAATAGTATTCTTATTTGTATATTTCCATAATGTGTTAGTGGGAATCATCCAGGAATGGTCTTTCCCTTGTTCAATTATTTAGGGCTCAGTCACAGACAGTCATTAAAGTTTCATGGGAGGAAATTTGGAGGCAGTGCTGGTCGCTTTAGAAAACAAAACGCCCTCGCTGCCTTTGGAAGTACATGTTGTGAACTTGTGACTGAGGAGGTAAAATGAAATTCATCATTACATTTGTGGACTATTATTGACCCAGAAACTAACAAGTGGAATTGTATTGTGATCAAATATATTTGATTAGGTATGTCACTCTGAAAGTTACCTTCTCTCTCAAAGATAGCTATATAGATAACTTAATGAACTTGCTAACTCATTTGCTGTGTGAGACTTTGAGGAACACATCCACAAAATAGTCAGTAACGCTCGAGACAACATGTAATACTGATGCACACAAATAGATGCCCCAAAAGTTTGTCTCCTTATAATTATTGTCAGATTTAGAAATGTATTATTGCCCGTGCTTAAAAACGAACAGGTAACATGTTACCTCTCCCCCCATGCACACTTAGAAATAACACTTGTTTTGGGAAATACTATTACAAACATATCACTTTGATCATTCTGCATGCCTTGAATCCTCTTAACAGCAAAATCACATGCCCACAGAAATAGCCTTGAGTAGAAAATGGGTCATGTAAGATTTATTTAGGGAGGTAATTAAACTGAGTGTATGTGGCTTTACATGGGATAATACATACACAACAGCAGCTTACTGTAATACTTTGCTGATAAAGATTAGAGCGGAACATTTCTGAATCTCCTAAATAAGAATCCCAGGCAATTTGTTTTTAGAGATATAAAATATTTTACAAATAAAATTCAGTGCTCTAAATTGCTGACAGAATTCTTACAGGGATGGGAAAGGAAGTAAAAATGACATTCTATCTCCTCAAGCACAGTTAAATGTTCAGTTGAATTGCAACAATAATTTTCAGACATGCTACATGCCAGGGACACTGCATGACAGGCAGTCTTGGGCAGGCCAGTTATCTCTCATTGATTCATTGTTAAAGATGTTTGAAAATGTTTTGTGGGAGGAACATCACACTACATTTTCTTCTCTATTCTTCTTCTGTCTATTCTGTTGAAGTCTGAATACTGTTTTTCACATTTACTCCTACAATAGGTCTTGATATTGTTCATTTAAGGCATGTTTTCATGTCAGAGTGGCTATTGGAAAGATTTTACGTTTTCTCTATTCTTAGCGCCAACTCATACACTGGTAGCATGACTACTTGCAGTGTTTTCATTTCCAATTGTAAGGGTATAAATATTCCATTTGCTCTGGGCTCCATTCCCAGAATGAGATGTGATTACATGAGCTGAATTATACTTTTTAAAACCCTGGTTTCCAAAAACAAAATGAACAAAAATGTGTTGGTTATTTGTCCCCCAAAAAATTATTACGTAAGTATTTAATGTTCAAAATGTGGTTACATGCAGGTGTAAAATGTGGATTTTGGACATTGTATTGAGATGGAACTCCATTCCACTCCATCCATCCCTCGCCAATTCCTGGTTATTCCTCCAATGTAACAGCTATCTTTGGTCATCAGTCTATACTTTCTGCATTCATAAAAAGCATGATGGCATCACAATGTTATCCTTCGGGCTATGCTGCCTGCCTAATGGCTGAATTGGCTTGATTGGTGTCACCTGTTTTGTTGTCACATGCCAACTGCAGTGTATTAGTGATGTGAGCTAAAGAGTACATTTGTATTTAGTGTGGTCATTAAAAGGGCCACACCAGAAATGATGACTGTGAGCTCGAGTCAAAGTCCCATTAAGAGGTCATGAGAGGCAGCTTTTGTTTATTCATGACACATTTAAGTCAGTAAGTGCAGTGCAACAATGGCTGAGTAAGTAAATAAGTGCAACAACCCCATCAAATTAGTAGATTTGGCTATTTCAGCCACACCCGTTGCTGACAGGTGTATAAAATTGATCACACAGCCATGCAATCTCTATAGACAAACAATGGCAGTAGAATGGCCTTACTGAAGAGCTCAGTGACTTTCAACGTGGCACCGTCATAGGATGCCACCTTTCCAACAAGTCAGTTCGTCAAATTTCTGCCCTGCTAGAGCTGCCCCAGTCAACTCTAAGTGCTGTTATGGTGAAGTGGAAATGTCTAGAAGCAACAACGGCTCAGTCACAAAGTGGTAGGCCATACAAGCTCACAGAACGGGACCACTGAGTACTGAAGCGCGTAAAAACCGTCTGTCCTCGGTTGCAACACTCACTACAGAGTTCCAAACTGCCTCTGAAAGCAACGTCAGCACAAGAACTGTTCGTTGGGAGCTTCATGAAATGGGTTTCCATGGCGAGCAGCCGCACACAAGCCTAAGATCACCATGCGCAATGCCAAGCGTCGGCTGGTGTGGTGTAACGCTCTCCGACATTGAACTCTGGAGCAGTGGAAACGCGGTCTCTGGAGTGATGAATCACGCTTCACCATCTGGCAGTCCGACGGACGAATCTGGGTTTGGCGAATGCCAGGAGAACGCTACT
This sequence comes from Coregonus lavaretus, assembly GCF_964263955.1. NCBI lineage: Eukaryota > Metazoa > Chordata > Actinopteri > Salmoniformes > Salmonidae > Coregonus > Coregonus lavaretus. The sequence continues at coordinate 24,458,290 of NC_140001.1, read as the reverse complement.
TGCCCCAATGCATAGTGCCAACTGTAACGTTTGGTGGAGGAGGAGTAATGGTCTGGAGCTGTTTTTCATCGTTCGGGCTAGGCCACTTACAGTGGGGAAAAAAAGTATTTAGTCAGCCACCAATTGTGCAAGTTCTCCCACTTAAAAAGATGAGAGAGGCCTGTAATTTTCATCATAGGTACACGTCAACTATGACAGACAAATTGAGAATTTTTTTTCCAGAAAATCACATTGTAGGATTTTTAATGAATTTATTAGTAAATTATGGTGGAAAATAAGTATTTGGTCACATACAAACAAGCAAGATTTCTGGCTCTCACAGACCTGTAACTTCTTCTTTAAGAGGCTCCTCTGTCCTCCACTCGTTACCTGTATTAATGGCACCTGTTTGAACTTGTTATCAGTATAAAAGACACCTGTCCACAACCTCAAACAGTCACACTCCAAACTCCACTATGGCCAAGACCAAAGAGCTGTCAAAGGACACCAGAAACAAAATGGTAGACCTGCACCAGGCTGGGAAGACTGAATCTGCAATAGGTAAGCAGCTTGGTTTGAAGAAATCAACTGTGGGAGCAATTATTAGGTAATGGAAGACATACAAGACCACTGATAATCTCCCTCGATCTGGAGCTCCACGCAAGATCTCACCCCGTGGGGTCAAAATGATCACAAGAACGGTGAACAAAAATCCCAGAACCACACGGGGGGACCCAGTGAATGACCTGCAGAGAGCTGGGACCAAAGTAACAAAGCCTACCATCAGTAACACGCTACGCCGCCAGGGACTCAAATCCTGCAGTGCTAGACGTGTCCCCCTGCTTAAGCCAGTACATGTCCAGGCCCGTCTGAAGTTTGCTAGAGTGCATTTGGATGATCCAGAAGAGGATTGGGAGAATGTCATATGGTCAGATGAAACCAAAATAGAACTTTTTGGTAAAAACTCAACTCGTCGTGTTTGGAGGACAAAGAATGCTGAGTTGCATCCAAAGAACACCATACCTACTGTGAAGCATGGGGGTGGAAACATCATGCTTTGGGGCTGTTTTTCTGCAAAGGGACCAGGACGACTGATCCGTGTAAAGGAAAGAATGAATGGGGCCATGTATCGTGAGATTTTGAGTGAAAACCTCCTTCCATCAGCAAGGGCATTGAAGATGAAACGTGGCTGGGTCTTTCAGCATGACAATGATCCCAAACACACCGCCCGGGCAACGAAGGAGTGGCTTCGTAAGAAGCATTTCAAGGTCCTGGAGTGGCCTAGCCAGTCTCCAGATCTCAACCCCATAGAAAATCTTTGGAGGGAGTTGAAAGTCCGTGTTGCCCAGCGACAGCCCCAAAACATCACTGCTCTAGATGAGATCTGCATGGAGGAATGGGCCAAAATACCAGCAACAGTGTGTGAAAACCTTGTGAAGACTTACAGTAAACGTTTGACCTGTGTCATTGCCAACAAAGGGTATATAACAAAGTATTGAGAAACTTTTGTTATTGACCAAATACTTATTTTCCACCATAATTTGCAAATAAATTCATTAAAAATCCTACAATGTGATTTTCTGGATTTTCTTTTCTAATTTTGTCTGTCATAGTTGACGTGTACCTATGATGAAAATTACAGGCCTCTCTCATCTTTTTAAGTGGGAGAACTTGCACAATTGGTGGCTGACTAAATACTTTTTTCCCCCACTGTAGTTCCAGTGTGAAGGGAAATCTTAACGCTACAGCATACAATGACATTCTAGACGATTCTGTGCTTCCAACTTTGTGGCAACAGTTTGGGGAAGGCACTTTCCTGTTTCAGCATGGAAACCCACCTTGCACAACGCGAGGTCCATACAGAAATGGTTTGTCGAGATCGGTGTGGAAGAACTTGACTAGCCTGCACAGAGCCCTGAACTCAACCCCATCGAACACCTTTGGGATGAATTGGAACGCCGACTGCGAGCCAGGCCTAATCGCCCAACATCAGTGCCCGACCTCACTAATGCTCTTGTGGCTGAATGGAAGCAAGTCCCTGGAGCAATGTTACAACATCTAGCGGAAAGTCTTCCCAGAAGAGTGGAGGCTGTTATCGCAGCAAAGGGGGGACCAACTCCATATTAATGCCCATGATTTTGGAATGAGATGTTCAACGAGAAGGTGTCCGCATACTTTTGGTAATGTAGTGTATCTTTATTGTGCCTCTAAGCCTTTTATTTCCTACATGGTTTAAGTGATGAATGGCACGAAATAAACTGCAGAACATATTGCATATGAAGTTATTAGTGTAGGGTACACCTAATGTCTTTATTTCTTGATATATGGGCTAGATGCTTTTAGCCTTTAAGTTTAGGCCTGCAACATAATATGCTTGTTGAAGTCAATAAATAATCAGCAACTTTATTTTATTGTGTAGTAGCCTAGAGTTCATTGTTCAGACATTTAAAAAAAGGTATATTCATTTTGTGTATCTCCATCCATCCATTTGATGGCAACTGCTGGCACGCGTTATGACCAGGAGAGGGCATCCCGAACAGCCTTGTCTGGCGAGGCTGAGCGCACAGGCATTTGACAGCACTGTAGAATAGTATTTATTTCTCCCATCAGGACCAGTTGCGACTATACTACAGAGCGAAAACCTTTGCCGGTGATCTGCTTGGCTAAATCCCACCAACATAGGCCTAAACTGGCGCTTGCTGACTGGAATACACGCTTGCTGTTCAGAATATCAGCGTATTTTGTTACTTGATAGGCTATTCATTTGGCGGTTTTTGAGCCAACCCACTGATAAAACACATAAGCCTAAACTTATTTTCAAAGTGTATTTTTCCATGGGGGAATATGCTGTTTATGGTCTTTTTCCATCATCATCTGTTAGACTACAACGCTTTTTCTTTGCTTATGTAATTGGAGTCGTGGTATGCAACTGATATAAGGATACGAGCGCTACATAAGGCTACTGCATACTTACAAGACTTTTGAGCACAGTGGCAGGTGTGCACAGTGCGGTGCTGGCTTCGTTGCGCTGGCTAGTTGAGCGGTAATGGTTATTTGTCCAACCAAATGAGGACCGCGCGTGACATGCGGGCTTTGGAATCAAGCATCAGAGTGCTCTAACCTGTGGAAAGGAGCCGACAGCACGCAGACATGGGTATGTTGAAGACAATATGAAAGCATGTGTTCCATTTGCCCACATACATTGTTCTCATGTTAGGCAAGGCAACAGCGCAGAGATGAAGGAATCACGACATTGATTACATGATTGTGCCAAAACCCATGTGTTATGTATTTCCTATGCTACTGGAATATATGGATAGGCCTATAATTTCTTCACAAAATACAGAAAATCCCTAGAGGCATAATGCCATGCAGATCCTTATACATTGAACGGAACACCATTATCAATCTGCCACATGCCTATGCGAATGTGCCTCAGGGGTAGGCTAGGGTAGCAGCCTTTATCAAATTAGCCTACCAGGCAGACAGCGGGATAGAAACGATCTGTATCTCAAGTGTCTTGCTATTAAGTTATAACTTTGATAACTTCATTCCTTTCTTGAGATGGTAACCAGAGCGCGACTCCCTTTGCTGTGGAAGATAGACTATGGTCACTAAGCATAATACAGCTTTTATATATAATAGCCTAGATAAATAGTTTTCACTTTGATCAACAGGTTTCCTATGTTTTTTGTTTTATCAGTGTCTGCCTTCATTGGATGCTATTTTGACACTGTTCTCCTGAGCATAATGCCCCAGCTAACAAATCTAGGGAGAGAGATCGTTTTTGTAATGTTACCCATAACGTTCCCCTAATGTATGAGTGTCCAGTTTTCGTGTTAGTTAGGGGAACATTCTAGCTATGTTAGCAAAAACCTTCTGAGATTTTTTTGTTGTTGCATGTTTTGGTATTAAAGTTAGGAGAACATTTCATCAATGTCCAACCAAACATACACAGAACATGGTTGCCATGTTCCCAGAATATAAGATATACATTTTCTAGACAAGTTTAATGGGAAGTTGGAAAAACATCCATGTGTCCAGTTTTCTGAGGGTTAGGAGAATAGTCTATCAATGTCCCACCAAACATACACAGAACATGGTTGCCATGTTCTCAGAATGTACGATTTTAATGTTGTAGACACATTTCATAGGAACGTTGCAAGAACAATTCTGTGTATCAGTTGTTAGGACGTAGCCTAATGGTCCCCTGCTAGGGGAGTCACCCTACACTCACATTCTTAGCAATATATGTTAATAATGTCATTATTTGGCAACAGTTACAACACACCTATCTGATCTAATTAAAATTAGTTTATCATTGAAAGGTGGGAATCGGTAGAATTCTAGATAGCTGAGCATCTCAAAGAGAACTCTCTATCGTCTTTTTGAAATCCACAACACATATACCTTGTAGAACTAACATGTGTCTCTCATTAGGAATCACATCAGCTCTCCTCATTGCATTTCCAGTGGCGTGTATTCATGGATGCCAAGGGAAGCCAGGCTTCCCCCAAAAATGTACCAAGAAAAAAAGAAACAAAATAATGTATCTTTCGTCTCTCTGTGTTTCATAAATGTCCTTCAATTCACAAGTGGCTGAATGTATCTCACCAGAGAATGCATCTGAGGGAATGAAACAGCGCCCCTCTGTCTCAGTATGTGTAGCATATCTATCTGATGCTGTCTGGTCAAAAAGAGTATGACATTGTTGCCGCATGTAGCATTGAATGCAAGGGAAGCCACCGAGAATTTGGCCTCCCTTGATAATAAAATAAATAAAATAATAGCCAATCAGCGTTGAGCTAAACTGGGTGAGCTAAGCTGTGAATGGTCCTGGTGCACCAAAAAAAAGTGTCAAGGGAAGCCAGTTTGTATTTGGCTTCAGACCAATCATATCAAAAGCCAAACGTCATTGACAGAACAAAAATTGGAATTGTTGCATCTCGTTGTGTCGTTGTCCTCCGGTGGCTAGCTAGCTAGCTAAAATCATCCCTTTCCTAAATTAGACATGGATGGAGATAGCGATTTAGACTTGTGGTTTTACTCAATTCTCCGTACTGAGCAATGATTATAACAGCAATTCTGATCCAACCATAAATTCATACATTGTGCCCCTGGCCTAAGAGGATGGAAGTTTAACATGTAGCTAGATATAGTATGCTAATGTTAACTAGATGGCCTGGCACATAATTGGCAATGAAAGGAAGTTAGGCTAGCAAGCAAGCATTTTAGCCAGGTAGCCTAGGACAACAAAAAACTACAAGCATGTACTATAGCTTGTTTCTGGTCACAGGTTCAGGAATGGCTGAAAAATCACAACATTTATCTAAAATTAACCCTACAAATAGCACTGTTAGGAGATTTGGAAAGCCATAGTCAATCAATCAACAATATAATAATATTTTTAGTAAAACTATTTATCTTTAACTTACAATCTGATACTATGCGATTAGACAGGTTCAGAATGTATGTGAAACATCACAGAACAGTAGAAAAATATATGGCACATGGAAATCATAAGAGGGCAGTTTATAGTGGGATGGACTGAGAGTAGCTGAGGGGTGGGTTTAAAAGCTCATGTTCTATAATAGTTATGACTGAAAACATGATGTATAATGTATAAGTACTATCTATCCAGATGCAATGTATATCAAAATATCAAATAACTTAATTATTTCTATGTAACTACTGTAAAAAAAACAACTAAAAAAACATGTACAGTATGTAATTGTGTGTAGAATGTACATGAAACATGTAACAACAAAAGAAAAAGCTGTAAAAACAAAGTATTTTTTTTCTCCTTCGAATAGGCCCAAAGATAATAATAATACAAATATACAGTGGGGAAAAAAAGTATTTAGTCAGCCACCAATTGTGCATGTTCTCCCACTTAAAAAGATGAGAGAGGCCTGTAATTTTCTTCATAGGTACACGTCAACTATGACAAACAAAATGAGAAAAACATTTCCAGAAAATCACATTGTAGGAATTTTTATGAATTTATTTGCAAATTATGGTGGAAAATAAGTATTTTGGACAGCCACATCATATTTAGCTAAAGTTGATCGGACTAAATCGTTTTTGGTATCTTTGAGTTGTCACTGTATTAGACTAAGCATAGGTGATTAGATGATGTTGAAATGTTGAAGTTGAAATGGTGCTGGATAGTGGAAGCAGCTCCTGTTTTCATTGCAACTTGCGGTAACTCTGTGGTTCTAAATAAATTGTTGTTTAGTAGTCCGAAAATGATGGAAACATTACCTTGCTTGACCATGCTGTAGGTCATGTAACTGTTTGTTAAATGCAATATGTTTTGTGGACTTAACTTTTAAATGAATTATATACATGGTATGTGGTGTGGATTTCAAGAAGACGATGGAGAGATGCTCAGCTATATAGAATTAATAAATACTGATAATTCATGAAAGGCAGTGGAAATGTGGTCATAATTCGTGCTCAAGGGGTAATCCTACAGATTCCAATCGTTCAATGAGACACTAGTTTTAAATAGATCAGATAAGTGTGTTGTAACTGTTGCCAAATAATGACATTAAAATGTATTGCTAAGAACGTGAAAGTAGGATGTAGGATGATTCCCCACCATGATTTCAAACCCAGGCTATCAGCACCAATGACGAATGCCCTAACCACTGTCTCAATAAGGGATCTCTCTAGAGTATATGCTTATTGGGCCAGTATAGTCCTTATTGGGCCAGTATAGTCCTTATTGGGCCAGTATAGTCCTTATTTGGCCAGTATAGTTAGGCCCTGTCCAGAGGAAACCCTAACGCAGGGGTTCGCAAACCTTTTTGGACCACGATATTTTGATATCTGAAAATTCTCGTGACCCAAACCATGTAATTAACAGCCAATGTTTACTTTTAATGTGGGGCTATGATAGTCAATTGCAAATTAGTCTGACATAATTTCTCTTATCTTACCACCACTAATGAGATGGGTGTGCTTGATGCATGTTGCGTTGGAGCTTTTCAAAGTCAGGAGGCGTGGTCGACATCCAACCTGGATCGATATTTCTTTTTAATTCAGACGAGAGCACTGAATCAGCGTACCATGAGTTTTAATGCTCAGAGGGAGACGGCACAGTATTCCCTTTGAGTCAGGAACCAAAACACGTCCATAGTGACCCGTGAATGGGTGGTCTGCAACATTCGGTCACATGACAGCTCAATCAGCTGTTCGATTTCACTTATGAGCATGTCAACTGAGCCAGGATCCCAGTCAAATGGATTTAGCTGATTCGGTCACTCATCTGTATATATTTTTTGTATTTCACCTGCATGCTTGGGTTCAGTTTGTTCAGTTTCCCAAATATGTCTGTTACATAGGCAAGGAGACACATTTTCTTTTCATTACACAGAAAGTCAACAAAGTCAGTTTTTTGCATCCATTGCGAATGACAACAGTTCCTCTCTCAATTCGAAAAATCTTTCCAACACTCCCCCTCGATAACCACCAAGCCTCAGTGTGAAAATAGAACATCTGATTCCATATCTCCACATAGTTTTGCGAACAGGTGTGTGCAATGTAGTTTACAATCAAAGTTATCTGCTGCATATCTCAAGGTTCTGCGCTCAGCTCTTTTTCCACCAGTTGCTCTCGGTGTATCCATTATAGTTCAGTGGGTGTAACATACAATGCGTCCACATGGCAGAGGGAGACACATTCATAACTAGAGTGCAGAGGGAGGACTGCCAGCCGTCCCGTGATAGATGGAGCTTTTGAGTCGTTCAGTTGGTTTCCTCTTGATTACTAGCTATAGCATCAATTCTTAGTTTCACAGGGTTATCTGACAAAGGTATTGATGTGAGTTCCTGTGCCTCTGCCTCCCCACACATTGTTTTCATCATATAAATTGCGGCCGATAATATCAAAGTCTCTGCAATAGTGTGTGGTTTCATAGCGTAGCGGGCTTAGCCATTCACCGAATGATTGAAGTGCAGCCTTTTCCCACGATCTAAGGTCTCTCTCTGGTTGAATTTTAACTTTTAGATTTGAATAATTTTCATTTAGATTAACCACATTACAAGGATTTTGAGAGACAAAGACGATATTATTTAAAAAAAGTAACGATTTTTAACCAGGATTTTGGAAATGCTCCCGCAACCCCTATTTTGGGAACCGCTGCCCTAACCCCTCCTTCCATAGGCACTTGTGTATATCTGAAACAACTTGATAGGTGTAAGCAATAGGGTGAATGCGCTGAGTAAATCTCAGCTCTGTTAAAAGTACACTCACGCTATGCCCTCCGACAAACCATCAACCAGGCAAAGCGTCAATACAGGACTAAGATTGAATCGTACTACACAGGCTCCGACGCTCGTCGGATGTGGCAGGGCTTGCAAACTATTGCAGACTACAAAGGGAAGAACAGCTGCGAGCTGCCCAGTAACACGAGCGTACCAGACGAGCTAAATTACTTCTATGCTCGCTTCGAGGCAAGCAACACTGAAGCATGCATGAGAGCATCAGCTGTTCTGGATGACTGTGTGATCACGCTCTCCGTAGCCGATGTGAGTAAGACCTTTAAACAGGTCAACATTCACAAGGCCGCAAGGCCAGACGGATTACCAGGACGTGTACTCCGAGCATGCGCTGACCAACTGACATTTTCAACCTGTCCCTGACTGAGTCTGTAATACCAACATGTTTCAAGCAGACCACCATAGTCCCTGTGCCCAAGAACACTAAGGTAACCTGCCTAAATGACTACCGACCTATAGCACTCACGTCTGTAACCATGAAGTGTTTTGAAAGGCTGGTCATGGCTCACATCAACACCATTATCCCAGAAACCCTAGACCCACTCTAATTTGCATACCGCCCCAACAGCTCCACAGATGATGCAATCTCTATTGCACTCCACACTGCCCTTTCCCACCTGGACAAAAGGAACACCTACATAATAATGCTATTCATTGACTACAGCTCAGCGTTCAACACCATAGTGCCCTCAAAGCTCATCACTAAGCTAAGGACCCTGGGACTAAACACCTCCCTCTGCAACTGGATCCTGGACTTCCTGACGTGCCGCCCCCAGATGGTAAGGGTAGGTAACAACACATCTGCCACGCTGATCCTCAACACGGGGGCCCCTCAGGGGTGCGTGCTCAGTCCCCTCATTTACTCCCTGTTCACCCATGACTGCATGGCCAGGCACGACTCCAACACCATCATTAAGTTTGCTGACAACACAACAGTGGTAGGCCTGATCACCGACAACGATGAAAGAGCCTATAGGGAGGAGGTCAGAGACCTGGCCGTGTGGTGCCAGGATAACAACCTTTCCCTCAACGTCATCATGACAAAGGAGATGATTGTGGACTACAGGAAAAAGAGGACCGAGCACGCCCCCATTATCATCGACGGGGCTGTAGTGGAGCAGGTTGAGAGCTTCAAGTTCCTTGGTGTCCACATCACCAACAAACTATAATGGTCCAAACACACCAAGACAGTTGGGAAGAGGGCACGACAAAGCCTATTCCCCCTCAGGAGACTGAAAAGATTTGGCATGGGTCCTCAGATCCTCAAAGAGTTATACAGCTGCACCATCGAGAGCATCCTGACTGGTTGCATCACTGCCTGGTATGGCAACTGCTCGGCCTCCGACCGCAAGGCACTACAGCGGGTAGTGCGTACGGCCCAGTACATCACTGGGGCCAAGCTTCCTGCCATCCAGGACCTCTATACCAGGCAGTGTCAGAGGAAGGCCCTAAAAATTGTCAAAGACTCCAGCCACCCTAGTCTAATCATAGACTGTTCTCTCTGCTACCGCATGGCAAGCGGTGCCGGAGCGTCAAGTCTAGGTCCAAAAGGCTTCTTAACAGCTTCTACCCCTAAGCCATAAGACTCCTGAACAGCTAATCAAATGGCTACCCGGACTATTGGTTACACTCTTTTACGCTGCTGTGATGAGGTGATTTGAAGGAGTCAGGCGCAGGAGGGTAAATCACAGAATAACAGGATTTATTCCGGAATACAGAGTTACGCAATAAAGCATCAAAACAGTCCAGTGCGCAAAATAGGAGCACTGAAACCATGAAGGCACACAGGGAAAATAACCCAGTGATACAAAATACAAGGAGCTCCACCGAGCTTCACTAATATCACAATATACAATCACACACAAAGACAAGGGGGCAGAGGGAACACGTATACAGGTACTGATGAGGGCATATGAACCAGGTGTGTGTAATAAACAAGACAAAACAAATGGAATGATGAGATGAGGAGCGGCAGTGGCTAGAAGGCCAGTGACGACAAACGCCGAAGCCTGACCTTACAAGGAGAGGAGGCAGCCTCGGAGGAAGTCGTGACAGTACCCCCCCCCCCCCCCCCCACCCCCCCCCCCCCTTGATGCGCAGCTCCAGCAGCGCGCCGACACCGGCCTCGGGGACGACCAGGAGGACGCGGAGCAGGGCGAGCCGGATGGCGACGGTGGATATCCCTCACCGGGACCCAGCACCGCTCCTCCGGACCTCACCCCTGCCAATCCACGAGGTACTGAAAGACCCCCACCCGACGCCTCAAATCCAGGATGGAATGGACGGAGTATGCCGGGGCCCCCTCGATGTCCAGAGGAGGCGGATGGACATCCCGCACCTCATACTCCTGGAGCGGACCAGCCACCACCGGCCTGAGGAGAGACACATGGAACAAGTGGTTAATACGATAATTTGGAGGGAGTAATAACCTATAAGTAACCTTGTTTATTCTCCTCAAGACTTTGAACGGCCCCACAAACTGCGGGCTCAGCTTCTGGCAGGGCAGGCGGAGGGGCAGATTCCGGGTCGAGAGCCAGACCCGATTACCCGGTACGAAGTCCGGGGCCTCACTGCGGTGGCCATCAGCATTGGCCTTCTGGCGACGCACGGCACGTTGGAGGCGGACGTGGGCAGCGTTCCATGTCTCCTCCGCGCGCCAAAAACAGTCATCCACCACAGTAGCCTCGGTCTGGCTCTGATGCCACGGTGCCAGAACCGGCTGATAAACTAAAACACATTGAAATGGCGTTAGGTTAGTGGAGGAGTGGCGGAGAGAGTTCTGGGCATATTCGGCCCATGGCAAGAACACCGACCACTCCCCCGGCCGGTCCTGGCAGTAGGACCGCAGGAACCTACCCACATCCTGATTCACCCGTTCTACCTGCCCATTAGACTCGGGGTGAAAACCAGAGGTCAGGCTGACCGAGACCCCCAGACGTTCCATGAACGCCTTCCAGACCCTGGATGTGAACTGGGGACCCCGGTCAGACACTATGTCCTCTGGCACCCCGTAGTGCCGGAAGACGTGTGTAAACAGGGCCTCCACAGTGTGCAGGGCCGTGGGGAGACCGGGCAGATGAAGGAGGCGGCAGGCTTTGGAAAAGCGGTCCACAACGACCAGGATGATGGTGTTACCTTGAGAAAGGGGAAGATCAGTAAGGAAGTTAATACACAAGTGGGACCATGGCCGTTGTGGAACTGGTAAAGGCTGTAACTTACCCGCTGGGAGGTGCCTAGGTGCCTTACTCTGGGCGCACACCGAGCAGGAGGAGACATACACCCTCACATCCTTAGCCAAGGTAGGCCACCAGTACTTTCTGGTCAGGTAGCGCACTGCACGACCGATACCTTGGTGACCAGAGGAGGGGGACGTGTGTGCCCAATATATCAGACGGTCACGGACAAGAGAAGGCACGTACTGCAGCCCAGCTGGACACTGAGGTGGAGATGGCTCTGTGCATAACGCCCGCTCTATGTCCGCATCCATCGCCCATACTACCGGCGCCACAATGCAGGAGGCCGGGAGTATGGGGGTGTTGTCTATGGGCCTCTCCTCTGGGTCGTACAGCCGTGACAGTGCGTCTGCCTTCATGTTCTTCGTACCTGGGATGTAAGATAGTGTAAAGTCAAACCGGGTGAAGAATAGGGCCCACCTGGCCTGGCGAGGGTTCAGCCTCCTCGTTGCCCGGATGTACTCCAGGTTACGGTGGTCCGTCCAGACGAGGAAAGGGTGTTTCGCCTCCTCTAGCCAGTGCCTCCACACGGTCAGGGCTCGGACAACAGCCAACAGCTCCCGATCACCAACGTCGTAGTTCTGCTCCGCCGGGCTGAGCTTCTTGGAGAAGAAGGCACAGGGGTGGAGCTTGGGTGGCGTGCCCGAGCGTTGAGATAGGACAGCGCCTATCCCTACCTCGGATGCATCCACCTCCACTACGAACGGTAGTGATGGATCGGGATGGGCCAGTACCGGGGCTGAGGTGAACAGAACCCTCCGTTTACTGAAGGCCCTGTCAGCCTCAGCAGACCAGCGGAGCCGGGACGGCCCACCCTTCAATAGTGATGTGATGAGAGCGGCGACGTTGCCAAAGCCCCGGATAAACCTCAGATAGTAGTTGGCAAAGCCTAATAAAGTGCTGCACCTCCTTTACCGTGGTTGGAGTCTGCCAATTACGCACGGCTGAAATGCGATCTCCCTCCATCTCCACACCTGAGGTGGTAATGCGTTATCAGAGGAAGGAGACGGACTGTTGGAAAAACAGACACTTTTCTGCCTTGGCATAAAGGTCATGTTCCAACAGTCAGGCTAGCACTTTGCGAACCAGGGACACATGCTCGGCGCGAGTAGCGGAATACACCAAAATGTCATCGATGTAGACCACTACACCGCGACCAAGTATGTCCCGAAACACCTCGTTCACAAAGCACTGGAAGACGGATGGAGCATTCATCAAACCGTAAGGCATCACCAGGTATTTGTAATGCCCCGTGGTGGTGCTGAATGCTGTCTTCCACTCGTCCCCCTCTCCGGAGATCTAATTTTGTGAAGAAGCGCGCACCACGCATTGACTTGATCAGAGATGGAATGTGGGGTAGAGGATAACTATAACGTATTGTCCCCTTGTTCAGTGCTCGGTAATCAATGGAAGGGCGCAGACCTCCGTCTTTCTTCTTCACAAAAAAGAAACTCGAGGAGGCAGGTGAAGTGGAGGGACGTATGATCCCCTGGCGCAGGGACTCGGAAATGTATGTCTCCATAGCCTCCGTTTCAGCCTGCGACAGGATACACATGACTCCTGGGAGGCACAGCGTCTACCCAGAGGTTTATCGCGCAATCCCCCCCCCAATGAGTTGGTAATTTGGTCGCCTGCGTTTTGGAAAACGTGTGCGCCAAATCAAGGTATTCGGGGGGAATGCGCACGGTGGAGGTACTGTCTGGACTTTCCACCGTGGTTGCACCAATGGGAACACCTAGACACCTACCCTGACACTCTCGAGACCACCCCGTGAGAACACTCTGCAGCCATGAAAAGGTGGGGTTGTGTAGTGCTAACCAGGGAAGACCTAACACAACAGGGAAATCAGGAGACTCAATAAAATAAAAAAAGTGACTTGCTCTCGATGAGTCTCGTGCGTAACCATAGTGACTGGTGCTGTAACTTCCCTAACGAACCCGGACCCTAATGGTCGACTGTCAAGTGCTCTGATGGGGAGTGGAATTGATAGGGGAACCAATGTAATGCCTAGACTATGTGAAAATGACCTGTCCATAAAGTTCCCAGCTGCGCCTGAATCGACCAGCGCCTTACACTGGGGAACTACAATGTAATCAGGAAAGTGAATGGGTAGGGTACAGTGTGCAGCAGAGGGCTCTGAACGAGTGTGGGTGTTCAATACCTGGGGTGCCGCCTCCAGACCCAAAAGAACGCTGAAGACATTGTGAAGGAGAATGTGCTCTCGCGCCATGAGAGTGACACTGGCGCTGTCGTCCTCTGTTCTCCCGGATCGCCGCTCCACCCAGCTCCATCATCTCGTGATCCAGGTTGGAGGGGGGGGGTGGGGTTGGAACGGGCAGGCTCCTTCCAGGACGTCCTCTAGCAGCCAGCAGGTTGTCCAACCAGGTGGCCATGTCCACCAGTTGGTTGAAGGACAACATGGTGTCCCGGCAGGCTAGCTCCCTTCGGATGTCCTCTCGCAGATGGCACCGGAAGTGGTCGATGAGGGCCCGCTCGTTCCACCCGGACCCAGCCGCTAGAGTCCGAAACTCTAGGGTGAAGTCCTGCACGGTCCTTGTCCCCTGTCTCAGGTGGACCAGCCACTCGCCCGCCTCTCGACCCTCGGGTGGGTGGTCGAAGACTGCCTGGAAGAGGTGAGCGAACTCCCCGTAGTTGTCCAACGCGGCTCCTCCTACACTCCAAACAGCGTTGGCCCACTCCAGGGCTTTCCCCGAGAGACAGGAGACGAGGGAGGACACCTCGATGGAGCCGGGTTGATGTTTGAATAATATAGCTCCAGTTGTAGGAGGAATCCCTGGCAGAGAGCAGCTGCCCCGTCGAAATCCCGTGGTCGGGAGATATGGATCCCTCTGGGTGCTGGGGTGTGGGTGGCTGGATCCGGTCGCCCAGCTGGTCCCGGCAGATCGGGTCCTCTCCTCTCCAGGCGTTGGACGACCTGGAGAACCCGATCCATCACTTCTCCCAAGCTGGCTACCATCGTCGAATGCTCCCGGACCCGTGCCACGACTCCAGGCATGTGCTCCTCTCCTGCTGACTCCATGGCGGGTGTGTGATTCTGTGATGAGGTGATTTGAAGGAGTCAGGCGCAGGAGGGTAAATCACAGAATAACAGGATTTATTCCGGAATACAGAGTTACGCAATAAAGCATAAAAACAGTCCAGTGCTCAAAACAGGCGCACTGAAACCAAGAAGGTACACGGGGAAAATAACCCGGTGATACAAAATACAAGGAGCTCCACCGAGCTTCACTAATCTCACAATATACAATCACACACAAAGACAAGGGGGCAGAGGGAACACTTATATAGGTACTGATGAGGGAATATGAACCAGGTTTGTGTAATAAACAAGACAAAACAAATGGAATGATGAGATGAGGAGCGGCAGTGGCTAGAAGGCTGGTGACGACAAACGCAGAATCCTGCCCGAACAAGGAAAGGAGGCAGCCTCGGAGGAAGTCGTGACAGCTGCTGCTACTCTCTGTTTATTATCTATGCATAGTCCCTTTAACTCTACCTACATGTACATATTACCTCAATTACCTCGACTAACCTGTGCCCCCGCACATTGACTCTGTACCGGTACCCCCTCACTACTGTTATTTCACTGCTGCTCTTTAATGATTTTTAACTTATTTCTTTTTTACTTAGCACTTTTTTATTTTTTTACTGCATTGTTGGTTAAGGGCTTGTAAGCATTTCACCTGTTGTATTCATGCATGTGACAAATACAATTTGATTTGATTTGATTTGATTTAAATAAAATATTTTATTGATCATAGTGATTCATGAGTACTCCTGAGTGGCGCAGTGGTCTAAGGCACCGCATCGCAGTGCTAACTGTGCCACTAGAGATCCTGGTTCGAATCCAGGCTCTGTCGCAGCCGGCCGCGACCAGGAGACTCATGGGCGGCGCACAATTGGCCCAGCGTCGTCCAGGGTAGGGGAGGGAATGGCTGGCAGGGATGTAGCTCAGTTGATAGAGCATGGCGTTTGCAACGCCAGGATTGTGGGTTCGTTTCCCACGGGGGGGCAGTATAAAAAAATATGTATTCACTAACTGTAAGTCGCTCTGGATAAGAGCGTCTGCTAAATGACTAAAATGTAAATGTAAAATGAGTATCATTAAAACAGGTTAATATGCTCCACCATCATCGGACAACTATATAGAAAGCCCTTAAATTGCTGAAATAAGTTAATAAAATAATTGAAGAGAGAATAGTCAGATTAATATATACCTTACACGGACATGGTGGTGTAGCAGGATTCAGGAAGATCGGAGTACCTTGAACCAAGGTTGTGAGTTCAAATGTCAGGTGAGGACATGTTGAATAATAATTTCTGATTAATTGAACACGCACATTGTTATCATGTAAGTGTGTCAAATATGTAAGTTGAAAACACTGTATCTTAAAAGCATTGTGTGTGAGTATCCCTTACCTTGCCAAGAGACAATGAGCTGTGAATGTATCAGGGGTTCACCAATCAGGGCCTTGATGGGCTTGGCAACAGTAACAAGACGTGATGTGTAATGATCTTTTTTGGACACATTTTTGCAACGTTCCCATGAAACATGTCTAGAACATACATATCTTATGTTCTGAGAACATGGCAACCATGTTCTGTATATGTTTGGTGGGACATTGATGGAATATTCTCCTAACCCTCAGAAAACTGGACACAAATGTTTTTGCAACGTTCCCATGAAACGTGTCCAGAACATGAATATCTTATGTTCTGAGAACATGGTAACCATGTTCTGGGTAAGTTCTATTTGACATTAAAGGAATGGTCTCTTGGAAACAATCCTTGCACATCACGGGAACATTTCTATGAAAATGTTAGTTAATGACCTAATGAGACTCTTAAGGGAACGTTTTTTTTGTTTTTGGTGGGGCAATGTGTTACTTAGAGACAGATCAATGAAGAGGGCAAGGGAATCATGGGCTGATTCGAATGCCTTTTTCTGTATAATTGCCAACCAGAAACGTAGCCTAGCCTACCACTGACTCTTTAGTATTTTTCTCTCTGTTTTTTATTTGCATTTATGCGTACATTGTTCACAGTCCCACAACTGGGCTGTCCAATTGTTTTTCAGATACCTCTCTTGCCCCATGATATAGTACTCCACTAAATGTCCAATGACTGCAATGAAAGTATTATGATATGTGAGACTGAAGGTCACCACTTTAATAACAGCTTTTACGCCACATAGACTACTTGTGGCTTGAGCTCACATGCATGGATCACTAATTCTCTTCTGCTTGGCCATTCTCTTAATCATAATAGTTAATTCAAAAAATATTCAAGAGCATGATTCCTTTATAGCTGCTATCCCTCTTGAACTACTAACCTTCAATATTACCTCACATTACTCTCAATATTACCCACAGATGTAATT
Source organism: Coregonus lavaretus (assembly GCF_964263955.1). NCBI lineage: Eukaryota > Metazoa > Chordata > Actinopteri > Salmoniformes > Salmonidae > Coregonus > Coregonus lavaretus. Next base: position 24,441,392 of record NC_140001.1, on the reverse strand, counting down.
GATAATCAATCTATAAAAGCACACCAGCAGCTGAACACTTGCAGCATGCAGCTTTTGTATTTATACTGAACAAAAATATAAACTCAACATGCAATAATTTCAAAGATTTTACTGAGTTACAGTTCATACAGTGAGGGAAAAAGTATTTGATCCCCTGCTGATTTTGTACGTTTGCCCACTGACAAAGACATGATCAGTCTATAAATTTAATGGTAGGTTTATTTGAACAGTGAGAGACAGAATAACAACAACAAAATCCAGAAAAACGCATGTAAAAAATGTTGTAAATTGATTTGCATTTTAATGAGGGAAATAAGTATTTGACCCCTCTGCAAAACATGACTTAGTACTTGGTGGCAAAACCCTTGTTGGCAATCACAGAGGTCAGACGTTTCTTGTAGTTGGCCACCAGGTTTGCACACATCTCAGGAGGGATTTTGTTCCATTCCTCTTAGCAGATCTTCTCCAAGTCATTAAGGTTTCGAGGCTGACGTTTGGCAACTCTAACCTTCAGCTCCCTCCACAGATTTTCTATGGGATTAAGGTCTGGAGACTGGCTAGGCCACTCCAGGACCTTAATGTGCTTCTTCTTGAGCCACTCCTTTGTTGCCTTGGCCGTGTGTTTTGGGTCATTGTCATGCTGGAATACCCATCCACGACCCATTTACAATGCCCTGGCTGAGGGAAGGAGGTTCTCACCCAAGATTTGACGGTACATGGCCCCGTCCATCGTACCTTTGATGCGGTGAAGTTGTCCTGTCCCCTTAGCAGAAAAACACCCCCAAAGCATAATGTTTCCACCTCCATGTTTGACAGTGGGGATGGTGTTCTTGGGGTCATAGGCAGCATTCCTCCTCCTCCAAACAAGGCGAGTTGAGTTGATGCCAAAGAGCTCGATTTTGGTCTCATCTGACCACAACACTTTCACCCAGTTCTCCTCTGAATCATTCAGATGTTCAATGGCAAACTTCAGACGGCCCTGTATATGTGCTTTCTTGAGCAGGGGGACCTTGCGGGCGCTGCAGGATTTCAGTCCTTCACGGCGTAGTGTGTTACCAATTGTTTTCTTGGTGACTATGGTCCCAGCTGCCTTGAGATCATTGACAAGATCCTCCCGTGTAGTTCTGGGCTAATTCCTCATCGTTCTCATGATCATTGCAACTCCACGAGGTGAGATCTTGCATGGAGCCCCAGGATGAGGAAGATTGACAGTTATTTTGTGTTTCTTCCATTTGCGAATAATCGCACCAACTGTTGTCACCTTCTCACCAAGCTGCTTGACGATGGTCTTGTAGCCCATTCCAGCCTTGTGTAGGTCTACAATCTTGTCCCTGACATCCTTGGCGAGCTCTTTGGTCTTGGCCATGGTGGAGAGTTTGGAATCTGATTGATTGATTGCTTCTGTGGACAGGTGTCTTTTATACAGGTAACAAGCTGAGATTAGGAGCACTCCCTTTAACAGTGTGCTCCTAATCTCAGCTCGTTACCTGTATAAAAGACACCTGGGAGCCAGAAATCTTTCTGATTGAGAGGGGGTCAAATACTTGTTTCCCTCATTAAAATGCAAATCAATTTATAACATTTTTGACATGCGTTTTTCTAGATTTTTTTGTTGTTATTCTGTCTCTCACTGTTCAAATAAACCTAGCATTAAAATTATAGACTGATCATTTCTTTGTCAGTGGGCAAACGTACAAAATCAGCAGGGGATCAAATACTTTTTTCCCTCACTGTATAAGGAAATCAGTCAATTGAAATAAATTCATTAGGCCCTATGGATTTCACATGACTGGGAATACAGATATGCATCTGTTGGTCACAGATACCTTTTTAAAAAGGTAGGGGCGTGGATCAGAAAACCAGTCAGTATCTGGTGTGACCACCATTTGCCTCATGAAGCGTGACAAATCTCCTTCGCATAGAGTTGATCAGGCTGTTGATTGTGGCCTGTGGAATGTTGTCCCACTCCTCTTCATTAGCTGTGCGAAGTTGTTGGATATTGGCGGGAACTGGAACACGCTGTAGTACACGTCTATCCAGAGCATCCCAAACATGCTCAATGGGTGACATGTCTGGTGAGTATGCAGGCCATGGAAGAACTGGCACATTTTCAGCTGCCAGGAATTGTGTACAGATCCTTAAGACATGGGGTCGTGCATCATCATGCTGAAACATGAGGTGATGGCGATGTATGAATGGCACGACAATGGGCCTCAGGATCAAATTGCCATCGATAAAATGCAACTGTGTTCTCTGTCCGTAGTTTACGCCTTTCAATACCATAACCCCACTGTCACCATGGGGCACTCTGTTCACAACGTTGACATCAGCAAACCGCTCAACCACTTGACACCATACATGTGGTTTGCGGTTGTGAGGCCGGTTGGACATACTGCCAAATTCTCTAAAGCAGGTTGGAGGCGGTTTATGGTAGAGAAATTAACATGAAATTATCTGGCAACAGATCTGGTGGACATTCCTGCAGTCAGCATGCCAATTGCACGCTCCCTCAAAACATGAGACATCTGTGGCATTGTGTTCATGCTATGTAATTATCATGCTGTTTAATCAGCTTCTTGATATGCCACACTTGTCAGATGGATGGATTAACAGGGATGTTAACATTTTAGAGAAATAAGCTTTTTCTGCGTATGGAAAAGTTCTGTGCTCTTTTATTTCAACTCATGAAACATGGGACCAACACTTTACATGTTGCGTTTACATTTTTGTTCAGTGTAAGTTAGATGTTTTACCACACAGTACCACAACCACTCTCCACTATTCCCCTAAACAACCCCTAGGGACGGTGCTTTCATTCAGATCAGTGTTTCTCAACCTCTGACCGTGGACAGGCACCGGTCCCTGGGATGACACCGATGTATTCTCATCTCAAGTGCTAGTTTGAATGTAAGCGGTTCTACAAGCGGGAAGGACTATAGCCTGCTGGTCCCCTAAAAAAAGTTGAGAAAGCTGGTTTAAGAAAATAGTGCTGAACAAGTAGATAACGTTTTACCTCCCACTTCATTCATAGCGTCAACATGTTAATTCCCAGGATGCTCATTTTAACAGATGCGCTTACAGTATGTTTACTGACATAAACATATACGCTTTTTGAGTGTCCTTATCTTTTTTCCCTGTTTCTGCAGGATCCCTGATGCGACGTAGATGGCTCATGATCCCATTGTTGGTGCAGGGCTGGCTGCTAGCGTCTCCAATCAGTGTTCGTGAGCGAGCCTGTCCTCAAAGCTGTAGATGTGATGGGAAAATAGTATACTGTGAGTCCAATGCCTTCCGGGATGTGCCAAACAATGTGTCTGTGGGATGCCAGGGCCTCTCTCTGCGCTACAACAGTTTAGTGAATCTCAGAGCTAGTCAGTTCTCAGGCCTCAGTCAGCTTGTTTGGCTTTATCTCGACCACAATTACATTAACACAGTGGACAGCCAAGCCTTCCATGGGGTATGGAGGCTCAAGGAGTTGATTCTCAGCTCTAACAAGATCACACAGCTACAAAACAACACTTTCCATACTGTTCCTAACTTACGCAATCTTGACCTCTCTTACAACAAGCTGCAGGCCCTCCAACCCAGTCAATTTCAGGGCTTGCGGAAGTTGCTTAGTCTCCACTTGCGGTCCAATTCCCTGAAAACTGTCCCAATGCGGGTTTTTCAGGATTTGCGCAATTTGGAGTTCCTCGATCTTGGCTACAATCGATTGCGAAGCCTCACTCGAAATGCTTTTGCTGGGCTGCTCAAGTTGATCGAGCTTCATTTGGAACACAACCAATTCTCCAAGATCAACTTCTCTCACTTTCCCCGCCTCACCAAGCTCCGGGCACTCTATTTGCAATGGAACCGAATTAAGTCAATAAACCAGGGTCTTACCTGGACGTGGACGTCTTTGCAAAAGCTGGACCTCTCTGGAAATGAATTGCAAGTAGTGGATGCCAGTACGTACCAATGTCTCCCCAACCTACAGACCCTGAACTTGGACTCCAACAAGCTTAGCAACATGTCCCAGGAGACAGTGGATTCCTGGATCTCCCTCTCCACCATCAGCCTAGCTGGTAATGTGTGGTACTGTAGCCCTAGCATCTGCCCCTTAGTGGCCTGGCTGAGGAACTTCAAGGGGAACAAGGAGACCACTATGATTTGTGCTGGGCCTAAGGAGGCCCAGGGAGAGAAAGTGATAGATGCAGTAGAGACATTTAGTATCTGTAAGGTCACTCCCACCACCCCTTTTGTCTCAACCACAGCCTCCGTCAACATCCCATCTCAGCCTGAGCTCCTGCCCCTTCCCACTTTGTCCAGGGTTGAGGAGGAGTTGACTCGCAGTGCTACGGCCATTCTGTCTCCTTCAGGGGTCTCCCCAACCACCCCAGAGCAGGACTTTGAGTATGTGTCTCTCCATAAGATTATTGCTGGCTGTGTGGCACTTTTCCTGTCAGTGGCTATAATTCTCCTGGTTATTTTTGTGTCCTGGAAGCGCTACCCCAGCAGCATTAAGCAGCTCCAGCAGCGCTCCATGGTCAAAAAGCGGCGAAAAAATGTGCGGGAAACAGAAAGCACCTTAAGCTCGCCTCTGCAAGAGTATTATGTGGACTACAAACCTGCAAACTCTGAAACTATGGATGTGCTGGTTAATGGGACTGGACCCTACACATACACAATCTCAGGCTCCAGAGAATGTGAGGTATGATCCGTCGCCCTCCTAAAATCCTTTCCACTGCGGGGCACCAGAGGTAAATTTCTCCGTGAATTTGGAGATAAAAATATATTTTAAAAGATTCTCCTCTTGCTGTGTTTGTTTGTTGGATAGGAAATATGAGTCAATGCATCGTGACTTGAGTCATAACATGCCAGGCTAGTTCAGATCCATTTGTAAACCCAGGTCATGTTGTAAAGTACAGTATGCCTCTTTCAGTCAAAAAATAAGCATCATGAATTGATTGAATTGATTGAGAGAGAGTGAAGCTCGAGCTTGAGCTTTCTTGTACTCCTGTTTGAATTCATGTCTTACAGTGCCCTGTAGGCAAAATAGAATGATTGCTTCCTTTTTTTAAAGATCAAGTCACTGTGCAGTGAGTCTTTACCTATCATGTGTATATTTGCTACGACAGTATACCTTGCCGATGGCTTTATCTGTGGTAAAATGTCACTATTGTCTTATTTGAACTCTCTCTCTCTCTCTCTCTCTCTCTCGCTCTCTCTTTCTCTCTCTCTTACTTTCTTGATTGTGATAAATTGATAGAGGCTATACCATTATCACCTCTCGGGTGTAATGGCTGGTATATTATGGTGTAATGGCTGGTAATGGCTGTGGTCCTCTGTAGCTCAGCTGGTAGAGCACGGCGCTTGTAACGCTAAGGTAGTGGGTTCGATCCCCGGGACCACCCATACACAAAAAAAATTTATGCACGCATGACTGTAAGTCGCTTTGGATAAAAGCGTCTGCTAAATGGCATATTATTATTATTTATTATTATTACATGACAATAAAGCTCAGTAAAGGTGTTGAATTATCAAGTACAGGAGATCCTCAGTAGAAAACAGTCTATTTCTATTGAGATAAGTTCGATCTACAGTATTATCTCAAACCTGCCTCTCTCTCTCTCTCTCTCTCTCTCTCTCTCTCTCTCTCTCTCTCTCTCTCTCTCTCTCTCTCTCTCTCTCTCTCTCTCTCTCTCTCTCTCTCTCTCTCTCTCACTGTGTAGTGAGCTACACTGAGTGGTTTAGAACTGAGTCATAGAGGAATGTATACTGTAGAGCAGTGTTTCCCAACCAGGGGTACTTGGCCTATCCACAGGGGGTACTTGAGAAGACTCATGAGCCCATAGGCCTACTGGTAAAATGCACATGAGGGGTACTTCAGGGGTACTCCGGGCAAAGCAAAATTCAGTTAGTGGTACAGTAACCGAAAAAGGTTGGAAACCACTGAGGTAGAGGTAGAAGGGAAAGGTAGAGTAGTGAGGAGAAGAAAAGTAGAAAGAAGGTTCATGGACTACAAATGTATTCCCTATACTACATTTACCCTTTAACATATCACCACTATTGTAGCCAACCACCTGTGTTTCCTCTGATGTCTCTCAAAGCCTCATTTTATAAAGATTAAGCGGATTTATGGTCAACAGTTCATTGATTTATTTCCCAGCCAAAATAATAATTGGAAAGAGAAGGGACATTGCGTAATAGCGCCACCAGATTATACTTTTTCTGACATAGGGAGCCCCAGCAAATCTCGTACTGTTAAGCCTTACAAATTGAGCGTAACAATAATGTGAACTGATATTATGGCCCTCTGGCCCCCTGAATTACAAGGCATCTAATCATATTAAGCCAGTCTATTTCGCACATTTTACCTTACAGCTGCAGTATTACAGTATACCGTACTTTGCAATAATACTTATCAAAAGTAAAGCAATGGCATTCATAACTTGACTACTGAAGATGGAAATTCATGCTGCATAGTTGGTCTTCTTTGTACATGACCAATTCTCAGGACCACAACCAGACGCTAAGGGATTGAGAGAGGAAGTCGGAGAGAAAGACTTATTGATTTGCCCATACTTAATTAAGCACTTTTGCGTGTGCCCTCTCTTTCCCTGATGCCATGTATCTGTCTTCCCCTGTAATGCTGCTTGTTGGCTTTTGGCAGAATGGTAGATTATGATTAACAGGGCATGCTTTGCTCAGGGAGATATAGTAGTGCCATTTGAGTCTGCACCTTTCTCTCTGACTCAGTGTTCCCTTTGGTAGCCAAAAAGCACATACACATTGGAGTGGAGAAAGGTTGCTCAAGAAGTGCACCAATATTATAGAAGGTAGTTTCTATTTCCTATAATATTTTAGCACCACTTACCAGTGCTTTCCTCCTTACAGTATGTTTTTCTCCATTTCCTCCTCAAGTATCTCAAATCCCACATAACATACCGAAGGCGAAAGCACAAATGTATTTTAGATGCATGTTCTCAGGAATGTCATCCATTATTAAGTGCACAGGTGCAGAACAGTTTCTAGTCAGGAGGATGTCCTCTGCAGAACATTTCTCAACCACAGTCTGCAGGAGAAAGCTGAGGTGAGAAGGACTGAGGCAGTCTAGCTCTCATATGAGAATGGGGCGATTCCAAACCAGGACAGCCCAAAAATATTTTGGGTATCTCAAATTGTCATGGCAATTCTCACATAGAAACTTAATAGGGAGGAAGGATGTTTGACATGCTTTTTACATTTGTGTCACAACTATTTAAAAACAAATCATGATGAAAGTTAGTCTGACGACTCACATTAAATTATTCCGCTGCTCTGTCGTTCGCTACATACTTTAGTCTGAGACTACCATCATTGAAGTAATTTGTGGTGACAATGGGCATATTGTTATACAAAACAAAGTCATCACTGATTGGATCATCTCTAACCAATCAGAGTATCAAAGCCAATGACAAATGTTCAAACCGCCGCTTTACTCACGTGTGTTCTGGCTCTGGCCCAACCCATCGGTTTCTGGACCAATCAGACGGCCCCGAATGTGTTCGAGCTCGGTGAAACGTCGGGGAGGTACTCAAGACTCATTGCGGAGAAGAAACTAACATCCATGGGCGTGGCATAGCGTAGCGTTTGGCCGGAGGAAGGAGTTTGGGTAGCCAAGCAAGATGAAAGTGGCCATTTTAGGTCCTTTTTAGACCTATACATGCCTCCTGTAAGACCCTATTGTCCGTGAACCGTACCTGATACAGACAACATCTTGGTGTTGTTATACTCACAAAATGTCACATTCATTTATTCAACATCAAAAATATGTACTGTATATTAATATTTCAAAGTACCCTTGCATCCTGTAAGATCCTATGATCCGTGAACCGCACATGATACAGACAACATCTTGCTGTCATTATACTCCTTATAGTGTGCTTGAAAAATATTATATTAACATCTCAATGTACCCCTTTTGATTTAGTTAATTTTTAGACATATTGTTTGGAACAATATACTCTTCAAACACGTCACATTTCCAGAGAGGGCTCTCTGCTACTTTTGAAGATATGACCCATTTTATACATAGAAATTGACAATATAGGTCATTAACCAATCACAGCCCTCCTTTAGGATTGCACATTCAGTGGAAAGAGTTCCCTTTGAATTCATTTTCCCATTCACTGTGTTGGTGGTGCTCATAAAATGTATCATAACTTCAAAACTAGCAGAGAGCCCACTCTGGAAATGTGATGTACTTGTAGAGCATATTTTTCCAAACAATATGTCTTAAAATGAACTAAATCAAAAGGGGTACATTGAGATGTTAATATAATTTTTTTAAAGCACACTATAAGGAGTATAATGACAGCAAGATATTGTCTGTATCATGTGCGGTTCACGGATCATAGGATCTTACAGGATATTGAGTTGCACCCCATTTGCCCTCCGAACAGCCTCAATTCATTGGGCATGGACTACAAGGTGTTGAAAGCGTTCCACAGGGATGCTGGCCCATGTTGACTCCAATGCGTCCCACAGTTGTGTCAAGTTGGCTGGATGTCCTTTGGGTGGTGGACCATTCTTGATACACACGGGAAACTGTTGAGTGGGAAAACCCCAGCAGCGTTGCAGTTCTTGACACACTTAAACCGGTGCGCCTGGCACCTACTACCATACCCCGTTCAAAGCCACTTACATTTTTTTGTCTTGCCCATTCGCCCTCTGAATGGCACACATACACAATCCATGTCTCAATTGTCTCAAGGCTTAAAAATCCTTCTTTAACCTGTCTCCTCCCCTTCATCTACACTGATTGAAGTGGATTTAACAAGTGACATCAATAAGGGACTAAAAAGGCCATAAAATGGCCACTTTCATCATGATTGTCAAAAGAAAATGTTGTGATACAAATGTAAAAAGCATGTCAAACATCCTCCCAAATGAAGTATCTATGTGACAATTGTCAGAACAATCTGAGATACCAAAAATATTTGGGGGCTGTCCTGGCTTGGAATCGTCCAATGTGGTATATGAGAGCATTAATGGAAGACTTAATCTGGTTTCTGCTGGCAGAATAACTAATAGCCTTGCAGATGAAAAGAGCAGAGGTTTTCCTCATCTCTGTTATCCCTTGTCTTCTCCTCCTCAATGGGCAGCCAGAGCAGTTGGAAATGTAATAGGATTTTTGTAGTTCTCTTTTATGCCAAACTGTCCTCTGAATATGAGACAATTAACATTTTAATTACAGTTTTGGGCACATTCCATTTTCAGGTGGAAACATTTCAAGCCCCAATAGCCCTATTTTCTTGTCTCTACATTCTCCTTTTGCCCTCCGTCTTGCTTTGTAATGTAAAAGCTGTTAGTTTGTGTTTTCAAGCTGTGATCTCATGTTACAACCTGGTCTCAGAGCATTTCGTATTATTCTGTATGTAAATCCGAGGAAACACTATTTAGTATGATATGTTACGTTTCGTATGGTATGTATTCATTTGTGGATGTGCATCATCCTTTTCGTATGACATGTTACTAATTAGCAAAATGTACACTATGTTACGAATTTGCAAAATGTACAATATGTTATGAATTTGAATTGCTGGCTAACATTAGCTAGGCTAGGAGTTATGGTTAAGGTTAGGGTTAAGGCTAGGAGTTAGGTTAAAGGGTTAAGGTTAGGGTTAGGGTTAGGGGAAGGGTTAGCTAAAAGGGTTAAGGTTAGGTTTAGGGGGAGGGTTAGCTAACATGCTAAGTAGTTTGCAAAGTAGCTGAAAAGTATTAAGTACTTGAAAAGTTGCTAATTAGCTAAAATGCTAAAGTTGTCCATGATGAGGTTCGAACACACAACCTTTGGGTTGCTAGACGTTCATGTTCTACGGCTACCTATCCACCCCAACCAACCAACCACCCTCCTTTCATTTTTGCTTTAAGTAACCTTCTTTGTATGTAACCATATCAAACGTAACATATCATGCTAATTTGGGTGTCTCGGATTTACCTTTACTATGTTACTTCTAGTCTATGAGATCAGGCTGCATGTCGAGGGTTAGTGAGTCATTCAGTACAGACGGAGATGTAATGATAGAGAAAAGCCCATAATCCTGCCTTTCTCTTTGGCTCCCCTGGTCTGTTTCTGTCTCAAGTATAACTCCCTTTCTTTGAAATCAAGGAAAGAGTTTCTGTATAGGTTGATTTGATTGATAGAAATTGGATTAGAGTATGAGTATGGCTGAATCAGACATAGAGTAATCTCCTTGGTAAAACAGGTGGACAGCAACCTCCCAATATTCCTCAACAGTACTCAATGACAAGTTCATGATACCATTATTCAGATTAATCTTTTAAGCTTGAATCGGAATGGAGATGCCATGACCCAGTCCTTTATACTGATCCATTTTCCCTCCATTTTCTGAAAGGAAATATATTTGACTGATAATTAGGCACCCATTGTTTACAGGTACCCATGGTTGTATACCATTCTTACCTAATTTATCATCTCTGCTACAGCTGCTTGTAGCCTATAGTATATCAATAGATATAACTTTTGGCAATATAAAACATGATATTTCCAACTCTTTTTGTAAGGAAGAATCAGAATCAGATCCATTATGATTTAGTTTGATAAGGTTTTGTACATATCGGTGTTGCTGACATCTTCACCTTTAAAAAAAAACTCAAGTACCTCATGTGATGTTATTGCTGTTCTGCGCTGCATCCATGTCGTTGTCATGTGCTCCATTTCATTTTGTTGTTAAATTACATTTTGTGTGACACAGAGAGAGTGAGTGGATGGAAGTGGATTGGGAGGAAAGGGAGAGAGATCATTGTTCTGTAAAACATTGTCATCACAGATAAATCAGTTGGTGAGATTATCCTTTGACCAGAGAACAGAAGCATTTCATCAATTGGAGATCAGGACTTTGTATCAATCTCCCTCCCCATGCATGTTTGACATTATTGAATCCTCCCTGTTTCTGTCAATTCTTCTGGATCTCAGTCAATCTCTTTCTGTAGTGATTGAAGTCCAACAGCCAGACAGTATGCTGGAGGGCATGCTTAGTAAGAGAATGGTAGACTATCCAGTGTTTACATGAGTGACAGAAGAAGTTAAGTTGTTAAAATAAATTAATTTGCACCCAAATAAACAGGCATTATGAAATACAGTGTGACCATCTGTGCACTAACGATCAAGAATGAGATGAGCAAGACCCAAACTGGTTTGTGTGTGTGTGTGTGTGTGTGTGTGTGTGTGTGTGTGCATGCTTAGAGAATTAACTACAGTTGACACATTGTATTTATGGTTGTGTATTGAATCAAGGCTCTGCCTATGGAAAAGTCTTTATTGTGTCATCTTGACATTGAGTCTGGTTTCATTCACAGTTGAAGGCTAATCCTTGAACATAGTTATATGTTGAGTAGGTGTTGTTTTGATATTCTTAGAAACTATTTGATTGAAATGTATTGTAGCAAATTGGCAGAGTGTGCCAACCCAGAGATGTAATGGAGCCCTGTGAGAGCCCAGGCTAAAAGGTTAGTTGGTCGTTCTCCAGTGTCAAGGTTATCTAGACATGCCAAATTAGCAGTGTCCGAGTGAGATGAGGATGGGTAATGGCTCATGAGACAGGGGGTAGCCTTGAAGCTTATACAGAATTGAGAAACAATATGCCACTCAAAAAGCTGTCAGATACCATGAGGCTGATTGATGGAGGGACTTTTGACTTTTTGGGTATGCCGCCCTCGTAGGTTCAATTGATTTCATCACACTCACACTTCTCATGGCAACCTCGTTCTCAACTCTTTTGATCAAAACAAACTGTAGTTGGAGACGTCAGGTTGACTATAGGTGAATTAAAGCACCTCAAAGTCACGTTGATAAAACCCAATGTCTCACAGACTAGTTGTAGGCCTGTTGTTTTATTACAGAATTATGAGTCAGCTGAATACACATCAGCTAGCACCCATTATACACCCATTACAGAAATCTGAGGGTCTAAATCTGAAGCCTGCAGGACATAGTATGGAGGAAATATGGGGAGGTAAATATTGGTGAGGTAGTGTCAAGATTTAAGGGCATTGACAACCTGCCTGGTTTCGACTGTAATTCAGAAACTGTAATTTAGACCAACTGAGTTATAGCTCTCTCTCTCTCTCTCTCTCTCTCTCTCTCTCTCTCTCTCTCTCTCTCTCTCTCTCCCTCTCTCTCTGTCTCTCTCTCTCTCTCTCTCACCTTCCTTCCTCCCTCTCTCTATCTCTCTCCCTCTCACCTCCCTATCTCTGCCTCTCATTAATCATTTGCTGGTGACACAGACATTGCTCTGTGGCCCAGTCCCTCTGAAGGTCATGCCTTGTGAATCAGCAGACAGGACCCAGAGTGCAGCTCTACAAACAGGGGCCTGTAGCTGGCTCTGGAGAGATACTGAGTTCATGTCTTACACCGTGGCTAAAAAAATATTATGTGTCAGACAAGCAGAGCGATTTGAAACAGGATGAAATCTGAGAAAACACTATGCTTTTTGACATTGGATTGTGTTTGAGGGAACCTGACATAGAAGGGTAAGATAGAAATTTTTTTCAAAAAAAATGTACGCACTTCAAATGCACTTGCACTGATATTTGATGCTTGGACCCCAATGCCACTGTTGCCTCTCAAACAAGACTGCAATGAATCAGCATCTGAATACAAACCTGCAATGTGTTTTTTAGGACTCTTTTAGTTGTTTTGGCCAATTTAATTCACTTGAATTTACTTGTATTGCATTGGCTTAGTTATTTTGACAACATGAATGCTCGTACAGCATTTGTAAATCTGTCCTCAACGGAGGTCTGATGCAGTTTTTAGTGAGGAAAAACCACCCTCTCTTCTTCCCTCTACCCTCTCTTCCCTCCACTTTCTTCTCTCCTCTCTTTCTTTCCTCTCCCCTCTTTCCTCATCCTTCTCCTCTCTCCCCCTAAGCTCAGCCAGCCTTCATGGGAGTGCATACAATAAACAGCTCAGAAGGCTTAGTGGTCAGGGTACCTACTAACCATCTCATTGCCCCCCAAAATTGTATTTGTGCCCTTATTTACACCAAGGTCCTCTCAACACGGCCACAATGAGGAAAAAGGCCACCAGGCTGGCAGAAATGTTCAGTCGGCTAGAGGTTCAGTTACTTCAGTTGTCATGGCGCAATAAATTACCAATGAAGTGGCTGGCACCGGCTACTGCTTGGGGGATGCTGCTTCAGAATACTAATGTAATTTCGGTCTGAATCTGGACGAAGAGGGGGGGAAGCCTCAGGTTTGGCATTAACTGAAAAACAGGCTTTATATTTTGCTTTGAAAGGAATTTTCGCTTGATATGGTGAAATGGATTCAATTGTAGCAATCTCTTCAATAAAGCCATTGTGGCCATTGCTACAGCATGGACACAATGGTAACAACCAATAAGGATGTCATGGAGAGGCATTCCTAACCTTTTTGAAAGGACAGTATAATGGGGGGATATTTATTTGTCTATATAGGCTAGGATAATGACGTTAAAACTACACTTGCCTTTTGTGACGGGGGCTTCAGTGTGTGTGGGTGTGATAGATGAGTGGTCCATCTGAGGAGATTAATGGTTAAACCCTAATCTGCTTGTGTTATTTATTTCTGAAGAGAGCCCTGTTGGATAATCAAACTGTGGCAAAATGGATCCATTAAGCCTTGTAATCAATTACATTTAGTGCCCCCAATCCTGCATGGCTGAAAGAACAGATGTAGGCTAGTATTTCACCCAAACGCCAGTCAGCATCCTGAGCCTCACCAGTACTGCCACACCAGAATACACAGCTCCTGAATCAGCACCTTCAAAGGGATCTTTATGAAGATGATTGCCAGGTGCTAACTATAGGCCCTATCTGTTCCCTCCACTTCTCTATAACTCTCCTCGCCATAAAGCCATAAAGCCCTCCCTTTGTCATCTGATTTGTTGGTGACTGTGACGTCCTCTCCATCCCTTCTTTTTTTTTGTGTGACCAACTTTTATTTTTATTTTTTTGTAAGGGGTTCAGATCACAGACAGGCAATAATATTCAAATAGTACATGTATAAAGAAACAAAAAACACTTGAACAAAATATAAAATAAGCATTATTTATCCTGTCTGTCCCATCTCCCCTCTCCCTCCCCCCTTCTCAGTAGGTGTGACGCAGTCCTATTCCCCCTTCCCTCCCTCCCTCCCTCCCTCCCTCCCACCCTCCCTCCCGCCCTCTCTCCCCCCACGGGCTCATGTTGTGGACAATCTATGCATGAAACAAAACATCATGGGTAACTCATCTTATGTTTGTATAATTATTTGTGGGACCAAGGCACACATGAATAGAATCAGCCTGCAGACATCGATATTCGATACAGATATTCAAAATACAATTGATAAATTCAAACATGATTACATTACATTAACTCATAATAAGCTTTAAACCTTTTCGAATGCTCTACTGAATATATCTAATGTTGTTTCCTTGGCGTTGTTCAAAAGAGCTATGAAGAGCTCTAGTGAAAGAACGTCAAGGAAGTTTTGTAGCCATTGAGTTATGCTGAGCTTATGTGGAGGTTTTCCAACTGGTCACTAACATTATTTTTGCCGCAGTCAGTCCAGACAACCATACTCGTTTCTGGGGTACTATGAGAGTCAGTGAAGAGTCATCCTTCAACAATAATATATTGGGGAGATAGGGAATGGCAGCACCAACTATGCTCGACACAGACCTGGCAACCTGTGACCAAAAGGTCTTCACACCGGGGCAGTCCCACATCATGTGCATGTAGGTTCCAATATTTATTTGAGAACACAACAGACAATTTGGAATAGGAGCAAGTTTAAATTGGCAGCATTTCCGCGGAGTCAAATAACATCTGTGAATTAATTTGTAGTGTATTAGTTGATTATTCAAATTTCGGGAGGACATTGGGATATTGTTTCTGATTCTTTTCCAATCTGTATTTTGTTTGTAGTCTTTAAGATCTCTATTCCATACCGTAACTATTCCCATTGGTTTACGGAGAGCTTCTAGTAGTTTTTTATATAGATTGGATACAAAACCTCCACTTCTGTTTTGTCTGGCTAAAAACTCAGTGAGTGGATGGAATGGGAGTGGTTTACTCCACACATAGTGCAAAAAATACAAAAGACGAACCAGGTAAATTATACATATTTTTTAGGTCATGAAAGGATAATAAACCTGCATCATTCATTATTTCCCAAAGGTCTGTATTGAGTGGGTGATGACTGGTCCAAACTGAGTACGGCAAAATTTAGGAGATAAGGCAGAGAATAGTACATCTTTCAATGTAAATGGTGACACTATATTTTCCTCTATTTCCAACCAAGGAAGACATTTATCTTGATCAAACCATTTCTTAAGGGGGCAGAGCACTAGAGACAAAGCATAGAACTTGAAGTTGGGTACACCTAGACCCCCAAAACCTTTGGGTTGCTGGAGTGTAGTCATTTTAATTCTGGGACATTTCCCTTTCTATATAAAATTCAAGAATCAACTTTGAATCTTTTCCCAGTTACTAATGGCATGGACAAAGGAAGCATGCTAACAAATAAATTGAGTCTAGGCAAGAGACATTCATTTTGACTATCGAAATTCGACCTGATGAAGTTAATGTTAGATTGAACCATCTGTCGAGATCTGCTGTAATTGCAGTTGTGACTTTTTTGTAGTTCTTCGAAACAATTTTATCTAGAGACGGAAAAATGTAAATGCCCAGGTATTTAAAATGGGTCACAATTGGCATCTTCGATTGTCAAGGCGTGCTGAAGGTGGGTGTGGTGTATGAATCATGCGCAGGACGCAGAGGCTCAGTCCAAAGGCTTTAGTGCAATATATATCAAAGACGGAAGCACAATAAGCCCGAAGGCGAATACACGGCGCACACAGGCGACAAAACAAACGGCGCACAAACATGTGCAACATAACCTCTCCAAAACACTGGAGGGAAAAAGTAGCTCCAAACACGAAACAGAAGCGCAATCACACACAACGACGAGCACACACAACGAGAACTAAATAGGACACTAACGAGGACTAACAAGACACAGGTGTACAACATCCAGACAAAACCAAACGAACATGAAACATAGATCGGTGGCAGCTAGTACTCCGGGGACGACGACCGCCGAAGCCTGCCCGAACCAGGAGGAGGAGCAGCCTCGGCCGAAACCGTGACAGTACCCCCCCTTGACGCGCGGCTCCAGCCGTGCGCCGACCCCGGCCTCGGGGACGACCAGGAGGACGCGGAGCAGGGCGCGCGGGATGGTCCCGGTGGAACTCCGACAGGAGAGATGGGTCTAGGATGTCCCTCCGCGGCACCCAGCACCGCTCCTTCGGGCCGTACCCCTCCCACTCCACGAGATACTGGAGACCCCCCATCCGGCGTCTAGAGTCCAAGATGGACCGAATGGTGTACGCCGGAGCCCCCTCGATGTCCAGTGGGGGCGGAGGAGTCTCCCCTATCTCATTGTCCTGGAGTGGACCAGCTACCACCGGCCTGAGAAGAGACACATGGAACGAGGGGTTAATATTCTTATACTCAACAGGTAGATGTAACCTATAACACACCTCGTTCAATCTTCTCAGGACTTTAAAGGGCCCCACAAACCGCTGACCCAGCTTCCGGCAGGGCAGGCGGAGGGGTAGGTTCCTAGTAGAGAGCCAGACTCGATCTCCGGGTGCGTACACCGGCCCCTCACTGCGGTGGAGATCGGCGCTCGCCTTGTGACGAAGGACGGCCCGCTGCAGGTGGACGTGGGCAGCGTTCCACGTCTCTTCCGAGCGCCTCATCCAATCATCCACCGCAGGGGCCTCGATCTGGCTCTGCTGCCAAGGTGCCAGAACCGGCTGGTAACCCAACACACATTGGAAGGGGGTTAGGTTAGTAGAGGAGTGGCGGAGAGAGTTCTGGGCCATCTCGGCCCAGGGAATGTACCGTGCCCACTCCTCCGGCCGGTCCTGGCAATACGACCTCAGAAACCTACCCACATCCTGGTTGACACGTTCTACCTGCCCGTTACTCTCCGGGTGGTACCCTGAGGTAAGGCTAACCGAGACCCCCAAACGCTCCATGAACGCTCTCCAAACACGAGAGGTAAACTGGGGGCCTCGATCAGACACTATATCCTCGGGTACCCCGTAATGCCGGAAGACGTGGGTAAATAGGTCCTCAGCGGTCTGTAGGGCAGTAGGAAGACCCGACATAGGGAAAAGACGACAGGCCTTAGAGAACCGATCCACAACGACCAGGATGGTGGTATTCCCCTGAGAGAGGGGAAGGTCTGTCACAAAATCCACCGAGAGGTGGGACCATGGTCGTTGTGGAACGGGCAGGGGTTGTAACTTACCCCTGGGCAGATGTCGGGGCGCCTTACACTGGGCACACACCGAGCAGGAGGAGACATAAACCCTCACATCCCTAGCCAAAGTGGGCCACCAGTATTTAGTGCTAAGGCAATGCACCGTCCGGCCGATACCCGGATGTCCAGAGGAGGGTGACGTGTGAGCCCAGTAAATGAGTCGATCCCGAATCTCGAGCGGAACGTACTTCCGACCCTCAGGACACTGTGGAGGGCTGGGGTCGGTACGCAACGCTCGCTCGATTTCGGCATCGACCTCCCACACCACCGGTGCCACAAGGCAAGACTCCGGTAGTATGGGAGTGGGCTCAACGGACCTCTCCTCCGTGTCATACCGCCGGGACAGCGCATCCGCCTTCCCATTCTGGGACCCAGGGATGTACGTGATTTTAAATACGAACCTGGTGAGAAACATACTCCATCGAGCCTGGCGAGGGTTCAGTCTCCTCGCTGCCCGGATGTACTCCAGGTTCCGATGGTCAGTCAAAATGAGGAAAGGGTGTTGAGCCCCCTCAAGCCAATGCCTCCACACCTTAAGGGCTTGAACTACAGCTAACAGCTCCCTGTCCCCAACGTCATAGTTACGCTCCGCCGGGCTGAGCTTCTTTGAGTAAAAAGCACAGGGGCGGAGTTTAGGTGGCGTGCCGGACCGTTGAGAGAGAACGGCCCCTATACCAGCCTCAGACGCGTCTACCTCGACCTGAAAGGGTAATGCGGGATCCGGATGCGCCAGCACCGGAGCCGACGTAAACAGGTCCTTCAGTCTCCTAAAGGCCCTGTCCGCATCGGCTGACCACTGCAGGCGCACCGGACCCCCCTTCAGAAGGGACGTGATGGGAGCTGCCACCTGTCCAAAACCCCAGATAAACCTCCGGTAGTAATTCGCAAAGCCCAAATACTGCTGCACCTCTTTTACAGTAGTTGGGGTTTGCCAATTACGCACAGCGGACACACGATCCACCTCCATTCTCACCCCTGACGCGGACAACCGATAACCCAAAAAGGAGACCGACTCCTGGAAAAACAGAAATTTCTCTGCCTTGACATATAGGTCGTGCTCCAACAGCCTCCTCAATACACGACGCACCAGGGTTATATGCTCGGCTCGGGTAGACGAGTACACCAGAATGTCATCAATGTACACGACCACCCCTTGTCCCTGCATATCCCGGAAAATGTCATCTACGAAGGATTGGAAGACTGATGGAGCATTCATCAACCCATATGGCATGACGAGATATTCGAAATGACCAGACGTGGTACTAAACGCTGTCTTCCATTCGTCACCCTCCCTAATGCGCACCAAGTTATACGCGCTCCTGAGATCCAGTTTTGTGAAAAACCGCGCTCCATGCAATGACTCCGTCATGGTCGCAATCAGAGGGAGTGGATAACTGTATTTCACAGTAATCTGATTGAGACCACGGTAATCAATGCACGGGCGCAACCCTCCATCTTTCTTTTTCACAAAAAAGAAGCTCGAGGAGGCGGGAGAAGTGGAGGGCCGAATGTATCCCTGTCTCAAAGATTCGGCTATGTAAGTCTCCATAGCTTTTCTCTCCTCTTGAGACAAAGAATACACATGGCTCCGTGGGAGCGCTGCTCCTGCCTGGAGATCAATCGCGCAATCCCCCTGTCTATGAGGAGGCAACTGCGTCGCCCTAGTTTTGCTAAACACGAGAGCTAAATCCCCATATTCAGGCGGAATGTGCAGTGCGGGCACTTGGTTTGGACTCTCCACCGAAGTCGCCCCCACGGAAACACCCAGACATCGCCCCTCGCACTGAGCAGACCACCCATCGAGAGCCCTCTGTTGCCACGAAATAGCAGGGTTATGGGTGCTTAACCAGGGAATCCCCAGCACCACTGGGTACGCAGGAGAGTCGATCAGATACAGCTGTATAGTCACCTCATGACCCCCCTGCGCACACATCCGAAGTGGCGCTGTGATCTCCCTGATCAACCCCGACCCCAACGGGCGGCTATCTAAGGCATGAACGGGAAAAGGTTTGTCAACAGGTAGGAGAGGGATCCCTAACTCAAAACAAAACTTTCGATCAACAAAATTCCCAGCTGCGCCTGAATCTACTAGCGCCTTATGCTGGGAATGAGGTGCAACCTGTGGAAAACAAACAGGTATACAAAAGTGCGCAACAGAAAGCTCTGGGTAAGTGGGACGTCTACTCACCTGGGAGGCCCCCCCAGTGCGTGGCCTGTTGTCTTCTCCCCCGGAGAACCCTCCCCAGCACCTGGCCGCAGTGTGCCCTCCACGACCGCACTTGGTGCAGGAGACAGGCCCCCTCCGGCTCCTCCTCCTCCGTTCTCTAGCGCCGGCACCCCCGAGCTCCATAGAGCTCGGCTCGGAGGTGCCGGAGGGCGGAATGGACGGACTCCCCTCGGGACGTCCACGGGTGGCCAGCAGGGTGTCCAGATGGATGGACATATCGACCAACTGGTCGAAGGTAAGATGGGTATCCCTGCAGGCCAACTCACGTTGAACGTCCTCTCGTAGGCTACATCGAAAATGGTCAATGAGAGCCCGTTCATTCCACCCTGCGTCCGCCGCTAGAGTCCGGTACTCTAGAGCGAACACCTGAGCGCTCCTCCTCCCCTCAAATGAACTAGACGCTCCCCCGCCGCTTTGCCCTCAGGTGGATGGTCGAACACGGCCTTGAAGCGGCGGGAGAACTCGGCGTAGGTGATGGTGTTGGCGTCCATTTTCCTCCATTCGGCGTTAGCCCACTCCAACGCCTTGCCCGTGAGACAGGAGATGAGGGCGGAAACGCTCTCGTATCCCGAGGGCACCGGGTGTACAGTGGCCAGGTAGAGCTCCACCTGCAGGAGGAACCCCTGACACCCGGCAGCTGTTCCGTCATACGCCCTCGGGAGCGAGAGCCGAATCCCCCTGTGTTCCGAACCTGGGACTGGTGGACCGACCGATGGGGTGGGCAGGGTAGGTGGAGGTGTGGGTCCCCTGCTGGCCTCCCATCGGTGCAAGGTGTTGATTACCTCCTGTAGAGCGGTCTCCAGTTGTCTTATCTGGCCCTCTTGCCCACGGAGATGCTCCTCGAGCGACACAGGCGTCACTGCCGATCCTGCTGATTCCATTATGGTGTGTGATTCTGTCAAGGCGTGCTGAAGGTGGGTGTGGTGTATGAATCATGCGCAGGACGCAGAGGCTCAGTCCAAAGGCTTTAGTGCAATATATATCAAAGACGGAAGCACAATAAGCCCGAAGGCGAATACACGGCGCACACAGGCGACAAAACAAACGGCGCACAAACCTCTCCAAAACACTGGAGGGAAAAAGTAGCTCCAAACATGAAACAGAAGCGCAATCACACACAACGACGAGCACACACAACGAGAACTAAATAGGACACTAACGAGGACTAACAAGACACAGGTGTACAACATCCAGACAAAACCAAACGAACATGAAACATAGATCGGTGGCAGCTAGTACTCCGGGGACGACGACCGCCGAAGCCTGCCCGAACCAGGAGGAGGAGCAGCCTCGGCCGAAACCGTGACATCGATTCTATATTGAGATTGAACATTGCTTTGTTAAGTGGGAGCAGAGATGATTTAGTGAAGTTGATCTTATAACTTGATAAACTGCTGAATTGGCTGAATATACTTAATACATTAGGGAGGGATTGTGATATATTGTCAAGGTACAATAATATGCCATCTGCATATAATGAGATTTGGTGGCTTGTGTACTTAACTGATATTTGCCCTACACATTTTTTTAAGCTAAAGGCTCCAGTGATAGGGCAAATAGGAGGCTGGACGCTGGACAGCCTTGGCGAGTTCCCCGTTTGATGGCGAACTGTGAGGAGCATTGGTTACGGGTCAAGACCATCTCAGAGGGGTTACTAGACAGTGTTTTTAACATAGTCATAAACATTTGGCAAATCCCATATGTTCCATCCTATCCGCGGGAAGTACGGGTGCTAAGGGTGCTGCAGCACCCCCTTAAAATCAGAATACTTATTTTAAATTATTATTATTATTATTTTATATTTTCTCACAAAAGTAGTGCAATGGGCCTTTAATAGTCTTGTATTAGTGGACCGACATACAGTGCCTTCGGAAAGTATTCAGACCCCTTGATTAAATTGTCCCCCCCCCCCCTCATCCATCAACACACAATACCCCATAATGACAAAGCAAAAACTGGTTTTTAGAAATTGTAGCAATTTTACAAAAAAAAAAAAAAAACGGAAATATTAAATTTACATAAGTATTCAGACCCTTTACTCAGTACTTTGTTGAAGCACCTTTGGCAGCGATTACAGCCTCAAGTCTTCTTGGGTATGACACTACAAGCTTGGCACACCTGTATTTGGGGAGTTTCTCCCATTCTTCTATGCAGATCCTCTCAAGCTCTGTCAGGTTGGATGGGGAGCGTTGCTGCACAGCTATTTTTAAGTCTCTCCAGAGATGTTCAATTGGGTTCAAGTCCGGCTGGGCCACTCAAGGACATTCAGAGACTTGTCCCGAAGCCACTCCTGCGTTGTCTTGGCTGTGTGCCTAGGGTCGTTGTCCTGTTGGGAGGTCCTGAGCGCTCTGGAGCAGGTTTTCATCAAGGATCCTGACTAGTCTCCCAGTCCCTGCCGCTGAAGAACATCCCCACAGCATGATGCTGCCACCACCATGCTTCACCGTAGGGATGGTGGCAGTTTTCCTCCAGACGTGACGCTTGGCATTCAGGCCAAAGAGTTCAATCGTGGTTTCGTCAGACCAGAGAATCTTGTTTCTCATGGTCTGAGAGTCTTTAGGCAAACTCATAGCAGGCTTTCATGTGCCTTTTGTCTGTAACTAGCTAGCTAGTTACAACTCTACCATAAAGGCCTAATTGGTTGAGTGCTGCAAAGATGGTTGTCCTTCTGGAAGGTTCTCCCATATGTGGATATGAGGAACTCTAGAGCTCTGTCAGAGTGACCATCGGGTTCTTGGTCACCTCCCTGACCAAGGCCCTTCTCCCCCAATTGCTCTGTTTGGCCAAGTGGCCAGCTCTAGGAAGAATCTTGGTGGTTCCCAATTTCTTCCATTTAAGAATGATGGAGGCCACCGTGTTCTTGGGGACCTTCAATGCTGCAGAATTGTTTTCGTACTCTTCCCCAGATCTGTGCCTCGACACAATCCTGTCTTGGAGCGCTACAGACAATTCCTTCACCTCACGGCTTGGTTTTTGCTCTGACATTACATTTACGTCATTTAGCAGACAGTCTTATCCAGAGCGACTTACAGGAGCAATTAGGGTTAAGTGCCTTGCTCAAGGGCACATCGACAGATTTTTCACCTAGTTGGCTCAGGGATTAGAACCAGCGACCTTTCGGTTACTGGCACAACGCTCTTAACCACTAAGCTACCTGCCGCCCAGTTGACATGCACTGTCAACTGTGGGACCTTATATAGACAGGTGTGTGCCTTTCCAAGTCAAATCTAATCAATTGAATTTACCACAGGTGGACTTCAATCAAGTTGTAGAAACATCTCAAGGATGATCAATGGAAACAGGATGAACCTTTCAATTTCGAGTCTCATAGCAAAGGGTCTGAATACTTATGTAAATAAGGTATTTCTGTTTTTTGTTTTTAATACATTTGCAAAAAAATCCAAAAACCTCTTTTCGCTTTGTCATCATGAGTTATTGTGTGTAGATTGCTTAGGAAATTGTTTGATGTAATCCAGTTTAGAATAAGGCTGTAACATATCAAAATGTGGAAAAAGTCAAGGGGTCTGAATATTTTCCGAAGGCACTGTAGCTGTCGCAGCACCCCTACCCCCAAACTTCTTCCCTCGGCTATGCGTTCCATAGTATACCAGAGATAGGACCATTCGAGGCGGTCAAAGGCCTTCTCTGCATCAATTGACAGCACTGCACAGAGGGATGGTATATTAGGTGTAATGTGTATTATAGGATTATGTACAGTAGGAGACGTCTCAGATTGTCTGACGTCAGTTGTCATAGAGCAATAAATTACAAATTAAGTGGCTGGCTACTGCTTGGGGGAAGCTGCTTCAGAATACTAATGTCATTTCTGTCTGAATCTGGACGAGGAGGCGGGGGAAGCTTCAGGTTTGGCATTAACTGAAAAACAGGCTATATATTTTTCGCTTGATATGGTGAAATGGATTCAATTGTAGCAATCTCTTTAATAACAACAAATAAGGATGCCATGTAGAGGCATTCCTAACCTTTTTGAAATGTCAGTATAATGGGGGGATTTTTATTTGTCTATATACAGTGGGGAAAAAAGTATTTAGTCAGCCACCAATTGTGCAAGTTCTCCCACTTAAAAAGATGAGAGAGGCCTGTAATTGTCATCATAGGTACACGTCAACTATGACAGACAAAATGAGGAAAAAATATCCAGAAAATCACATTGTAGGATTTTTAATGAATTTATTTGCAAATTATGGTGGAAAATAAGTATTTGGTCACCTACAAACAAGCAAGATTTCTGGCTCTCACAGACCTGTAACAACTTATTTAAGAGGCACCTCTGTCCTCCACTCGTTACCTGTATTAATGGCACCTGTTTGAACTTGTTATCAGTATAAAAGACACCTGTCCACAATCTCAAACAGTCACACTCCAAACTCCACTATGGCCAAGACCAAAAAGCTGTCAAAGGACACCAGAAACAAAATTGTAGACCTGCACCAGGCTGGGAAGACTGAATCTGCAATAGGTAAGCAGCTTGGTTTGAAGAAATCAACTGTGGGAGCAATTATTAGGAAATGGAAGACATACAAGACCACTGATAATCTCCCTCAATCTGGGGCTCCACGCAAGATCTCACCCCGTGGGGTCAAAATGATCACAAGAACGGTGAGCAAAAATCCCAGAACCACACGGGGGGACCTAGTAAATGACCTGCAGAGAGCTGGGACCAAAGTAACAAAGCCTACCATCAGTAACACACTACGCCGCCAGGGACTCAAATCCTGCAGTGCCAGACATGTCCCCCTGCTTAAGCCAATACATGTCCAGGCCCGTCTGAAGTTTGCTAGAGTGCATTTGGATGATCCAAAAGAGGATTGGGAGAATGTCATATGGTCAGATGAAACCAAAATAGAACTTTTTGGTAAAAACTCAACTCGTCGTGTTTGGAGGACAAAGAATGCTGAGTTGCATCCAAAGAACACCATACCTACTGTGAAGCATGGGGGTGGAAACATCATGCTTTGGGGCTGTTTTTCTGCAAAGGGACCAGGACGACTGATCCGTGTAAAGGAAAGAATGAATGGGGCCATGTATCGTGAGATTTTGACTGAAAACCTCCTTCCATCAGCAAGGGCATTGAAGATGAAACGTGGCTGGGTCTTTCAGCATGACAATGATCCCAAACACACCGCCCGGGCAACGAAGGAGTCGCTTCGTAAGAAGCATTTCAAGGTCCTGGAGTGGCCTAGCCAGTCTCCAGATCTAAACCCCATAGAAAATCTTTGGAGGGAGTTGAAAGTCTGTGTTGCCCAGCGACAGCCCCAAAACATCACTGCTCTAGAGGAGATCTGCATGGAGGAATGGGCCAAAATACCAGCAACAGTGTGTGAAAACCTTGTGAAGACTTACAGAAAACGTTTGACCTGTGTCATTGCCAACAAAGGGTATATAACAAAGTATTGAGAAACTTTTGTTATTGACCAAATACTTATTTTCCACCATAATTTGCAAGTAAATTCATTAAAAATCCTACAATGTGATTTTCTGGATTTTTTTTCCTCATTTTGTCTGTCATAGTTGACGTGTACCTATGATGTAAATTACAGGCCTCTCTCATCTTTTTAAGTGGGAGAACTTGCACAATTGGTGGCTGACTAAATACTTTTTTCCCCCACTGTAGGCTAGGATAATGACGTTAAAACCACACATGCCGTTTGTGATAGGGGCTCCGTGTGTGGGGGTGTGATAGAGGAGTGGTCCATCGGAGGAGATTAATGGTCAAACCCTAATCTGCTTGTGTTATTTATTTCTGAAGAGAGCCCTGTTGGATAATCAAACTGTGGCAAAATGGATCCATTAAGCCTTGTAATCAATTACATTTAGTGCCCACAATTCTGCATGGCTGAAAGAACAGATGTAGGCTAGTATTTCACCCAAACGCCAGTCAGCATCCTGAGCCTCACCAGTACTGCCACACCAGAATACACAGCTCCTGAATCAGCACTTTCAAAGGGATCTTTATGAAGATGATTGCCAGGTGCTAACTATAGGCCCTATCTGTTCCTTCCCCTTCTCTATAACTCTCCTCGCCATAAAGCCATAAAGCCATAAAGCCCTCCCTTTGTCATCTGATTTGTTGGTGGCTGTGACGTCCTCTCCATCCCTTCCTATTTGACAGCTAAATTATACATACAATAGGAAATTCACAAGATAGCTATTCTCATCCTTTCCTTATAACTCCTATAGATTATTGATATCCAGACCATGGCTAGTCAGGAGCAGAGATGGGCTGTATTTCTGTTACACGTATTTGAAATATGTATTATAGATACCTTCGAGATCTATAATTTTGTATTTTCAAAACACAAAATACTTTTCTATAAAAAAAAAGAACTTATGTTCATCATTTTGTGGCCCCCTTTCACCCTGCATTGCTATCAGAAGTCGGATGCCACTATGGTGTGATAAGAGCGTCCGCTAAATGAACTAAATATAAATGTATATGTAAATATTAACAATTGCAAAGCATGCTGAGTATTATTCTAATAATTTTAAAAAGCCAATAATAATACCCAGTGTTAGGTGGTGGACCGTATGAAGCTATCTGCTTTAGTTTTCGAGATGATCGATCTCTGTCGAGGGAGGAGCTGGTTTTTACATATTGTGTATATTTATTTTTTCTGAAAACATTTCCGTTTGTCAGCAATGTCAATTATTGCTAAAAAAAAGCTGAATACTTAATTTTATGTTCACTAGCTGGACAGGCAAAAGCCGCCAAGTACTAAACTGCAAATCAATCAAAACTTATGTACTATCCATTGCACTCTGCTGATCACGTCTGCTGATCATATGTTATCCGTAGCTAAGGTAGTAGACTGGTGACGAGAGAGAGATCTCCATCCGACAAACTGCTATCAGGTATCAAGTAATATTTTTTTTTTTATGTAACTATTTAGTTATAGAAACGTGATACCATCAATGCAAGATGTAAATGACTGCCAACTTAGAAGACAGCAACCTTAGTAATGTAGCTAGCTTGCTAGTTAGCTAGCTAGCTAGTTACAACAAGTAGATATGTTGCTAGCTAGCAGGAGCAGATAGCTTTATCACTAGCTAGCATGTCATTACGGGACAAAGGAGCGTTTTAGCTTTCAGTTTATTCCAAGTAATAATTTAAGACTACAAAAAATCAATAGGACAAGTAGTGTAAATCTACTTCAGTCATCAAGGCTGGACCCACTAATTTCATTCATACTGACAAATAGCAAATGCCACATTATCCCTGTCAATAGTTGGAGTAGGATTATTTCAGAGCACCCTGCCTCAGACTGTCAGGATGTTCATTTTCTAGCTCACAAACTACATTCCTTTGCTGTGATGATTTCACTTTTGTCTCACATGATCTATTTAGCTCTCTTCTGTACTGCTCCCAGAGATTAACCAAGTGCTATTCACCAAGCATGGGCTGATTCACTCACCTGTGAGGAGAACCATCCTACAGCAGTTTGAACTTGCCCTGCCGTCACTATTTGACATTGGGACCACATATGCATTTGTCTGTTGTCTTTTCTTTGTGGATTGGGACTTACACAGTCCAGTGCATTTTAGAGTTGGAGAACACCCACTGCAGATACTCATGCTTGTTTGAGCATCTTTATTCATTTAATGTCTCTCACTTTTGTCTCCCATGATCTATTCACGAAGTCCTGCAGTTTGAACTAGCCCTGCCGTCACTATTTAGACATTGGGACCACATATGCATTTGCCTGTTGTATTTTCTTTGTGGGTTTTATGTTACACCTTCAAGGCGATGCGTAGCCTAGCGGTTAAGAGTGTTGGGCCAGTAACCAAAAGGTTGCTGGTTTGAATCCCCGAGCTGACTAGGTGAACAGTCTTTCAATGTGCCCTAGTACCTCCTTTAAGTTGCTCTGGATAAGAGTGTCTGCTAAATTACTAAAATGTAATGTGAATGTCTCTCTCTATATCGGTCAGCTACATGGGTGACCAGGGTGTGATACGCCTATGGGGCCTGGGCACACAAATGCTCCTAGAGAGAAGCATGTGTTGATGACAGATCTACGGTCTCCATCAGAGGCCCAGGCTTTTGGCATAGATGGTAAAGCTCTCCACGACACTTGATATACATTGATTGGTAGGTTACTATATTTACTATATTTAGATACTTCAAATACTGCCTGAGACACCTTTGCTTTTTATCTCCGTACTCAATAAATGGTGAAACACTATTTGTGATGGTGTTCTTTGTTCTAATGTATATGCATGAAACGTACATTATAGAAAACATGTCTCACACTCAGTCATAGTAGAATAATGAATGGATTGGCAAGATTCTGGCACATACCATTAACTTTTAGAAGGTTAGTAGGAAAGTTAATAATTTAAACCACCAAAATATACTCACATTCACTGAACATTTAGTATTTGAAACTCAAACATTCATTTCCCAACTTTCTAAAATCCTACAGGCTCTTTATCATTCTCCAAACCTTATATTCCAATGCATCCAGTATGCATGCCCACCATAGTATTGGGCAGCTGCTATTTGAGAACTAATCTGGTTTAGAAATCAAACTCTGGTTATCTTATTGCAGAGCACATTGTACAACTGTTTTTAGAAAATATTTTATTGCAAGGTACAGTGCCTTGCAAAAGTATTCATCCCACTTGGCGTTTTTCCTATTTTGTTGCATTACAACCTGTAATTGAAATTGATTTTTATTTGGATTTCATGTAATGGACATACACAAAATAGTCCAAATTGGTGAAGTGAAATGAAAAAGATAACTTGTTTCAAAAAATTATATAAATAAAATTACTGAAAAGTGGTGCGTGCATATGTATTCACCCCCTTTGCTATGAAGCCCCTAAATAAGATCTGGTGCAACCAATTACCTTCAGAAGTCACATAATTAGTTAAATAAAGTCCACCTGTGTGCAATCTAAGTTTCACATGATCTCAGTATATATACACCTGTTTTGAAAGGCCCCAGAGTCTGCAACACCACTAAGCAAGGGGCACCACCAAGCAAGCGGCACCATGAAGACCAAGGAGCTCTACAAATAGGTCAGGGACAAAGTTCAGGTCAGGGTTGGGTTATAAAAAAATATCAGAAACTTTGAACATCCCACGGAGCACCATTAAATCCATTGTTAAAAAATGGAAAGAATATGGCACCACAACAAACCTGCCAAGAGAGGGTCACCTACCAAAACTCATGGACCAGGCAAGGAGGGCATTAATCAGAGAGGCAACAAAGAGACCAAAGATAACCCTGAAGGAGCTGCAAAGCTCCACAGCGGAGATTGGAGTATCTGTCCATAGCCGTACACTCCACAGAGCTGGGCTTTACGGAAGAGTGGCCAGAAAAAAGCCATTGCTTAAAGAAAAAAATAAGGTTCACCTTCCACCAGGACAATAACCCTAAGCATACTGCTAAAGCAACACTTGAGTGGTTTAAGGGGAAACTTTTAAATGTCTTGGAATGGCCTAGTCAAATCCCAGACGTCAATCCAATTGAGACTCTGTGGTATGACTTAAAGATTGCTGTACACCAGCGGAACCCATCCAACTTGAAGGAGCTGGAGCAGTTTTGCCTTGAAGAATGGACAAAAATCCTAGTGGCTAGATGTGCCAAGCTTATAGAGACATACACCAAGAGACTTGCAGCGGTAATTGCTGCAAAAGGTGGCTCTACAAAGTATTGACTTTGGGGGGGTGAATAGTTATGGACGCTCAAGTTCTCAGATTTTTGGCTTATTTCTTGTTTGTTTCACAATAAAAAAATATTTTGTATCTCAAAGTGGTAGGCATGTTGTGTAAATCAAATGATACAAACCCCCCCAAAATCAATTTTAATTCCAGGTTGTAAGGCAACAAAATAGGAAAAATGCCAAGGGGGGAATACTAACGCAAGCCACTGTATGCTATATGTGTAGGCTATGCCATATGTATTGGCTAATATGCATATTGTCACGCTCTGGCTCCGGGACTTTGTATGTTGAGCCAGGGTGTGTTCGTTTCGTTGTGTTCTGTTTGGTTGGGTTGTTCTATGTGGTTGTATTTCTTTGTTTGGATGAGTGACTCCCAATCAGAGGTAACGAGTGTCAGCTGTTTGGCTCGTTGTCTCTGATTGGGAGCCATATTTATAATGTCTGTTTTCACCTTGTGTTTGTGGGTTTTTGTTCTATGTTCAGTCGTTGTCACTGAGGACTTCATGATCGTGTTTTGTTTTGTATTCTCGTGTATTACATTAAAGTCAATATGTTCGCTACCAACGCTGCGCTTTGGTCCTACTTCATAGACGATCGTGACAGAAAAACCCACCTTAACCAGATCAAGCAGCGTGACGAGGAGAGAGGATGGACGTGGGAGGAGATGATTGCGAGTCTGGCAAGAGGGAGAGAGGCCTGGGCCACGGGGAGGAGAGACCCCCAGGAAATTTTTAGGGGGGGGCTCACGACGTCGGGGCAGCAGGTGTACGGGTTAGAGCGGTGCAAAGCGTTGGCAGAGAAGGCCGCCAGGTTAGGGGGGCCACTGGGCACAGAGGAGAGGGAAAGTGTGGAGGCACGGCGAGAGGTACTGGGGTGTGTTACCAGTCCGGTCCGGCCCGTTCCTGATCCCTGCGTGGGGCCAGTGGTGTGTGTCCCCAGTACGGTCCGGCCTGTTCCTGCCATTCCCACCAAGGCAGTGGTGCACGTCGTCAGCCCAGCCCGGCCTGTTCCTGCCTTTCCCACCAAGTCTGTGGTGTGCGTCGACAGCCCGGCCCGGCCTGTTCCTGCCATTCCCACCAAGTCAGTGGTGCGCGTCGTCAGCCCAGCCCGGCCTGTTCCTGCCATTCCCACCAAGTCAGTGGTGCACGTCGTCAGCCCAGCCCGGCCGGTTCCTGCCATTCCCACCAAGTCAGTGGTGTGCGTCGACAGCCCAGCCCGGCCTGTCCCTGCTCCACGCACCAAGCCTACGAGGTGCGTCGCCAGTCCAGCCCGGCCTGTCCCTGCTCCACGCACAAAGCCTACGGTGTGCGTCGCCAGCCCAGCCCGGCCTGTTCCTGCTCCACGCACAAAGCCTACGGTGTGCGTCGCCAGCCCAGCCCGGCCTGTCCCTGCTCCACGCACAAAGCCTACGGTGTGCGTCGCCAGCCCGACCCGGCCTGTTCCTGCCACTCGCACCAAACCAGGGGTGCGAGTCGCCAGCCTGGTCCAACCCGTTCCTGCTACTCGCACCAAGCCAGGGGTGCGAGGCGTCAGCCTGGTCCAGCCCGTTCCTGCTACTCGCACCAAACCAGGGATGCGAGTCGTCAGCCTGGTCCAGCTCGTTCCTGCTACTCGCACCAAACCAGGGAATGGAGTCGTCAGTCCGGTGAGGCCCGTTCCTGTTCCACGCACCAAGCCAGGGGCGCGTGTCGTCAGTCCGGCTCCGACCAGCGGGGCTAGACAGGACCAGGGGTACTTTGGGGGGTTGGAGAGGAGGTGGGGATCAGGGCCGGAGCCAGAACCACCGCCGAGGAGGTATGCCCACCCAGCCCTCCCTTGTTTAGCCCTTATTGAGGCGCGGTCGCAGTCCGCGCCTTTAGGGGGGGGGTACTGTCACGCTCTGGCTCCGGGACTTTGTATGTTGAGCCAGGGTGTGTTCGTTTCGTTGTGTTCTGTTTGGTTGGGTTGTTCTATGTGGTTGTATTTCTTTGTTTGGATGAGTGACTCCCAATCAGAGGTAACGAGTGTCAGCTGTTTGGCTCGTTGTCTCTGATTGGGAGCCATATTTATAATGTCTGTTTTCACCTTGTGTTTGTGGGTTTTTGTTCTATGTTCAGTCGTTGTCACTGAGGACTTCATGATCGTGTTTTGTTTTGTATTCTCGTGTATTACATTAAAGTCAATATGTTCGCTACCAACGCTGCGCTTTGGTCCTACTTCATAGACGATCGTGACACATATTATATAGCATAGCTGTTTTTAAACCTCCATTCTAGTATACATGACACACACACACATCTATTTCTACATGCCTTTATTTGGGTTTCTATGCAAAGCATATGATTGAATGTTTCTTTAAGCATGCAGCTAGTTACTTGAAATGAGACATATAATCATTGCAAAACATAATTCAACAATTTAATTCAGTGACAGAGAGATAGCTAATGAAACACAAATGTACATTTACAGTAGCTGGCTGGCTAGTCTGTAACATTGGCTAGCTTTCAATAAATTGGATAAATGGTCAACGGTGTTACAGTGGGGTAAAAAAGTATTTAGTCAGCCACCAATTGTGCAAGTTCTCCCACTTAAAAATATGAGAGAGGCCTGTAATTTTCATCATAGGTACACGTCAACTATGACAGACAAAATGAGAAGAAAAAAAATCCAGAAAATCACATTGTAGGATTTTTAATGAATTTATTAGCAAATTATGGTGGAAAATAAGTATTTGGTCAATAACAAAAGTTTCTCAATACTTTGTTATATACCCTTTGTTGGCAATGACACAGGTCAAACGTTTTCTGTAAGTCTTCACAAGGTTTTCACACACTGTTGCTGGTATTTTGGCCCATTCCTCCATGCAGATCTCCTCTAGAGCAGTGATGTTTTGGGGCTGTCGCTGGGCAACACGGACTTTCAACTCCCTCCAAAGATTTTCTATGGGGTTGAGATCTGGAGACTGGCTAGGCCACTCCAGGACCTTGAAATGCTTCTTACGAAGCCACTCCTTCGTTGCCCGGGCGGTGTGTTTGGGATCATTGTCATGCTGAAAGACCCAGCCACGTTTCATCTTCAATGCTCTTGCTGATGGAAGGAGGTTTTCACTCAAAATCTCACGATACATGGCCCCATTCATTCTTTCCTTTACACGGATCAGTCGATCTGGTCCCTTTGCAGAAAAACAGCCCCAAAGCATGATGTTTCCACCCCCATGCTTCACAGTAGGTATGGTGTTCTTTGGATGCAACTCAGCATTCTTGTCCTCCAAACACGACGAGTTGAGTTTTTACCAAAAAAAGTTATATTTTGGTTTCATCTGACCATATGACATTCTCCCATCCTCTTCTGGATCATCCAAATGCACTCTAGCAAACTTCAGACGGGCCTGGACATGTACTGGCTTAAGCAGGGGGACACGTCTGGCACTGCAGGATTTGAGTCCCTGGCGGCGTAGTGTGTTAATGATGGTAGGCTTTGTTACTTTGGTCCCAGCTCTCTGCAGGTCATTCACTAGGTCCCCCCGTGTGGTTCTGGGATTTTTGCTCACCGTTCTTGTGATCATTTTGACCCCACAGGGTGAGATCTTGCGTGGAGCCCCAGATCGAGGGAGATTATCAGTGGTCTTGTATGTCTTCCATTTCCTAATAATTGCTCCCACAGTTGATTTCTTCAAACCAAGCTGCTTACCTATTGCAGATTTAGTCTTCCCAGCCTGGTGCAGGTCTACAATTTTGTTTCTGGTGTCCTTTGACAGCTCTTTGGTCTTGGCCATAGTGGAGTTTGGAGTGTGACTGTTTGAGGTTGTGGACAAGTGTATTTTATACTGATAACAAGTTCAAACAGGTGCCATTAATACAGGTAACGAGTGGAGGACAGAGGAGCCTCTTAAAGAAGAAGTTACAGGTCTGTGAGAGCCAGAAATCTTGCTTGTTTGTAGGTGACCAAATACTTATTTTCCACCATAATTTGCAAATAAATTCATTAAAAATCCTACAATGTGATTTTCTGGATTTTTTTTCTCAATTTGTCTGTCATAGTTGACGTGTACCTATGATGAAAATTACAGGCCTCTCTCGTCTTTTTAAGTGGGAGAACTTGCACAATTGGTGGCTGACTAAATACTTTTTTTCCCCTCTGTACCTCTTCATATGATCAAGACTATTCGTACTGCATGCTGCATATTTCAAGTGCACTCGAAAACAGATATTTATCTTATTTCAGTCTGGGAGCTAGCTAGCTATATCTGTTCCCCTTCATCAGACAGCAGCTCACATTTTCACAAGAGGCTGTGTTTACATCGTAGATGCCTTCATCACGAGGGGTATGTGCAGAAGTTCTGATTTGTTCCAAGTTTAGTAGTTCGACAAATTTGCCTGAGCGGCCGAGTGTTAAAATATACTTTTTATGAGAAAATGTGCAATAATTGAAGGTGCCAAAAAATGTTATAGTCATCATCAGAATGTTTTACTGTCATGTACAAAAATCAGCTCCTCCCTCGTTGAGGATCGATCAGCTTCACGTTTTAAGGCTGCTTTGCAGTTCATTTTGGTATGTTCATTTTCACATATAAATTTTCATTTTGGTCATTTAGCAGACACTCTTATCCAGAATGAATTAAGCCTTCGTCATGCTTCGGTTTGGCTGGCGACTAGCCGAACTCAGCTAGGCGAACCGAACGAATGTGCTCACATACTCCCTTAAAAGACCTTTGCTTGAAAAACAAGAAAAAAAGCGGCAATAGTACTGTTTGTCCATCTTGAGATGCCGTAGCCAGTATTCACTTCCTCAAAATATAACAAAAAAATCTGTCATTAATTTAACTAAGATATTTGGTTCAGTATTTCTCAAGTAATTTTTTTGTTGTTGCATAAAACGGTTAGTCTTTAGTTGAATGACAACAAACACTACTGTTGAACAATCACAGACGAAGGGGCGTAGACTTCTGCTACTGACTTTCCTCGAGAATTGTTTGTGTGTGCACGAACAGATGAAAAAACCCTTGCCATAGACCAAAACTTCACAAAATGTCATCATAATATATGCATGAACTGTTCTGAACTGTTTCGGATGGGAAGCATGCGGACGCCTTTACAGTCAGTGCATTCAACTAAGGTAAATAAACAACAACATATCACAAACGTTTCTGTAACCGTTACTGAGAATGTTGTTTCTGTTCGGGCCGGCTACTTGCAAATGTATTTCTGTATTTTAAAATACAAAATACATGTATTTAAATTAAATACATTTCAAAATACAATTATGTTGTTTATTTTCGATACATTGATCTTTATGGTATTTTGAAATTGTATTTTGTAATAGTATTTTGTAATTTTTGCCTATCCCTGGTCAGGAGGAAATATTTTCCTCAACCATCATGCAGGGCACTTAAGACCAATGTTCTGTGACTCCTACCTACATTCTCGTCAGGTCAGCATCTCATTATTTTGCTTTCCCCTCCCACCCTCCTTTTTCACCCAGTCCTGTGTGCTAGTCAGAGAACCCCATAAGTTATCTTCTGTCTCTGTCAGTGGCAGTCAGAGTATGTGAGCGGAGCGTGCCCAATTTGACTGAAGCGTGGAGGAGCGTGGAGCGAGATTCCCAAAGGCTGGAGCGTAGGCCTTCTCGTCCGCTCCAATTTCGCTCCAGTAGCGTTTCAGTGGTACTCAGTTCACGAGCTCAGGGCATACCCGCCCCAGCATGTATTTGTAGTCAACTTGTGTGCTGCTATCTATAGCCCCTTGCTTTAGCTACTGTCATAGAGTTCGCTAAATATTTTCATAAAGAAACTGATGAAACACACAGGTGCTAAATCAAGGTGACTTACAAAGATGAGGACCAAGAGCAAGAGAGCGGTGATGTAGTGTCCACAACTAAAGAATCATTGTGAAATCTGAAAAGACACATCCCAAAAGCATTATGGTGTACTTACTACATGCACATGCTAAAAGAAAGGAACAAGGTGGGTAGATAACTGTGTCATTGTTGCAGAGTATTTATAAACAAAAAATCTGATCTCTTAAACGTTTCGTTCATTTTCGTTCTATTATCTATACAATAGGCCATAATTGATTTTGGCCCAATAGGCCTGGCATATTCCCACGTTCAAGGATCTTTCCATTTTGATTGGGTTATTTTGCCTAAAAACCTTTAGGCCTACCTATAGAAAAATAAAAAAACAACTCTGCATCTCTGCCCAGCCTGGCAAGAGTGGCCAAAAGAGTGTTTAGCATCCCAAGTGGCTCTGAAAGTGTGGAGAGGATATTCTCCGCTGCTGGCTGGCTCTCCAGGCACCATCGCATGAGCCTGAAGCCACAGACTGGCCAAACTCGTGTTTCTAAAAATGAATTCTAAAAATGAATTCAAAGGCACTAGTAAGTATGTTTTTGTTTAATTTGTCACAGCCTATATGCACAATTTATAGACTATAATGATTTAATACAACTACAGTGCCTTGGAAAAGTATTAATCCCTGTGATGGGTGATTTGAAGGAGTAAGGCGCAGGAGGGTGAATCACAGAATACAGAGTTTATTCCGGAATACAGAGATACACAGATTTGCATCAAACAGTCCAGTGTGCAAAACAGGCGCACTGGGAAAATATCCCGTGGCAATACAAAATACACGGAGCTCAACCGAGCTACACTCTCCTCACACTAAACAATCACCCACAAGGACAAGGGGGCAGAGGGAACACTTACTAATGAGGGGATATGAACCAGGTGTGTGTAATAGACAAGACAAAACAAATGGAATGATGAGATGAGTAGCGGCAGTGGCTAGAAGGCCGGTGACGACGAACGCCGAAGCCTGCCCGAACCAGGAGAGGAGGCAGCTTAGGAGGAAGTCGTGACAGTACCCCCCCCCCCCCCTTGACGCGCAGCTCCACCAGCGCGCCGACACCAGCCTCGGGGACGGCCAGGAGGAGGACGCGGAGCAGGGCGAGCCGGATGGCGACGGTGGAAATCCCGCAACAGGGAGAGATCGAGGATATCCCTCACCGGGACCCAGCACCGCTCCTCCGGACTGTACCCCGCCTACTCCATGAGGTACAGAAGGCCCCCCACCCGACGCCTCGAATCCAGGATGGAACGGACGGAGTACGCCGGGGCCCCCTTGATGTCCAGAGGAGGCGGATGGACCACCAGCACCTCAGACTCCTGGAGCGGACCAGACACCACCGGCTTGAGGAGAGACACATGGAACGAGGGGTTAATACGATAATCATGTGGGAGTAATAACCTATAGGTAACCTCGTTTATCCTCCTCAGGACTTTGAACGGCCCCACAAACTGCGGGCTCAGCTTCCGGCAGGGCAGGCGGAGGGGCAGATTCCGGGTCGAGAGCCAGACCCGATCACCTGGTACGAAGACCGGGGCCTCACTGCAGTGGCGGTCAGCGTTGGCCTTCTGACGACGCACGGCGCGTTGGAGGTGGACATGAGCAGCGTTCCATGTCTCCTCCGCGCGCCGAAACCAGTCATCCACTGTAGGAGCCTCGGTCTGGCTCTGGTGCCACGGTACCAGAACCGGTTGGTAACCTAAAACACATTGGAATGGCGTTAGGTTAGTGGAGGAGTGACAAAGAGAGTTCTGGGCATATTCGGCCCATGGCAAGAACACCGACCACTCCCCCGGCCGGTCCTGGCAGTAGGACCGCAGGAACCTACCCACTTCCTGATTTACCCGTTCCACCTGCCCATTAGACTCGGGGTAGAAACCAGAGGTCAGGCTGACCGAGACCCCCAGACGTTCCATGAACGCCTTCCAGACCCTGGATGTGAACTGGGGACCCCGGTCAGACACTATGTCCTCTGGTACCCCGTAGTGCCAGAAGACGTGTCTAAACAGGGCCTCCGCAGTCTGCAGGGCCGTGGGGAGACCGGGCAGAGGAAGGAGGCGGCAGGCTTTGGAAAAGTGGTCCACAACGACCAGGATGGTGGTGTTACCTTGAGAGAGGGGAAGATCAGTCAGGAAATCAATACTCAGGTGAGACCATGGACGTTGTGGAACTGGTAGAGGCTGTAACTTACCCGCTGCGAGGTGCCTAGGTGCCTTACTCTGGGCGCACACCGAGCAGGAGGAGACATACACCCTCACGTCCTTAGCCAAGGTAGGCCACCAGTACTTTCCGGTCAGGCAGCGCACTGTACAACCGATACCTGGGTGACCAGAGGAGGGGGACGTGTAGATCAGACGGTCACGGACAAGAGCAGGCACGTACTGCAGCCCAGCTGGACACTGAGGTGGAGATGGCTCTGTGAGTAACGCCTGCTCTATATCCGCATCCATCGCCCATACTACCGGCGCCACAATGCAGGAGGCCGGGAGTATGGGGGTGTTGTCTCTGGGCCTGCCCTCTGTGTCGTACAACCGTGACAGTGCGTCTGCCTTCACGTTCTTCGTACCCGGGATGTATGATAGAGTCAAATCAAACCGGGTGACGAATAGGGCCCACCTGGCCTCGCGGGGTTCAGCCTCCTCGCTGCCCGGATGTACTCCAGGTTACGGTGGTCCGTCCAGACGAGGAAAGGTGTTTCGCCCCTTCGAGCCAGTGCCTCCACACGGTCAGGGCTCGGACAACAGCCAACAGCTCCCAATCACCAACGCTGAGCTTCTTGGAGAAGAAGGTACAGGGGCGTAGCTTGGGTGGCGTGCCAGAGCGTTGAGATAGGACTGCGCCTATCCCTACCTCGGACGCATCCACCTCCACTATGAACGGTAGTGATGGATCGGGGTGGGTCAGTACCGGGTCTGAGGTGAACAGACCCCTCAGGTTACTGAAGGCCCTGTCAGCCTCAGCAGACCAGCGGAGCCGGGACGGCCCACCCTTCAACAGAGATGTGATGGGAGCTGCGACCTTGCCAAAGCCCCGGATAAACCTCTGATAGTAGTTGTTAAAGCCAATAAAGCGCTGCACCTCCTTTACCGTGGTTGGAGTTGGCCAATTACGCACGGCTGAAATGCGATCTCCCTCCATCTCACGTACTAATGAGGGGATATGAACCAGGTGTGTGTAATAGACAAGACAAAACAAATGGAATGATGAGATGAGGAGCGGCAGTGGCTAGAACGACTAACGCCGAAGCCTGCCCGAACCAGGAGAGGAGACAGCTTCGGAGGAAGTCGTGACAATCCCCCTTGGCATTTTTCCTATTTTGTTGCATTACAACCTGTAATTAAAATTGATTTTTATTTGGATTTCATGTAATGGACCTACACAAAAAAAATTATCAAAAAATTATCTCAAATAAATAACGGAAAAGTGGTGCGTGCATTTGTATTCACCCCCTTTGCTATGAAGCCCCTAAATAAGATCTGGTGCAATCAATTACCTTCAGAAGTCACATAATTAGTTAAATATTGTCCACCTGTGTGCAATCTAAGTGTCACATGATCTGTCACATGATCTCAGTATATATACACCTGTTCTGAAAGGCCCCAGAGTCTGCAACACCACTAAGCAAGGGGCAACACGACTAAGCAAGGGGCACCACCAAGCAAGCGGCACCACCAAGCAAGCGGCACCATGAAGACAAAGGAGCTCTACAAACTGGTCAGGGACAAAGTTGTGGAGAAGTACAGATAAGGGTTGGGTTATAAAAAAATATCAGAAACTTTGAACATCCCACGGAGCACAATTAAATCCATTATTAAAAAATGGAAAGAATATGGCACCACAACAACCCTGCCAAGAGAGGGCCGCCCACCAAAACTCACAGACCAGGCAAGGAGGGCATTAATCAGAGAGGCAACAAAGACACCAACGATAACCCTGAAGGAGCTGCAAAGCTCCACAGCAGAGATTGGAGTATCTGTCCATAGGACCACTTTAAGCCGTACACTCCACAGAGCTGGGCTTTACGGAAGAGTGGCCTGAAAAAAGCCATTGCTTAAAGAAATAAATAAGCAAACACGTTTGGTGTTCGCCAAAAGGCATGTGGGAGACTTCCCAAACATATGGAAGAAGGTACTCTGGTCAGATGAGACTAAAATTGAGCTCTTTGGCCATCAAGGAAAACGCTATGTCTGGCACAAACCCAACACCTCTCATCACCCCGAGAACACCATCCCCACAGTGAAGCATGGTGGTGGCAGCATCATGCTGTGGGGATGTTTTTCATCGGCAGGGACTGTGAAACTGGTCAGAATTGAAGGAATGATGGCTGGCGCTAAATACAGGGAAATTCTTGAGGGAAACCTGTTTCAGTCATCCAGAGATTTGAGACTGGGACGGAGGTTCACCTTCCAGCAGGACAATGACCCTAAGCATACTGCTAAAGCAACACTCAAGTGGTTTAAGGGAAACATTTAAATGTATTGGAATGGCCTAGTCAAAGCCCAGACCTCAATCCAATTGAGACTCTGTGGTATGACTTAAAGGTTGCTGTACACCAGCGGAACCCATCCAACTTGAAGGAGCTGGAGCAGTTTTGCCTTGAAGAATGGACAAAAATCCCAGTGGCTAGATGGTTGTAAGGCAACAAAATAGCAAAAATGCCATGGGGGGTGAATTCTTTCGCAAGCCACTGTAAGTGTTGTTTAAATGCTGAGCGCTTTATGTCCCTACCAGCCTATGTATTTCTTTGTAGGCTATAGCCTTGAAATAATTGAAATAATATAGCCTAAATAATTCATTTTAGTTCCTTCTTAGGCTCCCTGTCTGGCTCCTGACCTATTTAGAGTGTTTATATGCTGTTTAATATGACATGTAGCCTATTTGAAATTATTACATTCACCTTTTCATTTTATTCAAATACTTTTCATTCAAATCCATATGGTTTGGTTTCAATAGTTAAAAACCAATTGTTAGGTTCAGGTAATCACAAAAATGGATGGGTGTTGGTTAAATTGTGATTTTAATGAATGAAGCAAATTTTGAGCAGCAGTTTTTTTCTTCCTGTGAGCACAGAGCGGTTTTTAGCGGAGCGATTGGAAAGGACATGGAGCGCCAGAGCGATGTGCAAGCATCGCTCCATGAGCGATGAGCGGGATTTCCAACTGCTCAACTCCGCTCACATGCTCTGGTGACAGTGGCGGTCAGTGCCGTTTAAGATGAGGGAGGATACATTTTTTTTGTTAATGAGCATGTCCTTATTTCTATTACAGCATATTGGATGACTGTCATTCATATTCCATTCACCCAGTTCAATGTAACATCGATAGGTTTATGCTACTACGTGATACTCAAATTTCCCCAATACCTATCATGAGGTTCCTACAACCCAGCCAATTAATGAAAGTTTACACCGTAGGTGCACACAGGTCGAGAGAAAAATTTGAGGTGACAGACTTGCACACTCTTGTCTGCATCTAGCTGATCTAGGGTGTAATCATTAGTCCAGTAGTTGCAAACAAGAGTTTATGTTGGACAAATTCAGGTATGTTTATCCCTGTTTCGTT
This sequence comes from Coregonus lavaretus, assembly GCF_964263955.1. Classification (NCBI taxonomy): domain Eukaryota; kingdom Metazoa; phylum Chordata; class Actinopteri; order Salmoniformes; family Salmonidae; genus Coregonus; species Coregonus lavaretus. The sequence continues at coordinate 24,400,753 of NC_140001.1, read as the reverse complement.
CTGTTTGCTTCCGTTTAAATGTTTTTCAACAGAATCGGCGGAATGAATACACCCCTGATCACGCGTAAACACAGTTCACTTTCAATACGTTGTATTCCTTCTCGCATCTATGTGCTCTCCTCCTCTCACCTTTCCCCTTCGTTTGTGGACTTCAATGCACAACACATCAGCTGTATGCGACCAGGCGAAAAAACCTTTCCAAGCCAAACCATATCATAACCGCTACACACATAACCGATACACACATAACTGCTACACACAGTCTATATCGTTGTCACCATAGTCAACATAGCTAATAGAACTAATGCGTTAGTAAACCCGCTACAATCATGCAGTAATGTTACAGTGTACAGTCAGTAAGCAGTTTAGCAGTTACAGCGGCGGGCCCTGGTGGCAATAAATTAGTAAAACCAAAAGCTTACCTTAACTTGGAAGAGTTCCAGTGTTTTGTTGGATAGTCATAGCCAGCTAGTTAACATAACATCCCTCTGTTTGAGCAGGGTGTTTGAATAGGCTAAACTAGCTAACTGCATTTGCTAGCTACAGTAAGTAAGTGAAAAAGAAAATATCTCTCTCTCTCGCTTCTCCTTCATTTTTGAAGAAATTAATTTGTTCAAAACTGTTCAACTATTGTCTTTCTCTCTTTGAGTCAACTACTCGCCACATTTTATGTACTGCAATGCTAGCTAGCTGTAGCTTATGCTTTCAGTACTAGATTCATTCTCTGATCCTTTGATTGGGTGGACAACATGTCAGTTCATGCTGCAAGAGCTCTGATAGGTTGGAGGACATCCTCCGGAAGTTTTCATAATTACTGTGTAAGTCTATAGAAGGGGGTGAGAACCATGAGCCTCCTAGATTTTGTATTGAAGTCAATGTACCCAGAGGAGGACGGAAGCTAGCTGTCCTCTGGCTACACCATGGTGCTACCCTACAGAGTGCTTCATTGCAAAACAGTGTGTTTTAATCAATTATTTGGTGACGTGAATATATTTAGGATAGGTTTATCTAAAAAGGATCACTTTTTAAATGTTTTAAAACTTTTATTTTTATGAAATTGACTGAGGAGGATGGTCCTCCCCTTCCTACTCTGAGGAGCCTCCACTGGTCACTGGTTACAACAGGGGCAGTCACAGCTCTAGGATCGGTCTTTGTTGAGCTGTCTATTGGGCTGTAGTCCGCTGGCAGGTATACTGTTGTTTCCCCTGTTGTTTTGAGTTTTCCTATTATACTGCTTCTTCCTCCTCCACTGCTGTGTCAATAGACTGTCCCTCTGGCATTATAGTCCAGGGTAGTGGGTTCAATTCCCTGGGCCACCCATACGTAAAATGTATGCACGCATGACTGTAAGTCGCTTTAGATAAAAGCGTCTACTAAATGGCATATATTATATTATTATACTGTATATTATGAACAATTATTTACAAATTGGTATTAGCCATCATGTTTCACATATATTCTTCCTGGAAGGAAGCTGCAGTATCATGACCTTGCCACACATAAACAATATACAGTAATTTGAGACCAAGTATTGTTTTCTCATTATTCTGCACCTTCCTAAAGTACATTGTTTGTCTTAGTCTGTCAGTGTTATCACAGTGACAGGGACTGTGACAGGCACTCTGGAGCGGTTGGCTTTGTCAACTCAATGCCTATAGAACCTCTGGGGAGATCCTATCAACTCTACCCTAGCTAGGTGACAGTTGGCTTCCTGATCATGCCTGAAGAACAAGGGATAATTCTCCACAGAAATTACATGTCTATCACTGACATACAACGTTACTCGGGAGCTAGTCACATGGGCAAGGTTAATTCATTTTAATAATCTGGTTCAATGTCAAACTGTAGTGGTGGCTCAGAGTTGTTAGTGGAGTAGAAAAATGCAAAGAGATGAAGGGGAAAGGCTCACACCTTCACAGGAGGTTTGTATAATTGCAGGCCCATGGGGATAGATTCAGTGCACCAACACTGAACCGTGTGATGAGCTACCTGTTGACAACCTGCTGGCTGTGTTTTCATCTAGCGTAGCTTAATCTACACTGTAAAAATAAAGTGTTTTGAACCGCCCCACCGTGTGCCAGAATACTGATTTGTCAGGTGTTTGAAGTTACGCTGAAACCACAGTTCTTCAAACAGACGCAAACTTCAAAACCTTATTATTATGGGTTTTGTGGCCAGTTATTTAGGTGTTGTCCTTATACTGCTTAAAGTGAGCTTCCACAGTAGCCTGGCTGGTAACTCATTTCACCAGCCATCAGTGCTTACAGTGGGGAAAAAAAGTATTTAGTCAGCCACCAATTGTGCAAGTCCTCCCACTTAAAAAGATGAGAGAGGCCTGTAATTTTCATCATAGGTACACGTCAACTATGACAGACAAAATGAGAAAAAAAAAACAGAAAATCACATTGTAGGATTTTTTATGAATTTATTTGCAAATTATGGTGGAAAATAAGTATTTGGTCAATAACAAAAGTGTCTCAATACTTTGTTATATACCCTTTGTTGGCAATGACACAGGTCAAACGTTTTCTGTAAGTCTTCACAAGGTTTTCACACACTGTTGCTGGTATTTTGGCCCATTCCTCCATGCAGATCTCCTCTAGAGCAGTGATGTTTTGGGGCTGTCGCTGGGCAACACGGACTTTCAACTCCCTACAAAGATGTTCTATGGGGTTGAGATCTGGAGACTGGCTAGGCCACTCCAGGACCTTGAAATGCTTCTTACAAAGCCACTCCTGCGTTGCCTGGGCGGTGTGTTTGGGATCATTGTCATGCTGAAAGACCCAGCCACGTTTCATCTTCAATGTCCTTGCTGATGGAAGGAGGTTTTCACTCAAAATCTCACGATACATGGCCCCATTCATTCTTTCCTTTACACGGATCAGTCGTCCTGGTCCCTTTGCAGAAAAACAGCCCCAAAGCATGATGTTTCCACCCCCATGCTTCACAGTAGGTATGGTGTTCTTTGGATGCAACTCAGCATTCTTTGTCCTCCAAACACGACGAGTTGAGTTTTTACCAAAAAGTTCTATTTTGGTTTCATCTGACCATATGACATTCTCCCAATCCTCTACTGGATCATCCAAATGCACTAGCAAACTTCAGACGGGCCTGGACATGTACTGGCTTAAGCAGGGGGACACGTCTGGCACTGCAGGATTTGAGTCCCTGGTGGCGTAGTGTGTTACTGATGGTAGGCTTTGTTACTTTGGTCCCAGCTCTCTGCAGGTCATTCACTAGGTCCCCCCGTGTGGTTCTGGGATTTTTGCTCACCGTTCTTGTGATCATTTTGACCACACGGGGTGAGATCTTGCGTGGAGCCCCAGATCGAGGGAGATTATCAGTGGTCTTGTATGTCTTCCATTTCCTAATAATTGCTCCCACAGTTGATTTCTTCAAAACAAGCTGCTTACCTATTGCAGATTCAGTCTTCCCAGCCTGGTGCAGGTCTACAATTTTGTTTCTGGTGTCCTTTGACAGCTCTTTGGTCTTGGCCATAGTGGAGTTTGGAGTGTGACTGTTTGAGGTTGTGGACAGGTGTCTTTTATACTGATAACAAGTTCAAACAGGTGCCATTAATACAGGTAACGAGTGGAGGACAGAGGAGCCTCTTAAAGAAGAAGTTACAGGTCTGTGAGAGCCAGAAATCTTGCTTGTTTGTAGGTGACCAAATACTTATTTTCCACCATAATTTGCAAATAAATTCATTAAAAATCATACAATGTGATTTTCTGGATTTTCTTTTCTCAATCTGTCTGTCATAGTTGACGTGTACCTATGATGAAAATTACAGGCCTCTCTCATCTTTTTAAGTGGGAGATCTTGCACAATTGGTGGCTGACTAAATACTTTTTTCCCCACTGTATGTAGCCTGTTGTCAGTGGGAGCCTCTTTATATAAGCGTCAGACCATTCTGCTCAGTCTTCTGTAGTAAGATCATAGAAGGCCAACATCTGGCTGCCTCATCTCCTGTTGGCTCACATTTCCAACCACATCAATATTGAGAGAGTGCACTCAAGTTCAGGGCCCATCTTATATCACTTACACAGCTGGTAAGCCTCCTGCTCCTTCTCTAAGACACAAGCACAAGTAAGTCACCTCAGGATCAACTAAATCTGATCTTACTCAGTGATTCATTTTTACGTAGTCTCTGCTGCAAATTTTATTATGTATGAGATAACAGAAAAGATGATGACAGAATGAATGAAACTCTACAATGTGAACCAGCAGCATGTTTTACACAGCAAATTATGGCCATTTCCCAAAGAACCATAATCCTTTCTGAATCTTTTAGGTGAAGGTCAGTTCAGCTGTGTTCAAAACCTGAGGAGAATCTACGAGAATCTCATCCCGTCACACAACAATATAATTGTCTACAGCCTCAGAGTTAGATAGTCCTGTACTTTAATCACCATGGAAACTGAAGCATAGTGAAAGGCCTGGTGGTGTGGGGGAGCTGACAATGGCATCACAACATGCTGGGTCTTAGACCAAAGACACATGTAGATGAAAGAGGGATTTCTTGAACACAAACTTTTCTCCCAACTCTCCCAAAATATTATATTCTTTGTTCTCTACAGTTGTGTAGCTTACAGTTTTAAATGAATATTCAATGATCCATGGAAATGACCATAATACCACTGTTGCTAAGTGACCCAAACCAGCCGTTCTTCTAAATGGATGCCTACTGCAGGGCAGGCGGTAATAAAAAATATGCTGCGACAAAATATTTTTCAGTAATCGCTATTCTCTCAACATAGTGACACGCTGGCTAGAGAATGTACTCTACAAGAACTCTAGTTGATCAACATAGTGACACGCTGGCAAGAGAATGTACTCTACTAGATTCTAGTCGACTAGAGCAGGGTTTCCCAAACTCGGTCCTTAGGCCCTCCCAGGGTGCACATTTTGTTTTTTGCCCTAGCACTACACAGCTGACTCAAATAATTAAAGCTTGAGGATGAGTTGGTTTTTGAATCAGCTGTGTAGTGCTAGGGCAAAAAACTAAACGTGCACCCAGGGTGGGCCCCAGGACCGAGTTTGGGAAACCCCGGACTAGAGTGTCGACTAGAGTCATTGTACCTTGGGCCCAATTGAAATAGTTAGTTTTATCTGTTAAACAAGTTTGCAGAGATTAAATAGTGTAGATATCACTTTGCAACAAAATGGAAACAAGATCGGTTCCACTCAGTATCTAGAATATGATAATGAGTTGGTAGTGGAAGTTTTTCTTTGTGTGCATGCCTTGTCCTAGATGAATCAGAGCATGGGAGTTGAACTTGCTTAACCCTATGCTCTGTAAATCATATCTGTGATGAGGCTGAGGAATTGCCTGAGCCTGTCACACTGTGAGAGCACTGGTAGTGTAGCGATATGTTAAGAGCTGATGACTCACATGGAGAGTTATTCCCTGTCCTCCGTTTAAGGGATTATTTTCCAAAGAGGGCGTGTGTGGGCACCACTGTTTTCGAATACATTTTGATTAGACGTGTGGTAGCTGCGGTCAGCCATGTATTCCAATTAAATTAAAGTGATGATTGAGACAAAATAGAACATCTCTAGTACCACCATTCAATTACACACCGATCCACAGATATTGTGCTCTTAATGCCGCTCATTTCTAGCTCTCAACAGACAGCTTGGCTGGCCTGCAGGGAAGAGCTGTTATACTTGTAGTCGATTTTATCTGTTCACCCTTCTCTATTTTCAATCAGCAGCCTTTCCTTTGTCTCGGAACACATTGATGTTCATGTGGATTTTCCCAAGATATTCTGACCCATGTGTTTATACAAGTTCATAAACCTTGCCTGCTGACCAACCATAGAGTCTTTAAGGTTTATCCAGAGGGTGCTTGACTGTGCTGTTTAAACAGCGCGTCTTTTATCACTGGAGATCTGGGTTATATCTGTATACTGTATTGGAGAAGGTTCTATCATATGAGAGATATTGCCTTGTTTCTTTGAACAAGTACAGATACTAGTCAACCACAACCAGTGCCCTTTCAGTCAGAACTGGGGTGATTGCATTATTAATTTTCCTTAGAAGTTAATGTTTCTACGGGTTATTTTGTTATCATTTTGCACTTACTAAAGTATCTCTGTTTTGCAACATTAACTTGATATCACATCCAGAGACAGCCAGCCTGATAAACCAAATAAATACATTAGGGAATGAAATGGTCTGTCCCTGGCACATTAATGTGTATTCAGTGGGTCTCTCTCTCCATACATACACTACAGACCTCCAACCCTTATTTCATCTGACTACAAGGTATTGAAACATGCTCTATTTCTTAGTGAGAGAGGGAGGAGTACAATTTCTGGAGAATGAAAACGAAGGTATTCTCTAACCATGTACTGTAATACCTTAATTGTAATATTAGTGTCTCTAGAACCTATATCAAATCATTTGTATCATGTTATTGTGTGTTTCTTTGGTATAATGTACTGAAATATCAATGTCTATTCAGCATATTAATCAAATTAATAATTTATGTCTTTCAACATTTTGTAATATGATATCAACACTTAACTAAAGACAGGTTGGCTCATGCTGTTACAGCAATAAGCCAAGAAGAAATTAACAGCATGTGCTTGCATCATTTTTGAATGGCACACTGTGATTTCTCATGCACTCTGTTAGTGCTCAATTCCAGACAGTGAGAGGGTAGGGCAGGCACAGCATGCAGGGTGCTGGACAAGGTCTCTGTTCTATGTTTGGACATGAAAAATAATTAGAGTGGAAATTGAATTAATTTTGTCAAAGCTTGTTGGAATTGCAACAATATGAACACTTCTATGGGCATTCACTTCCCAGTACTACTGAGTATATATTCTGTTATCATCACTGTCCACAGCTTAATCCTACAACACATGGTGCATCATGTTTGTTTGAATGGAAAATAGCTTTATACAGGCTATACTGTATAGGCTAAATAGTATCTGAAATTGTTGTCCACAGGGATCTCCCAGCTTTCTTACTTGTCTATATGTAGTGAGTTTTAATAATGCATTCAGATGTAGGATCTTAATTTGATCAAATGTAAAACTTGTAGTGCTTTCTAAGTTAAAAAGACTTCTGAAGTTTGTAATTTCCACTCTAAAATTTCAGGCTTGATTTCCCCTTACGAAAAATGTATCAACCCCTACAAAAATGTCCATTAATTATAATCCACATAATAATTTACATTTCCTGTTGCTGCAGGATTATTTTCCTGCTGTAGCAAACTGTCTCAAATGTAGATCCTACATCTGTAGGTGATTAGGAAGTTGTGTTATGCACCTGTTTAAAGCTTAGTCTACTTGATATATTGCAGATGTTCATATTGGTTTTTAGTTCCCAGCTCATTCCCCACTATATGAATCAGTGGCAATCCTTCTTCCAGTTGCAATCCTTCCAAAATGTAATTCCCAGAATACTCATTGACCCCCTTCTGAATTATTGTTGCACCATAACAATAGCCAACACAACCTGCTTAATAACATATTTATCAGGGTTTTGAGGATTAAAGCTATTTTACTGACCATTTGCTAAAAAAAACTTGATTTGGACTTCTAGTAGCATGTGTGTGAGAGAGAGAGAGAGCGAAAACATGCCATATGTATTTGGATTAATTCAATACACTTAGCCTATAGCATCTGGCATCAAATCTTAATACTTATGGTACAGTAGCATCTGGCTTCAAATCTTAAAGGGGGGCTGAACACCGATTCCGCATGTGTTTTTCTGCTGCTCATAAAAAAAATAGGAGAATTGCGTCTTGGGGGTGTGGTTCAATGTGGGTGTTTTATGTTCGCTTTCTCCTACCTTGTCAGTTATTGTTGATTGTCCCGCTTGAGTCATGGTAGCAACATTTTGCCCTCAAAATAGTGTGAATTAATCTAAGATAAATCAAGAAATCTGTAATACATTTTGACGATTTTGCCGAGGAGGTCTTAGTCATGGAAACTAGTAGTGCACTGCAGACAGGATCGAGTCAGCTGCTGCTGTACTCGGGACTGATTTCTGAGAACATGTCTACAACTTAATCAGCAAGCTGTCAAAATATTGTAAATAAAGCACAAGCTACACGCTGTTTATCACTGCCCAAAATCACTATCTAGTTCCATCTCTGTGTTTGTCAATTAAGCTAGGTAGTAGCTAGCAGGCACATTGAGCAGGCTTACCACGTTAGCTAAATCAGCTTATCAAGTCACTGGCGAGTGGCAAAGTGCTTCGGTGCTGTTTTGTTTTTACAACTTTCTCACTATCTATTATCGAAGTGTGTGTCTGTCTGGCAGTGTTTCATAGCGAATCATGTTACAAAACAGGTCGCGGCGGGACACAAGATGCTCGCAAATGGGTTTTGAATTTTTGCGTGCAGTGAAGAAACTTTTGAATTCCTCAACCATTTTCTCTTGTTGCTGCTGCTGCTTCTCTCGCTCTATAAAATACAAATTCATGGACGACACAAATTAAATTTGTTTGAATATTAGGCTATATTTACTTTACACTTTTGTTACAAGTTACCGTATTCAACTTGCTAACCTTTTGCTTTCTTCCCAGCGTGTTCACGTAGCACACTTTCGTGTTTTCCAAAATTTTAGATTTTAGCTTTTTAGATTCCAAAATGAATCTTTACTGACTGAAACGAAGTCACCACATTCTTTTTCTTGTACCACATTATCATTGTTAGTTAGTTTTATATTAATTATACACCTGTATGACTTCTCATTTTCCTTTTTGAAGTACTTGGTGAACTCCATTATTGAGCCGAGTTTTGACTGAAAATAGTCTACTGTTGATGACTGTGCAAGACACAGATGGATTCTGGGTCAGGCTTGAGCATGCTTCAGACTCGTGGTGTGAGCGGAGCGGGACATAGGGCGACGCTCCGTCCTTTTAAAAATGCCGCTCTGCGCTCTGTCCAAAATGCGCCCGCTCACCTGCTCTGATGCGTGCATATGTTCAGGGGGTCGGAGGTCGGTGTGTGCATAATCTGTGTGTTTTTATGTACCTATGCAAGAAGCATGCAACGTACATGGATTAAATCAGCACGTTTATCTCTCTTGGCATGTCTGGCTTTAGACATCAGAAAAGTGCCCATAATGAACCACTAAATAGCATCGATGGTCAGCTCCAGATCATCTGAGCATGCATTGCCAGCATTGATGAGCTGAAAATGGGATGAGCAGCATTAGGGGAAGATAAATCCCTACATCTGAAGGATTATGGCTTTTTTGACAAACGTAAAACGCTTTTCAAATAAAAATGTAATTACATTTCAAGTCCGTAAATTGCGATGTAAAAGTTGCTGTACTGATTTGGCTCTGCTTCTATTTTTCCTTATGGCAAGGCAGTTTAACTACTGAATAGATGGCAGACAAAAGCAATTACAGTATTTAGTTATGGATATTTATGTATAATAGAATGTTTACTAATAATTTTGAAATAATGTTTTGATAATCTTTACTTGAGATGGGTTGTGTGTATCTTAGACTTGAACATAAACCATGCATTGTTGTCAATGCATGCATGCATTAGTGCAGATAATTTGAGTTCTATTCATAGGATGCAGCCCTACTGATTATCATCGTATCAACTATAATCTGAATTGTTAGCGCAACCATGATATTCTGGGATAATTAGTGAAGTTCCAACCTCTGTTGTCTTTCCTGTCCTACGCTGAGTCAAGCTTTATCAAAATCTTTCTAATTAGACCACCTTCATTTCATTATGCCCTCTATCTATGGAAAGCAAGCAGTGGAGAAAAGGCCCTTGGGTCATTAGCATGCCATTCAGTGCCCATGTAATGGCCAGAGATGATAATAGCAGCCTGTCCATGCTCTCTGCAGTGACCACTGAGTTAATTATCGAGCTGACAGGGAGAAGCCCAGCCTGACGATGTTGTTAATATGCCAACGTGGGCTCATGCTACCCACAGCTGGCTGAGATTGAGGCTGTATCACGCTGGCACGCTGCAGCTGTCTGTCTCCTAATGGGAAATCATTATTTTGCAGCCTGACCCCAATTCAGAGCAGCGCAAAGGGGGAATGACTTGAGTGAATGCTTTGATAAGCAATCCAAACCTAATAGCTTGGAAAATGGAATTAATTGCAGTGCACGGGGACATAAGTGTTTATAGCCTGTTCTCTTTGGTATCCTCAGCACTCGTCTTCTAACATCTGTCATTTCAACTAGGGAAAGGGGGAAAGAGTGACAGGTTTTTATATAAGATGGAGCTACAGAAATATGATTTCCTTCTTATATAATGATGATCAACTGTTATTACTTTGAATTGTGAAGAACTCCTGGGTCCGTATCCACAAAGGATCTCAGAGTAGGAGTGCTGATCTAGGATCAGTTTAGCATTTTAGATAATAATGAATAAGATTATATGGACAGGTGGGGACCTGATCCTAGATCAGCACTCCTACTCTAAGATACTTTGTGGATATGGGCCATGATCTTCTAAATTGTCTAACTTTTCTTCTTCTAGCTTATCTGCAAGATTTTTGAATCTTGGTGAACAAATCTTGCTATAGCCTACCTACAATATGTGACTTGGAGTGCTTGGATTTAGTTATTTGATATGGTTTGTAATGATGACATAGGACCTATCTTGACGATAAGCCCAGTGAACATAGTATTCAGTGTACTAGGGGACAAGAGTAGCCTATTGGCCAATGTTTTTGCAGTGTTCAAATGTGAATAGGAGAAGACTTCTTCAGCCACGTTCTGTTGAGGGAAGATGTCAAGGAGGCCTGAAGCAAACTCCTCTGTCTGCAGCGTTCAGCCTTTAATGCACAGTGTTGGCTGCTGCCCAGGTTATGCTAGCCCTATGAGTCATGCCTTTAAAAGCCCCCGCCATAATAGCCAGCTCCTTCACAATATTTCTGATTAAACCTGGATGGACAATCTCACCAGCAAGCCAAAAAGCCTTTTATTTGTTAAATATTCGTCACTCAGATCTGGATTTAATGTTATTTCAGAAAGGGGTGCAGGGAAGGGGATATTCAAACGGAGTACACTGGAGGATGTTTTCATAAGACAACATCAAATCACTCACTCCATTACAAAGTAAAATAAAAAAGAATGTCTGGTCAGTGTTGTCTTGGTTGTTGCTCGAATAGATCCTAGAGCAGAGGTTCCAATGTTGTTGTGTTTGAGGACAGGAGTCAAGTGGTTTAACTTAAATCCCATTTAGCGAAATGTTATTTCTACATTTTCTTTAGCATTACTGCATAGAGATTAGAGTGCAGATTATGGTTGTAAACTGAGTTTGACACAGAACACATGTAGGACTTGTGATCAGTTAGGTCAATCGCAACAAGTTTTGTCGCCAAACTGTTAGCAAAGTATGTTCACTAGCCCTCCCCCACACTTTAGTGCTCTTCCCTGGTAGTTGCCTCCAAACTGTTACAGTATGAAGTAAAGTATCTATTCTCACAAAGCAGCACAAACATTGGCCAGATGCAGGTCTTTCAACACTCTTAAAAAGTTCACAGTCCTGTTGGGAAATCCAAGTTGCTGAGTTGCCAGAAACAATCGTGGCAACTTCATATAATGGGATTTGCACAAGTAGAAAATAACAGGAGACTAGGCCTGTTTCAAAGAGCTGTTTTAAGCTATGGCCCCCACTTTGTTTAGTGCTGTTGTTAACAGAGAAAAGGGGCAATTTACTCAACACAATAGGGCCATAAGCTAATTTAAAGGCTTCCACACAGACATTTGCCTCTTCCCATTTCACTAATTAGGAAACTTTGTCCTAAAATTAGTCATTCTGCTGACAATTTGTGTGAAGCCTTCATAGATACAGACACCCTACTGTAGCATTCTGGGCATTCTGAATATTACGTTCCCCAAAGATCAATCTAGGTTCAGGAACTTGAAGACTGGAAACAGAGTAAACGCATGATTTAGGATGCTATGATATGAGAAATAAATGTCCTGACAGTCACAGCAACATTGTAAAGTATATGTCCATATCTAAGGCCTTTTATTTCTAGTTGAAGAAGGTGCGGCTTAATCAACATAACCTAATTCTGAGAACAGATATCTCAAGCCTTCACCATAGTGCATCAGTCTAGAGAAAAAATCCCATTGTAATCCAATTAAATATAAAAAAATCGAGATTGTATTGTATTTATATTCAATACTCAGACATCTGGATTTACAAAGGTCTATGATTTGTAAAGAAATGGTTTTGAGAGCTTAGCTGGGGAAGAGATAATCAATGCAATAAGAATGTGATTCATTCAGTTGTGGGGCCCTTGTGAGACTGCTCAGTTCTACTGGATTGCGTCTTTAAAAAGGAAGATTGACCAGCTCCGAAGTAAAAAAGAAGAAGGAAAAAAGCAGTGTACAATAGTTGGTTCAAATGATTAATATATTTAGTTTCATTCCTGTTAGTGTTTACAGTGTGTGTGCGTGTGCATGTGTGTATGTACTACTAACAGAATCAGTTAAATATTGTGATATTAGTTTCAATATTTAAAGGTACATTAATACCGTTTTATATGTTTTAATTAAGTGCTAATGCCCGAGAAGCCATGTTTGGAGGATATATTGGCATGGGTGTTGTTAGGCCCGAGTCGAAGTTGAGGGCCGTGCAAACCATGCCAGGATATCCTCCAAATGCTGGCTTAGAGGGCATTATCACTTAATTAAAACAGATCAAACGGTATTAATGTACCTTTAAATATTGAAACTAATATCACAATATTTAACTGATTCTGTTAGTAGTATTGATTAATTAATGTATACTATTTCATCCTTCCACAAGATATAGTCCCGACACAAATCTAGGGTTGCTACCCAAGCCGGCTGGTCGTTTGTTCTATCGATTCGGTTGCCAGAAACGTGACCCAGTCGTTCGTTCTAAATGTTCTATTGCCATACTGGCTGGCAACGTTCTTATCCCTTGCTTGCTAGCTAGCCAACTACGGCTAACTTAAAGTCATGTCAAACAGTGCAGCCAAAATAACAACAGTAGCATTTGCTTTTGTTTAAGATTTTTTCTAGTGACATTTATTTGGATACATCCATAACAATGAGCTAATGATGTGCAATTTCGCCTGGCGTAGAAAATGTGCTCTCTCGTCAGGACACTGTTGTTCAGAGGAGATAGCCAACAACACAGCTAACACAATCCCTTCAAACTGAAGCTGGAAAGACTGCAAACTAGCCTTTTTTCAATTGACATTTCTTTGCATATATCCATAAAAATTATGCCAGCTGATTCATGATTTCTGAGAAACACTGCCTGCCTGTCACTCCAGACTCCCGACACGTTCAACATTACTATGGGACAGCTGGAGATGAATATTGAAACAATGTTGCAAATGTCGGAGAGACAGACAGGAAGGTTTATACAAATCTCCGCTGTTGAAAACGAAATGTTAGTCTAAAAGAAATGTGAGATAATGTCTAGATGCTTTTTATAGTGGATCAAGTTTATAAATTGCCTGGCTGGGCTGATGAGACAGTGGATGCACAGTCAGATGGAACAGATTAAATAGGCATTTTAACGTCATAGATTTAGCCGGTGGTAGTTTGTGGAATAGACACCAGCTGGAATGCGGTTTTAACCAATCAGCATTCAGGATTAGACCCACCCGTTGTATAATTGTACATAATTCAAAGCACTGTAGCACATAGAGAAAGGCCTTTGAATCAGCAAGTGCTTGTAATGTAACAAGAGCCCTCTGCTTAATGGAGTCAAGACTCCATTTAAAAGAGTAAAAGCAAGTATGTATGCTTAAGGCTTTCATATATTTTAGTTAAGCTGAGTGGGTACTCTACTACTTTTGATGCAAGTTGTTGGTCCTGCATGCTACATTTTGCAATGTGGCACATACATATGTCATTTTGGTGTTTAGATTGAGATAATTCAGTTATTACCTTGCACAAATGAGCTCAGTGATCTAAATGTATTTCATGCATTAGACCACCACTATTGCATGCAATTATCAGATTTATAAGAAAGCCAGATTTGGATAGTCCATCTACAGACTATCAGTAACATTTCTAATAACCCTAACCCTAATTTTAACCCTAAACTTAACCCTAACCTTAACCCTTACCCTTATTCTAACCCTAACCGTAACCTTAGCTACAGATGGACTTTCCAAATGAAGTGAGACCAGATTTTTGCATGCAATTTATCTGTAAACCTCCAGCCTATTTCACTTTGCACCCTAACGTAAAAATAAATCCTCTAGTTGAGAGGAAAAATGTTTAAACCGCTCTTTCTATCTTACTCTCTCTCTCTATCCCCCTCTACTTTTCCTTTGTTTTCTCAGGTACCACAGCAGTTGAGTGCCCTGACGTTGAATAGGTATGAGCAGCCCGTAGTGGATTACTGCCAGGCCCAAGGGGCGCTGCACCTCAACATGGGCTTTGAGCCACCCTCCCAGGCACAGGGCTGTCTGAGGCCATCGGGCTGCAGTACAGGTCATACAGCAGGTCTCCCCTCTGCGCCCACCACCTCGCTCATACCCACGGACCCCCATTCCCTCCAACAGTGACTTGTGACCTGTGCAGATGGGGAGACCAGACCAGCGCTCCCCTCTCCATCTAGGCTACTGAGTGTGGTGTTATTACAGTACTGTATACCGCAGCAGATAGTGAGGCAAACAGATACAAATCTGCACTGAGGAAGAACATTCTGACTGGAGAACCTGTTATTAATGGAGAGAATGCATTTATCCAACACAGAATATACCTTGACTAATGAAAATGAAGATATTCCTTAATGGAAATTGCAGGGTACTGTTACAGTAAATTACAAGATACCGGAGTGTATTTTACCCTTTGATGTCCAATATTATTGAAAATAGTCCAGTTACAGTATCACATTCCTTCTGCTTCTAAAATGTTTTCCAGCATCCTGGGGAGAAATATAAATAATTACATGATTCATTACTCTTATTGAACTTATTGACTCAGCTACTCACAGTTTTGGCACCTTCGCTGTATTAGGTAAGTAATTAAATACAAAATGCAATAATAGAACTGGGGAAAAAGTAGGGTGAGCAATGGAATAGCAGAACAAATTAAAGACCAACAGAGCTGAAAGGTTTTGTGCTGCTTTTTCTAATAACGCTGCCAGTCAGAGTCTTACAGATTTTCCAGTCCCCGTAGCTATTTCATTTCAAGAAGTGAGCCACTCAAATTAAATGACCTACAATGAGAAGGGAAAACTTGGTAAGTGATGGGCACACCGTTTCATGTCATGTTTCTTTGCCAGAAGTACATTAATGAGGATTTGTATTATTTTGGTGATTTTATGTTCATTATACTATAATGCAATTTTGTTTTTGTTTTTTGTTTTTTTCAAGATGAAAAGTCAAACTTTGATGAGTAATAGACTAATTGTTTTCATGTCAAGTGTAGCCTACAGCTGACATATCTTGTCAGAAATACATATTTGTTATTGTGTTTATATTGTTTTTGTTCATCATGATCATCCGTTGCATTTTCATGATTAATGTAATGACAATTTATTTTATATTTATGTTTCTAAACATGCCAATCCTCAATCTGATTGTAGGATTGTCTCTCACATACCATGTGTACTTACTGAAAGGGAAACATTTTAATGTGACCGTTCATTTACTATGTGACCTCAGATCATGACATTCACCAAGAGATCAAAAGTGAACTCACTCATAGTGGAGATAACTTTGTATAGGATGGTTTTGACTGAGACTCAGACTAAGTAAGTACTGTTGTAACAGCTTAAGCCAGACTATCCAATATTGATGCCTGTCTGCTCTCCCCAGCTGGGACACATTAGATCAACCATCTTTGATGTATCCCTTTTCCCCCATGTCTACTGTGACTGTTACAGTATTCATCAAGGAGCCTCTTTTGGATGTGGTTCATACTCATTATCCACTTCAAGGACACATGTAAATAACAATGCCCAATTAACTTGTTCAATACTATGAATAGGTAGCAAATATAGTGTCTCGGCTGCTTCATGAACAAGGCCATTTGCCCATGAAGAGGAGGAGCCTTATCTGAAGGTCAGATGAACTTGAACATGCCCTGATTTGGGTTTACAGGCTGGGTATGAGAGCGGGACTGACATTATGTGAAGTCGGGCGACTTGCAATATTGGCTTGTTGTTTGAAGAAGGTTTTATCCAGATTTCTGTTAATTAAACCATATAAAATATCAGCTTGAATTGTCATCACAGGATAAAATTGTATTTCAATAGATTTTCTGACCAAATATTTTTTATGCTCATTGAAGAAAAGATTACTGTGAACATTAAAATTACTTTGGCCATTTATTTACTGAGATGTTATTTTTCTTTTCATACCATGAAATTATACTACTTATCATGACTGAGAGTGTGGTGTTTTGGGATAATCTTGACCACAAGTAATACAGTGCTGAATGAGAACGTTGTTGTTTTTTATGTTCTGCATCAAAGCATCACTGATCTGAATAATGTATGAATAATTTAAACAAGGTAAAGTCATTAATAACTGATGAAACACCATTTACCTAATTGTCACATCTTTAAACAGTATTGTTTGCTTTTGTAAATTGTGAGATTTGTGTGTGCATGGTGAGGAAGGAGACTCCTTTCCACATCATACTCAAACTCAGATAATGAAAAGCAAAGTGTATTGAAGAGGATTTTTTGACTTTATAAAGCAATCAAATACACTGATTGAGCTCAAACCGGTGGCATGCTGAGGGTAGCATATATAGAACACTTATTTCCCAATTGTTCTTCACTCTCTGAGTTATTCCTATCCCAGGGAAATATTCATTGACAGTGCATAACAGCTATCACCAAGAGAGAAGAATGAGATTCTCTCAGTCTTAAATTCGGCTGAAATACTTTTTTCAAGGCTGCCAACATCCTGGTTTGTCTTTGTTCTCGACTAAGCAAGAATAACAGTGTTTGTCTTCCTTATGAGACTTGATCATTTTCAATGTGCTCCCTTTTCTGACTGTGAACCTAATTTTTTGAATTGCAAAGTTTGCTGCAATAGCAAGACGGTTATTTTTCCTACCTGGACTCGGGGGTAGATGTATTTTTTATTTATTTAACCTTTTATTTACTAGGCAAGTCAGTTAAGAACAAATTCTTATTTACAATGACGGCCTACCATGGTCAAACCCTGACGATGCTGGGCCAATTGTGCGCCGCCCTATCACAGCCGGTTGTGATACAGCCTGGAATCGAACCAGGGTCTGTAGTGACGCTGCACCACACGGGAGCCCTAACTTAGTAACCATAAATCCATGACACTCCAATTAGTATGATATGTTACAACTGACAATTTGTATGATATGTTATGAATTGCAATTTCTACAATATTTTACTAACTGCAATTCATACAATATGTTACGAATTTGCAAAACGTATGATATGTTGTGAAATCCTAACATTAGCTTGGTGGCTAGACTACGGGTTAGGGTTAAGGATAGGGTTAAGAAGACGCAATCTTTGGGTTGCTAGACATCTACCCATCCACCCCGACCAACCACCCTACTTTCGTTTTTGGCTTAAGTAACCTTCTGTCTTATATAACCATACCGAACATAACATAGCATACTAATTTGAGTGTCCCGGATTTACATTTACTATGTTACGTCTAGTCTATGAGACCAGGCAGATTTTTCACCCTGCTTTTTTATCTACTTGGAAGGCTAGAGTTTTTTTTAACTTCCTCCTAAGAGCTATTAAAAGTAAGCCAGGCCATACAGCACTTTTTAACATTTGGACTTACATCCTTTTCTTCTGCTTCTGCTTCGGGGAAATTGTCCAGCGGTGTGAGAAGCATCTCTGAGAAGCCTGACTTCACTCCCAACGGTGAAGAATAGGCTTTGAACCTTTTGAAAAAGGGATTATTGAGTGAAAACAGGAAAATGTTTTCAAGTTTTTACATTTAAATTGTGTGCTAACCAAGAGTGACCTCCAATACAGGTGATTCAAAGCATAATATTAAGGATGCATTTATCATAGACACATTTTGTGCGGGCTTCCATGGATGATCAGATTTGTACAATGCCTGTGAAAGTGTTTTACATCTCAGGAACCATGTCAACATGAATTTGCATAGAATCTGAAACGCAACCAGTATCTAATATAGGCCAACACTGTTGATGTTTCCTGTTAAGCAACTTCAAATCCTACACAATTTTTTAAGATATATTTTTTATCAGAACAGAAGGTACATTTAGTTGCATGGCCTATATTATAAGACACACATTCCCATACAGTATATCTCTGCAGTAGCCTACATATCTTGTGCTTCTTAGAATTACAGTTGAGGCATCTGTGATTTTTAATCCCATTTATTTTGTTTGTCCTTTGTATCATGCAAATTACATAACTAACATTTTAGATATAAAGAGATTAGATGACGTAGCAGTAACAGATGAAGTAGTGCTTCAGTACAGTGGTCATTAGTTTTTCTTTGCCCCTTCTTTGTCCCTGTGTGCTGGGTATTGTCATCTTGGAGTTGTGTTAAGACTTCAAGCAGGCTGGCAGGGCAGCTGTGAAAACTCTTGATTTCCCTTGGGAGTTTTGGGACTGCTATGCCAACACTTTCAGATTACCTTTGCCATTCCAGACAGAACAAACCCAGCATGGCGTCGGTCCTGCACCCAGTTTATTTTTAAACTCCTCTCTCCTCTCAGCAGGTGGTGTTCTTTCTCTAAAGCAGTCCTCTGCCTTGGCCTTGGGTTGCAGGGTCAAGGCTAAGCTACATCATCCCATGGTTTTATATATTCAATCTTATTCTCTTCAAAGGCTAAGAATGAGGTGATTCCTCATATTATACACTGAACCAGTGTTCACTGAAGAACTGTAAATGATGGACTCTCAAGGCAAAGCAAAAGAGCAGTATGAGAAGATGTGTCCCATCCCCGCAGGAGGCCTTTTGCTTTTGGTAGGCCATCATTGTAAATAAGAATTTGTTCTTAACTGACTTGCCTAGTTAAATAAAGGTTAAATATTTGTAATATAAATTTTTTTTATAGAAAGATTAAAACTATTAGGGGGGACTAGATAGTTTAATCAAACACTTTTTAGTAAGTATTGGATATCCGATCAGTGGATTGTACCCCTGTTGACGACAAGCATCCTCTCTAGGCAACTCTAAGTTAGATTGTGTGCTCAGCAAGACGGGAGGTTCTAAATGAGTGTTTTTCCTGCACCATTAAAAGAGTAGCAGCTCAAGGCAAGCCCACGACAGAGCTCTTATTCTGAATTACAGCCTCACGTCCTCAGAGTTGCCACACCACACACTCATGGGCAGTTTGGACGATAAAACCAGGGAAGATAAACATGACATGTTATCAGGTCATACTGTCATGAGCCTCTCACTCCACCGGGTTACCACCTTAATTTTCTTCCACTCTGCTCACCACTCTCTCTACTCAGCCTAACTAGCTCCACCTGTCCCTGCTCTGCTCTGCTCTAATTACTCTGCCAGCTGCGCTGCATTACCCACTACCTCTCCCAGTATTTAAGGCCCTGTCTTTCAGCTCTCCGGTGTCAGATCGTCTGCAAAGCTCACACCCGGAACCTGTTTGCTCGCGCTTCTGGCTCACCCTGGTTTTGTGACCCCGGACCTGCCTGATTTTTGGATACTCTTCTGCCCCAGGAGATCCAGACCTGCTTCTGCCATTACGACTCCTGACTACTCTTCAATCCCGGTAACTCTGACTAGCCTTCTGCCTTGCTACTACGTATTTTGGATTTCCCTTGAACTGTACTGCTGCCTTGTTTCATTCCGCCCTGTTGTGTCTGTGTCTCCCCCCCCCCAGGACTTCTGGACCACCCACCACCGGCTTCATAGGACGCATCGCTGCCACTGGGGGGGGCACAGACCCAGCACATTGGACGGGATCCCTGTTACCCCTGGAGCCTTCATTTACTCCCTACTTCCCTTTTCCCTTAAGTTTTAATAAACTTTCTGGTGTGACGCAATTGTGGTCCTCTGGTCGTCTGTCTGAACCGTGACAGTACGATCTGACCATTATGGACTCAGCGCACACTTTCCCCGACATGGAAACCGATGAGCATGAGCAGCAGTTCCAGCAGCAGCAACAACAACTCGCCATGATCATTCAACTCCTCACCAACCTTACCCCAGCCAGTCTGCCCACCAGCCCTGCCCCCGAGTTACCTGCCCCGGTCATTGCAGCCGCTGCTCCGGAACCCAAGATTGGAAACCCCGAGCGGTTCAACGGCGATTCAACCCAGGTCCGGCCATTCCTGACTAGCTGCCGACTTCAGTTCTCCTTGCAGCCAAGGACCTTCGCCACGGAGGGGGCTAAAGTTGGGTATGCCATCACTCACCTGACGGGCCGAGCTCGACTCTGGGGAACAGCAGAGTTCGAACGTCAAACCCCCGCATGTGCAACCTTCGACCTGTTTGCTGAGGAGATGCTGAAGGTGTTTGACCTGGATTCACCAACCGCAGAGGCGTCTCGTGAACTGTTCAGTATTCGACAAGGCAGACGTACAGTCGCAGACCATTCCATCGACTTCCGAACCCTGGCTAGACGAAGTTCTTGGAACACACCATCGTTGGTGGACGCGTTCTTCCATAGTTTGGCTGACTATATCAAGGACGAGTTGGTCTCCCATGAACTGCCTTCCACTCTTGATGAAGCCATCGCACTGACTGTCAGGATCGACAGAAGGATACAGACCCGTCGTCGTGAGAGGGGGCGCCAAGGTCCACCTACTACCGGCATTCGGAGAGATCCGACTGGGCTCCTGTCATCTACTGCCACTCACCCAGGTCAGCTTGATCAGTCTGAGCCTATGGAGATTGGGCGAGCCTCTCTCACTCCTGCAGAGCGCCAGCGCCGCTTCACCTCAAACCTCTGCCTCTATTGTGGAGGTGATGGACATCGTGTGGTAACCTGCCCTTTAAAGGGCCGAAGCTCACCGGGCATAGGGGGAGTCCGGTTGAGTTCAATGACCATCCAGTCCTCCGACCGCAAACCCCTGCTGCAAGTTCACCTCCGCCTCTCTGACTCAACTCACACCCTGGCTGCTCTGGTGGATTCTGGCGCCGAAGCCAACATAATGGACATCAAGCTGGCACGCCAACTGGGACTGGAGAACCTCCGTTTGACACCTCCCATTCCTGCCCGGGCACTGGACGGACACTTACTCGGATCGGTCACTCATGTCACGGCCCCGGTCTCGATGGGTCTGTCCGGAAACCATCAAGAAACTATCCAGTTTCACCTGCTCCCCTCTCCAGGCCAACCCCTCATCCTGGGTTACCCATGGCTCCGCCGGCACAACCCTCAGCTCGACTGGGTGACCGGGGTGATCAGGGAGTGGGGAGAGGACTGCCACCGAACCTGCCTGCTTGCTGCCGCACTACCCCCTCGGCCAGTACCTACTAACTCCGCTCCTGACCTCTCCAATGTCCCAGAATGCTACCATGGTCTCAGAGAGGTGTTTAACAAAGCAAGAGCCACATCTCTGCCCCCTCACCGACCGTACGACTGTGCCATCGACCTCCTCCCTGGAACAGCCCCTCCAAAGGGTCGTCTTTATTCGTTGTCTGCTCCTGAAAGAAAGTCCATGGAGGACTACATCAATGGCTCTCTGTCCGCAGGATTAATCCGTTCATCTTCATCTCCTGCTGGTGCTGGCTTCTTCTTTGTGGGGAAGAAGGACGGATCTCTTCGCCCCTGCATCGACTACAGGGGACTCAACGACATCACAGTGAAAAACCGTTACCCTCTGCCTCTGCTCACCTCTGCTTTTGAGTTGCTCCAGGGAGCCACTGTTTTTACCAAGTTGGATCTCAGAAACGCTTACCACCTAGTGCGGATCCGGGAGGGAGATGAATGGAAAACCGCATTCAATACACCAACAGGCCACTACGAGTATCTGGTTATGCCTTTTGGCCTCACCAATGCTCCTGCTGTGTTCCAGGCTCTAGTGAATGATGTACTGCGGGACATGTTAAACAAGTTTGTCTTCGTTTACCTGGATGACATCTTAATCTACTCCAGAAACCTGTCTGAACACACCCGCCATGTCCAGCAAGTCCTTCATCGTCTTCTGGAGAATTCCCTCTACGCCAAGGCAGAGAAATGTGAGTTTCACGTCAAGACAGTGGCCTTCCTGGGGTACATAGTGGCAGAGGGAAGTATCCAAATGGATCCTGCCAAAGTATCAGCAGTCACTTCATGGCCAGTTCCGGAGAACAGAAAGAAGCTGCAACAGTTTCTGGGGTTTGCTAACTTCTATAGAAAGTTTATCCGGAACTACAGTACCGTTGCTGCCCCTCTCACTGCTCTAACCAGCACCAAGCAACCCTTCACCTGGACCCCAGCAGCCGACAAAGCCTTCAGTACCCTCAAGGTGAGGTTCACCTCCGCTCCCATCCTCCAGATGCCTGATGTGGACCGGCAATTCATTGTGGAGGTGGACGCCTCGGATGTGGGAGTGGGTGCTGTGATTTCTCAGTGGGCTGCGGAGGATAGGAAGCTCCATCCCTGTGCCTTTTTCTCACGTCGGTTGTCCCCCTCTGAGTGCAATTACGACATAGGGAACCGTGAGCTGCTGGCTGTGAAGCTTGCCTTGGAGGAGTGGCGTCACTGGCTGGAGGGGTCCACCATTCCATTTCTCGTTTGGACCGATCATAAGAACTTGGAGTACATCCGCACGGCCAAACGGTTGAACTCCAGGCAGTCCCGCTGGGCCCTGTTCTTCACCAGGTTTAATTTCACTCTGTCATACCGGCCTGGATCACGCAACACCAAGCCAGACGCCCTCTCCCGTCAATTCCAGAAGGATGACACCCCCTCCAAGGACCCTGTGTCGATTCTGCCAAGTCCCTGCATCGTTGCAGCTCTGACCTGGGCTGTTGAGGAACAGGTGCTGGAGGCTCTCCGTAACCAGCCAGGTCCCAGCACTTGCCCAGCTGACCGCCTTTTTGTCCCCGAAGACCTGAGGTCCCAGGTCGTTCAGTGGGGACATGACTCCCGCCTAGCTTGTCACCCTGGCTCCACCCGCACTTACAACCTGCTCGCCCAGAGGTTCTGGTGGCCCTCTCTGAGGAAGGATGTACGGGAATTCGTCCAAGCCTGCCCCATCTGCAACCAACACAAGTCGTCCTGCCAGCCCCCAGCCGGATTGCTGCAGCCCCTGCCTGTGCCCAGACGTCCCTGGTCTCACATCGCCCTTGACTTTGTCACGGGGCTGCCCCCTTCAAGTGGCATGACCGTCATTCTCACCATAGTTGACCGTTTCAGCAAGATGGCACACTTCATTCCCCTCCCCAAGCTCCCAACCGCCAAGGAGACCGCCCAGGTGGTCCTGGAACACGTCTTCCGGATCCACGGACTGCCAAAGGATGTAGTTTCTGACCGTGGTCCACAATTCTCCTCCGCTTTTTGGAAGGAGTTCTGTCACCTGCTGGGAGCCACAGTCAGTCTGACTTCCGGATTCCATCCCCAATCCAATGGGCAGTCAGAGCGGGCTAATCAGGAGCTCGAGAAGGCACTGCGATGCATGACTTCACGCAACCCCCACTCCTGGTCGCAGCAATTGACATGGGTGGAGTACGCACACAATTCTCTGACCTGCTCTGCCATCGGTATGTCCCCTTTCCAATGTGTTTATGGATACCAGCCTCCTCTATTTGCCAGCCAGGAAGAGGAGGTTACTTGCCCATCTGCACTTGCTTTTGCCCGTCGATGTCGCCGCACCTGGTCACAAGCCCGAGCCACACTCCTCAGATCCGTTGCCAGCTACACTACCGGGGCCAACCGTCGGAGAATTCCTGCTCCCACCTACCATGTTGGTCAAAGGGTGTGGTTGTCATCGAAGAACCTGCCACTCAGGGTGGAGTCGCAGAAGCTGGCACCTCGGTTCATTGGCCCATTCCCTATCATAAGAGTGATTAGCCCAACTGCTGTCCGGCTCCAACTGCCTAATTCCCTGAGGGTGCACCCCACTTTCCATGTGTCTAAGATTAAGCCCATCCATGAGAGTCCGCTGGTCCCTGCTGCGCCTTGTCCTCCTCCTCCACGGCTCGTCGATGGTGGTCTGGTTTACACCGTCCGCCGCCTGCTTCGGTCCAGACGGAGGGGTAGGGGTCTCCAGTACCTCATTGACTGGGAGGGCTATGGACCTGAGGAAAGGACCTGGGTGCCAGCTAGTCGGATTGTGGATAGGACTCTCATCACCGCTTTCCACCAACGGCATCCTGATCAACCTGCAATCCGTAGGGGCCGCCCCAGAGGGGTCCCTAACCGTCCTGCCCGCTCGGCTTCCTGTCCTGTGCCTGATCCTGTCTCGGGACCTGTCCCATCTCCCGACCACGGCCCTCCGGCTTCCTCCGAGGATGAGGACGTTCACTCGGACCGTTCGGAGGAGTTCTAGCCCTCCTCCGGCTCCCCTCCTCCCGCCCGGCGTGGTGTTGCTCTTGGGACTTCTGGGGCCGTCCCTTGGGGGGGGGGTTCTGTCATGAGCCTCTCACTCCACCGGGTTACCACCTTAATTTTCTTCCACTCTGCTCACCACTCTCTCTACTCAGCCTAACTAGCTCCACCTGTCCCTGCTCTGCTCTGCTCTAATTACTCTGCCAGCTGCGCTGCATTACCCACTACCTCTCCCAGTATTTAAGGCCCTGTCTTTCAGCTCTCCGGTGTCAGATCGTCTGCAAAGCTCACACCCGGAACCTGTTTGCTCGCGCTTCTGGCTCACCCTGGTTTTGTGACCCCGGACCTGCCTGATTTTTGGATACTCTTCTGCCCCAGGAGATCCAGACCTGCTTCTGCCATTACGACTCCTGACTACTCTTCAATCCCGGTAACTCTGACTAGCCTTCTGCCTTGCTACTACGTATTTTGGATTTCCCTTGAACTGTACTGCTGCCTTGTTTCATTCCGCCCTGTTGTGTCTGTGTCTCCCCCCCCCCAGGACTTCTGGACCACCCACCACCGGCTTCATAGGACGCATCGCTGCCACTGGGGGGGGCACAGACCCAGCACATTGGACGGGATCCCTGTTACCCCTGGAGCCTTCATTTACTCCCTACTTCCCTTTTCCCTTAAGTTTTAATAAACTTTCTGGTGTGACGCAATTGTGGTCCTCTGGTCGTCTGTCTGAACCGTGACAGTACGATCTGACCATTATGGACTCAGCGCACACTTTCCCCGACATGGAAACCGATGAGCATGAGCAGCAGTTCCAGCAGCAGCAACAACAACTCGCCATGATCATTCAACTCCTCACCAACCTTACCCCAGCCAGTCTGCCCACCAGCCCTGCCCCCGAGTTACCTGCCCCGGTCATTGCAGCCGCTGCTCCGGAACCCAAGATTGGAAACCCCGAGCGGTTCAACGGCGATTCAACCCAGGTCCGGCCATTCCTGACTAGCTGCCGACTTCAGTTCTCCTTGCAGCCAAGGACCTTCGCCACGGAGGGGGCTAAAGTTGGGTATGCCATCACTCACCTGACGGGCCGAGCTCGACTCTGGGGAACAGCAGAGTTCGAACGTCAAACCCCCGCATGTGCAACCTTCGACCTGTTTGCTGAGGAGATGCTGAAGGTGTTTGACCTGGATTCACCAACCGCAGAGGCGTCTCGTGAACTGTTCAGTATTCGACAAGGCAGACGTACAGTCGCAGACCATTCCATCGACTTCCGAACCCTGGCTAGACGAAGTTCTTGGAACACACCATCGTTGGTGGACGCGTTCTTCCATAGTTTGGCTGACTATATCAAGGACGAGTTGGTCTCCCATGAACTGCCTTCCACTCTTGATGAAGCCATCGCACTGACTGTCAGGATCGACAGAAGGATACAGACCCGTCGTCGTGAGAGGGGGCGCCAAGGTCCACCTACTACCGGCATTCGGAGAGATCCGACTGGGTTCCTGTCATCTACTGCCACTCACCCAGGTCAGCTTGATCAGTCTGAGCCTATGGAGATTGGGCGAGCCTCTCTCACTCCTGCAGAGCGCCAGCGCCGCTTCACCTCAAACCTCTGCCTCTATTGTGGAGGTGATGGACATCGTGTGGTAACCTGCCCTTTAAAGGGCCGAAGCTCACCGGGCATAGGGGGAGTCCGGTTGAGTTCAATGACCATCCAGTCCTCCGACCGCAAACCCCTGCTGCAAGTTCACCTCCGCCTCTCTGACTCAACTCACACCCTGGCTGCTCTGGTGGATTCTGGCGCCGAAGCCAACATAATGGACATCAAGCTGGCACGCCAACTGGGACTGGAGAACCTCCGTTTGACACCTCCCATTCCTGCCCGGGCACTGGACGGACACTTACTCGGATCGGTCACTCATGTCACGGCCCCGGTCTCGATGGGTCTGTCCGGAAACCATCAAGAAACTATCCAGTTTCACCTGCTCCCCTCTCCAGGCCAACCCCTCATCCTGGGTTACCCATGGCTCCGCCGGCACAACCCTCAGCTCGACTGGGTGACCGGGGTGATCAGGGAGTGGGGAGAGGACTGCCACCGAACCTGCCTGCTTGCTGCCGCACTACCCCCTCGGCCAGTACCTACTAACTCCGCTCCTGACCTCTCCAATGTCCCAGAATGCTACCATGGTCTCAGAGAGGTGTTTAACAAAGCAAGAGCCACATCTCTGCCCCCTCACCGACCGTACGACTGTGCCATCGACCTCCTCCCTGGAACAGCCCCTCCAAAGGGTCGTCTTTATTCGTTGTCTGCTCCTGAAAGAAAGTCCATGGAGGACTACATCAATGGCTCTCTGTCCGCAGGATTAATCCGTTCATCTTCATCTCCTGCTGGTGCTGGCTTCTTCTTTGTGGGGAAGAAGGACGGATCTCTTCGCCCCTGCATCGACTACAGGGGACTCAACGACATCACAGTGAAAAACCGTTACCCTCTGCCTCTGCTCACCTCTGCTTTTGAGTTGCTCCAGGGAGCCACTGTTTTTACCAAGTTGGATCTCAGAAACGCTTACCACCTAGTGCGGATCCGGGAGGGAGATGAATGGAAAACCGCATTCAATACACCAACAGGCCACTACGAGTATCTGGTTATGCCTTTTGGCCTCACCAATGCTCCTGCTGTGTTCCAGGCTCTAGTGAATGATGTACTGCGGGACATGTTAAACAAGTTTGTCTTCGTTTACCTGGATGACATCTTAATCTACTCCAGAAACCTGTCTGAACACACCCGCCATGTCCAGCAAGTCCTTCATCGTCTTCTGGAGAATTCCCTCTACGCCAAGGCAGAGAAATGTGAGTTTCACGTCAAGACAGTGGCCTTCCTGGGGTACATAGTGGCAGAGGGAAGTATCCAAATGGATCCTGCCAAAGTATCAGCAGTCACTTCATGGCCAGTTCCGGAGAACAGAAAGAAGCTGCAACAGTTTCTGGGGTTTGCTAACTTCTATAGAAAGTTTATCCGGAACTACAGTACCGTTGCTGCCCCTCTCACTGCTCTAACCAGCACCAAGCAACCCTTCACCTGGACCCCAGCAGCCGACAAAGCCTTCAGTACCCTCAAGGTGAGGTTCACCTCCGCTCCCATCCTCCAGATGCCTGATGTGGACCGGCAATTCATTGTGGAGGTGGACGCCTCGGATGTGGGAGTGGGTGCTGTGATTTCTCAGTGGGCTGCGGAGGATAGGAAGCTCCATCCCTGTGCCTTTTTCTCACGTCGGTTGTCCCCCTCTGAGTGCAATTACGACATAGGGAACCGTGAGCTGCTGGCTGTGAAGCTTGCCTTGGAGGAGTGGCGTCACTGGCTGGAGGGGTCCACCATTCCATTTCTCGTTTGGACCGATCATAAGAACTTGGAGTACATCCGCACGGCCAAACGGTTGAACTCCAGGCAGTCCCGCTGGGCCCTGTTCTTCACCAGGTTTAATTTCACTCTGTCATACCGGCCTGGATCACGCAACACCAAGCCAGACGCCCTCTCCCGTCAATTCCAGAAGGATGACACCCCCTCCAAGGACCCTGTGTCGATTCTGCCAAGTCCCTGCATCGTTGCAGCTCTGACCTGGGCTGTTGAGGAACAGGTGCTGGAGGCTCTCCGTAACCAGCCAGGTCCCAGCACTTGCCCAGCTGACCGCCTTTTTGTCCCCGAAGACCTGAGGTCCCAGGTCGTTCAGTGGGGACATGACTCCCGCCTAGCTTGTCACCCTGGCTCCACCCGCACTTACAACCTGCTCGCCCAGAGGTTCTGGTGGCCCTCTCTGAGGAAGGATGTACGGGAATTCGTCCAAGCCTGCCCCATCTGCAACCAACACAAGTCGTCCTGCCAGCCCCCAGCCGGATTGCTGCAGCCCCTGCCTGTGCCCAGACGTCCCTGGTCTCACATCGCCCTTGACTTTGTCACGGGGCTGCCCCCTTCAAGTGGCATGACCGTCATTCTCACCATAGTTGACCGTTTCAGCAAGATGGCACACTTCATTCCCCTCCCCAAGCTCCCAACCGCCAAGGAGACCGCCCAGGTGGTCCTGGAACACGTCTTCCGGATCCACGGACTGCCAAAGGATGTAGTTTCTGACCGTGGTCCACAATTCTCCTCCGCTTTTTGGAAGGAGTTCTGTCACCTGCTGGGAGCCACAGTCAGTCTGACTTCCGGATTCCATCCCCAATCCAATGGGCAGTCAGAGCGGGCTAATCAGGAGCTCGAGAAGGCACTGCGATGCATGACTTCACGCAACCCCCACTCCTGGTCGCAGCAATTGACATGGGTGGAGTACGCACACAATTCTCTGACCTGCTCTGCCATCGGTATGTCCCCTTTCCAATGTGTTTATGGATACCAGCCTCCTCTATTTGCCAGCCAGGAAGAGGAGGTTACTTGCCCATCTGCACTTGCTTTTGCCCGTCGATGTCGCCGCACCTGGTCACAAGCCCGAGCCACACTCCTCAGATCCGTTGCCAGCTACACTACCGGGGCCAACCGTCGGAGAATTCCTGCTCCCACCTACCATGTTGGTCAAAGGGTGTGGTTGTCATCGAAGAACCTGCCACTCAGGGTGGAGTCGCAGAAGCTGGCACCTCGGTTCATTGGCCCATTCCCTATCATAAGAGTGATTAGCCCAACTGCTGTCCGGCTCCAACTGCCTAATTCCCTGAGGGTGCACCCCACTTTCCATGTGTCTAAGATTAAGCCCATCCATGAGAGTCCGCTGGTCCCTGCTGCGCCTTGTCCTCCTCCTCCACGGCTCGTCGATGGTGGTCTGGTTTACACCGTCCGCCGCCTGCTTCGGTCCAGACGGAGGGGTAGGGGTCTCCAGTACCTCATTGACTGGGAGGGCTATGGACCTGAGGAAAGGACCTGGGTGCCAGCTAGTCGGATTGTGGATAGGACTCTCATCACCGCTTTCCACCAACGGCATCCTGATCAACCTGCAATCCGTAGGGGCCGCCCCAGAGGGGTCCCTAACCGTCCTGCCCGCTCGGCTTCCTGTCCTGTGCCTGATCCTGTCTCGGGACCTGTCCCATCTCCCGACCACGGCCCTCCGGCTTCCTCCGAGGATGAGGACGTTCACTCGGACCGTTCGGAGGAGTTCTAGCCCTCCTCCGGCTCCCCTCCTCCCGCCCGGCGTGGTGTTGCTCTTGGGACTTCTGGGGCCGTCCCTTGGGGGGGGGGTTCTGTCATGAGCCTCTCACTCCACCGGGTTACCACCTTAATTTTCTTCCACTCTGCTCACCACTCTCTCTACTCAGCCTAACTAGCTCCACCTGTCCCTGCTCTGCTCTGCTCTAATTACTCTGCCAGCTGCGCTGCATTACCCACTACCTCTCCCAGTATTTAAGGCCCTGTCTTTCAGCTCTCCGGTGTCAGATCGTCTGCAAAGCTCACACCCGGAACCTGTTTGCTCGCGCTTCTGGCTCACCCTGGTTTTGTGACCCCGGACCTGCCTGATTTTTGGATACTCTTCTGCCCCAGGAGATCCAGACCTGCTTCTGCCATTACGACTCCTGACTACTCTTCAATCCCGGTAACTCTGACTAGCCTTCTGCCTTGCTACTACGTATTTTGGATTTCCCTTGAACTGTACTGCTGCCTTGTTTCATTCCGCCCTGTTGTGTCTGTGTCTCCCCCCCCCCAGGACTTCTGGACCACCCACCACCGGCTTCATAGGACGCATCGCTGCCACTGGGGGGGGCACAGACCCAGCACATTGGACGGGATCCCTGTTACCCCTGGAGCCTTCATTTACTCCCTACTTCCCTTTTCCCTTAAGTTTTAATAAACTTTCTGGTGTGACGCAATTGTGGTCCTCTGGTCGTCTGTCTGAACCGTGACACATACAACTGCCCCAAAAAAGCCACACTATTTCATAATTTGAGATTTGCACTGTAAATGAACTGTAGCATGATCTATGTGAAATTAGTAAAGCTGACTGATGAAATGCATTTGTCATGAGTGGCGTATAATGCCTATGTAAAGTATGTCTTAGCGCACCTCATGGCCCTTGCTGAAGTCTGAGGAAACCTGGAGCTGCAGTCTTTCTCAAAAGAGAACACATCCATATAATCACCCTAAAGGTACACTCTCAGGAAGGTGAGTCATCACGGTCACTTCCTACTCAGTTCTATGAAGTCTAATCACAGCATCAGCATTTACATTCGTTTCACAGTTTCTTATTGGTAAAATTACCTTGAAGCAGAGCATCTAAAACATTACTCCAGCTGAGATTTGGCCTGCTTGCTTACAGTGCCTCCAGCTTGGGGACTGCAAGCATGTATATACTGTATATATACAGTACCAGTCAAAAGTTTGGACACACCTACTCATTCCAGGGTTTTCTTTATTTTTACTATTTTCTACATTGTAGAATAATAGTGAAGACATAAACACTGTGAAATAACACATATGGAATCATGTAGTAACCAAAAAAGTGTTAAACAAATCAAAATATATTTTATATTTGAGATTCTTCAAAGTAGCCACCCTTTGCCTTGATGACAGCTTTGCACACTCTTGGCATTCTCTCAACCAGCTTCATGAGGAATGCTTATCCAACAGTCTTGAAGGAGTTCCAACATATGCTGAGCACTTGTTGGCTGCTTTTCCTTCACTCTGCGGTCCAACTCATCCCAAACCATCTCAATTGGGTTGAGGTCGGGTGATTGTGGAGGCCAGGTCATCTGATGCAGCGCCATCACTCTCCTTCTTGATCAAATAGCCCTGTTTTGGGTCTTTGTCCTTTTGAAAAACAAATGATAGTCCCACTGTCAGTAGGTGCTGTAGGTGGGTGTGGTGTGGAATCAGGCGCAGGACGCAGAGGTTAAGTCCAACAAAGACTTTTAGTTGAGCACACAAAAATACAATCCAAACAGCCCGGAGGCGAGAAAAGGCGCACACAGGCGTAAACAAACAGGCGCACTAAACATGTGCGAAAATCCTCTCCTACAATACAAAGGAGGCAAGCTACAAATAGCGCACCGAAAAGGGTAGCGCACCAACACGACAATGGAAACAATCACTCACAACACCTGACAAACACAACGAGAACTTATAGGACACTAATGACACTAAACGACAACAGGTGTACAATTCCAGACAAGACCAAACGAACATAGAAACATACAACGGTGGCAGCTAGTATTCCGGAGACGACGAACGCCGAAGCCTGCCCGAGCAAGGAAGAGAGGCAGCCTCGGCCGAAACCGTGACAGTACCCCCCCCTTGACGCGCGGCTCCAGACGTGCGCCGACTCCGGCCTCGGGGACGACCAGGAGGACGCGGAGCAGGGCGCGTCGGGTGACTACGATGGAATTCCGTCAGGAGAGACGGGTCCAAAATGTCTCCCCTCGGCACCCAGCACCGTTCCTCCGGGCCGTACCCCTCCCACTCCACCAGATATTGGAGACCCCCCATCCGACGTCTCGAATCCAAGATGGACCGCACTGAGTACGCCGGTGCCCCCTCGATGTCCAATGGGGGCGGAGGAGTCTCCCTGATCTCATTCTCTTGGAGTGGGCCAGCTACCACCGGCCTGAGAAGAGACACATGGAACGAGGGGTTAATACTTTTATACTCAACAGGTAGTTGTAATCTGTAACACACCTCGTTCAATCTTCTCAGGACTTTAAATGGCCCCACAAACCGCCGACCCAGTTTCCGACAGGGCAGGCGGAGGGGCAGGTTTCTGGTAGAGAGCCAGACTCGATCACAAGGTGCGTACACCGGTCCCTCACTGCGGTGGAGATCGGCGCTCGCCTTTTGACGACGGAGGGCCCGCTGCAGGTGGACGTGTGCAGCGTTCCACGTCTCCTCCGAGCGCCGCACCCACCGCAGGAGCCTCGATCTGGCTCTGCTGCCAAGGTGCCAGAACCGGCTGGTAACCTAACACACATTGGAAAGGGGTTAGGTTAGTGGAGGAATGGCGTAGGGAATTCTGGGCCATTTCTGCCCAGGGAACGTACCGTGCCCACTCCTCCGGCCGGTCCTGGCAGTAAGATCTAAGAAACCTACCCACATCCTGGTTCACACATTCCACCTGCCCATTACTCTCCGGATGGTAACCCGAGGTGAGGCTCACCGAGACCCCCAACCGCTCCATAAAGGCTCTCCAGACTCTGGAGGTAAATTGGGGACCTCGATCAGACACAATATCCTCGGGTACCCCGTAGTGCCGGAAAACATGGGTGAATAGCGCTTCGGCGGTCTGTAGGGCCGTAGGAAGGCCCGGCATAGGGAGCAAACGACAGGCCTTAGAGAACCGGTCCACAACGACCAGTATAGTAGTATTCCCCTGTGAGGGAGGAAGGTCAGTGATGAAATCCACCGAGAGGTGAGACCATGGTCGTTGTGGAACGGGCAGGGGTAGTAACTTACCCCTAGGCAGATGTCTAGGCGCCTTACACTGGGCGCACACCGAGCAGGAGGAGACATAAACCCTCACATCCCTCGCCAACGTGGGCCACCAGTACTTAGCACTAAGGCAGTGCACTGTCCGGCCGATACCAGGATGTCCAGAGGAGGGTGACGTGTGAGCCCAATAGATCAATCGATCCCGAACCTCGAGCGGAACGTACTTCCGACCCTCCGGGCATTGAGGTGGACTAGGGTCGGTGCGCAGCGCCCGCTCGAGTTCAGCATCGACCTCCCACACTACCGGTGCCACCAGACAAGACTCTGGCAGTATGGGAGTGGGCTCCACGGACCTCTCCTCCGTGTCATACCGCCGAGACAGCGCGTCTGCCTTACCGTTCTGTGACCCAGGGATGTATGTGATCTTAAATATGAACCGGGTCAAAAACATATTCCACCGCGCCTGGCGAGGGTTTAGTCTCCTAGCTGCCCGGATGTACTCCAGGTTACGGTGGTCCGTCAAAATGAGGAAAGGGTGTTGAGCCCCCTCAAGCCAGTGCCTCCACACCTTTAGGGCCTGTACCACGGCTAACAGCTCCCTGTCCCCTACGTCATAATTTCGCTCCGCCGGACTGAGCTTCTTGGAATAAAAAGCACAGGGGCGGAGTTTAGGTGGCGTGCCGGACCGTTGCGAAAGCACGGCTCCTATACCGGCCTCGGACGCGTCCACCTCTACCTGAAATGGTAAAGAGGGATCCGGATGCGCCAGCACCGGAGCCGAGGTAAACAGGTCCTTCAGCCTCCCAAACGCCCTGTCCGCCTCGGCTGACCACTGCAGACGCACCGGACCCCCCTTCAAAAGAGACGTTATGGGAGCTGCCACCTGTCCAAAACCCCGGATAAACCTCCGGTAGTAATTCGCAAACCCCAAAAACTGCTGCACCTCCTTCACAGTGGTTGGCGTTTGCCAATTACGCACGGCTGACACCCGGTCTACCTCCATCTTCACCCCTGACGCAGACAACTGATAACCCAAAAAGGAGACCGACTCCTGGAAAAACAGACACTTCTCTGCCTTGACATACAGGTCGTGCTCCAACAGCCTCCGCAACACTCGGCGCACCAGTGCCACATGCTCGACTCGGGTAGACGAGTACACGAGAATGTCATCTATGTACACGACCACCCCCTGCCCCTGCATGTCCCTGAAGATCTCATCTACGAATGATTGGAAAACTGAAGGAGCGTTCATCAACCCGTATGGCATGACAAGATACTCGTAATGGCCCGAGGTGGTACTAAAGGCTGTCTTCCATTCATCGCCCCCCCCTAATGCGCACCAAGTTGTACGCGCTCCTGAGATCTAATTTAGTGAAGAAACGCGCCCCGTGCAATGACTCCGTCATGGTCGCAATCAGCGGGAGTGGATAACTGTACTTCACCGTGATCTGATTGAGACCACGGTAATCAATGCACGGGCGTAACCCACCATCCTTTTTCTTCACAAAAAAGAAACTCGAGGATGCAGGGGAAGTGGAGGGCCGTATGTATCCTTGTCTCAGAGATTCGTCGATGTAAGTCTCCATAGCTCTCTTCTCCTCCTGAGACAGAGGATACACATGGCTCCGTGGGAGCGCAGCTCCTGCCTGGAGGTCTATCGCACAATCTCCCTGCCTATGGGGAGGCAACTGCGTCGCCCTCGACTTACTGAACACAATAGCCAAATCCCCATACTCAGGGGGAACGTGCAATGCGGGCACCTGGTTTGGACTCTCCACCGAGGTAGCCCCTACGGAAACGCCTAAACATCGACCCACACACTGGGCAGACCACTCCATCAGAGCCCTCTCCTGCCACGAAATGAACGGGTTATGGGTACTCAACCAGGGCATGCCCAGCACCACCGGATACGCAGGCGAGTCGATCAGAAATAGCTGGATCATCTCCTGATGACCCCCCTGCGCACACATCCTAAGTGACGCCGTGACCTCCCTGATCAAGCCCGATCCCAACGGACGGCTATCTAGGGCATGAACGGGGAAGGGGACTTCAACAGGGAGAAGGGGAATCCCTAAGGCTAAACAAAATTTCTTATCAACAAAACTCCCAGCCGCGCCTGAATCTACCAGCGCCTTATGCTGGGAATGAGGTGCTACCTGTGGAAAACGCACAGGTATACAGAAGTGTGCAACAGAGAGCTCTGGGTGAGTGGGGCGCCTACTCACCTGGAAGGACTCCCCAGTGCGGGGCCTGTCGTCTTCTCCCCTAGGAGGCCATCCCCAGCACCTAGCCGCGGTGTGTCCTCCCCGACCACAGTTGGTGCAGGAGATGGACCCCCTCGTACTCCGACCCCTCCTCTCTCTAGCGCCAGCGCCCCCGAGCTCCATGGGGCTCGGCTCGGAGACGCTGGAGGGTGAAATGGACGGACCTCCCTCGGGACGTCCGCGGGTAGCCAGCAGGGTGTCCAGCCTGATGGACATGTCGACTAACTGGTCGAAAGAGAGGCTGGTGTCCCGACAGGCCAGCTCCCGACGGACGTCCTCACATAGACTACAGCGGTAGTGATCGATGAGGGCCCGCTCATTCCACCCTGCATCCGCCGCTAGAGTACGGAATTCCAACGCGAACTCCTGGGCACTCCTCTTCCCCTGCCGGAGGCAGAACAGACGCTCCCCCGCCCCTTTACCCTCTGGTGGATGGTCAAACACCGCCCTGAAGCGGCGGGAGAACTCAGCGTAAGTGATGGTGGTCGCGTCTATCCTCCTCCACTCGGTGTTGGCCCATTCTAACGCCTTGCCGGAAAGGCAGGAGATAAGGGCGGACACGCTCTCGTGTCCCGAGGGCGCCGGGTGCACGGTGGCCAGGTAAAGCTCCACCTGGAGAAGGAAGCCCTGACACCCGGCAGCGGTCCCATCGTAGGCCCTTGGGAGCGAGAGTCGAACTCCTCTGGGTTCCGGAGCGGGAATGGGCTGATTTGCTGATGGTGATGGTAGGGACGGTGGCGTTGGGGGTGTTCCTCGGGTCTCCCAGCGTTGGAGCGTGTTGATCACATCCTGCAGGGCGGTCCCGATCCGCAGGATCTGGTCGTTCTGCTCCCGAACCCGATCCTCCAACGTCTCCTGTGCTGCTGCGGCTCCTGCTGATTCCATTCAGTAGGTGAGTGATTCTGTCAGTAGGTGCTGTAGGTGGGTGTGGTGTGGAATCAGGCGCAGGACGCAGAGGTTAAGTCCAACAAAGACTTTTAGTTGAGCACACAAAAATACAATCCAAACAGCCCGGAGGCGAGAAAAGGCGCACACAGGCGTAAACAAACGGGCGCACTAAACATGTGCGAAAATCCTCTCCTACAATACAAAGGAGGCAAGCTACAAATAGCGCACCGAAAAGGGTAGCGCACCAACACGACAATGGAAACAATCACTCACAACACCTGACAAACACAACGAGAACTTATAGGACACTAATGACACTAAACGACAACAGGTGTACAATTCCAGACAAGACCAAACGAACATAGAAACATACAACGGTGGCAGCTAGTATTCCGGAGACGACGAACGCCGAAGCCTGCCCGAGCAAGGAAGAGAGGCAGCCTCGGCCGAAACCGTGACACCCACTAAGCGCAAACTAGATGGGATGGCGTATCGCTGCAGAATGGTGTGGTAGCCATGCTGGTTAAGTGTGCCTTGAATTGTAAATTAAATCACAGAGAGTGTCACCAGCAAAGCACCCCCACACCATCACACCTCCTCCTCCATGCTTCACAGTGGGAACCACACATGCAGAGATCATCCTTTCACCTACTCTGTGTCTCACAAAGACACAGCGGTTGGAACCGACAATCTCAAATTTGTACTCATCAGACCAAAGGACAGATTTCCACCAACCTAATGTCCATTGCTCGTGTTTCTTGGCCCAAGCAAGTCTCTTCTTTTTATTGGTGTCCTTTAGTAGTGGTTTCTTTACAGCAATTCAACCATGAAGGCCTGATTCACGCAGTCTCCTCTGAACAGTTGATGTTGAGATGTGTCTGTTACTTGAACTCTGTGAAGCATTTATTTGGGCTGCAATCTGAGGTGCAGTTAACTCTAATGAAATTATCCTCTCCGCTTGATGGTTTTTGCGACCGCATTTGAAGAAACGTAAAAGTTCTTGAAATGTTCCGTATTGACTGACCTTCATGTCTTAAAGTAATGATGGACTGTCGTTTCTCTTTGCTTATTTGAGCTGTTCTTGCCGTAATATGGACTTGGTCTTTTACCAAATAGGGCTATTGTCTGTATACCACCCCTACCTTGTCACAACACAACTGATTGGTTCAATAGCATTAAGAAGGAAATAAATTCCACAAATTAACTTTTAACAAGGCACACCTGTTAAGTGAAATGCATTCCAGGTGACTACCTCATAAAGCTGGTCGAGAGAATGCCAAGAGTGTGTAAAGCTGTCATCAAGGCAAACGGTGGCTACTTTGAAGAATCACAAATATAAATGTATTTTGATTTGTTTAACACTTTTTTGGTTTCTACATGATTCCATATGTGTTATTTCATAGTTTTGATGTCTTCACTATTATTCTACAATGTAGAAAATAGTAAAAATAAAGAAAAACCCTGGAATGAGTAGGTGTGTCCAACCTTTTGACTGGTACTGTATATAAAAAAACGGCTTCAAAACATACCAGTTTTGAGTCAGCACCCCTTATGAGTTCTCATGAAAAGGGATTTCGCTGCAAGTAGTAGGAGCAGATGCACAACTCACAGCATTACCTACTCTAATCTACTGAATGTAAATTAAAATCACTGTCTGGGCTCAATGTGGATTAAGGCATGGACATGTCTCCACAGTAAGCATTCTAAAGACTTGAAGCAAAAAAAAAAAAAATATTTGAAAATACATATTTTTGTAATCTGTTATAATGATAAACAATTGCCCTGTGGACGTCTGAATTTATGAGATGAAATGTTAATCTCTAAATCTAATAAGAGCCCTAGATTTGCCTTGAATCTGCAGATTTTATTAGCTGAGTGAGGACAGTTCCATAAGAAGTGAATCATTGGAAAAGTAGGCACATATTCTCTGTGATCGACACTTGTCTCTTGAAAGAAAATTAAAGTAAATTAATGTAACATCCCCTGGTAAACAGATGTAAAATTACAGGCTGTGGACAGAGCCGTCTTTGCTGCTATTTTTACTCTCAAAGCTGTCACTTGAAAAGGCAGATTAATGCATACTTAATGCTGCTATTTAAACGCTTTCTGAATCCATCTTCATCAATGCCAGGTTTAGTGTTGAAAATACAAATCAATGTTAAACAGCTATTTTGCTAAGCATGTATTGTGTTGTTGCTTAGCCCTGCATGTGGTTTGCTTGGCGCTCATGTGAACAGAAGCATGTCCTTGTCATGATGATAAATAGACTCAGTATGTGTCTATTTAAAAAAATCTTCCCTCCATTTGTTTTCACAAGCCAATTCTCCAGAGTTGAACTTGATCCAATTTGGCAGTGAGCTGAACCTGGGAAATGAAACTCTTAAATAACACTGGATCACTTGTTGGACAGATTATATTCTGCTTTATACCCTGCTAGGTAGTAGATTTCCCAGTGCAACTCGTCTAGCTACTAGAGAGAGGCAGGTGTTGATTGGTTTGATCAAACAGGGAGTTGGAGGATTAGGCCCTATCCACCTGTCATTAATAGTTTAGAGAGCATTTTATATTTTTTCATGCTGCATTCAGCTTCTTCTCAGACCTCACAGCACTGTTGTCCACAGGTAGGTTTTTGTCTTAGTCAGTCAAGACTGTGAGCCTGGATACTACCATCAACATTTAACATTTTATAATGGTGGTGTATTCATGCATTTAAGAGAGGATTAGTATTTTTAAAAACGAGATACATTTGGGTTGTGTTATAGAGAGATATGACATCTGTAGTGCAAAAGAGGTTGCTAGGCAATAGAGCACATTCATTGCCAAGAAAAATATGAAAACAGTGAATTATTGTATGAGATGTAAAGAGAAAAGCCTGAGAGAGCGAGAGAGAGAGCGAGAGAGAGAGAGAGAGAGAGAGAGAGAGAGAGAGAGGGAGAGAGACAAAGAGAGAGAGAGAAAGGGAGAGAGAAAGAGAGAGAGAGCGAGAGAGAAAGAGAGAGCGAGAGAGAGAAAGAGAGAGCAAGAGAGAGAGCGGGAGAGAGAGAGAGGAGACGTTAGCAGAGCTGTGAAAGGACAGCGACGCCAGGGTGAAAAACATGAGCTGTTTCATATACCACATTATCCTCTTCCCTTTACACCCAACATACAATAGTTTACAGGAGGAAAACACCAGTGAAGCCCGCCAACACCTAGTCATAACCAGTGCTTAATTTGAGCCACATCCTGCCAGAATAAAAGCGCTCAAAGTTCATTCGAGTTGCCTCTTCGTTAATTGTCCCCCCCCCCCCCCACAAAAAAAACGTTTTGGGAAAAAGTAGATTTTCAGCTTGGGCCGGATATTCTAAGAGATTTTTCGGGTTGGGCCGGCCTGGGTTTATGGTTTGCGCAACATTGCAACCTATGTTTGAGAACTATACGTGGCCGTGGCGGTGTGAGAAGCGCGCCTGTATCTCGTACAGAACTAGAATGAGATTCACTTTCTATGAGCCTGCAACTCTCATCTCTCCAGCGTTGCACTTCATCATTTATTTCCTTATAGAACCATAGCTGCGCAAAGGGTTCTGGAGGAGCTG
Source organism: Coregonus lavaretus (assembly GCF_964263955.1). Classification (NCBI taxonomy): domain Eukaryota; kingdom Metazoa; phylum Chordata; class Actinopteri; order Salmoniformes; family Salmonidae; genus Coregonus; species Coregonus lavaretus. The sequence continues at coordinate 24,361,265 of NC_140001.1, read as the reverse complement.
CAGCACCCCTGATAAATTGAAATACATTTACTAAAGTTATAGAATTACTGTTGTCTGTTCAGAAATAAATGAAATATTTCAGAATAGCCTACTACACCATGAGAAGGCCTACAATTTAGCCACAGAGGATCAATAGCTTCTTTTTTTTTTTTTTGCTGTGGATTGTGTGTAGCCTAATAACAGTCGGGAACACGAGGCAAATTTGTCAGTGAAAAGCATGCAGACAAATCAGGCCTTTCCCAATATTTCAAATACAATCGCGAGAAAACACAGGTTGGAAAGCAAATGTCTCCTGCTGAAAAGGGAAAAATATAATCTGTCTGCTGTAGGCTACCAAAATAACTGAACAACTTTCATATATTGTTTTACTAAGTAAAACAATAGAGACATATAAGCTTTTGGCAAGAACAACACATCAGCCATCACCTGCGAGTGAGTTGCACATCATTGGGTGAGTCAGTGAAACTGGAAAGCATTTTTAGGATTATAATTTCCTCCTCATATTGTAGCCTACAATAATATGTGTGTCTCCACACACCTAGTCCTAGGCTACTGATAGATTCAAGACAAGGTTGTTATCATTGATCTCAGATTCTCAGTTTGTCAGTGTCAAAGTAGCCTGTCATTTCGATCAATTGTACAGTGTTAAAAAAGATTCAGCCAAAGTCTCCAGTCATATAAAATGATGCAGAATTGCATTAAATGTGTTTATCAAAGGCCACATTTTCCCCAGACCCTAAGCTACTACAAATGTTGCCCATGTGTGCAACTTCTGTAAGCTCCTCTGCTCTACTGCTCTATGCCACTACGCAAATGCGATGATATGCATGTAATGCTTTATTATAAAGGTAAAACATTTTATCATGCGTTCCGGTACCTCAGAGCTCCCTAGGTCACCCCCCTCTCCCGCTCACTTTTTGTTCCGGCACCTCCCGATTTACAAATTAATTACTGGTCATAACAGGGTACAGTATGTAAATCGTACATATTCTGATGGGTTCTGTTAATGTGATTATAAATAGATGTTATCAAAATAAACACATCTGCAATGATATCTCATTATCATGTAGGATCAACCCTCCCGTTGTCCTAGGGTCAAAATGACCCGCCACTGTGTTGAACCAACTTTATTAAATTTTTATATTTTTTGGATCATTTGTGAGAAGGAGGCAGTGATAAAGTCTCACTGCCTCCTTCTCACAAATGACCCCAAAAATATAAAAATTAAATAAAGTTGGTTCAACACAGTGGCGGGTCATTTTGACCCTAGGACAACGGGAGGGTTAAATTGATCACCCTGTTGCAGGATAACTTTCTTACAATGTAGGAAATGTAAATATTGTAGTGTATTTTAGGTTTAAAAAGCCTTCTGAAGTTTGTAATTTCCACTTAGAAATTTCAGACTTGATTTTCCCTTACGAAAAATGTATCAACCCCTACAAGTCCATTAATTACAATCCACAGAATAATTCACATTTCTTGTTGCTGATGGATTATTTTCCTGCTGTAGCAGACTGTCTCAAATGAAGATCCTACATATATACTTCTCAATCCACAACATATGGGAGAAAGGGAGTCCAGATAAAGATTGAATGTGGCTTTAATGACAATTTCTCTTTGCTTACCTAATAAAAATATAATCTCCGGCTTTCACTGAAGCTGGTCTATTTCCCATCTGCCATACAAATACCAATGTGCTAATATGGAAATGTCATATCAGGGGATGTTAATCTAGATACTGTAATGTTTTAGTAAATGTAATTGTATTGAAATGGTGTCAATGGCCTTAAATGAAGCAGGGAGTGACATTTCAGGCTAGAGTGCCTAGTGTAGTACCAGTCCCCTTACATACATACTCATATCAATAGCCATGAATTGCTTTGAAAGGCTGGTCATGGCTCACATCAACACCATCATCCCAGACACCCTGAACCCACTCCAATTCGCATACCGCCCCAACAGATCCACAGATTATGCAATCTCTACTGCACTCGACACTGCCCTCACCTACCTGGACAAAAGGAATACCTATGTGAGAATGCTGAATCATTGACTACAGCTCAGCATTCAACACCATAGTCCCCTCCAAGCACATCACCAAGCTCAGGACCCTGGGTCTGAACAACTGGATCCTGGACTTCCTGACGGGCCGCACCCAAGCGGTGAGGGTAGGCAACAACACATCCGCCACGCTGACCATCAACACGGGTGGCCCTCAGGGGTGTGTGCTTAGTCCCCTCCTGTACTCCCTGTTCACCCACGACTGTGTGGCTGCGCACGGCTCCATCACCATCATCAAGTTTGCTGACAACACGACGATGGTAGGACTGATCACCGATGACGTTGAGGCAGCTTATAGGGAGGAGGTCAGAAACCTGCCAGTGTGTTGCCAGGACAACAACCTCTCCCTCAACGTCAGCAAGACAAAGGAGCTGATCGTGGACTACAGGAAACGGAGGGGTGAGCACGCCACCATCCACATCAATGGGGCTGTAGCGGAGCGGCTCGAGAGCTTCAAGTTTCTCGGTGTCCACATCCCTGAGGAATTAACATGGTCCACACACACCTACACAGTTGTGAAAAGGGCACGACAGCGCATTTTTTCCCTCAGGAGGTTTGGCATGGGCCCTCAGATCCTCAAAAAGTTCTACAGCTACACCATTGAGAGCATCTTGACTGGCTGCATCACCGCTTGCTATGGCAACTGCAAGGCACCCAACCGCAAGGCGCTACAGAGGGTGGTGAGTACGGCCCTGGACATTACTGGTCCCAAGCTCCCTGCCATCCAGAACCCAAAGTATCAGTCAAAAGTTTGGACACACCTACTCATTCAAGGGTTTTTCTTTATTTTGTACTATTTTCTACATTGTAGAATAATAATGAAGACATAAACACTATGAAATAACACATATGGAATCATGTAGTAACCAAAAAACTGTTAAACAAATCAAAATATATTTTATATTTGAGATTCTTCAAAGTAGCCACCCTTTGCCTTGATGACAGCTTTGCACACTCTTGGCATTCTCTCAACCAGCTTCACCTGGAATGCTTTTCCAACAGTCTTGAAGGAGTTCCCACATATGCTGAGCACTTGTTGGCTGCTTTTCCTTCACTCTGCGGTCCAACTCATCCCAAACCTTCTCAATTGAGTTGAGGTCGGGTGATTGTGGAGGCCAGGTCATCTGATGCAGCACTCCATCACTCTCCTTTTTGGTCAAATAGTGTTGAAAAACAAATGATAGTCCCACTAAGCACAAACCAGATGGGATGGCGTATTGCTGCAGAATAGTGTGGTAGCCATGCTGGTTAAGTGTGCCTTGAATTCTAAATAAATCACTGACAGTGTCACCAGCAAAGTACCCCTAGACCATCACACCTCCTCCTCCATGCTTCACGGTGGGAACCACACATGCACAGAGATCATCCATTCACCTACTCTGCGTCTCACGGCGGTTGGAACCAAAAATCTAACATTTGGACTCATCAGACCAAAGGACAGATTTCCACCGGTCTAATGTCCATTGCTCCTATTTCTTGGCCCAAGCAAGTCTCTTCTTATTATTGGTGTCCTTTAGTAGTGGGTTTTTTGCAGCAATTCGACCATGAAGGCCTGATTCACGCAGTCTCCTCTGAACAGTTGATGTTGAGATGTGTCTGTTACTTGAACTCTGTGAAGCATTTATATGGGCTGAAATTTCTGAGGCTGGTAACTCTAATGAACTTATCCTCTGCAGCAGAGGTAACTCTGGGTCTTCCTTTCCTGTGGCGCTCCTCATGAGAGCCAGTTTCATTGTAGCGCTTGATGGTTTTTGCGACTGCACAAAGTTCTTCAAATGATCCGCATTGACTGACCTTCATGTCTTAAAGTAATGATGGACTGTCGTTTCTCTTTGCTTATTTGAGCTGTTCTTGCCATAATATGGACTTGGTCTTTTACCAAATAGGGCTATCTTCTGTATACCACCCCTACCTTGTCACAACACAACTGATTGGCTCAAACGCATTAAGGAGAGAAATTCCACAAATTAACTTTTAACAAGGCATACCTGTTAATTGAAATGTATTCCAGGTGACTATCTCATGAAGCTGGTTGAGAGAATGCCAAGCGTGTGCAAAGCTGTCATCAAGGCAAAGGGTGGCTACTTTGAAGAATCTGAAATATAACATATATTTTGATTTGTTTAACACTTTTTTTTGGTTACTACATGATTCCATATGTGTTATTTCATAGTTGTGATGTCTTCACTATTATTCTACAATGTAGAAAATAGTACAAATAAAGAAAAACCCTTGAATGAGTAGGTTTGTCCAAACTTTTGTCTGGTACTGTATATACCAGGCGGTGTCAGAGGAAGGCCCGAAAAATGGTCAAAGATTCCAGCCATCCAAGCCATTGACTGTTCTCTCTGCTATTGCACGGCAAGCGGTACCAGTGCACCAAGTCTGGAGCCAACAGGACCCTGAACAGTTACTGTACTACCCCCAAGCCATGAGACTGCTAAACCAGACTGCTAAATAGCTAATCAAATGGCTACCTGGATTACATGCATTGACCCTTTTTTGCACTAACTCTCTTGCACTGACTCTATGCACACACACAGGACTCTACCCACACACTAACACATACTTACACTGACACCCCAACACACACATACACACACACACTACATATGCCCACACACACATAACATGCATTGTTGGTTAAGGGCTTGTAAGTAAACATTTCACAGTAAGGTCTACACCTGTTGTATTCAGCGCATGTGACAAATACAATTTGGTTGCCTAGTCATTTTACCCCTACCTATATGTACTGTACCTCAATTACCTCTTATCCCTGCACATCGACTCGGTACTGGTACTCCCTGTATATAGCCATGTTATTTTTACTCGTTATTGTTATTCGTTATTCACTGTGTATTTATTCCTCGTGTCCCTATTTTATTTTAATTGTTTTACTTTATCTTTAATTCTGCATTGTTGGAAAAGTATTTCACTGTTGGTCTACGCCTGTTGTTTACGAAGCATGTGGCAAATAAAATTTGATTTTAAATACCCTGGTAAACTGTTCAAAATAAAGTATAGTTTTACTAATAACAAAAGGTCTGTGTTTTTCTTACTCTATATCCCCCCCCAAAAATGTGAAGCTAAAGTGCTTCAAATGGTAAAATGTAGTACAGTAATTTCATTGTTTTCTCTTAAATATCCCAGATGATATTAACAGTTGCAGCATGCAGAATGTTTAAGCCATGGTTCTAGTGGCAGATAGAATGGCTCCATGTACTATAGCACAGATTGTATAAGCCCACCATCACCAGCCCCCCTCACACTCATAAAGACAGGAAACATAACAAACAGGCTCTTGATGATAAAGGTCTACAGTGCTTCACCCTGTCCCAGTTTACCCACTGTTTTGGCAAGATGGCACAAATTTCATTCAGCTGTCTCTCTTTCAGGCTAATACACAGGTGTGACTGTGCCCTGTGGAGTCAAGGGGATTTATGGATGGAGAGACTGTAGCTGTCATGTCCCTGCAGCAGCGCCATCACTGTTCTGCCTCTCTGCCAAGGCGCAGTTTGTTTTCCAAGGGCTGCTCTTGCATCACAATGAGCTGCATTCAGGAAATTGATAATGTTACAACCTCACCCCCAGGTAGTTTGGGACATGGGCTCCATCAACTGAACATAATCACTGTGGATTTGGAAACAAAAAAAAAGAACTCTCCTTCTTTTACCGGATTCTTGGAACCTGTGAATTTGCACACTGCGTTGTAAATCAAGAATCACAAAGAAAGCCATTAAGATAAGATCTATATGGTTTCATCTTTAACATATATTTAACACATCTATTTTTTTATGCTGCACTTCTGGGTCTCTTGCTTCTTTAACTGTGGCATTGGAGGCGATTTCCAGAGCCTGAAATAAAAGTGTGCTCAGCCAGAAAATGCCCCATCAATCTGAGCTCGCTACATTGATTTACATTTCCCTGACAGAGGGCAATTTATGACTTGCGGAAATCCAGGATTTTTTCCCTTCTTTTTTCGTGGCTCAGAATCTATCATGGGTGATCTAATCAGAGTCACAATAGAGGGAAACCACTAGAAAGGTTTCAATCGATCATCTTTTGCCAGCTCGCAGACACTATTAATCTTAATTATAGAATGGAAAAGATTGCTAATGTTGGTCACAGATCATAGGCTACAACCCCTCTTCTGCTCTCTGCTTAGAGCATTGAGCAAAAGATGACATGATTAAAGCCACAGTGCATGCCCACCAGGACATCTACAGCAGCCGTTGTCACAGGAAGGCCAAGAAGATGGTCCTCTGTAGCTCAATTGGTAGAGCATGGCTCTTGTAACGCCAGGGTAGTGGGTTTGATCCACGGGACCACCCATACATAAAAATGTATGCACACATGACTGTAAGTCGCTTTGGATAAAAGCGTCTGCTAAATGGCATATTCATATATTAAAGATCATCAAGGACCTCAGCCACCTGAGCCACGGGCTGTTTACCCTTTTAGAAGGCGGAGACAGTAGTGCAGGTGCATCAAAGCTGGGACCGAGAGACTGAAAAACAGCTTCTATCTCCAGGCCATCAGACTGTTAAATAGTCATCACAAGCCGGCCTCTGCCCAGTACCCTGTCCTGAACTTAGTCACTGTTGCCAGCCGGCTACCACCCGGTACTCTACCCTGCACCTTAGAGACTGCTGCCCTATGTGCATAGTCATCAAACACTGGTCACTTTAATAATCTTTACATACTGTTTTACTGTTTTATTTGTTTTAACCTTTATTTAACCAGGAAAGCCCATTGAGACCCAGAGTCTCTTTTTCAAGGGAGACCTGGCCAAGAAGGCAGCACCAATCAATACATTACAGAATTAAAACATACAACAATACAATACAATACAATACAATACAACAACATGATCCAGCGATTCCAGCCTAAAAAAAGCATTTACACTCCTCTGTAACAGAGTCTCCCATCAACATTTTAAATTAATTCAGTGGCACTAACATATCTGAATTGTAGACTTTTCCATGCCACTGGTGTGCAAGACGAGAAGGCAGTCTTGCCTAATATTGTAAATGTCCTGGGGACTATAAATAGCAACCACCTAGCAGACCGGGTATGGTAACTGCTGAAGGTGAAGAAGACCAGACTACAGAGGTAGAGAGGTAGTTTACCCAAAAGGGCTTTGTAGATGAACACATACAAATGTAGCTTTCTGCGCATATAAAGTGAGGTCCAACCCACCATTTGGTACAAGGTGCAATGGTGGGTGATTGACTTGGCATTTGTAATAAAGCACAAGGATGCATGATAAACAGAGTCCAGTCTCTGTAAGACAGAGGAGGCTGCATGCATATACAACAAGTCACCATAATCAATTACAGAGAGAAAAGTGGCCTGAACAAGCTTCTTTCTAGCCATAACCGGGAAGCAAGCCTTATTACGAAAATAAAAACCCAATTTCAATTTAAGCTTCCTCACAAGATCATCCATATGAACTTTAAAGGACAACTTGTTATCCAACCATAAACCTAGGTATTTGTAGGATGACACTTTTTCTATGGATAAGTGTATGCTGTATTCTAGTCAAGGCTCATCCTATATATATATCTACTGCTGTAAAGCAATCAATCAAATGTATTTATAAAGCCCTTTTTACATTAGCAGATGTCACAAAGTGCTATACAGAAACCCAGCTTAAAATCCCAAACAGCAAGCAATGCAGATGTAGAAGCACGGTGGCTAGGAAAAACTCCCTAGAGAGGAACCAGGCTCTGAGGGCTGGCCAGTCCTCTTCTGGCTGTGCCGGGTGGAGATTATAAGAGTACATGGCCATTAAGGCCAGATTGTTCTTCAAGATGTTTAAACGTTCATAGATGACCAGCAAGGTCAAATAATAATCACAGTGGTTGTTGAGGGCGCAACAGATCAGTATCTCAGGAGTAAATGTCAGTTGGCTTTTCATAGCCGAGCATTCAGAGATCTAGACAGCGGGTACGGTAGAGAGAGAGAGAGAGAGAGAGAGAGAGAGAGAGAGAGAGAGAGAGAGAGAGAGAGAGAGAGAGAGAGAGAGAGAGAGAGAGAGAGAGAGAGAGAGAGAGAGAGAGAGAGAGAGAGAGAGAGAGAGAGAGAGAGAGAGAGAGAGATTCAAAAACAGCAGGTCTGGGACAATGTAGCACGTCCGGTGAACAGTTCAGGGTGCCATACCCGCAGGCAGAACAGTTGAAACTGGAGCAGCAGCACGACCAGGTGGACTAGGGACAGCCAGGACTCATCAGGCCAGGTAGTCCTGAGGCATGGTCCTAGGGCTCAGGTCCTCCGGGAGGGGAGGGAGAGAGGGAGAGACAGAGAATTAGAGGGAGCATACTTAAATTCACACAGGACACCAGATAAGACAGGAGAATTACACCAGATATAACACACTGACCCTAGCCCCCTGGCACATAGACTATTGCAGCATAGATACTGGAGGCTGAGACTGGGGGGGGGGTTGGGGGACATTGTGACCCCGTCTGACGATACCTCCGGATAGGCCAAACAGGCAGGATATAAGCCCACCCACTTTGCCAAAGCACAGCCCCCACACCACTAGAGGGATATCAACAGACCACCAACTTACTACCCTGAGACAAGGCTGAGTAAAGCCCACGAAGATCTCATCCACAGCACGAGCCCGAGGGAACGCAAAACCGGACAGGAAGATCACGTCAATGACTCAATCACTCAAGTGACACTCCTCCTAGGGACGGCATGGAAGAGCACTAGTAAGCCAGTGACTCAGCCCCCGTAATAGGGTCAGAGGCAGAGAATCCCAGTGGAGATAGGGGAACCGGCCAGGCAGAGACAGCAAGGGCGGTTTGTCTCTCCAGTGCCTTGCCGCTCACCTTCGCATCCTTGGCCAGACAACACTCAATCATAGGACCTACTGAAGAGATAAGTCTTCAGTAAAGACTTAAAGGTCGAGACCGAGTCTGCGTCTCTCACATGGATAGGCAGACCATTCCATAAAAATTTAGCTCTATAGGAGAAAGCCCTGCCTCCAACTGTTTGCTTAGAAATTCTAGGGACAATAAGGAGGCCTGCGTCTTGTGACCGTAGCTTACATGTAGGTACAGTTGAAGTCGAAAGTTTACATACACCTTAGCCAAATACATTTAAACTCAGTTTTTCACAATTCCTGACATTTAATCCTAGTAACAATTCCCTGTTTTAGGTCAGTTAGGATCACCACTTTATTTTAAGAATGTGAAATGTCAGAATAATAGTAGAGAGAATGATTTATTTTCAGGTTTTATTTATTTCATCACATTCCCAGTGGGTCAGATGTTTACATACACTCATTTAGTATTTGGTAGCATTGCCTTTAAATTGTTTAACTTGGGTCAAACGTTTTGGGTAGCCTTCCACAAGCTTCCCACAATAAGTTGGATGAATTCTGGCCCATTCCTCCTGACAGAGCTGGTGTAACTGAGTCAGGTTTGTAGGCCTCCTTGCTCGCACACATTTTTTCAGTTCTGCCCACACATTTTCTATAGGATTGAGGTTAGGGCTTTGTGATGGCCACTACAATACCTTGACTTTGTTGTTCTTAAGCCATTTTGCCACAACTTTGGAAGTATGCTTGGGGTCATTGTCCATTTGGAAGACCCATTTGCGACCAAGCTTTAACTTCCTGACTGATATCTTGAGATGTTGCTTCAATATATGCACATAATTTTCCTTCCTCATGATGCCATCTATTTTGTGAAGTGCACCAGTCCCTCCTGCAGCAAAGCACCCCCACAGCATGATGCTGCCACCCCCGTGCTTCACAGTTGTGATGGTGTTCTTCGGCTTGCAAGATACCCCCTTTTTCCTCCAAACATAACGATGGTCATTATGGCCAAACAGTTCTATTTTTGTTTCATCAGACCAGAGGACATTTCTCCAAAAAGTACGATCTTTATCCCCATGTGCAGTTGCAAACAGTAGTCTGGCTTTTTTATGGCGGTTTTGGAGCAGTGGCTTCTTCCTTGTTGAGCGGCCTTTCAGGTTATGTCGATATAGGACTCGTTTTACTGTGGATTTAGATACTTTTGTACCTGTTTCCTCCAGCATCTCCACAAGGTCCTTTGCTGTTGTTCTGGGATTGATTTGCAGTTTTCGCACCAAAGTACGTTCATCTCTAGGAGACAGAACGCGTCTCCTTCCTGAGCAGTATGACGGCTGCGTGGTCCCAAGGTGTTTATACTTGCGTACTATTGTTTGTACAGATGAACGTGGTACATTCAGGCGTTTGGAAATTGCTCCCAAGGATGAACCAGACTTGTGGAGGTCTACAATGTTTTTTCTGAGGTCTTGGCTGATTTCTTTTGATTTTCCCATGATGTCAAGCAAAGAGGCACTGGGTTTGAAGGTAGGCTTTGAAGTTCATCCACAGGTAAACCTCCAATTGACTCAAATGATGTCAATTAGCCTATCAGAAGCTTCTAAAGCTTGGAATTTTCCAAGCTGTTTAAAGGCACAGTCAACTTAGTGTATGTAAACTTCTGACCCACTGGAATTGTGATACAGTTAATTATAAGTGAAATAATCTGTCTGTAAACAATTGTTGGAAAAATTACTTGTGTCATGCACAACGTAGATGTCCTAAGCAACTTGTCAAAACGATAGTTTGTTAACAAGAAATGTGTGGAGTGGTTGAAAAACAAGTTTTAATGACTCCAACCTAAGTATACAGTGGGGGAAAAAAGTATTTAGTCAGCCACCAATTGTGCAAGTTCTCCCACTTAAAAAGATGAGAAAGGCCTGTAATTTTCATCATAGGTACACGTCAACTATGACAGACAAATTGAGATTTTTTTTCTCCAGAAAATCACATTGTATGATGTTTAATGAATTTATTTGCAAATTATGGTGGAAAATAAGTATTTGGTCACCTACAAACAAGCAAGATTTCTGGCTCTCACAGACCTGTAATCTTCTTTAAGAGGCTCCTCTGTCCTCCACTCGTTACCTGTATTAATGGCACCTGTTTGAACGTGTTATCAGTATAAAAGACACCTGTCCACAACCTCAAACAGTCACACTCCAAACTCCACTATGGCCAAGACCAAAGAGCTGTCAAAGGACACCAGAAACACAATTGTAGACCTGCACCAGGCTGGGAAGACTGAATCTGCAATAGGTAAGCAGCTTGGTTTGAAGAAATCAACTGTGGGAGCAATTATTAGGAAATGGAAGACATACAAGACCACTGATAATCTCCCTCGATCTGGGGCTCCATGCAAGATCTCACCCCGTGGGGTCAAAATGATCACAAGAACGGTGAGCAAAAATCCCAGAACCACACGGGGGGACCTAGTGAATGACCTGCAGATAGCTGGGACCAAAGTAACAAAGCCTACCATCAGTAGCACACTACGCTGCCAGGGACTCAAATCCTGCAGTGCCAGACGTGTCCCCCTGCTTAAGCCAGTACATGTCCAGGCCCGTCTGAAGTTTGCTAGAGTGCATTTGGATGATCCAGAAGAGGATTGAGAGAATGTTATATGGTCAGATGAAACCAAAATGGAACTTTTTGGTAAAAACTTGTGTTTGGAGGACAAAGAATGGTGAGTTGCATCCAAAGAACACCATACCTACTGTGAAGCATGGGGATGGAAACATCATGCTTTGGGGCTGTTTTTCTGCAAAGGGACCAGGACGACTGATCCGTGTAAAGGAAAGAATGAATGGGGCCATGAATCGTGAGATTTTGAGTGAAAACCTCCTTCCATCAGCAAGGGCATTGAAGATGAAACGTGGCTGGGTCTTTCAGCATGACAATGATCCCAAACACACCGCCCGGGCAACGAAGGAGTGGCTTCGTAAGAAGCATTTCAAGGTCCTGGAGTGGCCTAGCCAGTCTCCAGATCTCAACCCCATAGAAAATCTTTGGAGGGAGTTGAAAGTCTGTGTTGCCCAGCGACAGCCCCAAAACATCACTGCTCTAGAGGAGATCTGCATGGAGGAATGGGCCAAAATACCAGCAACAGTGTGTGAAAACCCTGTGAAGACTTACAGAAAACGTTTGACCTCTGTCTTTGCCAACAAAGAGAAACTTTTGTTATTGACCAAATACTTATTTTCCACCATAATTTGCAAATAAATTCATTAAAAATCATACAATGTGATTTTCTGGATTTTTTTTCCTCATTTTGTCTGTCATAGTTGACGTGTACCTTTGATGAAAATTACAGGCCTCTCTCATCTTTTTAAGTGGGAGAACTTGCACAATTGGTGGCTGACTAAATACTTTTTTCCCCACTGTATGTAAACTTCCGACTTCAACTGTATATACACAGTGCCTTCGGAAAGTATTCAGACCCTTTGACTTTTTCCACATTTTGTTAGGTTACAGCCTTATTCTAAAATTGATTAAATCGTTTTTTCGGAGGAGATGGCTGCCGTTTTACGGCCCTCTAACCAATTGTACTATTACGTGTGTTTTTTCACATTAATATTAATTTATTCTGTACATAATGTTTCTGCCACCGTCTCTTATGACTAAAAAGAGCTTCTGGATATCAGGACAGTGATTACTCACCTCGTATTGGACGAAGATTTTCTTCAACGAGTCGGACGCGAAGGATATTCTACAGACACCCTACAAGGCCCAAATCCCTGTCATTCACATGAGAAAGAGACAGAGATATCGTGGACATAAGTCAGGGTGCCTTGTAAGGATCCGACGGTGGGTGAGTAAACTGCCTCTTCCATCAATCCTATTAGCCAATGTTCAAGCATTTGAAAATAAATTGGACGACCTAAGATCAAGGTTATTCTACCAACGGGACATTAAAAACTGTAATATCTTATGTTTCACCGAGTCGTGGCTGAACGACGACATGGATAACATACAGCTGGCGGGATATACGCTACATGGAGCAAAGTACAGAGAGATCCTTGATGAAAACAAGCTCCAGAGCGCTCAGGACCTCAGACTGGGGCGAAGGTTCACCTTCCAACAGGACAACGACCCTAAGCACACAGCCAAGACAACACAGGAGTGGCTTCGGGACAAGTCTCTGAATGTCATTGAGTGACCCAGCCAGAGTCTGGACTTGAACCCGATCGAACATCTCTAGAGAGACCTGAAAATAGCTGTGCAGCGACGCTCCCTTTCCAACCTGACAGAGCTTGAGAGGATCTGCAGAGAAGAATGGGAGAAACTCCCCAAATACAAGTGTGCCAAGCTTGTAGTGTCATACCCAACAAGACTTGAGGCTGTAATCACTGCCAAAGGTGCTTCAACAAACTACTGAGTAAAGGGTCTGAATACTTGAATGTTTTTGCTTTGTCATTATGGGGTATTGTGTGTAGAAAAAAGAACGATTTAATCCATTTTAGAATAAGGCTTTAACGTAACAAAATGTGGAAAAAGTCAAGGGGTCTGAATACTTTTCGAATGCACTGTATATATATATATATATATATATAATGGCGTGTGTATAGGCAGTATGAACAGTTTATGAATAGGAAAGGTGTTTCCGGGTCAAAGCCAAACCTTGACCTGGAAAATGTAAAAAAGCTATCGGCCTATATCGAATCTCCTATTACTCTAAAAAATGTTACAAAAAGCTGTTGCGCAGCAACTCACTGCCTTCCTGAAGACAAATAATGTATACGAAACACTTCAGTCTGGTTTTAGACCCCATCATAGCATTGAGACTTCACTCGTGAAGGTGATAAATTACCTTTTAATGGCGTCAGACCAAGGCTCTGCATCTGTCCTTAGTGCTGCTTTTGACACCATCGATCACCACATTCTTTTTGAGAGATTGGAAACCCTAATTGGTCTACACAGACAAGTTCTTGCCTGGTTTAGATCTTATCTGTCGGAAAGATATGAGTTCGTCTCTGTGGATGGTTTGTCCTCTGACAAATCAATTGTTACTGAGGATAACCAAATTACAGAGGATAATAGCGGACGATATCGGCACTCCTATTTGCCATATCTTCAATTTAAGCCTACTAGAAAGTGTGTGCCCTCAGGCCTGGATGGAAGCAAAAGTCATTCTGCTACCTAAGAATAGTAACGCCCCCTTTACTGGCTCAAATAGCCGACCAATCAGCCTGTTACCAAACCTTAGTAAACTTTTGGGGAAAATGGTGTTTGACCAGATACAATGCTATATTACAGCAAACAAATTGATAACAGACTTTCAGCATGCTTATAGGGAAGGACATTCAACAAGCACAGCACTTAAACAAATGACTGATGATTGGCTGAGAGAAATGGATGATAAAAATATTGTGGGGACTGTTTTGTTAGACTTCAGTTCGGCTTTTGACATTATCGATCATAGTCTGCTGCTGGAAAAATGTATGTGTTATGGCTTTACACCCCCTGCTATATTGTGGATAAAGAGTTACCTGTCTAACAGAACACAAAGGGTGTTCTTTAATGGAAGCCTCTCCAACATAATCCAGGTTAAATCAGGAATTCCCCAGGGCAGCTGTCAAGGCCACTTACGTTTTTCAATCTTTACTAACGACATGCCACTGGCTTTGAGTAAAGCCAGTGTGTCTATGTATGCGGATGACTCAACACTATACACGTCAGCTACTACAGTGACTGAAATGACTGCAAGACTTAACAAAGAGCTGCAGTTAGCTTCAGAATTGGTGGCAAGGAATAAGTTAGTCCTAAATATTTCAAAAACTAAAAGCATTGTATTTGGGACAAATCATTCACTAAACCCTAAACCTCAACTAAATCTTGTAATACATAATGTGGAAATTGAGCAAGTTGAGGTGACTAAACTGCTTGGAGTAACCCTGGATTGTAAACTGTCATGGTCAAAACATATTGATACAACAGTAGCTAAGATGGGGAGAAGTCTGTCCATAATAAAGCATTGCTCTACCTTCTTAACAGCGCTATCAACAAGGCAGGTCCTACAGGCCCTAGTTTTGTCGCACCTGGACTACTGTTCAGTCGTGTGGTCAGGTGCCACAAAGAGGGACTTAGGAAAATTGCAATTGGCTCAGAACAGGGCAGCACAGCTGGCCCTTCGCTGTACACAGAGAGCTAACATTAATAATATGCATGTCAATCTCTTCTGGCTCAAAGTGGAGGAGAGACTGACTTCATCACTACTTGTATTTGTGAGAGGTATTGACATGTTGAATGCACCGAGCTGTCTGTTTGAACTACTGGCACACAGCCTGGACACCCCACAAGACCTGCTACCAGAGGTCTCTTCACAGTCCCCAAGTCCAGAACAGACTATGGGAGGCGCACAGTACTACATAGAGCCATTACTACTACTACTCTATTCCACATCAAGTAACTAATGCAAGCAGTAAACTTAGATTAAAAAACTCAGATAAAAATATACCTTATGGATGAGCGGGGACTGTGAAGCAACACAAACATAGGCACAGACACATGCATACACACACGATAACATATGCACTATACACACGTACACATGGATTTTGTGTTTTAGATATGTGGTAGTGGTGTAGGGGACTGAGGGCACACACTTAGTGTGTTGTGAAATCTGTTGTGAATGTATTGTATAACTGCCTTAATTTTGCTGGACCCCAGGAAGAGTAGCTGCTGCCTTGGCAACAGCTAATGGGGATCCATAATAAATACGAACACAAATTGTAAGTTTTGGTGTTCCTGAAGGTTCCGTTTTCGGACCACTGTTGTTTTCACTATATGTTCTACCTCTTTGTGATGTCATTCGGAAACACAATGTCAACTTTCACTGCTATGCAGATGACACACAGCTGTATATTTAGATGAAACATGGTGAAGCCCTAAAATTGCCTACCCTGGAAGCCTGTGTTTCAGACATAAGGAAGTGGATGGCGGAAAATGTTTTACTTTTAACAAAACAGAGATGCTAGTTTTAGGTCCCAAGAAACAAAGAGATCTGCTGTTGGATCTGACAATGAATCTTGATGGTTGTACAGTCGTCTCAAATAAAACTGTGAAGGACCTCTGCGTTACTCTGGACCCTGATCTCTCTTTTGACTAACATAATGTTTCAAGGACAGCTATATTTCAAGGAAAGCTTTATTCCATCTTCATAACATTGCACAAACCAGAAACTTTTGGTCCAAGAATTATGCAGAAAAGCTAATCCATGCTTTTGTCACTTCTAGGTTAGACTATTGCAATGCACTACTCTCCGGCTACCCGGATAAAGCACTAAATAAACTTCAGCTAGTGCTAAACACGGCTGCTAGAATCTTGACTGGAACCAAAAATGTGATCGTATTACTCAAGTGCTAGCCTATCTACACTGGCTTCCTGTTAAGGCTAGGGCTGATTTCAGGTTTTTACTGCTAACCTACAAAGCATTACATAGATAGGAACAAGCCTATCTCTATGATTTGGTCCTGCCGTACGTACAGTTGAAGTTGGAAGTGTACATACACTTAGGTTGGAGTCATTAAAACTTGTTTATCAACCACTCCACAAATTTCTTGTTAACAAACTATAGTTTTGGCAAGACGGTTAGGACATCTACTTTGTGCATGACACAAGTAATTTTTCCAACAATTGTTTACAGACAGATTATTTCACTTATAATTCACTGTATCACAATTCCAGTGGGTCAGAAGTTTACATACACTAAGTTGACTGTGCCTTTAAACAGCTTGGAAAATTCCAGAAAATGATGTCATGGCTTTAGAAGCTTCTGATAGGCTAATTGACATTATTTGAGTCAATTGGAGGTGTACCTGTGGATGAATTTCAAGGCCTACCTTCAAACCCAGTGCCTCTTTGCTTGACATCATGGAAAAATCCAAAGAAATCAACCAAGACCTCAGAAAAAACATTGTAGATCTCCACAAGTCTGGTTCATCCTTGGGAGCAATTGACAAACGCCTGAAGGTACCACGTTCATCTGTACAAACAATAGTACGCAAGTATAAACACCTTGGGACAACGCAGCCGTCATACTGCTCAGGAAGCAGACACATTCTGTCTCCTAGAGATGAACGTACTTTGGTGCGAAAAGTTTAATCAATCCCAGAACAACAGCAAAGGACCTTGTGAAGATGCTGGAGGAAACAGGTACAAAAGTATCTATATCCACAGTAAAACAAGTCCTATATCGACATAACCTGAAAGGCCGCTCAGCAAGGAAGAAGCCACTATTCCAAAACCGCCATAAAAAAGACTAGACTACGGTTTTGGGGACAAAGATCGTACTTTTTGGAGAAATGTCCTCTGGTCTGATGAAACAAAAAGAGAACTGTTTGGCCATAATGCCATTGTTATGTTTGGAGGAAAAAGGGGTATGCTTGCAAGACGAAGAACACCATCCCAACCATGAAGCACGGGGGTGGCAGCATCATGCTGTGGGGATGCTTTGCTGCAGGAGGGACTGGTGCACTTCACAAAATAGATGGCATCATGAGGAAGGAAAATTATGTGCATATATTGAAGCAACATCTCAAGATATCAGTCAGGAAGTTAAAGCTTGTTCGCAAATGGGTCTTCAAAATGGACAATGACCCCAAGCATACTTCCAAAGTTGTGGCAAAATGGCTTAAGGACAACAAAGTCAAGGTATTGGAGTGGCCATCACAAAGCCCTGACCCTAATCCTATAAAAAATGTGAGGGCAGAACAGAAAAGGCGTGTTCGAGCAAGGAGGCCTACAAACCTGACTTAGTTACACCAGCTCTGTCAGGAGGAATGAGCAAAAATTCACCCAACTTATTGTGGGAAGCTTGTGGAAGGCTACCCGAAACGTTTTACCAAAGTTAAACAATTTAAAGGCAATGCAACCAAATACTAATTGAGTGTATGTAAACTTCTGACCCACTGGGAATGTGATGAAAGAAATAAAATTCTCTACTATTATTCTGACATTTCACATTCTTAAAATAAAGTGGTAATCCTAACTGACCTAAGACAGGGAATTTCTACTAGGATTAAATGTCAGGAATTGTGAAAAACTGAGTTTAAATGTATTTGGCGAAGGTGTATGTAAACTTCAGACTTCAACTGTACATACAGTACCAGTCAAAAGTTTGGACACACCTACTTATTTAAGGGTTTTTCTTTATTTTTACTATTTTTTACATTGTAGAATAATAGTGATGACATCAAAACTATGAAATTACACATATGGAATCATTTAGTAACCAAAAAAGTGTTAAACAAACCCAAATATATTTTATATTTGAGATTCTTCAAAGTAGCCACCCTTTGCCTTGATGACAGCTTTGCACACTCTTGGCATTCTCTCAACCATTCTTCACCTGGAATGCTTTTCCAACAGTCTTGAAGGAGTTCCCACATATGCTGAGCACTTGTTGGCTGCTTTTCCTTCACTCTGCGGTCCAACTCATCCAAAACCATCTCAATTGGGTTGAGGTCGGGGGATTGTGGAGGCCAGGTCATCTGATGCAGCTCTCCATCACTTTCCTTCTTGGTAAAATGGCCCTTACACAGCCTGGAGTTGTGTTGGGTCAATGTCCTGTTAAAAAAACAAATGATAGTCCCACTAAACCCAAACCAGATGGGATGGCGTATCGCTGCAGCATGCTGTGGTAGCCATGCTGGTTAAGTGTGCCTTGAATTCTAAATAAATCACAGACAGTGTCATCAGCAAAGCACCCCCACACCATCACACCTCCTCCATGCTTCACGGTGGGAACTACACATGCAGAGATCATCTGTTCACCCAAACCACGTCTCACAAAGACACGGCGGTTGGAACCAAAAATCTCCAATTTGGACTCCAGACCAAAGGACACATTTCCACAGGTCTAATGTCTATTGCTCGTGTTTCTTGGCCAAAGCAGGTCTTTTTTTCTTATTGGTGTCCTTTAGTAGTGGTTTCTTTGCAGCAATTCGACCATGAAGGCCTGATTCACACAGTCCCCTCTGAACAGTTGATGTTGAGATATGTCTGTGACTTGAACTCTGTGAAGCATTTATTTGGGCTGCAATTTCTGAGGCTGGTAACTCTAATTAACTTATCCTCTGCAGCAGAGGTAACTCTGGGTCTTCCAATCCTGTGGCACTCCTCATGAGAGCCAGTTTCACCATAGCGCTTGATGGTTTTTGCGATTGCACTTGAAGAAACTTTCAAAGTTCTTGAAATGTTCCGTATTGACTGACCTTCATGTCTTAAAGTAATGATTGCCTGTCGTTTCTCTTTGCTTATTTGAGCTGTTCTTGCCATAATATGGACTTGGTATTTTACTAAATAGGGCTATCTTCTGTATACCACCCCTACCTTGTCATAACACAACTGATTTTCTCAAACGCTATAAGAAGGAAAGAAATTCCACAAATTAACTTTTAACAAGGCACACCTGTTAATTGAAAATGCATTCCAGGTGACTACCTCATGAAGAATGGTTGAGAGAATGCCAAGAGTGTGCAAGGATGTCATCAAGGCAAAGGTTGGCTATTTGAAGAATCTCAAATATAAAATATTTTTTCATTTGTTTAACACTTTTTTGGTAACTACATGATTCCATATGTGTTATTTCGTAGTTTTGATGTCTTCACTATTATTCTACAATGTAAAAAATAGTAAAAATAAAGAAAAACCCTTGAATGAGTAGGTGTGTCCAAACTTTTTACTGGTAGTGTATATATACATACAGTGGGGAGAACAAGTATTTGATACACTGCCGATTTTGCAGGTTTTCCTACTTACAAAGCATGTAGAGGTCTGTAATTTTTATCATAGGCACACTTCAACTGTGAGAGACGGAATCTAAAACAAAAATCCAGAAAATCACATTGTATGATTTTTAAGTAATTAATTTGCATTTTATTGCATGTCATAAGTATTTGATCACCTACCAACCAGTAAGAATTCCGGCTCTTACAGACCTGATAGTTTTTCTTTAAGAAGCCCTCCTGTTCTCCACTCATTACCTGTATTAACTGCACTTGTTTGAACTCATTACCTGTATAAAAGACACCTGTCCACACACTCAATCAAACAGACTCCAACCTCTCCACAATGGCCAAGACCAGAGAGCTGTGTAAGGACATCAGGGATAAAATTGTAGACCTGCACAAGGCTGGGATGGGCTATAGGACAATAGGCAAGCAGCTTGGTGAGAAGGCAACAACTGTTGGCGCAATTATTAGAAAATGGAAGAAGTTCAAGATGACGGTCAATCACCCTCGGTCTTGGGCTCCATGCAAGATCTCACCTCGTGGGGCATCAATGATCATGAGGAAGGTAAGGGATCAGCCCAGAACTACACGGCAGGACCTGGTCAATGACCTGAAGAGAGCTGGGACCACAGCCTCAAAGAAAACCATTAGTAACACACTACGCCGTCATGGATTAAAATCCTGCAGCGCACACAAGGTCCCCCTGCTCAAGCCAGCGCATGACCAGGCCTGTCTGAAGTTTGCCAATAACCATCTGGATGATCCAGAGGAGGAATGGGAGAAGGTCATGTGGTCTGATGAGACAAAAATAGAGCTTTTTGGTCTAAACTCCACTCTACGTGTTTGGAGGAAGAAGAAGGATGAGTACAACCCCAAGAACACCATCCCAACCGTGAAGCATGGAGGTGGAAACATCATTCTTTGGGGATGCTTTTCTGCAAAGGGGACAGGACGACTGCACTGTATTGAGGGGAGGATGGATGGGGCCATGTATCGCGAGATCTTGGCCAACAACCTCCTTCCCTCAGTAAGAGCATTGAAGATGGGTCGTGGCTGGGTCTTCCAGCATGACAACGACCCGAAACACACAGCCAGGGCAACTAAGGAGTGGCTCCGTAAGAAGCATCTCAAGGTCCTTGAGTGGCCTAGCAAGTCTCCAGACCTGAACCCAATAGAAAATTTTTGGAGGGAGCTGAAAGTCCGTATTGCCCAGCGACAGCCCCGAAACCTGAAGGATCTGGAGAAGGTCTGTATGGAGGAGTGGGCCAAAATCCCTGCTGCAGTGTGTGCAAACCTGGTCAAGACCTACAGGAAACGTATGATCTCTGTAATTGCAAACAAAGGTTTCTGTACCAAATATTAAGTTCTGCTTTTCTGATGTATCAAATACTTATGTCATGCAATAAGATGCAAATTAATTACTTAAAAATCATACAATGTGATTTTCTGGATTTTTGTTTTAGATTCCGTCTCTCACAGTTGAAGTGTACCTATGATAAAAATTACAGACCTCTACATGCTTTGTAAGTAGGAAAACCTGCAAAATCGGCAGTGTATCAAATACTTGTTCGCCCCATTGTATATATATATTCCGGACTCTGACATTGCTCCTTCTGACATTTCTTAATTTCTTAATTTTGATTTTTGTGTATTGTTTTGGATTGTTAGGTTTACTTCACTGTTGAAGCTAGAAACATAAGCATTTCGCTGCACCTGCGATAACATCTGCAAAATATGTGTATGCGACCAATACAATGTTATTTAAAGATGGCTGTGGTAGAGGAGTTATAGTTATCATAGCTAAATTGAATGAGGGTCAGAGACAATCAAGGAAAGAGCCTGTTTGTGACTGACAGGTTGTGAATGTAAACCGTCATTTTTTTTACTCTCTCTTCCATGTTCTCTGAAGGATCACCAACAAACTCCAGGCATGAAATAAGTATATTTGTGAATTTAGGCAGATATGTGCTTAGACCCACAGGTTAACACCCAGAATACCCAGGAATACTCCCTACTGTTATTTTATTTTATTTTACTGCTGATCTTTAGCTATTTGCTTTTATTTTCTATTTTTCTTTAATTAACACTTTTTAATTTTACATATTTATTTTAAAAAACTGCATTGTTAGCTAAGGGCTTGTAAGTAAGCATTTCGCTGTAATGTCTACACCTGCTGTATTCAGCGCATGTGGCAAATACATTTTGATTTGATTTCAATCTAATGCAGAGAGTTAACACATACACACACCTCACCCTCACCTCAGTATACCATTACAAAACCAGACTCCTCATGAATCAGAACAGGATTTTATCAGATTTTTCATCTTGGTGTTGTCATGCATGGGTTATTATGGTTAATCAATATTGGAAACCTATTATTAATCATATCTTGTTTTTCACTTACTCAAACTAGGACCTCTAAAGACTTAAAATGACTTGAAATCACAGGGGGCTCTCCTAATTGAAACTATAGACATACCTGACTTCGTCAGGGTTTGTACAGTATGTTAGCGTATAATAAGAGCTACAACACTTTTAATTGAATACCAGACTAAATCAATATGGCCATTCTGTTGGTGTCTCAGTTTGAGCAGAATTAAACAGTGGGTAATGATAGATGCAGAGGACTAAAAGGTAAGCTGCTCCATTTTAATGTACAAAGATACATCATGTTCAAATCACATAGCATATTGTTAGAGCGTTGCCATGATTCATTTATTATATAAACACGATACAACAACACAATACGTGATGAAGATTTTTCAGTGGACTATAGTTGGATCTTTTCAGACTCAGTAAACTGTAAGGCTGTCATCTGACATGTCTTCGGGTCAAATTCCTCGCTCCTCCCTAATCCACGGCTGTCCTGCCTTATCAGTGACTGAAACCAGACTGTTGCCCGTTGACTCTCTCCTTAGGCATATTCCTGGAACGGAGCCAGGGTTGAACAGAGTTCAGACTAAACATGGTTAAATCACAGCATGATGGGGGGTGGGACGAAGTGGTACAGAGGGAGGAGGCTTGTATATGTTTGAGAGATTGATTATGGACCTGCCATTTGTTAAGCCATGTTTAAGTACCGATTGATAGGTTTGGGAATCAATTAAGGGGTCAGAACGGAGTCAGGGAATGGCTCTGTTATTTTTACATGACAGGGCTGTTATTTTTGCACGACAGGGCTTGGTCCCACCACTATTGTTTCCAGACACAGAACTTGAAGGGAGGGAAGTCAGATACCGCCATTAAGGAAGTGGGTGGAGCGGTAAAGTGGTGAAAACTGGAGACAGTGGTGGAGGAACCAAAGAGGGAGGAATTAAGCTAAAATGTATGTAAAATGACTATATAAACTGAGAGCTGAGAGGTAGAAAGTTAGATGCTCTGCAGACCACCTCGGCTCTATTGCTTGTGTAATAAAGTCTATCTTAATTCTACAAAAACTCTGAAATACTTTGTGTTTGACTGAGGACAAAGATAATTTTCTTCAACAAAAGCTGCTTATCAGCGTGAAGGATGTGTAACAACACATCCGCCACGCTGATCCTCAACACTGGGGCCCCTCAGGGGTGCGTGCTCAGCCCCCTCCTGTACTCCCTGTTCACTCATGACTGCATGGCCAGGCACGACTCCAACACCATCATTAAGTTTGCCGATGACACAACAGTGGTAGGCCTGATCACCGACAACAACGAGACAGCCTATAGGAAGGAGGTCAGAGACCTGGCCGTGTGGTGCCAGGATAACAACCTCTCCCTCAACGTGATCAAGACAAAGGAGATGATTGTGGACTACAGGAAAAAGAAGAGGACCGAGCACGCACCCATTCTCATCGACGGGGCTGTAGTGGAGCAGGTTGAGAGCTTCAAGTTCCTTGGTGTCCACATCACCAACAAACTAACATGGTCCAAGCACACCAAGACAGTCGTGAAGAGGGCACGACAAAACCTATTCCCCCTCAGGAGACTGAAAATATTTGGCATGGGTCCTCAGATCCTCAAAAAGTTATACAGCTGCACCATCGAGAGCATCCTGACTGGTTGCATCACTGCCTGGTATGGCAACTGCTCGGCCTCCGACTACAGAGGGTAGTGCGTACGGCCCAGTACATCACTGGGGCCAAGCTTCCTGCCATCCAGGACCTCTATACCAGGCGGTGTCAGAGGAAGGCCCTAAAAATTGTCAAACACTCTAGCCACCCTAGTCATAGACTGTTCTCTTTGCTACCACACGACAAGCGGTACCGGAGCGTCAAGTCTAGGTCCAAGAGGCTTCTAAATAGCTTCTACCCCAAGCCATAAGACTCCTGAACATCTAATCAAATGGCTACCCAGACTATTTGCAATGCCCCCCCTGCAGCTACTCTCTGTTTATTATCTATGCAAGTCACTTTAATACCTCTACCTACATGTACAGTGAGGGAAACAAGTATTTGATCCCCTGCTGATTTTGTACGTTTGCCCACTGACAAAGAAATGATCAGTCTATAATTTTAATGGTAGGTTTATTTGAACAGTGAGAGACAGAATAACAACAACAAAATCCAGAAAAACACATGTCAAAAATGTTAAAAATTGATTTGCATTTTAATGAGGGAAATAAGTATTTGACTCCCTCTCAATCAGAAAGATTTCTGGCTCCCAGGTGTCTTTTATACAGGTAACGAGCTGAGATTAGGAGCACACTCTTAAAGGGAGTGCTCCTAATCTCAGTTTGTTACCTGTATAAAAGACACCTGTCCACAGAAGCAATCAATCAATCAGATTCCAAACTCTCCACCATGGCCAAGACCAAAGAGCTCTCCAAGAATGTCAGGGACAAGATTGTAGACCTACACAAGGCTGGAATGGGCTACAAGACCATCGCCAAGCAGCTTGGTGAGAAGGTGACAACAGTTGGTGCGATTATTTGCAAATGGAAGAAACACAAAATAACTGTCAATCTCCCTCGGCCTGGGGCTCCATGCAAGATCTCACCTCGTGGAGTTGCAATGATCATGAGAACGGTGGGGAAATTAGCCCAGAACTACATGGGAGGATCTTGTCAATGATCTCAAGGCAGCTGGGACCATAGTCACCAAGAAAACAATTGGTAACACAGTACGCCGTGAAGGACTGAAATCCTGCAGCGCCCGCAAGGTCCCCCTGCTCAAGAAAGCACATATACATGCCCGTCTGAAGTTTGCCAATGAACATCTGAATGATTCAGAGGAGAACTGGGTGAAAGTGTTGTGGTCAGATGAGACCAAAATCGAGCTCTTTGGCATCAACTCAACTCGCCGTGTTTGGAGGAGGAGGAATGCTGCCTATGACCCCAAGAACACCATCCCCACCGTCAAACATGGAGGGGGAAACATAATGCTTTGGGGGTCTTTTTCTGCTAAGGGGACAGGACAACTTCACCGCATCAAAGGGACGATGGACGGGGCCATGTACTGTCAAATCTTGGGTGAGAACCTCCTTCCCTCAGCCAGGGCATTGAACATGGGTTGTGGATGGGTATTCCAGCATGACAATGACCCAAAACGCACAGCCAAGGCAACAAAGGAGTGGCTCAAGAAGAAACACATTAAGGTCCTGGAGTGGCCTAGCCAGTCTCCAGACCTTAATCCCATAGAAAATCTGTGGAGGGAGCTGAAGGTTCGAGTTGCCAAACGTCAGCCTCGAAACCTTAATGACTTGGAGAAGATCTGCAAAGAGGAGTGGGACAAAATCCCTCCTGAGATGTGTGCAAACCTGTTGGCCAACTACAAGAAACGTCTGACCTCTGTGATTGCCAACAAGGGTTTTTGCCACCAAGTACTAAGTCATGTTTTGCAGATGGGTCAAATACTTATTTCCCTCATTAAAATGCAAATCAATTTATAACATTTTTGACATTCGTTTTTCTGGATTTTTTGGTTGTTATTCTGTCTCTCACTGTTCAAATAAACCTACCATTCAAATTATAGACTGATCATTTCTTTGTCAGTGGGCAAACGTACAAAATCAGCAGGGGATCAAATACTTTTTTTCCTCACTGTACATATTACCTTGACTAACCGGTGCCCCCACACATTGACTCAGTACCGGTACCCCCTGTATATAGCCTCGCTATTGTTAATTTTACTACTGCTCTTTAATTATTTGTTACTTTTATTTCGTACTATTTTATATTGTATTTTTTTGTGATTTTTTTATTTGTTGTATTCTTTCTTGAAACTGCATTGTTGGTTAAGGGCTTGTAAGTAAGCATTTCACTGTAAGGTCTACACCTGTTGTATTCGGCGCATGTGACAAATAAAATGTGATTTGATTTGATTTGACTCGCTTCAAGCACTGTTGATTTATTGTGCTTAAATACCAATATTATCCTGAGATACTTTATGTATTTCTGTCAAATATTTCCCAAAATAAACTTTTTATCCTGCAGCATTCACGACATTGTTGATTTTGATCCCAAGCTGTATTGCATGGCAAGTATAAAAGGGATTTTAATAAACCCAGTGGATTTCTGTAGAATTCATTTGCCAATTTGAGCCTCTGATTCTCCCTCATTCTTATTACATTTATGCATGAAATATGTATTTTATTTCATTATGTTGATGAGATTAGTCATATTAATTATTGAGCCTTTTAGAGATAGTCCCACCAAGAGAACTCATGCCATGTATATGATATTTAATAAATTATTTCATTTATTGCTGTCAAGTCTAGTCTATGAAAGCTGTTGGCTGCAGACATGCATGATAACTGTGAAGGCAGACAGATCTTGAAGCTTTTATTGATAGTGTAAAAAACACAATAAGGTGGGTGAGGCTCCTGCTGTGAGGCAGTTGCTATGAGGCAGTTGCTATGAGGCAGTTGCTATGAGCCAGTTGCTCGATAATGATAAAGTTGGTGTCTCATATGTCTTTTGGAAACTTCAGATGTGGCAACATGTTGTTTATGTGTGAAGCTAACTGTGCTGCAAATCACTGATTTATTAAATTGTTTGCCTCACAGTAGCCACAAATTCCCCCCCACACACATTATAAAGGAATTGGAGATTGTCGACCGGAGCATAGCAGCCAGTAAACGATAAATTACATCAAGAAGTGGTGGTAACAAAGCTTCAAACACACACACACAGAGACACACACACACGCATTTGTGAAATGCAGACTGTATTCCACTCTCATATCTACAGCTCTGAAGCAACTTTTGGGTAATGTATCCTCTCCTATGTATCCTCTCCTATTTTCACAGTAGTACATTGTACAGTAGTAAGCATTGTACAGTAGTAAGTGTGCCCTATCTAATAATCTAATAACAGCAGGATTGGGGTTTATCGCTTGAGTCCTTCATGAAGGAGATCTTTATTCCCCTCAAAGGTAAGGGTCTAAAGAGACACATTCCACAGCATAGCTTTTTTTGTGTTATGAGAGAATGGCGCCGGAGGGGATGGCGGCTGTTTTATGGGCTCCTGATCAATTCTGCTATTTTGTGTAGTTTTTGTGCGCTGATCTTAACTTTTTTTGTAAATAATGTTTCCGCCATCGTTTCCTATGACCGAAAATAGCTCCTGGACATCAGAACAGCTATCACTAACCTCGATTTGGATGAGGACTTCTACTTCAGTGAGTCAGAGGCGAAAGACATGTTGATTATCCCGGACCAAGGCCAAATCTCCGACACTCGAAGAAGGAGAAGACAGCGCTATAGAGGCCAGCGCGGGCACCCTGATGGGACTATGGCGGATAATGAATAAATCGCCTTTACCCTCGCTTCTATTGGCGAATGTGCAATTGGTACTAAGACTGCACTCAACGAGCTGTATAGGGCCATAAGCGAACAAGAAAATGCTCATCCAGAGGTGGCGCTCCACCAGAGGTGATTTGAATGCAGGAAAACTTAAATAATTGTTGCCTAAAACCTGTGCAACTAGATAGAAAGAAATTCTAGATCTGACCATAACTCTATCCTGCTTATTCAAACAAAAACTCAAACAGGAAGTAGTAGTGACACGCTCAATACGGAAGTGGTCCGATGAAGCAGATGACAAGCTACAGGACTGTTTCGCTAGCACAAACTGGAATATGTTCCGGGATTCATCCGATGGCATTGAAGAGTTTACCACATCAGTCACCGGCTTCATTAATAAGTGCATCAGCGACGTTGTCCCCACAGTGATTGTACGTACTGTCGTGACGTGACTTTCATTAATCTGATGACTGTTATATATCGAATCAACTAACTATGTTTAATTGTTACCTGATTAAATTAATCATGTAACAATCAACTCATTAGGAATTTGGGGCACCACAGAATAAGTTGTTTATAGAGTTACCATCTCCCGAATTAAACTCTAAAGGTCTTTAATTATCAATATGTATGAAACAGTCAATGTATTAATCATTACCTCTTATCAGTCGTCATTCTGAACGGTCGTAACCTTCTTGGAGCCGCAAAACCCCCAGCTTTACTTATGATTCAGCACTACACAAATTGGTTTAATAATTTATTTACCAGCTAACTAAATAATAACACAGAATAACATACACACTTAATACATGAGAAAAAAGGTCCCTAGCAGACTAACAACAACATGACTGCTTGGTTACCAAAAGAGGGAGGCATAGAGAGCGAAAGAGAAAAAGAGAAAAAGAGACACAACACTTATCGTACATTTGGAAACTACGCTCACAGTAATCATTTACTTTGCACACGAACCACCACCCATTTGGAGTAAGAAATCATGAATGTATTTACGTGTTTCAATGCCTTCGTTCACCGTTTATCTCTGTCGGACCAAGCCTTCTTGAAAAGGGTTTGTCTAGTTCTCCGGTGTGTTACTTGTAAGGCTCTGCGGAGGCAGCACAGTATCGCAGCGCATTGGCAATGCAGGGAGCTATTCTGAACCAGCATGACCGCAGCCTGCAGCAGATCACCGAGAATCTCCGCCGGCTGACAACTGCCGTGCAGAGCCGGGTGGACACCTGACAAGCCCCGGCAGCCAGCGGAGCGGAAGCCGCGGCAGCGGCGTCTCCAGTCTCGCCTGCGACATCGCGGGAACCCTGCCTACCACCTCCGGAGAGGTACGACGGATGTCCAGAGGGCTGCAGGGAATTCCTCACCCAGTGTTCCCTGGTATTCAGCCTACAACCCTCCTCCTTCCCGACGGAGCAGGGCCGGGTGGCCTACATTATCACTCTGTTGACGGGTCGGGCCCTTTCCTGGGCTACTGCGGAGTGGTGTGCGCTGACTCCTACCAATTCACCCGGGAGCTATGCAAGGTGTTCAACACTTCTCAGGTGGTGTCGGGGCACGGGGTGTCGGGGTGTTGGCAGGGTGACCGTTCGGTGGTGGACTACTCCGTGGAGTTCCGGACACGGGCTCGAGAGGCAGGATGGGAGGAGGCCGCCCTGGTTGTCCTTTAGCGAGCCAGAAGCAAAATCCCAACCCCAGAGACTCCCAGACTTTTCTCCCCGTTAGGGTTCAGTGGGCTCGCGCTGCGCGTCGGGCGCATGCACTGGTGGATTCGGGCGCCGCAGGAAACCTGATGGACGCGGGGCTGGCCCAAGGGTGGAGCGTTCCATTACTCTCCCTCTCCGAGCTGGTTCTGGTCATGGGCCTGAACGGCCGACCGTTGGGGTCGGGCTTCATCACCCGGCGCACTGTCCCCGTGCATGTCCGGGTGGCAGGGGGGCTATGGGAGGATATCCAGTTTTTCATTGTGGACTCTCCGGAGTGTCCCCTCGTCCTCGGGTACCCCTGGCTGGTTGCCCACAAACTCCGGATAGACTGGTCCACGGGGCGGCTCATCCTGGAGGGAGGCTCCGCCTGTTCTGGTCTCCACCGACCACTCATCAGCCCAAACCACCATCCCAGACCACCTACCAGACCTCACCTCTTCCCCAGGTTACGCACTCCGAACTGCCTACCGCCCTAGCGGCGGTTGCCACCGGGAGGACGGCGGCTACAGACTCTGTCACCGGCCCAGACCTGGCAGGCATTCCCCGGGAGTATTGGGATCAGGGGAGGTGTTTAGTAAGAGGCGTGCCAAGGGCCTACCTCCTCACAGGTCATACAACTGCACTATCTATCTCCTGCCTGGCGCCATGCCCACACGAGGGCGATTGTTTTCCTTGTCCCAGCCGGAGACGCTGGCCATGAGGGAATATATCGACGAGGCAGTTGTCGGGGTCACATCCGTCCATCTACATCACCCGCGGGCGCGGGCTTCTTCTTCGTGGGGAAAAAGGACGGCTGTGCATTGATTACCAGGCGCTCAATGACATCACGGTTAAGAACCGCTACCCACTCCCCCTGATGACGACGGCATTCGAGTCGTTGCAGGGAGCCCGGGTCTTCACCAAGCTGGACTTACGAAATACCTACAACCTGGTGAGGATTTGAGAGGGGGACGAGTGGAAGACGGCTTTTAACACACCCAGTGGGCATTACGAGTACCAAGTCATGCCGTTCGGTCTAGCCAATGCGCCTGCGGTGTTCCAGGCGTTGATCAATGACGTGCTCCGGGACACCCTTGACTACAGCGTCTTCATGTATTTGGATGACATGAGTGAACACCAGCGGCATGTTCGGCAGGTCCTCCAATGCCTTCTCCGTCACCAGCTCTACGTCAAGGTGGAGAAGTGCGTGTTCCACACAGAGACAGTCTCCTTCCTGGGGTTCATCGTCACCCAGGGGCACCTATGGATGGACCCAGCCAAGGTCAGCGTGGTACTGGATTGGCCCCAGCCCTCATCCCTCAAGCAACTACAACAATTTTTAGGGTTCACTTATATTTATAGGCGATTTATTCGCAATTTTAGCTCCCTAGCCTCTCCCCTGACAGCCCTCACCCAGACAAGCGTGCGCTCCTTCGCCTGGACCCCAGAAGCGGGGAACGCATTTGATGTGCATAAGCGGCACTTTACATCGGCCCCGGTCCTAGGGCATCCTGATCCGTCCCTGCCATTCATTGTGGAGGTGGATGCTTCAGACGTTGCGGTGGGAGCAATCCTGTCCCAGCGGTTCCTCACGGATGGATTCCTCACGGATTTTCTCCCATCGGCTGTCCCCGGAGGAGTGGAATTACGATGTGTGGAACCGTGAGCTGCTAGCGGTCAAGCTCCCCTGGGGGAGTGGCGGCATTAGCTAGAGGGGGCCGCCCATCCATTCGTCGTATGGACTTACCATAAGAACTTAGCCTACATTCAGGGGGTCAAGAGGCTCAACTCGCATCAGGCCAGGTGGACGTTGTTCTTCACCAGGTTCCGGTTCATGATCTCATACCGTCCGGGGTCGAAGAACAACAAGCCTGACGTGCTCTTCCGGCAGTTCGACCCCATGGACCTGGTGGAGAGGGACAACCCCATTGTCCCCAACGCCCTGATTGCTGCCCCAGTTTCGTGGGGAATCGATAGGCTGGTCAGAGCAGTCCTATCCGGTAGGAGGTCCATTGGGTAGGATGTACTTATCCAAGGCTGCGCGCTCGCAACTGCTTCAGTGGACGCACGTGTCCGAACTCACCAGCCATCCGGGGGGCGCCAGGACGTTGGAGTTCCTGCGTAGGAGGTTCTGGTGGCCATCAGCTGAGGGGATATGCGCGCCTTCGTGGCGGCTTGCCCGGTGTGCGCGCGCACGTAGAGCTCATGTCAGCCTGCAGCAGAACTGCTCCGACCCCTGCCTATTCCGAAAGCGCCCCTGGTCCCACATCTCGCTGGATTTCATTTCAGCCCTACCCCACTCTGATGGATACACAGTTATCCTGGTCGTTGTGGACCGGTTTTCGAAGGCTGCCCACATTCCCCTTCTCAAACTCCCGTCGGCCCGGGAGACGGCTAAGTTGGTGGTGCAGCACATTTTCTGGGTCCACGGCCTTCCCCAAGATGTGGTGTCGGATCTGAGTCCTCAGTTGCCACCTGCCTCGGCGCCTCCGTCAGCTTGTCTTCTTGCTTCCATCCCCAGTCGAACGGGCAGACGGAACGTGTCAACCAGGATCTGGAGGGGGTGCTGAGGTGCTACTCCTCCAGCAACCCAGCTACGTGTAGTCAGCGACTGGCGTGGGCGGAGTATGCCCACAACACCCTTCTCTGCTCGTCCACCGGCCTGTCTCCCTTCCAGTGCCAATACGGGTACCAACCCTTCCAGGAAGCTGTCCCCCCGGTAGATCGCTGGGGCCGAACACCCTGAGAATCCAGGACCGCTATACCAGGCGGCGTCAGAGGAAGGCCCAGAAAATTGTCAAAGACTCCAGCCACCCAAGTCATAGACTGTTCTCTCTGCTACCGCACGGCAAGTAGCACTGGAGCGCCAAGTCTTGGACCAAAAGGCTCCAGAACAGCTTCTACCCCCAAGTCATAAGGCTGCTGAACAGTTAATCAAATGACTTCCTGGACTATTTACATTGACCTCCTTTATTATTTATTTATTTATCATATATTTTTTGGCACTGACTCTCTTGCATTGGCTCTATGCACACTCACTTGACTCTACCCATGCATTCACACATACTACACTGACACTCCGACACACACACACACTACATAAGCTCACACACACAAAACACACATGCATATTGACGCCACACACACACACTCACACATAGACACACTTGCAAACTCTTCACATACGCTGCTGCTTCTGTTTAGTATATATCCTGATTGCCTAGTCACTTTGACCCTACTTACATGTACATACTGTATTAACTCAATTACCTCAACTACCTCGAACCCCTGCACATTGGTACTGATACTCCTTGCATATAGCCTCAATATTGTTTTTATTGTGTTACTATT
This sequence comes from Coregonus lavaretus, assembly GCF_964263955.1. Lineage (NCBI taxonomy): Eukaryota > Metazoa > Chordata > Actinopteri > Salmoniformes > Salmonidae > Coregonus > Coregonus lavaretus. The sequence goes on along the minus strand of NC_140001.1, from coordinate 24,328,852 downwards.
TCCCTTTTATTTAGCAAATATTTGTTGTACTTTTTTAACTCTGCACTGTTGGGAATGGGCTCGTAAGTAAGCATTTCACTGTAAAGTCTACACCTGTTGTATTCGGAGCATGTGACGAATAAAATTTGATTTGATTTGGGTTTTTCTACCTTACTTTCCCCTCTCTGTCAAATGTGATGTAGGCGAGAGAGATGTCAGTGAAGAATTGCTGCAGCACACCACTTGGGACCCTCACACCGTCATGCCCTAACAAGCCCTAGAGGGATGGTGTCAGGTGGAAGGTTAAGGAACAAGAGGATAGTGTTTGGTTCTGAACTTCCTCTGTAGTGCACCGCCTTTCAGAAGTGCGATTCATTTAACACATCAATGGAAAACTGAACCTCAGTGAAGAGTATGAAAATTGAATGTTTATAGTTTTTTTTATCACTTTGGTGCTATTTTCACAAGCATGTGGTGAATTTTCTAAACTCTTAGTACAAAAACTGGTAACATTTGTAACGCAGCAAGTCTTATATTCAAAACCTTTTATTGTGTTTGGAGACATATTTCACCACAAAACCATTGATCAAAAATATAATTTTACTTGTGAAATACTATGAGAACATCGATTTAATCACCAAAACACAAAATAATGATATCTTCTTAATTTAGTCGTTGTAACAACCAGTTAAGCAGGTGGGGACTAAAGCCAGGGACATGGACAGGTTGAAGATGTCAGAGAAGACACCCGCCAGCTGGTCAGCACAGACTCTGAGGACACGGCTAGGGATGCCATCTGGGCCGGCGGCTTTGTGAGTATTCACTCTTAGTTTTCCTCACGTCAGCCTCGGAGAGTGAAAGCACCTGGTCGTCCGGAGCAGCGAGGGTATTCCTGGATGGCTCGGTATTGTCTGCCTCGAAGCGAGCATAGAATGTGTTAAGTTCGTCTGGGAGGGAGGCTTCGGTGGGCACCGCACAGCTGGATTTGCCTTTGTAGTCTGTGTATTAATGTTCTAGACAGGTTAAATTAGAATGTTACAAGAACATTGATATGTTCAGTTTTCTGAGAGTTAGGAGAAAATTCCACCAATGTCCCACCAAACATACACAGAACATGGTTGCCATGTTCTCAGAACATAAGATATGAATGTTCTAGACACGTTTCATGGGAACGTTGCATGTTTCTATCAGAAGCAACACTACCACCTGGGCTATGTTTTGGCAACAAATTAGGAATGTTACAGATAGAAATGCAATGACAAATTCCTTATCAGAGACATGTTTGGTAGACAATAGAGTTCTCTTTGAGATGCTCTGCTATCTAGAATTCTACCGATTCCCATCTTTCAATTATAAATAAATTTTAATTCAATCAGATAGGTCTGTTGTAACTGTTGCCAAATAATGACATTAAGGTCTAAATTCAATCAGATCAAGCGTTAACCGGCGATAGCCGACACCCGCATAGCTGATGTTTTGGCGGTGTCGGAGGTTGGTTTAACTGCGTTGGAGCTGTCAAATCGGTGAGCAGCTGCTCTTGATCATTGTCACGAAGCTGCCCACACCTGTCCCACTCGGTTTAGAAGTTCCCGAACGAGAAAGTGTAAGCTATATAGAAATAATTAAGCTCAAATTGAAACTCATTAAACAAAATAATTAGGATTTCTATCAGCCTAATCGAGGTGTAGATTACATCTCACATTCCAGTGTCCGAACTTGTAAACAAGGCTGCATGGGATTTCTCTTAATGTGACTACGTGCAACCAATGCCAGGAGCCACTTGTGGATTTGACAGCTCTAACTCAGTTCCACCTCCGACACCGCCAAAACAACTGCTATGCGGATGTCGGCTAAAGCAGATCTGATTGAATAGAGCCCTAACATATATTGCTAAGAATGCACCAACAACGAATACCCTAACCATGTCCCAATAAGGGATATCTCTAGAGAATGTGCTTATTGGGACAGTATAGTTAGGCCCTGTCCAGAAGAAACCACAACACCTTGATAAGTGTAAGCGATAGGGTGAATGCTCTGTTACAAGTACACTCAATAAAAACTTTTATTGATCATAGTGATTTAGGAGTATCATTAAAACAGGTTAATAGCCCTCAGAAAACTGGACATGAATGTTCTTGCAACGTACCATTAAAAGTGTCTAGAACATTAATATCTTATATTATGAGAACATGGCAACCATGTTCTCTGTATGTTTGATTTGACATTGATGGAATAGGTTCTCAGAAGGTTTTTGCTAACATAGAAAGAATGTTCCCCTAACGGAAAGCTGGACACTCAAACATTAGCGTAACATTACAAAAATGTTCTCTCCCTAGAATTATTAGCTGGGTGCACCTAGAGAAAAGACACAGGCTAAATAGGCTACATGCTTCACAAGGTTACATACAGGGTGCAGTAGGATGAGACTACATACATGTTATCAATATCCTTAAATATGCATAAACAGACAATATGAACAGAATAATATACCCATGAGACAGACGATACATGTGAGCTATACCAGGCCTAACGAGCTACAGTGAGGGAAAAAAAGTATTTGATCCCCTGCTGATTTTGTACGTTTGCCCACTGACAAAGAAATGATCAGTCTATAATTTTAATGGTAGTTTTATTTGAACAGTGAGAGACAGAATAAAAACAAAAAAATCCAGAAAAACGCATGTCAAAAATGTTATAAATTGATTTGCATTTTAATGAGGTAAATAAGTATTTGACCCCCTCTCAATCAGAAAGATTTCTGGCTCCCAGGTGTCTTTTATACAGGTAATGAGCTGAGATTAGGAGCACACTCTTAAAGGGAGTGCTCCTAATCTCAGCTTGTTACCTGTATAAAAGACACCTGTCCGCAGAAGCAATCAATCAATCAGATTCCAAACTCTCCACCATGGCCAAGACCAAAGAGCTCTCCAAGGATGTCAGGGACAAGATTGTAGACCTACACAAGGCTGGAATGGGCTATAAGACCATCGCCAAGCAGCTTGGTGAGAAGGTGACAACAGTTGGTGTGATTATTCGTAAATGGAAGAAACACAAAATAACTGTAAATCTCCCTCGGCCTGGGGCTCCATGCAAGATCTCACCTCGTGGAGTTGCAATGATCATGAGAACGGTGAGGAATCAGCCCAGAACTACACGGGAGGATCTTGTCAATGATCTCAAGGCAGCTGGGACCATAGTCACCAAGAAAACAATTGGTAACACACTACGCCGTGAAGGACTGAAATACTGCAGTGCCTGCAAGGTCCCCCTGCTCAAGAAAGCACATATACAGGCCCGTCTGAAGTTTGCGCCAATGAACATCTGAATGATTCAGAGGAGAACTGGGTGAAGGTGTTGTGGTCAGATGAGACCAAAATCGAGCTCTTTGGCATCAACTCAACTCGCCGTGTTTGGAGGAGGAGGAATGCTGCCTATGACCCCAAGAACACCATCCCCACCGTCAAACATGGAGGTGGAAACATTATGCTTTGGGGGTGTTTTTCTGCTAAGGGGACAGGACAACTTCACCGCATCAAAGGGACGATGGACGGGGCCATATACCGTCAAATCTTGGGTGAGAACCTCCTTCCCTCAGCCAGGGCATTGAAAATGGGTCGTGGATGGGTATTCCAGCATGACAATGACCCAAAACACACGGCCAAGGCAACAAAGGAGTGGCTCAAGAAGAAGCACATTAAGGTCCTGGAGTGGCCTAGCCAGTCTCCAGACCTTAATCCCATAGAAAATCTGTGGAGGGAGCTGAAGGTTCGAGTTGCCAAATGTCAGCCTCGAAACCTTAATGACTTGGAGAAGATCTGCAAAGAGGAGTGGGACAAAATCCCTCCTGAGATGTGTGCAAACCTGGTGGCCAACTACAAGAAACGTCTGACCTCCGTGATTGCCAACAAGGGTTTTGCCACCAAGTACTAAGTCATGTTTTGAAGAGGGGTCAAATACTTATTTCTCTCATTAAAATGCAAATCAATTGATAACATTTTTGACATGCGTCTTTCTGGATTTTTTTGTTGTTATTCTGTGTCTCACTGTTCAAATAAACCTACCATTAAAATTATAGACTGATCATGTCTTTGTCAGTGGGCAAACGTACAAAATCAGCAGGGGATCAAATACTTTTTTCCCTCACTGTAGCATTACTATCTAACATTTTGGCTTAGCTGGCTAGCAGTAGCATGACACATGAAAAATAATGACTCTATAAACATTACAAACATGATAAATATCTTGACTGCCTTAGCAACATCCAACTAAAATATGCAATGACATGTCGGACACTACTTAAAAGTAGATGCTCACACTAAAACACAGGTCAAATAGAGATTGGTGAGGAACAGTTCAACAAGTCCATTCTCTTGCGACTGCGATCTCACGTTGAAGACAGGATCGAGGTTCAGTGAGGAACTGTGATAGACTGATATAAGTGGGGTGACTTGTACAGTGGGGAAAAAAAGTATTTAGTCAGACACCAATTGTGCAAGTTCTCCCACTTAAAAAGATGAGAGAGGCCTGTAATTTTCATCATAGGTACACGTCAACTATGACAGACAAATTGAGGAAAAAAAATCCAGAAAATCACATTGTATGATTTTTAATGAATTTATTTGCAAATTATGGTGGAAAATAAGTATTTGGTCACCTACAAACAAGCAAGATTTCTGGCTCTCACAGACCTGTAACTTCTTCTTTAAGAGGCTCCTCTGTCCTCCACTCGTTACCTGTATTAATGGCACCTGTTTGAACTTGTTATCAGTATAAAAGACACCTGTCCACAACCTCAAACAGTCACACTCCAAACTCCACTATGGCCAAGACCAAAGAGCTGTCAAAGGACACCAGAAACAAAATTGTAGACCTGCACCAGGCTGGGAAGACTGAATCTGCAATAGGTAAGCAGCTTGGTTTGAAGAAATCAACTGTGGGAGCAATTATTAGGAAATGGAAGACATACAAGACCACTGATAATCTCCCTCGATCTGGGGCTCCACGCAAGATCTCACCCCGTGGGGTCAAAATGATCACAAGAACGGTGAGCAAAAATCCCAGAACCACACGGGGGGACCTAGTGAATGACCTGCAGAGAGCTGGGACCAAAGTAACAAAGCCTACCATCAGTAACACACTATGCCGCCAGGGACTGGCTTCGTAAGAAGCATTTCAAGGTCCTGGAGTGGCCTAGCCAGTCTCCAGATCTCAGCCCCATAGAAAATCTTTGGAGGGAGTTGAAAGTCCATGTTGCCCAGCGACAGCCCCAAAACATCACTGCTCTAGAGGAGATCTGCATGGATGAATGGGCCAAAATACCAGCAACAGTGTGTGAAAACCTTGTGAAGACTTACAGAAAACGTTTGACCTGTGTCATTGCCAACAAAGGGTATATAACAAAGTATTGAGAAACTTTTGTTATTGACCAAATACTTATTTTCCACCATAATTTGCAAATAAATTCATAAAAAATCCTACAATGTGATTTTCTGGAGAAAAAAAATCTCATTTTGTCTGTCATAGTTGACGTGTACCTATGATGAAAATTACAGGCCTCTCTCATCTTTTTAAGTGGGAGAACTTGCACAATTGGTGGCTGACTAAATACTTTTTTCCCCCCACTGTATGTACCACTACTAAGACAATAAGGGGTGTTGGGCAAGTACAACTAACTAATAGTTCAGGGGTGCCGAAACTGCTAACAAATGGCTGGCCTTTTAAAAGTAGTCCTAAAATTAGTTCCCTTTCAAAATAAGCATTTTTGATTGGCGGTTATTGACCTGGAGTTTATTTGCTTGTCCTTGTGTTAATTGTGGTGAAGAATTGGTTATGTGAACTGTGGTAGTTGATATGGCGAATATAATTCATGTTGGTGGAAAGCCTTCCACTGTACAACCATGGCATGTTGATATTAGACACTATTTATTGTCTTTCTTGCCTCCATACAGAGGCTTTCAGAATGTGTCTAGCAAGATGAGGATTTCTTTATTTTCTGTCTGTACAGGTCCTAGCCTAGTTGTCAGCTCTAGAGAGCACTCTGACAATCTAGATGTCTGTCAGCACACACACACACACACACACACACACACACACACACACACACACACACACACACACACACACACACACACACACACCATCACCTCCACTGTCACCCAGGCCCACCCGCACATCCATCACAATTACGCCCAATAGGACTTTGAATAGCTCTGCGTATTTAAGAGCCAGAGAACATCTTGCCAGTTACAGTGCCTTCAGAAAGTATTTACAACCCTTGACTTTTTTTTCACATTTTATTGTGTTACAGCCTGAATTGAAAATGTATTACATTGAGATTTTGTGTCACTAATCTACATACAATACACCATAATGTCCAAGTGGAATGATGTTTTTAGTCATTTTGACAAATTAATAAAAAATGAAAAGCTGAAATGTCTTGAGTCAATAAGTATTCAACCCCTTTGTCATGGCAAGCCAAATTAAATTCAGGAGTATTTGCAATACAAGTCACATAATAAGTTGCATGGACTATGTGTGCAATAACAGTGGTTAATATGATTTTTGAATGACAACCCTATCTCTGTACCCCACACATACAATTACAGTTGAAGTCGGAAGTTTACATACACCTTAGCCAAATACATTTAAACTCAGTTTTTCACAATTCCTGACATTTAATCCTAGTAAAAATTCCCTGTCGCAGGTCAGTTAGGATCACCACTTTATTTTAAGAATGTGAAATGTCAGAATAATAGTAGAGAGAATGATTTATTTCAGCTTTTATTTCTTTCATCACATTCCCAGTGGGTCAGAAGTTTACATACACTCAATTAGTATTTGGTAGCATTGCCTTTAAATTGTTTAACTTGGGTCAAACATTTTGGGTAGCCTTCCACAAGCCTCCCACAATAAGTTGGGAGAATTTTGGCCCATTCCTCCTGACAGAGCTGGTGTAACTGAGTCAGGTTTGTAGGCCTCCTTGCTCGCACACGCTTTTTCAGGTCTGCCCACAAATGTTCTATAGGATTGAGGTCAGGGCTTTGTGATGGCCACTCCAATACCTTGACTTTGTTGTCTTTAAGCCATTTTGCCACAACTTTGGAAGTATGCTTGGGGTCATTGTCCATTTGGAAGACCCATTTGCGACCAAGCTTAACTTCCTGACTATTGATGTTGCTTCAATATATCCACATAATTTTCCTTCCTCATGATGCCATCTATTTTGTGAAGTGCACCAATCCCTCCTGCAGCAAAGCACACCCACAGCATGATACTGCCACCTCTGTGCTTCACGGTTGTGATGGTGTTCTTCGGCTTGCAAGCAACCCCCTTTTTCCTCCAAACATAACAATGGTCATTATTTTACATTTTACATTTTTGTCATTTAGCAGACGCTCTTATCCAGAGCGACTTACAGTTAGTGAGTGCATACATTTTTCATACTTTTTTCATACTGGCCCCCCGTGGGAATCGAACCAACAACCCTAGCGTTGCAAACGCCATGCTCGACCAACTGAGCTACATGGGGCCTAACAGTTCTATTTTTGTTTCATCAGACCAGAGGACATTTTTCCAAAAAGTACGATCTTTGTCCCCATGTGCAGTTGCAAACCGTAGTCTGGCTTTTTTTATGGCGGTTTTGGAGCAGAGGCTTCTTCCTTGCTGAGCGGCCTTTCAGGTTATGTCGATATAGGACTAGTTTTTTCTGTGGATATAGATACTTTTGTACCTGTTTCCTCCAGCATCTTCACAAGGTCCTTTGCTGTTGTTCTGGGATTGATTTACACTTTTCGCACCAAAGCACATTCATCTCTAGGAGACAGAACGCGTCTCCTTCTTGAGCGGTATGACGGCTGCGTGGTCCCATGGTGTTTATACTTGCGTACTATTGTTTGTACAGATAAATGTAGTACCTTAAGGCGTTTGGAAATTGCTCCCAAGGATGAACCATTTTCTTTTTGAGGTCTTGGCTGATTTCTTTTGATTTTCCCATGATGTCAAGCAAAGAGGCACTGAGTTTGAAGGTAGGCCTTGAAATACATCCACAGGTACACCTCCAATTGACTCAAATTATGTCAATTAGCCTATGAGAAGCTTTTAAAGCCATGACAACATTTTCTGGAAATCTGCCAAATGTTTTCAGCCTCCAGAAGGGGAAGAGGCGTTGTCGTGCCCTCGTCACAACTGTGTTTGTTTGGACCATAATAGGTCCTAAGTGATGTGGGCACTGAGGAACTTGAAGATCACGACCCACTCCACTACAGCCCATCAATGTTATTGGGAGCGTGTTCGGCCCTCTGTTTCCTGTAGTCCACAATAAGCTATTTTGTCTTGCCCATATTGAGGGAGAGGTTGTTGTCCTGGCACCACACTACCAGGTCTCTGACCTCCTCCCTATAGGCTGTCTCATTGTCGTCAGTGATCAGGCCTACCACCGTCATGTCATTGGCAAACTTAATGATGGTGTTGGAGTCGTGCGCGGCCACGCAGTTGAGGGTGAACAGGGAGTACAGGAGGGGACTGAGCATGCACTCCTGAGGGGCCCCCGTGTTGAGGGTCAGCGTGGCGGGTGTATTGTTGCCTACCCGCACCACCTGGAGGCGGCCCGTCAGGAGGTCCTGGATACAGTTGCAGAGGGAGGTGTTCAGTCCCAGGTTTCTTAGCTTGGTGGTGCACTTGAAGGGTTCTGTTGTGTTGAACGCTGAGCTGTAGTCAATGAACAGCATTCTCATGTTGGTTTTCCTTTTTTACAGGTGGGAAAGGGCAGTGTGGAGTGCAATAGAGATTGCGTCATCTGTGGATCTGTTGGCCGGTATGCAAATTAGAGTGGGTCCAGGCTTTCTTTGATGATGGTCTTGATGTGAGCCATGACCAGCTTTTCAAAGCATTTCATGGCTACAGATGTGAGTGTTACGTGGCGGTAGTCATTAAGACAGGTTACCTTGGCGTTTTTGGGCACAGGGACTATTGTGGTTTGCTTGAAACATGTAGGTATTACAGACTGGGTCAGGGAGAGCTTGAAAACTTCAGTGAAGACAATTACTAGCTGGTCAGCACATAATCTGAGTACATGTCCTGGTAATGTGACCTTGTGAATGTTAACCTGTTTAAGGGTCTTACTCACATTGGTTACGGAGAGCGTGATCATACAGTCGCCCAGAACAGCTGGTGCTCTCATGCATGTTTCAGTGTTCCTTGCCTCGAGGTGAGCATAGAAGACATTTAGTTCGTCTGGTAGACTTGCGTCACTGGGCAGCTCTCGGCCGGGTTTCCCTTTGTAATCCGTGATAGTTTGCAAGCTCTGCCACATCCGACGAGCGTCAGAGCTGGTGTAGTAGAATTCAATCTTAGTCCTGTATTGATACTTTGATTGTTTGATGGTTCGTCGGAGGGCGTAGCAGGATTTCTTATAAGCTTCCGGATTAGTGTCCCGCTCCTTGAAAGTGGCAGCTCTAGCCTTTAGCTCAGTGCGGATGTTACCTTTAATCCATTGCTTCTGGTTGGGAAATGCACGTACAATCACTGTGGGGACGACGTCGTCAATGCACTTATTAATGAAGCCGGTGACTGATGTGGTACTCCTCAATGCCATCGGATGAAGTTATGGATAGAGTTATGGTCAGATTAGCCAAATGGAGGGTAAGGGAGAACTTTGTATGCGTCTCTCTGTGTGGAGTAAAGGTGATCTATAGTTTTTTCCCCTCTAGTTGCACAGGTGACACGCTGGTAGAAATGAGGTAAAACAAATGTCAGTTTTCCTGCATTAAAATCACTGGCCTCTAGGAGCGCCACCTCTGGATGAGCATTTTCTTGTTTGCGTATGGCCCTATACAGCTCGTTGAGTGCAGTCTTAGTGCCAGCATCTGTTTGTGGTGTTAAATAGACAGCTATGAAAAATACAAATGAAAACTCTCTTGGTAAATACTATGGTCTACAGCTTATCATGAGGTATTCTAACTCAGGCAAGCAGAACCTTGAGACTTCCTTAATATTAGAGATCGCGCACCAGCTGTTGGTAAAAAAGAGAGACACACCACTCCCACCGATCTCTGCCATTCTGTCCTGCCGTTCATGTTGCCAAAACGGTATATGACTGTCATAAAGTAGCCTACACGCTTTTAGTTTTTGTTATCGTAGACTATGCTACCTGACTAAAAGGCTCGCTAAGTAACTTACTTTCATGGGTAACTTTGAACCAGCTAGCTAGTTAGTTAACGTTATTCTACTACATCTAGCTACATATTGAATGTCCATCTTCTGAGGCCAGGGGCACAATGTATGAATACATGGTTGGATCAGAATTGCCTTCGGAAAGTATTCAGACCCATGGACTTTTTCCACATTTTGTTACGTTACAGCCTTATTCTAGAATGGATTAAATACAACATTTTCCTCAGTAATCTACACACAATACCCCATAATGACAAAGTGAAAACAGGTTGTTAGAAATGTTTGCACATTTATAAAAAAGAAAACAGAAATACCTTATTTACATAAGTATTCAGACCCTTCGCTATGAGACTCGAAGTTGAGCTCAGGTGCATCCTGTTTCCATTGATCATCCTTGAGATGTTTCTACAACTTGATTGGAGTCCACCTGTGGTAAATTCAATTAATTGGACATGATTTGGAAAGGCACACACCTGTCCATATAAGGTCCCACAGTTGACAGTGCATGTCAGAGCAAAAACCAAGCCATGAGGTCGAAGGAATTGTCCGTAGAGCTCAGAGACAGGATTGTGTCGAGGCACAGATCTGGGGAAGGGTACGAAAACAATTCTGCAGCATTGAAGGTCCCCAAGAACACGGTGGCCTCCATCATTCTTAAATGGAAGAAGTTTGAAACCACCAAGACTCTTCCTAGAGCTGGCCGCCCGGCCAAACTGAGCAATCGGGGAGAAGGGCCTTGGTCAAGGAGGTGACCAAGAACCCGATGGTCACTCTGACAGAGCTCTACAGTTAATCTGTGGAGATGGGAGAACCTTCCAGAAGGACAAACATCTCTGCAACACTCCACCAATCAGGCCTTTATGGTAGAGTGGCCAGATGGGAGCCACTCTTAAGTAAAAGGCACATGACAGCCCGCTTTGAGTTTGCCAAAAGGCACCTAAAGACTCTCAGAACATGAGAAACAAGATTCTCTGGTCTGATGAAACCAAGATTGAACTCTTTGGCCTGAATTCCAAGCGTCACGTCTGGAGGAAACCTTGCACCATCCCTATGGTGAAGCATGGTGTGGGAATGTTTTTCAGCGGCAGGGCTGGGAGACTAGTCAAGATCGAGGGAAAGATGAACGGAGCAAAGTACAGAGAGATCCTTGATGAAAACCTGCTCCAGAGCGCTCAGGACCTCAGACTGGGGCGAAGGTTCACCTTCCAACAGGACAACGACCCTAAGCACACAGCCAAGACAACGCAGGAGTGGCTTTGGGACAAGTCTCTGAATGTCCTTGAGTGGCCCAGCCAGAGCCCGGACTTGAACCCGATCGAACATCTCTGGAGAGACCTGAAAATAGCTGTGCAGCAATGCTCCCCATCCAACCTGACAGAGCTTGAGAGCATCTGCAGAGAAGAATGGGAGAAACTCCCCAAATACAGGTGTACCAAGCTTGTAGTGTCATACCCAAGAAGACTCGAGGCTGTAATTGCTGCCAAAGGTGCTTCAACAAAGTGCTGAGTAAAGGGTCTGAATACTTATGTAAATGTGATATTTCAGGGTTATATTTTTTATAAATTAGCAAAAATGTCTAAAAACCTGTTTTTGCTTTGTCATTATGGGGTATTGTCTGTAGATTGATGAGGAAAACAAACAATATAATACATTTTTCAATAAGGCTATAACGTAACAAAATGTGGAAAAAGTCAAGGGGTCTCAATACTTTCGGAAGGCACTGTAATCATACCCCAAGTCCAAATTCATATCTCCGTCCATGGCTAATTTTTGGAAAGGGATGATTTTAGCTAGCTAGCCACCAGAGGACAACAACACAACGATACGCAACAATTCACGTTTTTTCTGTCAATTATGTTTTGCTTTTGATGTGATGTGATTGGTGTGAAGCCAAATCCAAATTGGCTTCCCTTAACACTTTTTTTTGGTGTGTGAGGACCATTCACAGCTCACCAAAGATGATGGATATACTGTACCAGTCAAAAGTTTGGACACACCTACTCATTTAAGGGTTTTTCTTAATTTTTACTATTTTCTACATTGTAGAATAATAGCGAAGACATCAAAACTATGACATAACACATATGGAATCATGTAGTAAACAAAAAATTGTTAAACAAATCAAAATATATTTTATATTTGAGATTCTTCAAGTAGCCACCCTTTGCCTTGATGACAGCTTTGCACACTCTTGGCATTCTCTCAACCAGCTTCATGAGGTAGGCACCTGGAATGCGGCAGGTAGCTTAGTGGTTAAGAGCGTTGTGCCAGTAACCGAGAGGTCGCTGGTTCTAATCCCCAAGCCGACTAGGTGAAAAATCTGTCGATGTGACCTTGAGCAAGGCACTTAACCCTAATTGCTCATGTAAGTCGCTCTGGATAAGATGTAAATGAATGCATTTCAATTAACAGGTGTGCCTTCTTAAAAGTTAATTTGTGGAATTTCTTTCCTTCTTAATGCATTTGAGCCAATCAGTTGTGTTGTGACGGGGGGGGTGGGTATACAGAAGATAGCCCTATTTGGTAAAAGAACAAGTCCGAATTATGGCAAGACATGAAGGTCAGTCAATATGGAACATTTCAAGAACTTTGAAAGTTTCTTCAAGTGCAGTCGCAAAAACCATCAAGCGCTATGATGAAACTGGCTCACAGGAATGGAAGACCCAGTTACCTCTGCTGCAAAGGATAAATTCATTAGAGTTACCAGCCTCAGAAATTGCAGCCCAAATAAATGCTTCACAGAGTTCAAGTTACAGACACATCTCAACATCAACTGTTCAGAGGGGACTGTGTGAATCAGGCATTCATGGTCGAATTGCTGCAAAGAAACCACTACTAAAGGTCACCAATAAGAAGAAGAGACCTGCTTGGGCCAAGAAACACAAGCAATGGACATTAGACCAGTGGTGTCCTTTGGTCTGAAGTCCAAATTGGAGATTTTTGGTTCCAACCGCTCTGTCTTTGTGAGACGTGGTGTGGGTGAATGGACGATCTCCGCATGTGTAGTTCCCACCGTGAAGCATGGAGGAGGTGTGATGTGTGGGGGTGCTTTGCTGGTGACACTGTCTGTGATTTATTTAGAATTCAAGGCACACTTAACCAGCATGGCTAACACAGCATTCTGCAGCGATACGCCATCCCATCTGGTTTGGGCTTAGTGGGACTATCATTTGTTTTTCAACAGGACAATGACCTAACACACCTCCAGGCTGTGTAAGGGCTATTTGACCAAGACGGAGAGTGATGGAGTGCTGCATCTGATGACCTGGCCTCCACAATCCCCCGACCTCAACCCAATTGAGATGGTTTGGGATGAGTCTGACCGCAGAGTGAAGGAAAAGCAGCCAACAAGTGCTCAGCATATGTGGGAACTCCTTCAAGACTGTTGGAAAAGCATTCCTCATGAAGCTGTTTGAGTGAATGCCAAGAGTGTGCAAAGCTGTCATCAAGGCAAAGGGTGATTTGTTTATCACTTTTTTGGTTACTACATGATTCCATATGTGTTATTTCATAGTTTTGATGTCTTCACTATTATTCTACAATGTAGAAAATAGTAAAAATAAAGAAAAACTGTTGAATGAGTGGGTGTGTCCAAACCTTTAACTGGTTTTGAATATTGACACTATACATGACTCTCCGCCCTAACAATTGGAGTCGTTGTCCACAAAGCGGCACAGCAGGCTGTCTAGCTCCTGCCTATCCTTTCCTTGGATTGGTGGATACATCTCATTATTGTATTCCTTTTTTGAATATTCGATGAGGGTTGTTGATGTCAACCGCCTGTATTAATTGGAGAGAGATGCTATGCTACTAGCCTCATGCCATGAATATGCATAAGCATCTCAAGACAACTCCGATATAAATTGTTTTTTACAAAGTTGTCGGGATGTCACTTATATCAGTACACTCGTAACAAGTTAAGCATTACAAAACTTCTATTAGATCAAATAAACCTCACATAGCAAATAAGCCCTAAAAAAATGTGTTGACCAAATTTGACACTTTCTGATTGACCTCCATAAAAAAACTCCTTGCTTGGTGGGTGAAACATTGAAAAACACACTACCTGCTGGAGAGAGACAGATTTTCCGGCGAGTTGGGCCTCTCTCTTCCTTTCTGAGTTCACTCCGTTTAGCTCAACCTGATTGGTTATTCTTTTATTTTTAAAAATATCAAGGGAGGCCAAATGCTCACCTTGCTTTTACCCCTACCTACATCACAGGAGGTTGGTGGCACCTTAATTGGGGAGGACAGGCTCGTGGTAATGGCTGGAGTGGAAATAGTGGAATGGTATTAAACACGTGTTTGATGCCATTCTATTAGCTCCATTCCAGCCATTATTATGAGCCGTCCTCCCCTCAGCAGCCTCCACTGACGTATTTTACCTCAATTACCCTAACTACCTCTTTCCCCTGCACATTGACTCTATACCGGTACTCCTTTTATATAGTGTCGTTATTGTTATTTAATTGTGTTACTGTTTCCTTTAAAGTTTTTATAAATTATTCATACTTTCTAACAGTGCATTGTTGGGTATTTTACAGTAAAGTCTACACGCTACACCTGTTGTATTCGGCACATGTGACAAATACAATTTTATTTTATTTGCTATTGAATTCAATGCTACGGGTGGCAACAATGTCATACTCTTTTTGACCAGACAGCATCAGATAAATGGGCTACACATACTGAGCCAGAGGGGCGCTGTTTCGCTCACTCTGATGCTTTCTCCAGTGAGATACATTCAGCTTATTTACATTTACATTTTACATTTTAATCATTTAGCAGACGCTCTTATCCAGAGCGACTTACAGTTAGTGAATACATATTTTTTTTATACTGGCCCCCCATGGGAATCGAACCCATAACCCTGGCGTTGCAAACGCCATGCTCTATCAACTGAGCTACATCCCTGCCGGCCATTCCCTCCCCTACCCTGGACGACGCTGGGCCAATTGTGCGCCGCCCATGAGTCTCCCGGTCGCGGCCGGCTGCGACAGAGCCTGGATTCGAACCAGGATCTCTAGTGGCACAGTTTGCACTGCGATGCAGTGCTTTAGACCACTGCGCCACTCAGGAGTAGCTTATAAACTTGTACATGACAGGGGGAGAGGGAGAGAAAGAGAAAGTGAGAGAGAAGTATGTGTAACATGCAGCATTTAACGTAGCAGTCCTTTGTGTATGACAGCCTAATTTTTATTCTGTTTGGCAAGTTACAGTAAGCCATAAAAGTAGTCAATTCACATCTACGGTGCTCAGAAAATGTTTATGTGGGTATGACGAGGGGAGGATATCTGGCATGACAAGACAGAGGCCCATTCTTGACTAATACACATTTTTTAAAATAGTCATCCTCTCAAAGAAGATTCTTTGAAATGTAAATACATGAGCTGCTTGTTGAGTTTATAAGAGATTGCACAATACCTATAAAGAAAATTGGTTGTATTCATTCCGACAGTTTTTATTTCAGCAATAGTACAAGTATCCTGCTGCAAATTGAAATGTGTTGTGAAATATGTTGCAACGAATTGACTTGTAGGTGGCAGCCATCCCTCACACTCCTTTTATGTGCTGCAGAGGCTGCATTAATGAAGGATAGGTAGGTCACTTCATGTCACTTTAGTGGAGGTGGAAGGGGAGATAAGTATCATAAATGTGAATCACAAATCATAAAGTTTTAACTCCTGGAAAGTGGAAGGTTGGCTGAAACTCGGGGGAGATTAAGGGAGATTAAAAATGCTTAATACCTGGCAGCCCTTCATTGGGCAGCTTTCCATGGAGCAGTGACATGAAAGGTGACTTTCAGGCAAAGACTAGAGCTGTATAACGGACTAACTGTCATGTTGGACCAGTTTCCTCCCCAAGAGCATCAACAGGATATACAGTATCTGTGGCCAGTTCATGAATCAATTTATGTTTTGAAGTGTCTGTCCTATATAAATGTAGTTAACATTTATTAGTTACCATGTATTTAACAATCCCTTGAAAACGGCATACAGTTGTCAATGGTTTTAGCTGAGCTGGGGTCTCCTTGTCTCCCAGCAGGCAAATAGAACGCTCTGCACATTATTGTGACATTTTATTGATAACGACCTATAATGCAAATCACATCATCAGGATGATGTGGCAAGTGACAATTTGCTTTAAAAAAATCTTATATCTTGACTAATGAAAAAAATACCAAAGATAGTTTTAGAGTGTAGTTTTCCTTTAAATAGATTGATTTTGATGGGGATGTTTTTTATTATGCTAATTCGAATTCTGCACAGGCGTGGACATCGACTCTAGGGGGTTTTAAGGGCCACAAGCAACTGAGAACACTTAACGGTTGATTTGTATATAAGTGTTTTTGATCGTGAATAGCCTATCCACATACAGTCGTGGTCAAAAGTTTTGAGAATGACACAAGTATTGGTCTTCACAAAGTTCGCTGCTTCAGTGTCATGAGATATTTTTGTCAGATGTTACTATGGTATACTGAAGTATAATTACAAGCATTCCATAAGTGTCAAAGGCTTTTATTGACAATTACATTAAGTTTATACAAAGAGTCAATATTTGCAGTGTTGACCCTTCTTTTTCAAGACCTCTGCAATCCGCCCTGGCATGCTGTCAATTAACTTGTGGGCCACATCCTGACTGATGGCAGCCCATTCTTGCATAATAAATGCTTGGAGTTTGTCAGAATTTGTGGGTTTTTGTTAGTCCACCCGCCTCTTGAGGATCAACCACAAGTTCTCAATGGGATTAAGGTCTGGGGAGTTTCCTGGCCATGGACCCAACATTTCGATGTTTTGTTCCCCGAGCCACTTAGTTATCACTTTCGCCTTATGGCAAGTTGCTCCATCATGCTGAAAAAGGCATTGGTCATCACCAAACTGTTCTTGGATGGTTGGGAGAAGTTGCTCTCGGAGGATGTGTTGGTACCATTCTTTATTCATGGCTGTGTTCTTAGGCAAAATTGTGAGTGAGCCCACTCGCTTGGCTGAGAAGCAACCCCACACATGAATGGTCTCAGGATGCTTTACTGTTGGTATGACACAGGACTGATGGTAGCGCTCACCTTGTCTTCTCCGGACAAGGTGTTTTCCGGATGCCCCAAACAATCGGAAAGGGGATTCATCAGAGAAAATGACTATATCCCAGTCCTCAGCAGTCCAATCCCTGTACCTTTTGCAGAATATCAGTCTGTCCCTAATGTTTGTCCTGGAGAGAAGTGGCTTCTTTGCTGCCCTTCTTGACACCAGGCCATCCTCCAAAAGTCTTTGCCTCACTGTGCGTGCAGATGCACTCGCACCTGCCTGCTGCCATTCCTGAGCAAGCTCTGCACTGGTGGTGCCCTGATCCCGCAGCTGAATCAACTTTAGGAGACGGTCCTGGCGCTTGCTGGACTTTCTTGGGCGCCCTGACGCCTTCTTCACAACAACTGAACCTCTCTCCTTGAAGTTCTTGATGATCTGATAAATGGTTGATTTAGGTGCAATCTTACTAGCAGCAATATCCTTGCCTGTGAAGCCCTTTTTGTGCCAAGCAATGATGACAGCATGTGTTTCCTTGCAGGTAACCATGGTTAACAGAGGAAGAACAATGATTTCAAGCACAACCCTCCTTTTAAAGCTTCCAGTCTGTTATTCTAACTCAATCAGCATGACAGAGTGATCTCCAGCCTTGTCCTCGTCAACACTCTCACCTGTGTTAACGAGAGAATCACTGACATGATGGCAGCTGGTCCTTTTGTGGCAGGGCTGAAATGCGGTGGAAATGTTTTTTGGGATTAAGTTCATTTTCATGGCAAAGAGGGACTTTGCAATTAATTGCAATTCATCTGATCACTCTTCATGGTATTCTGGAGTATATGCAAATTGCCATCATCAAAACTGAGGCAGCAGACTTTGTGAATATTAGTATTTGTGACATTCTCAAAACTTTTGACCACGACTGTGCAGTGCTCTGGTCTTAACTTCAATATCATACATATAGCTATGTTTTGTAATCGGTTTAATTTCAGGTAGTCGTGAAATAATGCTGTGGGAGGATCCATGTGGGGATGAGCCTTTATGTCACAAGCCAAATGAAACAAAGTAGAAACAGAATGTTTGTAACAGATGGGTAAGGTCACACTATAATACACAAACACAGGAACACTGGGCGGCATGTAGCCTAGCGGTTAGAGCATTGGGCCAGTAACCGAAAGGTTGCAAGTTAAAATCCCAGAGCCGCAAGTTGAAAAATCTGTTGATATGCCCTTGAGCAAGGCACTTAACCCTAATTGCTCCAGGATCGCCGTTGATAATGGCAGACCCTGGCTGTGACCCCACTCTTTAAGGGTGTCTCAGGGAGAGTTGGGACAAAAACAGAGGAGAAGTTGTTGTGGCAATTGATCCACTATGCTGTTTACTTTCTGCATCTATGTCATATCGTTGAGTCTACCTTTAAATACCTATAAATCAAATGTTCATCTTCTCATTAAACTCTCTAAAGCTTGCACTACACTCTTAGCAAAAAGGGTTCCAAAAGGGTTCTTCGGCTGTCCCCATAGGAGAACCCTTATTGGTTCCAGGTAAAACCCTTTTTGGTTCCAGGTAGAACCATTTTGGGTTCCATGTAGAACCCTCTGTGGAAAGGGTTCTACATGAAACTCTTTAAGGGTGGAAAGGGTTCTACATGAATCCCAAAATGGTTCTACTTGGAACCAAAAGGGTTCTACCTGGAACCAACAAGGGTTCTTCAAAGGGTTCTCCTATGGGGACAACCGAAGAAACCTTTTAGGTTCTAAGATTGCACACCTTAACTCTTGAACTCTATCCAAACTTTCATAGGATAGGGTGCAGTCATCTTAAGCTAAACATTTTCTGTAATGTTCCCTTGAAGTAAATGGGTTTGTGCACTGGAGAATACAGCAAACCATTTCAGAGAAAAAAGAAGAAAAAAAGTACAATAACAGCAAAGCGTGTATCCACTTCTAAGTGATTTCTGGGGGAAATCAATAGGTTTCTGGGCATGTTTCTGACAACTTGATGGAGGTAGCTGAAGAACAGGTACGCAGATAGCTCAAGTTTGAAATCAAACAAATCCAAACCCCTTCATCTAAGGTGTTGGAAAAGTAGAGCACAAACTGAGCAGGAAAGTTAATCTTTAGACCTGCAGGTCTACAGCAGGTTAGAAAAATAAGTATTGTCCACATTGTTTTGTGTGGAGGAGTAAACTAGAGCTAGTAGGGTAGTAGGATTTTTGTGGGGCTTGCGCAGCAAAAGCCCCAGCTTCAATCTTCAACATACTGTACTTCTTCTTCTTCTTATTATTATTATTATTTAGCACGCTACTCCTCCTACATCGTTTAAGCTAGAAATGCTGTTCAAACTTTAAAACGTGCAGAATGGTCTCACTCGAGTAGCTTGTATACAACGTTTTGATATGACCACAACCAAACAACTACTGACCACAACCAAACAACTTCTGACCACAACCACACAACTGCTGACCACAACCACACAACCACTAAATGTCTGACCACAACCACACAACTACTGACCACAACCACACAACTTCTGACCACACAACTACTGACCACTCAACTGCTGAACACAACTACTGACCACAACCAAACAACTTCTGACCACAACCACACAACTACTGACCACAACCACACAACTTCTGACCACATCTAGTGACCACAACCACACAACTTCTGACCACAACCACACAACTGCTTACTACATCTATTGACCACAACCACACAACTACTGACCACAACCACACAACTTCTGACCACAACCACACAATTTTGGATAACACACCTACTGACCACTCAACTGCTGACCACAACTACTGACCACAACCACACAACTTCTGACCACAACCACACAATTTTGGATAACACACCTACTGACCACTCAACTGCTGACCACAACTACTGACCACAACCACACAACTTCTGACCACAACCTTACAACTGCTGACCACAACCGCACAACTACTGACCATAACCACACAACTACTGACCACAACAACTGACCACAACCACACAACAACTGAGTACAACTACACAACTTCTGACCACACAACTACTGACCACACATCTAACCATAACCACACAACTTTGACCACAACCACACAACTAAGGACCACAACCACAAAACTACTGACCACAACTACACAACTTCTGATCACAACTCCTACCACAACTACACAACTACTGACCACAACTACTGACCACAACTACTGACCACAACTTGGGTCTGCACTAGCTCTGGTCCAGCTCTGGTCCTGGGCGTAGCTAGCTCTGGCTCGCACTAGCTCTGGTCTAGCTCTGGTTTGTGTTATAAATTATAACTACTTAAATATGCCTACGTTCGCATATAATTTCCTACCAACAATAATTGAACCGCTCAAGCTAGATACACCAAATCAACTTTCATATGTTCAGGCTATCCTAACTTCAAATTCTTTAAATTGTTATCAACTAATAACTATAAATTAGCATAACATAGCATAAAATAACCCGCCAACAGTAACTCTTGAACTGTTCAAGCTAGAAACAACAAACCAAATTTCATATGTTCAGGCTATCCTAATTTTTCATCTACAGTGAGGGAAAAAAGTATTTGATCCCCTGCTGATTTTGTACGTTTGCCCACTGACAAAGAAATGATCAGTCTATAATTTTAATGGTAGGTTTATTTGAACAGTGAGAGACAGAATAACAACAACAAAAATCCAGAAAAACGCATGTCAAAAATGTTATAAATTGATTTGCATTTTAATGAGGTAAATAAGTATTTGACCCCCTCTCAACCAGAAAGATTTCTGGCTCCCAGGTGTCTTTTATACAGGTAACGAGCTGAGATTAGGAGCACACTCTTAAAGGGAGTGCTTCTAATCTCAGCTTGTTACCTGTATAAAAGACACGTGTCCACAGAAGCAATCAATCAATCAGATTCCAAACTCTCCACCATGGCCAAGACCAAAGAGCTCTCCAAGGATGTCAGGGACAAGATTGTAGACATACACAAGGCTGGAATGGGCTACAAGACCATCGCCAAGCAGCGTGGTGAGAAGGTGACAACAGTTGGTGCGATTATTTGCAAATGGAAGAAACACAAAATAACTGTCAATCTCCCTCGGCCTGGGGCTCCATGCAAGATCTCACCTCGTGGAGTTGCAATGATCATGAGAACGGTGAGGAATCAGCCCAGAACTACACAGGAGGATCTTGTCAATGATCTCAAGGCAGCTGGGACCATAGTCACCAAGAAAACAATTGGTAACACACTACGCCGTGAAGGACTGAAATACTGCAGCGCCCGCAAGGTTCCCCTGCTCAAGAAAGCACATATACAGGCCCATCTGAAGTTTGCCAATGAACATCTGAATGATTCAGAGGAGAACTGGGTGAAAGTGTTGTGGTCAGATGAGACCAAAATGGAGCTCTTTGGCATCAACTCAACTCGCCGTGTTTGGAGGAGGAGGAATGCTGTCTATGACCCCAAGAACACCATCCCCAGCGTCAAACATGGAGGTGGAAACATTATGCTTTGGGGGTGTTTTTCTGCTAAGGGGACAGGACAACTTCACCGCATCAAAGGGATGATGGACGTGGCCATGTACCGTCAAATCTTGGGTGAGAACCTCCTTCCCTCAGCCAGGGCATTGAAAATGGGTCGTGGATGGGTATTCCAGCATGACAATGACCCAAAACACACAGCCAAGGCAACAAAGGAGTGACTCAAGAAGAAGCACATTAAGGTCCTGGAGTGGCCTAGCCAGTCTCCAGACCTTAATCCCATAGAACATCTGTGGAGGGAGCTGAAGTTTCGAGTTGCCAAACATCAGTCTCGAAACCTTAATGACTTGGAGAAGATCTGCAAAGAGGAGTGGGACAAAATCCCTCCTGAGATGTGTGCAAACCTGGTGGCCAACTACAAGAAACGTCTGACGCCAACAAGGGTTTTGCCACCAAGTACTAAGTAATGTTTTGCAGAGGGGTCAAATACTTATTTCCCTCATTAAAATGCAAATCAATTTATAACATTTTTGACATGCGTTTTTCTGGATGTTTTTGTTGTTATTCTGTCTCTCACTGTTCAAATAAACCTACCATTAAAATGAAAGACTGATCATTTCTTTGTCAGTGGGCAAACGTACAAAATCAGCAGGGGATCAAATACTTTTTTCCCTCACTGTACCTACTTTTTCAACTATAACCAGTCACCACAATTACTACTGCAGACACTACCACTACTTTAACGATTTTCAAAACCATACATACTTTAAAACTTTAAATAGTATATTAAAAAATGTTTTACTTCTACCACTACCACAAAAATACTTCTAAAGAGCTTTAGCAAGCCCCACAACTTTACTTGTAAAGTTATCATCTAATTTGTATTACTACCTTGTATTTTTTTTTACTTATCTTATATTTAAAAAAATTGTCATTTAGCAGATGCTCTTATCCAGAGCAACTTACAGGGGGAATTAAAGTGCCTTTGTCACGCCCTGGCTCTGGGACTCTGTTATGTTGAGCCAGGGTGTGTTGTTTCTATGTGTTTTGTGTTCTAGGTTGATTATCTAGCTCATGTATTTCTGTGTTGGCCGGGGTGGTTCTCAATCAGAGGCAACGAGTATCAGCTGTTGCTTGTTGTCTCTGATTGGGAACCATACTTAGGCAGCCTGTTTTCCACAGTGTTTGGTGGGATCTTGTTCCGTGTTGGTTTTGTATTGTAACCAAGGACTTCACGTTATCGTTTTGTTTCGTGTGGAATAAAATAAGTATGTTCACTCGTCACGCTGCGCATTGGTCCACTGTGTTCGACGATCGTGACAGAAGATCCCACCATAACTGGACCAAGCAGCGTGTCTAGGAGCCAACGCCAGAGGTGAATCTAATGGATATCCACCTCGACTGGGTCAAGCAGCGTGTCCAGGAGCCAACGCCAGAGGTAACTCTAGCGGATATCCACCTCGACTGGGTCAAGCCGCGTGAGGAGGAGAGAGGTTGGACTTGGGAGCAGAGGCTGGAGAGTCTGGCGAGAGCCATGGAGGCCATAGCCACGGGGGAGAGACGAACCCAATACATTTTTAGGGGGGGGCTCACACCGTGGACGACAGGACTGCTGGAGGCAGATAAGGGGCGAGTTAGTGGACGAGGAGAGAAGGCCACCGGGTTACGGGAGCCATTGGCGAGTAGAGGGAAGGAAAATGTAGAGGCACGGCGAGAGGTACTCTGTAGCTCAGCTGGTAGAGCACGGCGCTTGTAACGCCAAGGTAGTGGGTTCGATCCCCGGGACCACCCATATACAAAAATGTATGCACGCATAACTGTAAGTCGCTTTGGATAAAAGCGTCTGCTAAATGGCATATTATTATTATTATTATTATAGGTACTGAGGTGTGTTGCCAGTCCGGTCCAGCCTGTTCCTGATCCCCGGGTAAGGCCAGTGGTGTGTGTTCCCAGTGCGGTCCGGCCTGTTCCTGTCCCTCGCACCAAGCCTGTGATGCGCGTCGCCAGCCCGGTCCGGCCTGTTCCTGCCTCTCGCACCAAGCCTATGGTGCGCGTCGCCAGCCCGGCCCGGCCTGTTCCTGCTCCCCGCACCAAGCCAATGGTGCGCGTCGCCAGCCCGGCCCGGCCTGTTCCTGCTCCCCGCACCAAGCCAATGGTGCGCGTCGCCAGCCCGGCCCGGCCTGTTCCTGCTCCCCGCACCAAGCCTATGGTGCGCGTCGCCAGCCCGGCCCGAACTGTTCCTGCTCCCCGCACCAAGCCAATGGTGCGCGTCGCCAGCCCGGCCTGTTCCTGCTCCCCGCACCAAGCCAATGGTGCGCGTCGCCACCCCGGCCCGGCCTGTTCCTGCTCCCCGCACCAAGCAAATGGTGCGCGTCGCCAGCCCGGCCCGGCCTGTTCCTGCTCCCCGCACCAAGCCTGTAGTGCGCTTCGTCAGCCCGGTTCGGCCCGTCCCTGCTCCCCGCACCAAGCCTGTGGTGTGCGTCGTCAGCCCGGTCCGGCCCGTTCCTGCTCCCCGCACCAAGCCTGTGGTGCGCGTCGTCAGTCCGGCACAGCCCGTGCCTGGGTCACCGGTGCCTGGTCAGGTACCGGTCAGCTGCTCCACATCGGAGCCTAAGCAATCCGCTCCACCGATGTCCAGTCCAGCTCCAGCCAGCGGGGCCAGACCGGACCAGGGGCGCTACGGAGGGTGGTGGTCAAGCCCGGAGCCGGAACCGCCTCCGAGGAGGAATGCCCACCCGGCCCTCCCCTGTTCGGTTTATGTTTGGCGCGGTCGCAGTCCACACCTTTGGGGGGGGGTACTGTCACGCCCTGGCTCTGGGACTCTGTTATGTTGAGCCAGGGTGTGTTGTTTCTATGTGTTTTGTGTTCTAGGTTGATTATCTAGCTCATGTATTTCTGTGTTGGCCGGGGTGGTTCTCAATCAGAGGCAACGAGTATCAGCTGTTGCTTGTTGTCTCTGATTGGGAACCATACTTAGGCAGCCTGTTTTCCACAGTGTTTGGTGGGATCTTGTTCCGTGTTGGTTTTGTATTGTAACCAAGGACTTCACATTATCGTTTTGTTTCGTGTGGAATAAAATAAGTATGTTCACTCGTCACGCTGCGCATTGGTCCACTGTGTTCGACGATCGTGACAGAAGATCCCACCATAACTGGACCAAGCAACGTGTCCAGGAGCCAACGCCAGAGGTGAATCTAATGGATATCCACCTCGACTGGGTCAAGCAGCGTGTCCAGGAGCCAACGCCAGAGGTAACTCTAGCGGATATCCACCTCGACTGGGTCAAGCCGCGTGAGGAGGAGAGAGGTTGGACTTGGGAGCAGAGGCTGGAGAGTCTGGCGAGAGCCATGGAGGCCATAGCCACGGGGGAGAGACGAACCCAATACATTTTTAGGGGGGGGCTCACACCGTGGACGACGGGACTGCTGGAGGCAGATAAGGGGCGAGTTAGTGGACGAGGAGAGAAGGCCACCGGGTTACGGGAGCCATTGGCGAGTAGAGGGAAGGAAAATGTAGAGGCACGGCGAGAGGTACTGAGGTGTGTTGCCAGTCTGGTCCAGCCCGTTCCTGAACCCCGGGTAAGGCCAGTGGTGTGTGTTCCCAGTGCGGTCCGGCCTGTTCCGGTCCCTCGCACCAAGCCTGTGATGCGCGTCGCCAGCCCGGTCCGGCCTGTTCCTGCCTCTCGCACCAAGCCAATGGTGCGCGTCGCCAGCCCGGCCCGGCCTGTTCCTGCTCCCCGCACCAAGCCAATGGTGCGCGTCGCCAGCCCGGCCCGGCCTGTTCCTGCTCCCCGCACCAAGCCTATGGTGCGCGTCGCCAGCCCGGCCCGGCCTGTTCCTGCTCCCCGCACCAAGACAATGGTGCGCGTCGCCAGCCCGGCCTGTTCCTGCTCCCCGCACCAAGCCAATGGTGCGCGTCGCCAGCCCGGCCCGGCCTGTTCCTGCCTCTCGCACCAAGCCTATGGTGCGCGTCGCCAGCCTGGCCCGGCCTGTTCCTGCTCCCCGCACCAAGCAAATGGTGTGCATCGCCAGCCCGGCCCGGCCTGTTCCTGCTCCCCGCACCAAGCCTGTAGTGCGCTTCGTCAGCCCGGTTCGGCCCGTTCCTGCTCCCCGCACCAAGCCTGTGGTGTGCGTCGTCAGCCCGGTCCGGCCCATTCCTGCTCCCCGCACCAAGCCTGTGGTGCGCGTCGTCAGTCCGGCACAGCCCGTGCCTGGGTCACCGGTGCCTGGTCAGGTACCGGTCAGCTGCTCCACATCGGAGCCTAAGCAATCCGCTCCACCGATGTCCAGTCCAGCTCCAGCCAGCGGGGCCAGACCGGACCAGGGGCGCTACGGAGGGTGGTAGTCAAGCCCGGAGCCGGAACCGCCTCCGAGGAGGAATGCCCACCCGGCCCTCCCCTGTTCGGTTTATGTTTGGCGCGGTCGCAGTCCACACCTTTGGGGAGGTACTGTCACGCCCTGGCTCTGGGACTCTGTTATGTTGAGCCAGGGTGTGTTGTTTCTATGTGTTTTGTGTTCTAGGTTGATTATCTAGCTCATGTGTTTCTGTGTTGGCCGGGGTGGTTCTCAATCACAGGCAATGAGTATCAGCTGTTGCTTGTTGTCTCTGATTGGGAACCATACTTAGGCAGCCTGTTTTCCACAGTGTTTGGTGGGATCTTGTTCCGTGTTGGTTTTGTATTGTAACCAAGGACTTCACGTTATCGTTTTGTTTCGTGTGGAATAAAATAAGTATGTTCACTCGTCACACTGCACATTGGTCCACTGTGTTCGACGATCGTGACAGCCTTGCTCAAGGGCACATCATCAGAATGTTCACCTAATCATCTCAGGGATTTGAACCTGCAACCTTTTGGTTACTGGCCCAAAGCTTTTAACCGCTGGTCTACCTCGCCTGCTCAATATGAACTGATAGCAACAACTATAAAACGTATTTAACATGTTTATATCACACGATTTGACATCTTTATACTACATCACGTGTGTCCAAGTAGTTGAATAAACTAGGGCTTGGTGGTATGGACTTTACCCTTGTTGAGGCCTCTAACCAGATGAGAAACCCAACAGTTACCTTTAATGTAGTTCACATCTGTGTCAGGGCCACTACCACCTCCCAGCTAGTCTGTGTCGGTTTACACAGATTGAGCCGGCGTGTACATGACAAGTATGAATGGCTGTTTTTGTGGGTAGGCATAATTGCGTGAATACGAGCCATTACCTGTCCTTCCCAGGTGACATTATTAACCCAATGGTGTTGAACTAATGAGAAGAAGACTGAGTCAAAGCTGCCACTGCCGCCAAACACCTGTCTCACCTAATCTTAATTGCACCAAGTCTATTGCACTAACGCAGACAATCTCTGTCTGGTGTTATGTCAAGGTAGAGGTTCTTACATTTATCAAACTCTGTTTCACACCAGAATAATGTCCAATACAGTGTCTCAAATTGACTATTCAACAAAAAAACATAGAATGGGCAAACCATAGATATTATATGTTTATCAACATCACACGGGCAAACCATGCCTCTGCCATGTGTGCTGACAGAGCTGAAGATGATCTGGTCACTTACCACGCCGATGGAGTGAAAAGAGCAGCCTTTGTGTCTGGGAAGACTTTAATAGCACCCACATCTGCTCACCACAATAAGTGCTAGCCATAATCTCACACCTGCTGTTGGCTTTTCCTCAAGTGGCTACAACAGGTAGATAAATCAGCAGGCCTGCCACACACACCCACCAGGTGCTGGAGCACACTTTTACTACTTCCAGCCACCTGGAGCTAATGCTCATGGGAGGAGAGTCTTTCTTCTTTATTGTATTATTTGTCTTCTCAAAACCACTCTTTTTAAAGTGGGGAGACATTAGAGAGAAGAAAGTGGAATTGAGATGTATGCTTCTTCACCCTGTGGCAGCGGTACTTGAAGTACAGTATGTCGGCGTCCCATTTTTTAAGCCTAAAATGTATATAATGGTTCCCGGGCAATCCTGTTAGCTCTTCCTAATCCGGCTCAGAGCGGCAGACTTGTATATTGGTCTCGGAGTCAGAGGCAGGATGGGGATTACAGAGTCATGGGAATTAATACTGTAACTATGACTTGGACACACTGCTCTACCAATAACTCTAGCCTACTCCAAGCACACTATAGGGTTTGGACATGCATGCATACAGCACATACACTCACACTCACATATCAAACTACTCAGCAAAACCTAAATTATATCAAGCAAGAATATTTTGCTTCATGTAAAATGTGCATGTTTATAATCAATTCCCAGAGAAGGGTATGAGGTCAATCACATAATCTTAGGTTATACACAATTACATTTTCAATCACTATTAATTGACTGAAGAATCATTGTAAGAGCAAGAGAGAAAGTCAATACAGTATAAGCATGCAATTCCAGTCTTGGGGCCTGTAGTCTCACATGGCTGCTAGAGTCTGTCCCCCTTTATTGTTTACCAGTACTGTATATTCACATGTGTTCCTCTTGTCTTGTCTGCATACATATTGGAAAGTTTTTGTGTTCTGGCTGCTGATCCAGTCTTTATCTGTTCTGCTTTGTTGGCAGTTCCTTATTTTATAATTTACATAGCCATTCCCTGGAGGCAGCTGTATCTATTCCAGTCAATCCATCTTAGTGCCCATGGCTTATGTTGAAAACAACTGGAAAAGGTAAGCATTCACATGACAAATGGAAAGAGGAGGAAAACAATGGACAATGATCCTGCTTACACTGCTGCTCATTGCAAATTTGACAGGTTATGGCAGACCAATGCATCGGGAAAAATAATATTTTACCTTCATGCACTTTCTCTGCATTCATCAGAGAGTGGAACACATTAAAACTAATTGAGCATTTTTGGCATTTTGGCTGTATTAATTGAAAAGCTATCACTGCCAGTCATGCACTAAATGACCACATTAACTGAGTCTGTCAGCATTATGTTTGACATCGTGCTACATTCAGCCATGCCTGGGGAGGTCGGAGTGGACTCTTAGCAGCAATAGAACAGAGCTAAGAGTCACAGAGTGTGCCAGTGTGTAGGTGGTCAGGCATTAAGTGATAGAACAAGCTGTCCATCTCTTAAAGCCCCCCATTTGATATTTCAGAGATGGATTTAGTAATTTTTATATTTTTTTCCAAGAACCTTTGAACAAGGGAAGTATCTGTCTACCTAAAGTCAAATGACAAACTTGCGATAATGATCTACACTGTAAAAGGTGAGACAACGCTGTTGTTAATCTGAAGTGCTTTTACTGATTGGAATGATTGAAAAGTATGCTTTGGTTCGTTCAACCTATTCTATTCAATTATCTGAAATCAAATAACAAAGTTTTTTAAATGTAATTTTAATCAATGTTTTTTTTATTGAATGAAAGCTTCTAAATTGCTTTCAACACCTCATGCGCATGGGCATGCGCATGGAATAGCAGTGGGGGCAATGTAGTGGCGGCAGCTTATCAGAAGAGTTGGAGGCGTGGCATATTGGGGCGTGGCTTTCAGTTTGTTATTTTTGCCCACTCGTGACAGTGAATGTCATTCAAGTTAATGTGGTCTATTGTAGTTGTTATTCAAACTTAAACATGTACACCGCCAGCATCTGTAATGATACTTACATATATGCAGTTTAAGAAATTTGAATAGGTAATTCCAAATAAAAAGTGAACTTGGAACAAGATTTATTTTTTAATTAATTACATGAAATATTCGTTTGTATTTATTAGGTTTAACAAACGGGGAAAAGTAAGTTGAGTGTTGAAAGAAATAGGTTGCAACTTTAAATATAGGTTTGGTAATAATCAAATAAAACAAATAAAACAGTTGCCATGGGCTTCAATAAATGTAGTCTTTTTCTAATTTACTTGTGACCTGTTTAAGTATAATTTTTTTGAGTTCATCCAAATACTTTTTTCTTCTACAGTATCTAATACAGGGAATGTGGTAAGAGGAAACATGTAGAAATAATTGAGTAGTGACAGGAAAGTAAATTAGATTATATCTGTTAGTCTATTTGCTCCTCATTTCTGTTCTTGGGCTCTATCATATCATCCCCCTGTTCGATAATTTCACCCTCTTTGCTCCTTCAGTCTCGCCTTGCTCCAGTCTCACATTGTGCTTTTCAACTGAGGCAGTCTAGGAAGTCAAATGCAGATTACTGTCTCCTTCGTGCAGTGTGGTGCTTGTAAGATGACAGCAGTGCTTATTTCTAACATAAAGGTATTTGCTAGATCCTTAAGTTATATATTTGTTCAGGCATGAAGTATAAATGTGCTTATAAGGCTATACTGGTCTCATAGTTTATTAAAGGGGATTGCTAAACGTCTGGACTGAAGCATGAGAGCCATTTCCTCTTACTGGTGTTTAGTATTGGACAAAAGACCTGGCTGTTTAAGTCTAGTCTAAATCAGGAAACGGGACATAATTGAGATGGATTTACCTGACGTATTCTGATTTGTTATATCCATAGCTGTAATTTTGCATACTTCCAATGAAGTCAAAAGGTGATGGAAAAATTAGAAAACAGATAAAATAATATTGCAAGGAAAAGATGGTGTTCACAAACCAAACATTTCAACCAAATTCACTAGCTTGGTGTGTTGGAAGTCAATTTATTTCCCCCTTGACATTAGCATACGAATGTGTGTCAAATCTAATAAATGTAATTGGTAATGGTACTTGTTTGACTGGATAATAGGACTTATTTTCAAATAGAGTTTGAGTGTTTGGAGTGCATCCCAATGCACTTCTGAACTGGCTTCTATCTGTCTCAGCATGTGGACATTCCTGAAGCTGCCTCCCTCCCAGGTGATCTACTGCAGTATACCCCAGGGAACCGGGGAGTGAGTCTGAATGCAGATCCATTACAGAGACTCTTTCAGAGTGGCTTTGTTGCTAAGAATGGCTATACAGCACAACATGCTGCATATCTTCCTTGCCTGCTCGAGCTATGGTTGCTCTCATGCCTTTTGATTATCATATGAGATCTGGTTCAGAGGATTAAACTGCGTTTCCAGTTTTGATTTTATGCTATACTGATTATCAGGTTATGGTCTACATAGATCAGTTACTCAATTTACAGTGGAGAAAAAAAGTATTTAGTCAGCCACCAATTGTGCAAGTTCTCCCACTTAAAAATATGAGAGAGGCCTGTAATTTTCATCATAGGTACATGTCAACTATGACAGACAAAATGAGAAAAAAAATCCAGAAAATCACATTGTAGGATTTTTAATGAATTTATTTGCAAATTATGGTGGAAAATAAGTATTTGGTCAATAACAAAAGTTTCTCAATACTTTGGAATATACCCTTTGTTGGCAATGACACAGGTCAAACGTTTTCTGTAAGTCTTCACAAGGTTTTCACACACTGTTGCTGGTATTTTGGCCCATTCCTCTATGCAGATCTCCTCTAAAGCAGTGATGTTTTGGGGCTGTCGCTGGGCAACACGGACTTTCAACTCCCTCCAAAGATTTTCTATGGGGTTGAGATCTGGAGACTGGCTAGGCCACTCCAGGACCTTGAAATGCTTCTTACGAAGCCACTCCTTCGTTGCCCGGGCGGTGTGTTTGGGATCATTGTCATGCTGAAAGACCCAGCCACGTTTCATCTTCAATGCCCTTGCTGATGGAAGGAGGTTTTCACTCAAAATCTCACAATACATGGCCCCATTCATTCTTTCCTTTACACGGATCAGTCGTCCTGGTCCCTTTGCAGAAAAACAGCCCCAAAGCATGATGTTTCCACCCCCATGCTTCACAGTAGGTATGGTGTTCTTTGGATGCAACTCAGCATTCTTTGTCCTCCAAACACGACGAGTTGAGTTTTTACCAAAAAGTTCTATTTTGGTTTCATCTGACCATATGACATTCTCCCAATCCTCTTCTGGATCATCCAAATGCACTCTAGCAAACTTCAGACGGGCCTGGACATGTACTGGCTTAAGCCAGTACTAGCAAACTTCAGACGGGACACGTCTGGCAATGCAGGATTTGAGTCCCTGGCGGCGTAGTGTGTTACTGATGGTAGGCTTTGTTACTTTGGTCCCAGCTCTCTGCAGGTCATTCACTAGGTCCCCCCGTGTGGTTCTGGGATTTTTGCTCACCGTTCTTGTGATCATTTTGACCCCACGGGGTGAGATCTTGCGTGGAGCCCCAGATCGAGGGAGATTATCAGTGGTCTTGTATGTCTTCCATTTCCTAATAATTGCTCCCACAGTTGATTTCTTCAAATCAAGCTGCTTACCTATTGCAGATTCAGTCTTCCCAGCCTGGTGCAGGTCTACAATTTTGTTTCTGGTGTCCTTTGACAGCTCTTTGGTCTTGGCCATAGTGGAGTTTGGAGTGTGACTGTTTGAGGTTGTGGACAGGTGTCTTTTATACTGATAACAAGTTCAAACAGGTGCCATTAATACAGGTAACGAGTGGAGGACAGAGGAGCCTCTTAAAGAAGAAGTTACAGGTCTGTGAGAGCCAGAAATCTTGCTTGTTTGTAGGTGACCAAATACTTATTTTCCACCATAATTTGCAAATAAATTCATTAAAAATCCTACAATGTGATTTTCTGGATTTTTTTTCTCAATTTGTCTGTCATAGTTGACGTGTACCTATGATGAAAATTACAGGCCTCTCTCATCTTTTTAAGTGGGAGAACTTGCACAATTGGTGGCTGACTAAATACTTTTTTCCCCCACTGTAACTGCTGCCTATCTCCGGCCAAATGTGGTTATCGTCTTTTTCCAGGGAACATTATAACATCATATGGTTTTGTTTTTCTAACTGATGATGGTGAAAATCCTCTAGCTTTTTTCAACCTGATAGAAAGGGAACATGAACATGCTTTCATGGTTAACAAATGTGCTAAAACGTTCAGAGGCAGAGATACAGAGACAACGCTTATTTCCCAGCCAGGTTGTAATCCTATTAAATCAGCCACTCTGCTCAGACAAATGAAATCATCTGCTCCAACTGGAGGAAGGCCAGGTTTACATAAATAAATTAAGAAACAGATTCACTTCCAACCCCGCTGTGATTGCGACTGGATTCAAACAAACAGGAAAATAACATATCAATCACGATAACTGACTCGTAAATTCCTCTCACGTGGAATTAGTTCCCACTGGGTCTTTACATTTTGACCTTTTGTTAGGTCACCATTGCCAGTGATTTGTTTATAAGAAAATTGATATTTGAGGCAAACAAGTAATTTGTGGTTTATATCAGATACCATGGCCAGAAGCTTATTTGCCATCTTATGTCAAACATAATCTTACATTTAATGTCCCTCCTCTCCCCTAGTGTCTCATTGAGACTTTATTAGTAACAGTTTGCCTTTCCAAATGTTTACCCCTCTCACTACAGTTTTCTATGAACACACTCAAAAGGGTTAAGTAAGTATATTGGATATGGAGTTAATGTTCTTAAAGTGTTATTGCATTGCATAAAGGCATCTCTTTTTAGGTCCAGTACTTATGCATGTTTGTATTATACACACAAGATACATTGAGGGACTCCACATATATGTCTCAAAGTACTATTAAGCCTCTATTACCTTCAATGGGTTAGAATAAGGCACTTTGATCCTGTGTTAGCCAGATGTGCTATTTTAAGAAGTGTGGTCCAAGGACATGGCTCCTATCATGCCTCTTAGTGCTTGCCTAATTGTGAACAGTCACAAACATAGCCACTATCATAGGCTTGGCAAGGATTGTACATCCCATCTGCTAACTAACCCTCCACCTTGAAAACACTTGGATCTTCTCACTCTCTGTGCTCTGGCAAAGTTTAGCTTCAAAGGACTCAGAAGTAAATGTCTTGCCAAGTAGAGATCTTGCGGTTGTGTTTTGGGACCCAATATTAATGCTTTCTTCTGAAATATTATCAACTGATGAAGACTGATGAGAGTGATCAATACCCACTAGCTTGGAAATATTGAATCACTTAGAAATTATTTAATCAAATTCAAAGTCCCCTTGTTGAACATTCTTCCAGTGAGCTAGGAGGGCCTATAAACTGTCAATAAAGAGAATGGAGATTGATACAGAGATTTCCTCTGACATACAGTATAACACTTGCAGAGCAAAGTGGTCATTCACAATGGTAATTCTATCAAAGGGATATCTAGATAACTATTGTGGTTCATTCCCTGTATTGTGTAGATACATCCGCCTTTTACATCCTACTTTTGCTTCATGAATAAACGTCAGCATGTGCATAAAATACATCATTTGTATCTGTGTTTAAAGGATTTTCAAGGGGCTTGGTATTGTGCCTGCGTAATTGCGTCTATCCTCTTGAAGTTAATCTACAGTGCATTCGGAAAGAATTCAGACCCCTTGACTTTTTCCACATTTTGTTACGTTACAGCCTTATTCTAAAATTGATTAAATTGTTTTTTCCCCTCATCAATCTACACACAATACCCCATAACGACAAAGCAAAAACAGGTTTTTATAAGAAACTGAAATATTACATTTACATAAGTATTCAGACCCTTTACTCAGTACTTTGTTGAAGCACCTTTGGCAGCGATTACAGCCCTGCGTCTTCTTGGGTATGATGCTACAAGCTTGGCACACCTGTGTTTGGGGAGTTTCTCCCAATCTTCTCTGCAGACCCTCTCAAGCTCAGGTTGGATGGGGAGCGTCGCTGCACAGCTATTTTCAGGTCTCTCCAGAGATGTTTAATAGGGTTCAAGTCCGGGCTCTGGCTGGGCCACTCAAGGACATTCAGAGACTTGTCCCAAAGCCACTCCTGCTTTGTCTTGGCTGTGTGCTTAGGGTTGTTGTCCTGTTGGAAGGTGAACCTTCGCCCCAGTCTGAGGTCCTGAGCGCTCTGGAGCAGGTTTTCATCAAGGATCTCTCTGTACTTTGCTCCGTTGATCTTTCCCTCGATCCTGACTAGTCTCCCAGTCCCTGCCGCTGAAAAACATTCCCACAGCATGATGCTGCCACCACCATGCTTCACCATAGGGATGGTTCCAGGTTTCCTCCAGACGTGACGCTTGGCATTTAGGCCAAATAGTTGAATCTTGGTTTCATCAGATCAGAGAATCTTGTTTCTCATGGTCTGAGAGTCTGGTTAGGTGCCTTTTGGCGAACTCCAAGCGGGCTGTCAAATGCCTTTTACTGAGGAGTGGCTTCCGTCTGGCCACTCTACCATAAAGGCCTGATTGGTGGAGTGCTGCAGAGATGGTTGTCTCTCTGGAAGGTTCTCCCATCTCCACAGAGAAACTCCAGAGCTCTGTCAGAGTGACCTCCCTGACCAAGGCCCTTCTCACCCAATTGCTCAATTTGGCTGGGTGGCCAGCTCTAGGAAGAGTCTTGGTGGTTCCAAACTTCTTCCATTTAAGAATGATGGAGTCCACTGTGTTCTTGGGGACCTTCCATGCTGCAGACATTTTTTGGTACCCTTCCCCAGATCTGTGCCTCGACACAATCCTGTCTCGGAGCTCTACGGACAATTCCTTCGACCTCATGGCTTGGTTTTTGCTCTGACATGCACTGTCAACTGTGGGACCTTATATAGACAGGTGTGTGCCTTTCAACAGGTGGACTCCAATCAAGTTGTAGAAACATCTCAAGGATGATCAATGGAAACAGGATGCACCAGAGCT
Organism: Coregonus lavaretus; assembly: GCF_964263955.1. NCBI lineage: Eukaryota > Metazoa > Chordata > Actinopteri > Salmoniformes > Salmonidae > Coregonus > Coregonus lavaretus. Next base: position 24,293,583 of record NC_140001.1, on the reverse strand, counting down.
CAATTTCGAGTCTCATAGCAAAGGGTCTGAATACTTATGTAAATAAGGTTTTTCTATTTTTTCTGTTTTATACACTTGCAAACATTTCTCAAAACCTGTTTTCGCTTTGTCATTATGGGGTATTGTGTGTAGATTGATGAGGGGAAAAAAGTATTTAATACATTTTAGAATAAGACAGTAATGTAACAAAATGTGGAAAAGGTCAAGAGGTCTGAATATTTTCCGAATGCACTGTGTGGAGTGTGCAGCCTGCAATGACAGCCCTCTCTCTTTTCCTTTGTTAAACACCCCTTCTTCGTTTCCTGAAAAAGCTATGATGAGTGAATAAAATGTTTAGTTGAAAGCCCTGCAAATGGAGGAATATATTGGCAAACATTTCATTATCCTGGCCCTGAAGAAATGATCAGATCAATTCAAACGTGGGATTGAAATGAAGGCTTAGCTGACACAGTGACAATTTCTATTAGTTGGCAAGGGAATGAAATACCTATACTCAAAGCACAGGATGATGACGCTATGGCTTTCTCCTCTGGATTAGTACTTTCTTTTGTTTTTCCAACAGAATATACCCACTAAGATGTCAAGTGTTTTATTATAATAGTTAATGATCTTCTTCCCAGGGGGAAAAAATATCAAGAATGCATAAGAGCTCCCTATTTCCCAATCATGTGTTTCACACCTACACTGTACTGTATTTGAGTCCTGCTCTGGGATGCTGTTTCTGTGGTGAGAAGAATCCCATTTTATATTTGGTAGTGTATTGTATCTTTGTGTGTGGTGTGGTATTTGATAAAGCACTGTTTTGATGGTTTAGCCAGTACAGACAACTATATCAAAAGCCCAGTAATGACCCCCTGGGAATTACATTTTAATGGAGATATTATAGAAAGCGATTACAAATAGTTAATCAGCAGAAAGGAGAGATAATTCCAAATGGCTCAGCTCCATGATATAATGCCAGTAAGGGAAACTGGCACAACAGGGAAACACTGTGCACTGGAAAATAAAACTCACATAGTGTCTGCTTCCATAAATGATTGCATACCAGTACTGAAGGTAAAAAAGTAGGGAGGATTTACCCAACAAACATCGTATGAATAATCGTTTGAAAAAGGGACATTAATAGGCTGTTGATGTGACTCCCCTCTCCATGGGTCTGCCTGTAAGTCTATTGATAAGGACGTGTGTGCCCCAGTGGCGCTATAATTCATGGGTGGTATCTATACTGTCACAAAGACCTGTGGCCTGTGATGGGACTATCAGATGGAAAGGTGGGGTGGTTGTGATGGGATGATGTACAGCCACTGTGCTAATCACCCGTTCACTGACATCAATTACATTCACATGTGACAGGTAATCCTCCAGTCTCTCCTAATGGTTTTATAAATGAGTCAAATTGAGATATATTTATTCATAACAAAAAGGCAGTAAGAAGGGACAGGGGGTGGTGGGTGTGGGTGGGTGTGTTGGGAGGGTTTGGGAGCTGGGGATTGATTTCTGCCTACTGAATTCCACCTGCCCTGTTTGGTGATGGTTTCATCAATCTTTCCATTTTACAGTTAAAATGACTTCAATGGTTGGAGTCCCTGGTGTTTTATTTTATCCCCATACCATGCGTTCTGCTTTAAAGCACTAGGCAGGAGATGCACTAATCAGTCCCTGGCCAGTTTCATCACCATAAAGAATCGTGCAGCCTTTGTCGCTGCTTTGTTCTTGTCACTCCTTTAAAATGATACATGGCTTGCAATATGTTAAATCAATTATTCTGAATACGGCGAGACGAAGAGAGAACGACAGAGAGAGACTGTGGGTTGTTTGAGAAAGGTGTCCTTCAGTCTTTTCATGTAAGACGAAAAATAGCACAAAGGTAGCAATTCTGCACAACAGACCACAAAGTCCCTCTCTAAGGCCAGTCCATATTACTTAACTCCCTTTGAGCTTGAAAAGTTGTCCATGTAGTTCCATTTATATACTTGTCAATTATTCATTTGCTAACTGACTAACCTGTGTCCTCACCAAACGTCCATCTAATGAGTCTGAGTCATATGCTAAACTGACTCAGAGTAAGAAATTGGGCCCACCTGGCTTGACGAGAGTTAATCCGTTTCGCTGCCCGTATGTGCTCCAAATTCCGGTGGTCAGTGAGAATCCGGAATGGATGGACTGCGCCCTCCAGCCAGTGTCTCCATTTCTCCAGAGCAAGGACCACCGCCAACAGCTCCCTGTCTCCAACTCCATAGTTCCTCTCTGCGGGGGTAAGCTTTTTCGAGAAAAAGGCACAGGGATACATTTTCTCTGGCTTACCTTGCCACTTGGAGAGGACCCCACCCACACCCTCCTCAGATGCGTCCACCTCCAGGATGAAAGGACGAGCTGGATCTGGGTGTTTTAGGAGGGCCGCTGTGGTGAACCTCTCCTTCAGCCTCTTGAAGGCAGCGTCAGCCTCAGGGTTCCAGGCCAGCTTCTGAGGCCCACCCTTAAGGAGAGAGGTGAGTGCGGCGGCTATGGAGCTGAAGGACCTGATGAAACGCCGGTAGAAATATGCGAAGCCCAGGAAGCTCTGTAAGCCCTTGATGGTGGTGGTGACTGGCCATGACCTGACGGAGTCCGTCTTCACTCTTTCCATGAACACCCCCTGAGGACTGATACTGTATCCCAGGAAGGAGATGGCCTGTTGGTGGAATTCACATTTCTCCCCCTTCACCAACAGGCTGTGTTCCCGGAGGCGGAGTAGGACCGCTCGGACGTCCCTGACATGTTCCTCGAACGTAGCCGAGTAGATCAGGATATCGTCGATGTTCACCACCACCTGTCTACTCAGCATGTCTCGGAACACGTCATTGACAAAGGACTGGAACACGGAAGGTGCGTTGGCGAGGCTGTAGGGCATGACGCAGTATTCATAATGGCCTGAGGTAGTGCTGAATGCAGTCTTCCACTCGTCTCCTTCCTGGATTCGGATCAGGTTGTAGGCACTCCTCAGGTCCAACTTGGTAAAGTACCGGGCCCCTCGCAGCTGCTCGATGACCGACGGAACCAGAGGGAGGGGGTACCGGTATTTGGTGGTGACTGCGTTCAGCCCCTGGTAGTCAATGCACAGCCTCAGTCCTCAGTCTTTTTTGGCCACGAAGAAGAAGCTGGCGGAAGCAGGAGAGGTAGAGCGTCTGATGAACCTCTGTTTCAGTGTCTCTGCCACATACTTCTCCATGGCCTCAGTCTCCGATATGGAGAAGGAATAAATGCGACTCTTCGGGGGGTGTTGTCCCTCCAGCAGGTCAATGGCGCAGTCCCAGGGCCTGTGAGAAGGGAGACACTTAGCCTTGGAGGCAGAGAAGACATCGGAGAGATCTGCGTACTCACGTGGAATGTTGGGCTGGAGGGCGGAATCCGGACTCTCCACTGACGTGGAACAACAAACCACCGGCAGGCAGGTCCTCCGGCATGAGGGGGACCAGGCTTTGATCCTCTTGGTGATCCAATTGATGGTGGGGTTGTGTAGTCTGAGCCAGGGCAATCCCAAGACGTGTGGAAGGACAGTTCTTCGTGGTGCTCCGGTAGTGTGTGAATGGTGATGGTGATGGGGAGAGTGAAGTGTGTAATGGTGCCTGATCCAAGTGGTTTATTGTCCAGCGAGGTGACGTGTAGCAGAGAAGGCAGTGGCACGGTGGGCAACTCCCATTCAGAGACCAGCTCCCTATCGATAAGGTTCCCCGCTGATCCGGAATCTATCATTGCCATGGAAAGTGAAGAGAAGAAAGAACCATTCACCGTTAGGGGAACTAAAAACAATGGTTTGGTGACAGGTGATGACGGAACACTCACGGAGCGGCGACGGGAGTCATACCGCCTAGATAGGGAGCCGCCAGGAGATCTGTGGTCTGTGGTGGTGTAGGGGGTGCTGCCCACCTCCATGGGTGAGGACTCTGAGGCAGGGCGGCTTCCATAGCTCAGGTGGGGGGAGCGTCGAGGCTCCGGGTGGTGTTGGGAACGCCGTCGGTCTCTCAACATGTCTTCAAGACGGATGGACGTGGCGATGAGGGTATCAAAGTCCATCTCGTCGTCCCGACATGCGAGTTCCGTCGTGATGTCCTCCCGTAAGCCTCTCCTGAAGGCTGTGCGCAGAGCACGCTCATTCCAGCCGGAAGACGCCACCACCGTGCGAAAGCTCAGGGCGTACTCGAACGCGGCCCCCTCTCCCTGTTGTAGCCGGAGGAGACGCTCACCCCGTCCTTTCCATCCGTGGGATGATCGAACACTGCCCTGAACCAAGCGAGGAAGGTGGAGTAGGGAAGCGCAGTTCCCTCACCTCCTTCCCATACTGCCGTGGCCCAATCCAGCGCCTTTCCCTTCAGTAGCAAAATCACCAGCGCTATCCTGGCTTGGTCCGATGGAGATGCCCCAAGCTGATGCGCCAGATACAGTGAAACCTGTAGCAGGAAGCCTCTACATTTCGTCGTTTTCCCTTCATAGCGCTCCGGCAGGGCGAGGGGTCCTTCAGACGTTGGTGATAGCACGGGAGGAGGTGGACTGGGTGCACTCGCCGCTCCCTGAGGTGGAACAGGATCGATGGTCAGTTTATGCAGCGTTTGGATCACTTCCTGCATGGCGGCGTTCAGCTGGGCAATCTGCTGCTGGTGCTGGTCAAGGCGCTGGGAAACTCCAGGAGGATTACCTGCTGCATCCATCTTCGTGATATGTGTGTGATTCTGTGACGAGTACTGAGGATACGAAGAGGCAGGACGCAGACGCAGGAATCAACAATGTAAAGGTTTACTTAACACTGAGCAAGAGAACATGACACTAACAATCACACACAACACAACACTGAACAGTCCAGGGCTATATCGGGGTGATGATGAGATGATGAGGTGCAGGTGTACTGGTGGTGATTAGGGTGCGTTGGGTTTCCATTCCGGTGTTGCCGAGGTGGTGCACTCAGATCGGTGGCTCAGTAGACCGGCGAATCAGAGTGCCGGTGGGGAGCAACGGCAGGAGACGTGACAATAGTACTTGCTTTGGTACCGTATTTATATTACAGCAGGTGTACTGTAATATGAAATAAAGAATTTTACTTGCCACGAACTGCCTGTAAATTACGGTCAAATTCATGGCAATCTCTTTACAGTGTAAGCTTCCTCTGTTACATGTCAGCTGGTTGCGGTGGTACATAGCACAACAAGATATAACCATTTCATTTCCCCTTTTACTCTATCATATAAGACATAATTTATTTAAAGAAGCCAAATCAGGAGTAGGCCTATAGATACTTTTTTGGGGGTGAGTATATGTCAAGGGTGTTGTGTAGCTAAAATTAACCCTGATACTCTACATGGCTATTAACAACTATGGTGTCTAGACTAAATGTAAAAGTGAAATGGTCTATGAAGAAGAGAGCATTTGTCTTTTTAGGGAAGAGGGAGGCAGAAAAGTAGCAAGGACATGAAATTGAGGTATTGTAAATCCCACTTCTACCTGTGGCAGGCCGGGGGTGGAAATTAAAAACCTCAGATGTTCTGCTGTCCAGCTGACATTTTAATCAATTTAGAGCCACCACGCGGGGAGTCATAGTAAGCTGACTCAGGGTCAGTGTTCACAGTAAAACACTATTGAAGGATGAACTTCACAGAACTTCACAGATCACTAATCCATTCTTGGTCCGCATGGATAGTGCACCATTCTTGCACCTTGGTCATATTTTGCTCGTCTTGCCCTCAGGACAGCCTCCTTTGCTGTTACTCTGTAGCTGCCATAGGACATTGGGGAGCGCATGGACAGTGAGAGGAGTGCAAAGAGAAAAATGACTGAAGATCCTTATGTGTATCACATGAGCTGTGTACAGGAAGAGAACTAAAAGTATGAGAGCTGGAGAGCATACTGTAGTTTAAACAAAGATAATGCCAATGGATATATCTCACCTTATTCACATAGCATTTTGCAGCATTTTGAAACTGCAGATAAACCCTGCCTTTAAGTAAGTGTTGGATAGATGGCCGTGGGAATATACTTATTTTTCAAGAGGCAATCTCAGCCGAGTGTGCTTTTTCAGGCAGTAAATGCACGTTTAAATTGAGCAAGTTTGGCAGCACAGCAATTCCTTGGAGAGTAATATCACACTGATCTGGATATCCTTTGCAATAAGATCACAATAAGCCATGCATCTTCAAAAGAGATGCATACTCCTCACCCAAAATAATAAGATTGAATAAGCAATACTCCAACACTCTCAACCGCTCCCCTTTATGGACATATGGACATACAAGATATACCTCTTTTGTTTGAGAATATTATCTATAAACAGTTTATTGCTATGTCATCCCTGTTTATGAACCGGGTTGTGGTGTGGCCCACTTGTAAACAAGATCCAAATATGCAGGGAGAATAGATTACAAAATTATAATTCCAAGGATGAGGTTTAGTACATGTCAAGTAAGTTCTGCAACTACAGGAAGTGATTGGATATTTTAGCATTTCATTTCCATAGAGAGTGGCAAGCTCTTCTGATGAATAGGTACAGTGAGGGAAAAAGTGTTTGATCCCCTGCTGATTTTCTACGTTTGCCCACTGACAAAGAAATGATCAGTCTATAATTTTAATGGTAGGTTTATTTGAACAGTGAGAGACAGGATAACACCAAAAAAATCCAGAAAAACGCATGTCAAAAATGTTATAAATTGATTTGCATTTTAATGAGGGAAATAAGTATTTGACCCCATCTCAATCAGAAAGATTTCTGGCTCCCAGGTGTCTTTTATACAGGTAACGAGCTGAGATTAGGAGCACACTCTTAAAGGGAGTGCTCCTAATCTCAGTTTGTTACCTGTATAAAAGACACCTGTCCACAGAAGCAATCAATCAATCAGATTCCAAACTCTCCACCATGGCCAAGACCAAAGAGCTCTCCAAGGATGTCAGGGACAAGATTGTAGACCTACACAAGGCTGGAATGTACTACAAGACCATCGGCAAGCAGCTTGGTGAGAAGGTGACAACAGTTGGTGCGATTATTCGCAAATGGAAGAAACACAAAATAACTGTCAATCTCCCTCGGCCTAGGGCTCCATGCAAGATCTCACCTCGTGGAGTTGCAATGATCATGAGAACGGTGAGGAATCAGCCCAGAACTACACGGGAGGATCTTGTCAATGATCTCAAGGCAGGTGGGACCATAGTCACCAAGAAAACAATTGGTAACACAGTACGCCGTGAAGGACTGAAATCCTGCAGCGCCCGCAAGGTCCCCCTGCTCAAGAAAGCACATATACAGGGCCGTCTGAAGTTTGCCAATGAACATCTGAATGATTAAGAGGAGAACTGGGTGAAAGTGTTGTGGTCAGATGAGACCAAAATGGAGCTCTTTGGCATCAACTCAACTCGCCGTGTTTGGAGGAGGAGGAATGCTGCCTATGACCCCAAGAACACCATCCTCACCGTCAAACATGGAGGTGGAAACATTATGCTTTGGGGGTGTTTTTCTGCTAAGGGGACAGGACAACTTCACTGCATCAAAGGGACGATGGATGGGGCCATGTACCGTCAAATCTTGGGTGAGAACCTCCTTCCCTCAGCCAGGGCATTGAAAATGGGTCGTGGATGGGTATTCCAGCATTACAATGACCCAAAACACACGGCCAAGGCAACAAAGGAGTGGCTCAAGAAGAAGCACATTAAGGTCCTGGAGTGGCCTAGCCAGTATCCAGACCTTAATCCCATAGAAAATCTGTGGAGGGAGCTGAAGGTTCGAGTTGCCAAACGTCAGCCTCGAAACCTTAATGACTTGGAGAAGATCTGCAAAGAGGAGTGGAACAAAATCCCTCTGAGATGTGTGCAAACCTGGTGGCCAACTACAAGAAATGTCTGACCTCTGTGATTGCCAACAAGGGTTTTGCCACCAAGTACTAAGTCATGTTTTGCAGAGGGGTCAAATACTTATTTCCCTCATTAAAATGCAAATCATTTTATAACATTTTTGACATGCGGTTTTCTGGATTTTGTTGTTGTTATTCTGTCTCTCACTGTTCAAATAAACCTACCATTAAAATTATAGACTGATCATGTCTTTGTCAGTGGGCAAACGTACAAAATCAGCAAGGGATCAAATACCTTTTTCCCTCACTGTAATGCCATCCCTGCCAGGGAGCACTGGTTGGATTGTGGCAGGATTCCTGTAAGGGCTGTTTTTTAAGCAACTACGTAGACTATACTTGCTTGCTTGATTCTCCAATTTCATTTTTCTCTCCTTTCATAATAACACAAAGGCATCTTGTATAACCATGAGCAGTTGCACTGTTTAGAATCCTTTGAGTTTAAGTCTAACTATGTTAAAAAAAACACAGGACAGGCTGATGGAATATCCAGAGGAAAATTCCTCTCAACATTTTTTATAAAACATCAACATTTTCCAAAACCTTTGGCCTTGCAATAAATGTCAGTAACTGTGAATATTTCACAAAAGTAACATACATTGATACAAAGCTTTTGTATATTACATAATTGTTGCTTATGGGTTGCTTTTTACTTGCATGTTACCACTGCTGCTGCTGTTGTTGTTGTGGTTGTTGACAATCCTTGGAAACCAACTGAACACATCCTTTCCCTCAGCAGATAAAAATTGACAGTTTATGAGCTGCATCTTCTGATGAGAAGTCTCTGTGTTTTCTTGGGTTTGGCCTGTGAAATCTGCCTGAGGTCTCCAGAAAAAAAGGCATGGAAGACAACGTTACAATTTCCTCATTTGGGTCATTTAGTTGCAGTCCATTGTCATCTGTGGGAGACCAACAATATTACTCCTCTGTAGAGTTTAATTTACATCTACACAATGGACTAGGATAGTTCTGCTAAAACCATTTATATTGACTATAGATTAATACACAATAAATTCACATGATGTGATAGCTGGGTGTTCCCCTGTGACACATTATTTTGTAATAGTTACATCTCATAAGGTGATTTAGCCTGAGGATGATATCAATGATGTTTTGGCACATACCTCTATTAATAAAGGCTGATTTTAATAGTGTTTTTGTAATCTCTGGAACAGCTAATCAGTGCACTTGTGACTTCCTAAAATGTCAGACTTATCTCCCTTTGATTATGGAAACCTACGGTCTCCTCATCTAATCTATTTTAATCATAGAGGGGATAAGTCTTCATTGGGATGATGGAGGTGGCTGTGTCTGACATTTATATTTAAGATGAGAAAGCATACTGTGGGTACTGCTGTAATCTAAAAGGTTTGAAGGATTGATCCATGCACCCAGGGGGGGGCTCCAGGACTGAGTTTGGGGAACCCTGGTCTAGCGGTTAAGAGCGTTGGGTCAGTAACCGAAAGGTTGCTGGTTTGAATCCCCGAGCTGACTATGTGAAAAATCTGTATATGTGCCCATGAGCAAGGCACTTAACCCTAATTGCTCCTGTAAGTCACTCTGGATAAGAGTGTTTGCTAAATGACTGAAATGTAACTCGTTTCAGAACGTCAATAACTTGGCCAATTAAGCGTACATACTCACAAACAGTATACATTTAGTTACAGAAAAGGAAATTATCTTTTAAAGTTTTACTATAGGAGAACCAAACCAGTGCTGTGAATGATCTAATCCATTAATCGAATAACAGTAAGCTCTGGGAAATCAAGGCTGGTTTGGGTGCACATCAGGTAGGGCCTGGATGTTATGTGGTTTGTGGTTACAAAAATTCTGCTAAAAACACTCACTTAATGAGTCCTCTATCAAAGTTATCAAATTATCAAAAGTACAATAAATGTGATTGGACATTCATATTTCATTTCATACCCAACCTGCAGGTCTATTTTCACTTTCATTTGCAGATATTTATTGGCTTGCATAGATTGGGAGATCAGGATAATGAATAGCCTTGGCAACATGAGATTAAGGTATTGCAGATTACAAACAATCAGGGGTATTGTCCACAAGAAACATTATGCAGCCATTATAATGTACAAGTGAGTAAGTTACAGGTTACAGGAAACAGTTTCAGTCATGTTATCCGTCAGATTTTACCACAAGGAAAACATACATTACCACACGTTGAAGCATACAAATAATAATATGTAATTGATGGATTCAAACCCATGAATATGATATACAGCTCTGGAACAAATTAAGAGACCACTGCAAATGTTTCTTAAATCAGCATCTCTACATATATGACAGCCATTCCATTCCAGTGTCTGTTGAATTCCAACACAGGCACACCTCATTCTACTGAATTAGGTACTGATTAGGTGATCATCTGAACCAAATCTCATTTAACGAGGAAAATTATAAAAAAACACTGCTGTGGTCATCACTATCCTCTTGCAATAGGACCAGCTGGATGGCAAAAACAGTGCTAATAGTACCTCAAAAGTAATGTTAATCAAAAAATAACTATTGACCATGCCAAAAGAGTTGAAAAGGAACGTCTTGAGTGAGGAAAAGAACGGTTCAATTTTGGCTTTACTTGCAGAGGGATACAGTGAGCGTCAGGTTGCTTCCATCCTTAAAATGTCAAAGACGGCGGTTCATAAGAACAAGGTCAAGCAGCAGACATTGGGGACAACAAGCTACAGACCAGCAGAGGGCGAAAACGACTCTCTACTGACCGGGATGACCGCCAACTCATTCGAATGTCACTCAACAACCGTATGATGACATCAAGTGACCTACAAAAAGAATGGCAAACGGCAGCTGGGGTGAAGTGCACGGCGAGGACGGTTCGAAACAGGCTCCTAGGGGCAGGGCTGAAGTCGTGCAAAGCTAGAAAAAAGCCCTTCATCAATGAGAAGCAAAGAAAAGCCAGGCTGAGGTTTGCAAAAGACCATAAGGATTGGACCGTAGAGGACTGGAGTAAGGTCATCTTCTCTGATGAGTCCAATTTTCAGCTTTGCCCAACACCTGGTCGTCTAATGGTTAGACGGAGACCTGGAGAGGCCTACAAGCCACAGTGTCTCGCACCCACTGTGAAATTTGGTGGAGGATCGGTGATGATCTGGGGGTGCTTCAGCAAGGCTGGAATCGGGCAGATTTGTCTTTGTGAAGGACGCATGAATCAAGCCACGTACAAGGTTGTCCTGGAAGAAAACTTGCTTCCTTTTGCTCTGACATTGTTCCCCAACTCTGAGGATTGGTTTTTCCAGCAGGACAATGCGCCATACCACACAGCCAGGTCAATCAAGGTGTGGATGGAGGACCACCAGATCAAGACCCTGTCATGGCCAGCCCAATCTCCAGACCCGAACCCCATTAAAAAACTTCTGGAATGTGATCAAGAGGAAGATGGATGGTCACAAGCCATCAAAGCCGAGCTGCTTGAATTTTTGCGCCAGGAGTGGTATAAAGTCACCCAACATCAATGTGAAAGACTGGTGGAGAGCATGCCAAGACGCATGAAAGCTGTGATTGAAAATCAACTCTTCCTAAGTTAAAACATTAGTATTGTGTTGTTTAAAAATTATTCGAGGTCTGACAACACTGCATCTTTTTTGTTATTTTGAACAGTTGTCATTTTCTGCAAATAAATGCTCTAAATGACAATATTTTAATTTGGAATTTGGGAGAAATGTTGTCAGTAGTTTATAGAATAAAACAAAAATGTTAATTTCACCCAAACACATACCTATAAATAGTAAAACCAGAGAAATTATATTTTTGCAGTGGTCTCTTAATTTTTTCCAGAGCTGTATATTATACATATGTTTTATCATTGTGAGTTACAGTAATATGCAAATAACTATTGTCCTGGCAGCAAATAACTGGAACAAAGATAGATTCCACATACTGTACGTAACATGATTTATTTGGTAACCTTGGTGAAATGGCATTCTTGGCAGTGTAAAGAATGATGTACTTTTAATCAAGGAAAGCCTCCTGGATTGAAAAAGCATATGACATAAGGATACTGGCTGGCTTCCATGTTACTATAGTTAGCACAACTTTTATTTTCTAGGGGAAGCTAGAGCTGTGTAGAAGTGTTTTTTCCCCTCTTCTGTTAAATCGACAGGCCATTGTCTGCAAGCAACACAAGAACCAGTTTGGGGACATAGATTACATGTTACATTATTGCCATCTTGTGGTTGTAGTTGTTCCATTTTCTCCCTGATACTGGGGATTTATGGTCACAGCAGTTCATCCCATGTGATATACAGTGCATTCCGAAAGTATTCAGACCTCTTGACTTTTTCCACATTTTGTTATGTTATGTTACAGCCTTATTCTAAAATTGATTATTTTTTTATTCCCTCATCATTCTACACACAATACCACATAATGACAAAGCAAAAACAGGTTTTTAGAAATGTTTACTAATTTAAAAAACGGAAATATTACATTTACGTAAGTATTCAGACCCTTTACTAAGTCCTTTGTTGAAGCACCTTTGGCAACAATTACAGCCTCGATTACAGCCTCGAGTCTTCTTGGCTATGACGCTACAAGCTTGGCACACCTGTATTTTGGGAGTTTCTACCATTCTTCTCTGCAGATCCTCTTAAGCTCTGTCAGGTTGGATGGAGAGCTTCACTGCACAGCTATTTTCAGGTCTCTCCAGAGATGTTCGATCAGCTTAAAATCCGGGCTCTGGCTGGCCCACTCAAGGACATTCAGAGACTATGTGCTTAGGGTCGTTGTCCTGTTGGAAGGTGAACCTTCGCCCCAGTCTGAGGTCCTGAGCGCTCTGGAGCAGGTTTTCATCAAGGATCTCCGTTCATCTTTCCCTCGATCCTGACTAGCCTCCCAGTCCCTGCCGCTGAAAAACATCCCCACAGCATGATGCTGCCACCACCATGCTTCACCGTAGGGATGGTGCCAGGTTTCCTCCAGACGTGACGCTTGGCATTTAGGCCAAAGAGTTGAATCTTGGTTTCATCAGATCAGAGAATCTTGTTTCTCATGGTCTGAGAGTCTTTAGGTGGATTTTGGCAAACTTCAAGCACGCTGTCATGTGCCTTTTACTGAGGAGTGGCTTCCGTCTGGCAACTCTACCATAAAGGCCTGATTGGTGGAGTGCTGCAGAGATGGTTGTCCTTCTGGAAGGTTCTCCCATCTCCACAGAGGAACTCTAGAGCTCTGTCAGAGTGACCATTGGGTTCTTGGTCACCTCCCTGACCAAGGCCCTTCTCCCCCGATTGCTCAGTTTGGCCGGGCGGCCAGCTCTAGGAAGAGTCTTGGTGGTTCCAAATTTCTTCCATTTAAGAATGATGGAGGCCACTGTGTTCTTGGGGATCTTCAATGCTGCAGACATTTTTTGGTACCCTTCCCCAGATCTGTGCCTCGACACAATCCTGTCTCTGAGCTCTACCGACAATTCCTTCGACCTCATGGCTTTGTTTTTGCTCTGACATGCACTGTCAACTGTGGGACCTCATATAGACAGGTGTGTGCCATTCCAAATCATGTCCAATCAATTGAATTTACCACAGGTGGACTCCAATCAGAGTTGTAGAAACATCTCAAGGATGATCAATGGAAACAGGAGGCACCTGAGCTCAATATCGAGTCTCATAGCAAAAGGTCTGAATACTTATGTAAATAAGGTATTTCTGTTTTTTATTTTTAATAAATTTGCAAACATTTCTAAAAACCTGTTTTCGCATTGTCATTATAGGGGTATTGTGTGTAGATTGCTGAGGATTTGTTTAAAATGTAATCCATTTTAGAATAAGGCTGTAACGTAACAAAATGTGGAAAAAGTCAATGGGTTTGAATACTTTCCGAAGGCACTGTACCTACGTCTCCTGATTACAAACCAAGTAATATGACTTATAGGTCTTCACGCTCTCTTGAGAACCTTTATAATCTCAAAATGGAGTCAGACGGCAGTGGTGAGCGCTCTGAGGTTGAGCCAGTCCAGGATGAAGTGGGCTTACCTGCGGCGACAGGTGTAGTGGAGACTTCCTAGGTTTGCCCTGAGAATCCTACCAGAGATGATTTTGGATCAGGAGGAGTGAGATTTCTGGAAAGAGTGGATCCCTGCTTTTTTGGCCAACCCATACATTGTGTCGTGCTGGGTAAAGGACCAACAGGGAATGGCTACATCTTTGTATGTTTAGAGAAGTGGAATTGTTTAGATGTGCGGGCGCTTCGAGTCACACGGCTCGGGGCTTAACCTGTGGTGTGCTTTGCTCTCCGGAGCAGGGCTTCGCTAAAAGGGGTGATCAGTGGGGTAGCGTTGAGTGTAGAGGTGGATCAAATTAAAAGGAATATTCCTAGTGTTTGTGATGCCCGCCGTTTGGTGAGATGTAGACCCGGTGGCAATGGCGAGACTGAGAATACCCTGTCTATCTTGTTTTTCCTGATAAGGTCAGGTTATATTTGCTATTCTGTGAGGGCCTATGTTCTGAACCTGCTTCAGTGCTTTAGGTGCCAAGGATTCGGACATGTTGCAGCAGTGTGAAAGAGATTCCACGATGTGAGAAATTTGCAGGAGGGCATAGTCAGAGGGAGTGTACAGTTGGGATAGAGAATGCACTGTGTGTCAACTGTGGGGATGCCCATGCAGCTGGGGATCCGAAGAGCCCTGTGAGAGAGAGACAGGTTGAGATTGCCAGAGTTCGAGTGGGGCAGAAAGTTTCCTATGCTGAGGCAGTGAAGAGAATAGAGGATAGGCCAAGGGTGAGTGAGTCGACTAGGAGCCCCCCCAGTGAATAGACCTGTAGAGAGAGAGCCAGAGACAATGAGTTTTAGTAAGGTTGGATTTCAAGTGTTTATTGCCATGGTGATCAACTGCACTGCACTGATGTTGCAGCAGCTGATAAATATTTGGGTGTGAGAGATTTTAGTGCAGAAGATCTACAGAAAGTTTTGAGAGAAGGGGTTCCATCCTCCCAGGCCAACTGCCTGGTGTAGGATCATTTAGGCCCAAGTGTTGGGATGGGGTGGTGGGTTTTGGGGGCAAGTATACAGGACGGCAGGTAGGTATCAAATCTGTTGATGTTTCTTTGAGCAAGGCACTTAACCCTATTTGCTCTGGATAAGTGTGTCTGCTAAATGGCTGAAATGTAAATGAATACTAGGTGCAGGTTTAGATGGTGGTGCAATTTAAGGTTTTCCCTTTATTTTTTGTTTCGTCACAATGTGGAATGCAAATTCCGAACTGAGAAAGGCAGCAATACGCCTAAAAGCGTCTAGTCTACCGGAAATTCACAAGAAGAAGTCTGTCACTGACGTCAGTGCAGGACTAGGTTGCGCCATTTTGAAAGTAGGAGCAGGGAGAGGGAAATTTTGCTAGCAAGCAGCCAGCTAAACCAGAAGCGTTGCAAAGTGTTCCAAGGGAGCATTGCTGATTGTCAAAGTACTGCTAAGCAAGATAAGTGACATGAGAAGTTGAAGAATAGTAGGGGAAAACAGCCACACACTCTATAGCTTTACGATTCCCCTGCACTCAGCGAGATTCTCCTTGTACACACCCTAGCACGGCAAAGTGGAAAGATAAGCAAGGGCCCCAAGCAAGCCCTCCTCGACAGAGATTCCCTCTCACCACCATGGCAGGTAAAGTTAACTAGCAGGCTACTGTCGTTAGCTAGCTATGATGCATGAATAGAATGGTCAAGTTAATCGCACATAAATTCTACAAATTGTTTTGATGTAACGTTAGATTGTCAGCTTTCTTGCCATTTGGAGAGAAACTAGCTAAGGTTAGCGTACTACGAGTTGGGAGTGTAAACGTTACTCTGCATGTGTTGTCCAGCTTTAGCGGATGCTTCGGCTAAGTTAGCTAGTTAGCTAACTGCACCGCCATCAACAACATTAGTTAGCTACCGTAATGTTAACTAACTTTGCTAGTTATCACTTCCACTCTGTATTGAAGCTAACTTTACCAAGCAATGATTTCTATAAGTTGCTCAATAGTTGTCTTCTCTTGATTATGTTTTATGGAAAGTAGCTACAGTATTCAGGAGATTATAAGCAAAGCATGCTGATCTAGAAGATTCATATTTATCTTTGACATCAGAGCCATTACGATGCAGCTTGATTTTTAAAGCATTGCTCTGTTTGTGGGGTTCCAGGAGCTGGCGGCGGAGGCAATGATGTGCAGTGGTGCTTTTCTCAAGTCAAAGGAGCGATTGATGACGATGTGGCTGAAGGTAAGAGACTGATGATTCGGACGTCTCTAGACTGCTAGCTAGCTAGTTGATGTAGGGTGCAGTAAGCATTGTTCAGACTAACAATCACAGTCACTGACTCACTTTAACTTCTCCTCATAAAACATAATATACCGTAAAACTTCAATTAATAATAGCCTGGGTGTTTAAAGCGTCTTTTTGAGCCATGTGTCTATTAATGCACACAGATCTGGCTCATTTGCACAGTTAGTTGATTGTTTAATTCCAGCGTTCACTTCAAGCATTTTAATCAATGCATTCATTTCCTGCACTGTGTTATCATTTACACATTGTGTCACGTTTCTTTTGTCTTAGTATGCCTCTATTTCGAAGTTGTTGACTGTTTTTGTGTTTGCCAGTTAGCTAGCAGTTCTCAGCTGTTATCAGCCAATGGCTAGCCGTTTTTTACTGGCGATAAAAACGGATGATTGCCATAATTTTTTCAAGTCATTATTGAATTATTTTAGGTAACACATCAAACATTAAACCTTGTAAACTATTCATGGAAATTCATGATAACCTCATAAACAATTAATTTAGAATTGTTTATTTGAAACAGGTGTTTATTTGCTAAAATGTGTGCCGTTGCCTGGCTATTAAAAGGGACAGGTGGCTATTTGAGACTCAGTTTAATTGAAGTTTTAAGGTACCCACAAAACATGTCAAATAATAAAGGGGCATGGCACTTTTGTGATCAGATGTGTGGTGCTAGTGATGATGCATAATTGATTGTCTGGAAATTGTCTGTGACCCAAATGGAAAGGTAAGATGATGTTGGGTGATTCTCATGAAGGAGCTATAGTCTGTCATGACATGCAGTTTTGGTCTGTAGCCTACTTCATCTCATGATGTAGGCAAATAAAGCATTGGTAAAGAGCCAATGGTAACTGTTGTACTTTTCCACTTAAACTCATTAAGATGCTGGGACCACCATGACACTTTTGCTTTTTAATTTGAGAGCTAGTAGCCTAATTGGGTTTCTAGGCTGCATAGACGGTGTTCTTAGTTGCACATAAGATATAGGGAAAGGTATAAGGACTATTGGGTGCCTTTGGCTCACCTCCTCCGTTGAAGTGTATGAATGGCTAGGAGCCGAATATGCTTGATCATGTGTGCACATTACAAGGTTCTGTTTACAGTACAAGCTTTGCCTTATAAGAAGCGTAACAAAGCAGAGTAGGTCAGGATCTGTGTATGTCTGTAGCTAGATTTCCATCCAATTGGCGACAAATTTTCATGTGAATATGAAAAAATCTGCATAAAAACAATATGCGCATTTTCCCACCAGAGATGTTTCCATCAAATGTACTTGTTGTGGATAAAAGGCTCTGCGTGATGATGTAGTGAACATAAATATAACTTTTAGGGTTAAATTCCCATGTACCTAATTTAAAACAACAAGTTAAATGGGTTTCCATTGCATTTTCAACTCTACTGATGGTTTTGTCACAATTTTTTTTGCATTAAATATCAAATGTGCCCACTCTGGCCTTGGCACGTGCGCTCTAGCCAACAGCTCGCAGATACAGTACAGGTTTAGCCTAAATGATGAGATTATTATGGACAAAAGAGCAACAGTATTTTTATTTGTCAAACGGCAGCCAAGCATTGATCCTCGTGTCACCAGAATAAAACCCTCAATATTTATTGTAAAGGAGCATCAAGCTCATCACCGTGTACTTTCACCACCCTGTGAAGTTCATAATTTATTTCATCTGTAGCCTAATAAACTGCATGCTTTTCCAAGTCGTATTGGGAGGACCACACAATATATCATCACGTGACTAAAAGTTTACTTCGATATGATAGTTATTATATCAACATTTGCGCATAAATGTTTCTACCACCACTTCTTGCATAATTAATTTTACCGACACAAAAATATCCCACCTTGTCTAGCGTACTTTGTTTTGTCAACATTTGGAACGTTTACTGACATTTGCAGTTTCCATCAGGCCTGTCATTACATTTTTAACCGACATGTACTTTACTCACATAAAAAGGTTGGATGGAAACCTAGTTACTGTGTGCCTGGCCCTTTTTTAAGTTAATCTGAACAGACTTTCAGACATGCAAAAGGATGCAAGACTCATACAGTGACAATGTGGGATATGCAAGAGTTTTCATGCTGCTGCAAATGATAGTTTCTTTCTGCTTGTTTCCTTTCCCCTTTGTCTGTTCCTATTGGAACTGTGGGGAGGCAGTGTGTGGCTGTGGCAGGAGCTGAGTCAAGCACTTCTCCATAGAACTCCTATTATGTTGGTGATAGCACTACCCTACACTCAGGCTTGTGCCAACCTCAGTCATAAGGGAGAGATTGTTGAGTTGAGCTAAAGGCAGCGGGATGAGAATTCTATGGAAGTGGTTAGCTGCAGATGCTACGTTTGTTTTACATTTTCCCTCTGGGGTGGTTAAGTAGGCCTATATCTTGCTTTCCACAGCTTCACAAAATCAGATGTAGGCTAGTAGTACTATGCTAAGTAGTGAAATCAGTGCACCACTGTAGGGCGCTAGATGCATTGCAAAATGGATAGTTACCCCCCAAAACATTGCAAATGTTGATACATCTTGCAATAAGCAATTTAACATACTAATTGTCATGTTATTTGTGACAGCTGACATCATATCCACTGTGGAATTCAATCACTCTGGGGAGCTACTAGCCACTGGGGACAAGGGGGGCCGCGTTGTCATCTTTCAGCAGGAGCTAGAGGTAAGTGAAGGTTCCTGCTCAACACAGTCCACTAAAATCAATTACTTGACAGAATCTTGTCTCAGTAGTACATTTATTTTTTACATGATTGGAATCAGAATCTGTTATGTAATTGAGCAGAGCAAGAACCAGCCACAATGCCGTGGAGAGTACAATGTTTACAGCACCTTCCAGAGCCACGAGCCTGAGTTCGACTACCTGAAGAGCCTTGAGATTGAGGAGAAGATCAACAAGATCCGGTGGCTGCCTCAGAAGAACGCTGCACAGTTCCTCTTGTCCACAAATGGTCAGTAGAGCAGTGTGTGCATGTAGCCTTACCCTCCCCAGCCCTTTCCTCTGTTGAAGATGGGGAAAACTCTAGATAAGCTGTTCATTACATTGACTCATTTGTATGTTTTGAATAGGAGAGGGAGCAACATAAATATATTGCTGGTGCATAAGCAGTGTGACATACATGTGTGTTGTCTTGCAGATAAAACTATAAAGCTGTGGAAAATCAGTGAACGGGACAAGCGACCAGAGGGGTACAACCTGAAGGAAGAGGATGGGCGCTACAGAGACCCCACTACCGTCACAACACTACGGGTGTGTAGACCTTCACGCACCCACTACCTATACCCTCCACACTCAGAGACCCCAACACTGACACAACACTAAGTGTGTGTAGACTCATCCTATATACCTAATCCTATACACACACAACTCATACTACAGAACCTGCTAAATCTCCTCCTCTTCACCATAGGTCCCAGTGTTTCAGCCCATGGACCTGATGGTGGAGGCCAGCCCCAGGCGAGTGTTTTCTAACGCACACACCTACCACATCAACTCCATCTCAGTCAACAGCGACTGTGAGACCTACCTGTCTGCCGATGACCTTCGCATCAACCTCTGGAACCTGGAGATCACTGACCGCAGCTTTAGTATCCTCTGTTTGGTCCCCATCACTGTTCCTTTCAGTCTTTCTGATGAAGGTGATCTTGATCCGTCTCGATTTCATGCTGTCAGATTTTTTTAATTCTACATTGAGTTTGTCTTGGATAGCACTGAAACCAATTTGACTGAGACAGCACAATTCAAGTAATTTGTGGGTCAGGGTAGTTAAGGAGCCCCCTTATTTGTGGTGGTGTCAGAGCTGTTATGTTTGCCCTTGACCTCACTGACCTCCTCAGACATTGTGGACATCAAGCCAGCCAACATGGAGGAGCTGACAGAGGTGATTACAGCAGCAGAGTTCCATCCTAACCAGTGCAACACCTTTGTCTACAGCAGCAGCAAGGGCACCATCCGCCTCTGTGACATGAGAGCATCAGCTCTCTGTGACCAGCACTCCAAACGTAAGTGGCATGTGACAGTGGAGTCCATGATTTTAGTTTCAGACAGAATGCTGTGCCCTGTGGAGACGACCAGGTAAAGTGACTAAAATGGCATATTGATTAAAATGACTACATGTACCCAGTTTTTCGGAGACAGATTAAAAGTACTGAAAAGCCCAGCAATTTCAGAGACCTTGGAAGCAGATGTTTCAAGAGTCCATTCCTGTCATTGATTACTCCAATGAACTGACTAAGCGAGCACACTTCTCCTTGTCTCATTCAGTGTTTGAAGAGCCTGAGGATCCAAGCAACCGCTCATTCTTCTCTGAGATTATCTCCTCCATATCTGATGTCAAGTTCAGCCACAGTGGGCGCTACATGATGACCCGGGACTACCTATCCGTCAAAATCTGGGACCTCAACATGGAGTCCCGTCCAGTAGAGACTTATCAGGTCAGCTGGTGTCTGTGTGGTGGGAGATAGTGACATCATGGATGTTGCATCCAAAATTATATTTGCTTGTCCAATCTCTAAACTTTAGTTTGATACATAAATCCTCCACTAGGGGGAGATATTGTGTATAAATGTGTCCTTTACAAATGTGCACCTCAAGACACTCAAGAAGAAGGCCTGATTTCATTATTACTGAAACAGGATACAAGTGGAAAATATAAAGATCCAGTCCATTAAAAAAATTGGCGGCCCCTTACACGTCAGTGTTGTGATGCAAAAATTATAGCAAAAATGTATAGCGCATAGAATTAAAAAGGTATTGTCGGACATTATTCATTCTAATCAGACAGGTTTTTTACATGGGCGATACGTTGGAGATAATATAAGGCAAGTACTGGAAACAATAGAACACTATGAAAAATCTGGGAAGCCAGGCCTACTATTCATAGCAGACTTCGAAAAGGCATTTGATAAAGTACGACTGGGGTTTATATATAAATGCCTGGAGCATTTCAATTTTGGAGAATCTCTTATAAATTGGGTTAAAATCATGTATAGTAAAATAGTAAATAATGGCTGTTTCTCAGAACGTTTTAAACTGTCAAGAGGAGTGAAACAAGGTTGTCCACTATCAGCATATCTATTTATTATTGCCATCGAGATGTTAGCTATTAAAATCAGATCCAACAATAATATCAAGGGATTAGAAATCCAGGGCTTAAAAACAAAGGTGTCATTGTACACTGATGATTCATGTTTTCTTTTTAAATCCACAACTTGAATCCCTCCACAGCCTCATAGAGGATCTAGATACATTTTCTAACCTCTCTGGATTACAACCAAATTATGATAAATGTACTATATTACGTATTGGATCACTAAAACAAACAAATAAATTTTTACATTACCATGTAGTTTACCAATAAAATGGTCTGATGATGATGTGGATATACTCGGAATACATACAGTGGGGAAAAAAAGTATTTAGTCAGCCACCAATTGTGTAAGTTCTCCCACTTAAAAAGATGAGAGGCCTGTAATTTTCATCATAGGTACACGTCAACTATGACAGACAAATTGAGAAAAAAAAATCCAGAAAATCACATTGTAGGATTTTTAATGAATTTATTTGCAAATTTTGGTGGAAAATAAGTATTTGGTCACCTACAAACAAGCAAGATTTCTGGCTCTCACAGACCTGTAACTTCTTGTTTAAGAGGCTCCTCTGTCCTCCACTCGTTACCTGTATTAATGGCACCTGTTTGAACTTGCTATCAGTATAAAAGACACCTGTCCACAACCTCAAACAGTCACACTCCAAACTCCACTATGGCCAAGACCAAAGAGCTGTCAAAGGACACCAGAAACAAAATTGTAGACCTGCACCTGGCTGGGAAGACTAAATCTGCAATAGGTAAGCAGCTTGGTTTGAAGAAATCAACTGTGGGAGCAATTATTAGGAAATGGAAGACATACAAGACCACTGATAATCTCCCTCGATCTGGGGCTCCACGCAAGATCTCACCCTGTGGGGTCAAAATGATCACAAGAACGGTGAGCAAAAATCCCAGAACCACACGGGGGGACCTAGTGAATGACCTGCAGATAGCTGGGACCAAAGTAACAAAGCCTACCATCAGTAATACACTACGCCGCCAGGGACTCAAATCCTGCAGTGCCAGACGTGTCCCCCTGCTTAAGCCAGTACATGTCCAGGCCCGTCTGAAGTTTGCTAGAGTGCATTTGGATGATCCAGAAGAGGATTGGGAGAATGTCATATGGTCAGATGAAACCAAAATATAACTTTTTGGTAAAAACTCAACTCGTCGTGTTTGGAGGACAAAGAATGCTGAGTTGCATCCAAAGAACACCATACCTACTGTAAAGCATGGGGGTGGAAACATCATGCTTTGGGGCTGTTTTTCTGCAAAGGGACCAGGACGACTGATCCGTGTAAAGGAAAGAATGAATGGGGCCATGTATCGTGAGATTTTGAGTGAAAACCTCCTTCCATCAGCAAGGGCATTGAAGATGAAACGTGGCTGGGTCTTTCAGCATGACAATGATCCCAAACACACCGCCCGGGCAACGAAGGAGTGGCTTCGTAAGAAGCATTTCAAGGTCCTGGAGTGGCCTAGCCAGTCTCCAGATCTCAACCCCATAGAAAATCTTTGGAGGGAGTTGAAAGTCCGTGTTGCCCAGCGACAGCCCCAAAACATCACTGCTCTAGAGGAGATCTGCATGGAGGAATGGGCCAAAATACCAGCAACAGTGTGTGCAAACCTTGTGAAGACTTACAGAAAACATTTGACCTGTGTCATTGCCAACAAAGGGTATATAACAAAGTATTGAGAAACTTTTGTTATTGACCAAATACTTATTTTCCACCATAATTTGCAAATAAATTCATTAAAAATCCTACAATGTGATTTTTCTGGAAAAAAATGTCCTCATTTTGTCTGTCATAGTTGACGTGTACCTATGATGAAAATTACAGGCCTCTCTCATCTTTTTAAGTGGGAGAACTTGCAAAATTGGTGGCTGACTAAATACTTGTTTCCCCCACTGTATCCCAAATGAAATAAATGATCTCACTCCAAAAATGTTTAATAGAAAGTTAGCAAAAATAGATAAGATCTTGCTACCATGGAAAGGTAAGTACCTGACAATTTGTGGAAAAATCACACTGATTAACTCTTTAGTATTATCCCAGTTTACCTATTTGCTTATGGTCTTGCAACGCCTAGCGAACAGTTTTTGAAATTATATGAGAGAAAAATATTCAATTTTATTTGGAACGGCAAGCCAGACAAAATTAAACGGGCCTATTTATATAATGAATATGAATTAGGACAGAAATTATTAAATATTAAAGCATTAGACCTATCACTAAAAGCTTCAGTCATACAAAAGTTATACTTAAATCCAAACTGGTTCTCTAGCAAATTAGTAAGATTGTCTCACCCAATGTTCAAGAAGGGACTTTTTCCCTTTATTCAGATTACAACCCCTCACTTTCAGGTATTTGAAAAGGAAATAATCTCCTAAATATCACTATTTCTAAAACAAGCCATAGAAAGTTGTTTGCAATTTCAATTTAATCCTCCAGAAATGACAGAACAAATATTGCAACAAATATTGTGGTTAAACACAAATATACTAATTGATGATAAACCGTTCTTTTTTGAGAATGTTTAAAAAAGGTATAATCTTCGTAAACAATATTATCGATAGGAATGGTGGAGTTATGTCGCACATGCAGCTAACAAAAACATATGGAAATGTCTGCTCTACCCAAAATTACAACTAAATAATTGCAGCATTACCGCAAAAATGGAAGAGGAAAGTGGAAGGAGGAAAAAGGAAGGAACTTGTCTGTCGGCCTTGCATTAAAGAACATAATTGGTTAAAGAAAATTGTGATAAATTAAAAAGTTTACCAGTTTCATTTAAGGACCAAAAGATTGACAGCCGTCCCATATAGATTGCAAAATAGTTGGGAAGAGATTTGACGTACCGATTCCATGGCATAGTGTTTATGAACTGATACGCAAAACGACGCCGGATTCAAAACTTAGTTTTTCAATTTAAATTATTATATACAATTCTTGCTACCAATAGAATGTTATTTGTATGGGGGATACAATCTTCCCAGCTCTGCAGATTTGGCTGTGAAGAGACAGAATCATTAGATCATTTGTTTTGGTACTGTCCATTTGTAGCTTGTTTCTGGACAGAGGTCCAAGAATGACTGAAGGATTGCAATATTTGCATGGAGCTGACCCTGCAGATAGCACTACTGGGTGATCTGAAAAGTCATAGTCAACTGATCAATAAAATAATAATACTTTTAGCAAAGATGTTTATTTTCAATTCACAAACTGTAGAAACAATGAGAATAGAAAGGTTGAGAACTTTTATAAAACATCACAGTACAGTTGAAAAATATATGGCAAATAGAAATCCAATATGGATGGTGTTAAGAGATAGATGGGAGGTGTTGAATGGAGCTGAAGGATGGG
Source organism: Coregonus lavaretus (assembly GCF_964263955.1). NCBI lineage: Eukaryota > Metazoa > Chordata > Actinopteri > Salmoniformes > Salmonidae > Coregonus > Coregonus lavaretus. The sequence goes on along the minus strand of NC_140001.1, from coordinate 24,268,984 downwards.
ACTAATAACAACAAGATAACTAGTGTAAGACATGCTGTGTCCATAATAAGTATATAGGTTATATATTGTGAGCTTTTGTGAAAGAGCACAGTTAGAAAGATATGGCATATAGAAGCATACCAGATGGACATCATGAAAATGATTGGAGGAAGTTCAGGAGTAAAAACAAACAAAATATAATTAGTGACTGTGTCCATAAAATGTATATAGTATGTATAAGCATGAAGTAGAGGCCTAAAGCGTTGTTGTTCACTAGTTTACTCCAATTAGGGAGAGGATGGTGTGGTTGGAAAGTAATAAAGGAGAATATATTTTTAAAGGATATGTATGTATGTATGTATGTATGTATGTATGTATGTATGTATGTATGTATGTATGTATGTATGTATGTATGTATGTATGTATGTATGTATGTATATACAGTGGGGAGAACAAGTATTTGATACACTGCCGATTTTGCAGGTTTTCCTACTTACAAAGCATGTAGAGGTCTGTAATTTCCAGAAAATCACATTGTATGATTTTTAAGTAATTAATTTGCATTTTATTGCATGACATAAGTATTTGATCACCTACCAACCAGTAAGAATTCCGGCTCTCACAGACCTGTTAGTTTTTCTTTAAGAAGCCCTCCTGTTCTCCACTCATTACTTGTATTAACTGCACCTATTTGAACTCGTTACCTGTATAAAAGACACCTGTCCACACACTCAATCAAACAGACTCCAACCTCTCCACAATGGCCAAGACCAGAGAGCTGTGTAAGGACATCAGTGATAAAATTGTAGACCTGCACAAGGCTGGGATGGGCTACAGGACAATAGGCAAGCAGCTTGGTGAGAAGGCAACAACTGTTGGCGCAATTATTAGAAAATGGAAGAAGTTGAAGATGACGGTCAATCACCCTCGGTCTGGGGCTCCATACAAGATCTCACCTTGTGGGGCATCAATGATCATGAGGAAGGTGAGGGATCAGCCCAGAACTACACGGCAGGACCTGGTCAATGACCTGAAGAGAGCTGGGACCACAGTCTCAAAGAAAACCATTAGTAACACACTACGCCGTCATGGATTAAAATCCTGCAGCGCACGCAAGGTCCCCCTGCTCAAGCCAGTGCATGTCCAGGCCCGTCTGAAGTTTGCCAATGACCATCTGGATGATCCAGAGGAGGAATGGGAGAATTTCATGTGGTCTGAAGAGACAAAAATAGAGCTTTTTGGTCTAAACTCAACCCGCCGTGTTTGGAGGAAGAAGAAGGATGAGTACAACCACAAGAACACCATCCCAACCGTGAAGCATGGAGGTGGAAACATCATTCTTTGGGGATGCTTTTCTGCAAAGGGGACAGGACGACTGCACCGTATTGAGGGGAGGATGGATGGGGCCATGTATCGCGAGATCTTGGCCAACAACCTCCTTCCCTCAGTAAGAGCATTGAAGATGGGTCGTGGCTGGGTCTTCCAACATGACAACGACCCAAACACACAGCCAGGGCAACTAAGGAGTGGCTCCGTAAGAAGCATCTCAAGGTCCTGGAGTGGCCTAGCCAGTCTCCAGACCTGAACCCAATAGAAAATCTTTGGAGGGAGCTGAAAGTCCGTATTGCCCAGCGACAGCCCCGAAACCTGAAGGATCTGGAGAAGGTCTGTATGGAGGAGTGGGCCAAAATCCCTGCTGCAGTGTGTGCAAACCTGGTCAAGACCTACAGGAAACGTATGATCTCTGTAATTGCAAACAAAGGTTTCTGTACCAAATATTAAGTTTTGCTTCTCTGATGTATCAAATACTTATGTCATGCAATAAAATGCAAATTAATTACTTAAAAATCATACAATGTGATTTTCTGGATTTCTGTTTTAGATTCCGTCTCTCACAGTTGAAGTGTACCTATGATAAAAAATTACAGACCTCTACATGCTTTGTAAGTAGGAAAACCTGCAAAATCTGCAGTGTATCAAATACTTGTTCTCCCCACTGTATATGCGAGAGGAAAAAAAAACAAAAAAACATATGGGGGATTGGAAGTGATGCAGACAATTACATTGATGGAAGTTACAATCTATCTGCAATATTAAAGCTGATCTATTTTTATAATGTTCACCTGTCCTGTATTGGCCCCTGTTGTATTTCACTGTTTTCAAGCAAGGATACAATTGCTTGATTGTTGTATAATTTGTTGTAATTTGAAGGTATGCATATATTAGACTGAACCAATATATTTTTTTTTTGCAAATATAATGTACTTTTTTCAGTGTCTTGATTTAACTATAATTTTCCTCCCAACAGGTTCATGAATACCTCAGGAGTAAACTGTGCTCACTCTATGAGAACGACTGCATCTTTGATAAGTTTGAGTGCTGCTGGAATGGAAACGACAGGTGAGAGTCAAGTTTAGCATTAGATTTAGCATCAAGTTTAGAATTCATGAATTATGAATAGCTGTCTGACATTGATCAGGAAGTTGATGCTGTATGATACATTAGATCAGGGATGGGCAACTCCAGTCCTCTGGGGCCGGAGTGGTGTCACAATTTCCCCCCCATCCCTAGCAAACACAGCTGATTTAAACAAATTACATTCTAAACTGAAGATCATGATTAGTTGTTTAAAGGAGTCCGGTGTGTTAGCTGGGGCAATCAATCAGGCCCCCGAGGACTGGAGTTGCCCATCCCTGCATTAGATCAATGTTTGACATTGAGAACACGTTAAAGACTCCTCAAAGTAATAGTTTTATTTATTTATAAGTTGTACATAGTAATTTTATGTTCCATTAGGCCTACAGAAGAAAGGCTGTAGCTACTGTAAGATACAGTACATGGGGATATCCCCTCATCTGAACTGAGTGGCACAGGCCTTATCAAAGGCTGCCTTTATCGCTGTCAAACAGAACTCAAGGCTCATCCTTGCATTTTCATGTCATCTGAATCCGCCTAGAGTTTGATAAACGGTATTGGCACTTGGATTGGAACCGGTGCTATGGTCAAACAGAACTCAAGGCTCATCCTTGCATTTTCATGTCATCTGAATCCGCCTAGAGTTTGATAAACGGTATTGGCACTTGGATTGGAACCGGTGCTATGGTCAGATTACATTAAAAAAAAATTTGTATTACTTGTTAAACGAAATCTATTTCTCTGAGCTATTGTATTAGTATAATATAATTTCCCATCTTATTTTTTGCATATCATATAGCTCAGTATTTGTATTTTATTTAATACAGTATTTTTGCTTATCTTTATCAAGGGTGCCAATAATGATGGACCTGACTTTACATGCCACAATACAGTTGAATTTTGTAAGGCTTAATATGCCTGAGATAAATGAACGTTTTGGTTTGATTCTGTGATCGAAAGACTCTGACGTGAAACCACTGTCAGTCTGCCACTACCCCTGTTTGATACCCAACCCTTGTCCTCCTCAGTGTTGTGATGACGGGCTCGTACAACAACTTCTTCAGGATGTTTGACCGAGGCTACCGGCAGGATGTGACCCTGGAGGCGTCTCGGGAGAGCAGTAAGCCTCGCTCTGTGCTCAAGCCCCGCAAGGTGTGCACAGGTGGGAAGCGCAAGAAGGACGAGATCAGTGTAGACAGCCTGGACTTTAACAAGAAGATCCTCCACACGGCCTGGCACCCTCAGGACAACATCATCGCAGTGGCCACCACTAACAACCTCTATATATTTCAGGACAAACTGTAACAAATATTCAATGAACCCTTCATATCCCAGATCCCACTTTAGCCCCACTATTCTAGTCCCCAAAACCTCAACTGGAGAAGTGCAGCATAACGCCTCTGTTTTGATGTCTTTCTTCATCTTATTTTCTGTTCAGGGGGCTCCAACAGTACCACACTTCTCCTGCCACATTGCAACTGTTGTCCACTACATCCCAAAGGGAACACTTTTATAACACTAGTCTTTGGGATATTGTTTATTTTGTTAATTTACTATGTTGCTCATTTAACGGTTTTGTATATACAAGCATTTTTTTTCTTTTGATAGGAAGTTATTTCAACTCGGTTCCCTCCCACCCCTTCATTGTTGACACAGATCACAACATTGCTATTCTTCACTGACCAAATTGGCAAGCTGTCAGCTCTCCATTTTTGTCCCAGGCCATTTGTCAAGTTGCCAAGTTTGATGTAGACACACACATACACACACAAAAGCTCAACACAGTTGGTGGGCTGGGTTGGGGTCTGGGGGTAATTTTGAGACGACTATGTAAAATATACAGTTAGCCAGTCTGAGACTACAGACAAGGGTTAACAGTCTGGTAAGCACAGTGCCCTTCTCCAGAGGTAACCTACAGTATGAAGCCGTTGCTTTTCCAAGTAAATGGTAGTGGGCAGAGGCGTTGCAGCCTAATCTCCCTCTTGCACTTAGAGTGCCACCATGTACAGCTCAGCACAGAGGCTCCAGTGCAGTTATTGCAGGAGAAAGACAGGCCTGCCTTGGCTGACCTGCATGACTTGTCAGTTTTTAAATGTGAGCGGCACCCATTTGAACCTCTGCTGCTAAGTTCCATGCATGCGTCTTGACTTATGCTTATGTTTCTTGTGAAATTTAAGTTTTCCCTCTGGATCAAGTTTTTTGTTTGTATGTTTTTTAATGATGTTTTGTACTTCAGATAAAGAATAATCACTATAATTAGTTTATTTTTGTATGAATTAAGAAGACAGAAATATTGATAACCTTTAACCCCCTCACACTACTTGGTGTAGTCTGATCACTGTTGTCTGTTAAGCTGTAGGTTTTTGACTGATCTGTGGACTGAAGGATTACTTGGACTGGTGATAGTTAATGTGACTTATTGTATGAGCATTGTGTTAAATTCAAGTGGGTTTAAAGATGGAGTGCATATGAATATGCCATTTAAGAAGGGCTTTATGCATGTTGAATGTCCAATAAGTATTTTCAGGTATGTGCCACTGCGGACTCATAGTGGTCATTAGTTTTTGTAATAGGGTTACTTTAACCGATATTGACTGGAATGGATTCGGGTGCTTCTGAGTTTATTAAGCTAGTTCATTTGCGCTAATTGTTTTAACTCCAGTGTGGATTTGTTTGTGTGTGCCATGGCTGTGTTTTCTAAACATTTGCACTGAGTAAAATATCATTTAATAATAAATAGGCCATTGTACGTATGGGAAAGGCATTATCTGTTCGCTTCAGTTTGACTGAAGAAATGCTCTTAACCGCGCGTTCACTGTGTCAGGTTTATTGACTAGACAGGGTTACTGACTTGAAATATTTTATGAAACACAATGTTCTCTCTCTTTGATTGTGCATAAGTTCTTTATGCAGGAAACAAACTCAACTGTTAAGTGAGGCATGTGTTCGTGGGTATCATTGGATGGAATTACTGGTTAATGTCAGCTCAGGGCATTGGAGACAGTATTTCAAATGTACGGTATTTCCAGCGTTTGTACTGTGTTTAGTTAATGTGGCATTCTTTGTTGATGATATTTTGGGAGGTAAATTATTTTTTGTTCTGGCTGCAGCACATGGCTATGCGAATACTTGATTGTGAGCCATTGGATCGTAATAAGTTAGCATTAAGCTTATCAATTGAGTCTCATTTACTAGTAATGCTACCAATAAGCACCATTGCAGACTGTCTGCAATAAAGGTCATTAGCTCTACTGGTTTTGTGAGGGTCACTTCCTCAAGACTCAGCGTATGTCCTTGTTGAATACTTTGATTTTCTTATGTTTGTTTTGTGGACAGTTTATAACGGCTGTCACTTATAATCGCTGTTGTGAAAATGTGTCATGACATGAGGAACAAGAGTAGCCTACTACTAGCCTAATGTTTAGTCATGGTTAAGATGTAAAATGCTCCATAGAAGAAGCAACACGTTATACCCCTAACCCCATACCACCATCACACTCTTGGCATCAGAACATCACGGCTCAGTTAAGGTACAAATGTAATTGTTGTCACAGATTGGCTCTGATATATATATATATATATAGCGACACCGGAACAAAATAAATGAATACTTCCCCCCACACACTCCTGTCTTCACAGCTCTTGTGCAAAGCCACCAAATGTCGTTCAGAAGGACCAAATTGCCTTTTTCATAGCAGAGGAAACAAGATAATCAAGTATGTTTCCTGAAGTGACTGGCAGCTTGTCAGGCAGGAGAATGCTCAGGGGAACTTAAATATAATGTATTCACAGGACTCACAACAGAATGCACTTTTTATTTTTGTGAATTTCTTTGATTTTGTATGTTTTGTTTGAGGGCTCTTGATAAAGATTGTGGGAAATTTTGGGTGATAAAAAAAAAATGAAAACAGGAGTTTTAAAGGTTCACAGTATAGGTATGTTTGCCTTTGTCAAATGGAATAAAATACAGTTTAGATTAATGAGTAATAAAGAATGAATACAATAATTGTGTAATACGTTTTTGACTTCTTTCAGACACATGAGATGCCTTGTATTTGAATGTCCCCATTATAATGTATAATGTTCTCCTACAGGAAAGTGTATTTTCATTACATACACAAGTAACATTTGAAAATAGAGAAAATAAAGCAAGAGATCAGAAAATTGAAATTCGAAATACAAGGAATATGCATCGCAAACATCTGTTTATTTGACTTATATTTTGCAAAACAAATTAAAGTTAGTAGTGAAATAATTTGGTGACGTCTCTCAGGTGGGCCAATCATATATGATACGCCTGCGTTCGCTTGGCAGTGTTGCCAATTTAGCGACTTTGTCGCTATATTTAGCGAGTATTCAGACCCCTCTAGCGACACATTTTCAAAAAAGCGACTAGCGACAAATCTAGTGACTTGAAAGCGCGTATCGTTCTTACTCTTCTCAACGAGCAGCGGGTGCTTTGTTACCCCTGTCCCAAAGCACTCACAGGCGGCCCAGTCTTCGCGCAGCAGTCCCTCCCAGCTGCAGTCAGAGTAGGAGATGTTCACCCCTCCGCGTCCAGACTGCAAATGAATCGCGCATGCGGGAAGCCGCCGCTGGCTGATTCCGCCCTGGCTTACATTCAGGGCGGGATGTAAATGTAAAACATTTTTAAAAAGAAGAAGACAGAAGAACGTTCATTTGTAGTTCTAAACATATTTAGGGAGTTTTTTACTCACTCCTACAGCGTCCATCACAATTACATACACATGGTCAATTATGCAAATTTTGCGATTACGTCATTAAGCGACTTTTAGGACAGCCAATAGCTACTTTTCTTACTGAGGAGTTGGCAACACTCTGCTTGCATGTCATGTTGACGAATACTAAAAACGGAGCTGGCAACATGTCCGCCACTGCTGCTGCTCAGCAAAACAATAACGAGGAGCCTGGCCTCAACGGTAAGTATCACCGTGAACCTTTTAGAACAATCAAGAGTTTTGAATACGTGTGCAACAAATGTGCTTGCTTTTCGTGGTAAGTGTTTATAGCAAAAGGATATCGCAAAAGTTGACTCTAGGTTGGAATTTCATCAGCTTCCACAGAGCGGGGAGGAGGGCTTAATATTAATTAAACGTCACCCTTATTGCTCCAATGGATTTACTTTGAATATTTGAGTGACAGGATTTCAACCAACCATGGATGGATACCACTAAACGCTAGTTTGCCTTGAGGCGGGTTTAACCCTAATCAAAACATGTCTGAAAATTAGAAATGAAAATAAATTAAATGTGTCGAATCCGAGCCAATGCCCCGTTTTTATGTCGTAAAATCTGTTTACTTAACTCCAGCTATTCATAAGCATTTATGGTTTGTTACATTTTGCCTGCATTCAATGCATTGTCGATTTTCTGAATCCACAACAAAGGCGAACGGAATGCTTCAGAAATGCATGTCTGCTGTGGAACGCACTCACTAGACAATGTTTTTGCCATGCGAAACATACATTTCTAGACGTTTGCATACAACATTTCTAGATATGTGCGTTTTCCTGCAGAGAACATTTGCATATATAATTATTTGAAAATTCCAGAGGTGGGACCAAGTCGCTGTTATTCGAGTCACAAACAAGTCAGAAGTCGAGTACCAATTAGAACGGTTCGAATCAAGTACAAGTCGTGCATTCTAAGAGCAAGTCCATTTGAGTAAAAAAAACATTTATATTCTCAAGTCAATAAAAAATAATCTATACAAGCAATGACTTGTTCAACTACAAATCTCTGTCTATTTGAGTCTACCATACAGCCATTTTCATTATTCTGTCTACAACACATTTTTGATTGTTGTTAATTTTAACATTCAAATGCAAGCTTCATAAGTAAACGATACATTTCAAGCAATTTTGACATAACAAAAGACCAGTAGGCCTATGCTAGTAATTGTTTCTTGATGCCCCATAGCTCGTGAGTTTGCAAGGTAAATTGTTAATATTCTTGATCACCAAACAATTTTTGGAGCTACATATTAATTTATGGCAATCCTCTCTCCCTACAATTTGATGTTTACGCTGCACCCATTTACATTTTAGTCATTTAGCAGACGCTCTTATCCAGAGCGACTTACAAGTGAGTGCATACATTATTTATTTTTTCATACTGGCCCCCCGTGGGAATCGAACCCACAACCCTGGCGTTGCAATCGCCATGCTCTACCAACTGAGCTACATCCCTGCCGGCCATTCCCTCCCCTACCCTGGACGACGCTGGACCAATTGTGCGCCGCCCCATGGGTCTCCTGGTCGTGGCCGGCTACAACAGAGCCTTGATTCAAACCAGGATCTCTAGTGGCACAGCTAGCACTGCGATGCAGTGCCTTAGACCACTGCGCCAATCGGGAGGACAAAACCCGATCCTATTGCTGCATCTCTTGAGAAAATGTGAATGTGTGTGTAATGTATTATCTTTGACACTTATGCAACCAGTATTTCAACTTCATAAAATATGCACCCAATACGAACTGAAGTTTTATCAGAAACGTCTTTCTCAGCTTTTAATTTCCTTAAAACCAGTCAAACTGATGACATTTGCACAGGACCAATTTCTTTTGGTTCTGAAGCACAGATAAGATGTTTTTAAAACAAGAGTTTGGTGCATTGCCGTAGGCCTATTATGTTAGTGACCAGGTTGAATTAGCAAAGGTATAAATATAAAATACAAATGGTGGGCTACACTCGCAACTCCCCTCAAAACCTTCTCACTGCGCTAGCCTACCCGATCTGTGTTGATTGACATTTTGCTGCTCCAATTAGAGGGCCAAGTGTGCGTTTCACTAGCTAATCCTTTTTCTTTTTTTTCTTTTTTTTTTTGCAAGTGCGATACTGTCTCTGGCTGCGTGGAGAGTAATTCACAGAGATTCTGTGCCACAAAATAAGTGACAAAACATTATAAAACCTGGACAGAATTTCAAGTCATCAGTCTCCAGTCAAAGTAGAGTCCGGAGTCTTAAGGCTCCAAGTCAAGTCTCAAGTTATTTTATTTTCTATCAAGTCGAGTCTCAAGTCATCAAATTTGTGACTTGAGTCCACACCTCTGTCTAGGCCTATCAATTGCCCATAATACTCAGTGATAAGCTACTGAGTAACATCATACCGGTATCCATACTTTCTCATAATAAGATTGATACTAGATAGACCGCTGCGCCACTTGAGACATTAAGTAGCCTAAGGCACTGCATCTCAGTGCTTGAGGCGTCACTACAGACCCCCTAGTTTGATTCCAGGCTGTATCACAACCGGCCGTGATTGGGAGTCCCATAGGGCGGCGCACAATTGGCCCAGCATCGTCCGGGTTTGGCCGGTGTAGGCCGTCATTGTAAATAAGAATTTGTTCTTAACTGACATGCCTAGTTAAATAAATGTAAAATAAAAAAAATCTAATCAGTAATACAAATATTATAATTTTTTCAGTAGGGGTGGGAAATCAATGTTTGGGTAGGAACTGTCAAAAGTTAACCTTGCAGATAAAGCAATAGGCATATTGCCTACTTCCACCCCCAATGACCATTACTGTATGCTGAACAGTCTTAATATTAATATGACCATCAGATGCAGTCTCAACTGCCCACACAGTCCACGTTGGAGGAAAAAGCACAAGATTAAGATGGTATAGGTTTGTATTATCGGTGACCTTGTATAGTACTTTGTTCCTTTCTGGCCCTTTATACAGTATGGAGATGCAGAGTGGGTTTCTAGTAGAATGCACAGGGAAAGTCCTAGAAGAGGTTTAGTTAGTTGAATGTTGCTCAGGTGTAACTGGCTAAATAGTCAGGCCCTGGGTTCGATGGCCCTGGATTCAATTGCATAACTCCCCTCCTGCCCGCGCATGGGAGCAGTCTGGATTCCATTCAGGTAGCCTGCTGTGAGAGGCAGTAGCACTATCATTATGAAATGAAGGCTATCATCTGGACAGTGTGTTTATTTATAGAGAAGCAAACAGATAATGATAATGATGAATGATGTATAAGAGGCATACTACTATTCCAGATAATGGATAGACATAACATCTCTATGCTAGGTCTACATTTGATAGAATATGCACATTATGTAAGGGCCTAGATTGGAAATGGAACCACATAACCTCACTGACACAGTGGCATTCAGGCCACCCCTACTAACCTTGTCCCCAGGCTCGAATTAGAGAGGGAGCTGGCTGGTGGATGAGATTACCCCATTACAAGTTCAATTGATGTCCCCAAGAGAGGAAGTCAGGAATGTTTTGCATAATAGGCGTGGGTGCTTGTTTATGACTGTGAGCAAAGACTGAGAGCATGCTTTGTTCCAGTTGTGGCTTAAAGCAGGCTAGACTTTGAGTCCATGGCCATTTTCTAAACTAAACTCTCCTGAAGTCTGCTACACTATATATACAAAATTATGTGGACACCCCTTCAAATGAGTGGATTTGGCTAAATCGTCTGTCCTCGGTTGCAACACTCACTACAGAGTTCCACACTGCCTCTGGGAGCAACGTCAGCACAATAACTGTTCGTCGGGAGCTTATGAAATTGGTTTCCATGGCCGAGCAGCCGCACACAAGCCTAAGATCACCATGCGCAATGCCAAACGTCAGCTGGAGTGGCGTGAAGCTCGCTGCTATTGGACTCTGGAGTAGTGGAAACGCGTTCTCTGGGGTGATGAATCACGCTTCACCATCTGGCAGTCCGAAGGACGAATCTGGGTTTGGCGGATGCCAGGAGAACGCTACCTGCCCGACTGCATAGTGCCAACTGTAAAGTTTGGCGAAGGCCCTTTCCTATTTCAGCATGACAATGCCCCCGTGCACAAAGCGAGGTCCATACAGAAATGGTTTGTCGAGATCAGTTTTTAAGAACATGACTGGCCTGCACAGAGCCCTGACCTCAACCCCATCGAACACCTTTGGGATGAATTGAAACGCCGACTGTGAGCCAGGCCTAATCGCCCAACATCAGTGCCCGACCTCACTAATGCTCTTGTGGCTGAATGGAAGCAAGTCCCCGCAGCAATGTTCCAACATCTAGTGTAAAGCCTTCCCAGAAGAGTGAAGGCTGTTATAGCAGCAAAGGGGGGACCAACTCCATATTAATGCGCATGATTTTGGAATTAGATGTTCGATGAGCAGGTGTCCACATACTTTTGGTCATGTAGTGTATGTTTGTTTTTGTTAATGAAGGCAATCATTCCAGTAACATGCACATGTAGCCTTAGGTGTACAACAATCCTCTTCTGGTGTCCTTGACATCTAAAACCCTTGCATGCATGTCTATTTTTAGTTTTACAAAATGAGTCTGCTTTCATGTATATGGAGTTGGGCCTAATCCTCGGCAGCCATCCACCAAGACTCTCCTTATTAACATGCACTGCTGTATGTTCCATACAGTGACTTCTTTACACATACTGTGAGTGGCTGAGTGCCAGACAAAGCACAGACATGTCTCATGCATCTGAGATAAAGGGTCTTAAATGGCAGAAGGGATGTATTCCTCTGCCAGGGACTCTCTGCTGTAGACCAACATGAAATGTAAATGTCTGGATCTCTGTTCGGGCTCAGTGAGTATTTTTGTGTCATGATTACTCCTCTCTTTGTTGACCGTGTAGCTAATTGCAAGGACTTACAGCAGCTATTTGGACTTTTCAAAAGTACCACTGCCTTCATTCTCCAGCTTGCTCATTTGAATCCCAATAGTAGCTGCAAGTTCTCTTTTCAAAATGCAATGTTTTTTGGTGACTGTGCAGTAAGCCATGCATCGAATTTGAGAACTTGTCACTGCATCTTTACCGTAGACTTATGTCACTATTATCAACATTTGTCCTAATACACACACTTCCTCTAAACCCCACTGCCGTTATTATGTTTTCAGGGTCATGGGTGGAGCTGGAGATGAATGGAAACAACGGGAACCAGGCCCTGCTGCCAAACTCCACCACACCCTCTCCTGCCCCTGGGAACGGGAATGAGGGGCAGAGTCAGGCCCCTCAGGCCCTGGAGGTGGTGCCAGAGGAGGTGGAGGAGAGTCTGACAGGGGTGCTGGAGCATGTGCCCTCATCCTCCTCTATCCACAATGGAGACATGGAGAAGATCCTGCTGGACGCCCAGCACGAGTCCAGCCAGAGCAGCTCCTCCTGCGACAGGTAGGAAGGGAGTGTCATGTTTTTGGTGTACTCCCTGAACTCTGTCCTCAATGTTGGGGTGTTTGTATAATTTGTGTGTTTATTTCCTTCTGTGTTGCGCCTCAGTCCTCACCGACCTCCCAGTCCGGATCAGGATGACGGCCAAATCACCTTTGATGTGGAGATGTCCAGTCGGAGAGGGAGTCAGGTACAACAACCTAGTCTGCCCTTATGTCTCTCTTCCTCCATCCATGCCCCTGTCTACACTGTTACAGTATAGGCCTACAGCACCTCTCTGTTCATGTGTGCTCTCTCTCTCCCCCCATCTGCAGTCAGAGGAGGAAGGCCCAGAGAAAGACAGAGAAGATGATATCCTGATGAACAAGGGTGCAGACTGGGTTGCAGATTGGTCCAGTCGGCCCGAAAACGTTCCACCCAAGTAAGGAGACACACTGCAGACACTAACACAGGAGTGGGCAAACTACGATCCGGCCTGCGAGCACATTCAATCCGGCCCGAGGGAGTTTTAAGTAAAAATGTAGAAATTATAATGGACCTAATATATTTTTTTAATAACTGCCCTTTTTCTTCCCCAGCAAATTGATTTTGTCAAACAAATCTGTGTGGCCCTTTCAAAATCCCAATGTGGCCCTCGAGCCAAAAAGATTTCACTCCCCTGCTCTAACACAAAAAAAACTGCTAACCTAAATCATAGCAAAAATAGACAACATAGTAAATTCCATATCTGCCCAGGCAGACGACGAATGTGTATAATACAAATGGCAATTTTCTGTGGGAACCCAATGCAATTTGTTTAAAAATGGTGAACATGTTCAGTGATGTATTTTTTTTGTAGGGAGTTCCACTTCCGGCACCCCAGACGCTCAGTATCCCTCAGCATGAGAAATAGTGGAGCCATGAAGAAAGGGGGTGTCTTCTCTGCTGACTTCCTCAAAGTCTTCATCCCTTCCTTACTCCTATCTCACATCCTTGCCCTCGGCATCGGGTGAGTGACTGTACCATCTTACACAACTAGCAAATCAAATGGTTATATGTGAGTATTTGTAGATTGTCTGCTGTTGAATCATTGTCATTAGTGCTGAGCGATTAAAAAAATATATTTAGCTGTAACACAGAATAAAACAATTAATAAAAGTCCCATGATGGTAGTGACTGCCCGTTACTGCTTATTACTTATTAACCATACTTTTTTCACATAACATATTTAAGTTGTGTATATTACATTTGTTTTATTTGATGACTTTATTATATAATTCCAAGTCATTTCATTTCTGTAGAGCTGCTGCATATGCTGTCTGACAAAATCACTATTTTGTATTTCTTAAATAAGGCATACTTTTATGACTGCTGAATACCAAACTATCAATCACTTAGATCATGGCTTTTCAGGTAGAGATACCTTTGCAAAGCAACAGCTGCTCTCTATATATCCCCTCACGATCGCGCATTCTTCTGCCTCTTCCATAGCAGGCATAAAAGAAACAGACCGAACAAGGTAGATAGATGGGCGGCAGGTAGCTTAGTGGGTAAGAGCGTTGTGCCAGTAACCGAAAGGTCGCTGGTTCTAATCCCTGAGCCGACTAGGTGAAAAATGTGTCGATGTGCCCTTAAGCAAGGCACTTAACCCTAGTTGCTCATGTAAGTCGCTCTGGATAAGAGCGTCTGCTAAATGACTAAAATGTAAATGTAATAGATGCACAATGGATTATGGTCATTGTAGTTGATTACCACGTTTTTATGCGCTAAACTATGTAGAATATTGGCCAGTTGGAAACTACAACTCCCTACTACATAAATCAGATCCATCCTGAACTGTGTGAACTCTAGAGAAACTGTTCAATGTGTGCATTGAGCTCACAGAAAAAAACAGAATGAAATGGAATTAAAATAATTTAAACATCATCGCTCAATAAGTTATTTTAAAAACCAAAAAATAACCAAAATGTCAGTTAATCGCTCAGCACTGTCATGCTATACTTATTGTCTCCTTAGGGTCTACATTGGGAAGAGACTCACCACGCCTTCCACCAGCTCTTTCTAAACCCAGTGCCTGGAAGTTGCATCTAAATGATCCTATTGACTACTTGTTACAATGTCTTCATGTGCTATAATGCCCTCTTTTCCTCTGCATCCATTGTATGCCTCGCTATCTCCTTTCAACTGTTTTTTTCCCTTTAGTTATTTGTACCACTTTATCTTGACACTGACTCACCCCAGTAGCGTGCTTTTGGAGGGTTCATAATTCATACATTATTGTGAACCTTTTACCTTTTGACACAGATTGGCTTCGAACAGTAATGATTCTGAGTGTTGTACTTCCGAAATAAATTATTCTTAAAAAGCTGTTGATAACCTGTACTGCACAAACACTGAGGTGGCTGGTATTGGAGTGGCACAAGGCCTGAGGGTTTGGAATCTCTTAGATTTCTATATAGATGCCTTAGCTTAGACTGAGAGATTGTGCTTTGAGAAATGAAGAGTTTCTCTACTGTTCTCTACTCCAAGTCAGTCAGTTAATTTCATGGTGACTTGTACCTGAACCAAAATAAGCTACATATCTGCAGTACATCTTTCAATTGGCATTGAGAGTTGCAGTGACTGTGAATCAAGTGGTCCTGTTGTTCAGATTTTTTATTTTTATTACATGGAGTTTGGAATAATTTTCAGCCCAGACTTAGAAAATATAAATTCAGGAGAAGTTTGCTTGTATTCCAGCCTACTCTAGTTATACCTAATTTTTGTTATATTTAGTAGCCCCAAGTAATTTTCTCTAAAGGAGGTGGTCTCTTGGTGAAAGGGTGTGAATAGTGATTCTAGTAGCTACTGCAGGTTTCCATTGATTAACAGGAAAACATCCCAGCAGATAGTTATGCCAATGCAGAAAGAGTAGTAAATCTAAATGCTCTGTAGTACAGGGTGAAGTACTATAGTAGTAAAGGGAAAGTTTGAATGAAGACAATTTTTAATGTACAGTAGTTGATACAAATATACACAACCTGCCTGCTGTTTAGCAACTCAAATGTGTCTGCCACACATTCTTCCTTTTGTTTGTCATATCTTATTTATTTTCTCCATGCTGATTCTATAAACCTTTGAATTTAAGTTTTCCAGTGTTAACATGCCCTCAGTTTATACAGTGTATAGGTCCAGCCACCATACTGAGTAGGATGTATTGGTGGAATGATGTTATAACTGGCCACAAATGATTCAGTTTAGTTTGCTTTTGGTACACAAAATGACTACTGCATAATGCCAATTATAGATTTATTTTCATCTCAGTGCTTTCATTGTAAAGGTAACACGGACACTGATTTCTCAACTATTGGACAAGTTTAACTATAGGGTTAGACTAACACAAACAGTGACATGCCCTCCTATCTCCAGTCCTGATAAGTCACCTACCTGGTTTTGACATGATCCAATTTGAGGTTTTTCATAATCCTTATGGTGAACATTTTGTTTATGCATGAAATATGTTCAGCCATTCCCCATAGGCATACATTTTTATTTATTTCACCTTTATTTAACCAGGTAAGCCAGTTGAGAACAAGTTCTCATTTACAACTGCGACCTGGCCAAGATAAAGCAAAGCAGTGTGATTAAAAACAACAACACAGAGTTACATATGGTCTGCTTTATGGAAATGTAAGTAATGATTTTTGGATACATGTTTAACAATTAGGTACTGAAATTATTTTATGGAATCTGATAAGAAAATATTTTATGGAATCTGATAAAGGACCCTTTTTTGGCAAAAGTAAAAATGTTTTTTTGAAACAGTAAGTAATTATTCTCACATAGCGTGCAATAGGAACTCCTGGGAAAGTAACTATACAGAACCAGCACTCCGCTGCTTGGTTATTTAGGGTTTTGGATTTTTATCTTTAGGGGTAAGGGTGACTGGACAATAGGGATAGGTGTGATGACATGAGTAGGGTTCTTTTTCTTTCTGAGTGGGATTGTTTTTTTTGTGCCGCTTTTCTTGGTTTGTACCAACTCAAAGTAACTCCCATTGCATGCATGCCTTTAGCTTGTAATTGGCATTGATTAACTTATTATCATTCATGAGATGCCAAAGGCTGTCATAGCTTTCATAAAAATTGTCAAGTCCATCCTTGTATCTAAGGCAGAAGAAGTATGCGCATTATAATTGGTTTCATTTATTTTTTGATAATCCAAAATACAAGCTGAAAGATGCTTTGCTTGTTCCTTAAACATGTTTTGTTTGTGATATTGATTCTAGTAGCAAGAAGTTTCAACCTTGTAGTTTGATAGATTTTTATCAAATTGGAAAAACTGACATTAAATGAGAAATTAACTGCAATACTCTCAATGTGTTTTTGAATGGTGAAAATGAATATAACAGAAATGTATTGTAAAACAATAAACATTGTCAACAGAAGAGGAAGGTGGGTGATAGTTACGTGTCAAGTGCTCTGTATCTTGATGCATGAAAAGTACAAAGAATAGGCAGTGGCCTTTCACATGAATTGGCAGATGTTTATTGAACCTAGACAGCATGGACTGGGTAGATGTAACAGTACCTTCTCTCCATATTTTCAAACAGTGATGCACTAAATCAATAATAAGGTCAAATGGACCACTTTCCATTGTTCAGAATATCAGTGAAAGGTTATAGATTGTTATTGTTGCAAGCAAGGTTTATTGCTGTCATCTCTGACTTGAGACATTTGAACAATGTCAAGTCACCCCTTTTAACAAGTTACGGAGCAGTTCATGTTGAGGCTTAGAGGAAATATTGTGTATTAAGAGGTCTGTCCTCTTAGCCTCAGCATGCTGTCTCTAAATGAATACTTATCTTTAAGTCTGTGTATGCCGAAACACTGTTTTGTAAGGAACAGATCCCTCTTGGTTCATCCCAGTAATTCATGTTTCTATTATACTCCATGAGGGATGAATACCTCTTCGTAACCCATGGCAACAGAGGTGAGGTTTGGGGATTTCAGACATTTCTGAGGTTGAAAGAAGTGGTACAGTGCATTCGGAAAGTATTCAGACCCATTGACATTTTCCACATTTTGTTACGTTACAGCCTTATTCTAAAATTGATTAAATTGCCCCCCCCCCAATCTACACACAATACCCCATAATGACAAAGCAAAAACTGGTTTTTAGAATGTTTTGCACATTTATTAAAAATAGAAAACTGATCACATTTACATAAGTATTCAGACCCTTTACTCTGTACTTTGTTGAAAGCACCTTTGGCAGCGATTACAGCCTTGAGTCTTCTTGGGTATGATGCTACAAGCTTGGCACACCTGTGTTTGGGGAGTTTCTCCCATTCTCTGCAGATCCTTTCAAGCTCAGTCAGGTTGGATGGGGAGCGTCACTGCACAGCTATTTTCAGGTCTCTCCAGAGATGTTCGATCGTTTAAGTCCGGGCTCTCGCTGGGCCACTCAAGGACATTCAGAGACTTGTCCCGAAGCCATTCCTGCGTTGTCTTGGCTGTGTGCTTAGGGTCGTTGTCCTGTTGGAAGGTGAACCTTCACCCCAGTCTGAGGTCATGTGCGCTCTGGAGCAGGTTGTCATCAAGGATCTCTCTGTACTTTGCTCCGTTCATCTTTCCCTCGATCCTGACTGGTCTCCCAGTCCCTGCCGCTGAAAAACATCCCCACAGATTGATGCTGCCACCACCATGCTTCACCGTTCCAGGTTTCCTCCAGACATGACGCTTGGCATTCAGGTCAAAGAGTTCAGTCTTGGTTTCATCAGACCAGAGAATCTTGTTTCTCATGGTCTGAGAGTCCTTTAGGTGCCTTTTGGCAAACTCCAAGCGGGCTGTCATGTGCCTTTTACTGAGGAGTGGCTTCCGTCTGGCCACTCTACCATAAAGGCCTGATTGGTTGAGTGCTGCAGAGATGGTTGTCCTTCTGCAAGGTTCTCCCATCTCCACAGAAGAACTCTGGAGCTCTGTCAGAGTGACCATCGGGTTCTTGTTCACCTCCCTAACCAAGGCCCTTCTCCCCCGATTGCTCAGTTTGGCCGGCGGCCAGCTCTAGGAAGAGACTTGGTGGTTCCAAACTTCTTCAATTTAAGAATG
Source organism: Coregonus lavaretus (assembly GCF_964263955.1). Lineage (NCBI taxonomy): Eukaryota > Metazoa > Chordata > Actinopteri > Salmoniformes > Salmonidae > Coregonus > Coregonus lavaretus. The sequence continues at coordinate 24,250,381 of NC_140001.1, read as the reverse complement.
ATGGAGGCCAGTGTGTTCTTGGGGACCTTCAATGCTGCAGAAAGTTTTTGGTACCCTTGCACAGATCTGTGCCTCGACACAATCCTGTCTCGGAGCTCTACGGACAATTCCTTCGACGTCATGGCTTGGTTTTTGCTCTGACATGCACGGTCAACTGTGGGACCTTTATATAGATAGGTGTGTGCCTTTCCAAATCATGTCCAATCAATTGAATTTACCACAGGTGGACTCCAGTCAAGTTGTAGAAACATCTCAAGGATGATCAATGGAAACAGGATGGACCTGAGCTCAATTTCGAGTCATAGCAAAGGTGTTTTTATTTTAAAGAAATGTGCAAAAATGTCTAAAAACCTGTTTTTGCTTTGTCATAATGGGGTATTGTGTGTAGATTGAGGGGGGGAAAATAATTGTATCCTTTTTTGAATAAGGCTTTAACGTAAACATTTTTGGAAAAGGGAAGTGTCTGAAACTTTCCGAATGCACTGTATGTGTTGAAATCTCTGCTTGCATGGACAAACTGCTGCTTGGCCACATGGCTGTGCTATAGGAGTGAATGGCTTCCTTTCCTTGTGTCATTTTATTAGCAAGAAAGCAATCTAATTGCATTTCTTTAACATTAAACAAAAGATGCACAAAATACATCCCTGAATGAAGTAAATAATTAATTAATTCAACATGCACACCCGACTGACATTGTTTGATGAAAAATAACAGCATTTAATCCATAAGGCTTCCACATTATGTATATTACTAAATACACATAATTGGTTTCAATCATCAAAGGTGTAACAAATTTAAACCTGACAGTACCTTGTAGGTGGTATAGGGATATTAGTGTGTGGGCCTTTTCCTCATTACTCTCATTAGTCACCACTGATAGGTGAAAGGATAATTTCCACACCTACTCAGTCTACAGACTGGGATACAGTGGTTGTATTTGTAACAATTATTTGTTCAAAAGATAATTATAATGCAGTGTGTGTGTGCAGTCAGTGATTTTTCTCAAAATGTTGACATCTGAGAAAAGATCTGGCTTATTTCAGGTTTATTACCAATTCATTCCATTCATACCAATGCAATGTCACCACTTGCACTGCTATAATAAACAAATGCAGGGTAGTTAGTCATACATGGAACGCCAGTTCATGCGCTCATGTCATTGAACTTTGCTTGTCCTTTCTAATTAAAGGACGTTGCATTGTTTCAGACAAGTCAAATGAGCATCAGTGTCACTCCTAGTTTCCCATCCATCCTCCAGACTTGGCCTGCAGCAGGTGAGTGGAGAGCCACGATGGGGAGAAGGGTGGGGCATTGCGCATGGACGCTGGCCGTGGCCCTCATCACCGTTTATCTTCTCGCTCCCTGTTGGTGACTGCTGGACAGGCTTGGCGCAGCATTAGAACGTGAGGAAAAGCTGTCAGACCTGTTTTAAGTTCATTCAGCAAACCTCGTTGGAACGGATAGAGCTATTTCACGAATTTAGTCAGGCGATAGCCGGAGACACAATTTTGTCTGGGCGTCGACTGGTCTTAACGCATCCGAGCATCCAACCGTTTCATTGCTAGCGGTCTAGCTAACATCAGTGAGGTGACAGCCATAATCGAGGACGCTGACAACGCGCCGCTAAGATGTCCGGGTACCAGGGAAAGAAAAATATACCACGCATTACAGTGAGTATAGTGTTTTAAATGTTCATAATTTTACAAAATTGTGTGTAAAATCTATACATTCACCAATGCATGGCTGAACAAACTAGCAGTAGGGATTAGACAGACTATGCTAGCTGTAGCTATCACGCTGAGGAGGAGGAAGAGGAGGGGTGTCCATTCATACCAATGCAATGTCACCACTTGCACTGCTATAATAAACAAAGGCAGGGTAATTGGTCATAAATGGAACGCCAGTTCATACGCTCATGTCATTGGAATACTCGTTGGCACGCGCATTTTATTGTGTGCATGCAATTTTTTTGTCCATTCCATATCCTACCATGTTAGACGATTTAGCTTAGCCGACAGGATCAGGAACAAGAATGGATGATTGGGACAAATCTTTTATCTTTTCCATCCTTATATTCAGATGGATTCTAATATACTTTTAATGCCGAATTGGTAATACTGTAGCTATAGACTATGGGTATACCACAATATAAATTAAAATGTGAGGAAAATAGGAAAATCCCACCAACAATAAAATAAAATTAAAATAAATGTATTCATTTATTAAATACATATGTATTTGTCACAACATTTAGTCTTATCAACCCTAGACAGCAAATGGTTGATTTGCAATGATGACATTTGGGGATGGGGGCATAACATTAATAGTTCAAAGGGCAATTTTTTCTTCTAAAAAGTAGGTCATTGGATGAAAGCCATCCTTGCTGGTTGCTGTAAGCTGTGAAGGCCTAGCTTTTGTCTGTATGCTGACATACTTCGTGTACACACAGTAATGAAATTTAGGCATTTAATGTCTTGAATCAAATAACACAAACCACACATTTGCGTGCGTTAACAGGTATCTGTTCCTTTTGTTTCTGCCAGGGAATGAAGCATGAAGGGGAACTGGGGGGGGGGGGGGGGGGGGGGCTGTCGGATCTCCCTCACAACTGGAGGAGGCTTATCTAAGCATCTCAGGCATTGCATACAGTTGGCTCAATCCCAGCAGCACCCCGGGCCCTCAGATGACAGCGTGTTGTGGCTTTAAAAGGGGGACAGAGCAAGGCCCAGTTTTCCCATGAAACCCCATGGAAATTAGTAATAGACCTGCTATTATAATGACCTAGACCAGGGATGGGCAACTGGCGGCCCGTGCCACCGCCATGTAGAATTGCAGGAAATTAGCTGTAAAAAAAAAAAAGATCTCCACCCCATGGCAAAATGTGTAGCATTGCAGCAAACGTGCTTTAAAATGGCAACATTTTCTCCATGCCCCATGGCCAAATGTGTATAATTGCAGGAAATTAATTCTAAATTGTCTTACAAAATTTAACTTAGGGCCCCCAAAAGGTTAGGGCTGGCTCTAACTGCATGTGTGGGTATGTATGTGGGTATGCAGACCCGCGAGACACTGCGGCCCCTTAGTTCAGATTTTTTTGTGGCCCCCAACCCCATCAAAGTTGTCCACCCCTGACTTAGACCTATTGACCAATGTTTGTGGTGTAGATATAAATATATCCAGGAGAGTGTTTGGTCCAGAATCATTTCCGTGTCACAAAGATTACCCATCTATCTATCACAAAGATTAGCCCATCCAGTTCAGCATTTTACTGGGCTGGGCTCACTGTAAACGAGGCAGGAGGATGCCTTTTAAGTGACGATATGGATTTTCATTACCTAACTAGTCATAATGCATTAGTGTGGCCTGTTATAAATGCCATTCAGTGCAAAAGTTGCATTTCATTTCCCTTTCACTTCATCACTGTCAAGCATTTGCACAGCATGGAGTTGCTCCGATTTTCCACAAATATAGCATAGCCTTATTGTTAACATCTTGTCTATTAAATAAATAAATGATATGCTTGCCCTTGAGGCTGTCCGTCTCAGAGATACTGTATGTATAGAAATAGGCCTAGTTCATTTAACCTCCACTGGTGCTTTTAGGTGGGACAGAGACTCATGAAGTCATTCTGTTTGTGAGGTATTTATAAAGAGATGCAGTGGCAAGACATCAAACGCACCAAAACACAGTAAGTCAGTGTTTTGCATAGTAGCGTAAATGTCATTACATAACACATTACCGATTTATGTTCTGTACTCAATGTTTCCATCTTGTAAATACCCAGTGGAATCAACCACTATAATGAATGGTTGCATTGATTTCATCCTTGTTTTATTTGCTGATTACATCTAATTTCCTAATAGGCCTATAATAAAGATATGACTATGGATGTTGAACAGATGAAGATAAGTAAGACAAGATCACTCATGATTTATTAAAGACATATGAAAGAGAATATTGGAACCAATTTGCCTTATTTTCTGCACTCAGGCCTGTTATTTTCATTTTTCTGGTTGAGTGCAGAAATGTAGTCTAATCTGAAGTCAATTGACCCATTTGAAGATAATAGTCTGTTAGATCATGCTGGAAGAATGCAGTTTTGTGAGGCCTGTTCAGTGGTAGGCTATAGGTCACTGTCTGAATGTGAAAGCACTCAGGTCAGTGTGCTAGCAAGGGGATACTAACATCCTACATCTTGTGGACTGCTGTGCGGTCTGGAGAGAGGAGAGAGCCTCTATCGGCCTTATTATTCCCACACTCCCTGAGGAAGGCCTGATGAGAAGTAGGCCAGCCCGAGCCTACAATAGAATGCTCTCCTCAGATGGAAATGGGATTATTTGTTCTACTCTTACAGTGAGGGAAAAAAGTATTTGATCCCCTGCTGATTTTGTACGTTTGCCCACTGACAAAGACATGATCAGTCTATAATTTTAATGGTAGGTTTATTTGAACAGTGAGAGACAGAATAACAACAAAAAAATCCAGAAAAACGCATGTCAAAAATGTTATAAATTGATTTGCATTTTAATGAGGGAAACAAGTATTTGACACCTCTGCAAAACATGACTTAGTGGCAAAACCCTTTGTTGTCTTGACTGTGTGTTTTGGGTCATTGTCATGCTGGAATACCCATCCACGGCCCATTTTCAATGCCCTGGCTGAGGGAAGGAGGTTCTCGCCCAAGATTTGACGGTACATGGCCCCATCCATCGTCCCTTTGATGCAGTGAAGTTGTCCTGTCCCCTTAGCAGAAAAACACCCCCAAAGCATAATGTTTCCACCTCCATGTTTGACGGTGGTGATGGTGTTCTTGGGGTCATAGGCAGCATTCCTCCTCCTCCAAACACGGCGAGTTGAGTTGATGCCAAAGAGCTCGATTTTGGTCTCATCTGACCACAGCACTTTCACCCAGTTCTCCTCTGAATCATTCAGATGTTCATTGGCAAACTTCAGACGGGCCTGTATACAGTGGGGAGAACAAGTATTTGATACACTGCCGATTTTGCAGGTTTTCCTACTTACAAAGCATGTAGAGGTCTGTAATTTGTATCATAGGTACACTTCAACTGTGTCAAAAATCCAGAAAATCACATTGTATGATTTTTAAGTAATTAAAGTTTTTAGTAATTTTAAGTAATTAAATTTTTAAGCCCATTCCAGCCTTGATTCGTACTATTAGGAACACCTTCCTAATATTGAGTTGCAACCCCCCCCCCCCCCCCCATTCCCCCTTTTGCCCTCAGAACAGCCTCAATTCGTCGAGGCATGGACTCTGCAGGGTGTCGAAAGCATTCCACAGGGATGCTTGCCCATGTTGTCTCTAATGCTTCCCACAGTTTTGTCAAGTTGGCTGGATGTCCTTTGGGTGGTGGACCATTCTTGATACACACGGGAAACTGTTGAGTGTGAAACACCCAGCAGCGTTGCAGTTCTTGACACAAACCAGTGGCACCTTGTTCAAAAGGCACTTAAATCTGTTGTCTTGCCCATTCAGCCTATTAATGGCACACATACACAATCCATGTCACAATTGTCTCAAGGCTTAGAAATCCTTCTTTAACCTGTCTCCTCCCCTTCATCTACACTGATTGGATTCACCTGGTCAGTCTATGTCATGGAACAGGTGTTCTTAATGTTTTGTATACTCAGTGTAGAGACATTCTGAATAGGTGTTGGAATTCCCCTTAACTGCATCACTGGTTTGACAGAGAAAGAAACAGCTCTTGTTGGATAGAGTTGGTTAAGAAGATCTTTGCAGAAAGATCCCAAAAATAAAGAAAAATGTGGCCATAAGCATGTGTCCTTTTGTTTGAATTTTTCCATTTAGATAAAACATACTTACATTTTTGAATACCATTGGGTGTTACTTTGTTTCTGATTTAGCTCTGCTTATGCATTGTTGTTTGGTGTTTCTTGGCAGACAAGACAATGGCCATGTCTTGGCCAAGCCCTAGTGTGTTTTATACAGGAATGTGTACTAAGGACTCTATCCTTGTGTGGAGTATGGAGCTTTTTAGTCCCTTATGGTATGCCTCTGATGTGCTTCTATTCAGTTAGGTTCTGTTGAAGCTCTCCTGGATGGATGGATGTGCTGGGGTTGAGTATTGGCTAGGTTACCTTTCATGCCAAATTTGTTCAATATGAAATATGCTTTTTAAATCTATCAACAATGGGTTGTGGTGCTTACTGCTATTAGCACAATGAAGTCACATAAATTAAATTCTGTCTCTTCTCACAGAGTGATCGTCTCCTTATCAAATGTGGGAAGATTACGAATGATGACCAGTCTTTCCTTGCTGACATCTATATGGAGGATGGAGTCATCAAGTAAGTCTTATTAGTTAGAGCGCCATTGTTCTCTATTGTTGGCACTTTTGTTGGCTATATATATTTTAAAAATCAGAGTATATTTTTTGTAATGCCTTTGATAATTTCTGGTGTCTCCCTCTCCCTCTCTTAATACATTTATTCTCCTCTCAGGCAAATTGGAGAGAACCTGATAGTTCCTGGTGGGGTGAAGATCATTGATGCCCATGGACGCATGGTGATGCCCGGGGGCATAGATGTGCACACACGCTTCCAGATGCCAGACAGGGGCATGGTGTCAGCAGATGACTTCTACCAGGGCACCCGTGCTGCTCTGGCTGGGGGAACCACCATGATCAGTATGTACTAATGAAATGCTTCATCCCCAATGATCCATTTTACAGAAACCCCTAGATTCTGACATACTGATACCAGCCGACACGTTTGTGACTAATTTACCCTTTGCAGATGTTCATGTTGTCTCATGGTTTTGAATATTATGTCTGGCCTCTGTAAAACGCGATAATGTTACTGCTAGGGTGGTTTCAATGACAATGGTGTGTGTGTGTGTAGTTGATCATGTGGTTCCGGAACCTGGTGTGAGCCTGGTGGCAGCGTTCAACCAGTGGAGGGAATGGGCCGACAGCAAGTCCTGCTGTGACTACACCCTGCATGTGGACATCACTAACTGGCACAAGGGCATGCAGGAGGAGATGGAGAGCCTGGTGAAGGACCACGGTACGCAACTAACACAATTGCACAAACCATTGTCACCCATTCACTCATGTCAGTTGGGGTGGGGGAGCTATGACTTCTACTAAGACTCTCCTTATGGTCTATTTCCTCCCTGTGACTGTCCTTTCCTCTCCCTTTGCTATCCCTTGGTCTATTTCTACTATTGCTCATAAGTTTTCTATCTTTAGGTGTCAACTCTTTCCTGGTCTATTTGGCTTATAAGGATGTTTTCCAACTTTCCGACTCCCAGGTACGATTTGAAGCATTTCAGATTGGTATGATTTACTGGCGACGGATGGAGGAGTCAACATTTGTGGAGGCTTGTGCATGCCTTTGAAGTCATGATTGCATTGCACTTTGCATAAATGCATTGCATGACAGAATTATATTCTGTATTATCTTGCTTGGTAACACTTTACTTGGACACCCAGCGTCATAACCATGACATAATATGTCATAACCTGTTATAATATGGTCAGAAACACTGTCATGACACATTTATTTAGACCTGTTGTGACATATATTGTGTTATTTTATGGCTGGTTATGACACCCTAAATAAGAGTTTCCAAACCCACAAAACCTTCCACACAAGGCAAAACATTCCATTACACCATAGCCTACGTGTCAACAGTATGTTTATGTTATATATATATTTTTGAAATGTACCATTTAAAATTATCATTGTAATTGCGCACACATTGATGTCAGACATGCACCTACCCCAATGCTCTGTTTTTTAAATTTTATTATTATTTTTGGTCATTTTTATTTATTTTTATTGGGAGTAGATCAGCTTTAATATTGCAGATAGACTGTAACTTCCATCAATGTAATTATCTGTATGACTTCCAATCCCACATATGTTTTTCCCTTGCATATATATATATATATATATATATATATACACTGCTAAAAAAAATAAAGGGAACACTAAAATAAAACATCCTAGATCTGAATGAATGAAATAATCTTAAGTACTTTTTTCTTTACATAGTTGAATGTGCTGACAACAAAATCACACAAAAATTATCAATGGAAATCAAATGTATCAACACATGGAGGTCTGGATTTGGAGTCACCCTCAAAATTAAAGTGGAAAACCACACTACAGGCTGATCCAACTTTGATGTAATGTCCTTAAAACAAGTCAAAATGAGGCTCAGTAGTGTGTGTGGCCTCCACGTGCCTGTATGACCTCCCTACAACGCCTGGGCATGCTCCTGATGAGGTGGCGGATGGTCTCCTGAGGGATCTCCTCCCAGACCTGGACTAAAGCATCCGCCAACTGGACAGTCTGTGGTGCAACGTGGCGTTGGTGGATGGAGCGAGACATGATGTCCCAGATGTGCTCAATTGGATTCAGGTCTGGGGAACGGGCGGGCCAGTCCATAGCATCAATGCCTTCCTCTTGCAGGAACTGCTGACACACTCCAGCCACATGAGGTCTAGCATTGTCTTGCATTAGGAGGAACCCAGGGCCAACCGCACCAGCATATGGTCTCACAAGGGGTCTGAGGATCTCATCTCGGTACCTAATGGCAGTCAGGCTACCTCTGGCGAGCACATGGAGGGCTGTGCGGCCCCCCAAAGAAATGCCACCTCACACCATGACTGACCCACCGCCAAACCGGTCATGCTGGAGGATGTTGCAGGCAGCAGAACGTTCTCCATGGCGTCTCCAGACTCTGTCACGTCTGTCACATGTGCTCAGTGTGAACCTGCTTTCATCTGTGAAGAGCACAGGGCGCCAGTGGCGAATTTGCCAATCTTGGTGTTCTCTGGCAAATGCCAAACGTCCTGCACGGTGTTGGGCTGTAAGCACAACCCCCACCTGTGGATGTCGGGCCCTCATACCACCCTCATGGAGTCTGTTTCTGACCGTTTGAGCAGACACATGCACATTTGTGGCCTGCTGGAGGTCATTTTGCAGGGCTCTGGCAGTGCTCCTCCTGCTCCTACTTGCACAAAGGCGGAGGTAGCAGTCCTGCTGCTGGGTTGTTGCCCTCCTACGGCCTCCTCCACGTCTCCTGATGTACTGGCCTGTCTCCTGGTAGCGCCTCCATGCTCTGGACACTACGCTGACAGACACAGCAAACCTTCTTGCCACAGCTCGCATTGATGTGCCATCCTGGATGAGCTGCACTACCTGAGCCACTAGTGTGGGTTGTAGACTCCGTCTCATGCTACCACTAGAGTGAAAGCACCGCCAGCATTCAAAAGTGACCAAAACATCAGCCAGGAAGCATAGGAACTGAGAAGTGGTCTGTTGTCACCACCTGCAAAACCAGTCCTTTATTGGGGGGTGTCTTGCTAATTGCCTATAATTTCCACCTGTTGTCTATTCCATTTGCACAACAGCATGTGAAATTTATTGACAATCAGTGTTGCTTCCTAAGTGGACAGTTTGATTTCACAGAAGTGTGATTGACTTGGAGTTACATTGTGTTGTTAAGTGTTCCCTTTATTTTTTTGAGCAGTGTATATATATATATGTACAGTTGAAGTCGGAAGTTTACATACACTTAGGTTGGAGTCATTAAAACTCGTTTTTCAACCACTCCACACATTTCTTGTTAACAAACTATAGTTTTGGCAAGTCGGTTAGGACATCTACTTTGTGCATGACACAAGTAATTTTTCCAACATTTGTTTACAGACAGATTATTTCACTTATAATTCACTGTATCACAATTCCAGTGGGTCAGAAGTTTACATACACTAAGTTGACTGTGCCTTTAAACAGCTTGGAAAATCCCAGAAAATGATGTCATGGCTTTAGAAGCTTCTGATAGGCTAATTGACATAATTTGAGTCAATTGGAGGTGTACCTGTGGATGTATTTCAAGGCCTACCTTCAAACTCAGTGCCTCTTTGCTTGACATCATGGGAAAATCAAAAGAAATCAGCCAAGACCTCAGAAAATATATTGTAGACCTCCACAAGTCTGGTTCATCCTTGGGAGCAATTTCCAAACGCCTGAAGGTACCACGTTCATCTGTACAAACAATAGTACGCAAGTATAAACACCATGGGAACACGCAGCCGTCATACTGCTCAGGAAGGAGACGCGTTCTGTCTCCTAGAGATGAACGTACTTTGGTGCGAAAAGTGCAAATCAATCCCAGAACAACAGCAAAGGACCTTGTGAAGATGCTGGAGGAAACAGGTACAAAAGTATCTATATCCACAGTAAAACGAGTCCTATATCGACATAACCTGAAAGGCCGCTCAGCAAGGAAGAAGCCACTGCACCAAAACCGCCATAAAAAAGCCAGACTACGGTTTGCAACTGCACATGGGGACAAAGATCGTAGTTTTTGGAGAAATGTCCTCTGGTCTGATTAAACAAAAATAGAACTGTTTGGCCATAATGATCATCGTTATGTTTGGGGGAAAAAGGGGGTTCCTTGCAAGCCGAAGAACACCATCCCAACCGAGAAGCACGGGGGTGGCAGCATCATGCTGTGGGGGTGCTTTGCTGCAGGAGGGACTGGTGCACTTCACAAAATAGATGGTATCATGAGGAAGGAAAATTATGTGGATATATTGAAGCAACATCTTAAGACATCAATCATGAAGTTAAAGCTTGGTCGCAAATGGGTCTTCCAAATGGACAATGACCCCAAGCATACTTCCAAAGTTGTGGCAAAATGGCTTAAGGACAACATAGTCAAGGTATTGGAGTGGCCATCACAAAGCCCTGACCTCAATCCTATAGAACATTTGTGGGCAGAACTGAAAAAGCGTGTGCGAGCAAGGAGGCCTACAAACCTGACTCAGTTACACCAGCTCTGTCAGGAGGAATGGGCCAAATTTCACCCAACTTATTGTGGGAAGCTTGTGGAAGGCTACCCGAAACGTTTGACCCAAGTTAAACAATTTAAAGGCAATGCTACCAAATACTAATTGAGTGTATGTACATTTCTGACCCACTGGGAATGTGATGAAATAAATAAAAGCTGAAATAAATCATTCTCTCTACTATTATTCTGACATTTCACATTCTTAAAATAAAGTGGTGATCCTAACTGACCTAAGACAGGGAATCTTTACTAGGATAAAATGTCAGGAATTGTGAAAAAATTAGTTTAAATGTATTTGGCTATGGTGTATGTAAACTTCAGACTTCAACTGTATACATACATACACATACATATACACATACATACATATAAATACATATATATATAAATACATATCCTTTAAAAATATATTTCCTTTCATTACTTTCCAACCACACCACCCCTTCCCTAATTGGAGAAAACTAGTGAACAACAACACTTAGGCCTCTACTTCCAGCGTATACATACTATATACATTTTATGGACACAGTCAATTTTACAATAATTATATTTTGTTTGTTTTTACACCTGAACTTCCTCTACCCTCAACCTCTCCAATCATTTTCATGATGTCCATCTAGTTTGCTTCTATATGCCATATCTTTCTAACTGTGCCCTGTTGCTAATGACTGGGACGAATGCAAGAGAAGATTACAGGAGCAGGACAAGACACCCTCTTTTTGACTGATGACTGATAGAAGGGCATGTACGAGATAGGCCTATCTGGCTTATATGATTATGAAGGTCATAATGCTTTTTGACAGTGTAATAAAGTGTATTTCCTTAGTCCAAGTAAAGTGACACAATATGGTCATAATGCTTCATGACAGTGTCATAAAGTGTATTTTCTACAAGTTATTTAAAATATGATGAAATACACGACTGTAAACAACTAACAAATAATTTAAGAAACAAACTTTCAAACGAAAGGAAACTTCTTGGCAGGGAAACAACGAATTTGAATAAATGTGGGTTTTGACACTCTTATGTAGGTGTCATAACCAGCCATAAAATAACACAATATATGTCACAACAGGTGTAAATATATGGGTCATGACAGTGTTATGACCCTATTATGACAGGTTATGACAAGTTATGTCAGCTGTTATGGCATATTAGTTCATGGTTATGACCGTGTCATAACGTGTTATGGCACTGAGTGTCAAGTAAAGTGTTAGCCATTGTTTATAAACTCTTTGAAGGCTGAATCCTAATTTGAGATTAGTAAGTGTAAAAAGTAGTTGATGTCAATGGGAGATTTGCATGGATTTATGCGTGCATATCTCAAGTTTGGTGACGACAGCACATCACTGCTCCAACAATTATGAGATTATTGAAGCCTTCCTCACCTCCTCTGGAATATCTACTGCTGTCTGACTGCTAGATAAAGGATTATCTTTCTGTGGGGTGAATGATCTCGCCCATGTGCCTCATGTATTTCTGGGAGAGCTTTGTTAATGGCACTGTATTGAGTTTTCCCACTCAGCACAGGCTGGTTAGTGGTTAGGACTGCCACTGGGGATGACTCTTGTAACACGTGCTGAAAGATTGCCTGACCGTTTCCTGTGGCCTATTGCAGCTGTGAATTCCTAGTTGATTGTCATGTGAATTCTGAATTGAAACATGTGGTCAACCTAAAGAAGTGGAATAAATGATTGAATCTATGTATTTAACATTCTCATCCAGCATGTGTTGCTCTGACAAAGAGATCTCCACTAAAGCTTGGACCACCAAAAATCACATTGTAAATGTCCTCATTGCTAAAGCCCCTGGTTCCCTGGCCTGTGTGTTGACCAGCTGCTTTCCTCTTCCTGTAGATGTACGAGGTGTTCAATGTCATCAGAGACCTGGGAGCCATCGCTCAGGTGCACGCAGAGAACGGGGACATCATTGCTGAGGTAACAGAGTTTCTAATAAACCCTATCACCTTGTCCCAGCTTGCCTTCTCCACTGGCCAAGCCACTAAAGCTGTTTTCTGATGGATTTGCAGGAGCAGCGTAAGATCCTGGAGCTGGGCATCACTGGCCCTGAGGGTCACGTGCTGAGCCGCCCGGAGGAGGTAACTACGACCTTTGGCCAAGTGCTGTGCTTCTATTAGTCTTCTACTTGAACTTGAAGTGTGCCTTTGGTTGTTTTACATGGAAAGCAAGAAAGAGGCTGTATGATATTAAAGGAGAATGTTGCTTTTTTACAACCAAATCTCTATTTTTGATGTAAATCTCATGTTATAGATGGGTCAATATGGAAGCCCTGAAGCCCAAGGCAAAATAAAATAAGAACTTAGACTCTTGTAATTATCTTGTTTGAACGACTTAGTAAAATGTTCCTTTGTCTAATTAGGCCTAAGTTGTTCCAGCAATTAGGCAGTGGTTATCCCACTGGCTATAGGGTGAACGCACCAATTTGTGAGTCGCTCTGGCTAAGAGCGTCTGCTAAATGACGTTAATGTGCCCTTGAGCAAGGCACTTAACCCTAATTGCTCCTGTAAGTCGCTCTGGTTAAGAGCGTCTGCTAAATGACTAAAATGTAAATGTAAATGTTGTTATGCAGCGTGTCAGACCATGTAATGGTTGCTGCAGCCATTCATTCACTGATTCCATCCATTGATATGATTATTCATTGACAGTTTTTTGACGGCCTAAAGCAGGGCTGCTGTTGAATGTAAGTGGGCGAGTGTTGAGCGAGGAGCAGAGCGTAATTTGAGCAAATTTAAAAAATGGTGTCAACCTTCTTCTCCCGCTCCAATTTCGCTCTGGTACTGCTCAGCCACAAGCTCTGGGCCTGCTCTGCCTAGCATTTTTTGTTTCCTTTATCAGTATTCTTTTAATTAGGTCTATTCGGTTGTAATTATTTAGCCTACCCCACCCACAGTAGCCTATATCTAGTTTATATTCTACTTTCTAACATTAGGATATGTCGTTTCTATTTTGAATTACTTTAAATGTATTAAGGGATGTTTAGGTAGGTAATACATAGGCTACTGTAAAATGTATTTTTGATTTTTCTTGGACTAGAAACACCATAATATAAATCAATTTAACTAAGCTAAAATATCAGAAATAAATCAGAAATAATAAAGGCCAGTACCAGCTTCTTTTCATAAATAAAAGGGAATAAATAATCTCAAGCTGCAGCGGTCAAATGATTTGCGCACAAAGCAAGCACCAATAAGCTTCACATGTGAATTGAGCACGGGAAATGCGCTTTACAAATTAAAAATTATTATTATTATAAAGACCGAAAAATACACATGTAAAAGCTTAGTTACAGAAAGGAATATTAGTGGGAATATAGCCATAATACAAACAAGAGAAAGGACAATGGAATATATTTGAAAAGCCTAGATTTAGATTTGGTTGGAGAAAGAAAACAAGTAGGCCCTCAGGTCATGACTCAATACTGTCATCTGCAGGAAGATAACAAGATCCCAACATACCATAGTACTCTATTACGTTTAAGTAAGGAACGGCACAGAGTCCAGTAGGACAGTGTCACAAGGCTACATAATTTAGTAATAGGCCTACACTTCACCACTGCTGGAGAGAATACAGAATGTGGATTTTTTTTTAGGGCTGATTCCGATACCAATTTTTGTCGGTAAAGGAGGCCGATGGCCAATATTTTAGGCCGATATTCAATATCATTACGTTTGAAAATGTTGATGACTAAATAATTTTATTTGAAAGGTAAATCTCTTGATAAACTCGGTAAATGAAGATGGCATAGACTTACAATACAGGTGAATGCATATTCAATAGGAGTGTGTACATGTATTGAGTTATTGAGCTTGTTTTGACTGATCAGTGGAGTCTATGATGCTTCAGATGACAAAAAATAATTTGCCTTCCATTTGGGACTTATATTATCCTACTGATCAACAACATTTGCATAGAAGCATCACTCCAGCATGTCACGCCTGTATGGAAGGACATCACATCTAATTTTATTTGTCACATCCTGCCGAATACAACCTTACCGTGAAATGCTTACTTACAAGCCCTTAACAAACAATGCAGTTCAAGAAATAGAGTTAAGAAAATATTTACTAAATAAACTAAAGTAAAAAATATAAAGTAACACAATAAAATAACAATAACGAGGCTATATACAGGGGGTACCGGTACTGAGTCAATGTGTGGGGGTACAGGTTAGTCGAGGTAATTTGTACATGTAGGTAGGGCTAAAGTGACTATGCATAGATAATGAACAGTGAGTAGCAGCAGTGTGTCAATGTAGGTGGCCATTTGATTTATTGTTCAGCAGTCTTATGGCTTGGAGGTAGAAGCTGTTAAGCAGCCTTTTGGACCTAGACTTGGCGCTCCTGTACTGCCTGCCATGCGGTAGCAGAGAGAACAGTCTATGACTTTTGTGACTGGAGTCTTTGACAATTTTTGGGGCCTTCCTCTGACACCGCCTAGTATATACAGTGAGGGAAAAAAGTATTTGATCCCCTGCTGATTTTGTACGTTTGCCCACTGACAAAGAAATGACCAGTCTATAATTTTAATGGTAGGTTTATTTGAACAGTGAGAGACAGAATAACAACAAAAAAATCCAGAAAAACGCATGTCAAAAATGTTATAAATTAATTTGCATTTTAATGAGGGAAATAAGTATTTGACCCCCTCTCAATCAGAAAGATTTATGGCTCCCAGGTGTCTTTTATACAGGTAACGAGCTGAGATTAGGAGCACACTCTTAAAGGGAGTGCTCCTAATCTCAGTTTGTTACCTGTATAAAAGACACCTGTCCACAGAAGCAATCAATCAATCAGATTCCAAACTCTCCACCATGGCCAAGACCAAAGAGCTCTCCAAGGATGTCAGGGACAAGATTGTAGACCTACACAAGGCTGGAATGGGCTACAAGACCACCGCCAAGCAGCTTGGTGAGAAGGTGACTACAGTTGGTGCGATTATTCGCAAATGGAAGAAACACAAAAGAACTGTCAGTCTCCCTCGGCCTGGGGCTCCATGCAAGATCTCACCTCATGGAGTTGCAATGATCATGAGAACGGTGAGGAATCAGCCCAGAACTACACGGGAGGATCTTGTCAATGATCTCAAGGTGGCTGGGACCATAGTCACCAAGAAAACAATTGGTAACACACTACGCCGTGAAGGACTGAAATCCTACGGCGCCCGCAAGGTCCCCCTGCTCAAGAAAGCACATATACAGGGCCGTCTGAAGTTTGCCAATGAACATCTGAATGATTCAGAGGAGAACTGGGTGAAAGTGTTGTGGTCAGATGAGACCAAAATGGAGCTCTTTGGCATCAACTCAACTCGCCGTGTTTGGAGGAGGAGGAATGCTGCCTATGACCCCAAGAACACCATCCCCACCGTCAAACATGGAGGTGGAAACATTATGCTTTGGGGGTGTTTTTCTGCTAAGGGGACAGGACAACTTCACCGCATCAAAGGGACGATGGACGGGGACATGTACCGTCGTCAAATCTTGGGTGAGAACCTCCTTCCCTCAGCCAGGGCATTGAAAATGGGTAGTGGATGGTTATTCCAGCATGACAATGACCCAAAACACACGGCCAAGGCAACAAAGGAGTGGCTCAAGAAGAAGCACATTGTCACGGTGCTGTGTATGGGTGTGGTGTGGAATCAGGCGCAGGCAGCAGAGGGTAAGTCCAACAAGACTTTACTGTGCACGAAAAGTAATCCAAAACAGCCCGGAGGCAAAAGACGCACACAGGCGTAAATACAAGCGCACACACAGGTGCGTAAATCTCTCCTCACAACACAAGGAGGAAGCTCAGGAAAATAGCGTACCGACACGGGTAGCGCAACCACGACACGAACAATCACACACAACACAAACCTAACAACAAGGAAACTAAATAGGGTGCTAAATGAGACCTAACACAAAACAGGTGTGACTAACAGACAAAACCAAACAAACACGAAACATCGAGCGGTGGCAGCTAGAACTCCGGAGACGACGACCGGCGAAACCTGCCCGAACAAGGAGGAGGAGCCGCCTCGGCCGAAACCGTGACACACATTAAGGTCCTGGAGTGGCCTAGCCAGTCTCCAGACCTTAATCCCATAGAATATCTGTGGAGGGAGCTGAAGGTTCGAGTTGCCAAACGTCAGCATCGAAACCTTAATGACTTGGAGAAGATCTGCAAAGAGGAGTGGAACAAAATCCCTCCTGAGATGTGTGCAAACCTGGTGGCCAACTACAAGAAACGTCTGACCTCTGTGATTGCCAACAAGGGTTTTGCCACCAAGTACTAAGTCATGTTTTGCAGAGGGGTCAAATACTTATTTCCCTCATTAAAATGCAAATCAATTCATAACATTTTTGACATGCGTTTTTCTGGATTTTTTTGTTGTTATTCTGTCTCTCACTGTTCAAATAAACCTACCATTAAAATTAAAGACTGATCATGTCTTTGTCAGTGGGCAAATGTACAAAATCAGCAGGGGATCAAATACTTTTTTCCCTCACTGTAGGTCCTGGATTGCAGGAAGCTTGGCCCCAGTGATGTACTGGGCCGTACGCACTACCCTCTGTAGCACCTTACAGTCGGATGCCAAGCAGTTGCCATACCAGGTGGTGATGCATCATATTAGCACTGCTGTTAGTTTGAGAATATAAAATAACATATATTCAATGCAAATGGGTGCAACGTCATGATTTGTGATCACGGATGTTTATGAAACTATAATTTTTGTCATTTTCCGTGATCGGGAAAACATTGTTTTTTTTTCAGCTGTCAGGACGCCTCTCTAAACAACTCAGCTGCCAGGACGAAACTTGAAACAACTCAATTGTCTAGTTCAGCTATCTGTCAAGAAATGGACAGTTTGTAACTTGATCCTACTGCTACGATTGGATAGAGCGACTGCTCACATCTCCCTCCATCGCTCATATCACTTGGTGCTGTTTACTGCTACTATGAGAACAAGCTCAATGGCGATGACATTTGCTACCAAGCCATAAATGCGTAATATTTAACAAGGAGAGCAAGTGTAGGAAAAAATATGAAATGACAATGCATGTTCTGTTTGAATGACTCATATCTGCCCATAGTTTGAGAAGTGAGAACGCACACATACGTGCGCTGATCTATAGCTTTCCATAAACATGCAGCAAGATTCTTAGGTAGCTAAACCTATTGGCAACCTTTATTTGGGCATTTTAAAACACTTCTTTCTTTCCCTATTATGACAATCATCTAATCCGGCTATCAACTGTCAATTTATGGATGCGATTGCGGCTGGTCAGATCAGCACACCAGTAAATAGCTAACTTTACACTGCAAGTCAGATGGCTCGTTGCCGAAAATGGTGCATGTTCAAAATAACCAGCTAATGTTAGCTAGCTACGTTGGCTATTAGCTCCTACCTGATATCTTAGCACCATGTTTATCTAGCCAGCTAGCTAGCATAGTAGCTAATATAGCTAGCTAGCTAACACCACAGATGAAAGTGTTAGTTATCGTAATCTTTGCTAACAGGTCACATACAGCTCTGGAAAAAATTAAGAGACCACTGCAAATGTTTCTTCAATCAGCATCTCTAGCGTGGAACCCCGTATTATCGGCATATTCAACAGCGTTTAAGAAATATATTACCTTCAACAGTGTTATCTTGTGATCAAGCCATCAATGTTATGTGATTATTGGTGTCGTAGAAATGTTAGCTAACGGGTTAGCAATTAGCAAGTTTGACATTTCAGTGGAAATACTACTATTATCAGCTTTTTGATAAGCGGTTTAGCAAAAAAATACGTCCCATATTATCGGCTTACGGCCCCTAGTTATTGGCCACCTTACTATTTTGTTCAATTACAAGATATATCCGTTTAATTTTGTTAAAAAAAGAGACACCAACTACGTACCCGAAGTGTTTACT
Organism: Coregonus lavaretus; assembly: GCF_964263955.1. Lineage (NCBI taxonomy): Eukaryota > Metazoa > Chordata > Actinopteri > Salmoniformes > Salmonidae > Coregonus > Coregonus lavaretus. Next base: position 24,231,622 of record NC_140001.1, on the reverse strand, counting down.
AGATAGTTGGCTAGCCTTCCGGTAAAAAATAATGACTTGCCTGTCAACTTTTCATTGCGTAGCCCGGTGCGCCCTCCTGTGGACTCTTAAAAAATGGTTCTTCACCAACATATTCAGTGTTGTAACCAAATAATGTCTCATTTGTTTTACAGATTAATCTTATGTTTTGAGAAAGTAGATAACAGTTGAATACTAAAATATGAGTATTCATAATTTACATCAAATAAAACTTTAATTTCAGTAATGTGCATTGACATAAACAATGAAAACACTGTTGGCGTTTGTGTTGCAGAGATGCACTTGGAAAGTAAAGGAAGAAATACACAAGATGGGTTCAATAAATATATTATATTTTAGACATTTATTTTTTTGTAAAAAAATACGTCCCGTATTATCGGCATACGGCCCCCAGTTATTGGCCACCTTACTATTTTGTTCAATTACAAGATATATCCGTTTAATTTCGTTCAAAAAAGACACCAACCACGTACCCAAAGTGTTTACTAGATAGTTGACTAGTTGGCTAGCCTTCCGGTAAAAAATAATGACTTGCCTGTCAACTTTTCATTGCGTAGCCCGGTGCGCCCTTCTGTGGACTCTTAAAAAATGGTTATTCACCAACATATTCAGTGTTGTAACCAAATAATGTCTCATCATTTGTTTTACAGATTAATCTTATGTTTTGAGAAAGTAGATAACAGTTGAATACTAAAATATGAGTATTCATAATAATACAACTTTAATTTCAGTAATGTGCATTGACATAAACAATGAAAACACTGTTGGCGTTTGTTGCAGAGATGCACTTGGAAAGTAAAGGAAGAAATACACAAGATGGGTTCAATAAATATATATATTATATTTTAGACATTTTTTGTACAAATAAATAATTCCATATGAACACAAACAAAACAAACAATTAAATCTCGACCTCCATCCCTATATTGTCACAAAAACCACATTAAAAATCCAGCTCCACCGCTTCCTCTTGATCCCACTGCACACACCTGCAGTGGAACCAGTGCTGGCAGAAGTCACAGCACACCCATGGCACCTCGGATCTACACTCCTGAGGGGAGCTTGCAGGCGGATCATGCTCCCCGCAGCGAGCACAGCAGGTGGTGTCTTCTTTTATAAAAAATATAATAATAATACAAATTGATTAATGTGGTTTTGCAAAATGTAGAAGTTCTTCAACAACAATAGTAATTGATACAACTGAGAGAGAGAAAAACTGATTATGAAGTACCTGATAGTAGTGCCATGGGTGACAGACGTGACCGGTGGAGCTTTTCTCTTCCTTTTTTGTGCTGCAGTTTGAGAAAAAGTAGTGTTAGACTGAGCATGTTTCATCAAAACCCTTTTCAACTTTTTTACATCAATACCTCTGGAGGAAGCTGCAGAGGTTTTGGAGAAGGTGAAGATGACTTGAGGGCTGGTGCTATGGACTGTAGATATGTAAAGAGAGATTTTTTTTTTTACATTGCTGTTTTATAAAACAGATAACAGTAATTTTTTTGTAATTTAACATGTGTTTACCTGTGGAGGTGGCTGTATTCAAATTGCAGGGGGCAGGGACACCAGATGAGGCTGCTATGGTGGTGTGACCATGGGAGACGGAGGAGGCAGTTGGTCCAGAGGAGGCCGTGTTGGTGGTGACAGACAGGGGGGGTGGTGTGCATCGTGGTGGTGGTGGACAAAACCACCGACGATGGGTTGGAGGAGCTGGTGTTTGTAATGGTGGGGTTGAAGGGCCGACAATGGTGTGGCCGGGAGAGTAGGCACGTAGCCTTCTTCTGCAGCTGGGGACTCCGGCGGATCCTACAGGTGTTGCACACTGGGAGGCACTGGCAGTGGTGATGCAGCTGTCAGGAGTGGTTCCAGCAGGGCAATGGCGTCAATGGTCACATCCATGGCAGCCCTCTCCTGTGCCCTCTGTGTTCTGAGGGCTGCCCAACGCTCTTTCTCCTCTGCCTCGGCCCTCTCCTTCTCACCCCTCTCCTGCCACTGGCGCGTGTATTCCTCCACGGTGAGGCATGTGGCGACCACAGGGAGTCTTCTGTATCGATCTAGCCGATACTTAAGGACAGTAAGGATGTGCCCCAGGTCCTTCGCTATCAGCCCCCCCTCTATTAGGGGGTGCTCTTCTAGAGCTAGGGCTGGGACTGGAGCAGGGGCTTGGACTGGAGCAGGGGCTGAGGGTCCTCCTGTGGTCACTGGGGAGGAGGTGCTGATGGATGGCACAGTGCTGCTGGTTCCAGGAGAGGCGGTGGGGTGACCCGGTAGGGACTGAGACGGCATTAAACGGGACCCTTCAATGGCTGAAGGGTCAAAAGGGAAGAAGCCACACTTCTTAAACCCTTCTACCACATAGTGCATGTCCTTGCAGTGCTGGTACGGGTAGCGGAATACTCTGGCAAATTCTTTAAAGGGCCAAAGTATGCCACGTCCAGCGGCTGCAGGACATGGGTGCAGTGTAGTGGAAGAGAAAGAAGTATAACCCCTTCCCTTAGTGCCGCCGCGAGCACCTCCGGGTCCATGTGGCTCTTGTGCCCATCGAAGAGGAGAAGGAGAGGGCGCTCTTTCACTGCATGCTTAATGAAGTGCTGAAACCACTTCCTGAACAGGTCCCTGTCAATGTAGCCACTGTTTGACCGTCCATACAAGGCTTGGGGGGGGCCTCCCAGTGTGTAGTGGCCACCAGGTTAACACTTGGGGTAGATGATAAATGGGGGGACATCCTCCCCAGCTGCGTTGAAGCAGGCCAGCACTGTAATGTGCTCCTTGGCCCCCAGACTCATCGCAGTTATAGATTTGTCTGGGTTTCTCCCTCAACCCATTCTCCTCCAAGTGCTTCTCATAAGAAGTGAAGAAGGTGTCCATCATCGGACGTGTGGCACACTCAGCTCTCCCCCTGTCCAGGGTGTCCGGCCTCCTCATGCTCAGGTTCTTGTGCCTCCTCCTGAACATTTCCCACCACCTCTTCCCCAGTAGTGGGATTGTTTCCCCTGGGTGCCGAAACCTACAATAGAAGAGAATATGTAATTGTCCATCCAAGATGAAAATGTTTGTTTTGGCATCACCTTACACATCCACATTTACATCACACACATTGAGAACAGTCAGTCCAGCATTCTACATACATAAACACATAGAACACCAAATACCTGCGTATTTTGTTGGCGTATTTCATCAGCCTCTGTCTGCCCGAGTGGCGCAGTAGTCATCACCAATAAATGAATGAACTTCAGAGATAATAGGCTGGTTTATGCTGCAAACAACATGCTTTTATTAGCCTACCAGAATCACCTACAAAAAGAGGTTTGTGATAGGCCTTCAATTGAATGGGTTAACTTGTTATAGCCTACAGTTCACAATAACAGGAAAAAAATTATTGAATCGCCAAAGTAAATTGAAGAGATAATACACTTTCATGATGACTCTTCGTTTAATCTTTGATATGTTGGCTAATGGTTTACTGAAACATAAGGAAGCTATCCGATTTTCAATAGCACCGATGACAACAACCTATTCATTTGATGATAAGGCAAAGCTCCTCGAGAAGGAGCACTTGAGAGGGAGAACCGTGCGTAATGGATAGATTTGGCGGACGGGTTGCAAAATAAATCCTTGTATTGCAGTGATCAACTTGCTGTGGCAGTTTTATAGCCTCATGCAGTAGTAGCAGTAATAATAATAATAAATCATTACTACCTTACTATTTGCAGACAGATTAGGCTATTTCAAACACTTTAAGCTACCAGGAGTCAAAAGCCAAAAAAAAGCCAAAATATGTCTGAGGTGCGCACGGATCATATGGACAATTATTTTGTGTGGAGTCGTTTTTATTACTGGAAGAAGTTTAACTAATGTCTAATTGTGTTGTCTTTGGTAAACAAAAGTATCAGAATGCATAGGGGCATATTTATCAATCAGGGCATTTGAAGCCTAGCAGAGATCTTCATGCCAAAGAAGATTCATCCTGTCCCTTTGGGGATTAAAATTATTTAACAGTATTTTAGGGACTGCAGATTACCGGCGTGGACCTGTTTTTACGCACTGATAATCTCTGTTCTCTTCTGGCCGTTTTGTGGAGTTTGTAGTGAGTCTCTTATAGAATGTCTGATCATTCAGTTGCCTGAGTACTACAGTCGTATAGACAGTGTAGTCTTGAAAAGTAACAACACCTCCCTTGTCCGCTGGGAGGATGACTATAGAGGTGGCATTCTAGACATTTAAGGGCTTTCTTCTCAGAGTGGGTAAAGATATTTCTGACATAGGGGATAGAGGCCTCTAGCTTGGATATGTCTTTATGCACCAGTCTGTAGTACATATCCACAGCTGGGTCAATAGGCCCAGGTGGAATGAATGTAGCTAGACCCCTAAACACACTTTTTGTGGAGACAGAGGGGTTGCAATCTTTAAAGAACACTTTCAGATGCAATGTACGTATAAATTAGTAGTCAAAACACTTTTCAGTTGTGCCTCCTGATATTCAGACTTCTGATATGTATTTCGTTGTTGTAATTTTTACCCCCTTTTTCTCTCCAATTTCGTGATTACGATCTTGTCTCATCACTGCAACGGGCTCGGGAGAGGCGAAGGTCGAGTCATGCGTCCTCCGAAACATGATCCGCCAAGCTGCGCTTCTTAACACCCGCTCGCTTAACCTGGAAGCCAGCTGCACCAATGTGTCGGAGGAAACACCATTCAACTGACCACCGAAGGAGCCACAAGGAGTCGCTAGAGCACGATGAGCCATGTAAAGCCCACCCGGCCAAACCCTTCCCTAACCCGGATGATGCTGGGCCAATTGTGCGCCGCCCTATGGGACTCCCGGTCACAGCCAGTTGTGCGAACCCCAGGCTGTAGTGACGCCGCAACACTGCGATGCAGTGCCTTAGACCGGTGCACCACTCGGGAGGCCTATATGTATTTTGTATATATTTTCTGTAAATAGTTCACTAAAGTTTATTGCACCATACTGGCCACCTACTTGTTTTCTTTCTCCAATCACAAAAAAAAAGGTGCACAATAGACACTAAAAAAAATTGAAATAGCATCCACACTGTAATGAATACTCAGGGAGAAAAAGGTGTAGATTCACGCGCAGAGCACGGCAGGTGTTTATTACGCCTTTGCAGAAGGCAGGAATCGTGGTCACAGGCAGGCAATGGTTATACACAGGTAGGCAAACAGGCAGGTGAAACAACTAGAACTGATGGCTAAAACTGGTTCTCACAAACGAGCTAGGAAAAGGCTTAGTAGAGTCAAAACGAACAATACCTCACAAGGCACAAACAGAAAGAACTGAACTAAATAAGGAGCTGATGAGACGAGTAACTAACACAGGTGAAATCAATGATCAAAAATGAAAGACAGGGCTACGTTCAAGAACACAAAGAAACAGGGCTACATTCGGGGGCGAGGTCCAGCAGGCTGGTTCGACATGGTCGTGGACTGACACGACGTACTGCGTTGAGGCTGATGTCCAGTGGTTCTGTTCGGGGGTCGACCCCGAGGTCGGGGAGCGGGACGATCCGGACGGTTACGGTGGAATGCCTGAATCATCTCTGGGTCGAGGATGTCCTGGTCGGGGACCCAGGACCGGTCTTCAGGCCCATAACCTTCCCAGTCCACTAGAGAGTGGATGCGACCTCTCAGGCGTTTGGAATCAAGGATGGCCTGAATGGCGTAGGCAGGTTACCCTCCGACGTCCAACGGTGGGAGCGCACTGCGGGTTGAGACTGCAGGATGAAGAGGACTGTAGGTGACCGGTTTTAACAGAGACACATGGAAGGACGAGGAGATGTTATACTGACGGGGTAACTGGAGGCGGTACGTGACAGGGAGGATGCGATGGGTTATCTTGAAGGGACCAATGAAGCGACTTTTTGCAGGGGAGGTGGAGCAGGATGTCTCTGGTAGAGAGCCACACACGCTGTCCGGTGTGAAAGAGTGGCGTAGGTCGGCGACGTCTGTCGGCAAAACGTTTCTGGGTATTAGAGGCTTCCTGAAGATGCCGGTGAGTGGTCTCCCATACCCGCTCACTATGCCGAAACCAGTCGTCGACAGCTGGGACAGTACCAGGCTCCGCCTCCCAGGGAAACATGGAGGGTTGGTAACCAAGGACACACTGAAACGGAGTAAGTCGGAGGGATGAATGCATGAGTGAGTTCTGAGCATATTCGGCCCAGGCCATATACCGACTCCAATCGTGTGGAGAGGCAGAACATTGTTGGCGGAGGTACTTCCCTATTTCTTGGTTCAGTCGTTCCATCTGCCCGTTGGTCTGGGGATGGTACCCAGAGGAGAGGCTGAGGGCGACCCCCAGTCGGTCACAGAAGGTTCGCCACAGCCGGGAGACAAACTGGGGCCCGTGGTCAGAGACGATGTCCTCCAGAATCCCATACAGACGGAACACCTGTTGGAACATACACTCAGCCAATTCCATGGCGTTAGGTAAATGAGGAAGAGGAACCAGACGACACATTTTTGAAAAACTGTCTACTATGACAAGGATGGTGGTGTTACCAGAGGATTCAGGAAGGTCTGTGATGAAGTCAACAGCTATGTGGGACCAGGATCTGTGAGGGATTGGCAAAAGTTGAAGCTTACCGGAAAGGAGATGACGAGGGCTTTTGGTTTGGGCGCAGACTGGACAGGAGAGTACGTAATCCCTGACGTCGGATGCCAGTGAGGACCACCAGAATTTACGGGCTAGAAGTTTGGTGGTTTGTGTAATGCCCGGATGTCCTGACCCCAAGGACGTGTGACACCATTGCATCAGTTGGGGTCTAACAGCTGCTGGTACGTAACTCTTCCCAGCTGGTGTCTCAGGAGCCGGGTCTGAGGTTAGGGCTTCTTGTATGGCAGAGTGAACCTCCCACTGTACCGGTCCCATAATGCAAGATGAAGGAAGAATGGGTGTAGGGTCTGAGTTACTGGTCGGAAGGTCAAACTGGCGGGAGAGAGCATCAGCTTTTACGGTTTATTTCCAGGGATGTAAGTAACATGAAAATGGAAGCGTGTGAAGAAGAGAGCCCAGTGGGCTTGTCTGGAGTTTAACCTCTTGGCCCCTCTGATATATTCCAGATTACGATGATCTGTTAGGACGAGAAAGGGATGTTGTGCGCCCTCCAACCAGTGGCACCACTCCTCGAGGGCCAGCTTGATGGCGAGGAGTTCTCATCCCCACATTGTAATTCCTCTCAGCGGGGGATAACTTCCTGGAGAAGAAGGCACAAGGATGTGATTTTGGAGGTGTTCCCACCCGCTGACAGAGTATGGCTCCTACTCCTACTTCGGAGGCATCCACCTCCAGGGTGAAAGGAAGGGTCGGATCAGGTTGGCGAAGGACAGGAGCTGAGGTGAAGAGGTGTTGAAAGGTGTTGAAAGCAGTCAGTGCGGTATCAGTCCATTGAAGGGTCCGGGTCTTTTGGCTGGTAAGGGCAGTGAGGAGAGCAGCAGTAGAACTGAAGTTCCGAATGAACCGGCGATAGAAGTTGGAGAACCCAATGAAACGTTGGCATTCCTTAACGGTGGTGGGTTTGGGCCAGTTACTGACAGCGGTGACTTTGTTCTCATCTATGCTGACCCCTCCAGGTGTCAGTACGAAACCGAGGAAGTTTACTGAGGTTACATGGAAGGTGCTCTTTTCAGTCTTCACATAAATATTATGGTCAAGGAGCCGTTGAAGAACCCTTTGTACATGCTGTATGTGTTCCTTCAGGGAGTGGGAGTAAATCAGGATGTCATCAATGTAGACGATGAGAAAGCGGTTGATCAGTGGTGAACAGCGCCGGAGAAGATGGCTGCCGTTTTACAGCCCTCTAACCATTTGTACTATTATGTGTGTTTTTCCGCGTTATTTGTCATTTATTTTGTACATAATGTTTCTGCCATCGTCTCTTATAACCAAAAAGAGTTTCTGGATATCAGGACAGCGATTACTCACCTCGTATTGGACGAAGATTTTTTCTTCAACGAGGCGGCCGCGAAGGATATCATACAGACACCCGACAAGGCCCAAATCCCCGCCATTCGCGTGAGGAAGAGACGGAGATATCGTGGACGTAGATCGGGGTGCCTTGTAAGGATCCAACGGCGAGCGAGTAAACTGCCTCTTCCATCAATCCTATTAGCCAATCTTCAATCATTGGATAACAAATTGGATGACCTAAGATTACGGTTATCCTACTAACGGGACATTAAAAACTGTAATATCCTATGTTTCACCGAGTCGTGGCTGAACGACGACAATGATAACATACAGCTAGCGGGCTATACGCTACATCGGCAGGATAGAACGGCTGACTCCGGTAAGACAAGGGGTGGCGGTCTGTGTATATTTGTAAACAACAGCTGGTGCACAAAATCAAATACTAAGGAAGTCTCGAGGTTTTGCTCGCCTGAGGTAGAGTATCTTATGATAAGCTGTAGACCACACTATTTACCAAGAGAGTTTTCATCTATATTTTTCATAGCTGTCTATTTACCACCACAAACCAATGCTGGCATTAAGATTGCACTGAATGAGTTGTACAAGGCCATAAATCAACAGGAAAACGCTCATCCAGATGCAGCGCTCCTAGTGGCCGGGGACTTTAATGCAGGGAAACTTAAATCCGGTCTACCTCATTTCTACCAGCATGTTAAATGTGCAACCAGAGGAAAAAAAACTCTAGACCACCTTTACTCCACACACAGAGACGCATACAAAGCTCTCCCTCGCCCTCCATTTGGCAAATCTGACCATAACTCTATCCTCCTGATTCCTGCTTATAAGCAAAAACTAAAGCAGGAAGCACCAGTGACTCGGTTAATAAAAAAGTGGTCAGATGACGCAGATGCTAAGCTACAGGACTGTTTTGCTAGCACAGACTGGAACATGTTCCGGGATTCTTCAGACAGCATTGAGGAGTACACCACATCAGTCACTGGCTTCATCAATAAGTGCATCGATGATGTCGTCCCCACAGTGACCGTACGTACATACCCCAACCAGAAGCCATGGATTACAGGAAACATCCGCACTGAGCTAAAGGGTAGAGCTGCCGCTTTCAAGGAACGGGACTCTAACCCGGACACTTATAAGAAATCCCGCTATGCCCTCTGACGAACCATCAAACAGGCAAAGAGTCAATACAGGGCTAAGATTGAATCGTACTACACTGGCTCTGACGCTCGTCGGATGTGGCAGGGCTTGAAAACTATTACAGACTACAAAGGGAAATACAGCCGCGAGCTGCCCAGTGACACAAGCCTACCAGACGAGCTAAACCACTTCTATGCTCGCTTCGAGGCAAGCAACACTGAAGCATGCATGAGAGCACCAGCTGTTCCGGATGACTATGTGATCACGCTCTCCGTAGCCGATGTGAGTAAGACTTTTAAGCAGGTCAACATTCACAAGGCCGCAGGGCCAGACGGATTACCAGGACGTGTACTCCGAGCATGTGCTGACCAACTTGCAAGTGTCTTCACTGACATTTTCAACATGTCCCTGACTGAGTCTGTAATAGCAACATGTTTCAAGCAGACCACCATAGTCCCCGTGCCCAAGGACTCTAAGATAACCTGCCTAAATGACTACCGACCCGTAGCACTGACGTCTGTAGCCATGAAGTGCTTTGAAAGGCTGGTCATGGCTCACATCAACAGCATTATCCCAGAAACCCTAGACCCACTCCAATTTGCATACCGCCCCAACAGATCCACAGATGATGCAATCTCTATTGCACTCCACACTGCCCTTTCCCACCTGGACAAGAGGAACACCTACGTGAGAATGCTATTCATTGACTACAGCTCAGCATTCAACACCATAGTGCCCTCTAAGCTCATCACTAAGCTAAGGATCCTGGGACTAAACACCTCCCTCTGCAACTGGATCCTGGACTTCCTGACGGGCCGCCCCCAGGTGTTAAGGGTAGGTAACAACACATCTGCCACACTGATCCTCAACACGGGGGCCCCTCAGGGGTGCGTGCTCAGTCCCCTCCTGTACTCTCTGTTCACCCATGACTGCATGGCCAGGCACGACTCCAACACCATCATTAAGTTTGCTGACGACACAACAGTGGTAGGCCTGATCACCGACAACGATGAGACAGCCTATAGGGAGGAGGTCAGAGACCTGGCCGTGTGGTGCCAGGACAACAACCTCTCCCTCAACATGACCAAGACAAAGGAGATGATTGTGGACTACAGGAAAAAAAAGAGGACTGAGCACGCCCCCATTCTCATCGACGGGGCTGTAGTGGAACAGGTTGAGAGCTTCAAGTTCCTTGGTGTCCACATCACCAACGAACTATCATGGTCCAAACACACCAAGACAGTCGTGAAGAGGGCACGACATAGCCTATTCCCCCTCAGGAGACTGAAAAGATTTGGCATGGGTCCTCAGATCCTCAAAAAATTATACAGCTGCACCATCGAGAGCATCCTGACTGGTTGCATCACCGCCTGGTATGGCAACTGCTTGGCCTCCGACCACAAGGCACTACAGAGGGTAGTGCGTACGGCCCAGTACATCACTGGGGCCAAGCTTCCTGCCATCCAGGACCTCTATACCAGGCGGTGTCAGAGGAAGGCCCTCAAAATTGTCAAAGACTCCAGCCACCCTAGTCATAGACTGTTCTCCCTGCTACCGCACGGCAAGCGGTACCGGAGTGCCAAGTCTAGGTCCAAAAGACTTCTCAACAGCTTCTACCCCCAAGCCATAAGACTCCTGAACAGCTAATCATGGCTACCCGGACTATTTGCACTGCCCCCCCATCCTTTTTACGCTGGTGCTACTCTGTTAATTATTTATGCATAGTCACTTTAACTCTACCCACATGTACATATTACGTGTTATTTAATTTTACTTCTGCTCTTTTTTTCTCAACACTTTTTGTTGTTGTTTTATTTTTACTTTTTTTGTAAAAAATAAATGCACTGTTGGTTAAGGGCTGTAAGTAAGCATTTCACTGTAATGTCTGCACCTGTTGTATTCGGCGCATGTGACCAATACAATTTGATTTGATTTGATATCCTGGAAAACCTCGTTCATAAAGGATTGGAAGACGGCGGGGGCGTTAGTAAGGCCATAGGGCATGACCAGGTATTCGTAGTGCCCTCATGCGGTGATAAAGGCCGTCTTCCATTCGTCGCCTTCACGTATAAGGACAAGGTTATAAGCACTCCGCAGGTCGAGTTTTGTATAGATGTTGGCGTGGCCCACTTATTCAAGGGTCGCTGGGATCAGAGGAAGAGGGAAACGGTTCTTGACCGTAACGTCATTCAGGGAACGGTAATCTATACATGGACGAAGAACAACATAATTTTTTCCAACGAAGAAGAAGCTGGACGCAGCCGGGGAAGAAGAAGGACGAATGAAACTGTTTGAGTGCTTCATCAATGTAGTTCTCCATTGCCTCATTTTCCGGGATAGATAGGGGGTAAACACGGCCCTTCGGTGGGGACACTCCAGGGAGTAAGTCAATAGCACAGTCCCCTGGGCGATGTGGTGGCAGAGTGGAGGTCTTGATTTTGCTGAAGACATTGCTGTACTGGGCGTATTCAGATGGTATGGTGGGTGGCACTGTAGAGGCAGAGTCCTCAATGGTGGCTTAGTAGAGTCAAAATGAACAATACCTCACAAGGCACAAACAGAAAGAACTGAACTAAATAAGGAGCTGATGAGACCAGGTGAGTAACTAACACAGGTGAAATCAATGAACAAAAATAAAAGACGGCTACATTCAAGAACACAAAGAAACAGGGCTACGTTCAAAAACACAAGGTGAACTAAGAAAATAAATACAGAACCTTACACACATGGGGAGGCTTCATCTCAACGTATTTTTCAATTTTAGGCTTTTCAAATATATTCCATTCTCCTTTCTCTTGTTTATACAGTATTCATCCCTCTTGGCGTTTTTTTCTATTTTGTTGCATTACAACCTGTAATTTAAATTGATTTTTATTTGGATTTCATGTAATGGACATACACAAAATAGTCCAAATAGGTGAAGTGAAATGAAAAAAAGAACTTGTTTTAAATCATTCTAAAAAATTAATAACGGAAAAGTGGTACATGCATATGTATTCACCCCCCTTTGCTATGAAGCCCCTAAATAAGATCTGGTGCAACCAATTACAGAAGTCACATAATTAGTTAAATAAAGTCCACCTGTGTGCAATGTAAGTGTCACATGATCTCAGTATATATACACACCTGTTCTGAAAGGCCCCAGAATCTGCAATACCACCAAGCAAGCGGCACCACCAAGCAAGCAGCACCATGAAGACAAAGGAGCTCTCCAAACAGGTCAGGGACAAAGTTGTGGAGAAGTACAGATCAGGGTTGGGTTATAATAAAATGTCAGAAACTTTGAACATCCCACAGAGCACCATTAAATCCATTATTAAAAAATGGAAAGAATATGGCACCACAACAAACCTGCCAAGAGAGGGCCACCCACCAAAGCTCACAGACCAGGCAAGGAGGGCATTCATCAGAGAGGCAACAAAGAGACCAAAGATAACCCTGAAGGAGCTGCAAAGCTCCACAGCGGAGATTGGAGTATCTGTCCATAGGACCACTTTAAGCCGTACACTCCACAGAGCTGGAAGAGTGTCCAGAACAAAATCCATTGCTTAAAGAAAAAAATAAGCAAACACATTTGGTATTCGCCAAAAGGCATGTGGGAGACTCCCCAAACATATGGAAGAAGGTACTCCGGTCAGATGAGACTAAAATTGAGCTTTTTGGCCATCAAGGAAAACGCTATGTCTGGCGCAAACCCAACACCTCTCATCAGCCCGAGAACACCATCCCCACAGTGAAGCATGGTGGTGGCAACATCATGCTGTGGGGATGTTTTTCATCGACAGGGACTGGGAAACTGGTCAGAATTGAAGGAATGATGGACAGCGCTAAATACAGGGAAATTCTTGAGGGAAACCTGTTTCAGTCTTCCAGAGATTTGAGACTGGGATGGCGGTTCACCTTCCAGCAGGACAATGACCCTAAGCATACTGCTAAAGCAACACTCAAGTGGTTTAAGGGGAAACATTTAAATGTCTTGGAATGGCCTAGTCAAAGCCCACACCTCAATCCAATTGAGAATCTGTGGTATGACTTAAAGATTGCTGTACACCAGCGGAACTCATCCAACTTGAAGGAGCTGGAGCAGTTTTGCCTTGAAGAATGGGCAAAAATCCCAGTGGCTAGATGTGCCAAGCTTATAGAGACATACCCCAAGAGACTTGCAGCTGTAACTGCTGCAAAAGGTGGCTCTACAAAGTATTGACTTTGGAGGGGTGAATAGTTATGCACGCTCATGTTTTCTGTTTTTTTGTCTTATTTCTTGTTTGTTTCACCCCAAAAAATATTGTGCATCTTCAAAGTGGTAGGCATGTTGTGTAAATCAAATGATACAAACCCCCCAAAAATCCATTTTAATTCCAGGTTGTAAGGCAACAAAATAGGAAAAATGCCAAGGTGGGTGAATACTTTCACAAGCCACTGTATTATGTATATATTCCCACTAATATTCCTTTATGTAATTTGTTACAGGAGGGGGTCGCAGTTTCCCACTAGGTGTCAACCTCCAACAACCTTAGGCACCTCCTCACTCAGTCTGGACTAATCATTATCCTATTGGTGTCACCTGTGTCTACCTGTTCACCTGTGTATTTATGCCCTCACTTCCCTGTGTTCCCTTGCTCAGTTTTTTTCTGTACGTTTCTGTATGTACAGCAGTACTACTCAGTGTCTGATCGGAGACCTATGTACAGGTACTTGAGAAGTGTTCTCCCTGTTTCGTTATTTGTTTCAGTCGTAGGTAGTATTTCGTATTTTGGCTGTCAGCCGGTTTTTAGAGACTTATTTGCTCCGCCTTTCTTTTATCATGATAAGTCCGTTATTTTGTATTTTAGCTTCGGGACCACCAGTTAAGATCCTTGTTTCACCACCACTGCCTACTGTATATCCTGCACCGCATCTGGGTCACACCTCACACCAACCCTTACAGTAATTAAGCTTTTACATGTGTATTTCTCTGTCTTTATAATAATTATATTTAATTTGTAGAGCGCATTTCCAATGCTCAATGCACATGTGAAGCTTATTGGTGCTTGCTTCTGTGCGCAAATCATTTGACCGCTGCAGTTTGATATTATTTATTCCCTTTTATTTATGAAAAGAAGCTGGTACTGGCCTTTATTATTTCTGATTTATTTCTGATATTTTAGCTTAGTTAAATTGATTTATATTATGGAGTTCCTATTCCAAGAAAAACTAAAATACATTTTACAGTAGCCTATGTATTGCCCACCTAAAACATCCTTTAATACATTCAAGTCCTTCAAAATATAAATTACAGAAAGTAGAATATAAACTAGATATAGGCTACTGTGGGTGGGGTAGGCTAAATAATTACAACCGAATAGGCCTAAATAAAATAATTGTGATAAAGGAAACAAAAAATGCTAGGCAGAGCATGCGCAGAGCTTGTGGCTGAGCAGTACCAGAGCGAAATTGGAGCGTGAGAGAAGGCCGACAGCGGCATTGCAGCGGGAGAGAAGGCCAGCACCATTTTAAAAAATCTGCTCAAATTACGCTCCACACTTGCCCACTTACATGCTCTGGCATTCAAAAGCAGCCCTGCTTTAGGCTATCAAATAACTGTCAATTAATAATCATATCAAAGGATGGAATCAGTGCATGAATGACTGCAGCAACCATTAGACGGTCTGAAAAGCTGCGTAACTGTCACGCCCTGACTAATGGGACTCTAGTATGTTGAGTCAGGGTGTGGAGTTCTATGTTGTTATTTCTATGTTCTCATTCTAGGTTGTGTGTTTCTATGTTTGGCCGGGTGTGATTCCCAATCAGAGGCAGCTGTCGCTCGTTGTCTCTGATTGGGGATCATACTTAAGTTGCCTGTTTGTTATCATTAGTTGTGGGATCTTGTTCCGTGTAGAGGCTTGTTTTGTGTTTAGCCTGAGGACTTCACGTTACGTTGTTTTGTTGGTGTGTTTATCGTTGAAATAAATATGTATGCATTTCACGCTGCGCCTTGGTCTGACCCGTCCTTCAACGTCCATGACAGAAGATCCCACCAAACACGGACCAAGCAGCGTGCCCAGGAGCAAACACCCTGGACACAGGTGGGGAAGATTTGGTCTTGGGAGGAGATATTTGCGGGGAAAGGACCCTGGGCGAAGGTGGAAGCCCAGGCAGGAGAGGAGCAACGGCAACACAGAAGGCTCCGGCAGAGGAGGAAGCCCGAGAGGCAGCCCCAATAAACATTTTTTGGGGGGGCTAAAGGGGTGGTCGGGGAGCGAGAGAGAAGAGCCCCGACCACTGCACCCGGTGGGTTTCCAGGTTGAGTCCCTACGACCATGGGAACAAGAGTGGGAACAGTTTTATACTGAGGAGTCGGAGGATGACGACAACGATGAGTTTCTGTTCCCTAACTCGTGGGGGCTCCCGGAGGAGTCCTCACTGGAGGAGGATTGCCGAGAGAGAGAGAAGGATCGGATCTGCAGGGTAAGAGAGGAGGCCACCACATTACGGGGGCTGATAGCGAGAATAGAGCAGGAAAGCTCCATTCAAGAGGAGGCACTGCAGGAGGCTCGTCGGGAGAAGGAGGAAGTAGATGCACGGAGAGAGGAGCTGGTTAGGCAACATAAGGAGCGTGGGTTAATTGAGGAACCCATCTATGCAGAGATACGCACTGTATCGCCAGTGCGCATGCACAGCCCAGTGTGTTCTGTGCCAGCGCCCCGCACGTGTCGTGCGAAAGTGGGCAGCCAGCCAGGACGGGTTGTGCCGGCTCAACGCTCCTGGTCTCCAGTGCGCCTCCAAGGTCCAGTATATCCTGCTCCGGTTCTACGCACTGTGTCACCAGTGCACCTCACCAGTCCTGTACGGCCCGTACCTGCTCCCCGCACCAAGCCAGTGGTGTGTGTCCCCAGTCCGGCCCGGCCCGTACCTGCTCCTCGCACCAGACCAGTGGTGCGTATTCCCAGTCCGGCCCGGCCCGTTCCTGTTCCTCGCACCAAGCCAGTGGTGCGTGTTCTCAGTCCGGTACGGCCCGTGCCTGCTCCCCGCACCAAGCCAGTGGTGCGTGTCGCCAGTCCGGCCCGGCCTGTTCCTGCTGCTCGCACCAAGCCAGTGGTGCGTGTCCCCAGTCCGGTACGGCCCGTTCCTGTTTCTCGCACCAAGCCAGTGGTGCGTGTTGCCAGCCCGGTACGACCCGTACCTGCTCCCCGCACCAAGCCAGTGGTGCGTGTCGCCAGTCCGGCCCGGCCCGTGCCTGCTCCTCGCACCAAGACAGTGGTGCGTGTTCCTAGTCCGGTCCGGCCCGTGCCTGCTCCTCACACCAGACCAGTGGTGCGTGTGTCCAGTCCGGCACGGCCCGTGCCCGTTCCACTGGTGCCTGGTTCGGCACCGGTCAGCGGCTCCACTCCGGAGCTAGAGCAGTCCGCTCCACCGGTGCCTGATCCAGCTCCAGTCGGTTGCTCCACTCCGGAGCCAGAGCAGTCTGCTCCACCGGTGTTCAGTCCAGCTCCGGTCAGCTGCTCCACTCCGGAGCTAGAGCAGTCCGCTCCACCGGTGCCTGATCCAGCTCCGGTCAGCTGCTCCACTCCGGAGCCAGAGCAGTCCGCTCCACTGGGGTCCAGTCCAGCTCCGGTCAGCTGCTCCACTCCGGAGCCAGAGCAGTCCGGTCCATCGGTGCCTAGTCCAGCTCCGGTCAGCGGCTCCACTCCGGAGCCAGAGCAGTCTGCTCCACCGGTGCCTAGTCCAGCTCCGGTCAGCGGATCCACTCCGGAACCAGAGCAGTCCGCTCCACCGGTGCCTAGTCCAGCTCCGGTCAGCGGCTCCACTCCGGAGCCAGAGGAGTCCGCTCCACCGGTGCCTAGTCCAGCTCCGGTCAGCGGATCCACTCCGGAACCAGAGCAGTCCGCTCCACCGGGGTCTAGTCCAGCTCCGGTCAGCAGCTCCACTCCGGAGCCAGAGCAGTCCGCTCCACCGGTGCACAGTCCAGCTCAGGTCAGCAGCTCCACTCCGGAGCCAGAGAAGTCTGCTCCACCGGTGCCCAGACCAGCTCCGGTCAGCGGCTCCAGTCCGGAGCCAGAGCAGGCCGCTCCACCGGTGCCCAGTCCAGCTCCGGTCAGCGGCCATAGTCCAGACCCAGACGTCAGCCCCTCTCCAGGTTCGGGGTCTCCCACACCAGGGTCCAGACAGGGCTTGGTACATCGTGGGAGGAAGGAGAGGGGAAGCAGCGCGCCGAGGTCCAGACCAGACCAGAGGCGCAACGGGGAGGCTGAGAGAATGTGGTCGTCACGCCCGGAGCCGGATCCGGGATGCCCACTCCAAGGCGGAATGCCCACCCGGGACCCTACCCTGTTATGTCAGGTTTGTGCGGTCGGAGTCCGCACCTTTGGGGGGGGTACTGTCACGCCCTGACTTATGGGACTCTAGTATGTTGAGTCAGGGTGTGGAGTTCTATGTTGTTATTTCTATGTTCTCATTCTAGGTTGTGTGTTTCTATGTTTGGCCGGGTGTGATTCCCAATCAGAGGCAGCTGTCGCTCGTTGTCTATGATTGGGGATCATACTTAAGTTGCCTGTTTGTTATCATTAGTTGTGGGATCTTGTTCCGTGTAGAGGCTTGTTTTGTGTTTAGCCTGAGGACTTCACGTTACGTTGTTTTGTTTGTGTGCATTTCACGCTGCGCCTTGGTCTGACCCGTCCTTCAACGTCCATGACAGTAACAAATGAGGCCTAATTAGACAAAATAACAATTAAGTTGTTCAAACAAGATAAGTCGTTAAAACGACTTAGTATCTCGTTTGAATGACTTAGTATCTCTTAGTAAAAAAAAGTTGTTTGAACCAGATACTAAGTCATTCAAACGAGATACTAAGTCGTTGAAACTAGATAATTCCAAGAGTCTAAGTTAAAATTTTTTGCATTGGCCATTTTTTTGTGATCTAGCTAGTTAAAAAATGTGTTTACCACAACCAGTGATTCACTTTCTCTTCCTCGTTGTGCAGTACAGGGGCTCCGAAAAAACATGAACAAAGGCTCTAAAAACACCAAAATACGTCCTTTTAGAAACTGAAAAGCTCCCAGTATAGTAATGCAGGTCTTTAGATGTTGTGCACATGAAATTGTGTCATTCCGAACTTTATCCGCAACGTTATATTCCATTTTGTTGCGACTCGAGCGATACCGCTCCGTCCATTCTAGCAGCAGGCTACACAGTGAATGGAAATGCTGGATAGGGGGAACAGCTCGAGTCGAATCAAAATGGAGAAGTGCTATTTAGAGATTTGGTTGTTGAAAAGCAAACTTCTCCTTTACCAGAACTCACTACATAAGTAACTTAAAAGTGAATGTGAGAGTCAAGTCTCTGAGTGTTCTTGGGCGGCAGGTAGCTTAGTGGGTAAGAGCGTTGTGCCAGTAACCGAAAGGTCGCTGGTTCTAATCCCCGAGCCGACTAGGTGAAAAATCTGTCGATGTGCCATTAAGCAAGGCACTTAACCCTAATTGCTCATGTAAGTCACTCTGGATAAGAGCGTCTGCTAAATAATGTAATTTATTTATTGTCACGATCGTCTGAAGGAGGAGACCAATGCGCAGCGTTGCGAGTGAACATGATGACTTTATTAACTTAAAGCAACCACGAAGAAAACAACAAATGACGATACGTGAAGTTCTAAACTGAAATACGACTAACAGCAACAAAGAAACAATAACCCACAACCCAAAGGAGAAAACATACAGAATATATATGGCTCCCAATCAGAGATAACGAGCCGACAGCTGACACTCGTTACCTCCGATTGGGAGTCATCGACCAATCACCACATGACACAAACAAAATGAAACTCACCCATCCCCAACACCACCAAATGAAATACACCCAAACACATGAAAATGAACAACCCTGGCTCAATATAAACGTCCATAGAGCCAGAGTGTCACAGTACCCCCCCCTAAAGGTGCGAACTCCGGGCGCACCAACATCAGGACTAGGGGAGGGTCTGGGTGGGCGTCTGTCCATGGTGGCGGCTCTGGCCCCGGTCGTGATCCCCACCCCACCACAGTCACAACCTGCTTCGGTAGCCTCCTCCTAATGACCACCCTCCACCTAACCCCACCTGGACTAAGGGGCAACCCCGGACTAAGGGGCAGCATCGGCCTAAGGGGCAGCACCGGGATAAGGGGCAGCACCGGGATAAGGGGCAGCACCGGGCTAAGGGACAGCACCGGACTAAGGGGCAGCACCGGACTACGGGGCAGTACCGGACTAAAGGGCAGTACAGGACTAAGGGGCAGCACCGGGCTAAGGGGCAGTACCGGACTCAGGGGCAGCACCGGACTAAGGGGCAGCACCGGGCTAAAGGGCAGCACCGGACTAAGGGGCAGCACCGGGCTAAGGGGCAGTACCTGACTAGATGGCGGATCCTGGCTGGCTGGCTCTGGCGGATCCTGGCGGGACGGCTCTGGCGGATCCTGGCGAGACGGCTCTGGCGGATCCTGGCGGGACGGCTCTGGCGGATCCAGGCTGGACGGCTCTGGCGGATCCTGGCGGGACGGCTCTGGCGGATCCTGGCTGGACGGCTCTGGCGGATCCTGGCTGGACGGCTCTGGCGGATCCTGGCTGGACGGCTCTGGCGGATCCTGGCTGGACGGCTCTGGCGGATCCTGGCTGGACGGCTCTGGCGGATCCTGGCTGGACGGCTCTGGCGGATCCTGGCTGGACGGCTCTGGCGGATCCTGGCTAGACGGTTCTGGCGGATCCTGGCTGGACAGCTCTGGCGGATCCTGGCTGGACGGCTCTGGCGGATCCTGGCTGGACGGCTCTGGCGGATCCTGGCTGGCTGACGGATCTGGCTGCTCATGGCTGGCTGACGGATCTGGCTGCTCATGGCTGGCTGACGGATCTGGCTGCTCATGGCTGGCTGACGGGTCTGGCTGCTCATGGCTGGCTGACGGGTCTGGCTGCTCATGGCTGGCTGACGGATCTGGCTGCTCATGGCTGGCTGACGGATCTGGC
This sequence comes from Coregonus lavaretus, assembly GCF_964263955.1. Lineage (NCBI taxonomy): Eukaryota > Metazoa > Chordata > Actinopteri > Salmoniformes > Salmonidae > Coregonus > Coregonus lavaretus. The sequence continues at coordinate 24,211,557 of NC_140001.1, read as the reverse complement.
TGCTCATGGCTGGCTGACGGGTCTGGCTGCTCATGGCTGGCTGACGGATCTGGCTGCTCATGGCTGGCTGACGGATCTGGCTGCTCATGGCTGGCTGACGGATCTGGCTGCTCATGGCTGGCTGACGGATCTGGCTGCTCATGGCTGGCTGACGGGTCTGGCTGCTCATGGCTGGCTGACGGATCTGGCTGCTCATGGCTGGCTGACGGGTCTGGCTGCTCATGGCTGGCTGACGGGTCTGGCTGCTCATGGCTGGTTGACAGATCTGGCTGCTCATGGCTGGCTGATGGTGCTGGCTGGGAGGCTGGCGGTGGAGGCGGACCCCAGCCTCGGATTGCAGTCATCACCTCCAGCAGGGCGGCTCCCATCTGCAGGAGCTGCTCTTTCTGGTTCCGAACCTGAGCTTCCAGTCTGATATGGGCTGCGTCGGCTCCTGCTGATTCCATAGCAGGTGTATGATTCTGTCTGGCGGAAGGCTCTAGCGGCTCCTGTCTGGCGGAAGGCACTAGCGGCTCCGATCTGGCGGACGGCTCTGAAGGCTCATGGCAGACGGGCGGCTTTGCAGGCTCAGTACAGACGGGCGGCTTATGCAGCGCTTGACAGACGGGCAGTTCAGACGCCATAGGGCCGACAGGCAGTTCAGGCGCCGTTGGGCAGACGGCCAGTTCAGGCGCCGTTGGGCAGACGGCAGACTCTGGCCGACTGGTGACGCACCCCGTAGGATTCGTGCGTGGAGCAGGAACGGGCTGGGCTGGCGACGCGCACCTTATCCCTGGTGCGAGTGGCCGGAACAGGCCGGGCCGGGCTGGCGACGCACATCGTGGACCTGGTGCGTGGAGTAGGAACAGACCGGTCCGTACCGGGAACACCCACCACTGGCCTTAACTGGGGATCAAGAACGGACCGGACCAGACTGGGAACACACTTCAGTCTCTCATGCCGTGCCACAACAACTTCCCTCCCTCTACTCGCCAATGGCTCCCGTAATCCGATAGCCTTCTCTCCAGCTCTACCTGTGGCAGCCTCCTGCTGCCCAGGCGCCCAAGCCATGTGCCCCCCCCCAAAAAATTTTTGGGGAGTAACCACGGGCTTCCAGCCTCGACTCCGCGCTTCCTCTTCATACCACCTCCTCTCGGCTGCAGCTGCCTCCAGCTCTTCACGAGGGCGGTGATATTCCTCCTCATACCACCTCCTCTCGGCTGCAGCTGCCTCCAGCTCTTCACGAGGGCGGTGATATTCCTCCGGTTGTGCCCAAGGACCCTTTCCAGCCCGAATCTCCTCCCATGTCCAAAAGTCCTTAGGAGGCTTCCATAAATCCTGCGTAGGTAGGTCCTGTTGCCGCTTGTTACGCCGCTTGGTCCTCTTGTGGTGGGTTATTCTGTCACGATCGTCTGAAGGAGGAGACCAATGCGCAGCGTTGCGAGTGAACATGATGACTTTATTAACTTAAAGCAACCACGAAGAAAACAACAAATGACGATACGTGAAGTTCTAAACTGAAATACGACTAACAGCAACAAAGAAACAATAACCCACAACCCAAAGGAGAAAACATACAGAATATATATGGCTCCCAATCAGAGATAACGAGCCGACAGCTGACACTCGTTACCTCCGATTGGGAGTCATCGACCAATCACCACATGACACAAACAAAATGAAACTCACCCATCCCCAACACCACCAAATGAAATACACCCAAACACATGAAAATGAACAACCCTGGCTCAATATAAACGTCCATAGAGCCAGAGTGTCACATTTATTTTATTTATTATTCTTCTCCTATGCTTGCTTCTTCCAGAATGCCTAGTCAGCATTTTGGTAAATACTGCAGCAGTGAAGGTAGTCTGTAACTCAACATGAAGGTCACTGAGTCTGGTCTGAACTCTCTCACTCTGTGTCTGTGTCTGTCACTATTGTGTAGGTGGAGGCAGAAGCAGTCAACCGGTCAGTCACTGTGGCCAATCAGACCAACTGCCCCCTCTACATCACCAAGGTCATGAGCAAGAGTGCTGCTGACGTCATCGCCCTGGCCAGGAAAAAGGGTAATAGTAAAGAGAACGTGTTGTGATGGACTACTGCAACACGTTTTGTATTGATTGCTCTCTGTGGTTTGTGTATCGTAACTACTGTTTAATAATAATGTGAGTGCTTACAATTGTCCTATTTCACACATGTGCGAATTGGAAATTCGTTTTTTCTGCATACCGCACTCCCCCTGAGAAACCCCAGAGAGTGGTGTCAGATCCAAGGATCAGACATGGTTGATGGTGATCCTGAAGCAATAAGGGTTAAGTGGGAACACACCTAGTCGGCTCTGGGATTTAAACCAGCAACCTTTCGGTTACTGGCCCTGGCTCTCTTAACCGCTAGGCTCGCCGTCCGTTTTAAGGTACACTAAATGTCAAATCCCACATAAATGATTCCACTTGTAAATCAGTCCTGCTTTGGAGACAGGGCACAAGCCCTCTGAGGTAAATAGAACACTCACTCTCCCTGCCATGTTGACCTGGTGTTTTGCTGTGTTCTGTGGTACTCTAGGTGCTGTGGTGTATGGAGAGCCTATCTCTGCCAGCCTGGGCACGGACGGCACCCACTACTGGAGTAAGAACTGGGCCAAGGCAGCTGCCTTCATCACCTCCCCACCCCTCAGCCCTGACCCCACCACCCCTGACTATCTCAACTCACTCCTCTCCTGGTAGGTGCTCCATTTACACTATGCACCTCTACTCAACACAGAGCTATGCAGTAATCATGTGTTACTTACACACATCTTCCACCAGAATGTGGTATGTCATCCTAGCCTCCTGGGGATTCATTTATCAAATGTGAGTGCGCACAAAAAATACTCTAACCTTGCGTGCGCCAGTTTTCCCGCAAAGGTTGTTATTTATCCATTTTGAACTTGACGGGAAAGTGTGTGTATCTCCACGCAAATCCCAAACCATGCGTTCGCACAACTTCTAGAAGGTTGATCAACTGTACTGTACGCAAATAGGCTTATTGTTCGTTTGGGGGAAATGGGAGGTGTTTGATGCAATGGAATTATAATAATGGTAGGCTAATAAAAACAGTAAAACATAGGCCTAATGATAAAACAGATGAATTTGCTGTTGGTATTTTTATTTTATTATATAGGCCTAAATCATAACTGGTTTAAATTATTCCCGCTACACAACAAATAGTAGGCTACCATTTATCAATTGATCATTCAATAGCCAAACATGCTCGAAAGTAAATAGGCCGGTAGCCTCGACAGTATTTACATTTTTTTTTTAAACATTTTTAGTCATTTAGCAGACGCTCTTATCCAGAGCGACTTACAGTTAGTGAATACATACATATATATTTTTTTTTTATACTGGCCCCCCGTGGGAATCGAACCCACAACCCTGGTGTTGCAAACTTTAAAATGACTATAATTAAATCAAAACTGTGTAGAAAATGATAATGGACCTACATTCATACAGTTTCTTGACTGTGTCCAGCTCACTAATAATCACCCAAAAGAAAGCAACATTTATATTTATATTTGCATGATTTAGCTTATTCATTATTCATAATTAATTCATCAATAACTTTTGGTTCATGCATGTGACCGACCAATACCTCACGAGGCTTCTTCTCTCCAAGCTGAGCCCTTGAAACTGAGACACCCCTTTCGGTTCTCAAAACAATGTTCTGGGCATACTGCCAAATCCTTTATACTGATAGCGAGGATTCCTCCCAGGCACGATCAATCAGTCACTTGCATGAACCCAGTCGAATTGGTTATTGGAAAAGCACAAATAAAATGTTCCTTCACAAAACAAAATATTGAAAAACAATTCTTCATTTGCATAGAAGTATGGGCTGTAGCATTTACTTATAGATTGTTAGAAAGGACCATCAATCTTGCAGGATGTGCGGCCCAGTTCCAGCTCGTTTACAACCGAACAAATATAATATGGCTCTGATTTATCAATGAAAACATGTGTATATGTTGCCTGCGACAGTTTTATAAATCCCAATAATTTGTGGCGCACGCAAATCCTAGAATCTCCACGTACGCCAGAATTTTGTAAGAAATTAAAAAAATAAATGAGGCCCCTGGAAAGTCATATCACTCAAGACAAAACATGCAAACATAAGAATGGAGTGTGTCATTCTCTCTCTCTCCATCTCTATTTCTATCCCTCCATCCATTGTTCCTCTCCAGTGGTGACCTGCAGGTGACTGGTAGTGCTCATTGCACATTCCACACCTCCCAGCGTGCTGTGGGCAAAGACAACTTCACCCTCATCCCAGAGGGCACCAACGGCACTGAGGAGAGACTCTCCCTCATCTGGGACAAGTGTGTGGTGAGGCACACTCTACTGACCTTTTTCTGCCGGGTTTCCTACAATAAAAAATACACTCTTTCAAATTGATCCTGTCTTTGTAAATGGATATAGATGTTGTGGAATTAACAATCAATTTACTTTCCCTGTTTGTGCCACAGTCATTCATGTCATCAAGGGGTTGTCTCAGTTGGTCAAGTGAACGTTTGCAGCTGTTTTGTTTGTCAGGAAGTGACAACGCCTTGTCTTCTGATTCCCTTAGGTGACTGGAAAAATGGACGAGAACCAGTTTGTGGCTGTGACCAGCACCAACGCAGCTAAGATCTTCAACCTGTACCCCCGTAAGGGCCGCATTGCAGTGGGCTCTGATGCCGATCTGGTCTTGTGGGACCCAGATGTCAGCAAGATAATCTCTGCCAAGAGTCACAACCTGGTGAGAGCCTGGCCAACCCACACTGTACTAACCATGTCATAACCATGGTGTTTATACATGGTTTTAGTCCCAGCTACTGTATGTAGGACTCAGTTCGGATCAGAAAATTCTTCCACATTTTCATATGAAACATTGAAGCCCTTTTTCCTACAAAGCTTTGAGGCAAACCATTAAGTAAAATCTACTGACATGAAATGAATTGTTAGAGAACAGCTCATGCAGACAGGGCCTGAGTTATCCCTCACTGAGTCACCACTTTTCTTCATTTAGAGGAGCTAGCTGGCTACATCAGCACCAGTTTCTCATGATGATGTCAGCTGAATGTCACAGTTACCATGCTGGCACAATTCATTGAATGACTAAGGGCCCAGACTAAAGTTCAAATGGAAAAAGGCCATGTTTTTTGGGTTTGCAATGTGCATGTGAAAGTAGGCTAAGTGCTGTCTTTCTCTGTTATTTGCCCTCTTGTACTTTGTCAGTCTATTTGAAACTCATCAGAGCTCTTCTTTTGCAGGCTGTGGAGTATAATATCTTCGAGGGAACCGAGGTGCGTGGAGCTCCCCTGGTGGTGATCAGCCAGGGCAAAATAGTGTTGGAAGAGGGCAACCTCCATACCACTGAGGGCTGCGGGCGCTATGTGAGCCGCAAGCCCTTCCCTGACCATGTCTACAGGAGGATAAAGGCTCGCAGCAGGGTGAGTCTATAGTGCAGTGAAACTGACATTGAATAGAATAGATTGTTGATTGTTAATTACCATTCTCACTGACAGTGATGAACTTGAACAGCCAAACTGATGCTGTTATCTCGTCTGTCTGTATGTCTGTCCTCCCAGCTGACGGAGCTGAGGGGGGTCCCCAGGGGTCTCTATGACGGGCCGGTGTGTGAGAATGTGACGTCTAAGGTCATGACACCGGTCACCTCGGTGAAGACCTCTCCAGCCAAGCTGCAGCAACAGCAGCAGCAGCAGCAGGCTCCCCAGCCTGTCCGTAACCTGCACCAGTCTGGCTTCAGCCTGTCTGGTCAGTACAGCTCAACGTTTCTCTCACAGCTCTCACATCAGTAGGAATAGCATAATACTAAGACATGTAGGCACACAAGTATTATCATTTGGCCTGCAATTGTACCATATTGCTTTTATATTTAATCTGTTACAAAAACAAAAGTCTGGTAAATCAGAGAGATGTCTCATTCGAATCTCCCTTACGATACAATATATACAGTTGAAGTCGGAAGTTTACATACACCTAAGCCAAATACATTTAAACTCAGTTTTTCACAATTCCTGACATTTAATCCTAGTAAAAATTCCCTGTCTTAGGTCAGTTAGGATCACCACTTTATTTTAAGAATGTGAAATGTCAGAATACATTCCCACATTCCCAGTGGGTCAGAAGTTTATATACACTCAATTCGTTTTTGGTAGCATTGCCTTTAAATTGTTAAACTTGGGTCAAACGTTTTGGGTAGCCTTCCACAAGCTTCCCACAATAAGTTGGGTGAATTTTGGCCCATTCCTCCTGACAGAGCTGGTGTAACTGAGTCAGGTTTGTAGGCCTCCTTGCACACACACGCTCTTTCAGTTCTGCCCACAAATGTTCTATAGGATTGAGGTCAGGGCTTTGTGATGGCCACTCCAATACATTACATTTACATTTACGTCATTTAGCAGACGCTCTTATCCAGAGCGACTTACAAATTGGTGCATTCACCTTATAGCCAGTGGGATAACCACTTTACAATATGTTTTTTTATTTATTTTTTTATTTGTGGGGGTGGGGTAAGGGGGGGTAGAATGATTACTTTATCCTATCCCAGGTATTCCTTAAAGAGGTGGGGTTTCAAGTGTCTCCGGAAGGTGGTGAGTGACTCCGCTGTCCTGGTGTCGTGAGGGAGCTTGTTCCACCATTGGGGTGCCAGAGCAGCGAACAGTTTTGACTGGGCTGAGTGGGAACTGTGCTTCCGCAGAGGTAGGGGGGCCAGCAGGCCAGAGGTGGATGAACGCAATGCCCTCGTTTGGGTGTAGGGACTGATCAGAGCCTGAAGGTACGGAGGTGCCGTTCCCCTCACAGCTCCGTAGGCAAGCACCATGGTCTTGTAGCAGATGCAAGCTTTAACTGGAAGCCAATGGAGTGTGCGGAGGAGCGGGGTGACGTGAGAGAACTTGGGAAGGTTGAACACCAGACGGGCTGCGGCATTCTGGATGAGTTGTAGGGGTTTAATGGCACAGGCAGGGAGCCCAGCCAACAGCGAGTTGCAGTAATCCAGACGGGAGATGACAAGTCAATACCTTGACTTTGTTGTCCTTAAGCCATTTTGCCACAACTTTGGAAGTATGCTTGGGGTCATTGTCCATTTGGAAGACCCATTTGCGACTAAGCTTTAACTTCCTGACTGATGTCTTGAGATGTTGCTTCAATATATCCACATAATTTTCCTTCCTCATGATGCCATCTATTTTGTGAAGTGCACCGGTCCCTCCTGCAGCAAAGCACCCCCACAACATGATGCTGCCACCCCCGTGCTTCACGGTTGGGATGGTGTTCTTCGGCTTGCAAGGTACCCCCTTTTTCCTCCAAACTTAATGATGGTCATTATGGCCAAACAGTTCTATTTTTGTTACATCAGACCAGAGGACATTTCTCCAAAAAGTAGGATCTTTGTCCCCATGTGCAGTTGCAAACCATAGCCTGGCTTTTTTATAGCGGTTTTGGAGCAGTGGCTTCTTCCTGGCTTCTTCCTCTGTAGCTCAATTGATAGAGCATGGTGCTTGTAACGCCAGGGTACTGGGTTCGATCCCCTGGACCACCCATACGTAAAAATGTATGCACACATGACTGTAAGTCGCTTTGGATAAAAGCGTCTGCTAAATGGCATATTATTATTATTATTATTCATTTTCTGGAATTTTCCAAGCTGTTTAAAGCATAGTCAACTTAGTGTATGTAAACTTCTGACCCACTGGAATAGTGATACAGTGAATTATAAGTGAAATAATCTGTCTGTAAACAATTGTTGGAAAAATTACTTGTGTCATGCACAAAGTAGATGTCCTAACCGACTTGCCAAAACTATAGTTTTTTAACAAGAAATTTGTGGAGTGGTTGAAAAACGAGTTTTAATGACTCCAACCTAAGTGTATGTAAACTTCCGACTTCAACTGTACCTGTTGCTGACAGGTGTATCGAGCACACAGCCATGCTATCTCCATAGACAAACATTGGCAGTAGAATGGCCTTACTGAAGAGCTCAGTGACTTTCAACGTGGCACCGTCATAGGATGCCACCTTTCCAACAAGTCAGTTCGTCAAATTTCTGCCCTGCTAGAGATGCACTGGTCAACTGTAAGTGATGTTATTGTGAAGTGGAAACGTATAGGAGCAACAACGGTTCACCCGCGAAGTGGTTGGCCACACAAGCTCACAGAACGGGACTGCCGAATGGTGTAAAGCTCGCCGCCATTGGACTCTGGAGCAGTGGAAACACGTTCTCTGGAGTGATGAATCACGCCTCACCATCTGGCAGTCCAATGGATGAATTTGGGCCCCGATGCATAGTGCCAACTGTAAAGTTTGGTGGAGGAGGAATAATGGTCTGGGGCTGTTTTTCATGGTTCGGGCTAGGCCCTTTAATGTTACAGCATACAATTACATTCTAAATGATTCTGTGCTTCCAACTTTGTGGCAACAGTTTGGGGAAGGCCCTTTCCCGTTTCAGCATGACAATGCCCCTGTGCACAAAGCGAGGTCCATATAGAAATGGTTTGTTGAGATTGGTGTGGAAGAACTTGACTGGCCTGCACAGAGCCCTGACCTCAACCTCATCGAACACCTTTGGGATGAATTGGAACGCCGACTGCGAGCTAGGCCTAACTGCCCAACATCAGTGCCCGATCTCACTAATGCTCTTGTGGCTGAATGGAAGCAAGTCCCCGCAGCAATGTTCCAACATCTAGTGGAAAGCCTTCCCAGAAGAGTGGAGGCTGTTATAGCAGCAAAGAGGGGACCAACTCCATATTAATGTCCATGATTTTGGAATGAGATGTTCGACGAGCAGGTGTCCACATCCTTTTCGTCATGTAGTGTAACTTACTTTCTTTTCTCTGTATCTCTCATGCCCAGGTGCACAAGTTGATGATAACATTCCTCGCCGCAACACCCAGCGCATTGCTGCGCCCCCTGGTGGGAGGTCCAACATCACCAGCCTGGGTTAAGCTCTACTGTCAGCTGAGCAGGAGGATCCACCTCAGCTCCCAGGCTAACCATCACAACCAACAGAGCTTCATCTATTGTGGTCCCGTCTCACTGACTTAACTGCACCCTGGTCAAAAACACTCCATCCATCTTCATCCATCCGTAACAGCTCTGTCACCTCATTCAAAGAGAAAAAAAGAGATGGCACTCAATGTTTTGTTTTGTACCTATATGCAATCTTTTCATTTTTTTTAAGGAAGAGTCAAGTGAATTTAGACAGTTCTTGATGTTTTGCTGTATATACACTGAGTGTACAAAACATTAGGAACACCTTCCTAATATTGAGTTGCATCCCCTTTTGCCCTCAGAACAGCCTCAATTCATCGGGCATGGACTCTACAAGGTGTCAAAAGCGTTCCACAGGGATGCTGGCCCATGTTGACTCTAATGCTTCCCTCAGTTGTGTCAAGTTGGCTGGATGTCCTTTTGGTGGTGGACCATTCTTGATACACACAGGAAACTGTTGAGCATGAAAAACTCATTAGCGTTGCAGTTCTTGACACACTCAAACCAGTGTGCCTGGAACTTACTACCATACCCAGTTCAAAGGCACTTAAATATTTTGTCTTGGCAATTCACCCTCTGAATGGCAAACATAAACAATCCATGTCTCAATTGTCTGAAGGCTTAAAATTCCTTCTTTAACCTGTCTACTCCCCTTCATCTACACTGATTGAAGTGGATTTAACAAGTGACATCGATAAGGGATCACAGCTTTCACCTGGATTCACCTTGTCAGTCTATGTCATGGAAAAAGCAGGTGTTCCTAATGTATTGTAAACTCAGTATATATATATATATATATATATATATATATATACAGTACCAGTCAAAAGTTTGGACACACCTATTCATTCAAGGGTTTTTCTTTATTTTTACTATTTTCTACATTGTAGAATAATAGTGAAGACATCAAAACTATGAAATAACACATATGGAATCATGTAGTAACCAAAAAAGTGTTAAACAAATCAAAATATATTTTAGATTTTAGATTCTTTAAAGTAGCCACCCTTTGCCTTGATGACAGCTTTGCACACTCTTGGCATTCTCTCAACCAGCTTCACCTGGAATGCTTTTCCAGTAGTCTTGAAGGGGTTCCCACATATGCTGAGCACTTGTTGGCTGCTTTTCCTTCACTCTGCGGTCCAACTCATCCCAAACCATCTCAATTGGGTTGAGGTTGGGTGATTGTGGAGGCCAGGTCATCTGATGCAGCACTCCATCACTCTCCTTCTTGGTCAAATAGCCCTTACACAGCCTGGAGGTGTGTTTTTCATCATTGTCCAGTTGAAAAAGAAATTATAGTCCCACTAAGCGCAAACCAGATGGGCATGGCGTATATCGCTGCAGAATGCTTTGGTAGCCATGCTGGTTAAGTGTGCCTTGAATTCTAAATAAAATCACAGACGGTGTCACCAGCAAAGCACCCCCACACCATCACACCTCCTCCTCCATGCTTAACGGTGGGAACCACAGATGCGGGAGATCATCCGTTCACCTACTTTGTGTCTCACAAAGACATGGAGGTTGGAACCAAAAATCTCAAATTTAGACTCATCAGACCAAACGACAGATTTCTACCGGTCTAATGTCCATTGCTCGTGTTTCTTGGCCCAAGCAAATCTCTTCTTCTTATTGGTGTCCTTTAGTAGTGGTTTCTTTGCAGCAATTCGACCATGAAGGCCTGATTCACGCAGTCTGCTCTGAACAGTTGCTGTTGAGATGAGTCTGTTACTTGAACTCTGTGAAGCGTTTATTTGGGCTGCAATTTCTGAGGCTCTAACTCTAATGGTGGTCCTCTGTAGCTCAATTGGTAGAGCATGGTGCTTGTAACGCCAGGGTAGTGGGTTCGATCCCCGGGACCACCCATACGTAAAAATGTATGCACACATGACTGTAAGTCGCTTTGGATAAAAGCGTCTGCTAAATGGCATATTATTATTATTATATTATAATGAACTTATCCTCTGCAGCAGAGGTAACTCTGGATCTTGCTTTCCTGTGGCAGTCCTCATGAGAGGCAGTTTCATCATAGCGCTTGATGGTTTTTGCGACTGCACTTGAAGAAACGTTCAAAGTTCTTGAAATGTTCAGGATTGACTGACCTTCATGTCTTAAAGTAATGATGGACTGTCGTTTCTCTTTGCTTATTTGAGCTGTTCTTGCCATAATATGGACTTGGTCTTTTACAAAATAGGGCTATCTTCTGTATACCACCCCTACCTTGTCACATCACAACTGATTGGCTCAAACACATTAAGAAGGAAATAAATTCCACAAATTAACTTTTAACAAGGAACACCTGTTAATTGAAATGTATTCCAGGTGACTACCTCATGAAGCTGGTTGAGAGAATGCCAAGAGTGTGCAACGCTGTCATCAATGCAAAGGGTGGCTACTTGGAAGAATCTCATATATAATATATTTTGATTTGTTTAACACTTTTTGGGTTACTACATGATTCCATATGTGTTATTTCATAGTTTTGATGTCTTAACTATTATTCTACAATGTAGAAAATAGTAAAAATTAAGAAAAACCCTTGAATGAGTAGGTGTGTCCAAACTTTTGACTGGTAATATATATATATATACAGTGGGGAGAACAAGTATTTGATACACTGCCGATTTTGCAGGTTTTCCTACTTACAAAGCATGTAGAGGTCTGTAATTGTTATCATAGGTACACTTCAACTGTGAGAGACGGAATCTAAAATCCAGAAAATCACATTGTATGATTTTTAAGTAATTCATTTGCATTTTATTGCATGACATAAGTATTTGATCACCTACCAACCAGTAAGAATTCCGACTCTCACAGACCTGTTAGTTTTTCTTTAAGAAGCCCTCCTGTTCTCCACTCATTACCTGTATTAACTGCACCTGTTTGAACTCGTTACCTGTATAAAAGACACCTGTCCACACACTCAATCAAACAGACTCCAACCTCTCCACAATGGCCAAGACCAGAGAGCTGTGTAAGGACATCAGGGATAAAATTGTAGACCTGCACAAGGCTGGGATGGGCTACAGGACAATAGGCAAGCAGCTTGGTGAGAAGGCAACAACTGTTGGCGCAATTATTAGAAAATGGAAGAAGTTCAAGATGACGGTCAATCACCCTCGGTCTGGGGCTCCATGCAAGATCTCACCTCGTGGGGCATCAATGATCATGAGGAAGGTGAGGGATCAGCCCAGAACTACACGGCAGGACCTGGTGAATGACCTGAAGAGAGCTGGGACCACAGTCTCAAAGAAAACCATTAGTAACACACTACGCCGTCATGGATTAAAATCCTGCAGCGCACGCAAGGTCCCCCTGCTCAAGCCAGCGCATGTCCAGGCCCATCTGAAGTTTGCCAATGACCATCTGGATGATCCAGAGGAGGAATGGGAGAAGGTCATGTGGTCTGATGAGACAAAAATAGAGCTTTTTGGTCTAAACTCCACTCGCCGTGTTTGGAGGAAGAAGAAGGATGAGTACAACCCCAAGAACACCATCCCAACCGTGAAGCATGGAGGTGGAAACATCATTCTTTGGGGATGCTTTTCTGCAAAGGGGACAGGACGACTGCACCGTATTGAGGGGAGGATGGATGGGGCCATGTATCGCGAGATCTTGGCCAACAACCTCCTTCCCTCAGTAAGAGCATTGAAGATGGGTCGTAGCTGGGTCTTCCAGCATGACAACGACCCGAAACACACAGCCAGGGCAACTAAGGAGTGGCCCAGCCAGTCTCCAGACCTGAACCCAATAGAACATCTTTGGAGGGAGCTGAAAGTCCGTATTGCCCAGCGACAGCCCGAAACCTGAAGGATCTGGAGAAGATCTGTGTGGAGGAGTGGGCCAAAATCCCTGCTGCAGTGTGTGCAAACCTGGTCAAGCCTACAGGAAACGTATGATCTCTGTAATTGCAAACAAAGGTTTCTGTACCAAATATTAAGTTCTGCTTTTCTGATGTATCAAATACTTATGTCATGCAATAAAATGCAAATTAATTACTTAAAAATCATACAATGTGATTTTTTGGATTTTTGTTTTCGATTCCGTCTCTCACAGTTGAAGTGTACCTATGATAAAAATTACAGACCTCTACATGCTTTGTAAGTAGGAAAACCTGCAAAATCAGCAGTGTATCAAATACTTGTTCTCCCCACTGTATATACAGTACCAGTCAAAGGTTTGTACACACCTAGATACATCAAATGCCACAAGACCGCAATCCACAGCTCCTCTTGTACAATTAAAAGCCTAAATGTAATCAAAGTTTAAGTTCAGTCTTTGATTACATTTTGGCTTTTAATTGTACAAGCGGAGCTCTGGATTGCTGTCTTGTGGCATTTGATGTATCTACACTCTTAGAAAAAAGGTTTCCAAAAGGATTCTTCGTTTGTCCCCATAGGAGAACCCATTTTGGTTCCAGGTAGAACCATTTTGGGTTCCATGTAGAACCATCTGAGGATAGGGTTCTACATGGAACCCAAAAAGGTTCTACCTAAAACTGAAAGGGTTCTACTTGGAACCAAAAATACTTATCCTATGGGACCAGCTAAATAACCCTTTTAGGTTCTAGATAGCACCTTTTTTTCTAACAGTGTACTATTTAAGGGCATTCTTGGTTTGACACTAGACAAGAAGAATCACTTCTGATTCCAAGAAGTGAGGCATTGCATTAGATCACTGTCAAAGACACATGGCATTTTTAACTATAGTACATTGTTTATTGTTGAATGGAAGGTTTCACAAATGTTTGTATATTTTTGAGGCTGTAAAATAGTGTTGTTGAAGGAACTCGGATTACCTTTTTACCTCTCTAAGTCAGTTTGCAGTATTTGTATGATTTTAAACAGCTGTGAATTCTAGTTATTTTCCTTCCACAGCCTGTCTTTCTGGTCAGTATTACCACAGAACTTTCAACTGAACAAATTCACTTCTATCTTCCTTTGACTCATTGCTGCACTTTTTGTATTGTTGTATTGTTTTTGTTGTTAATATTATAAATGTTAAATCGTGTCTAGAGCTAAAACACTACTGTAATCTCTGAGCTCTTAGCTTGTCTGCTGATGGAATGCATAGAAGACAAAGGAGAGGGTTAAACCATTCATCTCCTCACTCCCCTCAGTCGGAACACCTTTGACACAAAGCATGCACAGTACATGGCAGCAGGGAGAACCTTCACCCCCCCCAAAAAACTGACGAGACATTTTGCCTCTATTTCATCTTTTTTCTTCTCTCTTTTCATGAACTGTCCAAAGTTAAAGGTCGCCAAGACACGAGGCTTCCTATAATCACACTGCTGTTTATTTTGTTATGACACTGACAGCCATGCTGGATAGAAGGTTGCCCCTAACAACCTCTCTGCACCAGGTGCTATTTAATCAATGCTGTGTATGTGCAGATGGTGGTGCCTACTTTTTCCACTCAACCACAGCAATTCCAGATTTGTGAAAACTCCTTCACGGGGGGAGCGGAGTCAGCTATTACATGACACAGGTCTTCGTTTTCTATCTACTAAAGTGCAAAAGGTGAATGCAATGTTGATTTGTATTTGATATGTTTGTTTTTATTGTTTTTTCAATATCACTTGCCTGCCTATTCTATAAAGTATTAATTGATAGTACACTTTAAGAACCATGTATTTATGAAAATTACCTGTTAAGCACTGTCAGTGAATAAGCTAGTACAAGTAGTGCTTTGAGATCCAATGGAAAAAGCTATGTTAATGAAATCCATTATTTACACTGATGATGTGGTTTGACTCCTGTCCTTATTGTTGGAGTCATTAGAAAAGCACCTCCTCTTAGCCCTGTGAGTGTTGACGATGGGAGCCACTTTTAACAGGTGCTCCATCATCACTCTCTTTACCCTCTTACCTATTCACATTAGACCTTACTGTTAGTGCCACGCATCAGAGTATGAACAATGTTTATTAACCACTCACTCGGCACTGTGTGAACGGTACAGTAGGGACATTTACAGTAGGCGCCTAATTAATCTGACCAGTTCTCTGTATACTGTACAAGCATTGTATTCTTTCCTCCTCCTTGCCTTGTCAGGTATAGGTTGTTATGCCAAGCTATGTGTTGTACGGAAATTGCCGATGGGGAGGTTTCCTATAGTGTTTGTTTTTTATTTCTGACTTTTAGCACTGTCGTTGCCCTCCCTCCCATCTAGTGATAAACTGTTGACCATGTATGTTTTGGGATTTTGGGATGCTTATTCCTGACGGCATTGAATACTATCAGTGTTGACTTAAATGGTTTTAAACATTTAAAAAATTATACAAATTGATGTGTATCTCTAATAACAATTATTGTGCTAGCAGAAACTGTTTTAGTTTTGGTAGTCATAAAATACTGTACATACATACCGGTAAATAAACACATTAATAAATATGTATAAATTAAAGTAATGTCAGGAATCTCATGTTCCAATTGTAATGATTAATATTTCAATTGTATTTTCAATGATACATATAATCCAGTAAGTATAAATCACTGTTTTCAATCTAAAGGCGAATAGTCAATGTTGTTCACTGTAGTAGTTTGCTGTTCATGAGATTTGTCTTGAATGGTGAAGGTGCATTAAGATGACGACCCCCATGTACTTACCACAAACACCTCATTTGCTAAGTTCACCGTATTGTACAGTGCTCTCCGTTACTAATTTTTTGTATTGGCATTAACACAGTATACATGATCCCAATTTGAGCTCCAAGACGGCGACAATTAAAAAAATACGTAAAAGTAGATTGTGCTGATTTATAGGCACATTGAACCATGTCGCACGCCGGAGTTTAAAAAGACTATGGATAGTGTTCAAACGAAGACGTCATATCTGATTTCCTCCATCTTTATGCACCTTGACCATTCTTCTGATAATTAATGTACTTGAATTATACACTGAGTGTACAAAACATTAGGAACACCTGCTCGTTCCATGACATAAACTGACTAGGTGAATCCAGGTGAAAGCTATCATTTACATTTACATTTACATTTTAGTCATTTAGCAGACGCTCTTATCCAGAGCGACTTACAGGAGCAATTAGGGTTAAGTGCCTTGCTCAAGGGCACATTAACGTCATTTAGCAGACGCTCTTAGCCAGAGCGACTCACAAATTGGTGCGTTCACCCTATAGCCAGTGGGATAACCACTTTACAATTTGGGGGGGGGGGGGGTTAGAAGGAATACTTTATCCTATCCCAGGTATTCCTTAAAGAGGTGGGGTTTCAAATGTCTCCGGAAGGTGGTGAGTGACTCCGCTGTCCTGGCGTCGTGAGGGAGCTTGTTCCACCATTGGGGTGCCAGAGCAGCGAACAGTTTTGACTGGGCTGAGCGGGAGCTATGCTTCCGCAGAGGAAGGGGAGCCAGCAGGCCAGAGGTGGATGAACGCAATGCCCTCGTTTGGGTGTAGGGACTGATCAGAGCCTGAAGGTACAGAGGTGCCGTTCCCCTCACTGCTCCATAGGCAAGCACCATGGTCTTGTAGCGGATGCGAGCTTCAACTGGAAGCCAGTGGAGTGTGCGGAGGAGGGGGGTGACGTGAGAGAACTTGGGAAGGTTGAACACCAGACGGGCTGCGGCATTCTGGATGAGTTGTAGGGGTTTAATGGCACAGGCAGGGAGGCCAGCCAACAGCGAGTTGCAGTAGTCCAGACGGGAGATGACAAGTGCCTGGACCAGGACCTGCGCCGCTTCCTGTGTAAGGCAGGGTCGCACTCTCCGAATGTTGTAGAGCATGAACCTGCAGGAGCGGGTCACCGCCTTGATGTTGGCGGAGAACGACAGGGTGTTGTCCAGGGTCACGCCTAGGCTCTTCGCACTCTGGGAGGAGGACACAGCGGAGTTGTCAACCGTGATGGCGAGATCATGGAACGGGCAGTCCTTCCCCGGGAGGAAGAGCAGCTCCGTCTTGCCAGGGTTCAGCTTGAGGTGGTGATCCGTCATCCATACTGATATGTCTGCCAGACATGCAGAGATGCGATTCGCCACCTGGTTATCAGAAGGGGGAAAGGAGAAGATTAGTTGTGTATCGTCAGCGTAGCAATGATAGGAAAGGCCATGTGAGGATATGACAGAGCCAAGTGACTTGGTGTATAGGGAGAAAAGGAGAGGGCCTAGAACCGAGCCCTGGGGGACACCAGTGGTGAGAGCACGTGGTGCGGAGACAGCTTCCCGCCACGCCACTTGGTAGGAGCGACCGGTCAGGTAGGACGCAATCCAGGAGTGAGCCGCGCCGGAGATGCCCAGCTCGGAGAGGGTGGAGAGGAGGATCTGATGGTTCACAGTATCAAAGGCAGCAGACAGGTCTAGAAGGACAAGAGCAGAGGATGATCCCTTAT
The DNA here is from genome assembly GCF_964263955.1 of Coregonus lavaretus. Taxonomy (NCBI): domain Eukaryota; kingdom Metazoa; phylum Chordata; class Actinopteri; order Salmoniformes; family Salmonidae; genus Coregonus; species Coregonus lavaretus. The sequence goes on along the minus strand of NC_140001.1, from coordinate 24,194,204 downwards.
TGATGTCACTTGTTGAATCCACTTCAATCAGCGTAGATGAAGGGGACAAAATATTGAAGTGCCTTTGAACGGGGTATGGTAGTAGGTGCCAGGCGCACCGGTTTGAGTATGTCAAGAACTGCAACGCTGCTGGGTTTCCCATGTGTATCAAGAATGGTCCACCACCCAAAGGACATCCAGCCAACTTGACACAACTGTGGGAAGCATTGGAGTCAACATGGGCCAGCATCCCTGTGGAAAGCTTTCGACACCTTGTAGACTCAATGCCCCGATGAATTGAGGCTGTTCTGAGGGCAAAAGGGGGTGCAACTCAATATTAGCAAGGTGTTCCTAATATTTTGTACACTCAGTGCATTTACTTGCTAATAACCTCTGAGATCTTGGAGTTGCAGAAATTATGTAGATTTTTTTTTTTATTGTAGGCTACAGGCAAGTACACTAGGTGGAGACAGTCCGCTTTGTGTGGTCAGAGTAGGCTCTTTCTCCCTTTCTCCAGGCTCATCTCCAATGAGAGACACACATTGGTGAGAAAGACAGGGGTACTGAATCCTGGCAACAACATGGGCTAATTAGTCCACCAGAAGCTTCATGATTTTCCTGGACCATGCCCCATTGCAGCAGTGGTATCCAAGCAGTTGTCCAATTATGACTGAATCTAGTTATGTGAGGGCACACTAATCGATAGTGGAGAGGAGAAGGGAGAGCATTGGGTCGATCAATCCACCCCTATTCATGAGAGCTTCTGAAAACAAACAGTGTAGACGAACTCTAGAAGAAGCTCCAGGGGAATCCTTTACATGAGCATGTTGAGTCATCATCAGTGTCTTCACTCTTAGAAAAAACATGCTATCTAGAACCAAAAATGGTTGTTCAGCTGTCCCCACAGGAGAACCCTTTGTAGAACCTCTTTTGGTTCCAGGTAGAACCCATTTTGGTTCCATGTAGAACCCTTTCCTCTGTGGAAAGGGTTCTACCTGGAACCAAAAAGGGTTCTCCTATGGGGACAGCCGCAGAACCCTTTTGGAACCCTTTTTTCTAAAAGTGTTCCTAGAAAACAGTGAGAATTTGACAGTCACTATTAGGGAGCTATTATTATTATTATGTTCCCATTCCGCTCACTCTCTCGGAGTCTCTCTCTGAGAATAAATTAATGAATAGCATCTTTTCCCTTGTGGAAACTTTGTATCGACGTATTTCTATGGAAGTCTAGCCTTCATATGTCACCAGCACGTCACATTGGGCTGAGTCAAGAACAAAGTCCGTCATTGCAACAGAAGATGGATACTTGTATTTTTCCACTCTGATCCCTTTTCAGCCAAAGCTCTATTAGTGGAATTCATTAGAGGGGTTGCATTTTCAAAGACTGTAGATTAGAACATTAAAAAAGAGCAGCAGGGGGGTATAGCGTGGAGAGACTTAAAGATGCAGTATCTTTCTCAGTTGTTCTTTTTAAAAACCTGCATGACTAACTTATCTTTCTTTAATAACTACAGATCACGCAGCCACACACTTCTTATACAGGAAACTGGAAGCATCTACCTGGGAAGGGTATCTACTCGGTTCTGGTAGTACATTTTTACAGTACCCACAATTTTTCTATGATGTTATTACATTATCTGAAAAAAGCTACTGTGTGCTTTTAATAATAGTAATGCAGGTTTAATTGAATTGGACTTTCCTTTGTATCTCTTGTATCTCTGTCTCTCTCTCCGTCTCTCTCTAACTCGCTCTCTTATTCACTTCCTCTCCCCCCACCATACTCCCGATCGCTCATCAATACTACCTGTGGTTTGATGACCAGAGCCAATAACCTCTCAATGACGTCAGTACTGAGACAGTATGACTCACAGAGGGGCACAGTCATGTCAGTCAATGTCAAGTATTTATGGCCACTCCCCTCAGGAAAGCCTGTCCACTTGGCTACCAGGACTTGCTGGAGATACGTTGTATCACCCCAGAGAAAATAACCTCAGGAAAGTCAGTCAATACTATCTGCTCTCCATATCCTGTTCACTACTCTTTGTTTTGCCTTGACGTAAATCACAGATAAGCCGATGCAAAGATTATTATGCCCACACTGTGGCCAATGCATATCCATGCAATCACTTATATGTGTGCGCTTGTGCGTGTAAGTGCATATACAATAGCTCATTTCTTACTGGTTCATGGTGGATTTAGAGGTTTAGGGAGCAGTTATGAGTTCAAAACCCATGAAACGATCCCTCAGAATTCCACAGGCAGAAGTTCATCTTCTATCTGGTAGAGGAAAGGGGTATCAGGGGAATGTTGGAGTACAAAGTATTATTGTCCATGCGTGTTTATGAAACGTGTGTTCATGAAATTACTAAGAATGCAACAAAAAAAGGAGAATATCTCATTCATTTTATTGGAATACGTGACATGGAAGGACAGTATCCTCCTGGGTTCCTGCCTGCTGTAGACACAGTCATATACACTATTCTCACAACAGGACAAGAGCTTGGTAAATGGTAAGACACTGGGAGAAAGGTAATCATTTTGAACAATATATGAGGTTACCATCAATAACCTATGTACAGACTTGACCTATTAAAACTTGTAAACATTACACAAGGAGCAAACAATTTGGCCCTTCTTTGGAAATACCTTCACAAACCACAATATCTTCTCAGGAATATCTGGAATAAATAATACATATATTGACATAGCTAAAGTGTAGATCCCAGTAAAATGACGGATCTCCCTGTGAAAAACCGGGAGGGGGCAATATTTAGCTCTTAGGGACTTTAGCATAGTAATTTGGACTGTTCTTCTTTACTATTTAAATCAACTAAATAATAAAGTGTGAAGAGTGGCAAAGACTGCCCGAGAGAATGTGCACAGGGGGAATTAATGTTCAAGTCTTAAAAAGTATAAACATCTCAAGGTAAAACCTTGGTTTAGTGTACAAAAACGTTTCTTCAGTCATTAATTCAAATCCACTGGCATTGTGTAACTGCAGTCAGAATATTCAAATATTTCCACCATCTCCAGCTATTATTATTATTCCATCCTTGTAAACTCCACTGGGCATAGACATTTATTCACTATTCACTTCAGTTTCCTTTAATAGCGCTGGACCTTGAGGGTGGATCATCATTTGGTTTAAGAGTAAAGGAGCTACAGTATTCATACCAGAGACGATCCAAATCATTTACTCCATCATTATCTCTGGTTATACAGCCTCTCCATTTTCACTCGAAGACAGCTGGTGGATCTTAATGATGGGCAGGGTCCCGTGTGGAGGGGGCTGGGGATGGCTGGGCCCCTTGCTGAGGCTCCTGTCTCTGATGCAGCAGCAGGTCTTCAGCAGATTCTTACTGCACAGTTGGGCCACTTTAGCCCGTCCTGTCTCTACCGCTGTCCCAGACCCTGCCGCGGAGCTTCCAGAGAATACCCTCCACTCCCTGCCATCCCTAGAGGAGGGTGTGCGGGACAGGGCTATGGAGGAGGAGGGGCTGTGGCGGGAGGGGTCCCCTCGGCCCTCTAGTCTTAGAGTGAGAGAATGACCCTGAAGCTGGGCTGGACCCAGGTGATGAGTGGCTCTGGGCTGGGCTCTCAGACAGCGCACTCCCAGAATACTCTGGAAGGCCTTCTTAAACTCCTGGTTGGAACAGGGGTAGATGATAGGGTTGATGCAGCTGTTGAAGTAGCCTAGCCAGAAGGTGATCTTGAAAACTGTGTCCGAAGGTCTGTATTCCGGGAATATGGAACCTATAATAGGCCACACACACATACACAAACACACACACACACAGACAAAGGGAAGAAAACTGATTAACATACTTGACCTCTTTATCACAACACAATGCACAACAACAAGTGTTTAACCCAGATTGTTATTTCAGGGTCTTTGTTGATGATATGACTACGTAAATCACAATATCAACATGATATAAGAAGAAACAAATAGAGGAACATATTTCCATAAAGATTTTGTGACATACTTTATAACATTCATAGTAAATCTAAATCCAATCAGGGTTAATGTTGATCACGTGTGAAAGAAGCAGATACTTTGTACACACTCTACAGAAGAACCAAAGACTGTGTTGAGAAAAACACAGTGTCATCACACATTTATTTCTGCTTGGGTTCACTTGATAGTTTTATCAGATTTCTATAGCTAACACTGTCAAGGTATTGACATCAAGGTATTTGTTGTATTAAAATTGCCTTCTTAAATCCTGCTGCTTCTGATTATAGGGACTAATGGGAGAGAGTGTGAGAGTGTGTGAGCTGCACACTTAATAGTGCAGTAGAGGAAATGGTTTAACATGCACATTACATGCTAACCTTTCCAGTTGTGTAAAGTACTTAAGTAAAAATACTTTAAAGTATTTTAAAGTACTACTAGTACTTAAGTCATTTTTGGGGGTATCGGTACCTTACTATTTATATTTTTGACAACTTTTACTTTTACTTCACTACATTCCTAAAGAAAATAATGTACTTTTTACTCTGTACATTTTCCCTGACACCCAAAAGTATTACATTTAGAGTGCTTAGCAGGACAGGAAAATGGTCCAATTCACGCACTTATCAAGAGAACATCCCTGGTCAGCCCTACATAAATGCTTTGTTTGTAAATTATGTCTGAGTGTTGGAGTGTGCCTCTTTAATTGTGCCATCTGGTTTTCTTAATATAAGGAATGTGAAATGATTTATACTTTTACTTTTAATACTTTAAAAAAATAGCATCTACTATTTAATATTTAAGTATATTTAAAATCAAATAATTTTAGACTTTTACTCAAGTAGTATTTTACTAGGTGACTTTCACTTTTACTTGAGTAATTTTCTGTTAAGGGATCTTTACTTTTACTCAAGTATGACAATTGGGTACTTTTTACACCACTGGACTTTTCACACCAAATGCTTGACACATTAAAATAATTAAATGGCTGAGGTCTTGGATAGCCTTGAAATTGAGCATCTATCTTCAAAGGCAGGATGGGGCGAGCTGTCTTGTGAAATTCTTTATTGGAGAGGCTGTCGGAGACAGTTTAAATGGGGCTTTTGAAAAATGACAGAGTGATGTGGAGATGGATAGAGAGGGAGAGAGAAAGAGAGGAGAGAGAGGAGGTCAAGTTTGAGTGATATGATTCCGTGCCAAGTACATCTCAGATGACTCCTACTGTGCAACGAGCAACAATAATTATATTACTTTGCTTATGACTGAATTCATACATTTTGGAGCCTAAAACCCCCTAAGGGGGAACTTCATTGGTATTTGGTATTTTATTAGGATCCCCATTAGCTGTTACAATATCAGCAGCTATTCTTCCTGGGGTCCACACAAAACATAAAACATGAAATAATACAGAACATTAATGGCAAAGAACAGCTCGAGGACAGAACTACATACATTTAAGATTGTCATTACTCAGGTAGCCTCATTTGTCTATAAAATCTTGAATCCATAAAAAGACAGTGACGCAAAACATACTTTTTTAAGAAAGCTGAACAAATCATCTGGTCTCATTCTCTCCCTCTACTGCACCAAACAAAGGGTATATAGTGATGTATTGCAAAGGAAAACAAGATAGATTGAGCAATAAATAATGGATGACCAATAGATATGTGCTTACTTCCCAAGAGAGACATTGCCATACTGTACATCCAGGAAGACAAGGATACATACTACTGCTATAGTACTGTAGATCAAATCAAATCACATTTTATTTGCCACATGCGCCGAATACAACAGCAGTAAAATAAAATAACAGTAGGGAGGCTATATACAGGGGGTACGGGTACAGAGTCAATGTGCGGGGGCACCGGTTAGTCGAGGTAATTGAGGTAATATGTACATGTGGGTAGAGTTAAAGTGACTGTGCATAGATAATAAGCAGAGTAGCAGCAGCGTAAAATAGGGGGTGGGGGTAGGGGGGGCAATGCAAATAGTTTGGGTAGCCATGATTAGGTGTTCAGTAGTCTTATGGCTTGGGGGTAGAAACTGTTAAGAAGCCTTTTGAACCTAGACTTGGCACTCCGGTACCGCTTGCTGTGCGGTAGCAGAGAGAACAGTCTATGACTAGGGTGGCTGGAGTCTTTGACAATTTTTAGGGCCTTCCTCTGACACCACCTGGTATAGAGGTCCTGGATGGCAGGAAGCTTGGCCCCAGTGATGTACTGGGCCGTACACACTACCCTCTGTAGTGCCTTGCGGTCGGAGGCCGAGCAGTTGCCATACCAGCCGGTGATGCAACCAGTCAGGATGCTCTCGATGGTGCAGCTGTAGAACTTTTTGAGGATCTGAGGACCCATGCCAAATCTTTTCAGTCTCTTGAGGGGGAATAGGCTTTGTCATGCCCTATTCACGACTGTCTTGGTGTGTTTGGACCATGATAGTTTGTTGGTGATGTGGACACCAAGGAACTTTAAGCTCTCAACCTGTTCCACTACAGCCCCGTCGATGAGAATAGGGACGTGATCAGTCCTCTTTTTTTTCCTGTAGTCCACAATCATCTCCTTTGTCTTGATCACGTTGAGTGAGAGGTTGTTATCCTGGCATCACACAGCCAAGTCTCTGACCTCCTCCCTATACGCTGTCTCATCGTTGTCAGTGATCAGGCCCACTGTTGTATTGTCGGCAAACTTAATGATGGTGTTGGAGTCGTGCCTGGCCATGCAGTCATGGGTGAACAGGAGTACAGGAGGGGACTGAGCACGCACCCCTGAGGGGGCCCCTTGTTGAGGATCAGTGTGGCAGATGTGTTGTTACCTACCGTTACCACCTGGGGGCGGCCCGTCAGGAAGTCCAGGATCCAGTTGCAGAGGGAGGTGTTTAGTCCCAGGGTCCTTAGCTTAGTGATGATCTTTGAGGGCACTATGGTGTTGAACGCTGAGCTGTAGTCAATGAATAGCATTCTCACGTAGGTGTTCCTCTTGTCCAGGTGGGTAAGGGCAGTGTGGAGTGCAATAGAGATTGCATAATCTGTGGATCTGTTGGGGCGGTATGCAAATTGGAGTGGGTCTAGGGTTTCTGGGATAATGGTGTTGATGTGAGCCATGTCCAGCCTTTCAAAGCACTTCATGGCTACAGATGTGAGTGCTACGGGTCGGTAGTCATTTGACAGGTTATCTTAGTGTCTTAGTCAGGGACATGTTGAAAATGTCAGTGAAGACACTTGCCAGTTGGTCAGCACATGCTCGGAGTACATGTCCTGGTAATCCGTCTAGCCCTAAGGCCTTGTGAATGTTGACCTGCTTAAAAGTCTTACTCACATCGGCTACGGAGAGAGTGATCACATAGTCATCCGGAACAGCTGATGCTCTCATGCATGCTTCAGTGTTGCTTGCCTCGAAGCGAGCATAGAAGTGATTTAGCTCATTTGGTAGGCTTGTGTCACTGGGCATTTGCTTCCCTTTGTGGTCTGTAATAGTTTGCAAGCCCTTGCAAATCCGTAGAGCGTCGGAGCCGGTGTAGTACGATTCAATCTTAGTCCTGTATTGACTCTTTGCCTGTTTGATGGTTCGTCGGAGGGCATTGCGGGATTACTTATAAGCATCCGGGTTAGAGTCCCGCTCCTTGAAAGTGGCAGCTTTACCCTTTAGCTCAGTGTGGATGTTGCCTGTAATCCATGGCTTCTGGTTGGGGTATGTACGTATGGTCACTGTGGGAATGACGTCATATGCACTTATTGATGAAGCCAGTGACTGATGTGGTGTACTCCTCAATGCTATCGGAAGAATCCCGGAACATATTCCAGTCTGTGCTAGCAAAACAGTCCTGTAGCTTAGCATCTACGTCATCTGACCACTTCCTTATTAACAGAGTCACTGAGTTTTTGCTTATAAGCAGGAATCAGGAGGATAGAGTTATGGTCAGATTTGCCAAATGAGAGAAATAAGCTTTTTGTGCGTATGGAAAATGTCTGGGATCATTATCAGAATCACTACCACCTAATATAATTCATATTGTTGATAATGATTTAAGATAACAATATCAAAGATACATGGCTGGCACCATAGCAACTACTGACTAACAACCACAGCACCAGCAGGAAGGGTGCAAAATACCACTACCCTTGTGAACATGTGAGTAAATAGTTGCTTAGCTCTTGGTCATGCCTTCAGAAACGGCTCCTGGAATGTCAAGAAGAAACAGGAACAAACCAGTCTCAAAATAAGCACACTGCCAAGACAGGGATAGCCCTCCTTAACCTTTTGACCCACTCAAATCCCCACAAGGGTTAGTTGATAAAGCCTGTCCCAATAAAAAAAGCAAACAAAAATAACCATCCCCATTCTAACACAATCAATCTTAAATGGAAAATCATTATATTTAACAGGATAATAATAGATAACATTGTGACATGTTGTCCTTGATGCCTTCATGGTTTTGTTAGAAAGGGCAGCCAGCCATGGTAAGGGAGTAGAATAACCACCAAGAAGACCCAGCTCTCTATTGCGATTGCTATATTTATGAGCATGAGAGCGTATAATAAATCTGAACCCTGAGGGTTTAGGAAGTCCGGAGTTGGACCGATAAAAAACAACAACACTTGATTTGTATTTCCTTCACACATTCATCCTATACTAAAATTATGAAACTAACAAGCAGTGAGTGTAGTAGACATTTGTGCTTTTGCTGAACTCCAGATTGTTCTCTAAAACAACCACAAAGGGGACCCGAGGTTGTCCTTCAACAAAAGCAATGATGTGATGACTTTATCTGTCCTTCCTGCTGTGATCACATTGTTGAGAATGCCTCTATGTGATAAGTGAGTTGCAAGCAAGAGCAATAGATGACAAGCCTGGGGAGAAAGAGAGAGAAGAGAGAGAGAGAGAGAGAGAGAGAGAGAGAGAGAGAGAGAGAAATGGAGAGAGAGAGAGCGAGAAATGGAGAGAGAGAGAGAGAGAGACAGAGACAGAGACGGAGACAGAGATGGAGAGAGAAATGGAGAGAGAGAGGTGGAGAGAAGCAGAGAAGCAGAGAGAGAGAGAGAGAGAGAGAGAGAGAGAGAGAGAGAGAGAGAGAGAGAGAGAGAGAGAGAGAGAGAGAGAGAGAGAGAGAAACTGTTATCTTGTCAAATGCCAGGAAGACTTATTGGCTCAGTGGGGGCTCAAGTGTGTTATTGAAATATGAGCAGCTAACAGGTCCGGTAGCATGTGCTCAGCTCTCAGCAGCAGCATTACCACAGCAGCTCTTTGATCACACTGAGAAGATGACTGGGACAGAGGCACTCTGGTAGGGACTATAAAAACATTTATAAAAACATTGAAAAGAAGGGGACTACCCACCCATGCCTTGCAAAAGTAAATAAATACAGAACCTTACACACACATGGGGAGGCTTCATCTCAACGTATTTTTCAATTTTAGGCTTTTCAAATATATTCCATTCTCCTTTCTCTTGTTTATACAGTATTCATCCCCCTTGGCGTTTTTCCTATTTTGTTGCATTACAACCTGTAATTTAAATGGATTTTTATTTTGGATTTCATGTAATGGACATACACAAAATAGTCCAAATTGGTGAAGTGAAATTACAAATATTCGAAAAAATATACGGAAAAGGAAAAGTGGTGCGTGCATATCTATTCACCCCCTTTGCTATGAAGCCCCTAAATAAGATCTGGTGCAACCAATTACCTTCAGAAGTCACATCATTAGTTAAATAAAGTCCACCTGTGTGCAATCTAAGTGTCACATGATCTCAGTATATATACACCTGTTCTGAAAGGCCCCAGAGTCTGCAACACCACTAAGCAAGGGGCACCACCAAGCAAGCGGCACCATGAAGACCAAGGAGCTCTCCAAACAGGTCAGGGACAAAGTTGTGGAGAAGTACAGATCAGGGTTGGTTTAGAAAAACATATCCGAAACTTTGAACATCCCACAGAGCACCATTAAATCCATTATTAAAAAATGGAAAGAATATGGCACCACAACAAACCTGCCAAGAGAGGGCCACCCACCAAAGCTCACAGACCAGGCAAGGAGGGCATTAATCAGAGAGGCAACAAAGAGACCAAAGATAACCCTGAAGGAGCTGCAAAGCTCCACAGCGGAGATTGGAGTATCTGTCCATAGGACCACTTTAAGCCATACACTCCACAGAGCTGGGCTTTACGGAAGAGTGGCCAGAAAAAAGCCATTGCTTAAAGAAAAAAATAAGCAAACACGTTTGGTGTTCGCCAAAAAAAGGCATGTGGGAGACTCCCCAAACATATGGAAGAAGGTACTCTGGTCAGATGAGACTAAAATTGAGCTTTTTGGCCATCAAGGAAAACGCTATGTCTGGTGCAAACAAACACCTCTCATCACCCCGAGAACACCATTCCCACAGTGAAGCATGGTGGTGGCAGCATCATGCTGTGGGGATGTTTTTCATCGGCAGGGACTGGGAAACTGGTCAGAATTGAAGGAATGATGGATGGCGTTAAATACAGGGAAATTCTTGATGGAAACCTGTTTCAGTCTTCCAGAGATTTGAGACTGGGACGGAGGTTCACCTTCTAGCAGGACAATGACCCTAAGCATACTGCTAAAGCAACACTTGAGTGGTTTAAGGGGAAACATTTAAATGTCTTGGAATGGCCTAGTCAAAGCCCAGACCTCAATCCAATTGAAAATCTGTGGTATGACTTAAAGATTGCTGTACACCAGTGGAACCCATCCAACTTGAAGGAGCTGGAGCAGTTTTGCCTTGAAGAATGGGCAAAAATCCCAGTGGCTAGATGTGCCAAGCTTATAGAGACATACCCAAAGAGACTTGCAGCTGTAATTACTGCAAAAGGTGGCTCTACAAAGTATTGACTTTGGGGGGGGGGTGAAATGTTATGCACGCTCGTTCTGTTTTTTTGTCTTATTTCTTGTTTGTTTCACAATAAAAAATATTTTGCATCTTCAAAGTGGTAGGCATGTTGTGTAAATCAAATGATACAACCCCCCCAAAAAAATCCATTTTAATTCCAGGTTGTAAGGCAACAAAATAGGAAAAATGCCAAGGGGGGTGAATAATTTCGCAAGCCACTGTAACCCATCAGTGGCCTTCTGAAAACCAATTCAAATAACATCCAAACTATTAATTTGACAAGCACTTAAGGCTGTGGCTGGATAACTAATCGATAAGAGTGTCTTGGAAATTAATTAATAATGTCAATGAACAAAAATATAAACACAACATTAAACAATTTCTAAGATTTACTGAGTTACAGTTCATATGAGGAAATCAGTCAATTGAAATAAATTAATTATGCCCTAATCTATGGATTTCACATGACTGGGAATAGAGATATGCATTTGTTGGTCACAGATACCTTTTTAAAAAATGGGCCTCACTGTCACGCTCGTCGGGAACAGAGGAGGACCAAGGCGCAGCGTTGCAGGCAAACATACTCTTTATTTAGCGATATTATGACAAAATAAACAAAACGATAACGTGACAGTTCACGGTCTACCACAAACCAACTAGAAACAAGATCCCACAACAACTGTGGGAAAACAGCCTGTATAAATATGGTTCCCAATCAGAGACAACCAGCACCAGCTGACACTCGTTGCCTCTGATTGGGAACCAATCTGGCCAACATAGAAATGCAACTACTAGATAAACAAATGAAACGCACACCCTGGCTCAACATACAAGTGTCCCCAGAGCCAGGGCGTGACAGTACCCCCCCCTAAAGGCGCGGACTCCGACCGCGTCAACTAAATACCACAGGGGAGGGACCGGGTGGGCACTCCGCCTTGGCGGCGGATCCGGCTCCGGGCCTGATCCCCACTCCCTCTCCAACCCCGATCCCCACTCCCTCTCCAACCCCCCAAAGTACCCCTGGTCCGGTCTGGCCCCGCTGACCGGAGCTGGACTGCACACTGGTGGAGCGGATTGCTCTAGCTCCGGCGTGAAGCAGCTGACCGGTGCCGGACCAGGCACCGGTGGAACAGGCACGGGCCGTGCCGGACTGACGACACGTACCATAGGCTTGGTGCGGGGAGCAGGAGCGGGCCGGACCGGACTGGCGACGCACACCACTGGCTTGGTGTGGGGTACAGGCACGGGCCGTGCCGGACTGACGACGCACACCACTGGCTTGGTGTGGGGAGCAGGAGCGGACCGGGCTGGCGACGCACACCACTGGCTTGGTGTGGGGAACAGGCACGGGCCGTGCCGGACTGACGACGCACACCACTGGCTTGGTGTGGGGAGCAGGAGCGGGCCGGACCGGGCTGGCGACGCACACCACTGGCTTGGTGTGGGAACAGGCACGGGCCTTGCCGGACTGATGACGCACACCACTGGCTTGGTGTGGGGAGCAGGAGCGGGCCGGACCGGGCTGGCGACGCGCACCATAGGCTCGGTGCGGGGAGCAGGAACAGGCCGGGCCGGGCTGGCGACGCGCACCATCGGCTCGGTGCGGGGAGCAGGAACAGGCCGGGCCGGGCTGGCGATGCGCACCATAGGCTCGGTGCGGGGAGCAGGAACAGGCCGGGCCGGGCTGGCGACGCGCACCACAGGCTCGATGCGAGGAACAGGAACAGGCCGGACCGTACTGGGGACACACACCACTGGCCCTATGCAGGGATCAGGAACGGGCCGGACCGGACTGGTAACACACCCCAGTACCTCTCGCCGTGCCTCCACACTTTCCCTCTCCTCTGTGACCAGTGGCCCCCTTAACCTGGCGGCCTCCTCTGCACACCCGCTGGACCGCTCCATCGCGGCCTCCTGCTGCCCCGTCGTCCACGGCGAGAGCCCCCCCCTAAAAAAATTCTGGGGGTCTCTCCTCCCCGTGGGCCAGGCCTCTATAGTTCTCGCCCAACTCTCGCTCTTCTGCTTCCAACTCCAGCCATTCTGCTCTTCATTTGGCTTGACCCAGTCGAGACTCTTCCTCCACTGTTCCCAAGTCCACCCTCTCTGCTCTTCACTAGGCTTGACCCAGTCGAGGCTGCCACGGAGATCTGCTAGCGATTCCCCTGGCGATGGCTCCTGGACACGCTGCTTGGTCCAGTTTTGGTGGGATCTTCTGTCACGCTCGTCGGGAACAGAGGAGGACCAAGGCGCAGCGTTGCAGGCAAACATACTCTTTATTTAGCGATATTATGACAAAATAAACAAAACAAAACGATAACGTGACAGTTCACGGTCTACCACAAACCAACTAGAAACAAGATCCCACAACAACTGTGGGAAAACAGCCTGTATAAATATGGTTCCCAATCAGAGACAACCAGCACCAGCTGACACTCGTTGCCTCTGATTGGGAACCAATCTGGCCAACATAGAAATGCAACTACTAGATAAACAAATGAAACGCACACCCTGGCTCAACATACAAGTGTCCCCAGAGCCAGGGCGTGACACTCACACTGGACTTCAGGATCTCGTCAAGGTATTTCTGTGCATTCAAATTGCCATCGATAAAATGCAATTGTGTTCGTTGTCCGTAGTTTATACCTGCCCATACCATAACCCCACCACTACCATGGGGCACTCTGTTCACATCAGCATACTGCTCACCCACACAACGCCAGTGCGGTTGTGAGACTGGTTGGAGGTACTGCCAAATTCTCTAAAATGAGGCGGTTTATGGTAGAGAAATGAACATTAAATTCTCTGGCAACAGCTCTGGTGGGCATTTCCTGCAGTCAGCATGCCAATTGCACGCTCCATCAAAACCTGATAAATCTGTGGCATTGTGTTGTGTGAAAACAACTGCACATTTTAGAGTGGCCTTTTATTGTCCCCAGCACAAGGTGCACCTGTGTAATGATCATGCTGTTTAATCAGCTTCTTTATATGCCACACCTGTCAGGTGGATGGATTATGTCGGCAAAAGAGAAATGCTCACTAACAGGGATGAAAACAAATTTGTGCACAACATTTGAGAGAAATAAGCTTTTTGTGCGTATGGAAAATGTCTGGGATCTTTTATTTCAGCTCATGAAACATGGGACCAACACTTTACATGTTGCGTTTATATTTTTGTTTTTTCCAAACGTACTCTAGGTCTCTCAGTAGCTCTCTATCACTCTCACTCTTTAATGTGTGTGTGTGTGTGTGTGTGTGTGTGTGTGTGTGTGTGTGTGTGTGTGTGTGTGTTCACACCACAGGAGGTTGGTGGTATCTTCATTGGGGAGAACAGGTTCATGGTAATGACTGGAGCGGAATCAGTGGAATGGTATCAAATACATCAAACACATGGTTTCCAGGTGTTTGATGCCCTTCCATACGCTCCGTTCCAGCCATTATTATGAGCTGTTCTCTCCTCAGCAGCCTCCTGTGATGCACACGTGTGTGTGTGTGTGTGTGTGTGTGTGTGTGTGTGCATGCATGTGTGCGTGTAGTTCAAGTCTCTAATGTAGGATAATTTCTTTAGACTGGTATTTTGGCTTGCCTGAAAATCAAGTGTTATGTAAACATGAAATAGTGAGGATAATTTTGGCTAATCTGAAACTTTCATCAATCAGTTTAATTTTAAAATAACTATTCAAAGCTTGTGTTAACATCAGAAAACGCTTATGGCAACTATACTTTTCTTTGAACATTTTGTGTGGTCTGAAATAAAAGCTACTGAAACTACTTTTTTATTTTATTAGTTACACATAAAATACCACATGAAATACCATGTTATATTCATATACTAATAAAATAATAGTCTGGTAGTTAAATTAGACTTCAAAGCAGTCGTGTGTGGAAGGTAAAATAATAACAGGATGGGGAGGAAATATACATTTTGCATGTGTAAACTCTTTTGATGCAAAATTGTAGTTATTTCAGATGGTTTTAATTTGTCATCAATGAAAGGACATTTTTGCAGATGTAGCCCATTACTGATTAATGGAAGAATAGCACATAGCCAGAGATAATTTTTTACATCATCCACATCCAACAACCTTACATAACATAAAATAACTTATTTATTACACATGTAAATAAAGTTGTTCTGCTTCTATGGTTGGTACCGTATCACACGAGAAAGGCATGCATGATATGGCACCAGAGACTGTTGTGAAAATCTATTTTGGGAGTCATCCAACACTCCCCCCCCTCACCCTCCATCCCACCAACAGCCATCTCTGCAATGCAATTTAATTACAAAACCTTATAAGTTCCTTTGCCAAGTATAGATACAAGAGGGGGTGGTTTTAACAGCATGACATGGTAGCTGTGGAGCACAGCCTACAAGGTAAGGAGCATGGGTACAATGGTTAACACTCACCTATGGGCAGCACCAGGAAGAAAGGCAGCCAGCAGAGCACAAAGCAGCCAACCACAATGCCCAGGGTCTTGGCAGCCTTCTTTTCTCGGGAGAACTTCAGGAGACACAGGGCGAAGTGTGTGCGGCTGTGCAGGGCCTCGTCCTCAGACACGGCTGTGTTGCCGCGGTGGATCCTCAGCGTTACGCTCTCTGAATCTGACTTGTCTGTTTTGTGCCCCTCTCTCAGGCCCTGGCTCTCCTGGCGGGCCACCACATACACCCTGCAGTACATAGACAGTATGATGGCCAGCGGGAGGTAGAAGGAGCCCACAGCAGAGAAGATGGCGTAGGCAGGCTCCTCTGTGATCTTACAGATAGACTCGTCTTCTGGCGCCGGCTCCTTCCAGCCAAACAGAGGGCCAATGGAGATGGTGACAGACAGAGCCCACAGGCCAACCAGGGCCAGCAGTGCCCTGCGCTCTGTCACGATGGCTGGGTAGCGCAGCGGGTAGCTGACTCCGATGTAGCGGTCCACTGAGATCACACACAGGCTCATGATGGAGGCTGTGCAGCACAGCACGTCCACTGCTGCCCACACATTGCAGAAGGGGCGTCCGAACACCCAGTACCCTAGGATCTCAAAGGTGGCAGAGAAGGGCAGAACGATGGAGCTCAGCAGGAGGTCTGCCACCGCTAGGTTGACGATGAAGTAGTGTGTGACTGTTCGTAGGTGTCGATGACAGACCACCGACAAGATAACCAGGATGTTCCCAAAAACCCCACATACAATAATTGTCCCAAATATCAGTCCCAGTACCACGGCCTTGACCACATTGAGCTCTGGGACAAACGCCTGGCTGCAGTTGGAGCAGTTATGTGTTGGATGCTCTGGGGTCATGTTCATGTTGTCTGCTATAGGAACCATCTGTTCTCTTTACAGTACTGATACACTGTCCTGCCCTGTACTGAACAGTAGACTGATAGACAAACTGCAGACAGTTAAGTTCACTGAGAGAAGACAAGGACATCAGAGCACTTTCCTGAGAGCCATTAAAATAATGATCACATTAAGTCTGTCATGTCAAAGCATAATTTGACTCATGATATCTTAATCTAATGTGCAATTATGATTAATCAAAAAATAGAACGCCATGGGCTTGTTTAAAACACTGAGAGAGACAAACATTGTGTATGCAGAGGAATGCTATTTAACAAACAAAAGATATTCCATCTTGAGATTGTCCTTGATGTTAAGCCACAAGTTATAATACAGCTGGAGACCTAAAATATATTTGATGGAGTGTGGAGTCGACTCTGACAGTCTGACCTATCAGAGTAGTACTTGGTTACTGAGGATCATGATCATAGGCATAGGTTCTGGGGTCCCTCTCTTTCTGATCTTCCCAATAGCTAGACCAAAGTGAACAAGTGCAAGTCTGTATCATATAAAGAAATGTTGAATAGAGGGAAGAGGAAGTGAAGCATATGCAATCTGTAAAAGTGTCAATCTGAGTAGTTTGGTTTTAGTTTGGTCCAATCCAACTGGAAGTGAATACTGAATGATGTCCTCACTGTTAAAGCTTGAGCTCTAGACCAGACCCCTTGCCAGGGTAGGAGGTAGGAGGTAGGAGGGTTATTACAGGTGAAAACACAGGCCAGACCCAGGGCAAGTCTGTCCAAGTCTTCTGAATGTTGGAACAGCCTCAGTCTGGATGTGGATGAGTTCAGTAGTCACTGTTTGTCTGTGGCGTGACTCCCCCTGTAAAAAAGAGATACAGCCACAATGATGCTTTACTCGAGTAAGGCAAAGTGTAAGCTGGTATGACATCCAACCTCCACAACAGATCTCATGCAAAATAAACTCTCATCAGACAAGTGCATCTTTAAAAAATGTTCAGACAGCCACAATTTGCATTCTGCAGCATGTTTCAATATCATTAGCTGTACAAAATGACCTATCTGGCTCCTATCCATCGCCATTGTATGGGAGCGAGAGCATGTCTCTGGAAAGCCCTCTCCTCTGGCTGATCAATGGAGTGCAGAGGCGTCATGCCCACAGGGGGCACAGGGGCACGTGCCCCCTCAGATTTGTCCTGTTTGAAAAATATGATTTTGTTTAATTTTTTGTTTTTGTTTCTCTGTAATACTACTAGCCACCCAGCAATTTTATGAAGTTGGCTTTAATTAGCCCAGATAGGTTCCCAATCTCCCAACCTCATAATTAGCTACCAAGAAGCCATTTCAGGCTATCAATCAAGTTAGAGTAGCTAGCTTGTCTATCTTAGCTGGCAAGCCTGCTAGCAAGGTTGGTAGAAAAGCAAGCAATAACTAAATGTACTGAATAAGACTCACATTCCTTTCAATCTTTTACCCAGATTTTAGCAGCTATGCAGAGAAGCATATTTCATTTCTTTAAAAAAAGAAACACCAGTCAGGAGGATAGAGACAGATCAAGAGGTAGGCTTAGATATGCAGAAAAATATACATATTTTTGAAATAGAATTAAGCATAATGATTATGGCTCTAGATTGCAGGAAAACGCTGTTTCAGGTCATTGAAAAAAAAATGGATTGAAATGGATTTAACAAGTGACATCAATAAGGGATCATAGCGTTCACCTGGAATCACCTGGTCAGTCTCTGTCATGGAAAGAGCAGGTGTTTCTAATGTTTTGTACACTCAGTGTAGATGGCAATGTGTAATTGGCCTTGTATTGAGCATATATGTTCACAATACACTATATGACCAAAAGTATGTGGATATGCTCGTCGAACATCTCATTCCAAAATCATGGGCATTAATATGGAGTTGGTCCCCCCTTTGCTGTTATAACAGCCTCCACTCTTCTGGGAAGGCTTTCCACTTGATGTTGTAACATTGCTGTGGGGAATTGCTTCCATTCAGCCACAAGAGCATTAGAGAGGTTGGGCACTGATGTTGGGCAATTAGGCCTGGCTCACAGTCGGCGTTCCAATTCATCCCAAAGGTGTTTGATGGGGTTGAGGTCAGGGCTCTGTGCAGGCCAGTCAAGTTCTTCCACACCGATCTCGACAAACCATTTCTGTATGGACCTCGCTTTGTGCACGGGGGCATTGTCATGCGGAATAAGGAAAGGGCCTTCCCCAAACTGTTGCCACAAAGTTGGAAGCACAGAATCGTTTAGAATGTCATTGTATGCTGTGGCATTAAGATTTTCCTTCACTGGAACTAAGGGGCCTAGCCCGAACCATGAAAAACAGCCCCAGATCATTATTCCTCCTCCACCAAACTTTACAGATGGCACTATGCATTGGGGCAGGTAGTGTTCTCCTGGCATCTGCCAAACCCAGATTCATCCATCGGACTGCCAGATGGTGAAACGTGTTTCATCACTCCAGAGAACGCGTTTCCACTGCTCCAAAGTCCAATGGTGGCGAGCTTTACACCACTCTAGCCCACGCTTGGCATTGTGCATGGTGATCTTAGGCTTGTGTGTGGCTGCTCAGCCATGGGAACCCATTTCATGAAGCTCCCGACGAACAGTTCTTGTGCTGACGTTGCTTCCAGAGGCAGTTTGGAACTCGGTAGTGTGTTGCAACCGAGGACAGATTATTTTTACACGCTACACACTGTGAGCTTGTGTGGCCTACCACTTCGTGGCAGAGCCATTGTTGCTCCTAGACATTTCCACTTCACATTAACAGCACTTACAGTTGACCGGGGCAGCTCTAGCAGGGCAGAAATTGGACAAACTGACTTGTTGGAAAGGTGGCATCCTATGACGGTGCCACGTTGAAAGTCACTGAGCTCTTCAGTAAGGCCATTCTACTGCCAATGTTTGTCTATGGAGATAGCATGGCTGTGTGCTTGATACACCTGTCAGCAACAGGTATGGCTGAACTAGCTGAATCCACTAATTTGAAGGGGTGTCCACATACATTTGTATATATAGTGTATAGTGTATTTCAATGTCAGTGACAATCTTTTATAAACACTATCTTTGAAATGCTTTTATCCTTGACTTCATCAATCTCTATCCCATGTCCATGTAAATCAATGTGGGATAATCAATACATCACATTGTGACAACTGTAAGCCACATCAATTTACTTGCTTTTGGTTTTACTCGCTCTTGTCTTTTATAATAGCCAGAATGCACTGTTAAATAATGCCAGTCCATGCGAAATATACAGTATTTAGAAAAAGTATATTTTTGTCCAGATTTACTAAGCTTTCGTCACAGACGCCAATTCAACGTCCATTCCACGTTGGTTCAACATAATTTCATTGAAATGATGTGAAAACCTTGTTGATTCAATCAGTGTGTGCCCAGTGGGAAGGGATAAAAGACCAAAGACAAAGCTAAAACATAAAACTGTTCCGTCATAATAACAACCTTAATCTTTCTTCTAACCTTTCTTTTACATTTTTGTTCTTTCATCCTGAATTTAATTATCTGTTGAAAGACAAAAAGATGCAGACTTTGCACCTGCTGCAAATGCTTAGCAAATCTGTCCCTTTGTCTCAATTTATTTGTGTAGCCTAAGAATAGAATATCAAATTGGATATGATTGTTGACATGCAGTGCTAGATCCTTTCATATAATTAATCTTGACTTTGTTGCATTCCCGCCATACATAAATCTTTCTGGCTGTGTCTCCTCTGTTTCAAAACAAACTTTCATGCCCACTGTCTCTGCTGCTCAATGGCAATTGGTACATGGACATCATCTATGGAATATAGTTTTGATAAAATACCTGACGTTGACAACAGAGTAGAATACTAAAAGTGGAGGGAAACAGCCCTAGTGGATTTATATTGGTTTATGATAAGCAGCTTTGACTGAGATGATGACATTAGAAGTTAATCTGAGTGTAGCTCTTAGACTATATGTCCATCAGTGTCAAGGTTTATGTATTCTAACCAAACCCCCTCTCTTGCACTTTGCAGCACCCCATCCATTAGACCTACCATGCAGAATAGGTGAGCAGGGGCGGATTAGCCATGTGGCATTTCGGGCAAATGCCAGATGGGCTGGTCCATTTTTAGGCCAGTGGGCCTGTCTAACTTGTATTTTTTTTGTGCAATGTGATAATTATTTGGCTAATAATGGGTGCCTCATAGAAAAAAATGGGCCGTTGTGTTAGAAATGCCAGGGCTGATTTCTGGTCCCAGTTCACCCCTGTAGGTGAGAGTAGAAACAATGGGTGGAAAAACCGCAAATGGGTAGTGATGGGTATAAAGTGTTACTTAGTCCGCTACTGTCCTCCCTCGATATCTCCTCTGTCACATTATTAACCACAGCGTGACCTTTCCACACAGGCTGAGCAGCTGCTGAAGCAGCCTGGTGGACTCCTGTGTGCAGTCAGCTGCCATCCACATTCACACCTCTAACCAGCTCCTGCCTATGCTGTGCTGCTGGAGCTAACACTGGGATGGTGCAGCCATATTACTCACAGTGTGGGTTATAACACACAACAGCACTTGGCTTGTGTCCTACAGATGTATAATCTTAATTTGATCACCCTGTCGCAGAAGAACTGTCCAGCATCACAGGAAATGTAAAACTTGTTGTGTATTTGAGGTTTAAAAAGCTTCTAAAGTTTGTAATTTCCACTTTGAAATTCCAGACTTGATTTGTATTTACGAAAAATGTATCAACCCCTACAAAAATGTCCATGAATTACAATCCACAAAATAATTTAAATGTCCTGTTGCTGCAGGATTATTTTACTGGTGTAGGAAACTGGCTCAAATTAAGATACTACATCTGTAGCAGGACGAGAGTGCTCATTTGCTAAAAAGGGCAATATAGAGTGCTAAGACTGTTCCATCCCATGCGTAGTGTTCTAGCAGGATAAGAGAGTGCTAATTTGCTTTGAGGGCAGTATAGGGTGCTCAGACTGTATCTGATTCTCAGCCACTGAAGTGTGTGGAACAAAATAAAAACAACCCATGGCAAAGTTATGACATTTGTTAGTTCATTTCTCCAGAATAATCAACAATGACAGTTGCATCGTCGTCACTCATGAAAGCTCAGTTATCCTCAGCCTAGTGCCTTGTAGGCATCATCTGGATGTTAGAAATGAGGTGCATACCAGACTCAGGTACACAGGTCTCCTGAAATGCCTCAATAAATTACCACAAACCCAAGCCGCAAACACATTATACTAAAATCAGGAAAACAGGGGTTGTTTGAGTCTAGCAAGCTGCACAGACAGTCGAGATAAGTCATGGATGGTTAAAGGCAAGCATTACAATAAGCCTGAAACAGTGTGTCCACATAACTGCAGTCATGACTGCCCCTAAAGCAACATCCATACTGTCCAAGATTACATCACAATTACTGGTACGCTTTAATGAACAGCCATCACATAGTATGGGGCTGAACAGCTATCACATGGCATGGGTGGCAGGTAGCCTAATGGTTAGAGCATTGGGCCAGTAACTGAAAGGCTGCTAGTTTGAATCACCAAGCTAATAAGGTGAGAAATATGTTGATATGTGCTTGAGCAAGGCACTTAACCCTAATTGCTCCAAGGTCACTGTTGATCATAGCAGACCCTGGCTGTGACCCCACTCTCTCTGAGGGTGGCTCGAGGGGAGTTGGGATATGCAATAAAACACACTTCCAATTCACATGTGTCAAATAGGACAAATATAAGCACCCACCAAATTATTATTATTATTGCAGTAGAATGGTCGTATTCACTGTCTCTTACCAATAGCTCTAATGCTCAGTAGTCACACTGTTTGTTTTTCACATACATTATTGGACTATAACTATTTCAGCTCAATTCTATGAAATGAAAAACTGAAGGAAGCAAATTAATACAGTATGTGTGAAAAAATACATCAAAGAAATACAAATACCCAATTTCTAAGAACATACCATTTCCTCTGCATAGAAATAAAGATAGTAAGAAAGAAAGAAAGGAAGACATAGAAGCCACAGCCTAACAATTAACTGTTTCTCCTTACTGCTCTTCAAGGTTAATGTAAAGTGCAATGCAATAAACAATTAAAACACATTATTTCAGGTATCATTACTAGCCTACTGTAGTATACTGTCATTGTACACATTTGAACTACACAATCCAGGCTCTGCAAAATCAGCAGATATCTAACGATGATTATGCTATTAGACCAATATTGAAAACGACAAAGTTTATGAAAATGCACATATTTATGATGAACTGTAGACACTAGAATGAACCGTTTTCATTCTGTACAAAATAAGAAGAATGAGAGAATGAAAAAGTCGAGCAGATATTCGATATTTTGGTCTTGACTGTGATTCTCATAAATGGAACCGTGTTCAATATAATTGGATGTAATTTTACCCCAAAATTAGACTATCCTACATTTAATTTGTTTAGCCTATTATTCCAATGCAGCCCAGCGTACAAGTAGCCTATGCAATACATGCCAACGTTAATAACATATCTATTGACAGTCAACAAAAAATATATTGCAATAAATGAGTTAGCCTACTTCTTCAAAAAACTTAAACTCGATCCTATTGACAAAGGCAATCAATAAAACATTGTTACCGGACGGCAGGCTACTCACCTAACTCTTTATCCTTGTACCGATGGTTTGAACATCAACAAATGTCAACTATACCGTAAAGCAAAAAGAAAGATGAAAAATAGGTATTGTGAGGTGGAATCAGGGTGGAATGACTGCGGGCTTTTGTGATGTGCTCCACTATCTTGACCGAGGTGAGGTATCCGATATTAATGCAGATAGCCAAGTGCGCTCATAATGGAAAGCCCTGGGATCCCGCATTATAATAGCATTAACTCCTTGAAACGATGAAAAATAGGTATTATGAGGTGTAATCAGGGTGTAATGACTGCGGGCTTTTGTGATGTGCTCCGCTATCTTGACCGAGGTGAGGTATCCGATATTAATGCAGATAGCCAAGTGCGCTCATAATGGAAAGCCCTGGGATCCCACATTATAAGAGCATTAACTCCTTGAAACGATGACTACGAAATTAGTCATTGCTACCATCACCCCCCCCCCCCCCCCCTTTTATTTTATTTTATTTTATTTATTTATTTCCCCAGCAATATAAACAGGGCTGGCACAACCATGTTCCATGGTTTCCAGAAAAGTATGATTCATTATAACATGATCAAATTTAGGAATATATTAAAACAGATTTGGAGAGCCTATATGTCGTTTATTCCTTAATTAATTGGTGTAAAGTTATGTTACTTTAAGCTCAAAACTATTGAGGTGGAGGGTCCATAAAGAATAAATACAGTTTTTAATGCTAAAATAAATATGCCTGCAGGTCAATTAGTTTGTAAATGTCATTTTACTCGCTGCACAATTCACTTAATGGCAAAAGGCAAAGCATGATAATCTCCCTTGACATTTGCTTACTCTTTAGAAGAGCTGCAGAACAAAGCAGATGTTTATGTGTTGTGGATAAAAAATATTGGTCTCCTATCTCCTATGGGCCTCAAACAAACACTTTTCTCGCTCTCTCCCTCTCTCTCTCTCTCTCTCTCTCTCTCTCTCTCTCTCTCTCTCTCTCTCTCTCTCTCTCTCTCTCTCTCTCTCTCTCTCTCTCTCTCTCTCTCTCTCTCTCTCTCTCTCTCTCTCTCTCTCTCTCTCTCTCTCTCTCTCTCATTAAACTGTTCAAAGCTTGTTTGTTTTCAAGCTCATAAAGATTCAACACCAACCCAAGCCTTTAGGATGCTTTCATAGCAGAGCTTTGAGAATCCTCTTTCTCCTGGCAGATGAGCAACGAACCGCCTCTCAGTACCTGCTGCTACTGCCTTGGGAAGATTCACTTTCCCCTCCTAACACTTACATCACCATGACAACTCCTAGTTGTTAATCACCACTCAAAATGACTAGCAATGGTAGTTAACCACAGTAAACATATTTCGCAATGACAACATTTGGGTTGCACATTTGGGTTGCATGCAGAGTAAATCTGGTCTGAGCCTTCCTTCCTGCATATCTGCCATTTAATTTCACTGATGTTATATTATCAAAGACATCATTACATGTAAAAAAAATAAAATAAAAAATGCAGTGCTACGTAGGTCAAGTTACTGTATATTGTGTTATGAGCTACCGAGCCCAAATGAGATTCATTTGGTTAGAGATGAGAGATTTCTCTAAATGTTAGAACAACAGCAGACTATTACTAATACAGATTGTATCTCTTTCCCTCCCTTTCCACCACCTCTCTCTGTCTGTCTGTGTGTGCATCTTGTCAAGTTCCATCTGTAAAAGACCTGTCAGAATGGCAATTATCAGTCTGAGCCTTTCAGTCACCAGGGCAAACTGCTGAGTTTTGACAATTCTAAAATCAATTCCATTAGACAGGTAGAGCACATTACACTTAATTTAGATACATATCTTGTCTAAACATTCATACAAATATTGACATTTACACTGACACTCACCTTAATGACTTCCCTTCGAGACCCAGTTAGAACATTTGGTTCCTTGGAAGTTGTGGGAACGGATGTTTTTGGTTTCACATTGGTTATGGGAATGAAGCCAAATTTCCTGACCGGTAAAACTGAAATTTTGCCTCTTCTGGGAATGTTTATTTTTAGGTTGCAGGGAGGTTCTGAGAATGTTTTACTCTGGTTCCTTGAATGTTTTCCTGTAAGGTTTTATTAATGCTCTGAGAATGGAAATGATAGGTTATTTTGAGGTTTTTGAATAACTTCCTTAAAATGTTCACTGAATGTTTCAATAAGATTTTTAATAACACTGCTAGCTTATTTTGGGTTAACTTTTTTGAACTCCAAGCACATATAGTACTCCTGAGTGGCGCAGTGGTCTAAGGCACTGCATCGCAGTGCTAACTGTGCCACTAGAGATCCTGGTTCGAATCCAGGCTCTGTCGCCGCCGGCCGCGACCGGGAGACTCATGGGCGGCGCACAATTGGCCCAGGGTAGGGGAGGGAATGGCCGGCAGGGATGTAGCTCAGTTGATAGAGCATGGCGATTGCAACACCAGGGTTGTGGGTTCGATTCCCACGGGGGGCCAGTATAAAAAAAAATATGTATTCACTAACTGTAAGTTGCTCTGGATAAGAGTGTCTGCTAAATGACTAAAATGTAAATATAGGACACATGGAAATTCATTTCCTAGGCATTAATCACGCAAACACATTTATTTTTTATTGTGACACAGCCTCAGTATGATTCAAACCTATAATCTTCTGTTTTCATGGAATTAGTCCACTGTGCCACCAGGATGGAGCTAGCATGCCATATTTGTTTTACTCATACAAAGCTGTTCATTTTAGTCTATTCAAACAGACCCCATTTCAAAGGAGACAAGTACTCATTAAGATCAGGTGTGAACAATTAGTGGGCACGGCCAACACACCTGAACACACTCATCAAGATAGAGCATAGAGAAGGGTGTGATTAAAAGCTCATGATCTATAGTTATGACTGAAATCACTATATACAGTGGGGGAAAAAAGTATTTAGTCAGCCACCAATTGTGCAAGTTCTCCCACTTAAAAAGATGAGAGAGGCCTGTAATTTTCATCATAGGTACACGTCAACTATGACAGACAAAATTAGATTTTTTTCTCTCCAGAAAATCACATTGTAGGATTTTTAAAGAATTTATTTGCAAATTATGGTGGAAAATAAGAATTTGGTCAATAACAAAAGATTCTCAATACTTTGTTATATACCCTTTGTTGGCAATGACACAGGTCAAACGTTTTCTGTAAGTCTTCACAAGGTTTTCACACACTGTTGCTGGTATTTTGGCCCATTCCTCCATGCAGGAATGGGCCAAAATAGAGCAGTGATGTTTTGGGGCTGTCGCTGGGCAACACAGACTTTCAACTCCCTCCAAAGATTTTCTATGGGGTTGAGATCTGGAGACTGGCTAGGCCACTCCAGGACCTTGAAATGCTTCTTACGAAGCCACTCCTTCGTTGCCTGGGCGGTGTGTTTGGGATCATTGTCATGCTGAATGACCCAGCCACGTTTCATCTTCAATGCCCTTGCTGATGGAAGGAGGTTTTCACTCAAAATCTCACGATACATGGCCCCATTCATTCTTTCCTTTACACGGATCAGTCGTCCTGGTCCCTTTGCAGAAAAACAGCCCCAAAGCATGATGTTTCCACCCCCATGCTTCACAGTAGGTATGGTGTTCTTTGGATGCAACTCAGCATTCTTTGTCCTCCAAACACGACGAGTTGAGTTTTTACCAAAAAGTTATATTTTGGTTTCATCTGACCATATGACATTCTCCCAATCCTCTTCTGGATCATCCAAATGCACTCTAGCAAACTTCAGACGGGCCTGGACATGTACTGGCTTAAGCAGGGGGACACGTCTGGCACTGCAGGATTTGAGTCCCTGGCGGCGTAGTGTGTTACTGATGGTAGGCTTTGTTACTTTGGTCCCAGCTCTCTGCAGGTCATTCACTAGGTCCCCCCGTGTGGTTCTGGGATTTTTGCTCACCGTTCTTGTGATCATTTTGACCCCACGGGGTGAGATCTTGCGTGGAGCCCCAGATCGAGGGAGATTATCAGTGGTCTTGTATGTCTTCCATTTCCTAATAATTGCTCCCACAGTTGATTTCTTCAAACCAAGCTGCTTACCTATTGCAGATTCAGTCTTCCCAGCCTGGTGCAGGTCTACAATTTTGTTTCTGGTGTCCTTTGACAGCTCTTTGGTCTTGGCCATAGTGGAGTTTGGAGTGTGACTGTTTGAGGTTGTGGACAGGTGTCTTTTATACTGATAACAAGTTCAAACAGGTGCCATTAATACAGGTAACAAGTGGAGGACAGAGGAGCCTCTTAAAGAAGAAGTTACAGGTCTGTGAGAGCCAGAAATCTTGCTTGTTTGTAGGTGACCAAATACTTATTTTCCAACATAATTTGCAAATAAATTCATAAAAAATCCTACAATGTGATTTTCTGGAAAAAAAATGCTCAATTTGTCTGTCATAGTTGACGTGTACCTATGATGAAAATTACAGGCCTCTCTCATCTTTTTAAGTGGGAGAACTTGCACAATTGGTGGCTGACTAAATACTTTTTTCCCCACTGTATAATGTATACCGGATATGTTTAAGTACTATCTATCTAGATGTAATGTATATCAAAAAACTAGATTTTTGCTAAATCACTATTGTGCAAAAAAGTGCCATGTATGTTTAAAATGTGTATAAAATGTACATGTAACAACAACAAAAAAGCTGTAAAAACAAAGTTATTTTTGTCCTCCAAAGGCGGGGGTGGTGGATCGGCCAATATTTTTTGTAGATATGTTAATAAAGTATAAATAGACCTCACTTCAGATGAGACCACGGTTGGTTTATAAGGACCTATATTAAACATCTTATAAATTATCTTATGAATCATTATTACATACTTTAAAAGTTGTTTATGTGTGAATAACTAGATTACTAACATTTACAAATGTCAGAGTAATATACAATTATGAGTAAATGATTTACTAATCCATTACAAATGCTTTATTACAAGGTGTTAGTATAGAAAAAAATATATACCTAAAGATAGAGGATAGAGAGTGTTTTGTTAATGCTGTGAACGGCATGTATATGTTTTTAAATAGCATTCTTAGAATGTTCTCTGAACATTCCGTAGCCTCCAACTGCTCTTAAACACTAGTAAAACTAAATGCATGCTCTTCAATCGAACGCTGCTGGCACCCGCCCACCCGACTAGAATCACTACTCTCGAGGGATCTGACCTAGAGTATGTGGACAACTACAAATACCTAGGTGTCTGGTTAGACTGTAAACTCTCCTTCCAGACTCACATTAAGCATCTCCAAACCAAAGTTAAATCTAGAATCGGCTTCCTATTTCGCAACAAAGCTTCCTTCACTCATGCTGCCAAACATGCCCTCGTAAAACTGACTATCCTACCGATCCTTGACTTCGACGATGTCATTTACAGAATAGCCTCCAACACTCTACTCAGCAAATTGGATGTAGTCTATCACAGTGCCATCCGTTTTGTCACCAAAGCCCCATATACTACCCACCACTGTGACCTGTACGCGCTTGTTGGCTGGTCCTCACTACATATTCGTCGCCAAACCCACTGGCTCCAGGCCATCTATAAATCACTGCTAGGCAAATCTCCGCCTTATCTTAGCTCATTGGTCACCATAGCAACACCCACCCGTAGTATGCGCTCCAGCAGGTATATCTCACTGGTCATCCCCAAAGCCAACACCTCCTTTGGCCGCCATTCCTTCCAGTTCTCTGCTGCCAATGACTGGAACGAATTGCAAACATCTCTGAAGCTGGAGACTCTTATCTCCCTCACTAACTTTAAGCATTAGTTGTCAGAGCACCTTACCGATCACTGCACCTGTACACAGCCCATCTGAAATTAGCCCACCCAACAACCTCATCCCCATATTGTTATTTATTTTGCTCATTTGCACCCCAGTATCTCTATTTGCACATCATCTCTTGCACATCTATCATTCCAGTGTTAATACTAATTGTAATTATTTTGCACTATGGCCTATTTATTGCCTTACTTTACATTTACATTTACGTCATTTAGCAGACGCTCTTATCCAGAGCGACTTACAAATTGGTGCATTCACCTTATAGCCAGTGGGATAACCACTTTACAATATGTTTTTTTTTTCTTTCTTTGGGGTGGGGTAAGGGGGGGTAGAAGGATTACTGTTATACTATTCCAGGTATTCCTTAAAGAGGTGGGGTTTCAAGTGTCTCCGGAAGGTGGTGAGTGACTCCGCTGTCCTGGTGTCGTAAGGGAGCTTGTTCCACCATTGGGATGCCAGAGCAGCGAACAGTTTTGCCTGGGCTGAGCGGGAACTGTGCTTCCGCAGAGGTAGGGGGACCAGCAGGCCAGAGGTGGATGAACGCAATGCCCTCGTTTGGGTGTAGGGACTGATCAGAGTCTGAAGGTATGGAGGTGCCGTTCCCCTCACAGCTCCGTAGGCAAGCACCATGGTCTTGTATCAGATGCGAGCTTGAACTGGAAGCCAGTGGAGTGTGCGGAGGAGCGGGGTGACGTGAGAGAACTTGGGAAGGTTGAACACCAGACGGGCTGCGGCATTCTGGATGAGTTGTAGGGGTTTAATGGCACAGGCAGGGAGCCCAGCCAACAGCGAGTTGCAGTAATCCAGACAGGAGATGACAGGTGCCTGGATTAGGACCTGTGCCGTTTCCTGTGTAAGGCAGGGTCGTACTCTCCGAATGTTGTAGAGCATGAACCTACAGGATCGGGTCACCGCCTTGATGTTAGCGGAGAACGACAGGGTGTTGTCCAGGGTCACGCCAAGGCTCTTCGCACTCTGGGAGGAGGACACAACAGAGTTGTCAACCGTGAGGGCGAGATCATGGAATGGGCAGTCCTTCCCCGGGAGGAAGAGCAGCTCCGTCTTGCCGAGGTTCAGCTTGAGGTGGTGATCCGTCATCCACACTGATATGTCTGCCAGACATGCAGAGATGCGATTCGCCACCTGGTTATCAGAAGGGGGAAAGGAGAAGATTAGTTGTGTGTCGTCTGCGTAGCAATGATAGGAGAGGCCATGTGGGATATGACAGAGCAAAGTGACTTGGTGTATAGCGAGAATAGGAGAGGGCCTAGAACTGAGCCCTGGGGGACACCAGTGGTGAGAGCACGTGGTGCGGAGACAGATTCTCGCCACGCCACTTGGTAGGAGCGACCGGTCAGGTAGGACGCAAGAGTCCTACCTGACCGCAAGAGTGAGCCGCGCCGGAGATGCCCAACTCGGAGAGGGTGGAGAGGAGGATCTGATGGTTCACAGTATCAAAGGCAGCAGACAGGTCTAGAAGGACAAGAGCAGAGGAGAGAGAGTTAGCTTTAGCAGTGCGGAGAGCCTCCGTGACACAGAGAAGAGCAGTCTCAGTTGAATGACCAGTCTGGAAACCTGACTGGTTTGGATCAAGAAGGTCATTCTGAGAGAGATAGCAAGAGAGTTGGCTAAAGACGGCACGCTCAAGAGTTTTGGAGAGAAAAGAAAGAAGGGATACTGGTCTGTAGTGCAACTCTCGCTCTCTTGAAGACAGAAGGGACATAGCCAGCGGTCAAGGATGAGTTGATGAGCGAGGTGAGGTAAGGGAGAAGGTCACCGGAGATGGTCTGGAGAAGAGAGGAGGGGATAGGGTCAAGCGGGCAGATTGTTGGGCGGCCGTCCGTCACAAGTCGCAAGATTTCATCTGGAGAGAGAGGGGAGAAAGAAGTCAGAGCATAGGGTATGGCAGTGTGAGCAGGACCAGCAGTGTCATTTGACTTAACAAACGAGGATCGGATGTCGTCAACCTTCTTTTCAAAATGGTTGACGAAGTCATCCACAGAGAGGGAGGAGGGGGGGGGGGGGGGGAGGAGGATTCAGCAGGGAGGAGAAGGTGGCAAAGGGCTTCCTAGGGTTAGAGGCAGATGCTTGGAATTTAGAGTGGTAGAAAGTGGCTTTAGCAGCAGAAACAGATGAAGAAAATGTAGAGAGGAGGGAGTGAAAAGATGCCAGGTCCGCAGGGAGTCTAGTTTTCCTCCATTTCCGCTCGGCTGCCCGGAGCCCTATTCTGTGAGCTCGCAATAAGTCGTCAAGCCACGGAGCAGGAGGGGAGGACCGAGCCGGCCGGGAGGATAGGGGACATAGAGAGCCAAAGGATGCAGAAAGGGAGGAGAGGAGGGTTGAGGAGGCAGAATCAGGAGATTGGAGGGAGAAGGATTGAGCAGAGGGAAGAGATGATCGGATGGAAGAGGAGAGAGTAGCGGGAGAGAGAGAGTGAAGGTTGCGACGGCGCATTACCATCTGAGTAGGGGCAGAGTGAGTAGTGTTGGAGGAGAGCGAGAGAGAAAAGGATACAAAGTAGTGGTCGGAGACATGGAGGGGAGTTGCAGTGAGATTAGTAGAAGAACAGCATCTAGTAAAGATGAGGTCAAGCGTATTGCCTGCCTTGTGAGTAGGTGGGGACGGTGAGAGGGTGAGGTCAAAAGAGGAGAGGAGTGGAAAGAAGGAGGCAGAGAGAAATGAGTCAAAGGTAGACGTAGGGAGCGGGGCCTCCCTCACTTACGTTTCACTGAAACACCCAAATATAACTCTCCCAACTTCCACCTCAGAAACTATAATTGTTGTAACAGTGGTTCAATGTTTTCTAGGAATAGACTAACTTAGTTTATTCAGCTAGCTAACTTGGTACAGTATTCTTCCGTGAAAACCGTCCAGGGCACCTAGTCATATGACGCCACAGCCAATTAGCATGCCGGGCTCCAACAACACGGTTTAGCACCAATACTCGGCCACAACAAACCACCAGTGTGTCAACACTTTGCTTTACTTCCATAACTTGCTACATTTGCACACACTGTATATATATTTTCTGTGGTATTTTTGACTTTATGTTTTGTTTTACCCATATGTAACTGTGTTGTTGTTTTTGTCGCTCTGCTTTGCTTTATCTTGGCCAGGTCGCAGTTGTAAATGAGAACTTGTTCTCAACTGGCTTACCTTGTTAAATAAAGGTGAAATAAAATACCTAAATTACTAACGTTTTCTTTTGGTTTTTATGGAAAGTTTTCTTAACGTTCTCGGAACAATTTGAGAACATGACTTAGAACCATGAGGAAACCTGTACGAAACGTTATGCTGAAGTACTGAAATTCCCACAGAAGAACATTGTTTCTTAACATTCTCTCAACTATTTGAGAACATTCCCAATGTCAAACCAGTTGGAGAACGTTCCTTGAACTTTGCCAAAATTGTAACCATGTTTAAACTTTTCGGAAACGTTCTGTTAAAGTAATGAAATACGAAGAAAATGAAGTTTTTTTGTCAAGTTCCTTAAATGTGCTGAGAATGTTCCAAAGCCAAGCAACTATCCTGCACCATTCCCAGAATGTTGTGGGAAGGTTGTATGCAAAATAACCATAGGACAACCACGCTCTCTCCAAGCTCTAAGAAACATATGGCTCTTAGAACATTATGTGTTAGCTGGGGATGTTCTTCTTGTAGATCAAATATGTTACAAGTTCCTTGATGACAACGCCTCAAATTTCACATACATATTTCAAACACAATTATTAATGGATTGGAGCACACAACCATCTTTGGATTTACTGACAAAAAATGATGCCATCCAGTTCCAACAGCAAGAGCCTTCAAAGTTTAACAGTATGAGGAGATGACAGATGAATATAAAACTAGACAGAGACATTGTATGATCATGTACATCTGTCCTGCAGCCTCTTATAGATACCTACAGTGAGGGAAAAAAGTATTTGATCCCCTGCTGATTTTGTACGTTTGCCCACTGACAAAGACATGATCAGACTATAATTTTAATGGTAGGTTTATTTGAACAGTGAGAGACAGAATAACAACAAAGAAATCCAGAAAAACGCATGTCAAAAATGTTATAAATTGATTTGCATTTTAATGAGGGAAATAAGTATTTGACCCCCTCTAAATCAGAACGATTTCTGGCTCCCAGGGGTCTTTTATACAGGTAACGAGCTGAGATTAGGAGCACACTCTTAAAAGGAGTGCTCCTAATCTCAGCTTGTTACCTGTATAAAAGACACCTGTCCACAGAAGCAATCAATCAATCAGATTCCAAACTCACCACCATGGCCAAGACCAAAGAGCTCTCCAAGGATGTCAGGGACAAGATTGTAGACCTACACAAGGCTGGAATGGGCTACAAGACCATCGCCAAGCAGCTTGGTGAGAAGGTGACAACAGTTGGTGCGATTATTCGCAAATGGAAGAAACACAAAATAACTGTCAATCTCCCTCGGCCTGGGGCTCCATGCAAGATCTCACCTCGTGGAGTTGCAATGATCATGAGAACGGTGAGGAATCAGCCCAGAACTACACGGGAGGATCTTGTCAATGATCTCAAGGCAGCTGGGACCATAGTCACCAAGAAAACAATTGGTAACACACTACGCCGTGAAGGACTGAAATCCTGCAGCGCCCGCAAGGTCCCCCTGCTCAAGAAAGCACATATACATGCCCGTCTGAAGTTTGCCAATGAACATCTGAATGATTCAGAGGAGAACTGGGTGAAAGTGTTGTGGTCAGATGAGACCAAAATGGAGCTCTTTGGCATCAACTCAACTCGCCGTGTTTGGAGGAGGAGGAATGCTGCCTATGACCCCAAGAACACCATCCCCACCGTCAAACATGGAGGTGGAAACATTATGCTTTGGGGGTGTTTTTCTGCTAAGGGGACAGGACAACTTCACCGCATCAAAGGGACGATGGACGGGGCCATGTACCGTCAAATCTTGGGTGAGAACCTCCTTCCCTCAGCCAGGGCATTGAAAATGGGTCGTGGATGGGTATTCCAGCATGACAATGACCCAAAACACACGGCCAAGGCAACAAAGGAGTGGCTCGAGAAGAAGCACATTAAGGTCCTGGAGTGGCCTAGCCAGTCTCCAGACCTTAATTCCATAGAAAATCTGTGGAAGGAGCTGAAGGTTCGAGTTGCCAAACGTCAGCCTCGAGACCTTAATGACTTGGAGAAGATCTGCAAAGAGGAGTGGGACAAAATCCCTCCTGAGATGTGTGCAAACCTGGTGGCCAACTACAAGAAACGTCTGACCTCTGTGATTGCCAACAAGGGTTTTGCCACCAAGTACTAAGTCATGTTTTGCAGAGGGGTCAAATACTTATTTCCCTCATTAAAATGCAAATCAATTCATAACATTTTTGACATGCGTTTTTCTGGATTTTGTTGTTGTTATTCTGTCTCTCACTGTTCAAATAAACCTACCATTAAAATTATAGACTGATCATTTCTTTGTCAGTGGGCAAACGTACAAAATCAGCAGGGGATCAAATACTTTTTTCCCCTCACTGTAGGTCTTCACATTTACACAGGAAGGTGACAGTCTAGTCATCCCTTTGAACTGAGGATGAAACCTTATTGAAGCTGATGAAGTGTGTTAGCACACCAGCCAATCGTCCACCCACACACAAAAACATTTCAGGTAGAAAAAAGACAGGCTTGATGCATCAGTGGTTCAAGTGAGTTCAAGGCTCACATGGGCAGACAGATGGAGGATGCTCAATGTTGATTTATTTTGATAACCAACATTTTCATGTCAGATAATATTCAACAGGTTAGACATACAGGAGCCAAAACAGTGAATATCTCATTCTCTGTGAACCAATCACTTTAACTAAGTTCACCTTTTCTATCCATTATAAAGGAATTTAAAAAGCATCATGACACATGTTCCATGTAGCTTATGTAATGACATCTATGGGGAAGGAAAGGGTCATTATTGTTGTCATACTGTTCTATACCCACCTAAACTTAGCATACGCGTCAGACACACAGAATGCCACATCGATTGATGTCTGGGGGCCAGCAGTGAGTGTAAAGTGACAGCAGACTGGCACAGGGCAATTGCGTGACGCTGAAGTGGTGTAATGGTCAAGCCAGCGGTCAAGTCCATCTCTGAATTGCTGTAATGAAGTCGGGTCTAATTATTTTGGCTGATGGAACTCTGCCCCTAAACAGGACTCTAATTATGGCCCTGCTGCAGCTCCCTGACTGCTGTGCTATGTCACGCCCTGGGATACGGAGGGATGATACCACACACACACACACACACACACAAACACAAACATCCCCGGGGCTATGCTCATCTGGTATTATGCTATAACTGACTGTGGGGGAATTATGCTCTAGTAGTTATCATCTAAAATTACAACCCTCCATGTCTCCTTCGGACCAAGGACAAACTATTTTAGATGTTGACAAACTAACTCGAGCGATTTAGAGCTTGGTTTCACACATCTTTATCATGTTTTATCATATTGATGTGTTTTAGTGTCTTTATTGTCTTACTCTAAACACCAGGAGCAATATTTTTCCAATTAAAATTCCCATTATATCTGTATCTTCAAAGTAACATTTACACCACATCCTTGTCAGTGAAGTATTCCCCAGGTTACTATCAACTCTAAACATATGTTGTGTTATCTGAACACAGTGTAATTAGCTTCACATCAATACACCATTATTTAAGCTGTCATGTCCCCACATCCCAGAGGGAACTGGTGGGCCATCATTAAGTAAACACTACAGATATATTTTAGTAGCTTGAGGTCTTAATGTTTTCTAAAAAATTCTATACAAGGCAATACATGTTTCCCACTGAATTTGTTTTTTGCACTCTCTGCACTACCAGAAATCTATGCCAGAAAATGATATGGTAAAAGACTCACCGCAATGCATAATTTATATGGTGCACTGCATTGTAAAAGAGAAGATTGAGAACATTAAGCCCGGAGGAACAAGATTGCATTGTTGTTCACTTGAAAAGTGTGATGACAACACAAATAGCAGCATGTAGAAACTGTTGCATTTGTCAAGGTAGATACGTGTTGTCTCAAGATTCAAATAACTTTTTAGACAAGAGATTAATTTATTTTATATAAAGCAACACTGATGTGTATAACAGCAGAGATGGAACAGGTTCTCAGATATTGAAATCATATATTCCCTGTTTGATTCACTAAAGCACATTTAGTCGTAAGATTATTCATAATCTACTAAGCATTTACTCCATGAACGCTGTGCGTGACCCTGACAAAGCGCTCATATCACTGTTTCCCAGCTACCTAGCTGGAGGGCTGGACTGTGAGGTCGCTATCAGACACTCCTGCCTACAGGGGGCTCTCTATTTTGTCTATGTGATGGTCCAATTTTCCCAGGACCAGAGGGGCAATGTGAATAACCCAGCTAGCACATTTGGTTCCTTGGAAGTTGTGGGAATGTCCGTTTTTTGGTTTCCCATTGGTTCTGGGAATGAAGCCATACGTTTCCTGACCGGTAAAATTGAGAGTTTTTTTTAACGTTCTGAGAACGGAAGTGAACATTTTGCCTGTTCTGGGAACGCACATTTTTAGGTTGCAGGGAGGTTCTGAGAACATTTTACTATGGTTCCCTGAAAGTTTTCCTGTGAGGTTTTATTAACATTCTGAGAGCAGAAATTATAGGTTATTTGAAAGTAATTAAATAATGTTCTGAGAACATGTTTCAATAAGACTTTTAATAACACAACTAGCTTAGTTTGGGTTAACTGTTTCAAACATGTATTTTTTATTGTGGTACGGCGTCAGTGAGATTCAAACCATGATCTTCTGTTGTCTATCCATGGAATTAGTACACTGCACCACCAGGATGGCGCTAGCATGAATTTTTAAAAACTCATACAAAGCTGTTAATTTTTGTCTATTCAAACAGACCACATTTCAAAGGAAACAAGCATTCATTAAGATCAGGTGTGGCCAATTAGTGGGTGCAGCCAACACACCTGAACACACTTAACAAGATAGAGAATTGACAGAGTTTTGGTGACACTGAGAACAGAATGTAGTACGTTTTTAAATAACATTCTTAAAACATGATTTAAATGTTACTAATGTTTTCTTTGGTTTTTATGGAGGGTTTTCTTAATGTTCTGAGAACATGAGGAAACCTGCAGAAAATGTTATGCTGAAATACTGAAATTCCCACAGAACATTGATTCTTAGCATTCTCTGAACAATTTGAGAACATTATTTTAAATAGAACCATGAGGAAACCTGTAGGAAACGTTATGCTGAAATACTGAAATTCCCACCTCAGAATGTTATGTGCTAGCTGGGTATCCTGCACCATTCCCAGAACGTTGTGGGAAGGTTGTATGCAAAATAACCATAGGACAACCACGCTCTCACCAAGCACTAAGAAACATATGGTTCTCAGAACATTATGTACTAGCTGGGAATATAGTATTTTTCAGGGAAGGAAGACAATTACCCTCTATCAACGACAACTACATTAATGATTTATCAGAGGGTAAAGGTTGTGCAGTAGTTATTCTCTGTGTGTATTGCAAAATCTACCCTTCCCTCTCTGCTTTATGTGCCATCCTGGTCATCGCTGTGCGTGACCAGAGAGATGACAATCCATTGCAGGGAGAATCAGTCAGACAACCGTAGTCACAACCAGATGAACCTTCATACACAATGTCATCAAAGCTTTTGTACAAGTTACCTGGTGTGCTTCTGTTTCTAATCTCCCTGAACAAACCACACTGTAGAGGGTAAAAATAACATTGATGTCATTCTGCTACCTGATTAGAATCATCAGGTAACCTGAATAGACTGTCTGCCTCTGCCCTTCTCTGCTTTCTCTTCTCAGACCGTGTATCCACTTTATTGACCTGTGCAGAGTCATCAACCACAGCTCTTATTGCACGGACACTGGACGGATATTCAAATAGTTTGTAGTCTGTTAAACACTCTCTGAGACAGAGCCATGGTAAACACGAGCAACATCTTCTAAGAAGTGGATGGCCTTTAATTATTTTTTTTTATCACCATTCATTGAAAAAGTCAACTTCTCGTATCACAATTCATAAATTGACTAAAGGGCTATTGATCTGA
Source organism: Coregonus lavaretus (assembly GCF_964263955.1). Classification (NCBI taxonomy): domain Eukaryota; kingdom Metazoa; phylum Chordata; class Actinopteri; order Salmoniformes; family Salmonidae; genus Coregonus; species Coregonus lavaretus. The sequence goes on along the minus strand of NC_140001.1, from coordinate 24,156,606 downwards.
GGCGATATGTCATTTTATAGACCACAGTGTTCTGGACAAGATTGACCCTGCAGAGTTTAGTTTATTCTGAGGCAATTTGATGAAAACAGACATACAGCATGGGAGTGGATCGTACAAATGTAATGTACCTCAGTAAGTACGTACACTGAGTGTACAAAACATTAGGAACACCTTCTCTTTCCATGACATAGACTGACCAGGTGAATCCAGGTGAAAGCTATGATCCCTAATTGATGTCACCTGTTAAATCCACTTCAATCAGTGTAGGTGAAGGGGAAGAGACAGGTTAAAGAAATATTTTTAAGCCTTGAGACATGAATTGTGTGTGTGTGCCATTCAGAGGGTGAATGGGCAAGAAAAAGTATTGAAGTGCCTATTAACTGGGTGTGGTAGTAGGTTCCAGGCGCAACGGTTTGGGTGTGTCAAGAACTGCAACGCTGCTGGGTTTTTCACGCTCAACAGTTTCCCGTGTGTATCAAGAATGGTCCACCACCCAGAGGACACTCAGTCAACTTGACACAACTGTGGGAAGCATTGGAGTGAACATCGGCCAGCATCCCTGTGGAACGCTTTTAACACCTGTAGAGTCCATGCCCCGACGAATTGAGGCTGTTCTGAGGGCAAAGGGGGGTGCAACTCAATATTAGGAAGGTATTCCTAATGTTTGGTACACTCAATGTATTTTTCATATCAGCGAGAAATAAGAATAAAAAAAGGTTAAATTACTACACACACCTTTTATAGGGTTAGGGTTAGTGTTCCCACATGGCCATATCTCCACGTTACAGTGCTTGTTTTAACGGAAGACAGAGGCGACCACCTGTGCTACTTATACCGTGGCTACACCTTGAGGTAGTTGTCAGATCATAGATGATTATACTGTACATGTTCATAGCATAGTACATAGTCATGACTCATGTCTTTCATGAGCATATGAAAAGAAGTCAAACCAACAGATGGTAACTGGGAGGGCTTTTGCAACAGTTCACCTAACATGACTCTTGATAGGCTTCCAGACCTCCAGCTACTGCATCTGTCACTTCCTGTTGTTTGTGCAAATACGATTAAGAAGCTCTGTTGAAATAACAATCAAAGCTGTTCAGGGATCACCTCCCACCCCTACACAGTTGAACAAGAGTCTTTGTCACTAAACATGAAATGGTGCACAGGCTCATTTAATCCATGTTAGACATTCATTTTCATATGATGACAGCACGTCACATTGAATTGGCCATCATTGTTATCTGAAATTATGATCGAATATGGTTATCTAATATAACATCCTTTGCTTTGAGGCTTGTACTCAAATATAGATTTCTGTGCATAAATTCAGCCTTCAGGACCATGCCTCAGGACTACCTGGCCTGACGACTCCTGGCTGTCCCCGTCCCCAGTCCACCTGGTCGTGCTGCTGATCCAGTTTCTGCTGTTCTGCCTGCGGCTATGGAACCCTGACCTGTTCACCGGACCTGCTACCTTATCCCGGACCTGCTGTTTCGACTCTCTCTCTCTCATGAGGTGCTGACCTGTTGCACCCTCTATGACCACTGTGATTATTATTTGTCCCTTTTGGTCATCTATGAACATTTGAACATCTTGAAGAACGATCTAGCATTGATTGCCATATATTCTTATCTCCACCGGCACAGCCAGAAGAGGACTGGTCACCCCACAGAGCCTGGTTCCTCTAGGTTTCTCCCTTGGTTCCTGCCTTTTCTAGGGAGTTTTTCCTAGCCGCCGTGCTTCCACATCTGCATTGCTTGATCTCTGGGGTTTTAGGCTCGGTTTCTGTATAAGCACTTTGTGATAACTGCTGTTGTAAAAAGGGCTCTATAAATACATTTGATTGATTGATTGATTGATTGATTGATTGATTGATTGATTGATTGATTGATTGATTGATTGAACGTGAAAAACCAAGCAGTGTTGCAGTTCTTGACACAAACAAGTACGCCTGGCACTTACTACCATACCTTGTTCAAAGGCACTTCAATATTTAGTCTTGCCCATTCACCCTCTGAATGCCACACATACACAATCCATTGTCTCAAGGCTTAAAAATCCTTATTTAACCTGTCTCCCCCCCTTCATCTATCACTGATTGAAGGGGCTTTAACAAGTGATATTAATAAGGGATCATAGCTTTCAGCTGGATTCACCTGGTCAGTCTGTCATGGAAAGAGCAGGTGTTCCTAATGTTTTGAACACTCAGTGTACGTTCCTTATGTTTCCAAAACCGTACCGCAAGCGATGCTTGTTTTGAGCAAGTGTCGGGGCTCTTAGCAAAAGTCCTCGGGGAAGAAGATACCTTCATCAATAGGCGCTAAAGGTAGCATCTATGAATGGGCTAATGTAAACAATGCATGGGAAGAGGATGCAGAGAAGGCTACACTAAAAGCACTACAAAATCACAAAATACTGAATATAAAAGCACTAACTAACCAATAACAGCACTGTCACTATCACAATATGTGGACCTACACGTGATAGATCTATTGATTTTATGAAAAGACAGATACTGACATGAGTGTTTCCTAGCCTACCTTTTTTTGTGATCCACTTGAGCTGTACCAACTTGTTTTTCAGATGTGATACGGCACCGCCACTTAGTGGTAGGCCTCGCCTACTTCCATTCCAGTTCAGGGACAGTTCAGGGCATTGCTCAGGAGTTGTACAGACTAAAGAAGGAAGAGGGCAGTGGCGGCTCCTGAAAAAATTCTCAGGAGGGGCAATTTTTCTGATGATTTAGGTGACCTACACACATTTAAAAAAAGATATGTCCAGCAACAACATGAAGACAGGGGCAGCATATAAGTCAATACCAGAAGCATTTATTGACTGATCTCAAAAGTGTTGGCTTACCAGGGTTGGTGGAGCCCTCAGTTTCATCTTTGCCTCGCAAAGCTAACTCAAACACTCCGCAAAACTTCACACACTGGATTAGCCGGCTGAGGATGTGGCGGTTCTTGCTAATGTCGTAGTAAATATATTTGTTATAGTGAATATGGAATATGATATGTTGAGTAAAATGTTGTGCTAAGATCTATTTAGGTCAGGAGCTGGTTATAAGTTCTGTTCCTATCCAATAACAATGGACAAAAGGGTCCTATCTTGTCAGCCTTGTCAGCAGGTGGCCAAGGACAACACCCACGCCATAGGCCTCTCAGTTCTTCCAACTCACGAGTTCTTGCTCTGAGGACACACACACACACAAACACACACACACACACATCATCACTGTTAAACACACACACACACACACACATCATCACTGTTAAACACACACACACACACACACACACAAAAATCCCCTCTCTTAGGCTGAACATTTGAAGACAGAGAACCCGACTCAGAGCCAATGCAACAGTGACAGTAGCCTGCAGGGGACCTCGCCCAACTCATCAGGACCAATCAGAAGATCAGAACTACTAGATTGAACCTACTTCATTTATTGCATAAAATGTCTGCACACAATGTTTCGGGGCTCTCTTCAGATAATAATAATAATAATAATAATAATAATAATAATAATAATAATAATAATATGCCATTTAGCAGACGCTTTTATCCAAAGCGACTTACAGTCATGCGTGCATACATTTTTGTGTATGGGTGGTCCCGGGGATCAAACCCACTACCTTGGCGTTACAAGCACCATGCTCTACCAGCTGAGCTACAGAAAGTGGATACTCATGGATGCGCATTGCAATTGTAAAATGTCAACACAATTGGAGACACCACGTCATTTTTGGAGACATGTTATTGACAGTAAACTATTGTAGATGCGACTGCTAACTAAATAAAACATTTTAGCTGGCTAGCTAATCATCTTAGCTAAATGTGGGGCAAACAATTCAGTTATTTACCGTTAATTTGAGGGATTGGGGTGAAAGAAATCGAGTTACATAGTGATACTTTACGATATACTGTATTGACAATATCGCAATATTTTAGCGCTAGTTGGCTGTACCTGCACCAAAACACCATTATTGTTCCTTCATAGCTTGTTCTCAATCTTTTCACATTGGGAGCCAATTTGTTTTCAGCACTTTTATTTCCATGACTGATCAAAACTCGTTCTCATGGCTTTCTGATCCCTCTGCAACAGACATATGGTGCGCAATAAAATCACAGTATCGAATCGCAATACGTATAGAATCATGAGACTCGCAATGCTGATGCATATATCTTATCGTGAGGTTCCTGGCAATTCCCAGCCCAAGTTCATTTGCCACAACAAATCTCTTCGCTAGCAAACGCGATGTCTTCTCCAAAACGGCAATGTGTCTCCAGCAATGTTTACTTTTTTGACGTTCTATGGCATCTCCAATTTCCAAGCATATATGACCACATGTAATATTTTGGTAAGTGATGCAAATAGTGAACTATGTAGGGCCAGGATGTAAAATATATGTAGCTGCAGCAATTTCTCTTATCTGATATGGTAAGTAATGGGGCTTAATTTATAGCTCCCTAAGAGTTTGACGAACGGGTCCGTGAACGCGATTCCAGATATATTTACCTCTGAATAAACTGCCTTTATTACACCATATCCACATCCAGTAAACTTGTGATTATCAACACTAACCTCATCGTTGTGGCGGCGGACAGCTAGCCTGTATCCCTCGTCATCCAGTTGAGTGAGTGGCAATGTCTTTTTTCGTTCGTACCAATTTTTGGAAAATCCTCGGGTGTAGGACTTTCCGCCTTTAGTAGAAACCTGTTGAATTATTAAATTTGGTCTGGGAGGTCCTAATTGTTTCGTTGCCAATTTATCTTCATTTGTTCGCCGACAAAAAGGAACTTCTTTCAAACAATCCACTCTTTTCTCAGTTACGTTCATGGTTACGTAACGTATGACGAAAGCGCGTAAGTGCAAGCCCACAGACACCCATTGAGATTGTATTGAAGGCTCTGAAATTTGAAAAAAATAGATTTTACATGGGAGTCTATGACAGACTTCTGGGCGATTTTCAACCTGACTGAAATCGCCCCAAAAGGGGGGGGAGCCATTTGAAGCACGACTTTAGCCTGATTCGACATTTAGTGGCAGTGTGGCACTGTGGCAGATCAGACGTATAGATTACAACACTGATAACTACTGTTGCCGTGATATAATTGATTAGAAAAAAAATCCCTTCCTTTTCCCGTTTGGCAGTGCGTCGCCCATATCACCCTATTGAACAGGCCGCCCCTGGAAGAGGGCATGAGTGCGGACGTTTTGATTGCGACAAAATTGTATGTTTATGTTTTAACTCCTGATCTGAAAAGGCAGTATCCTTCTTTCTATTTCCATTTGGTTGCAACGTAGGCTAATTATAGTGAGTCGAGAGGAGCTAACAGACTGATTTACACGCTCGTTGCAAGTTGACAACAGTGTATCTGAATTGGCAAGTGTCATCATTGTAGCATTTCTCAATATGAAATGAAACAATGTACCGGCTGCCAATGTAACAGAACAATGCAACAGTTTTAGCAAGCTATTTAAAGTAAAGATGAACGCTCGCAGCAGTGTAAGACAAGTAATACCTAACACCAAGTTAGCCATTGATTTTAATTTAACTAGTCAAGTCAGTTAAGAACAAATTCTTACACCTTTCTTTGGCCTACACCGGCCAAACCCGGACGACGCTGGGACAATTGTGCGCCGCCCTATGGGACCCCCATCACGGCCGGTTGTGGGACAGCCTGGAATCGAAGCAAGGGGTCTGTAGTGACGCCTCAATCACTGAGATGCAGTGCCTTAGACCGCTGCGCTACTCGGGAGCCCAGGTAAGGGCTTGAGTGTGCTAGAATGGGCATGGTAGGGTTAGAATATAATCTATATAGGCTTTGTCTTATTTGAAATGAACTGCCCATGGCAATTATGGGATTATGTAGCCAATAGACATAGTCCAATATTGTTATTGCATCAATCAACCCAGTATATAGAATAATGTTGTCATATCAGTATTGAAAAAAGCTTTTGGGAGGGTTTGGTGATACACAAATTACAAAAAAATGTACCATTCAATTTATTGAACTTATGTGGTATGTTGTTATGAAATAATGTTTGTCCCCCCAGTTCAAAAAGAGCCCACCAAAGGTCCCATACAAAGCCATTGCACTGGCCACCTTCCTCTTCTTGATTGGCTCTCTTTTGATCACCATTGGAGCCCTCCTATTGGCAGGATACTTTGAAGTCACAGTGAGTATGAATGTTGAGAGTCCATCTGTACATTCCTGTCATGTTTCACAACAGCACAACAAATAGATTTCACATACTTAGCTTTGACACATTCCAATGTGTTTCTTAGATCTAGATTTTTTTCCGGACTGTGCCCGTTCTCATCATTGAAATCCTGGTTTTCCTTCCAGGATTCTATCACATGCGGATAGCTTACTATGCATCGAAGGGCTACTGTGGTTACTCTTATGACATATCCCAGACTTTGATGACTGAGCCACTCCTAGCTGAGGCAACTCCTTTGTTATTTTCATATAACATTGTTGAATACAGTAAACAGACTGGGATCCAGGTTAGTCCTAAAGCAGATATCCCTTTGATGTTTATGTTCATCATGTAATGTCCATTCACTTTTTGTTCTTTGACTGGATTACCACCATTGTTCATTATGAATGACTACTATATTTAGATCAGATAGGTTTGTGTTATTGTTGCTAACAAAGAACATGCACATTTTTATTTACTTTATTTAATTTTTTGTATTAACCCATCCAGCTTTTTTGCTACATATGCATACATTTTACATATCACACTTTACATATACATTTTACATACATGGTACTTTTATATACAGTGATCACATAACAATAATACATAACCGAACATGAGCTCCTTAATCCCACCTCTCAGCCACTCTCAGCCCATCCCACCTATCACTGTAGACCACCCTCGATTTTTAGTTGACTGATCAATTACAAATGTGATTCTAGGATGCATTTATTTATATATATTTTTAATGATTTTAAGTTTGAGGTATACAGCAAATTGTGTTCATGTATTCCAATAGTTATGGCCTCATGTGTAGGTATACCCACGCATATCTATAAAAGGGAAGGACATCATTTCTTTGCTGATCAAATGCATAGCTGTGCTGTAAGGGTTTAATTTTATTGTCCAACTGAAAGCCCAAGACCAGATCAGTGTAACCATACATAAATACCCCCAACCCCCAACCCCTGTTGGTACCCCCAACAGAACTTGAAAACTTGAAATGTCACTTGTGCTTTCCTGGAGGGTTCCTGGTAGGAGTATCTTAAGTGATTAATGCCAATCCTTTGATCTCCATATGGTGTGCTGCTAGGCCTGTGAGAGTCAAGAAGGAAAAGTAGTCACGCAATAATACAGAGCTCAAAGTGTCTGGTGTAGTTTTCTACTGGCAGAGTTTGAGAGGCATTGTCACTTGCAATGAAGTCAGTAGTGTATCCATATATTCAATGGAAAGGCATTTGTGGTTGTGCACCAGCTCCAATAAAGACTGTATCATGAACAACTGTCTCCACTTGTGTGTCAACTCACGCCCCCCTGTGGTGTGCCAACGTTTACTTTGTGGGTAAAAAAACAAACCCAATATTCTACAGACAACCATTGATGTTGTCTGAACCAAAAATGTAAGATCTGTGAGTGTGAGAGCTGTTACTTATTTGATATTTTTTGGGTCAATGGTGCTACTGGTAGTGTAGTTACAAGTCTACTGAAGTTTTGCCTAAATCAACTGGGTAGGGAGTTGCTACTAGGGCAGGTCTAGGATCAGTTTACCCCAACCACTCCCGACCCCAAACAAAGCAAAGTTCACAGACATTACATGGAGTTCTTTACGGGAAACGCTGTTGCATTTATTCAAAATTTATCCCACTCCCATATTGATTGGCAAAAATGTGTGGTGAAAGTATTTTGTTGTAACTTTGTGTGACAAAGTAGCCTATTTTCTCCCAGTAATAACGGCTTTATTGATAATTGAATATACACGGAAAGACACATGGAGAAGAACAAAAGCTTAATGCAAGGACTTTTTGATAACATTTTGACCCTTTAAAAAATGTATAACTGGTGGATATGCAACATTACATTGCCATTGTCTATGGACGTGTTCCGTTGCATAACATTTGTCTTTTGTCAGGGACCCAGACACGTCCTCTATACGTTGGACGTTCCAACGAAAATGCGCTTTTGTATGGAGCGCTCAAACTGAGTGCATGTGGTAGGGAGGAGAAAGATACGAGGAAGGGACGAAACCGCGAGGAACGTAGTAGATGAATATACGACTATACTCTGTCTACACACTCCATCATCGCAGTGGGGGAACTGAGGGGTACACATCATTTTGGGTTTTTTGAGTAACGTATAACTTAAATGTGCTTTATGGATTCGGAGAGTATTTTTCTACTGCTCCTTTTTACAACACTTTGGGTAACTTTGGACAAAGCAACACGAAGAAGAGCAATATAAAAGTATGCTCGGAAACTTTGAAAGGATTCTAAACCCATCTAGGTACTTCTTACGTTTTTCTCTTATCTTTATATGGGATTTATAACCTGAGAATTGAATGAAATAGTGCTACAGCTAAATCTACTAGTAGCGTTTCCTACAACTTCCCTGGTTGTGTTTAGCAACAATTATGCAGCGCGCGTGAAAGTCTGTCTGCCACGCTTTTATAAAATATGCGACCACCTGCCTTTGTCGAACACCTGCATTTTTAAGGCAATCTTATCAAACTTTAGAATAACTAATGAAAGCCCAAATACGTCAACCTGCGTGCAAAAAAAAAAGCAAAGGACCTGATGGACTGATTCTATTCTGGTCAAGTCAGAGAAGTGCCTCAAGCAAGGTAAAGGGACTTTAAATCGGGCGCATCCTACATGTGAATAACGGCCTATGTGAGTTACACATGGGGTCGACTTTTAATGCAAATGTAAATAGGGGCCATTCACTTATAATAGACTATTATATTAAATGTTTTTATTTCACAAACACACAATTCCTCATTCTAGTTTTAGTCGAGACAAAAATTATGCCGTTGTAGGCTATACTTTTGTCTCCTGTATTCAAGCGACCATGGAAACAGTCTGACAAGCAGAATGTCCCCTGTAGTGCATTGTGTTGACGTCCGTTCTTGTTGATTATTTAGCTCGTGACATGTTTATTTATCCACTGGTAATTAATTACAGGTTGATGATTTCTTTAGCGTGCGTTAGCATTTACTGTAAGTGAACGTTTAGAACCAGCCAGATTATTCATAGCCTTCAGTAAATTAAGATGAATTAATACATTACATCAATGCATACTGAGAACAATGGTCAATCAATCACAGCAGAATGGTAATTTTTTATTGAGGTTGGGTCGCTTTCCTATCAGTCCAGGTGACTGCACATCAGACAAAAGAGGCACCTGTTTTTGCCTGATATGGAGACTATGACATGGGTCATCGTTGTAAACAAACCATCTAGTTACTCTAATTGAGCTCTAAAGTAACAATTACAGAAATGTTTTCTGATAGTTGATTTCATTCCCATTCTTTACTTATTTATTGCATTCAGATATCAGCCTGACTGCTACACATTATCTTTTTCATTATGTTTGGAAACGGATCAATCAGAACAGCATCTGCTACTAAACCCTCACATCGCAATTGGAGGTCCCATCCCCCAACGTGGATGAAGGCAAAAACCCAACAAAATATGATGCATATTTTCTTACTTCATACTCTGAATGAGTCGCCAGTTCAATCCACACATGGTTATTGAGACTGACTTCATTCTGAAAGACCATGCATTGTGTCTTTCATTTCTTCTGCTTGACATGGGTATGAGTTTGATACTGGATATCCTCACTTGGAGCACTGTTGGCACTGTGGCGCTTCATGAGTCATCATGACACAAGGGCATCATTGATGCAAAAAAGTTTAGTTCTCTACTATGGCACTTATTTCATGATGTAGTAACGTTTCCATTATAACATAGTGATGGGGGATTGTTATTGCTAATTGTGTAGATTTAAATTGCTTACTCAGGGTTTTGACCATTGTGACCGAAGTCCAACTGTAAAGCTCAGTTCATCCATGGGCCTTAGTGATTTACCAGACTCTGTGGTTCAATGTTCTGCACACTTGTTTAGAGAAGGTCTAACTTTTTACACTGTTTTAAAATTACTTATTTAGTATTGAGGTGTAATAAAGTTTTAGTTTCTTGCATGGATTTGAATCAAAACCGCTTTATAGTTTTTAGGAAAACCTAAAGGAGATTAGAGACAGGGAGCAAAGAAAGACCATTGTATAGACAGCCATTTCCATCTGCATTGTTGTTGGCAACTCTGAATGTGTTCCTCAGTCTTAGACGGTAAGAGTTGACCTGGTTAGGTACAAATGAACCTCCAGAATCAAATGGGTTCTTTAGTGTTATTTTAGCTTTCTTTGGATCAACCAAGACATTGGGGTAGCATCTTGATTTTGTCTCTCACCTTCTAACAAAGCTGACGTGGTCATTGCGTGTGAAGTATTCTAGCTCAGGTGCAGCAGTCAGCTATCTATGCCTTGAGACACTTTCTGTTCACCTCAGTTCAGTGTCTGTAAGCAGCTTTATGTCCCCAAGGTTTGGCCTGAATTAGGGTTTGCCTGGTCACCAGAGGTCATGGGGTGGGACAAACCACTAAAGGGCTGGTGGCTTTAAAGGAGGATGTCAGTACACAACATATAGACATAATGGGTCTCAACTGATGCCAGGCTGATCCACTTCTCCACTGAGGGTTTTATAGGCTTGATAAGAAACACACTTCTGGAGAGGCAAAATAGCACATTCCAAATGAAGCATTTCACTGTACTTGTGCATGTGACAATACAACTTGAACTTGAACTTGATATCAGAGTGGAAATGGTGGAACCTTCAGACCTTTTCAGAAGTAGGAAATGTTTCCTCCAATGTCTCTTTTTCAGTTACATCTTGAAATAAGAGTTTGGTCACAGTAATCCCTCATTGGGTCAGTAAAGTTTAGATTGTTGGCCTAAACCCTTTTCTTCTATGAATTAGTCTTGTGGCCTGTTCTGAGGCCATGGCCCAAGCAGGATTAACCAGGATTACTAAGAAAGTAATACAGCTGCTTATCAGTTCCATCTCTGTCACCACCATCACTGATGGGCCTTGGCCGCTAGGCCGAAATGATTTTCTTAGCATGTATTGCCAGATGAGTGAAAGTAGAGAGTAAGACAGATGGATAGTGTCAAGTTGATTTTTCATGAGTTTGAGGTACACATTCACAATTTAGTCTGGGTGTGATTCTAGCTGCAAAGCTGTGATCTCAATGGAAATCCTTTTGGTCTGAACTTCACCTTCTTTTTACAGGTCTGCTTTCAGTGGGCTCACTACTGGCCTGGCCTGGGGGGGATTATTTCCCTCCACGTTTCCACCTCTTCACCTCTTAATGCAGGGCTCTTCAAACTGTGTTGCATCCTACCTGCTGGTATGAGATCTGTCTTGGCCCTGTTCATTGTCTGCTCCCTTAGCTCTACTGCAAGTGTGTGCCGCACACGCTGTGCCACATTTGGATGGGATAAACCGTCCATGTTATTTATAATGCGATCAAAATGGCAAGCATCCCTGTAAACAGAAGGATCTAGAGGGTTAGGGTATAGTATTTGCTGACATGATTACAACTCTTTACTGAGGAGTAGACACAACAGTCTTGATAGATTATGGATTTTATGTATGATGGCTCTCTCACAGGTGATGGATGGAAGGGGAGAGGTTTGGTATAGTGCATCTGTCAGCTGGATCAAAGACTGTCAGTCTGCTAGGGCAAGCAGTGCCAAATAAGAAATGCACCAACTGTTTGTACAAGCATATCCAGGACAGTGTGCTGCTGACAGATGCCCTTTAACTTTATTTCTAATTTGATTACACTATTAAGGTTGGGAGCGGCAGTACTGGATTAGACTAGGTGTTCACAAGGGTGCAGTTCTAGGTAATTTGTCTCATTGAAGTCCAGTAAGAGATGCAACTAGTCTTAACGAGGTTAAAAATCCTTACACTGTCATTACAAAGGAACATTTAAAATGTAAGTGTGTATTAGTCTACTGCATTGATTGCCAGACTTATGGGAGCAAAGGCCCAGACTATACGAGTGTCTGTGGTTGTGTATCAGCTTACTCAGTTTGACAGAACGGTCCGGATCACCCTCAATGGCTTCTTAGACTAGCTCCCCAGACCCCTTGTTCATCTGCTCCCTGTATTGGCAGAGCTGCATTTGTCTGCTGTTCAGGACTGTGTAAGAGGGGCTTAGCTACCACTCATTCCCAACCCTCTAAACTAAAGTCAGGTTCTAGTCATAGGAACTTAAGTTACTGTTGGGTAATAAGGACATCATCCAAAAGTAGACATCTAATCCAATAATTCATAATAATTGACTAGGTGTATTTGTATGAAACCAGCTACTCAAAAAACTAAAAGAAAAACTCTTGTTGAGCAGCTCCCATAATTGCAATGATGTCTCTTGACAATATGCTTTCAGAAAGAACACTGAGTCCTCTGTTTAGTTTAAAATAGTGCGATAGTCATTGTAAATGCACCCAATTTTATTTTCTATTATGAGAGGAAAGGCACTTTACATTATGCAAGATTGTGTACTGTGCATCAGCAGATGACTAGCCCTGTCATTTTACATACATACTATAAGTGACCTATGTAACCCCTCATTACTACATACGATGTATGTAGCATCTTGAGCTAAACTTGTAGGCCTCATTTGTTTGCATTTAGATTAAAGGACTTTGTGCCTTGTTCTGTTGCCATGGGAAACAGGTCATACCTGAAGCCACAGAATAGTGGTGGGGGCTGTCCTCTGTCTCTCCTGTCTACACCTGTAGACTTTGACCCCTAAAGGCTCTCTCTGCAGGGTCGGTAGTCTGGACACTCCCCTGTCAACGGCTCTCTCACAGCTCTGCCCTATTCACTATACCTGAGGTGAAACCACATACAGTTGCAGTCGGAAGTTTACATACACCTTAGCCAAATACATTTAAACTCAGTTTTCACAATTCCTGACATTTAATCCTAGTTAAGATTCCATGTTTTAGGTCAGTTAGGATCACCACTTTCTTTTAAGAATGTGAAATGTCAGAATAATAGTAGAGAGAATGATTTATTTCAGCTTTTATTTCTTTCATCACATTCCCAGTGGGTCAGAAGTTTACATACACTCAATTAGTATTTGGTAGCATTGCCTTTAAATTGTTTAACTTGAGTCAAACGTTTCGGGTAGCCTTCCACAAGCTTCCCACAATAAAATGGGTGAATTTTGACCCATTCCTCCTGACAGAGCTGGTGTAACTGAGTCAGGTTTGTAGGCCTCCATGCTCGCACACGCTTTTTCAGTTCTGCCCACAAATGTTCTATAGGATTGAGGTCAGGGCTTTGTGATGGTCACTCCAATACCTTGACTTTGTTGTCCTTAAGCCATTTTGCCACAACTTTAGAAGTATGCTTGGGGTCATTGTCCATTTGGAAGACCCATTTGCGACCAAGCTTTAACTTCCTGACTGATGTCTTGAGATGTTGCTTCAATATATCCACATAATTTTCCTTCCTCATGATGCCATCTATTTTGTGAAGTGCACCAGTCCCTCCTGCAGCAAAGCACCCCCACAGCATGGTGCTGCCACCCCTGTGCTTCACGGTTGGGATGGTGTTCTTCAGCTTGCAAGTCTCCCCCTTTTCCTCCAAACATAACGATGGTCATTATGGCCAAACAGTTCTATTTTTGTTTCATCAGACCAGAGGACATTTCTCCAAAAAGTATGATCTTTGTCCCCATGTGCAGTTGCAAACCGTAGTCTGGCTTTTTTATGGCGGTTTTGGAGCAGTGGCTTCTTCCTTGCTGAGCGGCTTTTCAGGTTATGTCGATATAGGACTCGTTTTACTGTGGATATAGATACTTTTGTACCTGTTTCCTCCAGCATCTTCACAAGGTTCTTTGCTGTTGTTCTGGGATTGATTTGCACTTTTCGCACCAAAGTACGTTCATCTCTAGGAGACAGAATGCGTCTCCTTCCTGAGTGGTATGACGGCTGCGTGGTCCCATGGTGTTTATACTTGCGTACTATTGTTTGTACAGATGAACGTGGTACCTTCAGGCGTTTGGAAATTGCTCCCAAGGATGAACCAGACTTGTGGAGGTCTATAATTTTTTTTCTGAGGTCTTAGCTGATTTCTTTTGATTTTCCCATGATGTCAAGCAAAGAGGCACTGATTTTGAAGGTAGGCCTTGAAATACATCCACAGGTACACCTCCAATTGACTCAAATGATGTCAATTAGCCTATCAGAAGCTTCTAAAGCCATGACATCATTTTCTGGAATTTGCCAAGCTGTTTAAAGCATAGTCAACTGAGTGTATGTAAACTTCTGACCCACTGGAATTGTGATACAGTGAATTATAAGTGAAATAATCTGTCTGTAAACAATTGTTGGAAAAATAACTTGTGTCATGCACAAAGTAAGTGTCCTAACTGACTTGCCAAAAGTATAGTTTGTTAACAAGAAATTTGTGGAGTGGTTGAAAAAGTTTTAATGACTCGAACCTAAGTGTATGTAAACTTCCGACTTCAACTGTACTTGTTGCAAAGCACCAACTATAAGTCTGGAGAAACTCTGGAGAATTTGGCAGGTGATATTAGTGCCTATAGGTGATAAGAGTGTAGAAAGAGCTATCCAAAATAAACATTTTAGCAGTCAAATTAGAATTCCCTCAATAGCAGCAGCATGAGATGAGAGGAGGTTGGTTGGCTGGGTGCTCGTTTGGATGCCATGTGGCTGGATGATGAATAACTGCTACATAGGAAGACCATTTCTACCTCAGAGAATGATGCAGTGCTGTGCAATCAGTTGCAGTGACAAGCAATAGTGTGTTTCTGTCACTTTGCAGGGATGATGACACAATAGCTAGTGCACTGAGAAGGAAAAAAACTGAATGGCACGGGGATTGTTCTATTTCATTTGGCATTTCATGCGTAAGACAGGAACCAGAGGACATCATTATTGCTTCCATCTCCGTCCTTTCAAAAACATTTTGTGAAATAATTGTTGTTGCCCCTTTTCCAATCATAGAGGAGAGACTTTTGTTTTGGTTATGACATAGCCTATGTAGCCATTTCTGCTACTCTTGTATAATAACGTCATTAATACCTTGCCCCCAAATCAGTGATGAATATCACACTGATTAAACAAACTCAGGACAGATGCCATACCCATATCAGCCAAGTGCAAATTATAACAATATCCTTATACCTATTCTTCTCAGATCTGTTTACTATGTCAGATTACTCCTATGAGACCAAAGGCTCTATTTTAACAAACCTAATGCAATGGTAAATCATAGCGCTGGCGGTACTGTTATAGGTTCGGGGGTGTTTCAGAAATACTTTTGCTATTTTACAACCGCGAAAGAGCTGGGTTTTGATTAATAAACAAGTTGTGGGTGTGTCAAGGATTGGCTCTTCACTGGGCAATCAGAACGTCCTCCATGGCTAAATATGTGGTTGTCAATTGTATCAATGCCTACGTGCAAGGAAGATTCTCAAAAACATCAGCCATTGATACAGCATTATAGGAAGACTGAATAGTTTGGAGTGTGTCTTTGGTAATCGAGTGAGTGGCGCTCTTTGAAAATGGGGATGGATAGCCTACTTCAGGGTTAAGCAGCTAGATTCAGCCGCGGGCCAATTTTTTTTTTTCTGAGTGGATATCACGACTCAGGATATGACACAGATGCAGACACAGGAGGTGGATAGTACAGTTCTCAGAATATTTATTATACAAGGGGACAGGCCAAGGCAGGTCGAGGGCAGGCAGAGGTCAGTAATCCAGGGCAGAGTCAATAAGGTACAGAACGGCAGGCAGGCTCAGGGTCAGGGCAGGCAGAATGGTCAGAACCAGGAAGACAAGAAAACAGCAACTAGAAAGACTCGAAAACGGGAAAACACACTGCTAAGACTTGACGGGACAAGATGAACTGGCAACAGACAAATAGAAAACACTGGTATAAATACACAGGGGATAATGGGGACAAATGGGAGACACCTGGTGGGTGGTGGAGACAAGCACAAGACAGGTGAAACAGATCAGGGCGTGACAGTGGATGGTCGAGGGGCAAACATAATTATAATAATTTGTACACTGCCAATTGACCACAACTAATCTCAAAAAGAGATTGTATTTGAAAATAACAATCATTTCATACCTTGATTACATTGAGACACGATCACATATCTCTTTTTTTTATTCGTGGGAATACTTGGGGACAGATTTCCCAAAATTACACTCATTTTTAGCTGAATTCCTGGTGATTTTAGTCTTTTTTGACCAAAAAACTAAAAATAAATCACTTGCGGGCTGGTTTTGGCCCGCGGGCTGCCTATTGCCAACCCCTGGCCTACTTGAACAAGCGAAATTCAGATATGTGAATTGTGAGGGCAAAAACCTCCAAGCAGTAGACCATTTAAAACCCCTTTATTCATAGGGTACTTTTGGCTAATGGCCAGGATAAAAAGACTCACCTATGCGATACTGCTAAACCAGCATTGATTAAGGGGAGGGTAGGCTATGCTTGGTTTTTAATCAAATTAAACGAAATGGGGGGAAACCTATATATTTTTTATGTTTCTAAAAACGAGATTCACTGGCACAAAAGGCATATCTCTCCTTCAATGGGCACTGTGTGTCATGGCTGGATAGGCCAAGGACACACCTCAAATATTGCCACCCCTCCCATCTCAGCGCAGGGAAATTGCCAAACCTGGCGTTAGGGCTGGAAAATGCCAGTGGGCCAGTTTTTATATGATGAAATTGCAAATTAACGTGCGACACTTGCGCCTCCTTAGCACCAGCCGAAAATAGAGCCCCAAATTTGTCACGTGAGTTGAGTTGGAATATCTGTTGTTAGCTTTCCAAAAATAGCCTCCTTATATTAGTGTAATTAACTTACACTAGTGATAAGCTGGTATTAGTGGCTCTGAATAAAGTGTGTGGGAGAATACAGTGTGTGTGTGTGTGTGTGTGTGGGGGGGGGGGGGGGGGGGGTCATTCTATTATTGTCTAAGAAAGGGAAAGGAGAAAACTTAAATTGTAGATGATTTTAAGCTGTAGGTTGCAACCTTAACACATCTCGGGCCAGACAGTGCAGCACAGATTCAGTTGTCCGAGCTTTATTGACCCTTTATATTGTCAGGCTCTAAACATTTTTCTTTCTAGGAAATTGATTATTGAGCAGTCTGGTTACAGTAATATCCGGTTCACATTCAGTGGATCGGAGCAATACTGCACAATGTCAATGAAATTATTTTCAAAAACTGTGGACGGTCATTTTTTACATTGAAACTCAAGAGGAGAGATTAATTGAAAGTTGAAGACTAGACTGGGGTTGGGATGATGAGATAGAGCCAGTCAGTAAACAGAGATGTCCCTGGTGTTTTCCTCTTGCATGTGTCACCTGTCTATAGCTGTTAGCCCAGTTAGCATGAGACGAGACCTACAGTATGAGCTGAACCAATCAGAGGCAGAAGATAAATCTATTTGACCGTATCAGTGACAGGGACACACACGCACACACACACACACACAGGGCATGATGTCCACCAGTGGTGGTCAGTGCCGTTTAAGATGAGGGAGGACAATTTTTTTTTTCATGAGCATGGCCTTATTTCTATTACAGCATATTGGATGACTGTCATTCATATTCCATTCACCCAGTTCAATGTAACAGCGATAGGTTTAGGCTACTACATGATACTTGAATTTTCCCTATACCCATCATGAGGTTGCTACAACCTAGCCTATGAATGAAAGTTTACAACGTAGATGCACACTATGGAGGACTAAAAGTGCCACAATTAAATAAATAAATACACCATTAAATAATTACTTAAATGTGTCATTAATTAATTAAAATTAGAATTAAATACATAAATGTGTTATTAAATGTGTCATTAATTAATTCAAATACCGATTCATTTTATGTAAAATACATATATAATAATTTCACTATTTACATTTACATTTCATGGTCCTGCGTTGGAGTGCTTCCTGAATTACTTAAAACTGTCAAACTGACCCATCAAAAGTTGGTAGGCGGAACCTAACGCCTGATTGGTTACCCTCTGCATCAAGCCAAGACAAATCAATTCCGGATAATGTCAGCAGGTCCTGCTTCTACATCCTCTGCTAAGTTTAAAATGTCTCTAACCAACTCCCTGGAAAGTTCACGGAGATCCTCCATTGTCTCTATCCAGGTTGGCCTACTCTACTTCAGACCAAAGCAATGGATCAGACTAGATTCGCGTTAGCCCCGCCCACTGACTTTGATGGGTCAGTTTGACAGTTTTAAGTAATTCATGAATCACTGCAATGCAGGATCATGAAATGTAAATGTAAATAGTGAAATAATTATATATGTATTTTACATAAAATGAATCGGTATTTGAATTAATTAATGATACATTTAATTACACATTTATGTATTTAATTCTAATTTTAATTAATTAATGACACATTTAAGTAATTATTTAATGGTGTATTTATTTATTTAATTGTGGCACTTTTAGTCCTCCATAGCACACAGGTTGACGGACAGTGACACATTCAATACCGCCTTGCACACTCGTCTGCATCTAGCAGATATAGGGCGTAATTATTAGTCCAACAGTTGCAAACAATAGTTTATTTTGGACAAATTCAGGTATGTTCATCCCTGTTTTGTTCTGTTTGCTTCTGTTTAAGAAACGTTTTTCAACAGAATCGCGTAAACACAGTTCACTTTCATGGCAGCCACATTGTATTCCTTCTCGCATCTATGCGCTCTCCTCCTTTCACCTTGTCCCTTCACTTGTGGACTTCAATGCACAACACATTAGCTGTATGTGACCAGGCGAAAAAACCTTTCCAAGCCAAACCATATCATAATTGTTACACATAGCCTACATCGTTGTCACCATATAAGCTAAAGTAACATCATAGTCAACATAATAGAACTAACGCGTTAGTAAACCCACTACAATCATGCAGTAACGTTACGGTGTACAGTCAGTAAGCAGTTACACCGGCGGGCCCTGGTGGCAATACATTTGTAAAAGCTTACCTTGACTTGGAAGAGTTCCAGTGTTGTGTTGGATAGTCATAGCCAGCTAGCAAACATATCATTCCTCTGTTTGAGCAGGGTGTTTGAGTAGGCTAAACTAGCAAGCTGCATTTGCTAGCTAAGTAAGTGAAACTGAAAGTGAAAACAAGTGATGAAATCTCTGTCTCTATCTCTCTCTTGCTTCTCCTTCATTTTGGAAGAAATTAATTTGTTCAAAAATGTTCAACTATTGTCTTTCTCTCTCTTTGAGTCAACTACTCACCACATTTTATGCACTGCAGCACTAGCTAGCTGTAGCATATGCTTTCAGTACTAGATTCATTCTCTGATCCTTTGATTGAGTGGACAACATGTCAGTTCATGCTGCAAGAACTCTGATAGGTTGGAGGACGTCCTCCGGAAGATGTCATAATTACTATGTAAGTCTATAGAAGGGGGTGAGAACCATGAGCCTCCTAGGTTTTGTATTGAAGTCAATGTAACCAGAGGAGGACGGAAGCTAGCTGTCCTCCGGCTACACCATGGTGCTACCCTACAGAGTGCTGTTGAGGCTACTGTAGACCTTCATTGCAAAATAGTGTGTTTTAATCAATTATTTGGTGACGTGATTATATTTAGTATAGTTTTGTTTGAAAAGGATAACACTTTAAATGTTGTAAAACATTTATTTTTATGAAATTCACTGAGGGGGATGGTCCTCCCCTTCCTCCTGTGAGGAGCCTCCACTGATGTCCACTCAGAGGAAATATTTCCCCTCCCAATGCTAGTTTGAATAAGCATGTTTTCCTTAATCCAAATCCCAACCACAGATCAGACATCACATTTTGCAGTGTGCAAAGATTATTTACAGGATACAGTCAGTTATCAAGCCGTCAACAGACTGGACTGCAGTTTGAAGTAGGGATTATGAAATACTTTAGGTTTGATGTTAACTTGGACGATTACCTTGGTCTTGTCTGATGCCAGATGCATTGGGAAGGTCCTTGTACAGTATTGAAGGCTGTGTGTTACTGTATGTCAGATGTTTGAATTGAATGTGTGTGTTTCTGTGTTTTCAGGTTGGGAGATGTGTGAAGGAGTGTGAGGGACGGCCATGGGATTGGAGAGACTGTGGCTTCTGGGTGTCACCACTGTTGTTGCCCTCTGTCTGCTTCGTAAGTATCATACTGTACATCTGGGAAGATTTGCTATGCTCATCCAATTTTTATTGGTTTCTCTTCTTACACCTGCCTTGCTCTCCTAGCTACCCAAGTAATTAACTTCATAGATTCATATTACAATGGTACAACAATGTAGTTAAGTTATACAGTGTAAAAACGTATCATATAAAATTTACCTCTAGAGAAAACCTCTCTTCCAATTCACTATCTGCCTCTCACCATTTTTGTGTCTCTGCATCCTTTTCTAGTCTTAACTACCAATGTATTTTCCTCTGTAGTTTATACCACTCTCTTTAGATTCATTGTTCACATGGATGCCTATGTAATAGCAAAGAGTCCTAGCCCTTGGCTCTCATTTACTGGCTAGTGGAATTTTCTGAATGTACTCCCTAGAACATATGATTCACAGCATCATCACAGCATCATACTCTGTCTCTGACATCTGCCACTATATACACGTGGCCTGGATTGGGGAAAGTGATGAGGAGGGGTCTGGGGTTCTAGACACAAGTGTGTACAAGGGAATGGGGTGAAATCCTACTCTAAAAAAATATATCTACGGCTGCGGATTTAGATCAATCTGGGATTTATACTGGCCCCATCCCAAAGGCACGCTTCTAGGGGGAGGGGAGTTTTGTGGAGCGCAGGCCATGTGTGGACCCCAGGGGGTGGCGGACTGGGAGGGAGTGGTGAGGGGCCTGCTGCCCTGTCGTCTATCAGAGAGTGTCCCCCTTTGAGATTAGTGCTTAATCACTAGGCCAGACGAGGTGCAGAGACAACACAACACTGCCAGGCACCCGGTTGCAGGCACAGGCGCACAGGCTCTCAGGCTCTGGCCCAGGTGTTGTTAATGGAATTGAAGCATGTTTACAGAGTGGCAGTCCTACGGTCTTGTCACCAAATGGAGTGTCATTGTTTTACATGGCCTCTGTATGTCTGCTTTAAATGAAGCATACTCTGAAGATTAACACAGTCATTGGAAATATGCAGGCTGACATCCAACTCATAAATATTTATTGACATTTAAATGTGTTTATGCTATCTACTCTAATCTCTTCTCCCTTACTGCTTGTTAGTTTCTCAATGTAAAGAGGTCCTTCCAGTTGTTCTCTATCCTTGCCTTTTGGGTCTAGCTTGTCTTTGTCCTCCCCTTCCCTCTCATGAAGGAGCCAAGCTGTTGCTGGCTGCTAAACAGTTTTATCATCGGTTCTCGGCCCTGCAATAAATAAAGTGAATATTTACTCTTCCTGGAATGTGTAACCAGATATTCCACTGAATGCATTTCGGAAAAAACTCAGCATGTATCTGGCTCTGCATGAGACTCAAACCTATGTGGAACAGATCCACATAGTTTGAGGATGTTCCGGAGCTCTTAAATATTGATTGATGTTGTGGGTGTTGACTGTTGACCGTTCAGGCATCAACATGTTTTACTGCAGATTCACCAGTTATGCTCAGCCTTCCGCCATGATATTACTGTTACCTGTGTGCTTTCTCCTCAGGTACGTCCCAGGGTGTGGAGGCGGTGGTCCGAGCCAGGGTTGGGGGGACTGCAGAGCTAGGTTGCAGTCTTACCCCCCCTTCTACAGGAGCCACCACCCCAAACTTGTTCCCACTGCACGTGGTGGAGTGGGTTCGTCTGGGTTACAATGTTCCCATCCTCATCAAATTCGGAGTGTACGCGCCACGCCTGCATCCCAACTACAAGGGTGAGTCCTCTTGTCTCAGATCTATGTCTTATCACTGCTTCTTTCAAATTACGCAATGCATAGGAAATACACTGTGGTAATTGCATGGCTAAACATTTGAACCTGTTGGTTCTCACTTTGAGTCCTGGTGCAATTGAATCTTTTGTCCTGTTGGTTTATTGGGAGCCATTTGCCTGCATACAACACCCCAGTGCCGTCTCTACATTCCTCAGTGTTTTTAACGGTGCATCGAATGGGAGAAGGACAAAGGAGAGTTTAACCTCAAGACAAGGACCTGAAAAAGACGGATTTCTCTGACTATAACTGAAGAGATTCTGTGCAATAAGGTCACATTATCTTAAAACAACTTTCAATTACCTTCCTTTGATCCTTTCTTTCCCCTCATGAGTAGCTGGCTGGGAATGTGCTTTAAGTACAGCTGTTTTGTTTTGAGTGGGGGTGGGGAAGGGGGCTACACTGGTATTTATGAATGCTGTGGGGTTTCAGTGGTGAGAATACCCCAAATAGGTAATCCACCCAAACAAGAGCCCTGTAATTACGCTGTGTGTGTGGTAGGGCAGCCATAGTGCCGGGGCAGGAGACTGGGACTGGGACAGGGCCTGGGCGAGGACGGAAATATGTTAATGGCTTCAGTCAGGGGGGTGGGATGACAGACGGGGCTGTGTGTGGGTGTGTGCACGTGCATGTGTGTGTGTTTGTGTGTGCATGCTTGTGTGTGTGTGTGAGAGTGGGGGGGGGGGGGGGGGGGGGTGGAGTAAAAGAGAGTAAGGTTAAATTGAGGCAGGCTTGGGTGGGGTGGGGGCTGGTGGTCCCAGTAAAGAAGTTTTTTATTGGTATTCAGAGGGGTGACCCAGTAAAGAAGTTGCTTTGCTGTAAGGAGAATGAATGAAGTGTATGGAATAATAGAGTTTTCTTGCCTAGAGTACCATAATCCAGTCATTGTCTCTCAGAGAACAAAAGACAAACGGCTATATCACATCCACCCCTTCCTCTGACGAGCCCACGCCAATACTTGTGCCTCCAAAATCCCATATTCTCTCATCTAGGTCACTGAATCTGTCAGGAAGCCTTTCAAGTCCACCTACAGTTGGTTTTCACTTAAAAACTATCAGTAGATGATTTCACCTATCACACTAAAGATCAAATGGACCCTGGTATTCACTGGACACCAACCAGGCTCTGACCATTCAGGAATGGCCTGAAGAGCACTGGCCAACAGATGTCTGGCTGTCTGTCTGATCCACCCATAGACCCCAGTGTTATTGTTTTAAGGCAATCATGTGATGCACCATAACCCAGAATTCATCACTGAGGCTATGGGGGTAAAAACAACAGAAAAGTAACAACAACAATCTAACGGTTTGTTAGAAATAAAAAAGGACTTGGTTTTGATGAGGGATATTCTCCCTCTCTGTGTGTCTGGGGTCTGCTTAACCCCTGTCTGCCTCATATCCTCTCAGCTCCCCTCCTTCTGGAGGCAGATGGCAACATGTGAAGCGTATCAGCACTGCGTATCTAATGTATTCTACCATCAAATTAAAATGTATGGGGGATTTCATATTGAACCCCAGCCCCACCTCACTAGACAGTATGAAACACAACCACTTCCTGATCTTTGTCTCTAGATGTCTATGTTCAGGGACAAACAAGCACAACTTCTTAGTCATAGGAAGAAATGCCTCACTTTTTTTCAACCTTATTTAGAGCCTATAAGACTGCTCTGTCACCTCTGTCTCTCATGTACAATCTTGCACTGACGCCATCCGCCAGTCTAGTAGTGTCTCATGAAAGAATGAGAGGAAGCGTTATCTTGGATGGGGGCATAATAAAGTAATATGTTTAATCTCTAATTGTTCAGATAGGATATCAGGTGTATTTCAGATTACAGTGAGTGCTTGAGGAGTGCGTGCTGTGTCTGTGTCTGTGCCACAGAGTAATGCCCTTCTGTTGACCCCATTAGAGGCCAATCGCTCTGAAACAGACAGATTACTTGTGCAGGCTGCTGTGCAAATATTTTATTTCTGGAGAGAATCAGAAACCATTTTGAAGGAGGCTGCCCAGTGCCACATCCTTCTTCCTCCATGTCTCTTTTCTAAACAAGCCCTGGAGGGCTGAACATCAATCACATGACAACACAGAGGAAGAGACAAATAAAAAGTGACTGAAATACTTAAGTGCAGTCAATTGACTGGTGAAGTCTGTTCGAGTTGTGCTTTTTGAGGAAATTTGTTAGTCCAGGCTGGCCTGTGAGTCTCCCTGCACTGGCCACGCTGTCAGGGGCACTTACTCTAAAAAGGGTAGATCAAATGTGTCCTCTCTGCTGAAGTAAATTAGTGGAGACGGTATGGAGGGCACACCCTCCTCGGGGTAGAACGACAGCAGCAAAACCCCAGACTCAGCCCAGCAGGCCCCCATCATTCTGTCTCAGTGTGAGCCCTGAACACTGGGGGAGTCATGGCCTTGTTTCGCCCTTATACAAATACACACATTAAAGAACCTCAATTAATCAGCCTTGTTCCTCCACCCATCTTTTAGTTGGAATTGACATTTTCCGTTGGTCAACAACGCCTTACTAAACATGACCGTATTTCACCAACTCAGCCAGGAGATCGCCAAACAGAGAGGTGGCAGCTGAGCCTGACCCACATGATCCAGCAGCAATCTGTATTTCTGCTAAAACTGGACCAGGGAGATGTTTGCCAAACAGTGACACAATATGAGAAGAATGCAGGCTAGACCCGTGGATCTCATGTTCTCCAGCTCTGAGGTTCTCCGTCAGGACAAAGGCTCTGTTACTTAATCTCACAGCGCTGTAGGTGTGTCCCATGGGCCCGGAATCAGAGCAGGGGAATGAGCTCAGGCTCAGTATTGTGCTGCCTGGGAGCTTTTGTGTGAAATCCTTCTCTAAGGCCCAAGCACTGCCTGGGAGGTTCTACCTTATCCCAGACCTGTCCCAGACCTGGCTTGAGTTTCACACAGGAGAAGAGAGGAGCTTTGGTTGAGCCAGGCGTCTGTTACCTACAGATATAGGATCTTAATTTGACCAGTTTCTCACAGCAGGAAAATAATCATACATCAACAGGAAATGTGCATTTTTGTTTGGATTATAATAAACATTTTTGTAGGGGTTGATACAGTTTTAGATAGGGCAAATCAAGTCTGAAATGTTAAAGTGGAAATTACAGACTTTAGAAGTCTTTTTAAACCTCAAATACACTACAAGTTTGCATTTCCTGCAACAACAGGGTGATCAAATTGAGATACAACACCTGTACTGTTGGAAGAATAGTTTACAACAAGGATAGGGTTGTAAGTTAGGTTTAACCACTGAAAGGCTTGATTCATTATGTAGTATGCAAGTAAAGAGATTTAAACTGATGCATCAAGTTAGTTTGTAAGTAAAGAGGTTTAAGCTGATGCATCATGTTAGTATGCAAGTCAAGCGGTTTAAACCGTTGGTTCCCTTTCTGTCGGTCACTCTGTATAACATACAGTACTATGGAGAGTGAACAACCAATCCTATTCACCTGAAGCAAACTGAAATCTCGCCCAATGGATGCCGAGGCTGCCCTCGGAAGCCCCGCCTTCCTGGCTATAATACCGGGGCTCGCATCCATTTCCTCAATTCTTCAGCTTGCCTGAAGAAAGAACGTGTCACGTAATTTACAAACTTTTCAAGCACACGAAGGCTACGAGATTCGGCTCCGACTTACGTGTCTGTTACATTTTAGTCATTTAGCAGACGCTCTTATCCAGAGCGACTTACATGAGCAATTAGGGTTAAGTGCCTTGCTTAAGGGCACATCGACAGATTTTTCACCTAGTCGGCTCGGGGATTAGAACCAGCGACCATTCGGTTACTGGCACAACGCTCTTACCCACTAAGCTACCTGTTAGTGGAGAGAGACTACTCGTCCCGTAGATGTTGCGAGTTTTGGGTCTTGGCATTGGTTTTTGTGTTTGCTAAAAGCTAACTACTTTCTGCTCTGCTTGTGTAGCTAATGCTTCCTGGCTTGAGTAAGATGGCCAGTGGTAAGAGTAAGTTCAAAAAGGCTAACCAGCTTGTGTTTGAACCTCCGACCATGCCCTAGGGCATGTGGTTTCACAATGAAAATTAAAGATACTCATGAGTGTTGTCCTGTTTGCCAGGGGTGGTAACACACTCAGGAGGCCTTTGTTCGGAATATTTTGTGTGACCATTGTCTCTGGCTGGGTTCAACTTCCATAGGGAGTTGGGCTGACTTTGTGAGGAAGATATGTGGTTGGAGTTGATAGGGGTGTCATCTCAGCCGAGTTAGGCTCATTCCGGCTTCTCTAGCAGTGTTCAGAGTCCGGATTCCGAGGACGATATACTATCCCTGATTGGCGGGTTTTCTGAGTGTGAATTGGATGACATCATTCCGGGGCAGCCTGAACCCCCCGGCTTTGGTTTCGGTGGGGGAGAGTGAACCATTGGTGGTGTTGCGCCTTTGATGGTGTTTTTCTCCCCCGCAACGGAGTTCCTCCAGGTTTGGGTGAAGATATTTACCTCCTGTCCCTGAAGCATTGCTTACCCCTGTTTAAAGATTTTGCTGATGAGTGACAAGTTACTTAGCTCCGGAGGCTGACAAGGGGGCTAATCCTAGCTCAGAGGTCCCCGAACCCGGTGTGGGCCGGGTTTCAGAACGCACAGTTCCTTCCCCATGTTCAGACACACGGTTGTCAAGTGGTCGATATGAAAACAAGCATGACAAAACAAACAAATGATCCCAGTCCTCAGGGTGGCATTCTGCCCCTTCAGGAGATAATGAATGGGAGACTGGCAGCATGCTCCATCCAGTGGTGGGCATACGCAGTTTCACCATGGGTGATGAGGATGGTGACAAGAGGGTACGGTCTGCAGTTCGCTGTGCGTCCTCCTCCTTTTCATTACGTCATTGGTCCCCGAGGACCTTGCGGCTGTCTTGAGAAAGGGACATTTCCTCTCTCCTTCAAAAGCAGTCTATTCACAGGCTATTCGGGTGGTCATCGTGTCAGAAGTACAGAGCTGTTGGTACAGCCGGTACTTCTTAGTTCCCAAGAGCGAAGACGCGTTACGTCCCATCCTGGACTTGCATGTTTTAAACAAGCACCACAAGGTTGCAAGTTGAAAATGCTCACATTCGCCGGCTATTGCAGTCGGTGTTTACCAGCGATTTGTTCACGTCCATAGATATAAAGGATTCTTCTATTCTATGTGCTATACATCCTCCCCATCTCCCTATCGCCCGCACCTTTTCTATGGTGGTGGAGGCGGCTTTGGCACCGGTGTAGTACCAGGGGATCAGAGTATTGGCCTATCTGGATGATTGGCTGGTCGTGGTGGAGTCGAGGGAACAGGTGATGCTGCCACACTGGCTTCCCATATTAATTCGCTGGGGTTCATAGTGAATCACAAGACAAGTTGTTTGACTCTGGCTCAGCGCATTCAGTTTCTCGTCTCATTCTGGACTCGGTTCTGAATCATGCGTTTCTGTCCCAATGGAGGAGGGTCGCATTTCGGCTCTGTCTGGCATGGGTTCAGCTAGTGCACTCAGTGCCTTTTTCGATTGTGCATGCAGTTATTGGGGCTGATGGCCTCTATGATAGCTGTGGTGCCTCTGGGACTTCTGTTGATGCGTTCAGTGCTGGGTGATTGCTACGCGTCTGGACTCATCTCCCCACTGCCATCGGTTGCTCAAGGTCTCCCTGTCATGGTTAAGGACGCTGACTCCTTGGAGAGACCCGCGACTGCTGTTGCAGGGGGTTCTCATGGGCTGGGAAGTGTCCCGCTGGGTGATCACAACAGACGCATCCTTATTGGTATGGGGAGCGCTGTGTGAGGGCTACTCGGAAAGAGGGATTTGGAGAGAGTACTCGTCCCCGTAGATGTTGCGAGTTTTGGGTCTTGGCATTGGTTTTTGTGTTTGCTAAAAGCTAACTACTTTCTGCTCTGCTTGTGTAGCTAATGCTTCCTTGCTTGAGTAAGATGGCCAGTGGTAAGAGTAAGTTCAAAAAGGCTAACCAGCTGAGTTTGAACCTCCGACCGTGCCCTGGGGCATGTGGTTTCACAAAGAAAATTAAAGATCTCCACGTGCTATCAGTACACCCTTCCTGTTTGGAGTTCACGCCTGGTGACTCCAAAGTGAGGTTACGTCCTAATGCAGTTGGTCCCAAGGTTAGGCCTGTGTCCGGTGCGTGCTTTACACCCGTATATTGATAGGAACAAGGATGTCTGTGTTGTGACCAGCTTTTTGTCTGTTTTGCTAATCCAGCTCGGGGTATGGTGCTTTCTAAGCAGCGTCTTTCTCGTTGGATTGTGGAAGCTATCTCCCTGGCGTGTGACAAAAAAGGACAATGGTTGCCTAGCGGTGTGTGTGCTCACTCTACTAGGGTTGAGGCGGCTTCTTGGGCATTGTTCAGGGGCATGACAATTGGTGATATCTTTGCTGCAGCCAGTTTGTGAAGTTTATCACTTGAATGTAACTGCACAGTGTGGCTCATTGGGTTCTTAAGGCGAGGTCCGGGAGTGGGTGTTAGGCAGCACGCAGGTTGCACATTTATCCAGGTTACCACAGATCCCCTGTAGGTTTGAGCTTTGGGCTGCCGTGGTTCGTCGATGAGGCGGCATGCGATTGCGCATTATCATGTCACAGCAGGTGCCCTGTTGTTTTGGACTTGCGGGTCCTTGTACGAGTTCAGACTTTTCAGGCTCACAAGGTAAGTATTGTTCTTGGAACCATGGGATCTATGGACTTGGACCACAATGGTCGATGTTACGCAGGGTTCTGTCCGGGTTACCACAGTTTCCCTGTGGGTTTGAGCCTTGGGCTGCCTTGAAGGGCGACAACGCTCAGAGTGCGCATTATCAGGGTTACCACCGTTTCCTGTGGGTTTGAGCCTTGGGCAGCCATGGCAGTGCGTGAGTACACAGTTTCCAGGTTACTGCAGGTTCTGACATTTCAGGCTCGTAAGGTATTGTTCTTGGAACCGTGGGGTCTATGGACTTGGGCTGCAGTGGCAACATGTCAGTGTGCATTGGCAAGTTGCAGCAGGTTCTGGTTCCCTATATGGGGCTCTGACAGTTCAGACTTCTCGGCTTCTGTAACCCCTTTTTGGAGCCGGTGGAACCTGTTTGTGCTTGGGCTGCCGTGGGCCTCCTAGATTGGTACCATCTGAGCCGGCTTGGGGCGTGATTGTATGTCCCTATAGTATTTTATACAGAGTGACCGACTGAAAGGGAATGTACAGTTATGAGTATAACTACTGTTCCCTGAAGGAGGGGACGAGGTATAACATATTTTGAAGAGCGGTATTGAATTAAGGAAATGGATGCGAGCCCCGGTATTATAGCCAGGAATGCGGGGCTTCCGAGGTCGGGCTCTGCATCCATTGGCCCATTAGTCGTTCAGTTTTTGGCATTCTTTTTTAAAAATCCTATGTTTGTTGTGTAGTAAATATTTCAGCTTTTAATTTCATTGTTTTTTATTTGTTTGTTTTTTCCTGTGAAGCACATTGCGTTGCATTCCATGTCTGACATGTGCTGTATAAATAAAACTTGATTTGATTTGCACGAATGAGCAGAAAAAATTCTGCATTTACCAGTACATCATGAATGGAATACAAAAGGGCTTATGAAAAAACTCACACATGCATGAACACATGCACATGGTCATTTCTAAGTCATATGTTAGAATGTTTCAAATACAGTGTCATTAAAAACAGGTATTGGTACATTGGCCCACTTCCATGCTTTGTCACAGATTTGAATGCAGTAGACCATGGTTGACTTGTTGCTTCTAAATTGCTTGTTCTCTGATTCAGGCATGGAGGGCCATGCTATAGTTGGCCAAGTTGGCTGAGGCTGAGGTTTGGATGTGTCACTCACTGCTGCAGTGGCTTGACCATGTGATCAGAACGTGCTTGCTGGTGCAAGGGTTAAAACAGCCGGACAGCGAGAGAGGGACTGAGTTAACTGTAATCTATCGCTTGACAAAGAGCTATTCATAAGAGGGTTAAACTGATTAGGGGAGAGGAGGATTGAAGAGAGAAATTTTGGGGGGAAGGGAGGGGTGGGCTGTCAGGGGCTGGGGGCCGGTCCCAGACTTATGATTGTATTCAAATCAAAACACATCCCACAATGCACCTCTGCCCGTCTCCCTTAAACACATACGGAACGGACAAAGAAAAACAAAACTGAGGCCTCTGTAAACAGAATGATCTGTCTTCCTCCATAGGTGCCACTGTTAATTGTAGCATATTAAATTCTGTATATCCCCGTGCATTACAACATGTAATTACGCGCCAGTGGGAACCACCGCTGCAACAATCACATGTCCATTCCATTTCCTCCGAACAATAGAACATTATCCCAGAGATTTAACTCTTGAGAGGCTGCATGGACCACAATGAACAACATCTGCCACACACAATCACTGCATCGGAAGTGTTGACTTCCATATGTGTGACACCCAGCTTGAATGGAATTATGTGGGTAAAATTAATACAATTTTAACACCAGTTTCAATAAAGTAAGCATGGGAGCACAGAATGATTTTAAACACAATGCAGTACACCACAGAGAGCCTCATTGTATATTAAAACTCCAGGCCATGGTTACATAAAAACTGTTGTCAGAGTACAGGCTAGCCAGTTCTCTGGCAGTGAGCGGTGCAGCTGAGAAAGAGCTGAGTGATTTTTAACCTGCCACCCACTGGGGGAGAACCTGACTCTGGCTAATGTGAAGAGGGTGGTGTGTCTTAGAGGGGCACGCTGAACTGAACGGGTGGATTAGAGTTTCCATTTTGCACCCTTCACTGCACACCAGCCAGACCTGTCAGAATAGCAGCTCGTTGTAAGGTAGACTGAAGTCGTCATGTGATATCTGGGGGTGGAAAAACAGTGAGGAGAATAGACAGGAAAAAGGAGCAGCTATTGTTTCTCTGTCTCTGTGCTCCATAGAGACTAGTGTATAGGACGATCTTTGGACATTGTGCTAATGCAGACCAAGTGGGAGTGATGAATGTGTTTGCTGGAGTGTTGCAGGCTCACTGTGGTCAGTGAGGTCTCACTCATTGGTAGTACTCGGTGGATTATCGATCCAAATACATTCCATAACCTCTCCATAATCTGTCATTGTATTCCGTGTAGAATGCAGCGATGAGCCGTTTACACATTTTTGTCAATACTTGGATTGGAAAATGTCCACAGCTTTAATATGGAACATTATTTTGAATAATGTGGTAGTGACCCGTCTGTCCATTTTAACAAAAGCAATCATTCACAGGGCACATATTTATTTGTATTTTTTCCTATTTGGGTTTTTATGAATGGAAGCAATTTTGCTTTTTGGACACCATCCATGTCTAGAAAAGTAATTAAAATAAAACTGCACTTATCACTATGTCAAGTGCTATTGTCTGACCACAGATTCAAATGAAAACATGCTTTTATCTCTCTGGCTCTCTTTTATCTCTCACACTGTCTCCATTTCCCACTGCTGGATCGGTCACAAGCCATTTACCCATTATTTAAATCCAAACATGTTTTCTTCCGTGTGTAATTTTTTGAATCACAGGCACAAACCCACCCCCTGTGATTGGCCCTCCCTTCCAAGTGTTTTTACCCTCGTCGCTCCCCGTTTCTACAGCAACTGAATTCAAATCCAAACTCCCAGCCCGGGGTATTCTTGGTTTCATCACTATGGTAATCTGAGAGAATTACGAGGGGTGGTGTGGGGGGGTTGCCGTCCCTTTGTAGTGATGGACAGGCAGGAGGGGAGCAAGAAAGGGTTAAGTGTTCGATGGTCAAACTAGAAATTCCCCAGTGGTGAGCCAGTTGGCACTGCACACTCAAGGTTTTGAAAATCAACACTTATGCGTGTGCACGCTCACGCTTGCATGTACAGTATTTAGATGTATTTGGCCATTGGGAATTCCTTGGTTTATGTTTGATTCTTAATCATCCTTAGAGGTGCTGGCAATCTTAATGAGCTTAAAATGTCCCTCAGTATTTAGCCACAAAGGCATTAGGTGTGAGAGTGTGTGTGAAGTGTTGCACGTGAAAGTGTTTTTTCTCCAGTGCAATGGGTGTAGAGTTCATTCCATTGCTGTTTGGGAAAAAGTCTGTATAGGAAATAGGCAGCTCAGGGAGGATCCCTCCCTTTGAGATAACAGCCAATGCATGAAGTCTTTGATATACCTGTTATCATTTCAGCACACATTTCCTCTCTCTGAGTGTCCTATCAGCTCTCCTAATAACACTGACCTGGGATCAGAGGTAACTTTTTATGTAAGCACAAACTGAGCGCCGCCCAGTAAGGATTGTGTCTGTGTTTAAGCATGTCAGACAATCATTACCTCTGCAAGCATACCTTACTATTAACCAAAGCAACAGCCCCTCTCAGGAATGTGGGGTTAATTGTTACTCATTGTAATCCCTTTTTAAACACAGTGTGGTGCTTCACCCTGAAGCCTCAAGGCTGTAGGTGCATTTTGCTTAATTAATCACAAGGTTACCTCTGGCCACTGCTGTCTGAAGGGAAAACATCCTGGACAGCTGAATAGTCACTATTGTGTTTTCCTCTGATGTTTTTTTGCCATAATTTCAAGGTTGAAGTAAATTCAATAAATCTTCTCTGTCATTCAACACCCTGGAGAGATGACCTCAGGAGCTGAAGTACAAGATTTTGTGGTGAAAAGTTTTAATGATAAGGGTGCTACTCTGTCTCTATTCTCATGGTTATTCAATGAACAGACTAGGTTTCAAATATGGGCTTTTTACACATTGTGGTGTCTCATTGGATTTAGTGTACAAGGTGCCTATAGTCTTTAATCCAGTTTCTGCAGGCTGTAGAATTGCACTGGTTATCTACTACAATTGCTTACTACAGAGGCTTATAAAGCCTAAGCATTTATCAGACCTCATCATATTCCTTGTCAGAGGGTTAATTGGTCTAACTTTTTCCACCTTGAAAAATATGTATATTTCCTATGTTTAAAATCCATGGGCTTTCTCCTCTGCTCATTTAAAGCTCCAAACATTATTACCTTAGAATTACATTTATGAGTAACTCATTGGTTACGTTTGTTTTGTTCTGAGGGGATGCATGAGGTTTCTCTATGGCTGCTCTGTTTATTTTCAAACTGCTTGGCTGTTGCCTGCTAAGAGCATGTGTTTTCCCCTGATTCACTATACACATCCTCCTATCATTTAAATCCCTGCATTTGGGGAAAAATAGTTCATTGAGAGACTGAATAAAAGGAGGGGGTGGGGAAAGACGGGTAGCTTAGTACCCTGAAAACCAGGCTTCAGTCACCAGGCAACCAAAAGATCACGTTTCAAAGCCCGACAAGGAGTTGTAAGAAGTAGAAAGAAAAAGAGAGGGGCGGGGTGTGGAAGGGGGGTAGGAGGGGATCGGAGAGAGAGGACTTCATAAAGTGTGTCTGTCTTCCACTTTCCACAGTGTCTCTCTCTGCCATATGCTCCTCCATGACAAACAAAAACAGGTGGTACATTTCATAACAAATCTTCAGATTCCGGTGGAATCCGGTGACATTTTAACATTGATAAGAGCTTCTCTCTTGTGTTGATGTGTTGATCATGGTACCAAACTGCCTTTACCCTTTTTAATCTATTCTCTTCATGACTCTTCGTATTGTAAACAATGGGAAGTCTAAATAATATAGTAAATCTTCCTCAACTAAAATCTTGCTCTGCTTGTCACAATTGAATCATGTGTTTGTACTTCCCTAACACAAGGTCTCTGGCTTCTCTTTAAATTACATTCTCTGCTTGCCATTTTTCTCATTCCATATATTCCATTCAGTAGACCGAAAAGCCCTGATTCCTAAACCCTTTGGGGAATTGATGTAATGTATAATTTATTATTTGATACTAACAGCTAACTTTATGGGACAGTAGAGTTGATGTCATCTTGAACCTAGCTGAAAACCCATGAGGTTTGACTTTGACTGTGGCCTTTTGTGACACTGGATGCCTGTGTCCTCTGCTTGGTAAGCCCCCTGTCTGCATGTGCTGACTATGCTAGTCTGGTTGTATGTTCTGACCCTGGGGGCTCTCTGTCTCTCTCTGTGCCCAGGCCGTGTGTCTCTGACCCGGGGGGCCTCGCTGCTGGTGGCAGGGCTGAGCCTGGAGGACGAGGGCTGGTTCGAGTGTCGCATCCTGCTCCTGGACCGCACCACAGACGAGTTCCGCAATGGCACCTGGACCTTCCTCTCCATCACAGGTGCAGCTCAGTGGGTCTCTGTGGCAGTCAGAGGAACTGGACCTTACAGGACAAGACATCCTCTAGCTGCTCACGACCACCAGTGTTTTCCCTTTAGAATATCCTCAACATGGGGCTGGAGCATGACAGTCCCTCTCCTGTTGATCTTCAAATGGAGTCTTATTGCAGTATATGAGCTGTTGTTGCATAATGCTCAGTGTTTTAAACAGTGCTTGCGACACGTCTCATCTTTGTCTGGGCTCGCTATTCACTGTGGGATGACGTTGACACAGGACTGTCTGTTAGGAGCCACAGGGGACGTAGACACAGTGCATGTGACCTCACCAGGATAGTGGAGGCTAAAGGGAAAACAATGTTTCGTGTTCAAGTGTTTCTCTTGTCCTGCGTCATTCTCTCCTCCTACTGTCACTCTCTCCTTCTCTCCTTTTCCTATTCTGTTTTCCCATTCACACACTTATCTAAACACATGCCACTCCAATTTACTATCTACTTCCAATCCTCTCTTTCTTTCCATTTGTCCATCAAACAGGATATCACCAGGGCAAGTATTGTGTTAAATCCATGTAATGCACCTGGTTACTCAACATGTTTGGGTGATCAGAGGCCATGTAGCTTACAGATGTAGCAGTAACATAATTAATAGTTTCCCATTAGTTAACTAATTGTTACACAGTAGTTAATTAACTAGCTAGATAATTGTGTTACATTTGTTTAAAGATCATCTAATTTTCCCCCTACAGCCCCACCTGTATTTATCAAGACTCCACCTACCTTTGTGGAAGTCCTGCTAGGGGACTCCCTGACCCTCAGCTGTGGTGCCCATGGTAACCCTCGACCAACTGTTATCTGGCATAAAGATGAGACCCCAATTGAGAAACATGAAAAGATGGTGGTATGTAAAAAAGCTTCTGTTTGCTGTTGTTGGATGAAGTTGTTGGTCATGATTCAAAGCATCTGCAATCTCTTTCTCTCTCCCTCGCTCTCACAGGTGCTCAATGGCACCTTATCTTTGGCCCCCGTCACCAGAGAGACATCAGGAATGTATAAATGTCATGTGTCCAACTCGGAGGGGAATCTGACCCATACTACCCAGCTGCAGGTCAAAGGTCAGTCTGACTATCTTCTAACCATCTGGGAGAGGCAGGCAGGTCCTCTGCTGACTCCTCATAAGCCCAATCAGCTCAGTTCACTCATCTTAAGGGTCTCCAATGTATTAACCCCTAAAGGTTCATACATTAGACCTTAAAACCTCAGGCCTGGCCGAGAAGACAAACCATTTAGTTTACTAACCATTTAGCTTACGGAGTGGCTGCGGATACATATTTTCTGGACCCCACTTCCCAACAGCTAAAGGTCCCGAAGCTTCTGCGCATGTACAGGATTCTCTACTTTACTCATAGTCTCTGCTCTACTCATAGAGAACAGGTTACTCTGACAAATGTATGCACTCACTAACTGTAAGTTGCTCTGGATAAGAGCGTCTGCTAAATGACGCAAATGTAAAAATGTAAATGGTGGTCGTTTAATAAAGTTAGATCAAAGCTGAATCAATGTCTGCAAGATCACATAATGATAGTATTCTACATTACTGAACCGAATATAATATCGTAGTACACTGAATGTACAAAACATTCCTAACATTAGGAACACCAGGATTCAGTACCCCTGTCTTTCTCACCACTGTGTGTCTCTCATTGGAGAGGAGCCTGGAGAAAGGGAGAAAGAGCCTACTCTGACCACACAAAGCGGACTGTCTCCACCTAGTGTGCTTGCCTGTAGCCTACACTTCCATTTTTTCTACATAATTTCTGCAACTCCAAGATTTAAATTGTTTACATTTTAGTCATTTTAGCAGACGCTCTTATCCAGAGCGACTTACAGTTAGTGAGTGCATACATTTTCATACTGACCCCCCGTGGGAAACAAACCCACAACCCTGGCATTGCAAGCGCCATGCTCTACCAACTGAGCTACACGTATTAGCAAGTACATACACTGAGTGTACAAAACATTAGGAATACCTTCCTAATATTGAGTTGCACTCCCTTTTGCCCTCAGAACAGCCTCAATTCGTAGGGGCATGAACTCTACAAAGTATCGAAAGCGTTCCACAGGGGTTGTCCTTTGAATGCTGGACCAATCTTGATACACACGGGAAACTGTTGAGCGTTGCAGTTCCTGACACACACAAACCATCTACTACCATACCCCGTTCAAGGCACTTGCTCATTCACCGTCTGAATGGCACACATACACAATCCATGTCTCAATTGTTGTCTCTTCTCCTTCTTCTACACTGATTGAAGTGGATTTAACAAGTAACATCGATAAGGGATCATAGCATTCACCTGGTCAGTCTATGTCATTGAAAGAGCAGGTGTTCCTAATGTTTTGTACACTCAGTGTATAACGTTACTGTAAGACAAAAAACACCACCTCATTTCTGATGAGATTTTAGGATGATTGTGCGAATGGTCACATGTTTTGGTCATGTGGCCAAAACTCAACAACGCTCGCCACTAGGCAAAATATGTGCTTTGATTGAAACTAAACACATGTAGGCTATGCTACATTTTGTTAACACCATCTGGTCAAAAGTTCACTAACTGTACATCATTCAAAACAACACTGTAGGCTACTTCGAAACAACACTGTATAAATCCTCCAATGTCGCCCTTCCGCATATGCGGTGGAAGGTGGCAGAGCAATAGCGGTGTTTGTCAGACCAGGAGACATCCCGAAAATTGGTCTTCTCACTAAAACATCTGTAGCATCCGAACGGTTTTGCCTACACACTAATATGACCATTCTATAATTTGCTCTACGACCCCCACAAGTGTCACGGAACTCGTCTAAAAGTCACCCATACAAATGAATGGACGTATGTATGGAGGGGTTCGATCCCAGGCTGTGTCACAACCGGCCGTGACCGGGAGTCCCATAGGGTGGCACACAATTGGCCCAGCGTCGTCCAGGTTAGAGAAGGGTTTGGCCGGGGGGGGCTTTACTTGGCTCATCACGCTCTAGCGACTCCTTGTGGCGGGCCAGGCGCCTGCAGGCTTACTTCAGTCGTCAGTTGAACGGTGTTTCCTCTGACACATTGGTGCATCTGGCTTCCGGGTTAAGCAGGCGGGTGTTAAGAAGCGCGGTTTGCCGGGTCATGTTTCGGAGGATTCATGACACGACCTCGCCTCTCCCGAGCCCATTGGGTAGTTGCAGCAATGAGACAAAATCGAAATTGGGGAGAAAAAGTGGGTAAAAAAAGAAAGAAATATCTATATAAAAAAAATATATATATATATATATATCCTGAGCTTATACAGTGCATTCGGAAAATATTCAGACCCCTTGACTTTTTCCACATTTTGTTACGTTACAGCCTTATTCTAAAATGGATTACATTATTTTTTTAACTAATCAATCTACACACAATACATGTGGAAAATGTACTTTCCCAATGCACTGTATATACACTGTAAAAAAAATATATATATATATATATATATACTAACAGTCAAAGGTTTGGACACACCTACTCATTCAAGAGTTTTTCTTAATTTTTTACTATTTATTACATTGTAGAATAATAGTGAAGACATCAAAACTATTAAATAACACATATGAAGTCATGTAGTAACCAAAAAAGTGTTACACAAATCAAAATATATTTTATATTTGAGATTCTTCAAATAGCCACCCTTTGCCTTGATGACAGCTTTGCACACTCTTGGCATTCTCTCAACTAGCTTTATGAGGTAGTCACCTGGAATGCATTTCAATTAACAGGTGTGCCTTCTTAAAAGTTAATTTGTGGAATTTCTTTCCTTCTTAATGCGTTTGAGCCAATCAGTTGTGTTATGACAAGGTAGGGGGGGTATACAGATGATAGCCCTATTTGGTAAAAGGCCAAGTCCATATTATGGCAAGAACAGCTCAAATAAGCAAAGAGAAACGACAGTCCGTCATTACTTTAAGACATGAAGGTCAGTTAATACGGAACATTTCAAGAACTTTGAAAGTTTCTTCAAGTGCAGTCGCAAAAACCATCAAGCGCTATGATGAAACTGGCTCACAGGAATGGAAGACCCAGTTACCTCTGCTGCAAAGGATAAGTTCATTAGAGTTACCAGCATCAGAAATTGCAGCCCAAATAAATGCTTCACAGAGTTCAAGTCACAGCCACGTCTCAACATCAATTGTTCAGAGGGGACTGTGTGAATCAGGCCTTCATGGTCGAATTGCTGCAAAGAAACCACGACTAAAGGACACCAATAAGAAGAAGAGACCTGCTTGGTCCAAGAAACACAAGCAATGGACAATAGACCGGTGGAAATGTGTCCTTTGGTCTGGAGTTCAAATTGGAGATTTTTGGTTCCAACCGCCGTGTCTTTCTGAGATACGGTGTGGGTGAACGGATGATCTCTGCATGTGTAGTTCCCACCGTAAAGCATGGAGGAGGAGGTGTTATGGTGTTGGGGTGATTTGATGGTGACACTGTCTGTGATTTATTTAGAATTCAAGGCACACTTAACCAGCATGGCTACCACAGCATTCTGCAGCGATACACCATCCCATCTTGTTTGGGCTTAGTGGCTCTATCATTTGTTTTTCAACAGGGCAATGACCCAACACACCTCCAGGCTGTGTAAGGGCTATTTGACCAAGAAGGAGAGTGATCGAGTGCTGCATCAGATGACCTGGCCTTCACAATCCCCCGACCTCAACCCAATTGAGATGGTTTGGGATGAGTTGGACGGCAGGGTGAAGGAAAAGCAGCCAACAAGTGCTCAGCATATGTGGGAACTCCTTCAAGACTGTTGGAAAAGCATTCCAGGTGAAGCTGGTTGAGAGAATGCCAAGAGTGTGCAAAGCTGTCATGAAGGCAAAGGGTG
Source organism: Coregonus lavaretus (assembly GCF_964263955.1). Classification (NCBI taxonomy): domain Eukaryota; kingdom Metazoa; phylum Chordata; class Actinopteri; order Salmoniformes; family Salmonidae; genus Coregonus; species Coregonus lavaretus. Next base: position 24,117,482 of record NC_140001.1, on the reverse strand, counting down.
GCTACTTTGAAGAATCTAAAATATAAAATATGTTTTGATTTGTTTAACACTTTTTTGGTTACTACATGATTCCATATGTGTTATTTTGTAGTTTTGATGTCTTCACTATTATTCTACAATGTAGAAAATAGTAAAAATAAAGAAAAACCCTTGAATGAGTAGATGTGTCCAAACTTTTGACTGGTACTGTTGTCACGACTTCCGCCGAGGCTGCCTCTCCTCCTTGTTTGGGCAGGCTTCGGCGTTCGTCGTCACCGGCTTACTAGCCACTGCCGCTCCATATATCATCATTCCATTTGTCTTGTCTTGTTAATTAAACACACCTGGTTCTTATCCCCTCATTAGTCCATGTATAAGTGTTCCCTCTGCCCCCCTTGTCCTTGTGGGTGATTGTTGTTTCGTGAGAGTAATGTAGCTCGTTGGAGCTACTCGTACATTGTTATTTCCAGGGTAGATATTTCCCCTGTGCCTGTTATTGTTGGAGCTACCGTTACCTTGTATTGCTAGGGTAGATTTTCCCCTGTGCCTGTTTCGTTTGTCGCTATCCAGCGCTATTTGTGTACGACGGAATAAACTCTGCATTCTGTGATTACCCTTCTGCGCCTGACTCCTTCTATCACACTCATCACAACTGTGTATATATATATATATATATATATATATATATATATATATATATATATATATATATTATGACTGATGTTTTTACTGTCTTTTTTGCTATTTATGAATGTGTTATTCAGTGTGTGTCTATGGGCTATAGAGGTAAAGGCCAAATGCAATATTCTATCAAATAATTTGTACATATTTATTTTGATACCTAAAGGTGTCCTAAAATTCAAAATCAAATATCGAAATGATCCATGGTAGGACCTTCTTAAAACAATTCCATATGGCAGCTTAGAATTTCTTTCACCGGTAAAACTTGAAAAATTATCATCGACGATTGACAGTGAGAAATATGAAAGGAGGGTGACCACAAAAATGTGTGCGTAAATTAGAGGTAAAGAAACACGTGCACAGAAAGTGATTGGGATATGTTGTTGAACGTTGCGTATAGGAATGCCATGAATAGGGCCTACGTGATTCCTTGTTCAAAATGTCAGAGTGGCATGTTTGTTCTACAAAGCATATTTCCTTCTGAACATTCCAAAACGTTGCGTCCTGCTGAATGCGCCCCTGGGGAAAAGGGTTCCGGGGCGGGGGGGGGGGGGGGGGGGGTTACCTACGGATCTGCAGCCTCTGCCTTTAGTTTAAAAGAAAGCCAACATAAAGGACATATCTTTTCTGGGAAAATAGTATTTTACCTGGATGCTTAACTTGAACAATCTTCTCTTCTCTTGTCCTGCTCAAGTTTAAAGATAGTATTATTGCAAAAAGTATACAGATTTCATATTCTTGCTGTCTGAGTGCAGATCAGGTCCCGTATCCACAAAGCATCTCAGAGTAGGATTGCTGATCTAGGATCTGTCAATATAATCTTATTCATTATGATCTAAAAGGCTAAACTGATCCTAGATCAGCACTTTTACTCTGAGATGCTTTGTGGATACAGGCCCAGAGCTACTGTCACACTTTGATCTAGTGGTGTATGGTCTGTAAATGCACTCCCCTTTTACTTCAAATCCTCAGATGTTATTTGGCATCCACATACCTGTATCATTATGGTTTATCAGTATGACTCACTTGTTTTACAACCAGTGAAAAGCAGTATGCAGTAACTTAAACTCTCCCAACTTCAAAATAGGTCCTCCACTCATCATCATCGCCCCAGAGGACACCACCCTCAACATATCCCAGGATGCAGTTCTGCAGTGCCAAGCTGAGGCCTATCCCTCCAACCTCACCTATGAGTGGTGGAAACAGGGACAGAATGTCTACCATATAGAGTGAGTTGACTTCGACACATTGTAAACACACAAACTACATTAGAAACACACACAAACTTCAGTAGAAACACAAACTTCAACACAAACACACACAGAAACACAAACTACAGTAAAAACACAAACACAAACGTCAACACAAACACATGCAGAAACACAAACTACAGTAGAAACACAAACACAAACGACAGTAGAAACACAAACTACAACACAAACACACACACAGAATCATAAACTACAATAGAAACACAAATACAAACTACAGTAGAAACACGAACACAAACTAAAGTAGAAACACAAACACAAACTACAGTAGAAACACAAACACAAACTACAGTAGAAACACAAACTACAGTAGCTACTGGGATCAGTGGCGGTCAGTGCAGTTGAAGATGAGGGAGGACAATGTTGTTGTTGTTCATGAGCATGGCCTTATTTCTATTACAGCATATTGGATGACTGTCATTCATATTCCATTCACCCAGTTCAATGTAACAGCGATAGGTTTAGGCTACTACATGATACTCAAATTTCCCTATACCCATCATGAGGTTGCTGCAACCTGAATGAAAGTTTACAACGTAGATGCACACAGGTTGAGAGAAAAATGTGAGGTGACAGACACATGGACAGACAGTGACTCATTCAATACTTCCTTGCACACTCTTGCATCTAGCTGATCTAGGGTGTAATCATTTGTCCAACAGTTGCAAATGAAAGTTTCTATTGGACAAATTCAGGTATGTTTATCCCTGTTTCGTTCCATTTGCTTCCGTTTAAGAAACGTTATTCAAGAGAATTGGCGGAATGAATACACCCCTGATCCCGCGTAAACACAGTTCACTTTCATAGCAGCCACGTTGTATTCCTTCTCGCATCTATGCACTCTTCTCCTCTCACCTTTTCCCTTCACTTGTGGACTTCCTAGCCAAATCATATTATAACCGCTACACACCACCTACATCGTTGTCACCATATATGCTAAAGTAACATCATAGTCAACATAACTAATAGAACTAACGCGTTAGTGAACCCGCTACAATCATGCAGTGACGTTACAGTGTACAGTCAGTAAGCAGTTTAGCACTTACACAGGCGAGCCCCGGTGGCAATAAATTAGTCAAACCAAAAGCTTACCTTGACTTGGAAGAGTTCCAGTGTTGTGTTGGATAGTTATAGCCAGCTAGCTAACATAGCATCCCTCTGTTTGAGCAGGGTGTTTGAGTAGGCTAAACTAGCTAGCTGCATTTGCTAGCTAAGTAAGTGAAACTGAAAAGAAAGATGAAATCTCTCTATCTGTCTCTTGCTTCTCCTTAATTTTGGAAGAAATGAATTTGTTCAAAACTGTTCAACTATTTTCTTTCTCTCTCTTTGAGTCAACAAATCACCATATTCTATGCACTGCAGTGTTAGCTAGCTGTAGCTTATACTTTCAGTACTAGATTAATTCTCTGATCCTTTGATTGGGTGGACAACAAGTCAGTTTATGCTGCAAGAGCTCTGATAGGTTGGAGGACGTCTTCCGGAAGATGTCATAATTACTCTGTAAGTGTATGGAAGAGGGTGAGAACCATGAGCCTCCTAGGTTTTGTATTGAAGTCAATGTACCCAGAGGAGGACGGAAGCTAGCTGTCCTCCGGCTACACCATGGTGCTACCCTACAGAGTGCTGTTGAGGCTACTGTAGACCTTTATTGCAAAACAGTGTATTTTAATCAATTATTTCATAACGTGAATATATTTAGTATAGTTTTATCTAAAAAGGATGGTCCTCCCCTTCCTCCTCTGAGGAGCCTCCACTGACTGGGATATGTGAGAAGCATACTGTCTTATCATGTGCATCTATCTTTCCAAGCCCATTGCATTGATTCTATGTAATCTCACAAAGCTTTTGGCACTACAATACAAGTTAATTAAATTATTAGTGAGTCAATTATATACCAGTAGTAGCATTGTGACCACAGGTCATTCTTAGACAATGGAGCATATTGCAACTAAGAAGATTCTCAAGGCCAGGTTGCGATGTGTGTGTTTTGTTCTCAGCTATCTCAAGACCCGTGTGAAGATCTTAGTGGACGGCACACTCCTCATCCCTAGTCTTGTCCCAGAGGACACTGGGATTTACACCTGTATACCAACCAATGGGCTGATGACCCCACCCTCTGCCTCAGCACACCTCAAAGTCAAACGTAAGAATTGTGGTTGACTATGGCTATACATGTCTTGATTTCCTGGCCTGTGTGTTATAGTCCATCTCTGGGAGAGTGACTTACTGTATATATTTCCTTTGTCTCTCTTAGACCCTGCCCGGGTGGGCCGGATGCCCAGGGAGACGTATCTACCTACGGGCATGAGAGGAGTCATCTTCTGCCCAGTCCAGGCTGAGCCCCCCATGCTCTTTGTCAACTGGACCAAAGATGGGAACAATTTAAATCTTGACAATGTAGGTATTCACACTTGGCAACATGAATCATAATATATAGAATTTATATCATTGATCTCTTTTGTATTTCATGTTTGTTTTCTCCTTCTGTCTATGTCTGCTCAGGTCCCTGGCTGGATGGTGAACTCCGAGGGCTCAGTGTTTATAGCCACAGCCAATGACGATGCAGTGGGCATGTACACCTGTACTGCCTATAACAGCTATGGAACCATGGGCCAGTCTGAACCCACTAAGGTTATCCTGCAGGTAAGGCTGGTCCCCAGGCCTCTGTTCCCTGGTCATAGAAAACCCTGCTTCCTGTAGGTCTGGATGGACTTCAAACTGTCTCTCCCTCTGCAGGATCCGCCCTCATTCTCTGTGTCCCCTCGTGCTGAGTACCTGCAGGAGGTGGGCCGGGAGCTGGTCATCCCATGTGAGGCAGATGGAGACCCCTCTCCCAATATCACCTGGAGCAAGGTGAGGTGTCCCTGATAGACACAGCTGATGGAACCCCAGAGAGCATAGCCCTCTATCTCTGTCTGTTTACGCTCATCTCTGTTGTTGCTCTAACTCATAGGTTGGTCCCACTCCTCGCTCCACATACACTGTGCTGTCCAACGGCTCCCTCCTCCTGAAGCCTCTCAGAAAAGACCACCAGGGGGGCTGGGAGTGCCTTGCCACCAACCGCGTGGCCACCATCAGCACTGGCACTGTGGTCTTGGTTCTGGGTGAGTGCCCTCTGCATGGAGCAACATGGCAAGACATGCCATTCTGTAGTACATTGGTATACAGGGTATACAGTTCCACTGGTGTATGCTAATTGCCCTCCTCATCTTCCCCCAGGCACCAGCCCTCATGCTCCCTCATTCGTGTCAGTAAGCACTGGGATGAACCAGGCCAATGTGTCCTGGGAACCTGGATTTGATGGAGGATACACCCAGAAATTTACTATCTGGTTAGTAACTCATCTCAATGTTTATCAGAATGACACTGGCCATTCTCTTCTTTGTCATGGTTCTTAAATCTCTGAGTCCCTCCCTCTTGGCCCCAGGGTTAAGCAGGCTTCCAGAGGGAAACATGAGTGGGCATCTCTCCCAGTGCCCACGTCCAAGTCCCACCTGTTGGTGACAGGGCTGCTGGCTGGCACCAGCTACCAGTTCAGTGTCCTGCCTCAGAACAAACTGGGCTCTGGGCCCTTCAGTGAAATCACCTCTGTCAGGACGCAGGGTCAGTAGAAGTTTTAACTGACAAAGCACTCTTTAATTTGTCTGTATTGGACACTGATCAAAATTTTATTGTATGAACAAGTCTGATCTTATCCTGACTCTCCTCCACAGCCCTGCCAACAGATCCACCGACAGTGGTGACCACTTTACCAACTATCGACTCTCCCTTGTTCCTGTCAGCCAATCGGACGGTGCTTGGGATTGTCCTACAGTGGTATGCTCCTGAGTCTCAGGCCACACCCCTCACTGGGTATGTCCTCCAGGCTCGGAGGGACAGAGGCCAATGGGTCATTCTCAACAGCGCTGTGAAGGCCAACCAGAGTGAACTACTGGTACAAGGATTACTGAGGGTGAGAGGCAATTATAATTTTGGACCTTGGCAGAAAGAATGATGACACTATTAGATAAATTAGGTGTAATGAAAAGTACTTTAAAGTACAATAACTGTAATCTGAAGGCTATGACCTCCAAGTTTTAATGTGTTTTCAGATATGTTGCCCAGAATTGTGTCTATTGAACACTTGTCCTTCTCCCCTCTCCCCTCTCAGGACTGCATTTATGATCTGAGATTGATGTCTCGCAGTAACAAACTACTGAGTGAGCCCAGTGAGTCTGTCAATGTGAACACCACAGGTTAGTATCATTACTGTACAGCCAGCGCTGATCAACTGTATGATAGAAACACTGGTTAGGTTCATAAAAACAAACCCTAAACAAGATGTAACAGTTATATCAATTGTGCTTGGTAATAGTCATGACTCATGACAGTTGTCATTATGTTGATAAATCTATTACGCTGATTGTTAGCCAAAAGCATGGCTGTCTCTACGGTGTTGTTAGTGCATTACTAACACACTGTGCTTGGTGTGGTTGCAGGGATGGAGATGTACCCTGTCTGGCCAGGCTTCCTGGAGTTTGTCCCTGAGCCCTTATTGGCTGGTGTGTTGGGTGGAGTGTGCTTCCTGTTCCTGGCAATCATCCTCTCCTTGGTGACAGCCTGTGTTATGAGTCACAGAAGAGCCCATCGGCGCAGGAAGAGGAGAGATGGTAAAGACTGCTTTATCCTAACATTTCACTGATATTAAAAGAGAAAGAATTTCAAGCTTTCTATCCCTTGAAGTGTTTTATTAGAGGTTATCTTTAAAGGGCCAATCTGCAGTTGAAACAATAACAAAGGGATGGAAAGCTGAGGGATGGGCCTGGAGAAATGTTACCACTCTTAAATTCATAGACAGAGCTATTGATGCAATGTACTGACCATCCAAGATATCAAAATGATAGTTTTAAGCATATTTTCAGTGTTTGTTTACATTTCTAATGTTTACAAACATTGGAGTAAAACAGGCTTTTATTTTGGATGGGTTACGACAGTTGAGCTGAGCACATGAGACATACCTGTACAGTACCAGTCAAAAGTTTGGACACACCTACTCATTCAAGGGTTTTTCTTTATTTTTACTATTTTCTACATTGTAGAATAATAGTGAAGACATCAAAACTATGAAGTAACACATATGGAATCATGTAGTAACCAAAGAAGTGTTAAACAAATCAAAAATATATTTTAGATTCTTCAAAGTAGCCACCCTTTGCCTTGATGAAAGCTTTGCACACTCTTGGCATTCTCTCAACCAGCTTCATGAGCAATGCTTTTCCAACAGTCTTGAAGGAGTTCCCACATATGCTGAACACTTGTTGGCTGCTTTTCCTTCACTCTGCTGTCCAACTCATTCCAAACCATCTCAATTGGGTTGAGGTCGGGTGATTGTGGAGGCCAGGTCATCTGATGCAGCACTCCATAACTCTCCTTCTTGGTCAAATAGCCCTTACACAGCCTGGAGGTGTGTTTTTCATCATTGTCCTGTTGAAAAACAAATGATAGTCCCACTAAGCGCAAACCAGATGGGATGGCGTATCGCTGCAGAATGCTGTGGTAGCCATGCTGGTTAAGTGTGCCTTGAATTCTAAATAAATCACAGACAGTGTCACCATCAAATCACCCCCACACCATCACATCTCCTCCTCCATGCTTCACGGTGGGAACTACACATGCGGAGATCATCCGTTCACTGACTCTGCGTCTCACAAAGATACGGCGGTTGGAATCAAAAATCTCAAATTGGACTCATCAGACCAAAGGACAGACTTCCACCGGTCTAATATCCATTGCTTGTGTTTCTTGGCCCAAGCAAGTCTCTTCTTATTATTGGTGTCCTTTAGTAGTGGTTTCTTTGCAGTAATTAGACCATGAAGGCCTGATTCTCGCAGTCTCCTCTGAACAGTTGATGTTGAGATGTGTCTGTTACTTGAACTCTGTGAAGCATTTATTTGGTCTGTAATCTGAGGTGCAGTTAACTCTAATGAACTTATCATCTCATCAGAGGTAACTCTGGGTCTTCCTTTCCTGTGGTGGTCCTCATGAGAGCCAGTTTCATCATAGTGCTTGATGGTTTTTGCGACTGCACTTGAAGAAACTTTCAAAGTTCTTGAAATGTTCCATATTGACTGACCTTCATGTCAATAGGGCTATCTTCTGTATACCACCCCTACCTTATCACAACACAACTGATTGGCTCAAACGCATTAAGAAGGAAATAAATTCCTAAAAATTAACTTTTAAGAAGGCACACCTGTTAATTGAAATGCATTCCAGGTGACTACCTCATGAAGCTGGTTGAGAGAATGCCAAGAGTGTGCAAAGCTGTCATCAAGGCAAAGGGTGGCTACTTTGAAGAATCTCAAATATAAAATATATTTTGATTTGTTTAATTAGTCAATGAGTATATACAATTAATGTATGTCCAAAAACAGATGTAGCAACTGTGGATTGCTCCTTTAATAAAGTATTTTCAAAGCCTACTAAGCTGGAGTTCAAAAGCCTTGATGACTGGACCAGCTCTCAGTAACTGTCATGTGGTTCCTTTTCATGTTATGCATGTTAATCTATTTCAGTTGACAGCATTTTTTTCATCCCATTTTTTTTCATACCTTTGTTTATTTTATATGTGCCATTGTTTGACCTTTTCACCCTCTTCTACCTTTTCAGATCTCCCCTCTGCCTTCCAGAAGAGTCCTTCTCCAGAGTAAGTGCCCATAATTACCAGCATATTTCCCTCATTGCATTGGCTGTTTTCTAACCAACCCATTTTCCATTCTTATGTGCCCTTTTTTGAGAATCATTGCATATTAATGTGTATTTATCTGCTACTCATAACAGTAAGCATAGCAATTTGTAGCCACTGAATGCATACATATTGTTATTTTACATATTGTTATTTTAAGCTTGAGACAATAATGGAATAATGTAATAACCTGTCCTCTTCTGTTCAACTGAACTCATCACTCCTCCTATGACTCTTCTCTTTTCCTCAGAGCTCGCTCGCCTTCTGACAGCCCCGACAGCGTTCTGAAGATGAAGCTGTGTCCTCCCCTGTCTTTCTTCCCCAACTCCTCATCTTCCCAGTCTGACCGTTCCTCCTTTGATAAAGGCAGCCGTGGAGAGTACCAGGACCAGCGCAGTCAGCTCCTTTCCAGCTCCTCTCCCCCACCCCACTACACCATCTTTGAGAGCCACCTGGGGGGTAAGGCCCCCTCACCCTCTGCTCTGGAGTCCATCTCAAGAGGCCCAGATGGACGTTTCATTGTCCAGCCCCTGCTAGAGGGGTCTACTCTTTCCAATATTAAGAATAACGTGAAAACAGTCTTCCTACAAACCCAAACCAATGGGGGAGGTAGCGGCACAGGGAGCAACCAGACATCTTTCAGAGACTCTCTAAAGTCCAGCAGTCTGATCTCTGAGAAGGGGGAGAGAAAGGACTCCCTCCTCACAGTGGAGGTTACAGACCTCAGCAAGCCCCCTGCTTCCCCGGGTAGAGTGAGGGCCATGGCCAGGAACTTCTCCCGTCATGGCTGCTTCTACTCTGATGACGAGCAGGGCATCTCAGAGGCTCTGCTGGAGAGAGCCAGCTTCTACTCCGACAGCAGTGAGAAGAGAGCCTGTGACTCCCTGAAAAGAAACCATGCTGGGCACCCAGAGGACATCTTCGCCAGCCTGGGCAGGAGAGCCAGACTGCTGGAGAGGAACAGGCATCACCAAGCAGGCTACCATCCCATGGGGAGAGAGAGCCAGCTGACCAACGCCAGCACACTGGTCTCACAGATTGATACAAGTGAACAAGAGCGGGATAACCTCAGCAAGTGTCTGCAGTTGGCTAAAGAGAGGGAGGAGATGGAGAGGGAGCTGGAGAACTATACCGCCAGCCAGAGGGCAAGGGAGCAGGAGAAAGGTGGGCCTGAGAAGGCAGCAAACCCTAACAGGGAACTGGGCAGTTCAGGGGCTGAGGATCCTATATGGAAGCCACAAAACATTACCTTACGTCCCAAAGCTCACCGGGCTTCCGGGCAGACCCATCAGCTGTCGGACTATAGGAGGGCCTGCTACTTTGGGAACACCAGCAGCCCAATGGACCGGCTCCCTTCCTCCTATATCCAATGGGACATCAGCCCAGTCACATCCATCAACAGCCTAATCCCAGTGCAGAGCCCCTTAGAGAGCACCACACCAAGGTTCCAACATCCTCACCAATGTCACGTTGGGCCGGCCATGGAGGACTCGCTACCTGAGGACTGCTCACGCTCCCCAGTCACTCAATGCACCTCTCTATCTCTGCTCTCCCCTACCTCAGAAAGCCCACCTATTGGTCGAGGAACAGCCAGAGGCAGACCCAGGTCGAGGAGTCCTGACAGAACTGTAGAAAGAGAGCAGGACACGTATCATAGAAGGTCTATGGTTGAGGAAGGCTGGAGGGAAAAGAAGCAGCCAGGGGGAGGTGCCTTAAAACCAAGATCGTCCTTTGCTTATGGTACACAGCATCTGGAGCCAGCAGCTGAAAGTGTCAGATCTGTTTCAGCAGATCAAGTAAGGGCCACAAGTCCTGGTCAGCCTTACCCAGACACTGCATCATATAGTCTTTCTGAGAAAACAGAAACAATAGATTACCTTAGGGAGAGAGTTTATCAGAGTCCTTCTAGTTATTCTACTTTGCCCTATGAGCTCCACAAAGCAGGGGCCAAAGGGAAAGTAAGAGATGATAAGATTGGGGATGACCCTCGGAGTTCACTGTTATACCCTGAGCAGGAGAGAGAGGGTGACAGGACACGCTCCAGAAGGAGTGATAGGGCTCTTTTTAGTGACAGCCCCAGTCGTATTTCTCCCTTAACTCTTCTCGAAGAGTGTGATAGTGACCAGTCCCAGTTCTCTGTTGCCAGAGTCTCAGAGTCTTTCAAGAATAAGCCGACAAACCAGGCTCCCAAAATGTCCCCACTGCAGACAAGTGCAATTCTGGAGTATTTGAGCCTCCCGGGTTTCATTGAGATGAGTGTGGACGACCCTGGGGATGAATCTGAACTCACAGACACTACTTGCCAAAGCGTAGAGCCACAGACAGAGACTTCTCTGGAAGGTAAGCCAGACGTGGTTCCAAAAAACTGGGAAGTTCATGTGCAGGAGAACCTTGAGACAAGTTCATGCCCCAAAAAAGTTTCTTTTTTAGAAAACAGGCACTCTGTTGGTCCAGCAGCAACTTCAGAAGCAGTTGAAAAGCCAGCCTATAGATACTATCTGCAAGTGGAAGCAAGAGATTCAAGCCACAAAGCTGGGATTCCAGACCAGTCAACAAAACAATCACCTGCTTCAGAACTCACAGGGCATTATCGTCACAACCATGAGCAGTCACAACCACTTATTAGTCAAAAGACCACAGCCTCAGAGAGACCACTATCGAGAATGGGTTTAAGTCCAGCCCAGACGTTGGTTAGTGCAGCTAAAAGCATGGCAGACGTTGTGTCAAAACACACTGACACTTTTGCAGGTAAACCAGAGTCAGCTTCAGAACAATCCCAAAGACTTCATTCTCAGGGCAACAGGACTAATAAAATAGCCTCCAAGATCCATCAACCCCATGCACCGTTCATGAAGAAGTCTCTGAGCATCGGCCCCCGCAGAACACTCTCAGGCATGGGACAGCCTCGTCCATTTCTGAAGAAATCCATCAGCTTAGGGTCACAGAAATGGGAGCATTTTGAAAGCCCAAGGACTTATGTCTCAGAGAAATGTTACTGGGATGAGTTCCCAAACCCAGACGTCCGGGTCAAGTCCTATAGTTTAGGACGCACCCCTGCATCCTCCTTCTCCAGGCCAGGCCCCTCGTGGCGAGAAGGGGTCCCTTTTAGACGGCCAAGTGTAAGCAGCTTGGAAAGGCCTAGGTATGCTGAAAAATCATTGGAGAGGCCTCAGTATGACAGATCCTTAGCCAGCTCTTCCTATACCTACCTCAGCTCCTCCATGTACCCACCAAGGCAACCCCCAGGCTCTAATAGACGAGACCTATCTGATCCACGTAGACAGGCCACTGCTTATCCTGATGCATCCAGGTCGCCTATCACATATCAGGATGCCCTGAGGTCTGTACAGCACAGATATGTCCCTATGGATTCCTCAATACCCCAGTACCCACCCAGACCAGACCAGTACCCACCCAGACCAGGCATGAGGGGGGACTACCCCAGACCGATCGAGTCCAAGAGGGGCCCACCGAGGCCCAACCTGCCCCGGATGAATAGCTGGCCCTCACCCTACCATGGTGGCCCTTTCCCACCCAGAGATGTAGACAGTTATAGACAGGCAGAGAGAGGGACAGGTAAGGGGGCAGGAGCTGAGGTAGAGATGAGAGACAACAGGGAAGGAGGGAGGGCCAGTTATGCCAGCCAGAGCAGTGGCAGAGGTAGCGTTGGCCTCCTCCGCCAGTCCCTCTCTATCACTCCCACCCTTCTCAGCTCCCCAGAGACAACTGAGGATAGTGAGACACAGAGACACAGAGCCAAGATGGATCTACGTGAGTGGAGAAAAAAAAGGTGAAACTACCGCACCAATCCAACATCACACAGAGATGTCTTCACAGCCAAAGAAATTCAGGATATTGCAAATATGTCATTGATATACTGTTAAATTATTGTTATTGTCCTGTGTATGTCTGACTTTGACCACTTGTTTTGTGTGTCTGTCAATAGAAGGAACACATCAGTAGATGAGAGTTATGAGTGGGATTCCGCTGATGTCTGTGTGGACTCGGAAGTCCTGGAGGCCATGAAGCCACAGGCAGGGGTAGGGAAGGGCAGGGGGGAGGGCAGGCATGATCGACCCCGTTCCACGGCTGGCCTCCAGGACCTCCACAGGAAAGGTAAGAGAATTGTATGTTATTATTCACCACACTGAATGTATCATATCATGTGTGAATTCATTTGTGCCTTTTGTTGTGGTTGTGGTGATGTGAGTTGTACCCATGACTCTCCCATTCCATGCTGTTCCTCTCCCCGCCCCTCAGGCCCGCCTCCCACAGTCAGGCCACGAGTTTCCAACCCACCTCGCTGCCAATACAGCCGCTCCCTAAGTGAGGCGCGCTTCAACGCACTCCGCCTAGAGTATCAGGAGTACAGGCGTGCTCAGGAAACCTCCTGCACCAGTGATCCCTGCCTCCCCCCTGACACAGACTCTGACTCCAACTCAGCGCTCCTCTAACCGCCTGCCCACCCTGGTCCGTTCCTCTCTGCCTGCTACTGCTACCCCCTCACCTTCTCTTTGACCTCTCACTGTCTGCCTTTGTCCCTGACAGTCTTCATCCCTCTGTTGTGAAATTGTGCACTCACTTTTTCCTTTAATTTTAAAACTCTTTGTCTTTTTAAGCAAAGCACCAATTTATACTAGCTAATGGAATGATAATCTTACAGTATTTTGATGTTTGTCTTTCTGAATGTTATATTGTTTGTCCTGGGAATGTATTTAACTGTGTGCTGTATTCTATCATTTTGTGTTTCAGATATTTCAAACAAAGGAAGCAAATAGATTCTCAGATGCACAGAATACAGCACTGTGGTCCTCGATATATGCTGGATATATTTATTGAAGCTTTGTGATACCGCGACACCTAATTTTTATATGTACAAAATCCATATCCTCAACAGTTCAATTGGATCATCTTTGGACAGAACACTGTCAAAAGTATAACCAACTGAAAGACAGGATATGCTGCTTGATCATATGGCGCACATCGTACACAACAATTGCCACAGATATTGATACCTGTGTTGTGTGCCATCATTATTGACACAGAATAATACTTGGCCCTGTTTGAAGCCTGTTATGAGATGCTGGATATTTATATTTCTTGTGTTTTGTGTAATCAACACAAACAGTATTTTGCATTTAGAGCCACCAATCCTCTAGGTAAATGGCTTGTGCTTTGAGTGAGTGAGCCTTCATCTTTGTATTGCATCGTTACAGTGGGTAGCTCATCATTACCTGAGTAGAAAACTTTTTTTAATTTTTTTATTAATTTCCCAATTACAATCTTGTCACAGGTGAATCTCCCTCATTTATGTGTTTGTAATCATCCTCAGTTTTCTCAGCAGAGTATTTCAGACTAACAGGAAAGTGTTGAGTGATTGCTTGTAAGAGTTAACAGTGTCAATGTGTTCATGTACTGTAGCCCTAGACAATTAAATCTTGTATTTTTGGTACCATAAAAACTCAACATCTTAATCCTCGATCATATGAAAAAGAATTCACGCTGACATTTCTTGACTTTAAAAATATCTTATGTTGTTCATGACAGGGAAAAGTTCTGTATCATCTTTGCTTTACCTTTGTCAAAAATACGGTAGTTCACCGTTCACAAATATGGTTAAACAGATTCCCAAATTAAGCATATATTAAATTATTGGAGATCAAGAATAACAATATGGCTTGAGATTAAGTACTGTATATATTTTAATAATCTACATCTTTCTTTTTTTATATTTTGAACTACAAGCATAATTGAGCATTATTGTATATTTATTAACATGACTTTTGATATGCAACAATGTTTACATGCAAGTTCACATCATTGATGTGAAAACCACACTGTGAATATACTCCATTAAGATGAATTATATGTTGGAATAAGACGTCTCCATTTATTGTTGTACATTTTCTGCACAAAATTGTGTCCTGACTTTTGTTATGTAATGACAAAACTGTACTTTTGTACTTTATACTGGAACTGTTTTACAGTAACCAAAAAAGAAAAAAGGAAGGAAAAGTAAAAAGGAAGGAATTGAAGCCTGTATTATAATTCAGGAGCAGCTGTAAATCTGTACATTTGGAGTACATAAACATTTTTTTGTTTTGTACCAACTGGGTTGAAAAAAAAAAATCTGCTCATTTGGTTGTTCTTATTATAATTTGTATATGTTTGTATTGAATAAATTGTTTTATTCTGAATGTACCAGAATGTGACATGATTTGACATGGACGTATTGAACAGGGTCCTGAACTATCCAGTTTACACTCATGTTCATTTTATTGGTCACAGTTAGTGAGGTGGAACTCAGATTGAATCATTCACAGACTTTACACCTTTACTTTATTCACAGACAACACACTCGGTTCAAAACTGAGGGATGCATAATTTGTGATGATAATGCTGTGTCCTACTGCACCACTCTTCTTAGACGGGATCTCAGCACAGCTTGTGCCTTCTTCTGCCTCTCTGCTATGCTGGAGTTTAGGCTCTGTTTGATGGCTGGCAAGACTACTCTTTCTCTCATGCCAATCGGGGCTGGGGGTCTTCAGAAGGCAAAAATAATATGTTTATTTTAAGTAATACCATGGGGCACATTAATAACACTATAAATAGCATGACTGACGTACAGTCTTTTTGGCAGCGACTTGAGAGGTAGTTTTGGAAACATTCCAATGTCTTTGTTTCTGAAAGAAATAAGTCAATAAGAAGACTATTTTAGGATATGAGATGAGTTTTTCCAAACATTTTGATAAATTGTGTAGACTATTTCACCTGTCTGCGTCAGAGAGGTAGGCCTTGGTCAGTGTGTAAGCCTCCTGGGACATTTTCTTGTTGTTGACTATTATGTCTTTGAGGATGGCCTTCATGCGTAACAGCTGAAACACAAGTTGAGAGAAGAGAGTTTTAACATTCTGAGATTAAATGTGACATGGCGTTCTTACATTCTGACATGGAATGAGTGCAGAACATGATACAGTAGGATCATCTCTGTAGCCTACCTCCTGGGACTGCAAGTTGTTGTTTTTACAGAGCTGTCTGATGATGACCTTACACTCCTGCAGGGTGGGGGCGCGGGGGGAGTGAGATGGACCACCATCAATCCGCAGGGGAAGCAAGGATGTGATCAACCCCCCTTTTGATTCTGCATTTAAATCTGAGCTTAAAAGCTTAGATGTGCATGCTGTATCTACTCTGCATGCCAGTGTGCAGGAAAATAAAGAGAACGTTCAATCAACACTTCCACCAAAGTGTTTTATTATTAATGATATGTAAGATAGAAAGATGTTATATACAGTTGAAGTCGGAAGTTTACATACACTTAAGTTGGAGTCATTAAAACTTGTTTTTCAACCACTCCACAAATTTATTGTTAACAAACTATAGTTTTGGCAAGTCGGTTAGAACATCTACTTTGTGCATGACACATGTAATTTTTCCAACAATTGTTTACAGACAGATTATTTCACTTATAATTCACTGTATCACAATTCCACTAAGTTGACTGTGCCTTTAAACACCTTGGAAAATTCCAGAAAATGATGTCATGGCTTTAGAAGCTTCTGATAGGCTAATTGACATCAAACTCAGTGCCTCTTTGCTTGACATCATGGGAAAATCAAAATAAATCAGCCAAGACTTCAGAAATTTTTTTTGTAGACCTCCACAAGTCTGGTTCATCCTTGGGAGCAATTTCCAAACGCCTGAAGGTACCACGTTCATCTGTACAAACAATAGTACGCAAGTAAAAACACCATGGGACCACGCAGCCGTCATACCGCTCAGGAAGGAGACGCGTTCTGTCTCCTAGAGATGAACGTACTTTGGTGCGAAAGGTGCAAATCAATCCCAGAACAACAGCAAAGGACCTTGTGAAGATGCTGGAGGAAACGGGTACAAAAGTATCTATATCCACAGTAAAACAAGTCCTATATCGACAACCTGAAAGGCCACTCAGCAAGGAAGAAGCCACTGCTCCAAAACCGCCATAAAAAAGACAGACTACGGTTTGCAACTGCACATGGGTACAAAGATTGTACTTTTTGGAGAAATGGTCTGATGAAACAAAAATAGAACTGTTTGGCCATAATGACCATCATTATGTTTGGAGGAAAAAGGGGGTGCCTTGCAAGCCGAAGAACATCATCCCAACCGTGAAGCATGGGGGTGGCAGCATCATGCTGTGGGGGTGATTTGCTGCAGGAGGGACTGGTGCACTTCACAAAATAGATGGCATCATGAGGAAGGAAAAGTATGTGGATATATTGAAGCAACATCTCAGGAATCAGTCAGGAAGTTAAAGCTTGGTCGCAAATGGGTCTTCCAAATGGACAATGACCCCAAGCATACTTCCAAAGTTGTGGCAAAATGGCTTTAGGACAACAAAGTCAAGGTATTGGAGTGGCCATCACAAAGCCCTGACCTCAATCCTATAGAAAATCTGTGGGCAGAACTGAAAAAGCGTGTGCGAGCATGGAGGCCTACAAACCTGACTCAGTTACACGAGCTCTGTCAGGAGGAATGGGCCAATATTCACCCAACTTATTGTTGGAAGCTTGTGGAAGGCTACCCGAAACATTTGACCCAAGTTAAACAATTTAAAGGCAATGCTACCAAATACTAATTGAGTGTATGTAAACTTCTGACCCACTGGGAATGTGATGAAAGAAATAAAAGCTGAAATAAATCATTCTCTCTACTATTATTCTGACATTTCACATTCTAAAAATAAAGTGGTGATCCTAACTGACCTAAGACAAGGAATTTTTACTAGGATTAAATGTCAGGAATTGTGAAAAACTGAGTTGAAATGTATTTGGCTAAGGTGTATGTAAACTTCCGACTTCAACTGTAGGTGCTAAGTGTGATGATTACCTTAGATTTGCTGATGGAGATGGTAGACCATGCAGAGGATAGCTGGTCTGCTCTATGTAGCTGGGCTGTTGTGTTTGAGATCTGCATCTTGGAGATACTAAACCACAAGGGGGAAAGGGACATGAGCGAACACACAATTTGTTCCCCAATAACATGATGGCGTGGGAGGAAAAAACCTACAGAAGAAAATATCAGGCATAGGCCTACTCATACCTTCAGATTGTTGTGGCTCCATTATCGATTGATAGTGTAGTTCTGCAAATTGAATAAATCAATTATTAGGCCTGTAACAACACTATTTAATAATACAGTAGCCTACTAGGCTACTCATGATGCATTTAACTTTATACCTTTATTTTCACGTTTTAGTTCTTCGATTTCCTCATGCAGTTTGCTCAGTGTTTCTCTGTGCTGTTTTTGTAGGAATAAAACATCCTTCTTCAATGATGCCACTCGTGTAATGTCAGAATCCATGGTGCATTGAAAAGTTAAACTTTCTGAGTCCATAATTTGTGGAGGATTGGGTGGCCAGTCACTGGGTAATTGTCGGGGATAACGGGCCTCGTCAAGACAACGGAGATGGGACCAGCGGGGCAGGTTCCGGACAGGTGGGAGACGGCTATTTTTTGAAATGATATTAGAAAATGCAACACGTTTTATATCACCTAGATATAAACAGTACCGGCACTAAAAAATAACTACCAGCACCTATTTCAGTCCAAGCCCAGCACTGGGTAAAATTAGGGTACATATATCTTAGCAGCATGGTAGCCTAAGTTTATAGCACCAAGAGCCACACATGGGAGAGGACCATGATCATGAAAAAATACGTAACTTTTCAGATAGGCCAATAAGTCCTGATTAGGCTGTTCATGCTTACATGTATCTTAAACAAACATTTAAGTTTCCAAAGACTGGACTCAGTGCACTGCTCGACTTACTTCCTGATGTCTCACTTTTGCCTCCCTTCAACAACACAGTCGTTACCATAGCAACCGACAGTCAGTCTCTATATCCTATTAAATTACAAGAGGTGGGGCTATGTCATAAACCCTCATAGGTCCAGAATGGAGTGAAAATGGCAGCCATATTGGTCAGGGTGAAATCCAAATCAGTCTAATTGGAATTAATGGCAGTAGAGGCATAACCCTGATTGTACTTATTTACTTATGCAGGAAAATAAAAGTAAGGCATGATATCAGAAATTGTGTAATAGAATTATTGTCAACCTAAAATATTGTCATCTAATTATAAATACAGTTTATATGGGGTTTATACACATTTTCGGTATAAATCGCCTCTAAATTATATGTAAACAGACCAATGTCTCAATTTTTGTTTTCTTGGAAAACGACATGCTATTATATGATACAATATCATTACTTGTTGCATCTACAACTTCCAAGTCCTATCATCAACTGATTTCAGCCAGTCTATTGCTGTGTCTGCATTGTTTGAATGGAATGCTGGCATGTTGGCAGTTAATTTGAAAAATTTATGGAATCATTCCTCTAAAACTGTCTGGACAGCTAGCTAACACCTCAGGAGGCTGAAGAAATGTGGCTTGGCACCTAAAACCTACACAAACTTTTACAGATGCACAATTGAGAACATCCTGTCGGGCTGTATCACCGCCTGGTACGGCAACTGCACTGCCCGCAACCGCAGGGCTCTCCAGAGGGTGGTGCGGTCTGCCCAAAGCATTACCGGGGGCAAACTACCCGCCCTCCAGGGTACCTACAGCACCCGATGTCACAGGAAGGCCAAAAAGATCATCAAGGACATCAACCACCCGAGCCACTGCCTGTTCACCCCGCTATCAACCAGAAGGCGAGGTCAGTACAGGTGCATCAAAACATGGACCGAGAGACTGAAAAACAGCTTCTATCTCAAGGCCATCAGACTGTTAGATATGACTTGTTAGATATTACTGCACTGTCGGAGCTAGAAGCACAAGCATTTCGCTACACCCGTAATAACATCTGCTAAACACGTGTATGTGACCAATACAATTTGATTTGATTTGAACAAACATACAGCGCAGATACATTCTTCAAATTCATTATTTTACACAATATCTTATCACAGCACTGGCAAACCATGGTTGACCAATTCCCTGACCTTTATCCCATCATAACAAGGTTCATGTCCATTCTAGTATTCTAATTCCTAATTATATTGTAGACCACACACATAGCTCAAGACATCCACACATGATTGCATAAATATTGTGTGCAGCCTACATTTGAATAGCAGTGGAGGCTGCTGAGGGGAAAATGGCTCATAATAATGGCTGGAATGGAGAAATGGAATGGTATCAAAAACATGGTTTTCATGGGTTTGATACCATTCCATTCACTCCATTCCGACCATTATACTCCATTACAGCCATTATTATAAGCAGTTCTCAGCAGCCTCCACTGTTGAATAGTTTATTTCCAAAACGCCATATAGACCAATTTTTCATGTTTTTTCATCAGAAATAAATGCTTATGGGTAGCTAGCTACCTTTATGTGTCTGTAAAATATTACTGTTCTCAGATTTTTTATTAATAGATCTTAGACCGTTTTGGGGAGTAGTGAACTACATACAGTGGGGGAAAAAAGTATTTAGTCAGCCACCAATTGTGCAAGTTCTCCCACTTAAAAAGATGAGAGAGGCCTGTAATTTTCATCATAGGTACACGTCAACTATGACAGACAAATTGAGAAACATTGTAGGATTTTTAATGAATTTATTAGCAAATTATGGTGGAAAATAAGTATTTGGTCAATAAGAAAAGTTTCTCAATACTTTGTTATATACCCTTTGTTGGCAATGACACAGGTCAAACGTTTTCTGTAAGTCTTCACAAGGTTTTCACACACTGTTGCTGGTATTTTGGCCCATTCCTCAATGCAGATCTCCTCTAGAGCAGTGATGTTTTGGGGCTGTCGCTGGGCAACACAGACTTTCAACTCCCTCCAAAGATTTCCTATGGGGTTGAGATCTGGAGACTGGCTAGGCCACTCCAGGACCTTGAAATGCTTCTTACGAAGCCACTCCTTCGTTGCCCGGGCGGTGTGTTTGGGATCATTGTCATGCTGAAAGACCCAGCCACGTTTCATCTTCAATGCCCTTGCTGATGGAAGGAGGTTTTCACTCAAAATCTCACGATACATGGCCCCATTCATTCTTTCCTTTACACGGATCAGTCGTCCTGGTCCCTTTGCAGAAAAACAGCCCCAAAGCATGATGTTTCCACCCCCATGCTTCACAGTAGGTATGGTGTTCTTTGGATGCAACTCAGCATTCTTTGTCCTCCAAACACGACGAGTTGAGTTTTTACCAAAAAGTTATATTTTGGTTTCATCTGACCATATGACATTCTCCCAATCCTCTTCTGGATCATCCAAATGCACTCTAGCAAACTTCAGACGGGCCTGGACATGTACTGGCTTAAGCAGGGGGACACGTCTGTCACTGCAGGATTTGAGTCCCTGGCGGCGTAGTGTGTTACTGATGGTAGGCTTTGTTACTTTGGTCCCAGCTCTCTGCAGGTTATTCACTAGGTCCCCCCGTGTGGTTCTGGGATTTTTGCTCACCGTTCTTGTGATCATTTTGACCCCACGGGGTGAGATCTTGCGTGGAGCCCCAGATCGAGGGAGATTATCAGTGGTCTTGTATGTCTTCCATTTCCTAATAATTGCTCCCACAGTTGATTTCTTCAAACCAAGCTGCTTACCTATTGCAGATTAAGTCTTCCCAGCCTGGTGCAGGTCTACAATTTTGTTTCTGGTGTCCTTTGACAGCTCTTTGGTCTTGGCCATAGTGGAGTTTGGAGTGTGACTGTTTGAGGTTGTGGACAGGTGTCTTTTATACTGATAACAAGTTCAAACAGGTGCCATTAATACAGGTAACGAGTGGAGGACAGAGGAGCCTCTTAAAGAAGAAGTTACAGGTCTGTGAGAGCCAGAAATCTTGCTTGTTTGTAGGTGACCAAATATTTATTTTCCACCATAATTTGCAAATAAATTCATTAAAAATCCTACAATGTTTCTCAATTTGTCTGTCATAGTTGACGTGTACCTATGATGAAAATTACAGGCCTCTCATCTTTTTAAGTGGGAGAACTTGCACAATTGGTGGCTGACTAAATACTTTTTTTCCCCACTGTAGCCCCGTGTAGCTCAGTTGGTAGAGCATGGCGTTTGCAACGCCAGGGTTGTGGGTTCAATTCCCACGGGGGGCCAATATGAAGAATCACTAACTGTAAGTCGCTCTGGATAAGAGCAGCTGCTAAATGACTAAAATTAAAATTTAGTTCTATAAGTAATGTAATTACATTTTGCAGTAGCTTGGTGGTAGTTGGAACTAAATTCAAATGTTGGTAGTGTTTTCAGCAGTTATTTAGGCTACTTCTTTGCCATGTAGTGGTGTAGCTAACTACTGGAACTACACACTACTTTTTTTGCACAAAAAAAAACATGGAATTTCCTTTATTTTTCAGCATCAGACCTACCTAATTCTCACGTGAAACACTTTTTATGTAACTTTTTTTGCGACCCGAGCAAATTCACATTGACACGTGAGTTATAGATTTCACTCTCATTAAAAGCAAGTCTAAGAAGCGTTAGATCTGTTCTATGTGCGATATTTCAACACTACACTATGCTTGTTTTGTCACATAAACTGAAATTAGGCGAACTATTTGAATTTTAGTAACCAGGTAATGGTAGAGCGATTTAGATTTTCAGAGAAGTTTGGAAGTAGTGAACAATTTTTTCTAAGTAACTTTAGTTAAGTAAACTATTTTTCTTAAGGGTAGCTTTAGTGTAGCTTAACTTCTTCCAGTGTGAAGTAATTGGTCAACTATATTTTCAGAGTAGTTTCCCCAACACTGATTTTAGATGGGTTTTGTAGCAAAATGCTATAGCCTATATCCATTGTTTAGCTGGAAAGGAATGTTCGTATCGTGTATATTTTAAATACATATCTCATATTACTGTATTATTCATTTGCATAGTTCTTTATTAAAACATTTGTCACATTTGACTGTGTAAAACCTTGCAGTGCTACTTTTTCTGAGAGTGATGCAGATATATATAATTTTGCAACAAAATATGATTGTCTCTCTGAAATGAAACCATTTAGTGATAGATTTCAAACAAATAGATGTCATTTAACAACTCCATGCCATGATTAGATGGGGTAAAAAAATACACCAATCTCTTTCATAAGTTCTTTAAACAAAAAATGCTAATTTCTGAAACTGCATATAAAGCATTTGAGTGAAACTTTTCATTTTCAGTTCTTAGATTGAACGCAATTAGCTAAAACAAAATTTGACATTTATTTTTATTTAGAATATGACCAGCTTTATGTATAAACAGTCCACAATATTTTACTTAACATTTTTACACACTTATGAAAGTAAAGCAGAAAGGCAAAAATAAAATAAACTATGACAAAATAAAATAAACAATAGCGCAACAAAACACTTGTACAACTAGATTATTGACCACATGAAAAAAAGGTTGAATCCTAACACAAGTTGAGATTACTTGTGTGAAGTATTCCATCCCAAATGATTTCAATCAGATTCTCACAATCTTGAGGATCAGGGGGAAAAACTCATGCACAGACAACACACATAACTGTCACATAACTCAAGTTAAGTAATCACAAAGTACAAATAAAAATTGTCATTCAGTCAGAGGATGAGTCTACATCTACAATGGCGTCCAACTATTTTTTGTCAAAAAAAAAAAAAAAAAGAGAAAATAATGTTCCTCTATTTGTCCAACATAGGAAAAATGTGAATAACGTACATTGCAAAACTATGAGACACTTTACATTTCTCATGGTTTTCCATTAATTACTTTCATAACAATGAGTGCCTCAATCACTGGCCATGTTTATGTAAAATAGTTGTTATTTTTTTACTACTGACGAACCAATCTTACTTTAAATGGGAAACCTATTGACTTCCAAGTTCAGAACTGCACAACTGTTAGACTAAATAAAATGCAACAGTGCCTTGCATACACATCAAAAGAAAAAACAAGTTTACCACACCAGGGACAGCCAGTTAACAAATAATGGTCAATTTCAATTGAGAAATCAATGTCTAAAATTCAGTGTCTGTTTAACCTTGGTGCCTTTCAGGTTTAACTGATAAAATGTCCAATTATAATCACATGGCAGGCAAGTCACCAAGTTCACTCAAATGATTGCTGTTCAGTGGGCATTTAACACTTCAAACCAATGGCCCAATACTACTGCCACACTGTGGAAAGCCTAAACTTCCAAACTTAACCTTTGTCAAGCCATGACTTAAAACACTGTCATACACTAAGTTGAGTCTCACACCATATCTGATCATTCAATAAACCAGGTGTAGACCTAAACCGTACAGCAGTTCTTAAAATAACGCCCCATATATTACCAGTTTCTCTTGCTTTACATGTAAGGGTCAAGTCCTTAATGCCATTTACATGCAAATTCCTAAAAGCCAAGCTTCAGTGGTGAAAATACGAATCAAGTATTGAATCTCTGCCATTGTAAAAGGAAGCTTTCATGCACTCAAGCACCCACAATCAAGAAATAAGTGTGTCCATTTGTGTTAATGTTGATTATTGAAAGCAGAGTATTTGCAGAGAATATATCCATTTGGTACAGTTTTTGGATCACATATCTGTAGGTGTGTGTTTGAAACGAGGTCAATAGACGTGCTCATAGAGAAGCATGGATGTAAGAGAAAGAAGCGGCCGGGCTGGTTACATTAAGGTGTGTATGCAGGAGGCGGCTGGAACTGGTTGGCAATGTCATAATCAGCAGGATATGTTTCACTGCTCTCCTCCATCTCTGAGAGAAGCTCTAGAGCCTGTTCCTCCTCCTCTGTGGGGTAGTGGCGCAGCAGGTTTGCAGCTGTGGCCAGAATGGAGGCTCCACCAGCCCCCGCCACCAGGTAGAAGCTAATGGCAAAAGTGACGTAGATGAGCGAGCCGTGGTACTTCTTGTGCTGCTGCTGTAGCGACAAGATAAGCTCTGAGGCCCAGTAGCAGAACCCAATCACTGTGGCACACTGCAGCACTAAAACCATACAAAGAAAGAGCAGGCATGGGAAAAAGGAAAGGGGTTATTTGATTTCCATTGTTTCTATTAGGGCCGGGATGATACCAGTATTGCGATACTCATTAGTATCGTGGCAAGGAAACAAAACACAAAGCGGATTTAACTTCTTTAGGAAAACAACCCTAATGTTGGAAACAAACATCAATATGTCATCCAGAGTCACATTTATACATTTTCCAAGCTATAGCACACAATATTTACATACAGCAGGTTTTTAAAGGCCCAAAGAGTTAGGTCTGCTTTGTGTTTTCATGTTTGACATGGGGGGGAAAATATTGCCATACTGGTATCGTACCAGCCCTAGTTTATACTTTGCCTTTAAATTGTTGTCACACTTTAGCTGAATAGCTAATTTCCTCTCTTGTCCACAACCCAAACCCATTCATACCTGTGAGAATGTGGGCAAATGCGTATCTGCGGGTGATCTTGAGGGCAGGGTGCTTGGGTCCAAAGACATCCAACAGGAAAGCTGTCAGGCTGCACAGGATGCCCAGGAAGCAGAAGGCAGCAATGACCCTTAGCAGCAAGATGGTCTGGGAGTTCACACAGTAATCTGAAGAAGAAGTTGGTGATAGGTAACACAAACCACAGGTCGTATGTGCTTTGAGACACTGTTGGCAAAATCATGACTTACCCTCCAGGAGTTTTGGGTCAATGTATCCCAGGACGTCAGCCACTCCAAGCTCCTGCTTGGGACACGTCCCTCCATGAACTCGGACCCAAGCTGGTTCGGCCAAGGCCGTACATAGAGCCGTGATGGAGAGTGCTCCGGGGAGGGCAGATGCCAGGCTTCGCTCTGGCTGCTTGGGCAGTGCGGTACCCCCTCTCCTTCGCCGGCTTCCGGGGACAGTGGTACCCGGTGGTGCATACATAGTCATCCAATTCCCACTTGGTCGTCAACCAGGACTCAGTGCCTGATTTATAGCTATGATAAGTCAGTCTTCAAATGACAAACAGTTTTTGTTTTGACAAAGCGCCCTTCTGTCTGTGAAGTGATCAGTTAACTTCACTAAAACCGATAGTGTAGGTCAACTGGTAACAATATGTGTCAAATAAATAGGTTTAAGTTGTTGATTCACAATGCGTAATCTCTCAGCTAAATTACTCAAAAATAGACCGATAATTTTCAGTCTAGTTAGCTAGGGGCGGCAGGTAGCTTAGTGGTTAAGAGCGTTGTGCCAGTAACCGAAAGGTCGCTGGTTCTAATCCCCGAGCCGACTAGGTGAAAAATCTGTCGATGTGCCCTTGAGCAAGGCACTTAACCCTAATTGCTCCTGTAAGTCGCTCTGGATAAGAGCGTCTGCGTAAATGTAAATACAAAGCTCAGACCTCGACGTATGCCTGTTGTTAGCAGCAGAAGCTAGGTAGTTAGCAGTAGCCAAACAGCTAGCTAGCAGTCTAAAATCCTAGTTGATTTACTTCAAACAAACAGTAACGTGAACTGACACGCATAATAGACCAAATCTAAAGACATGATACTCACAATCTGGCCCAAATGAATACTTATACTAACGATTTTACGCTAAAAACAGAAGGCAGCCAATTAGCTAGCTAGCTAGCTTTCTTCCTGTAAAATTGTTTCCTTGTTCATCATCACTTCTTCTTTTTAGATTTGTTACACCAGACCAAGGTACTTTTGTGGTTATTACCGCCACCTACTGGGATATTATGCAGCTACACTTTCGCCATTTGGTACAACGTGTCCAAAAAACACGTGCAATGCTCATAATGTACTGATGGGGGCGGTAATGAGCCAGATGGACTTTAGATTGGCAGCGCTTAACTACGGAGAGGAAGAAAAAGTAGGACGTTGAGGTTAGAGTAATTTTGGCAAAGCTTTAGTTGCGAAATTTATTTACAAAAACCATATAACAACCTCGTATTTGAAGTGGATATTAGCTGTCTTCCTTGTTTATGTGTGTATTACGTTTGCATTATCCTCTTGGAGATACGGTTTTGTTGATATCATAGCTACGACTAGCTTGGTGTTTTGGTAGCAGCACATTGTGCTTTATCAGTTGCCAATAACAAGTCACTAGCTAGATAGCAGCTTGCTAGCAATGAACGACACTTTGGCCCTTCTACAGAAATTCAATGCGCATCCAGATTCCCGCTGTTGGTATGTTGCATGGAACCCTAAAGGCACATTGCTGGCATCATGCGGTGGTGACCGAGCCATTCGGATATGGGGAAGGGAAGGTAAATATGCCAAATCCACTGTGTGAAATGAACCTTATCAGCAGCATGTGCCCGCGGAAACCCAAAATTTTTTATAAAGGTGCAATTTGGGGCGTTCCTGCATGTGGCCATTCCTGCATCTGCAGGCACCTCTCTTTATACTTCTATTGGTCAAGTTTTGAAGATGCAAAATGACTAAGGTCGACGATGGATTGATTGGGCTACATTGATGCGCGTCACATGAAAACAAACATGTCTGAATACAGTGTTTGATGGTCTACATAACGAAGAAATCAGTACAATTTATCGTATTGGACGTGGAGGAAATTGGAAGAGTAGGGGGAGTCGGAGGAGAAATGTCGTCCCTAGACAAGGCAAGAACTAGATGTATGTCAGGAAAAGTGCAGTACAGTCGTGGTCAAAAGTTTTGAGAATGACACATATTAATTTTCACAAAGTCTGCTGCCTCAGTTTTTATGATGGCAATTTGCATATACTCCAGAATGTTATATAGAGTGATCAGATGAATTGCAATTAATTGCAAAGTCCCTCTTTGCCATGAAAATGAACTTAATCCCCAAAAAAAACATTTCCACTGCATTTCAGCCCTGCCACAAAAGGACCAGCTGACATAATGTCAGTGATTCTCTCGTTAACACAGGTGAGTGTTGACGAGGACAAGGCTGGAGATCACTCTGTTATGCTGATTGAGTTAGAATAACAGACTGGATGCTTTAAAAGGAGAGTGGTGCTTGAAATCATTGTTCTTCCTCTGTTAACCATGGTTACCTGCAAGGAAAAACGTGCCGTCATCATTGCTTTGCACAAAAAGGGCTTTACAGGCAAGGATATTGCTGCTAGTAAGATTGCAGCTAAATCAACCATTTAACTGATCATCAAGAACTTCAAGGAGAGAGGTTAAATTGTTGTGAAGAAGGCTTCAGGGCACCAAAGAAAGTCCAGCAAGCGCCAGGACCGTCTCCTAAAGTTGATTCAGCTGCGGGATCGGGGCACCACCAATGCTGAGCTTGCTCAGGAATGGCAGCAGGCAGGTGTGAGTGCATCTACACGCACAGTGAGGCAAAGACTTTTGGAGGATGGCCTGGTGTCAAGAAGGGCAGCGAGGAAGCCACTTCTCTCCAGGAAAAACATCAGGGACAGACTGATATTCTGCAAAAGGTTCAGGGATTGGACTGCTGAGGACTGGGGTAAAGTAATTTTCTCTGATGAATCCCCTTTCCGGTTGTTTGGGGCATCCGGAAAAAAGCTTGTCCGGAGAAGACAAGGTGAGCGCTACCATCAGTCCTGTGTCATGCCAACAGTAAAGCATCCTGAGACCATTCATGTGTGGGGTTGCTTCTCAGCCAAGGGAGTGGGCTCACTCACAATTTTGCTTATGAACACAGCCATAAAGAATGGTACCAACACATCCTCCGAGAGCAACTTCTCCCAACCATCCAAGAACAGTTTGGTGACGAACAATGCCTTTTCCAGCATGATAGAGCACCTTGCCATAAGGCAAAAACTCCAAGCATTGATTATGCAAGAATGGGCTGCCATCAGTCAGGATGTGGCCCAGAAGTTAATTGACAGCATGCCAGGGCGGATTGCAGAGGTCTTGAAAAAGAAGGGTCAACACTGCAAATATTGACTCTTTGCATAAACTTAATGTAATTGTCAATAAAAGCATTTGACACTTATGGAATGCTTGTAATTATACTTCAGTATACCATAGTAACATCTGACAAAAATATCTAAAAACATTGAAGCAGCAAACTTTGTGAAGACCAATACTTGTGTCATTCTCAAAAGTTTTGACCACGACTGTACTATCATGATGAGGAGAGTTATACTTGGAATACGGAGGAGGAATGGAGGGGAAAATGAGAGGCAGAGGAGGTCTAAGAGCGAGAGGGAGGAAAAGGGTGAGCTTGAGTCAGTTAAAAATGGCAGAATAAAGGGAGATGGTTTGTTAAAGAAGAATGGTAGAACGTGTAAACAGTGAGTTGAAGACAGGAGGAGAAATGCAAGTGAATGAGGGCGACGTATCGGAGATGGTAGGTGTGGTGAAGCTCTCGGAGCCCTCGGTTTGCACCGAGGGTCAGGATAAAGATGAGTCTGTAACAGTAGGAGTGAAGTTTTTGGAAAAAGTGGACCCTTGCCTTTTGGCTGATCCATTTGTGGTTTCAGGGTGGGTGAAAACAGAGTTGGGTGCTGTGAAATCGGTGAGGGTAACCAGAAGTGGTCTTGTGATAATTGTTTGTGTTTCTGCTGGTCAGAGGGAGCAGGCGCTCTGTGTTAAACGAATGGGGGCAAGAGATGTGAATTGTTTTTGCTCTCAAGAAAAATGTGCCATTGAAAGGCGTGATTACTGGGGTAGCGGTAAATGTGAAAGCTGACCAACTGAAGGGGAAGATTCCCGGTGTTTGTGATGCTCGTTGTTTGGTGCGACGCAGACAGGCTGGCATGAGTGGAGACACAGAAGAGTCATTGTTTGTTCTTTTGAGTTTTGTTGTTGAGTCTCTGCCCGACAAAGTGATGTTAGGATATATAAGTTATCCGGTACAAGCTTTTGTGCCGAATACATTACGTTGTTTCAGGTGTCAAGCTTATGGGCATGTGGCAGCAGTGTGTAGGAGGGAGCTGTGAGAAGTGTGCAGAAGGGTATGAGACAAAGGAATGTGTAGCATTGGGAAAAGTAGTGGTATTTGTTAATTGTAGGGGTGCCCATGGGGCTGGGGATCCGAAATGTCCGGTGCGAGAGAGGCAGGTTGAGGTTTCCAGGGTTAGAATAGTGCAGAAGTTGTCATATGCTGAGGCAGTGAAGAAAGTAGAGGAAGATGGTCAAGGGGGAGGGATCCTGAGAGGAATGGTGTGAGTAGTAGAGATGTACTAGTACAGAGGGATAAACCAACAAGTGATATATATTTCAGTAAGATTTGATTTTTGGTTATCAACTGTACTGCAGGGATGGAACGTACGTCGCAGAAAATAGAGGTTGTGGTGGCAGCTGCAGAGAGGTATTTGGGTGTGCGAGACTTAACATCAGAAGAGTTACAGGGTGTGTTATGTGGTGGTGTCCCATCCCTTCATTGGCCTGAAGTAGGAATAAATATATTTAAATAGTGGAGTATGGTAGTTATTATTATTATTATTATTATTATTATTATTATTATTATTATTGTTTTTAAAGCAAAGTATAAGGGAGTTATACTCCAGTCTAGTAGGTGGCAGTAACGCAACATTTATTGGCTGTCAACCGCCGTTAAACCTTCCCAAAGAAGAAGAAGACGCACAATGCAGAAATCGTTCCGCCATTTCCTGGTTGCTAAAATTCTAATAGTTCGCCTAATTGAAGTTTGTGAAAAACAAGCAGTCATTGTGTATATGAAATATATATTTACATAACCAAAAATATTGTATTTTCAACTGTTTGAAGCTGGTATACAAAACCAAAAGTAAAAGATGCAAAAACGAAACTTAAGCACGGGATTGCTGGATATTGGTGGGAACTGAAACATGCTGTCGAACCAGAGCATCCCAAACATGCTCAATGGATGACATGTCTGGTGTGTATGCAGGCCATGGAAGAACTGGGACATTTTCAGCTTCCAGGAATTGTGTACAGATCCTTGTGACATGGGGCCGTGCATTATCATGCTGAAACATGAGGCGATGGCGGCGGATGAATGGCACGACAATGGGCCTCAGGATTTCATCACGGTATCTCTGTGCATTCAAATTGCCATGGATAAAATGCAATTGTGTTTGCTGTATGTAGCTTATACCTGCCCATACTGTTACGGAGTCTAGTTGATAGGTAATCGACTAGTTGGACTGTTCCCCAGACTCCAGGCGTAGGCATTTGTACAAGGCTTAACAAGGCTATTGAACTGAACATTGGTGTCAGAAGTGGGATCGTTTCAGTGCTTGGTTCAGATGCTTTGGGTCGATGCAGACCCTCAGCTTCTCTGGTTTTTTCACTATGACCATATTGCTGATCCAGTCAGTTGGTTCAGTCACAGATGTCATGTGGCCATCGGCCTCATACTTGTCCAGCTGGGCCTTCACAGCCACTTTCATTGCAATGGGCACATTGCGAGGAGCACACTGGACTGGAGTAATGCTCTCATCCACTTCAAAGTGTACCTCCCCAGGCACTGATTCAACGGGCATGTTGAATACATCGTCATATCTGCTGAGTAGTTGTTCTTTGGACAGGGGTCCATGCTGGACATGATCCACAATGTGCAGGTCATTTGGTACAGTGAACTGCATCAGTCCCAGGCGTTCGCATGTAGAGCCTGAGAGGAGAGGATTTTGACTGGTTTTCACAATCTCGAACTCCAGCTTGTGTTTGCGTCCCCGAATAACACATTCGGTCTCAAAGGTGCCCATAGAGCTCATTAGTTCTCCTGAGTACAGCTTTAGTCTAGTATCGCTGGGAAATAGATGTGTGTCAGGTGCCAGATTGATTTTGTCTTTGTAGCTCATTACGTTGCATGTAGCACCCGAATCCAGTTGACATTGTTGTTGCTTGTTGTGTAATCGTAGTGTCACAAACCATTTCTTCCCTCTTGAGTGTACAGCCCCAATGGATTCATGCATGTAAATGTCACTTTCACTGTTCAGCTCTGAACATTGAGTAACATCATCAACACAGTGAATCTTGCCCTCACTCACCCTTCTTTTGCTTTTGAGACACACTTTTGCAAAGTGATTATTAGTTCCACAAGCTCTGCATGGTTTTCCATAGGCCGGGCAGTGCTCTTTGCCACGTGTGTGTGTATTCCCACAGTATTTACATGCTACGGGGCTCTCTGTGTTCACCGTTCGTGGTGAATTACTCTGCCTCGATTGGTTTTGTCTGAATGTCTGCCTAGCAACAGCGTGAACAGTATCAACGTCGGAGCGTGGGGTTTCCGTTTCCATTGCTCTCATTGTCATGTCAGTGACTTCAGCAGTGCGGCACATTTCGATGGCAGTTACTAATGTTAAGCCTCTCTCTCTCAGTAGACGCCGGCGCGTATTCTCATTTGCAATTCCCAGTACTATTTTGTCACGAATCAGTTCATCTTTCAATCCCCCGTATTCACAAGTGGCGGATTTCTCTCTCAAACGGGTTACAAAGTTGTGTACTGACTCACCCTCTTCCTGTTTGCAGCTTCCGAAAACGAACCGCTCGTAAATTACGTTTCTGGCGGGTTTGAAGTAATTCTCCAATGCATCCAATATAGCCTTTGCATCACACTGTTGTCGTGCCGTGAGGGTGAGATTGTGCCGGTAGATATGCCTGCATTCGCTGCCCATTAAACTCCTCAGAGTTGCCGCTTGTACCTCGTTGGGTTTCTCATGTAGACCGGTCGCCAGCGCATAGTCCTCGAATTCATCCCTGAAGTTGTCCCAATTAGTATTCCAGTCCCCTGTGAGAACCATGTGATTTGGTGGCGGAATGTTCGCTGCCATAGCAATGGAATAGGAGATTTCTTTGTCTTCAGTCATGGAGGTAGGTAGTGATGCTAGCTAGCCAGCTAACACGAGTTGATCAGTGTTGTGAGTAGGAAACGGCTTGTGTTCGCATATGGAACGTAACTGCGCCTATACTGTACTTAGCTACAAAAATAACAAACGTGTGTTTTCCGAGCCACTTCTGATACCATGTTTCTGTATGATATGTTGGATTAAGGAATAAAGACAGACACCAATGTTCAGTTCAATAGCCTTATAGAGGATGTCCTCTATAAGCTTCCCAAGGCCAGGATTTTCACCTTGGTGGATGCCCGAGATGCATTCCTTCAATGCAAGCTGGACGAAGAAAGCAGCTTCATGACTACCTTCTGGACCCCCTGGGGTCGGAAACGCTGGCTCAAGCTCCCGTTTGGTGTCTCAGTGGCGCCTGAGGTATACCAACGCAAGCAGCACGAGTTACTGGCTGGGCTCAAGGGCATTGAACCCATCGCCGATGATATCCTGATCGTAGGCTGTGGTGAAACAGACGAAGAAGCAGAACGCGACCACGATGTGAAGCTCCTGGCACTGATGGAGCGCTGCCGATCAGTTAAGCTTCGTCTTGGCCTGAAGAAGCTGCAGTTCAAGGTGAAAGACGTCCACTTCCATGGCCACATTCTCTCGGCAAAAGGCCTGAAGCCGGACCCAGACAAGGTCCAAGCGATCCTCGACATGCCAAACCCGTCTGATGCAAAAGGAGTACAGCGTCTCATCGGCTTTGCAAACTATCTTGCAAAGTTCATGCCACACCTATCAGCAGTCTGTGAGCCTCTGCGCCGGTTGCTGGACAAAGACACACCATGGCACTGGCTACCCAAGCACGAGGCCGCAGTGCAGGAGATGAAATCTCTGGCTTCATCCATGCCAGTGTTGCGCTACTACGACGTCACGAAGCCTGTCACAATCCAGAGCGACTCTAGCCAAAGGGGACTTGGATGCTGCCTTATGCAGGAAGGCCAGCCCGTTGCGTTTGCCTCGAGAGCGCTCACCCCCACCGAACAAAACTATGCACAAATTGAGAAAGAGTGCCTCAGCATCGTCTTCTCCTGCCAGCGATTCCATCACTACTTATATGGTCGAGAGCTGGTCACCGCTGAAACTGACCACAAACCACTCATTGCCATATTCAGTAAACCTCTCCTCAACGCGCCCAAGAGGCTTCAAAGTATGCTCCTGACTCTGCAAAACTACAGCCTGAAGGTCATTTACAAGCCAGGACCTGAGATGTACATCAGCGACACACTGAGCAGGGCAACAGCACAATGTACAGGTAGAGGCACTGCCTATCAGCGGCAGGCCATCTGTTCGCTACAGCAGGAACAACAAGATGTTCAACAGATCAATCAGGCAGACTACTTAAACGTGACAGATCACCGCCTAGCCCAGATCAGGCAACATACTGACAAGGACGAACACCTACAGTCACTGAAGTCCATGGCTCTCGCAGGTTGGCCATATCTGAAAGAGGAGACACCTTTCACAGTGAGAGAATACTGGACCTTTCGAGATGAGATCAGTGTGCAAAATGGCGTCTTGTTCAGAGGTCAGAAGGTCATTATTCCCAAATCACTACGTCCAGAGATGCTTACCCGCATACACTCCAGTCACGTTGGAGGTGACGCATGCTACCGTCAGGCTCGTGAAACATTATACTGGCCAAACATGCAAGCAGAAATTAAAGACTTTGTCAGCAACTGTACCACATGCAACGAGTACGCTCATGAACAGCAAAAGGAAACCATGATGTCACACGAACTGCCCACAAGGGCCTGGCAAATCATCAGCATGGACTTATTCAGCCACAGACAAAAGGACTATCTTCTCCTCGTTGATCATTACTCTGACTTTTGGGAAATTGAACTGCTCCCTGACTTGTCCGCAGAGACGGTCATAAAGCGCTGCAAGGCGCAGTTTGCAAGGCAAGGTCAGCCTGACAAGGTAATCACGGACAATGGCCCACAATTCACTGCACAGTTCAAGCGTTTCGCCTCAGAATGGGAGTTTGACCACGTGACCTCCTCTCCAAGACACCCAAAAGCAAATGGCAAGGCAGAATCAGCTGTCAAGATTGCAAAAAACCTGTTAAGCAGGGCCTTGCGCGACAGCAACGACCCATGGAAAGCGATCTTACAGTGGAGGAACACACCCACCGAAAACATGGACAGCAGCCCAGCACAACGCCTTCTGTCCAGACGTCTGAAGACTACTATCCCCGTAGCTAACAAGCTACTTGAGCCCTGCGTCATGGTTGGCGTCACGGACAAACTGCGTCACAGAAAGCAGCTCGCTAAGTGCTTCTACGACCGGACTGCTCGAGACCTACCAGAGCTGGAGGTGGGTGAAACTATAAGGATGAAACCGCTGCCGGGAGACCACACAGGACTTTGGAGGCTGGGCACATGCCTACAGAGAGTTGCACCACGTTCTTACCTGGTGGATGTTGGTGGCTCCCTCTATCGTCGCAATCGGGTGGATCTGCGCGTAGCAGAGCAGACAAACCAGAACATGCCATACACTCACTTAGATGAGCTGGATCACAGTCCAGGCCTAAGGGTAAGGGGTGCAGAATTGAGACATGAGCCAACTGAAGGTGAAGCTTCTACCCCACCAAACTCTCCAGCTCGTGGCCCTAATCCTACCCCTGTCAGAGCCAATACTTACTCACGGGTGGGTCGGCTGTGCAAGCCACCGGACAGGCTTACTCTGTAAGCAAGAGACTTAACTTGTTGTCTGTTAATTAAAAAAAAAAAATATTTCAAAAATAAAAAAAAAAATAAAAAAAAAATTGTTTTAAAAGGAAGATGACAGCTGAAGTAAAAAGAAAATGTCATGCTTTTCAATTGTTATGACTTGACTGTTAAGAACGCAATGTTATGCCGTTATGTTTGCACTTTCTATTGAAAAGGATGATGTTACGGAGTCTAGTTGATAGGTAATCGACTAGTTGGACTGTTCCCCAGACTCCAGGCGTAGGCATTTGTACAAGGCTTAACAAGGCTATTGAACTGAACATTGGTGTCTGTCTTTATTCCTTAATCCAACATATCATACAGAAACACATACCATAACCCCACCGCCAGCAAGGGGCACTCTGTTAACAACGTTGACATCAGCAAACCGCTCGCCCACACGAGGCCATACACGCTGTCTGCCATCTGCCCGGTACAGTTGAAACCGGGATTTATCCGTGAAGAGCACACTTCTCCAGCGTGCCAGTGGCCATCGAAAGTGAGCATTTGCCCACTGAAGTCGGTTATGACGCCGAGCTGCAGTCAGGTCAAACCATGGTGAGGAGGACAAGCGCGCAGATGAGCTTCCCTGACACAGTTTCTCAGGGAAGCTAGGTGAAGAAGCTGTATGTGGAGGTCCTGGGCCTGCGTGGCTACACTTGGTTTGCAGTTGTGAGACCAGTTGGACGTACTGCCAAATTCTCTAAAACGACGTTGGAGGTGGCTTATGGTAGATAAATGAACATTACATTCTCTGGAAACCGCTCTGGTGGACATTCCTGCATGCCAATTGCACGCTCTCTCAAAACTTGATACATCTGTAGCATTGTGTTATGTGACAAAACTGCACATTTTAGAGTGGCCTTTTATTGTGCCCAGCACAAGATGCACCTGTGTAATGATCATGCTGTTTAATCAGCTTCTTGATATGCCACACCTGTCAGGTGGATGGATTATTTTGGCAGAGGAGAAATGCTCACTAACAGGGATGTAAAGAAATTTGTGCACAAGATATGAGAGAAATACACTTTTTGTGCGTATGGAAATGTATGTTGTTCAGTCTAGTTAGCACACAGTGTCGCCGGAATTTCATGCAGGAACCAATGGGATGCTCGAGGGGATGCAGGAATGCCCACATGCAGGACCGCCCCAAATTGCGGGTTGCAGTAGCACACTACTGGAAAAAATGACCCCCATTTGATTATCTGTGTAGGTGACTCTTGGGAATGCAAGACCGTGCTCCAGGATGGACACCAGAGAACTGTCAGAAAGGTGGCATGGTCCCCATGTGGGAACTACCTGGCCTCAGCCAGCTTTGATGCCACAACCTGCATCTGGAAAAAGAAGAATGATGATTTTGAGGTGAGGGGACTGTTCTTCTCAACCTCCGACAATGGTCTCTGTGAACAGCTTACTACTGTATATGCATTTATGACGATGATGGTAAGATATGGCCCTAATTGAGAGCATCACACTGTCTCTGTTTCTTTCAGTGCTTGACTGTGTTGGAAGGACATGAGAATGAGGTCAAATGTGTGGCCTGGGCCCCATCCGGTAACCTGCTGGCCACATGTAGCAGAGACAAGAGCGTCTGGATCTGGGAAGGTTAGTGCTGCATCAATATAGAAATACAAACTCATTTTATTCCTATCACATTACTTGTTTCACATAACATTCAACTGTTGTCTCTCAGTATGTAGTTTTGAATACTCTCTCACCATCTCTTTCTGTCTTTCTCAGTGGATGAGGAGGATGAGTATGAGTGTGTGAGTGTGGTAAACTCTCATACACAGGATGTTAAGCATGTTGTCTGGCACCCAACACAGGAGGTACTGCCTACATATGCTGTTTCATTCCTTATACTAATAGCAACATTATATAATCTCATGACACCCCATTGCTATTGCAAGGCTTCTCTGGACTAATCGTTTCAGTATTCTGTGCTCTGCATTCACTGTCTACCCCCACTAAAGCTAACTGATGTTCTCTACGCAGCTCCTCGCCTCATGTAGCTACGACAACAATGTGTGTGTCTATAAAGAAGAGGATGATGACTGGGAGTGCAGGGCGACCCTGGAAGGACACACCTCTACTGTCTGGGGTTTGACCTTTGACCCAAGTGGCCAGAGACTGGCCTCCTGCAGTGATGACTGTACTGTGAAGATCTGGAAAGAATGTCAGCCTGGAGGTAGTCAGGGTGAGAAAGATACACACAATGCTCCATAGATGCATAAATGTATAGATGGTGTGGGGAAAAGGAAGGTAAGGATAAATCCCCCCCTTTTTTTCTTTACAGAAGTCACAGACACGGCTTGGAAATGTGTTTGTACCCTTTCAGGGTTTCATGGACGGACAGTGTATGATATTGCATGGTGAGCATCCTCCTCTTTATATAAATATATATTTTAATCACTTTACATATTTAAAAATGCAGCCACAGATCCACCAAGTCAGTACTCTTTTGTTGTTCTAAGGTGTCCGCTGACCGGTGCCCTGGCGACTGCATGTGGTGATGACGGAGTGCGTGTGTTTAAGGAGGATGAGAAGGCTGACCCAGACCAGCCTGTTTTCTCCCTGTCTGCCCATGTACCTAAGGCCCACACCCAGGATGTCAACTGTATCGCCTGGCACCCCAAGGAGGCTGGGCTCCTTGTCTCCTGCAGTGACAACGGGGAAATAGCAGTCTGGAACTACCAGTCTGGAGTCTGAGAACATGTACAGTATGATGGCCAGTTAGGACTTCCAGATCCAGTGTTTAACAGTGTCGAATTTACCTTGTACTGTCGAGGGTGGCAACAGCACTGAAATTGTCATGCATGATGTTTATATTATTAATTCCTCTTGCAATAACCTGTTTTAATGAGGTTAGAGTGGTTATGATTTTATATGATACTGCTACAGGGCGGCAGGTAGCTTAGTGGTTAAGAGCGTTATGCCAGTAACCGAAAGGTCGCTGGTTCTAATCCCCGAGCCGACTAGGTGAAAAATCTGCCGATGTGCCCTTGAGCAAGGCACTTAACCCTAATTGCTCCTGTAAGTCGCTCTGGATAACAGCGTCTGCTAAATGACTAAAATGTAAAATGTCTAACATTCCTGCCTGTGCACTTGTTTTGTGCTTCAAAAATGAATGTAGGCCCTAAATGTGTTACATTATAACTTGTGAGCTACATGTCATAATTATGTATTTGATTAACAATACAATTTACACATTCCAATGGTGTTTTTGTAATATCAAGAAAAGAAAATTGTCATGTGAAACGTTATAGATATTTAATCAAGGGATTCAGCACACTTATGTCTAGATGCTAGCTAAATGTTTCCAGAAACCTTAAGGGGAAGAAAGTGTCTTCGCTTTCACATTTTTTATAAATAAGGTCCTCATTATATTAATTTACAGTCAAAGTCTGGTCAATGTAGATTATTTTTATTGGAAAACAGTCATGACAGCACAAAGGTATGTTATGTTAAAATCAGTCTGATCCATTAATCACACTTGATTGCATACAGGGTTGAGAGTAACTGAATATTTTTTTATAATCAGTTATGTTGCCAGCAAAACTATTGTAATCAGATTAGATACTTTAAAAATCAGAAAGGATGTTTGCGTTAAAAAAAATACATTGAGACTGTTCTCAATCACATTCAACTTAGTGTTGAAAAAAGGCGCAAGCTTGTGCCACCTCAGCGAGTCTGACCAAGTCAGAGGCCACTATGACACACCAAATGTGTTTGATGGATCCTTTGTCTTTTGACTTAAGGGGAAAGTAATCAGATTGCATTATTGAGTTTGGTAATCCAATAGGTGCGTTACTGATGACAATATTTGGACAGGTAACTAGTATCTAACAGATTACATTTAGAAATTAACCTTCCCAACCCTGATTGCAGAGTTGTTGAAACAGTTACAGTAGAGAAATTGAGACTCTTTGATACACTATGACTTGTTCACTAAAAAAGTAAGCAGACTCATGTACACTTCAAACCTTTTGGTTGACTTCTCTAATTAGGTACTATATACACACACACATTACTATCCTCGACTGGGGCACATTCACATTTAAACCAAATTGTAAAAACAATTGTAGACTTACAAAAAGGTCTGACCATTACCTCGAGCACAATAGAATATAACAGTCCAAAGAGAGATTCAGACTATAAACGTGACTCAATGCCTTATCTACACTGAACAAAAACATAAACGCAACATGTAAAGTGTTGGTCCCATGAGCTGAAATAAAATGATCCCAGAAATGTTCCATACACACAAAATGCTTATTTCTCTCAAATATTGTGCACAAATTTGTTTACATCCCTGTTGGTGAGAATTTCTCCTTTGCCAAGATAATCCATCTACCTGATAGGTGTGGCATATCAAGAAGCTGATTAAATGTGCAGTTGTCACACAACACAATGCCACAGATGTCTCAAGTTCTGAGGGAGCATGCAATTGGCATGCTGACTGCAGAAATGTCCACCAGAGCTGTTGGCAGAGAATTTAATGTTAATTTCTCTACCGTAAGCCGCCTCCAACTGGCCTCACAACCACAGACCATGTGTATGGCATCGTGTGGGCAAGCGGTTTGCTGATGTAAACATTGTGAACAGAGTGCCCCATGGTGGGGGTGGGGGTTATGGTATGGGCAGGCATAAGCTATGGACAACGAACATTGGCAATTTGAATGCACAAAAACACCACAACGAGATCCTGAGGCCCATTTTTGTTTGTTTGATATCTGTAGCCAACAGATGCATATCTGTATTCCCAGTAATGTGAAATCCTTAAATTAGGGCCTAATGAATTTATTTCAATTGACTGATTTCCTCATATGAACTGTAACTCTGTAAAATCATTGAAATTGTTGCGTTTATATATATTTTCAGTATAAAACAAAACAAACAACCCCTGCTGATCCCAGCATGAATTGAGAAATGACTTGTCGTCATCTATTGATGCCTGACTAGTCTGAATCACTGTCTCCATCGCTGTCTGCCTCCTTCACATCCACGCTGAATTTATACTCCTGATCACAGCCCATGTAGGCATCACTCATGAAGTACAGTGTGTAGTTGTGAATGCCCAGCACTGGTGCAACAAAGTCCAGCTTCACCTGCAATGGGAGAAAGGGGCACAGAGAGTGAGGCCAAGCAATGCTGACAGAGGGTATTCACCTTTAAGATAACTTTTGGGCTTTCAGATGCTAGATCAATTACGTGCTAGCCTACATGTAGGCGACTGTCAAAATATGCAGATGCCTGCATGTATTGGCTCCATAAGGTCCAGTTGGGGTGCATAGTCACTTTAACTCTACCCACATGTACGTATTACTTCAACTACCTCAACTAGCCGGTGCCCCCGCACATTGACTCTGCACCGGTACCCCCCTGTATATAGCCTCCCTACTGTTATTTTATTTTACTTCTGCTCTTTTTTTCTCAACACTTTTTTGTTGTTTTATTTTACTTTTTTATTAAAAATAAATGCACTGTTGGTTATTTCACTGTAATGTCTGCACCTGTTGTATTCGGGGGGCATGTGGCCAATAAAATTTTATTTTATTTGATTTAAACTGACCTTGGCCTTCTGCTGCAGTGTCAGCCTCTTAATGGAGATCAGGCTGTTGGACTTGGGGTCTCCAATCACCACCCACCAGCCCTCCTCACGTTTCTGAAACAACAACACAGTCAAAGGTTAAACATGGTCATTGTTGAGTTTGTGCTTTTTGAATGAATCAGTAAAGGAGTTCTGACAAGCTGGTAGTGATGATCCATACCTGGGGGAAGAGTGGGGCAATAACAGGCCCAGTCACCTCCTCTTCTCTCTCCAACTGGACCAGGACCAGCACTGGACCTCCACTGTGAGCACAAAGATATGATCAGACACCTTCACTTACTCTGCTTCTCTCTCATTTTCAATGTTCCATAGATTCAATGGGCAGTAGTAGTAAGTAGCAAACACCTCATCATTAACAACCTCCTAAGCAAAGATACATTTTCTTGTGTTACTAATCTCTCTATATTCTGTCAACCTATTTCCTCACAATTATTCCCCTCTACCTCTAACAGCCCCATTTAAATCACCTCTTGATGTTCTCCTTCTCTGCCACCTCGTAGGACAGTTCAATGTTGGGGTAGCGGTTACAGAAGCGAGCCACGTCTGCTATCTGGGTGTCTGAGAGCTGCAGCAGCCCACTACGATCCTCATCCTCCATCTCCATGATGTCAAATATACTCTCCACACCCTGAGAAATACAACTAGAGATCAGCTTCAAGATCCACACCAAAGCAAGATGGCCATAATCCCTTGTCTGGTAAATGGAAGTGTTTCAAATGAATAGAGTAACAGGCAGTCGTGGATGTGTTACCTTGTCCGTGCAGCGTTTGATGTGCTCAGAGGTAAAGTAGGGCAGCTGTTTGAGGTAGGAGTCCTTGGACCACATGGCCTGGGTGACCATCTGAGCCAGCTCCATAGCAGCCAGTGCAGGGCTCAGCCAGCCGTTACTGGACAGCACATCTACACAGGCCTGGATCAGACGCACAGCCTGGACAGGACACACAACCATACATAGATTTTAAACACTAGCACACCTCAATCTGACCCACTACTTTCTGAACTCTTCAACACTAGGTCATACTACAGTCTTTCTGCTATACAGAGTCCATTTACCACAGCTTAGATTGCACCAAAGTATCTATTAATTTCTCATTCACCTTGCTGAGGATCTCCTCTGTGTCTGACTGGAGCTCAGCGCTCAGCTGCATCCTGGACAAGTGAGCCTGCAGCAGCAGGTTGGTCTTCACATGGGGATCGTTGAACTTGGGGTTGTTCAGTTTGTGGGGCACCTTCTGGGCCAGCTGAAAACACAACATATACAAGTTGATTAATGACAATGTCATAGAATGTTTCCAGATAAGTATTTGTGAGCAATGAATTCACACGTTCCATTGCTTCCAGTTCTACATGGGTATTTGGGTGGGGTAATAAGTCTGCAAAAGTGCATCTTATGAATATTGATGTGCATTAGTATGTTTACCTGTCTGAGCAGGTTGTCCTCATGGTGTCTGATGGGGATGTTCTTGTACTCAGCAGCATTGGAGATGATCTCAATCAATCCACGGATCTTGGTCTTGGCGTTCAGGGACATACTGAACAACTCTGATACGAACATAAATAAAATGTCAGTAACTCAACAAGTTATACTGTATAATGTATGTATTCTATTTTAACATTTGTTTAGTCTATGGGGTGGTTCACAGTTTAGGTGATGTGACTGATACAGCCATATTTAGTGACAGTGGGATGTTGGTTGTGGTAGTTCTCACCGATGGTGGTGTAGTTGATATAGTAGTAGGCAGCGATCATGCCCAAGTTAAGAGGTGCCACATCCATCTCATCCTCGATGCTGATGCACTTGGACTGCTCCAGGTCATGCAGGGTGTTCTCTACCAGTTCTGACAGGTGGTCGGACAGATGACGGTGAGACATGCCTGGATGGGAGAGATGGAGAGCAGCACTTTAACATAAGACTCCAAGACAAAAACACTATAGGTCTGGATAAATATTACATGTCTAGAGTGTCAACAGTTGAGAGCATTGCCAGTGCTGTAGGTGTGCCTGTCTCACCTTGCAGGTTGTAGTAGTTGGGGTTCTGGGTCATGCGACGGTACAGGAAGGTCCAGGTCAGGTAGTCCACCGCGTCCTGTTTGTTTTCCACCGTCTTGGTGACGATCTCAGCGTTGAAGTGGTCGTGCATGCAGTGGTCCAGGTGAGATTCCACTGGCAGGGGCTCATACAGAAACTTCTTGAAGAAATCCTACATTTGAGAAAAAGAGAGTAGGTTATAAATGACAGAATAATGGAGTGACAGAGAAAAAGGGACAGCGAAAATGGAGAGAAAAGGAGGATATTGCTGACGTAC
Organism: Coregonus lavaretus; assembly: GCF_964263955.1. Classification (NCBI taxonomy): domain Eukaryota; kingdom Metazoa; phylum Chordata; class Actinopteri; order Salmoniformes; family Salmonidae; genus Coregonus; species Coregonus lavaretus. The sequence continues at coordinate 24,074,508 of NC_140001.1, read as the reverse complement.
CTTTTTGGAACCCTGACACATGATGACACAGCGTCCCTCATCGTCCTGCAGGGGCCGGTTGGCCTTGCCCACCATCTGGAGCACATCGTAGATAGGGTAGTCCACATAGCTGGGGACAGAGAGGACATGGTCACTAACACAGTCAAACTGAGGCAGGAGGGGGGGTCTGAGTGATATAGATTAGATATAAAACAGTGTTACTTACGCATGGATTTTGCCATTGTAGTACTGGGTGTCCATGATAACAACCAGGTGAGCAGATATGTTTGTGCCCCAGCAGAGGGAGCGTGAAGCCACTACAACCTGGACTGCACCTGCAGGCAGAGAGGACCAGACACAGCATGTCATTTAACAATCACTCTCTATACTTTCTCTAACTAGGTACTGTATCAACAGGTCTAAGGGAGTGGCCAGTTGTACCGGAGTTGAATAGCTGCTCCACGATCCTGCGTTCTGTAGTTGACAGGCCCTCGTGCAGGTAGCCCACCCCATTGGCCAGCGTCTCCTTCAGGGTGCCGTCTGTCACCTTCTCCAGGAAGGGAGCCAGGTCCTTCTCAGTGCAGTGCAGGAACCTACAGGGAGACAGGGACATCTGTTACTGCTCTGAGACCTCATGCTACAACATCTACCAACACTGTATACATAAAGAGTTTTGACTCCTTGAACCACTCAGAAAGATTAAAATGTGTTAAGGTTATGGGTCAGACCTCTGAGGGACCACGTCAGCAGCACAGAAGGTGAGGATGTCGATGGCGGTGAGGCGGGTCTGACGGCGGGACGGGACGAACACGACAGCCGGTTTAGAGGGGGAGTGCTTCATGATGGCGTGGTACACTGGCTTGGCCATGGACAGCAAGCGAGTCTGGGTGTGACTCACATTGAAGCCCTGAGAGAGGAGAGAGGCATTACAATGAAGTTAAATTGAGCAGATATTATATTATCCAGCCAGACAATAACATATTTTATGAACAAAACCTTATTGGTGTTTTATTTGGCTAAGAGCAGGTTGATGATGATGTAACAGGTTGAGAGGACATTACAGTCATGGTACTGACCTGGATGTGCAGCTCCAGAGGGACAGGCCTGACATTGGGGTGGAAGTTAAAGGTTGCAGTGGTGCTGCATCCCAGCCAGTGGGCCACATCTTTGGCATTGGACAGGGAGGAGCTGAGGGCCACGATGCGGATGGGACGCTCAATCTGAGACGAGATGTACCTCATCCTGGAGCAGATCACTTCCAACACAGGCTACAAGAAAGACGGAGAGTATGAATATCAATGTATTTTACTTCACATGTCAAACAAGTATTGTATAGTTGCTATCTAATCAAAGCACTAGGCAGGTGGATATATGGTTTATCAGTTTGGATCGTGGCCTTACTCCGTTCTCTCCTCCAATGAGGTGAGTCTCGTCCACGATGAAGAGGCTGACGTTCTGGACGTTCTTCCTCTGCTTCCAGCGGCGCGACAGGATGTCCCATTTGTCCGGGGTGCTGACAATGATGTCACCCTTCCCCAGCAGCTTCAGGTCAGTGCTAGTCTCTCCCGTCAGCAACACCACCTTCTTATTCAGAGCATCCTGGAACTTCTGGTGCCAGTCAACAAACACCTGGACACACACGAGTGATGTTAAACGGGGTGGAAGGAATGGGTCATATTAGTGTGAACAATCAAAAGTCAGATGAAAACAACATTATGTTAAAGTTGAAAACACTCCATATTGATAACCCTGTACCTGTTCAGCCAGGGCCTCCATGGGTGTGATGTAGACACAACGTCCCTCTGCGTTGTGCAGCAGCATCCTCAGGATGGCAAATTCAGCACAGATGGTCTTCCCACTGCCGGTGGGGGCTCCCACAAACACGTTGTCGTCACTGTTGTACACAGCGTTGAACACTGGACGAACACAGAGAATAGCACACATTATATTACTCACAATGTAAGCACAAAAGGTATAGAGGCATGTGCCTGATTGAAGTCATTGAATGGGCCACATTGGTCTTAGAGGTGAGATGGGTGCAGTGAGAAACTGTTAGCCCAAATGGTGACACTTCAGAGTCTCAGAGTGCATCTTACCCTGTGTCTGGATGGGGTTGAAGAAGGGAAACTTGTTCTGGTAGAGGGTCTCGAAGGCGGCATTACGAAGGGCGGTCACAGGCAGGGGCTGCAGGTCCAGCAGCTCAGTGGGAGGGGGGTACTTCTCTGGCAGGATCAGGTGGCGGAAAGACACCGGCAGCTGGGTCTCACAGGCTGAGAGGGAGAGACGTGCAGAGGAGAGGGATACATTTTCAATGGACATCCTCCTAAACTCTATATTTGCTTATACATTTTGAATCGACTAAGTTACTAATAAGAGCTAGCCAGAGGTGTCACACTCACACAGCCAGTGGTCCGAGGCCACGCGGATGAAATACTGCGGGGGCAGGGGCTCGAACACGGGCACGAAGAAGGTGACCAGGTGCTCGTCCTGGGCGTACTTGGCCTTGAGCAGGAAGTACTCGTGGTGTAGGATGACCTCACTGTCCACATCCTCCACCAGGATCCAGAAGGCCTCCGATGAGCCATGCACCTTTATGGGCCACAGAGAGCGGTGTTAAGGGTGTATGTGTTGGTGTGTTATAGTAAGAAAAACCCAATTTAATCTGAGCCATGTAACAGCTATAAACTAATAGCCTGAAGGTACTATACAGATCCACTGACCTTGTCATCCCACTGGAAGTCTGGTGTGATGGTGAGCTCCACCTTCAGTGTGGAGCGGGTGATGGGCTGCAGGTGAACGGCCAGGTCCAGTTTGGGGAACTGGTGCACGTACTTATGGATGGTCTTCCCCATCTTGGGCATGCGGATCAACTCACCTGAGGGACAGAAGGACTTTCAATGACAACTTCAACAACCGGGGATGAATCAATGAGCATGTAGTGTTAGTGGGTCCAGGTCCGAGGTGGGGCATTTGGGGTGCACTGCAGAGCAGACTCACCAATCTCATTGTGGTTGAGGTCATAGAGGCGCTCGAAGGGGAAGTTCTTCTTCTCAATCTTCTTGATGACTTCCTCTGGGAGCTTCCTGAACTGACGCAGAGGAGACATGGACTGCCACCTGTGTAGGAGAGGGACACATTCACACAGGGAAGGCCAGAGGAACATCACATTTCATTCTAGCCTCGTCATGTATACTGAACAAAAATATAAACGCAACATGTTAAGTCTTGGTCCCATGTTTCATGAGCTGAGATAAAAGATCCCAGAAATTTTCCATATGCACAAAAACGTTATTTCTCTCAAATTTTGTGCGCAAATTTCTTTACATCCCTGTTAGTGAGCATTTCTCCTTTGCCAAGATAATCCATCCACCTGACATGTGTGCTGGGGACAATAAAAGGCCACTCTAAAATGTGCAGTTTTGTCACACAACACCACAGATGTCTCAAGTTGAGGGGGCGTGCAACTGGCATGCTGACTGTAGGAATGTCCACCAGAGCTGTTACCAGATAATTGAATGTTCATTTCTCTACCATAAGCCACCTCCAATGTTGTTTGATAGAATTTGGCAGTACATCCAACCGGCCTCACAACCGCAGACCACATGTAACCACGCCAGCCCAGGATCTCAACATTCGGCTTCTTCACCTGCGGGATTGTCTGAGACCAGCCACCCGGACAGCTGATGAAACTGAGGAGTATTTCTGTCTGTAATAAAGCCCTTTTGTGGGGAAAAGCTCATTCCGATTGGCTGGGCCTGGCTTCCAAGTGGGTGGGCCTATGCCCTCCCAGGCCCACCCATGGCTGTGCCCCTGCCCAGTCATGTGAAATCCATAGATTAGAGCCTAATGATTTCATTTCAATTGACTGATTTTACTTATATGAATTGTAACTCAGTAAAATCGTTGAAATTGTTGAGTTTATATTTTTGTTCAGTATAATTTACTAGGACTGGTGACTAAGGTCTTCATCAGTGAAAATTAGGAATAAACAGCAATGGTTAACTTACATCCTCTTGTCAATCATCTTGCAGAGGTTCATGGTCTTGTCTGTGAGCTGGGCCCATCCCCTGCTCAGGACAATCTCAAAGATGGCTCGCATCAGTCTTCCAGCACTCTGAGGAAGGACACAGTTAACAGTCAGATGCTGGTAACATACTTAAAACATCTCTCTAATCAAACAAACAAATGGACATAGCCTTGCCTGCGTCACATAGACCATGTCAGCCATCAGAGCAAAGCCCTCCAGTTTGAGCTGAGAGATGTAAGCCTGGAGCAGCACGTTGATCTGTAATAAGAACACACATCTCAGAACTGGCTCATAGCAACAGGACTCTAGCAATACATACTGCAGTGGTGTACCATATCATTGATCAGTGTACAGTGTCAACATTGACACATGTAGTAGTATACCTTGGCGCTGGGCTCCTCAATGCTCTCCTTCACTGGAATGGGAACTCTCTCCAGCAGCTTCTGCAGCTCCAGCTTCTCTTCCTGAAATAAGACCCCACGTGAGCATTCATGTATCTGTAGCATTTTACTGTAGATCAGTTGCTGGTTTGGTGTAGACCTGACCAAAACCATTCAGTAACATTTGTGGCCTTTTGTCATTAAATATAGTATTCCAGAGTAGGGATGGGCATTTGAAATGATTTCACCTTTTTTTCCTGGCTATCCAGACAGTCAAAATACATGTTTTAATAAATAAAAAAATAAAAAAGATATTCAAACATCAATGGTGACTTGCTCGCGCGACTTGAGATGGCCGGTGTGCTGCACTCTACTTACATTTACGCCATTTAGCAGACGCTCTTATCCAGAGCCACTTACAAATTGGTACTTGTTTCAGCAGAAGTGTGAGGGAGGGGCAAAAGAGGAGCAGGTGTGTGTGTGACAGTCTGTGTGGCACAGTGGGAGAGAGAGAAAGTAGCCAAACTGACTCGCACTAGTTAGATAGATAACCTATGGCAGCAACAAGTTTGTCTATCATACCATCTGGTAGTGCCTGTCTTGGCTGCATCAAATTTACATTTACATTTTAGTCATTTAGCAGACGCTCTTATCCAGAGCGACTTACAGTTAGTGAATACATATATTTTTATACTGGCCAACCGTGGGAAACGAACCCACAACCTACAGTAGCCAGTTAAGTTAGCCACCTAGCTAGCTTCTTTATAACAATTTGAGTGGCGCAGTGGTCTAAGGCACTGCATCGCAGTGCTAACTGTGCCACTAGAGATCCTGGTTCGAATCCAGGCTCTGTCGCAGCCGGCCGCGACCGGGAGACTCATGGGCGGCGCACAATTGGCCCAGCGTCGTCCAGGGTAGGGGAGGGAATGGCCGGCAGGGATGTAGCTCAGTTGATAGAGCATGGCGTTTGCAACGCCAGGGTTGTGGGTTCGTTTCCCACGGTTGGCCAGTATAAAAATATATGTATTCACTAACTGTAAGTCGCTCTGGATAAGAGCGTCTGCTAAATGACTAAAATGTAAATGTAAATTTGATGCAGTCAAAACAGGCCCTACCAAATGGTATGATAGATAATCTATGGCAGCAACAAGTTTTTCTAACTAGCTAACGTAGCAGGGCTAGCTAATTGAGGCTTTTTTGCTGCGCTCCCCGTCCTTGTCTACAACTCCATTCATATGAAACAACAGCCTACCTGTTGGTTGATCATTGTAGCCTACTCCTTCTCATTTAGCCAACTTAATTCTGTAATTTTATTTCCATTTTGCATTGATTAGAAATCTCCCACTTCACTTGCTACACATGGAGCCTCTGACTGCAGCAGCGCTTTAATTGACCCACAATAACAACAAGCTACACGTGTGTAGGCTACTGGTGAATCTTTATGGGATGCACTCATACAAACTGTCATGAAACTGCTGTTTTATTAAAATGTTGAATGTAATGGTTTATCCTTGTAGGCTCTGTAGCAATGTCACATTATAATTGTATTTAATTTTAGACAAAGCCCTTTCATTGCTAAAGTAGGCCTATATTTTTTTATATCTCTCAAAAGTTAATACTCTCCCAAGTAATCGAATACTAACGTCCATTTAGATATTTGAATAACCGTGCCCATCCCTATTCTACAGTGCTGTATACCTCTCTGACAGTGATGTTCCTAAACTCAGAGGAGAGGGAGAAGACGCGGAAAAGCTCGATCTCACTGAGGGTGGGCTTCAGCAGCTGGTTGTACGTCTGGATGGAGTCATGGGTGATGTAGAAGTGACTGGCGATGCGACCCAGGTCCGTCACCTTCAGGGAGGGATGAGAAAAGTTTGCCCCATAAACAAAAATAATCTATCATGAATATCAATAGCATAATCTTTGTCTTTACCATCTTAGAATCTTGAAGAGATCTCAATAGGTCAGTGTCATTGCATTGCTCCCACTGGACAGAGTGCATGTGTAGAGTGGTGTGTACCTGGAAGGCGCCAGTCCGCTTGTCGTACTTGACCAGGCTGTTCTTGTCCAGCACGTTGGCTGCAGTGTGGATCAGGTTCATCCTGCGGCGCTCCAGCAGGGGGTCTGAGCTGCGGTCGTCATGGGAGACCCCGTACAGGGTGGGGTTACGGAGCATACGCACGTACAGGTAGGTGTAGCCCAGCCAGTTCACTGCGTCCTGATGAGGAGCCAACAAGAGAGGAGTGAGACCACTACAGCAGCAAGGGTTTGAATGTTAGCACTAATGGTTCTAGCTGACCAGTCTCTGTACAGGTAGTCTCAGCAGCACACTACAGCATGTCTATCGTTATTAGTGGTGAGTTGTGGGCGGTGTTGTAAATCCAGTTATACGCTCACCTTAGCATTCTGCACGTTGCCCAGCACTATCTCAGCGTTGAGCATGTCTGGCAGCTTGGACACCATCTGGCTCTCGATGGGCAGCTGCTGGTTGAGCAGAGACAGGTAGTACTGCAGCTCCCCGTGGGATGTGATCAGGATGCCCTCTCCCTTGGTGTCGTACTGAGGACGCCCAGCTCGACCAAGCATCTGAACACAGCACAGAACACAGAGGTGTCATTCAAACTCACAAAGCTAACAAAACAGAGTTTGAGGATTATTTAGCAAATATAATATTCTGCTACAGTGAAGTCTAGCCCTGTGTATGCATCTCAGTAGTCTAATCCAGACAGTGCAGACTAACCTGTAGAATGTCCAGGGCTCCCAGCTCTGTCCATCTGCCTTTTTCTGGGCTGTACACCTGGGTGCCTTTGATGATGACAGTATGTGCAGGCAGATTCACACCCCAGGCCAATGTGGCTGTGGACACCAGCACCTGAAACAGACAGAGCCCTTTCAGTGAGATCGGTCCAGTGACATTGTAACAATAGCTCTGACTGTATTAAAGGAAAGAGGTTAGTAGAGATTTAGAAGAGACTAACCTGGATGTGGCGATCAGCAAAGAGATCTTCCACCAAGGTACGGTCCACTCTGGTCATACCAGCATGATGGATGGCGAAACCGTAGGGCAGCAAGTCCTTCAGCTCAAGGTTCTGGGGGAAGTGAGATGAAAAAAATGAATGTAATGTTCAGTTGTTTTTTAGGTGTAATATGCAGAAATCGCTCCACCATTTCCTGGTTGCCAAAATTCTAATAGTTCGACTAATTTCCGTTTGTGACAAAACAAGTGTAGAGAATCATTGCACCATCTAAACCACTGTGAAATATATTTTCAATGACCAAAAAATATTGTATGTTCAGCTGTTTGAAGCTGGTGTACAAAACCGAAAGTAAAAGACGTAAAAACGAAACTTAAGAACGGGAAGCATAGAAATAGCGCACATAGAACAGATCTACGGCTTCTTAGACTTGCTTTCAATGAGAATGACAGATCTATAACTCACATTTCTATATGAATTTGGTCAGGTTGCCCAAAAAGTTACATATTGCAGCTTTAATAATCAGATTATTGTAAGATTTGGTTTTTAATCCAACTGCCTACTCACAGATTCGAGACAGATGTGTATAGACATTCAACAGGCTTTGGTAGCTAAAATTAGTCCCCACGTCAGGTGAACTCACCTTGCACTGCTCTGCCTCAGTCCTGAGGACCTCAGTTGAGGCTGAGCCCTCCCTCAGGAACAGCCCCAGGGTGTCTTTCTCTAGACACATGTCCCTGATGGCCCGGCCCGTCTTCCCGGTCTCCTTCCTGGAGTGGACAAACACCAGCACCTGACAAACACGGACACAAGTTAGCACAAGAATACTAGATTGTGTGGAACGTTCTGTCTGTTGATATTTCTCATCTTATAGACATTGGGATTTTCCAGATCTCATGTTTTGTGTTGGCGGCAATGCGGAGTCAGATGATGGTTAAAGAACACTAGGCTGAGTTGGCCTCACCTGGTTCTTCCCAGCATGCTCCATGATCTTCTCATAGACAATCTCATTCATGATCTGGAAGCGCTTGATGGCCTTCTTCTCAGTGATGCCCACATATGTCTGCTCCAGGGGCACTGGACGGAAACTGGAAGACAGAAAATACTATCAGTCAGACTTGTGCTTACAATCCAACTGCTCACAAAACCTGTTCATCTGAAGCAGGATGAGTGTGTGGAGAGATTGATCCTCCTTCCTGAGCCCTGGCTGACCTGTTGTCGAAGTAGAAGAGTCCCTTGGCGGGGTCTACTCGCAGGCAGGTGGCCACGTCCTCGTAGTTGGGCAGGGTGGCACTGAGACCCAGCAGACGCACGTCCTCCTGGGTCAGCTCCACGTTGCGGATGGTCCTGGCCACCAGAGACTCCAGGACTGGCCCACGGTCGTCATGCAGCAGATGGATCTCATCCTGACCATCAGACACACACTCAGTCACATACTGTTCTTACACCCAATGAGTTTATAACTACAGTTTAAAAAATAAATGTCAAATAACGTAAATGCTAAATAGTAATGGGATGTTTGACTAAAGGGTCTTGAAGGGTCTTGCATAAAGTCCATAAGAAGACCATTTGAGTTTGAGAGCGTGTTTGTACTTACAATGATGATGAGGCGCACTAGCTGGGTGTAGGTGCGCTCGCCTCCTTTGCGTGTGATGATGTCCCATTTCTCTGGGGTGCAGACGATGACCTGGGTGGCGTTTATCTCCTCTTTACACAGCTGATGGTCTCCTGTCAGTTCAGACACTGTGATGCCATAACTGGCCAGACGCTGGGTGGGAGAGAGAAATGCAAAACACAAATCAGAAAACAGGACAGAATTCCATATTATACAAACACATCTCTCTTGGCAATTCAAGTCCGTGACAGTATATAACACTGAGTTCTGACCCCCAAAAAAGGACAACAAGTCTCACCTTACTAAAGCTGCCCACCATCTCCTGTACCAGCGAGCGCATAGGAGCCACATAGATGATCTTGAAGTCGTCCAAGTTGATGGTTCCATCCAGGTTGATGTGCTTGCCGATCTCCCTTAGCATAGCCATGAGGGCCACGTTGGTCTTACCTGCTCCCTGGAGGCACCCAGGGGAATAGACAGAGGTAGAAAATACACAGGGATAAGTTAGAAAACAAAACATTTCAACAATGGCACTTTTGAACATATGTAACATGACAAGAGCGCTGAGCAGAGAGCTATTATAGTTGACCGTGGTTTATTTACTAACCGTAGGAGCGCACACCAGCAGGTTCTCATCGGTCTCCATAGCAGTCTTGAACAGCTTGCTCTGAATGCGGTTCAGGGTTTTGAACCCTTCGAAACCTGCCTGGGCATACTTGGGCAGCTTCTCGATGGTCACCAGCACCTAATAACACAGACAATCAATTGAGGCTTGGCTGACAGTTCTTGAAAATAAGACCATTCACTTGCTAGAAGCGTCAGTACTGACTACAGTAAAAAAAATAATACGCATACAGAGGCTCACACACACCTCATCGTCAGCGAAGGGCTTGGGCTTGAGTGCAGGAACGTGCACCTCCTCGTAGCCTTTGCGCTGCTTGCGGAAGGAGCCATCTGGCAGCTGGCACCTCTTGTTGGCCATGAAGTGGCTTCCCTGGGTGAAGGCCAGGTCCTCCAGGTCCAGCAGCTGTTTAGGGGTCATGGACTGAGGGGTGGGGTAAATGGTACAGGTTAGTATTTATTTAGCATCAATATATTCATATTGAATGTGTGTCATTGCAACGTGTGTAATATGTTTATAGTTTATGTGCAAATCGTCTGTGGACTACACAGTGGGTAGACGGGCTATATTCATGTGTGCATTATTCATGTTCCTCCTCACCTCTCCATGGTCGATGTCCATAGACTCCAAGTCATTGTCCACGCGAGACTTCCTCACTCTCTCCCTGCGAGATCGCTCTTCCTGAAGACATGAACACCAGCCATTGTTTGAGACCAAGGGAACCAACATTAAATGTTTAGGTGATCATTTTTCTGTTTATGTATTTCAGTCTGTTCCAATACATCTATAGTACAGTATAGAAATAATGATTTATCCAGTGACTAATTCAACAATGAAGATCGTGTCTTACCCTAATAATATCCTCCTTCTCAGTCTCCTGCAGCTGATAAAGAACTTTGGACAAGTCTGGATCTGCCTCCATCTTTCCTATGATCTTCTCCTTCTCTGCTTCGCTCTGAGCACTTGCCAACATGGTACAGTACTGGACTGTGAGGGAGCAGAGAAATTAATCAGTGACCTCTCAATTTTGGCAATGCAAGCTGTTATAGTCTCCCTCTAATGTTAACTTAATGTACATTAGTTGTGGAAATGACAGGTACTCACTCATGCGACGATGCTGACGAAGGATTTTGATGAAGTCAAAGGTGTTGAATCCCAACAGTAAGACCAGTTGATTCTCACATTCTCTGTCATCACTGGCAGTCTGTGGAATACAGAGACAGAGAGTCAGTCAGAGACCAAGGCAACCACATAGACACAGGCAGACATACTGAAACAATTAGACACACAAACACACACCTTGAGGATCTCCAGAACCTCATCTGCTTTCTTCTGAGATATTATGGCATCGTCGTAGAAACGGCTGAGCTGACGCTGGAGCCAGAAGGCATCGATGTCACGAGGATGCAGCTCCTTCTTCTTGGCTGTCATCACATCACCTGTCACACCAAGCTACAGGATACATGTTTATTAGTGCAAAGGTTAAACTAAAATGACTAAAATGTTAAAAGACACATTGTAGTTTAGTATAAACAGACGTGTGTTGTCGTGTGAACGAGGGGTCTTACATTGGCTGTCAGAGTGCAGCCCAAGTCTGCTTCCTCTCCTTCACTCTCTTCATCTGAGCCGTCATCTCGCACCTCCCCAAACTGGTCCTCATCACCCTCCTCCTCATCAGATTCAAACTGGACATTCACTCCGTATGTTTCGTCAATGTTGTCATCTGTGTGTTGAAACATTGATTCATTTTAGTGCATAATAGTAGTCGCCAGAAATGAATGCATGATCCAGTTGAGTGAACATAATGTAAACATTACTTCATTGTGTTTGTTTCCTTACCCATGTTCTGGAGCTCTTTGTCACCCCCGTAGTCACTGATCTTCTTGCCCAGATTGACCAGCACGTGGTAGCGTGTGTCATCTGCAGGCCCTAGTAACTGCTCCACTTCACGCCGTCTCTCCTTGTCCCTCATCTTGTCATTCTTCAGTACAGCCAGCACCTCGTCAGCCGCTCCACACAGGATATCTCTCGGCTGCAGAGTTACAGAAATACAGCACAGGCATATTCAAGTCATTGATTTGACTAGAACATTGTTAATTCCACCATTATATACAGTTGAAGTCGGAAGTTTACATACACCTTAGCCAAATACATTTAAACTCAGTTTTTCACAATTCCTGACATTTAAACCTAGTAAAAATTCCCTGTCTTAGTTCAGTTAGGATCACCACTTTATTTTAAGAATGTGAAATGTCAGAATAATAGTAGAGAGAATTATTTATTTCAGCTTTTATTTCTTTCATCACATTCCCAGTGGGTCAGAAGTTTACATACACTCAATTAGTATTTGGTAGCATTGCCTTTAAATTGTTTAACTTGGGTCAAACGTTTCGGGTAGCCTTCCACAAGCTTCCCACAATAAGTTGGGTGAATTTTGGCCCATTCCTCCTGACAGAGCTGGTGAAACTGAGTCAGGTTTGTAGGCCTCCTTGCTCGCACACGCTTTTTCAGTTCTGCCCACAAATGTTCTATAGGATTGAGGTCAGGGCTTTGTGATGGCCACTCCAATACCTTGACTTTGTTGTCCTATAGACACTTTTGTACCCGTTTCCTCCAGCATCTTCACAAGGTCCTTTGCTGTTGTTCTGGGATTGATTTGCACTTTTCGCACCAAAGTATGTTAATCTCTAGGAGACAGAACGCGTCTCCTTCCTGAGCGATATGACGGCTGCGTGGTCCCATGGTGTTTATACTTGCGTACTATTGTTTGTACAGATGAACGTGGTACCTTCAGGTGTTTGGAAATTGCTCCCAAGGATGAACCAGACTTGTGGAGGTCTACAAATTTTTTCTGAGGTCTTGGTTGATTTATTTTGATTTTCCCATGATGTCAAGCAAAGAGGCACTGAGTTTGAAGGTAGGCCTTGAAATACATCCACAGGTACACCTCCAATTGACTCAAATTATGTCAATTAGCCTATCAGAAGCTTCTAAAGCCATGACATCATTTTCTGGAATTTTCCAAGCTGTTTAAAGGCACAGTCAACTTAGTGTATGTAAACTTCTGACCCATTGGAATTGTAATACAGTGAATTATAAGTGAAATAATCTGTCTGAAACAATTGTTGGAAAAACTATTTGTGTCATGCACAAAGTAGATGTCCTAACCGACTTACCAAAACTATAGTTTGTTAACAAGACATTTGTGGAGTGGTTGAAAAACAAGTTTTAATGACTCCAACATAAGTGTATGTAAACTTCCGACTTCAACTGTATGGTCTGCATAGTGTTCTTCATTATTTTCAAATCAATGACCCTTGAGACAGACACATAATTGCACAAGTGTCTTAACAGTTGTTTCTCTGACCTGATCTCCCAGGGCAGCCTGGATGAAGCTGAGAAGGACCTCGTAGGTCTCCCTGGTCTCCTTGGTCTTAGGCTTGTACACAATGCCCACCATCTCATCAATGCCCTCTGACAGGAGGGTGAAGCCCTTCATCTTGTTCATGTCGTGCCTGTCCTCATCTCTCTTCCTCCTCCTGCACAGTTCAAAAGACAAAGGTGGAGGGAAGAGCCATACATGGGTTAGTCAGTCAAGAAGTGTTTCAGACATGCACCAGAAAATAGACATGAAGAGGCACTTGTACTTACTTTGCCCGTCTCTCCTCCAGCATTGAAGGTTTGGTCCTCTGGGACTTGTCACCCATCTTGGTTCCCACCAACTTCCCCACCAGGGACAGCACCTCTCCTGTGGGCTCATCACGCCTTGTGCGGTCAATGAGCGAACGGTCTGCTTGTAAGACCAAGTTGGAGTTCTAGTATTGGACAATAGACAAAGTTAAAAGGAGGAAGGGTACTGCAATGTAAACTTGCCTTCACCAAGTCATTCTTATGCTGGCTAGTTATACACTTACTGGGGCACAAAAACAACTTCAACTTGTTTTAAAGAATTCATGTTTGCCAACATTGGACAAACTGGCTAACTAACGGACAGGCTGGCTAGCTTCTCGCTAACTAGCTAGTAACCAAGCGCGACTAGTTAGTAACCAGTAACTTGGTCAGTTTTAGTAGTTGCAATACTGTGTCCAGCCACGTTAGCATAACGGTAATACGTTAGCTAACTAGCGAACTACTTAGCGCAAGAAAACAATACAGCATGAGTGAAAAACCAAGTAGCTAGCTAACATTAGCTTAGTTCAATTTCATACTTACCGCTTTGTACTCATACTGCAAGCTACGTGCAGTAACATCCGCCATGATTGCTTGAATGAAAGTTTACGCACTTTTGTGGTTCAACACTGAGAATTTACAGTGTGTCACGGGAAGAACTAGCTAAAGTTAGTTGGCTGAAAGTTAACTAGCGAATTTCTAGAGCAGTTGGCTAGTTTCACAGCCAATGTTGGTGTGCTTGGATCAAGAAATAAAGGTAAGCGGAAATCCTTTGTATCAATATATACACTTAGCGATACGTTATGTACTTTTTGTTAGTAAAAGCGTTGACCATACGTTTCTGCAAACACGCTCGCTCCAACAACAAGCGGCGCTACAGTCACTACTTCCGCTTCCGTCCGTGTCGTAGGTCAAATTCGAGATTCTATTCTTTGTACAGTGCCCTCTATCGACTCGACGAAGCATCATCGCTCTGGCCAACTTTATTATTGAAAATATTTGGTTTTCTAGAATCTAAACTAATAGTGAGTGTAGCGTCCCCATATGTTAGTGCTGCCTCTGCTAAGAAATACATTATTTTATTGCACAGCCGGTAGTGCACTTGCCCCACGAACATAGGGTCCCCGGTTCGAAACCCCAACTCAGACCGTTCCTCCTCAACCACAACTGACTGTATTATTAGCCCGGCTGGGCTTTGATGACAATTATATAATGGCAAGAGGTCATTTGGTTTGTGAATACTGCCCAACAAAGGCATAGCTAATAATTGGGCTGCTGAGCCATTCTTTTTTTAAATGGTTATGAAATTGCTCCATTCCCCTTGTGTCTGTACATACTGCAATATACTGTAGCTGTAGTGTATAGCCTGATCTCTAACCTCTATTGCATAGCCCAGAAATCTGTGTAGCACTTGGGTAATAAAAAAAACTCCAATTAAATGGTGGATAGTATTTTAAATCTATATGTAGGCTAGTGTGTGTATCATATCCTGGACCTTTTCCATTCCTAAATACTTCCTGTACGGCAGATCACATCAGGCCAAATCAGTGTCAAATTATCTGGACGCACACACTAGGCTACATATAGATTTAAAATACTGTACTATCCAGTGGTATCCACCATTTAATTATTATCCTATAATTTTTTATCACCCAAGTGCCGCACATAAACACATTATGTTTCTATCATTGTGATCTAGAGTTTATGGTAACCTTGATCAAGTGAATGAAAGACTAGAATAATAAAGATTTTCTGAGGATTACAATTGTATTGTATGTGCCTACGTAAACCATGATGGAGGGTATTCATCTATTATTTATTCAAACTACGTATCAAGTTGACGATTCTAAATTAACTGACATGTCAACTTTTTTACTGCTGTAGTATCGAGTCAATGCTGGCAATTATTGCTGATAAACAAAGGAGTCCGCTCATACTGAACCTTGATCATAAGTTTATTCATATCACAAGCTTTCAGCATGAGTTTACGGATGTCATGACCACCCGGAGAGCGACGTCCCAGATTGCAATGGCCGCTCTAACCTCTTCGTCGTTTTTACCCAGTATATATAATCTTCCCAAGATATGGGTGGCTCCCTCTACTGTCCAATCCCCTGTCTACAACACACAGACTTCTCTGTCCTATCCGGGGTGTCACACTAAAACCGGCTCTCTTTCTGCTAAATAAACATCCTTTCAGGTTCCACTTAAAAACATTAACAAAGTCATAATCTTCATATACGACATTCCCCCCTTCGAGACTAAAAAGTCTCGAAAACAAACAGAATAGGATTATGACAAGTAACAATTTATCTTGTTGAGTATCTTTAACATTAAACCCAAAAACATTTCCCTCTGGAGTGTAAATACCTTTCTATGAAATATGAACAAATCTTTATGGAGTGTGAATACATTACTATGAAATATGAACAAATGTTTATGAAGTGTGAATACATTACTATGAAATATGAACAAATCTTTATGGAGTGTGAGAGCGAAAAACCTGTCTGGCAGCCTTCGTTCCAAATATCCATCCATCAATCAAGACAGTAAAATTCTCTCACGGTCCCTCTGCCCCAGGCAATCACCTAGGTACTCCCGATGAATTCATAAATCTTTATCAATGCATTTGAAACTATGATGCAATTAAATACACATGTAAGCCCCTGCAAACAAAATACTATCCAAAAAATGTCCACTCTCAGGCTGGTCGACCCATCGGACCCTACAGTGGATCTCTATCCCTGCCTAGACTCCCTGTCCCTAAGCATTCACGAAATAAACAAAAACATCTAAGATCCCCACATGTATCCAATAACATCAAATATCATTCTACAAAAAGTAATACCTAAGAATATGACACAAATTATGTATTACACATGCAAATATGTCTATATTTCATTGCAGACACTGGAATGTAGTCCACTACACTTCATCTCCCCCGTAGTCTCGACTTCCAATGCATCTTCGATGATGGAATGGGAACATTTCCACACCTTCCTTGTTCCATCTCCTCCAGTCATTCTCCTTTCATATTGTCCCTTCATATTGTCCTTGTTTGAGTATTTCAATCTCTACATATTCCCCCAAATGCTTCTGGAAGAAAAGAAAAGACCAAACAGTATCTTTTGCAAAACAACACTTTCAAATTAAACATCAATATCAACTAAGAATATAAAAATTATATATAAATGATGTATGAATCACATCATCCTATTTCCCCCCTTTGATTCATAACATCATACTAAAATCACACTAATATTGAATTTTTTTTGTTGAAAAATGATCAAATAATCAAAAAGGATATTTATCCATCAATACTCCATCCAGTCCCACTTGTCCATCTTCATCCAGATCAGGAACAGTCAACAACGACATCTGAGTGTTGTCTCCAGGCATCACTACTCCAACCTATCTCAATATCATAGCTTTCTCAAAGGTCAGTAACAAATTACAAAAGAAAAACATCACACACAGTGCTATCAAAACTGCCATTAAAATCTAATCCATCACTGCTCCCACTGGGCCTAACTGATCTTGCAACCAAGACTTCGCTGACCATCCAGCTCCTTCAGATCTACCAAATGCATCCCTTATATTCTTCAATGCATATATAACTATCTGGAATCAAAGTATAGGTAATATTATCAATATGATCTGCCAAAAATGTTACACCATACCATGGAAAAAGTCCCCCCTTCTCTCTTAGACTTATCCTCCAATGATAGGCTTCAAGACTATGAAATGTCGCCATGTCTCTTTTCACCCTATTTCCAAACCTAGATTCAGATGTATCTGTGTCCGGTGCTACCCCTCTTTTAATGGTAAAAGCCTCATATGGAAGCTTCAACGTTGACATGTAACAACATCCTGTCCATCCATAGGGTAAGAATATATACGCTTTATCACCACAAACCCTCCAAATATCTCTAAAATTCCCAATAGTCACATTGTCAGGCAAAAGCTAATCTTTCACCATCAAAGTCCTGCTCTTCTTACTAACTGGAACATAAAAAGTAACATTATATTTCTCATTACTACCCTTCAGGTCATGCTTACCCAAAGTCATCATAAAATCATCACAATCTGATATTCCCATAAACATACCCCTTCCATCATATGTTTTATTAGAACAAAAACAACTTTTAGCCCTCACTGGTTTCACCTCCAATGCTTCAGGGTTCGCTGTTACCTGATTTTCCTTCCCATCTAACAAATTCACATAGGGTAATTCATTTAACCAAGAACACTTAAACCTAGGCTTAAACAAATGTTTTGACAATGACATTATTTTATCTGTTAATGATTGTTGCTGATACAACAGCCATGACAAAGCATAAGATTGACACATACTTGATAGAGGTCGAGCGACCGTCTCTAAAATGGAACCCCACGTGTCTGGTGCTGGAATTCTCAACAGACATGGACCCTCAAGATTCCTCACTGATCTTACAGAATGAGCTAGCTGCTGGAACCAAAAGATTCCTACCTTCCCATCCATCTTTAATTTTCACAACAGAAGAATCAAACCCATATGCCTTCCATTTAGTTTCTCTCTTCCCTAACGAGCGGTACTGATCAGATACCTCTCCTTGTCTGTCATTAAAATCAAAGAACTCATCCTGTACCTCCATGATAGTATCCTTCACTATTTCAGATGAATCTATATTGTTCTCTACCACTATCTGCTCTCCTATTTTAACCCTAATAACAGTCTTTTCCTCTAAAATTGCTGCTGGAGCTATTGGTTCCCTTGTAATCAAATGCGACATATTTATGGCTTTAATAACTATCAATGTTGAAAGAGTTAAATTGCTTCTCACTGTTGTTATAATAGACTGAAGTGTTAATGTCCTTGTTGTTACTTCATCCATTCTCCCTAAGACTTTTAACTCTTCACTTGTATTTCCATCTATCACCACTAGTGTCACTACATTAACTATCAGTCCTAACTCTACTCCCTCACTTTCAACCTGTTGATTATAAAAATAAATCCACAATTACCTTGATCTTCCTGCTGGGAATTGTAAATATAGATACTCAATCACCCTCAATATTCTCTTATCATTCAGCAACGCATACTTTCTCAATGCATCTGCTCCTAACAGATCTAAACTCCTGCCATATCTATCTTCCCACTAAACTCTAAATTTCCTTCACCACTGTTCTCTCTCTCTTACTACTAACTTTGAAACTTAGCTTACTGTCCTAGAGTTCCTTCAATCTTAGTTTTCTTAACTTTTTAATCTAATCTTTTCTCCTAACTTTTAAAAACCTTTTTCCACTGATTTATTCACAAAATCCTTTACCACCAAATTTTTAGAATATGTGATTGGGAAGTCCCCACCTGCTTCTGACTTCTTCACACACAGACTTGGCAAACGATCAAACATCCTTTAGCCTAGTTTGAAATCCCTTTCCCCTCTTGGTGTAGGAATGTAACCAAGAATAACAGTCACCCCTTGTAACTTTATTTTTCAGACAGATTGTCTAATAGGCAGTCTAATAGATTGTCATCCTTCCTATGATATTATCTTCAAGCAAATATGATTCCCAAAAACCCTACTCTTTTAAAATCTTCTACCAGACAGCCGTCTAGTGTACATCTTATTGTACAGTTCATTTTACACCATGCATCTCTTCCCAACAATGCAATAGGTATATGTTCTAATATTAGTATGTCTATTTTAATTTCTCTTTGATTTTTATAGCAGAGCTCAATTGGTTCCTTAAGAGTAATTAGCTGTTTTACTACCTCAAATCCCTATCCTAATTATTTAATTTTACATAGTGAGATGTTTAACCTCTTTAGGCTCAACACAGATAAAAGCTTTTCCACTATTCACCATCACTTCTCATAGTCCTTTTTATTTTCACTTCAATTGTTGGATATTTTCTTCCTCTCCCTAAATCGGTGCTATCAGCTGACACCCCCCTTCGGATCTTCTAGGCACTCTAGAATCCTTGCTCCTTTAAGGGTTCACCTGGAGAACAGGTGATCTTCACTTGCTCCTTTATCTTCCTCAGAAATTTCCTCTGTTGTTTCCTCCTGACGCATTGCAATCACAGGTAAAGTGACCAACCTGTCCACAATTATAACACACTTCTGAAAGTTGCTGGAAGTGTGGCTGAAATCTTCCTCCTCTTTCTAAGCCTTCTCGTCCTCTTCCTCTCCAATTCTGTGTCTGTCCAGAAACTGGCTGTGGATATGAAACAACTGGTACCGCCCTTGGTGGCTGGTACAATTGCATTTGACCTTGTTCAGTTGAAGCTGTAGCAGTGATTGTTGATTTGGTTCACTCTGATTCTTCATAACCAAAGCTTCTCTTCTCCTTCTTCTTCTCCACCAGTTGTATTTTTTGATTGAGTTTTCTGAGAGTTTCTTCGTCCTGTTCTTTCTTGTTGTTGACATATCAGGATTCTTCCACAGCTTATATTCTAAGTTCTGTCCTCGAAATATCATCTTCCATCATCTTCTTACTAGTGGCCTTTTTCCTTGGCCTCACTGTATTCTTCTCTTAGTTTCCAGACATCTCGGTTTTTCTTACTTCTGGAGTTTTGGATTCATCTTTCTGGTCGTTTCTGCTCGTCCTCTCTCTATTATTCGTTCATCTTCATCTCTGATGCAATAATCACCCTCCTGGATGATCACTGGAAGCTGAGGATAAACATCCCTAAGCTCTACTTCCTTCTCATAAGGTGGGGGTCTTTTTGCTGAATCCGTATGTGAGAAAGGTGTACTAACTTCTGCCATTAGTTTTTCTGTCGCCTTCTCTTCCTTTAGCATTTTCTCTATACCTTTGTTTATCTTGTCGCTGGAATCTTTTATCAGTTTTTGTTTGAGAATGAAGGACAACTTAAGAACACCCAGTTCTCTGTCTATTTTCTTTACGTTGTTCCCTTTTTTCCCTTCTTTTGATCTACTTTATGAATTGACAGAAGCACTTTCATTATGTTGATGATGTCAGGGTTAAGATTCCCTCTACTAGCTATGGTTTGTTCAATGTCAGGCCAACTTTTGTTTCATTTGCCGGATAACCTAGCAATACTTTAGTTAAAGGATTACTATTTTGTACTATACCAACAGGTGTAATTACCTTCATAGTCCTGATATCTTTTTCCCATTGTACCAACTCTTTTATATTCCTTTATTGTGAATTATTTTATTTCAGACTATATAGCCTATGGCTTCCCCCCTTTAATTATTAATATAAACTAAACAAAAAAAAAATATATATATATATATTTTTTTTTCCCCCCAATCTTTTTCCCCAAATCAATTAATAAAAATATGAATATTAAAAAAAATTAATTAAAAAAATTTATTCAATTTTTTTATTTAAATTTAAAATAAAAAATCAATTAAAAAATCAATTAAAAAATTATGAATAATCAAAAACAACTTTTTATTTCCATATCCTATTTTACCAATTTATCAATTAGTGGCTATCTTACCACATCCCATCAGGAAAGTAAATGCAAGTAGTCAACTTCAGAGCAATCCAAAAATAAAGACTTCCAATCCTACAACACTACAATACCCATAAACCCCCTTGCTTTATAAGCACCCAATTATCTTAATTTTACAGAATAATGTCAGTACTCGATTCCCAACACAACTGTAATCAAACCCACTCATGCACAGAAACTCCAAAATGCAATTTTTAATGAATCAGTATTTTGCCAAGCCTCTGTGAAATTGTCATAACATCAAATATCCTGTAGGGGAAGATTCTGTTAACAGAACAGCACCAAAACCTTTTGACTCGATCCTCCCCTTGTCACGTGATGTACACGTCAGCACCTCTCTTTCTTTCTCTCTCTCTCCTCTCGTCCCATCGTTCCTATTTCCTCTCATATGACAAAAGAGCATAGAAACAGACAAGATTTTAGTAGTTTATGCAATCACTGAGTCACTTCAACCATTCAATATTCCTCCGTTCACATTCGCTCTAAGAATTAACTCAGGAATAAATAGCTCGCACAATAACATTTTTATTTAATTTATTTATTTAATTATTTTTATTTTTAATCCGTCAACATCTCTCTCTCATTTATCAATTCAATAGGTCACAAAAACAGTTTCATCTTTAACCAACAGCCGATGTAACAACTAGAAGATTCCATTCGTGTTCAAATCTCTCCTCTTTGTTCCTTCGTCTGTGTCAGAAGCATATGCTCCCTACGTCACTCTAGTGTCGTAAAATCACACGCGTTGTATTTTAGTAAAATCCAACGTGTTGTAGTCTAGTGCCGTAAAATCAAACGCATGCGCAGTACATTCATCACCACGATTTCACCGTGGACGGGAGATTTTCAGCTCTCTCCCCAACCCAAACAGCCAGTTAACAGTCCTGCTGTAACTCCGTTTTCTCCTCATAGTCAAACAACATTTAACAGAGCTCACAGAGCATAGAACCGAAATTCTACACACACAAACATAATTTAAGAGGCTTTATTCCATCGCAGTGGCCCTCTAAGGTCACATGTTAGCATGCAGCATATAGCATTTAGCATTAGCATTTAGCATTAGCCTGTATGCAACATGTGGCATGAAACAATGTACCCGACATTGCGCCTTAAATTACTTTTTCCTTTATTCCTAACTTTAGGCTGCCGTGAGTTCAATGGATATCCTATGAGAGGTCACATCAGACAAATGCTTCGTCAACCACCAGCTGAGCGGTAACATGCAATAAAATGTATATTTCACAAACCCGAGTTCCCAGAACCCACCTAATCACACCAAATGCGTTATCAGGATTTATGGCCCACCCTAGCGGTCGCCTCGTTCCGAGGGCTTATCAAATCCACAATGTCCTAAATTGTATACATATCTTGGCCTTATTCACTTCCATCGATTGTTCTTGAAATCCTATTCAAGCAACATATCTCTATAGCCAATCTATAGGCTCTCCCCCCTTTTGCGCTGTTTACCAGTGCAATTTTTTAAATAATGATTAGCCAGACCCCCAGTTCTCAGCAATAAAGCCACACGACCCACACATTGGTCCTAACGGTACATCTCTCCAGTGCACACTCAAATAGCATCCAAACTAACAAACTCCCAAAGCGGTGAGAAAAAACTCACCCTTATCTGGCCATGACTTCAGAACGAGTCAGCTTGGCGCTTGAATGGAACAAAGAAGAGATGCAGACCCTCCCTTTTCGTGACGCCATTTGTAGTATCGAGTCAATGCTGGCAATTATTGCTGATAAACAAAGGAGTCCGCTCATACTGAACCTTGATCATAAGTTTATTCATATCACAAGCTTTCAGCATGAGTTTACGGATGTCATGACCACCCGGAGAGCGACGTCTCAGATTGCAATGGCCGCTCTAACCTCTTCGTCGTTTTTACCCAGTATATATAATCTTCCCAAGATATGGGTGGCTCCCTCTACTGTCCAATCCCCTGTCTACAACACACAGACTTCTCTGTCCTATCCGGGGTGTCACACTAAAACCGGCTCTCTTTCTGCTAAATAAACATCCTTTCAGGTTCCACTTAAAAACATTAACAAAGTCATAATCTTCATATACGACACTGCACTGTATTTTCTTGCTGGTAAATGTGTACTAAGTTTATAACCACAACAGCAAATGGGTTGGTAATGTCATTTTATTTTGAATAAAAAATTCAATTACAAATGTCTTTGCTCTAGCATGATCTGTAAACTAGATACATAAAAACAATTTAAACAATTAATTACATGATAAATAGATGATCAACATTACATAGTAATCAACTTCAATGAGGCTGGGTACTGTGCAGTAAACACGTGTATAAAGAAACAAAGTCGGGACTTGGTATGTACAAATGCTGAAAATTACACGTTTTTCAACACAGGTTGAAGGCAGGGGTCATCTCAGGTCCGTTCGAACCTCACAGGATGACATAGGTGAAGAGAGCCATGACGGATGGGGACGGTTACAAACCAGGCGATGAAGATATTCCTGATCAGATGCCAGTCAACAGCCTTCCTGGAGCGCAGCCATCCAACAGCAACCACAGAGCCCACCTGAGTGCACACAATAAAAACGTATTTACGTGTCATGCGTTATGGTATTATAAGACACTAATTTTCCAAATTATTCAATAACAGTGGTATAGCGCTCTAGCCAGTTTCTCGTTGTCAGGCTCAGAATTTGCCAGACTCATCTATACAGTTAAACTTGAATTACCTTGCAGTGAGTTGTGCTGACAGGAAGACCAATATTGGAGGCCACTACCATTGTGAGCGCTGAGGACAGCTCAATGCTGAATCCACTAGAGGGAGCAAGTAAGATTCGCAATAATTATATACTGTGTAATAAGATACAAGAGCACATTGAATGATATTCATACTGAATAAACATTGGGAGTTTGAACAATGTGATATGTTGTTGTATTGGCCCACAGACTTATGTATGTAAAACACAGATAATCTCAGTGCATGGTATACCTGGAGGGGGTGATAATTTCAGTGCATGGTATACCTGGAGGGGGTGATAATTTCAGTGCATGGTATACCTGGAGGGGGTGATAATTTCAGTCCATGGTATACCTGGAGGGGGTGATTGGGGTGAGGTCCTTGCCCATGGTCTGGATCACTCTGCGTCCCCACACCCAGAGCCCAGCAGTGATGCCCACTCCTCCATACAACAGCAGCCAGATGGGTGTGGGTGCATCGGACACCACAGAGCCACTCTCAAACACCAGCCACAGGGCCATCAGAGAATAACAAAGGAGAGCATACTTACTTCACATAATCAGCCAATAATAATAAGCAGACAGTAATTATTTATCTTTATAAACTGGGTGGTTCGAGCCCTGAATACTGATTGGCTGACAGCCGTGGTATATCAGACCGTATACCACGGGTATGACAAAACATTTATTTAAATGTTCGAAAACAAGGACATTTCGAAGTGACCCCAAACTTTTCAACGGTAGTGTATATATATAAATATAGGACCAAACACACATCACAACAAGAGAGACAACACAACACTACATAAAGAGAAACCTAAGACAACAACATAGCATGGCAGCAACACACGACAACACAGCAAGGTAGCAACCCAACATGAAAACAACATGGTAGCAACACAACATGGCAGCAGCACAACATGGTAGCAGAACAAGACATGTTACAAACATTATTGGGCACAGACAACAGCACAAAGGGCAAGAAGTTAGAGACAACAACACATCACGTGAAGCCGCCACAACTGTCAGTAAGAGTGTCATTGATTGAGTATTTGAATGAAGAGATGGAGATAAAACTGTCCAGTTTGAGTGTTTTTTGCAGCTCGTTCCAGTCGCTAGCTGCAGCGAACTGGAAAGAGGAGCGACCCAGGGATGTGTGTGCTTTGGGGACCTTTACAGACATTTTACATTACATTTTACATTTTCATCATTTAGCAGACGCTCTTATCCAGAGCGACTTACAAATTGGTGCATTCAGCTTATGATAGCCAGTGGGACAACCACTTTACAATATAATTTTTTTGCGGGGTGGGGTAAGGGGGGGTAGAAGGATTACTTTATCCTATCCCAGGTATTCCTTAAAGAGGTGGGGTTTCAAGTGTCTCCGGAAGGTGGTGAGTGACTCCGCTGTCCTGGCATCGTGAGGGAGCTTGTTCCACCATTGGGGTGCCAGAGCAGCGAACAGTTTTGACTGGGCTGAGCGGGAACTGTGCTTCCGCAGAGGTAGGGGGGCCAGCAGGCCAGAGGTGGATGAACGCAATGCCCTCGTTTGGGTGTAGGGACTGATCAGAGCCTGAAGGTATGGAGGTGCCGTTCCCCTCACAGCTCCGTAGGCAAGCACCATGGTCTTGTAGCAGATGCAAGCTTCAACTGGAAGCCAGTGGAGTGTGCGGAGGAGCAGGGTGACGTGAGAGAACTCGGGAAGGTTGAACACCAGACTGTCTGCGGCGTTCTGGATGAGTTGTAGGGGTTTAATGGCAGAGGCAGGGAGCCCAGCCAACAGCGAGTTGCAGTAATCCAGACGGGAGATGACAAGTGCCTGGATTAGGACCTGTGCCGCTTCCTGTGTAAGGCAGGGTCGTACTCTGCGAATGTTGTAGAGCATGAACCTACAGGATCGGGTCACCGCCTTGATGTTAGCGGAGAACGACAGGGTGTTGTCCAGGGTCACGCCAAGGCTCTTTGCACTCTGGGAGGAGGACACAATGGAGTTGTCAACCGTGATGGCGAAATCATGGAACGGGCAGTCCTTCCCCGGGAGGAAGAGCAGCTCCGTCTTGCCGAGGTTCAGCTTGAGGTGGTGATCCGTCATCCACACTGATATGTCTGCCAGACATGCAGAGATGCGATTCGCCACCTGGTTATCAGAAGGGGGAAAGGAGAATATTAATTGTGTGTCGTCTGCGTAGCAATGATAGGAGAGGCCATGTGAGGATATGACAGAGCCAAGTGACTTGGCGTATAGCGAGAATAGGAGGGGGCCTAGAACTGAGCCCTGGGGGACACCAGTGGTGAGAGCACATGGTGCGGAGACAGATTCTCGCCACGCCACCTGGTAGGAGCGACCTGTCAGGTGGGACGCAATCCAAGAGTGAGCCGCGTCGGAGATGCCCAACTCGGAGAGGGTGGAGAGGAGGATCTGATGGTTCACAGTATCAAAGGCAGCAGATAGGTCTAGAAGGACGAGAGCAGAGGAGAGAGAGTTAGCTTTAGCAGTGCGGAGAGCCTCCGTGACACAGAGAAGAGCAGTCTCAGTTGAATGACCAGTCTTGAAACCTGACTGGTTTGGATCAAGAAGGTCATTCTGAGAGAGATAGCAAGAGAGTTGGCTAAAGACGGCACGCTCAAGAGTTTTGGAGAGAAAATAATGAAGGGATACTGGTCTGTAGTTGTTGACGTTATGCATTGTAAGACTTGTCATAAGCATTTAGATTTTTGATTTTATTCAACCCTTATTTTGTCACCCTAATACTGTGATGTCATCATCTCATAATTATCATGTCTGAGCAAGTCACGATTGCGGGATAGTCCCTATTGCAGCATATCACGACAGTCATTTACATACCAATATGTAGTAGCTCCATCCATTTGACCCCGTGATGACCTTTGGTTACCATGGAGAAATCAATTGTTGCACCCACAATACAGTGGGTTCCAGATATAGAGAGCTTTAAAAATGAAGCGGTCAGTTGCCACACAGCAGAACCTGTAGAACACAAGCATTAACAAAGTCTCAATGTGTTGCCCTTATAAGGATATCAACAAATGCCATTGAGACCTCTTAAATCAACATAGCATGCAATACGTTTCTGAACTCCCAACATTGATCATCATATAAGCACTCACCAAACATGGCACTGATGGAGCCTGCCATCAGCACGTGTTCGGAGCTATAGTACATGTTCACGTCGATGATGCCCTTGCAAATGGTCTCACTGACTTTGGCCCCCAGCAGCATGGAGTTTACTGTCTCAAAGACAGTGGCCAGGATGCAGGCCTCTCGTAGGGTGACCACGCCAGAGCCCACCGCCGTGCCAAATGAGTTGGCCACATCATTGGCCCCCACAGAGAAGGCCAGGATGAAAGCAATGACAAAGCCCAGGATCAGTAGCCACAGGTAACCTAACATATCGCTCGAATTTTTTGTGTCATTTTGCAGATGCTCTTAGATATGCAGAAGATGATGTGCAAATAGAGATACTGGGGTGCAAATGAGCAAAATAAATAACAATGTAAATAACAATATGGGAATGAGGTAGTTGGGTGGGCTAATTACAGATGGGCTGTGTACAGGTGCAGTGATCGGTAAGCTGCTCTGACAACTGATGCTTAAAGTTAGTGAGGGAGATCAGTGTCTCCAGCTTCAGAGATTTTTGCAGTTCATTCCAGTCATTTGCAGCAGAGAACTGGAAGGAATGGCGGCCAAAGGAGGTGTTGGCTTTGGGGATGACCAGTGAGATATACCTGCTGGAACGCATACTACGGGTGGGTGTTGCTATGGTGACCAATGATCTAAGAAAAGGCGTGGATTTGCCTAGAAGTGATTTATAGATGACCTGGAGCCAGTGGATTTGGCGACGAAAATGTAGTGAGGACCAGCCAACGAGAGCGTACAGGTCACAATGGTGGGTAGTAAATGGGGCTTTGGTGACAAAACGGATGGCACTGTGATAGACTACATCCAATTTGCTGAGTAGAGTGTTGGAAGCTATTTTGACAGAGTCGAAAGCCTTGGCCATGTCGATGAAGACGGCTGCACAGTACTGTCTTTTATCGATTGCGGTTATTATATCGTTTAGGACCTTGAGCGTGGCTGAGGTGCACCCATGACCAGCTCGGAAACCAGATTGCATAGCGGAGAAGGTACGGTGGGATTCGAAATGGTCGGTGATCTCTTTGTTAACTTGGATTTCAAATACTTTCGAAAGGCAGGGCAGGATGGATATAGGTCTGTAACAGTTTGGATCTAGAGTGTCACCCCCTTTGAAGAGGGGAATGACCGCGGCAGCTTTCCAATCTCTGGGGATCTCAGACGATACGAAAGAGAGGTTGAACAGGCTAGTAATAGGGCTTGCGACAATTTCGGTGGCAAATTTGAGAAAGAAAGGGTCCAGATTGTCTAGCCCAGCTGATTTGTAGGGGTACATATTTTGCAGCTCTTTCAGGACATCAGCTATCTGAATTTGGGTGAAGGAGAAGCGGGGGAGGGGCATGGGCAAGTTGCAGTGGAGGGTGCAGAGCTGGTGGCCGGGGTAGGGGTAGCCAGGTGGAAAGCATGGCCAGCCGTAGCAAAATGCTTATTGAAATTCTCGATTATCGTAGATTTATCGGTGGTGACAGTGTTTCCTAGCCTCAGTGCAGTGGGCAGCTGGGAGGAGGTGCTCTTATTCTCCATGGACTTTACAGTGTCCCAAAACTTTTTGGAGTTAGTGCTACGGAATGCACATTTCTGTTTGAAAAAGCTAGCCTTTGCTTTCCTAACTGATTGTGTATATTGGTTCCTGACTTCCCTGAAAAGTTGAATATCGCGGGGGCTGTTCGATGCTAATGCAGTACGCCACAGGATGTTTTTGTGCTGGACAAGGGCAGTTAAGTCTGGGGTGAACCAGGGGCTATATCTGTTCTTAGTTCTGATTTTTATTAATGGGGCATGCTTATTTAAGGAGAGGAAAGCTCTTTTGAAGAACATCCAGGCATCCTCTACTGACGGAATGAGGTCAATATCCATCCAGGATACCCGGGCCAGGTCAATTAGAAAGGCCTGCTTGCTGAAGTGTTTTAGGGAGCGTTTGACAGTGATGAGGGGTGGTCGTTTGACCGCGGACCCATTACGGACCCATTACGGACGCAGGCAATGAGGCAGTGATCGCTGAGATCCTGGTTGAAGACAGCGGAGATGTATTTAGAGGGTAAATTAGTAAGGATGATATCTATGAGGGTGCCCATGTTTACGGATTTAGGGTTGTACCTGGTAGGTTCCTTGATAATTTGCGTGAGATTGAGGGCATCTAGTTTAGATTGTAGGACGGCCGGGGTGTTAAGCATATCCCAGTTTAGGTCACCAAGCAGTACGAACTCTGAGGATAGATGGGGGGCAAGCAATTCACATATGGTGTCCAGTGCACAACTGGGGGCTGAGGGGGTCTGTAGCAAGCGGCAACAGTGAGAGACTTATTTCTGGAAAGGTGGATTTTTAGAAGTAGAAGCTCAAACTGTTTGGGCACAGACCTGGATATCTCTACAGTAGATTGCAACTCCGCCCCCTTTGGCAGTTCTATCTAGATGGAAAATGTTGTAGTTCGGGATGGACATTTCTGAATTTTTGGTGGCCTTCCTAAGCCAAGATTCAGACACTGCTAGAGCATCAGGGTTGGCAGAGTGTGCTAACGCAGTGAATAACTCAAACTTGGGGAGGAGGCTTCTGATGTTAACATGCAAGAAACCAAGGCTTTTACGGTTACAGAAGTCAACAAATGATAGCGCCTGGGGGGTAGGAGTGATACTGGGGGCTACAGGGCCTGGGTTAACCTCTACATCACCAGAGGAACAGAGGAGGAATAGAATAAGGATACGGCTAAAGGCTTTAAGAACTGGTCTTCTAGTGCGTTGGGTACAGAGAATAAAAGGGGCAGATTTCCGGGCGTTGTAGAATAGATTCAGGGCATTATGTACAGACAAGGATATGGAAGGATATGAGTACAGTGGAGGTACACCTAAGCATTGGGTAACTATGAAAGAGATAGCATCACTGGAGGTACCGATTGAGCCGGTCTCCGCATGTATGGGGGGTGGGACAAAGGAGCTCTCTGAGGCTGGTTGAGCGGGACTGGGGGCTCTACAGTGAAATTGTATAATAAGAACTAACCCAAACAGCAATAGGCTAGGCATATTGACATGGGAGAGAGGCATAACGCAATCACAGGTGTTATTCGAGAGGGCTAAGACAACAACTGGTAATGGCGACGAAAGTTTGGGCTGAGGCTAAACAGATAAACAGGATGGGGTACCGTGTAAAGGAACAGTCCAGCAGGCATTAGCTGTGTAGCTGAGTGATCATAAGGTCCAGTGAACAGCAATAAGTAAGTCCGGGAGCAGTTCGTAGGTGGTTGATGATGTACAATGTTCTGCAAAAAATAATAAATAAATAAAGACTTATCCACCACACTGAATCAGAAGATCCAAACCATTGTTTCATTTCAGCATTTAACAGTAATTACATACTTGAACTGACATGAACATATTAGACCAGGAGTTAACAGACAGGACCAAAACAGTCACTATGGATCCATAATGTTACAGCATGTCTATTATTAAAGTAAATTGATACAACTTGTGTGGGGTCAAATTAACAACCATTGTATGTGTGAAAACTGTTTCTAATAGTTTTACATTTGATAGTAACCCATTCTCTCCACCATGCTCACTGGGGCAGTCTCTGTCAAAGCTGACCTATTGACTTTTTTATTAGTGAACTGTTTGTGCTTTTTTTTTTTTACAGTGATCATTAATTTGTGAAGCAAGAGCACATCCAATAATTGGTGGATTAATCATGGCGTGAATGATTACCCTAAGAACTATATGTTTTTGTATTTCAATTTGAGAGATGGCACTTCACAAATCATGTATGATGATAGATCGATTTAAATGTCTATCTCTGAAGTAATACAGTATAAAAGCAGTTTTTCAGTAGGCCTATATACAAGTTGTCAGTGAATCATACACTTGCATAAAAGTATATATAGCCTATATACAGTACTTCAAGAATAAAACAAGGCAACAGTAAACATGTCGTCCCCCACGAATGATGCAGCGCCCCCCGCTTGGGCCAATAAGTGTAATTTTGTAAATTACGGATCTCTATGGTAAGACGCATCATTCAGGGCCAGTGGTGTCTGAGATATTGTGTGGGTTAGCTAGATTCCTATCCCTGAGCATGTGTGCCAAATTTCATCACTCTGAGTCAAACAGATCAAGAGATGTAAACATGTGCCCATAATAGCGCCACCGTGTGGTCAATGTGAATGTTTTTTCAGTGTTTGCAGCATGTGTACCAAATTTTGTTAGAATACAAATATCCTTGATTGATTTATATGCAATTATGTGCCAGACCACGCCCATGTGAATGTGTATTGGTCAGTGTTGTTTGAGGTACTAGTCTGGAAAGTATTGCGTTGAGAGAACTTTGTCCATAGATGCCACATATCAAGTGTCGTGCAGATCGGTCATTCGGTGCTAGAGGAGTCGCATTTTAAGTGTTTTTCAAGAAATTCTAAATGTCCGAAAATCCATCATAGCGTACTTTATGGGTCCCTGAGGCACATTTGTTCCTTTTGAGGAGAGGGACCAATGTACCGAATTTCATTACCTAAGATCAAATGGGATGAAGGGCGTGACCTTTCAAAGTTAGCATTTTCAATCTCTTGTTATAGCGCCACCATCTGGCCAATCAGTGTAATTTTTTTAATGCCGGATCTCTATGGCAAGACTCATCATTCACTTAAGTTTCGTCAAAATCAGGCCAGTGCTGTCCGTGACAATTTGTGCTAGGCGATTAGTGCTTTTTGAGGTCGGTTCGGTTTTGGTTCGATTATTTAAAAAATATCACAGTTTTCGATTTCGTTTTCAAAAATGTATTTTTAACATTAAATGCACTATGAATTATGTGGGTTGAATGCTGTAACAACACAGAATAAAACAATTAATACAATTCCCATGATGGTAATGACTGCCCATTACTGCTTATCACTTATCAACCATAATTTATTCACATGACTTTACTTTAATAAAATATTTCAGTTGTTGTGTATATTACATTTGTTTTATTTGATGACTTTATTATTTCATTCCAAGTCATCATCTCATCTCTATAGAGCTGCTGCCTATACTGTCTGACAAAATCACTGTTTTAGTAGTTCTTCAAAGTAAATAAGTCATACTTTTATGACTGCTGAATACCAACTATCAATCACTTAGCTCATGTATTTTCAGGTAGAGATACCTCGCAAAGCAACTGCTCTCTATCCCTCTCGATCGCGCATACTTCTATCTCTTTTCTCTCTCTGTCTGTCTGCGCCACACTAACCTAACGTAGCAGGCGTAAAAGAAACATAGAGGCCGAAAAAGTAGGCGCGCAATGGATTATGGTCATTTTGTTCATTAGCAAGTTTTCTGTGCTAAACTATGTAGAATATTCGCAAAAACTACATTTAAGAACATAGAAATAGCGCACATAGAACATATCTACCGCTTCTTAGACTTGCTTTCAATGAGAATGACATATCTATAATTAACTTTTCTATGTGAATTTGGTCGCGTCGCCCAAAAAGTTACATATTGCAGCTTTAAGGTTCTATAAATAACCGAAAGGGTTCTATATGGAACCAATTTTGGTTCAGTGATGAAGAAGGACAGCTGATTACATAGACTTATTCAGATGTTTATAATAATGGACCAACAATAAAAAGGTGGAAGGCGTCAAGCGCAACTCAGTCACGCGCAACTCAGGATAGCCTTGGGAAAGTGCGCTAGAAGACGCTACGCGTGTACGACTGTGCGGAGAACGAACGAGGGCCATGGAGAGTGGAGGGCAACAAGTATTTTTTAAGCCTACTCACTAATAATGGTCCGCTGCTCCCGTTACAATAAGTAGCCCTCAATAAGTAGCCCTAGGTGAAATTGAAGACTGCGTCTAGCCTGTGTGTCAAAGAAAGCATCCACGGTATAACTTGTCCACGTAATCTACAGTCATTGGAGGAGAGTTCTATATCAAGTGGCGCGGCCAGCGTTGTTTTGTTAAATTGCTTGTGGGCTTATATATTTGTTCGGCAGTGGGTGTAAAGGCTCATGCGCAAGCACTTTCAGTTCTAATCATAAAACTGTAGCTGCCAGAGACAAGGCTTAATATTTAGGTTTACAGGAAACCTCAAAGGCCAAGTGCACTCAAAAACATGATTTTCCTGTGTTTTATATAAACTCAGCAAAAAAAGAAACGTCCTCTCACTGTCAACTGCGTTAATTTCAGCAAACTTAACGTGTAAATATTTGTATTAACATGACAAGATTCAACAACTGAGGCATAAACTGAACAAGTTCCACAGACATGTGACTAACATAAATTGAATAATGTGTCCCTGAACAAAGGGGGGGGGGGTCAAAATCAAAAGTAACAATCAGTATCTGGTGTGGCCACCAGCTGCATTAAGTACTGCAGTGCGTCTCCTCCTCATGGACTGCACCAGATTTGCCAGTTCTTGCTGTGAGATGCTACCCCACTCTTCCACCAAGGCACCTGCAAGTTCCCGGACATTTCTGGGGGGAATGGCCCTAACCCTCACCCTCCGATCCAACAGGTCCCAGACGTGCTCAATGGGATTGAGATCCGGGCTCTTCGCTGGCCATGGCAGAACACTGACATTCCTGTCTTGCAGGAAATCACGCACAGAACGAGCAGTATGGCTGGTGGCATTGTCATGCTGGAGGGTCATGTTAGGATGAGCCTGCAGGAAGGGTACCACATGAGGGAGGAGGATGTCTTCCCTGTAACGCACAGCGTTGAGATTGCCTGCAATGACAACAAGCTCAGTCCGATGATGCTGTGACACACCGCCCCAGACCATGACAGACTTTTTGCCAGTCCTGTCTGGTCCAGCGACGGTGGGTTTGTGCCCACAGGCGACGTTGTTGCCGGTGATGTCTGGTGAGGACCTGCCTTACAACAGGCCTACAAGCCCTCAGTCCAGCCTCTCTCAGCCAATTGCGGACAGTCTGAGCACTGATGGAGGGATTGTGCGTTCCTGGTGTAACTCGGGCAGTTGTTGTTGCCATCCTGTACTTGTCCTGCAGGTGTGATGTTCGGATGTACCAATCCTGTGCAGATGTTGTTACACGTGGTCTGCCACTGCGAGGACGATCAGCTGTCTGTCCTGTCTCCCTGTAGCACTGTCTTAGGCGTTTTACAGTACGGACATAGCAATTTATGGCCCTGGCCACATCTGCAGTCCTCATGCCTCCTTTGCAGCATGCCTAAGGCACGTTCACACAGATGAGCAGGGACACTGGGCATCTTTCTTTTGGTGTTTTTCAGAGTCAGTAGAAAGGCCTCTTTAGTGTCCTAAGTTTTCATAACTGTGACCTTAATTGCCTACCGTCTGTAAGCTGTTAGTGTCT
This sequence comes from Coregonus lavaretus, assembly GCF_964263955.1. Lineage (NCBI taxonomy): Eukaryota > Metazoa > Chordata > Actinopteri > Salmoniformes > Salmonidae > Coregonus > Coregonus lavaretus. The sequence continues at coordinate 24,040,602 of NC_140001.1, read as the reverse complement.
TAACGACCGTTCCACAGGTACATGTTCATTAATTGTTTATGGTTCATTGAACAAGCATGAGAAACAGTGTTTAAACCCTTTACAATGAAGATCTGTGAAGTTATTTGGATTTGGAAAGACAGGGTCCTGAAAAAGGGACGTTTCTTTTTTTGCTGAGTTTATATTTCCACACTAGGAGTTTGGAATCATTTTACCCTTCCCTATTCTTGAAGTAATGTACAGCTACGCACATCTTACAGTGTATGTGCAAGTGTTTATGATTAGTTAATGAACCAAAATGAACTAGTCTATAAGAAAAACAATAGTTCTACACTCTAAAAAGAAAAGGTTCCTGGAGTATCCTTTATGGGTTCTTCAAATTGAAACTGTGGGGGAACCCTTATAAGTTATTTGAAGAACCCTTTTAATGGATCCTCAAATAACCTTTTGAAGACCCTTTTGGGGTTACTTTTTGAACTACCCCCCCTCTCCTATTATTATTATTATTATTAATACGCATAACAATAACAACAATAACACAATATTTTAGTTGTCAGAGTTTTTATGATTTTAGTGTGCAAAGCAGATTTAAAAAATCTAAATATGAGGTAAACTCCCAGCAGAGCCCGAAGTCCAATGCATATATCCTCTGGCATGTTGATGTTAATGTATTGATGTTCTCCGTATCCATAGCCAGAATGATTTTGCAGTGCATGGTGATTGAACAGAATTCCTGTTATATTCATCAGAGGTGTAGGGAGGGTGAAGTCTGTGAATCCCAAAAAACTGTCATTATACACATGATTAACAAAACAGTATTCATACCTTGGTTTTTGTGGTAAATGTGAATGAAGTACAGGAACCTTGTCCATAATGTAGAGGCCTATGGTATTTCCATTGAAGAGGCAAGGGAGGAGGATGGTACATGTGATCTGCACAACATACCAATACCAATTGACATACCATTGTATGCCTCCTCGCCAATATACCTGCACACAGACACAAAAGTGAGCAATTCAGTCATCTGCACCCAATACAGCTAGCCTTCAACATATTCTTATAGCCTACATATTCTTACCTCTTTGTTGATTGATATCCATTGAATTGTGTCCATTTTCTGTTTTAGAAAGATTTGATAAATATGAAAAGATATATGGTATCATCATAAAAATATATACATTTAGATCATACAAGAGACAAACCTTACCTTAAATTGAGGATATCTTTAACTGTTTCAGTTAAGTGACTGCACCTGCTGTCCTTTAAAATTCAAATCCAAATGTTTCAGTTGGGCAGTTAGGTTCCTGCAAGAACCCCCACGAACTAAGGAGGTTCCTCGATGAAACCCACTTTCCAGAAATAAGTCTCTCACTGTTGCCGCTTGATACAGACCCCCTTCAGCCCCCAGCTGTGCCCTGGACACCATATGTGTATTGATTGCCCCCCATCTATCCTCAGAGTTCGTACTGCTTGGTGACCTAAACTGGGATACGCTTAACACCCCGGCCATCCTACAATCTAAACTAGATGACCTCAATCTCACACAAATTATCAAGGAACCTACCAGGTACAACCCTAAATCCGTAAAACATGGGCACCCTCATATATATCATCCTGAATAATTTACCCTCTAAATACACCTCCGCTGTCTTCAACCAGGATCTCAGCGATCACTGCCTCATTGCCTGCGTCCGTAATGGGTCCGCGGTCAAACGACCACCCCTCATCACTGTCAAACGCTCCCTAAAACACTTCAGCGAGCAGGCCTTTCTAATTGACCTGGCCCGGGTATCCTGGATGAATATTGACCTCATTCTGTCAGTAGAGGATACCTGGTTGTTCTTTAAAAGTGCTTTCCTCTCCATCTTAAATAAGCATGTCCCATTCAAAAAAATCTGAACTAAGAACAGATATAGCCCCTGGTTCACCCCAGACTTGACTGCCCTTGACCAGCACAAAAACATCCTGTGGCGTACTGCATTAGCATCGAACAGCCCCCGCGATATGCAACTTTTCAGGAAAGTCAGGAACCAATATACACAATCAGTTAGGAAAGCAAAGGCTAACTTTTTCAAACAGAAATCTGCATCCTGTAGCACTAACTCCAAAAGGTTTTGGGACACTGTAAAGTCCATAGAGAATAAGAGCACCTCCTCCCAGCTGCCCACTGCACTGAGGCTAGGAAACACTGTCACCACCGATAAATCTACGATAAACGAGAATTTCAACAAGCATTTTGTTACGGCTGGCCATGCTTTCCACCTAGCTACCCCTACCCCGGCCACCAGCTCTGCACCCTCCCCTGTAACTTGCCAATGCCCTTTCGACTCTGTCAATCACCGCATTCTTATTGGCAGACTAAATAGCCTTGGTTTCTCAAATGACTGCCTCACCTGGTTCACCAACTACTTCTCAGATAGAGTTCAATGTGTCAAATCGGAGGGCCCGTTGTCTGGACCTCTGGCAGTCTCTATGGGGGTTCCACAGGGTTCAATTCTCGGGCAGACTCTATTCTCTGTGTATATCAATGATGTCGCTCTTGCTGCTGGTGACTCTCAGATCCACCTCTACGCAGACGACACCATTTTGTATACATCTGGCCCTTCATTGGACACTGTGTAAACAAACCTCCAAACGAGCTTCAATGCCATACAACACTCCTTCCGTAGCCTCCAATTGCTCTTAAACACTAGTAAAACTAAATGCATGCTCTTCAATCGAACGCTGCTTGCACCCGCCCGCCCGACTAGAATCACTACTCTCGGTGGGTCTGACTTAGAATATGTGGACAACTACAAATACCTAGGTGTCTGGTTAGACCGTAAACTCTCCTTCCAGAATCACATTAAGCATCTCCAATCCAAATTAAAATCTAGAATCGGCTTCCTATTTCGCAAACAAAGCCTCCTTCACTCATTCTGCCAAACATGCCCTCGTAAAACTGACTATCCTACCGATCCTTGACTTTGGCGATGTCATTTACAAAATAGCCTCCAACACGCTCAAGGTCCTAAACGATATAATAACCGCAATCGATAAAAGACAGTACTGTGCAGCCGTCTTCATCGACATGGCCAAGGCTTTCGACTCTGTCAAAATAGCTTCCAACACTCTACTCAGCAAATTGGATGTAGTCTATCACAGTACCATCCGTTTTGTCACCAAAGCCCCATATACTACCCACCATTGTGACCTGTACACTCTCGTTGGCTGGCCCTCACTACATATTCGTCGCCAAACCCACTGGCTCCAGGTCATCTATAAATCACTGCTAAGCAAATCCCTGCCTTATCTTAGCTCATTGGTCACCATAGCAACACCCACCCGTAGTATGCGCTCCAGCAGGTATTTCTCACTGGTCATCCCCAAAGCCAACACCTCCTTTGGCTGCCATTCCTTCCAGTTCTCTGCTGCCAATGACTCGAACGAACTGCAAAAAATCTCTGAAGCTTGAGACTCTTATCTCCCTCACTAACTTTAAACATCAGTTGTCAGAGCAGCTTACTGATCACTGCACCTGTACACAGCCCATCTGTAATTAGCCCACCCAACTACCTCATCCCCATATTGTTATTTATTTTGCTCATTTGCACCCCAGTATCTCTATTTGCACATCATCTTCTGCACATCTATCACTCCAGTGTTAATACTAAATTGTAATTATTTTTGCACTATGGCCTATTTATTGCTTTACCTCCATAACTTACTACATTTGCACATTTAGATTTTCTATTTTCCTATTGCGTTATTGACTGTACATTTTTGTTTATCCCATATGTAACTCTGTGTTGTTGTTGTTTTTATCGCACTGCTTTGCTTTATCTTGGCCAGGTCGCAGTTGTAAATGAGAACTTGTTCTCAACTGGCCTACCTGGTTAAATAAAGGTGAAATAAAAATAAATAAACTTCCTATGGGGTTCTTGGAAGAACCTTTTGGGGGCAATTTTCAGTGCCAAGAACCCTAAGGTTCTTCAAAGAACTTTGAGGATCTTAGAAGAACCCTTGTTGAACCCCTAATTTTTAGAGGGTAGGTAGCCTATAATATAGTATTCCTGCACATTAATATTACACGGTCAAACTTTTCAGTGTCTATGGTAGTGATCAACCTCCAATTTCTATTATTCACAATTTCTGTGAAATTCACATAGGAAGTCAGCAGAATTTACCAGGTTTGAAATGCAACATTGCCCTCAAAACTGCTGATGACTTTCCTTTAAACCACTCATAATTTGGTGCTCTGTGGTGTTGTAAGTTGTGGTAGTTGAAATGCACGTGATCTTAACCTTTTAGTCTGCATTTATGTGATCCACTTGCCCCATGGATGGAACTTTTTGACCCCTGAAAAGCATTTGGAGGTGGGCCAGGAAGACAGCTGATGATTCTCTAACTGAATTTCCAATAACCTTGTCATTTTTCTATTTCTACTGCACGTGAATTTTCAATTAAAGTGATAAACACATTGAGAATACACTGAAGACACAAGAATGTGAACAAGTGTGTGACAATTTTGGAAAGCTTGGTCATCTTTTGTGTGAAAACATGTAGGGATGTATTTAGCCCCCTTTACACAATACATCATCAAACACAGGAGATTACAGTGGGAAGATTACAAGAGATTACATTTGTACAAGTTTTAGAAGTCATACATTTCATTGCTGAGGCTAATAATATTATCAATGGAATTTGAATGAGTTAATGCCATAAGGGCGAACTGTTAAACAGATTAAGATACTATGTATAATCTTGTGGCTAGTTAAAGGATTCATGTCACTGCACTTTTCAAATAAGTGGATCCAGCAATGGCTCCTGGGACTCTGTAAAGGTGTATGTAGCGTTCCAATTAATATGTGATCCAATATATATTTTGAAACCACTCTAATACGACCCTCATGTGTTTTTTATATTAATCTTTGGCTAAAGACAAAGCTCTGACTTTCAGCATGTTTGTTTCTGCTATGTTCTGTGATGCATGGTTGTCCTCAACCATAATCACAACTATTTTGTTGTGTATACTGTATATGTTGTAGCTGGCTTCAGGCTCTTGATACTTGTAAAAAAAAATGCGTCATCCTCTAAACATATGCTAAAAGAGTATACTAAAAGTACCTAAAAGAAAGATGTGTGATTTAGAGTCAACAGTGAAAAGATCTGAATGATATTCCACATTTCCTCCAGTCTCTCTGCTGGTAGGCTTTCCGCATGTGTCAGACTTGTTTCGGTCTGTTTTCTTTTTGTCATTTGAGAAACTTCAGCATCACATAATGTTGTCTCTGTTTTCATTACAACACCAAATTCTTCATTTGGGAAAATGTGGGGTAAAACAGGAAGAGTGTTGTTTGAAGTGTTTCACCCACACATACAGTGGCTTGCGAAAGTATTCACCCCACTTGGAATTTTTCCTATTTTGTTGCCTTACAACCTGGAATTAAAATTGATTTTTGGGGGGTTTGTATAATTTGATTTACACAAAATGCCTACCACTTTGAAGATGCTAAATAAATTTTTTTGTGATACAAACAAGAAATAAGACAACAAAACAGAAAACCTGAGCGTGCATAACTATTCACCCCCCCCCCCCCCCCCCCAAAGTCAATAGAGCCACCTTTTGCAGCAATTACAGCTGCAAGTCTCTTTGGGTATGTCTCTATAAGCTTGGCACATCTAGCCACTGGGATTTTTGCCCATTCTTCAAGGCAAAACTGCTCCAGCTCCTTCAAGTTGGATGGGTTCCGCTGGTGTACAGCAATCTTTAAGTCATACCACAGATTCAATTGGATTGTGGTCTGGGCTTTGACTAGGCCATTCCAAGACATTTAAATGTTTCCCCTTAAACCACTCGAGTGTTGCTTTAGCAGTATGCTTAGGGTCATTGTCCTGCTGGAAGGTGAACCTCCGTCCCAGTCTCAAATCTCTGGAAGACTGAAACAGGTTTCCGTCAAGAATTTCCCTGTATTTAGCGCCATCCATCATGCCTTCAATTCTGACCAGTTTCCCAGTCCCTGCCGATGGATGAAAAACATCCCCACAGCATGATGCTGCCACCACCATGCTTCACTGTGGGGATGGTGTTCTCGGGGTGATGAGAGGTGTTGGGTTTGCGCCAGACATAGCGTTTTCCTTGATGGCCAAAAAGCTCAATTTTAGTCTCATCTGACCAGAGGATCCTTCTTCCATATGTTTGGGGAGTTTCCCACATGGCTTTTGGCGAACACCAAACGTGTTTGCTTATTTTTTCTTTAAGCAATGGCTTTTTTCTGGCCACTCTTCCGTAAAGCCCAGCTCTGTGGAGTGTACGGCTTAAAGTGGTCCTATGGACAGATACTCCAATCTCCACTGTGGAGCTTTGAAGCTCCTTCAGGGTTATCTTTGGTCTCTTTGTTGCCTCTCTGATTAATGCTCTCCTTGCCTGGTCCGTGAGTTTTGGTGGGCGGCCCTCTCTTGGCAGGTTTGTTGTGGTGGCATATTCTTTAATTTTTTAGTAATGGATTTAATGGTGCTCTGTGGGATGTTAAAGTCTGAGATATTTTTTTATAACCCAACCCTGATCTGTACTTCTCCACAACTTTGTCCCCGACCTGTTTGGAGAGCTCCTTGGTCTTCATGGTGCCGCTTGCTTGGTGGTGCCCCTTGCTTAGTGGTGTTGCAGGCTCTGGGGCCTTTCAGAACAGGTGTATATATACTGAGATAATGTGACAGATCATGTGACACTTAGATTGCACACAGGTGTACTTTATTTAACTAATTATGCGACTTCTGAAGGTAATTGGTTGCACCAGATCTTATTTAGGGGCTTCATAGTAAAGGGGGTGAATACACATGCACGCACCACTTTTCCGTTATTTATTTGTTCAAATTTTTTGAAACAAGTAATTTTTTTCATTTCACTCCACCAATTTGGACTATTTTGTGTTTGTCCATTACATGAAATCCAAATAAAAATCCAGTTAAATTACAGGATGTAATGCAACAAAATAGGAAAAACGCCAAGGGGGATGAATACTTTTGCAAGGCACTGTATCCGCAGTTATTTCTCTGGCTGTACAACTGTCTCATTACACTAGCTGGCACAGCATTCTCCAGAATGAAAAAAAAAAAAAATGAAAAAAAAAAAAAAACACTTTTGGAAATCATCTCTCAACCAATTGTTTAATATTTTATTGAATTAGCACATTAGTTCTTCATTCAGGACAAGTACTATAACGATTGTGAATGTCCTACATTTTTCAGGCAACTTACTGTGTAATCAAATAATTACATTGCATCTTTAATTAGTACTTTCAAACAAATAATTAGATGAATGTACCTTTGTATGGCTTTAGTCAAGTTGGTGGCATTGTTGTTGAAAATCATAAGGATGTGCCATCTTGGTCTTAAAGAAATGTATGTTTTTTTCCTTTGAGGTATGAGAAATAACTTTGTGATAAAGGTAACTTGGTGTGAGAGAAACAAACCCCCAACATATTAAGCCTTTCTTTTCCCAGGCTGGGGCTTTACACTGACCATACAGGATGTACAGTAGAGCATCTTCCCACAGTAATTGTTAGTTGTGCTCTAAAAGCGTGATTTCTCATTTCTGTTTTGTAGGATCATACATACACACAATTTGAAGTATGTACAATACTGCCAACCATTATTGGTTGATCACATAATAAGCAGAATGGATCTTTCACAATGAACTGGACAGGCTGATGTTGAAATACTTTACAAACAGCCTCCTCTAAAACACAGTTAGATCTTGTTCTTCATAACTAAGAAATACTTGTGGGAGAGAGTGTGATGGAAAGTGTAAACATAGGAAACCTGAAAATACAAGTTGTAACAAGGCTGAGAAAGATACAGTGCTATTAAGAATGAGATCTCTTTCGTGAGAAAAACATTGCAGTTGAGAATTCAGAGGACCCTACATAATGCAGATATTGTTACAAGAAAGGTCTCAGTATAACGATTGTATGAACTTCAAAAAGTACATTTAAAAAGAAAATGTCAAATATTTGTATTGCCATTATGCTTTCCTAAAGCATTCCATAGTTGTATTGTGCATATGATGTTGAATAATGCCTGATAAACTTTACATTTTACACTCATTTATTCTTATTGTCTATCTTCTTGAAAATCGGATAGTGCTTGATTTGGAAACAGAGGAATGGGCCTTTCATGTTTTCAATTACAAGGGGTTAGACACCAAAATTGTTTACTAAACATACACTGCTGTAGCAAGGTCATGTGTCAAGTATTCCTTTATTCCTAATACTGCTACTAAACATACCCTGCAGTAGCAAGGTCATGTGTCAAGTATTTGTTGATGCTTAATAGTGTTACATAAGTTCAAACAATAAAGATAGTGAGAAGTCTGGACAGGGGATGTTAGGAGATATACTGCATGAGGTTAACAGCTAGTTTGGTTAGCTTTAAAGGTTTGCATTTAGTTGTTGTGAGAGAATGCTAAGATTGTATGGAATGCACTTGTTTCAGATATTTCTACACAAATTCCCTTCAAATCCTCTAGATGACATTCATGTCTCCCTACGGGGGTCAGCTCTCACTAAGCCCAATCAAAGCTCTTCTCTGTCCTGGCACCCAAATGGTTGAACGAGAGTCCCTGGCCTTCTTCCAAAAAAATTCTGAAACCCTACCTCTTTACAGAGTATCTTAAAGGCCCAGTGCAGTCAAAATTACGTTTTTCCTGTGTTTTATATGCTGGAAAAAAATACAAACACATGTCAAGTCTTGGTCCCATGTTTCATGAGCTGAAATAAAAGATCCCAGAAATGTTCCATATTAACAAAAAGCTAATTTCTCTAAAGTTTTGTGGACACATTTGTTTACATCCGTGTTAGTGAGCATTTCTCCTTTGCCAAGATAATCCATCCACCTGACAGGTATCAAGAAGCTGATTGAACAGCATGATCATTACACAGGTGCACCTTGTGCTGGGGACAATAAAAGGCCACTTTAAAATGTGCAGTTTTGCCACACAACAGATGAACATGGTACCTTCAGGTGTTTGGAAATTGCTCCCAAGGATGAAGCAGACTTGTGGAGGTCTACAACATTTCTTCTGAGGTCTTGGCTGATTTATTTTGATGTCAAGCAAAGAGGCACTGAGTTTGAAGGTAGGCCTTGAAATACATCCACAGGTACACCTCCAATTGACTCAAATTATGTCAATTAGCCTATCAGAAGCTTCTAAAGCCATGACATCATTTTCTGGAATTTTCCAAGCTGTTTAAAGGCACAGTCAACTTAGTGTATGTAAACTTCTGACCCACTGGAATTGTGATACAGTGAATTATAAGTGAAATAATCTGTCTGTAAACAATTGTTGGAAAAATTACTTACCTAAGTTTATGTAAACCTCCGACTTCAACTGTACTTATTGCGCTTCGCCGAGCAGCACAGAGCTGTTGTGAAGGAAGTTGTAAAGGAAGTGAGTTTGTGTTTATACAGGACCTCCCGCCCTCACATACCGTCAACCAATCATGTCAATGCGGAGCTATACGGAGCCCTCCACATTGCTACAACATTTGAAAGGCCCATGGCGATGTGGTACAGAGTTCAATTTGGTCTCTGCGTGCCTCCAAAGGCTCCATAATTGCTTCACAACCAGTGGCGACCCGTCATTTTGAGCCCCACATTTTATTTTATTTTTGGGGCTTGCCTGTTTTGCATGTTATTTTGGAATTAATACGTGTCACATTTCAGTTTGCAAACAATGTAAAAAATATATATATCATTGAGTTAATAAAGCCGCATACAAACATGGTCTCTTTTTTGTTTTCTTGAGTAAGACAGCTCCAAAATGCAGGTGTTTCAGCCTAGATCAGTGCTTTCTGTGGTGGTGGGGCAAGCCAGCAGAAAATACGTAGCGTTGCGCCGTGATTGGCTCAGTGTTTTGTCACTCATGGGGACACTACGTCACCGCCAAGTCTAAGGGTAGACTTAGAAAATTCAAGCCCCTTGGGTTCTGCCATAGAGTTACGTTAGAAGTGCCCTTCCAAGAAGCCTCAAGGTCATTGGCCACAGATAAAATGACGTCAAATCACATTATATGTACAGTAGCTTTGATTGGACTGATCATGTCAACATCTTACTTTCAAAATCTTAGCTAGCAGTCATCATCATGAATCAAGTCGACAGCCTACTGGCAAATCTTTTTTAATCCTTGTCATGTTGTCACGTTCGTCGAATGACGGGACAGACCAAGGCGCAGCGTGATATACGTACAATTTTATTTACACTGAATAAACACCACGACAAAACAATAAACGTCCAAGGTAGTACACAAAACAAACCTTACACGGAACAAGATCCCACAACTACACAGTGCCAATAGGCTGCCTAAGTATGGTCCCCAATCAGAGACAACGAGCGACAGCTGCCTCTGATTGGGAACCACACCGGCCAACATAGAAATACACATACTAAAACCCACATAGAAAATACTACATAACAAAGAATATACACACCCTGACTCAACATATACGAGTCCCCTGAGTCAGGGCGTGACAGTACCCCCCCCCCAAAGGTGCGGACTCCGACCGCACAACACAAACATAACAGGGTAGGGGCCGGGTGGGCATTCCGCCTCGGAGGCGGATCCGGCTCGGGGCGTGACGACCTCTCACTCTCCGCCTCCCTGTTGCGCCCCTGGTCTGGTCTGGACCTTGGCGCGCTGCTTCCCCTCTCCTTCCTCCCACGATACGCCAGGCCCTGTCTGGACCCTGGTGTGGGAGACCCCGACCCTGGAGAGGGGCTGACGTCATGGTCCGGACTGAAGCCGCTGATCGGAGCTGGACTGGACCCCGGTGGAGCGGACTGCGCTGGCTCCGGAGTGGAGCAGCTGACCGGAGCTGGATCAGGCACCGGTGGAGCGGACTGCTCTGGCTCCGGAGTGGAGCAGCTGACCGGTGCCGGACCAGGCACCGGTGGAACGTGCACGGGCCGTGCCGGACTGGACAAACACACCACTGGTCTGGTGCGAGGAGCAGGCACGGGCCGGACCTGACTAGGAACACGCACCACTGGCATGGTGCGAGGGGCAGGAACGGGTCGGGCCGGACTGGCGACGCGCACCACTGGCTTTGTGCGAGAAGCAGGAACGGGCCGGGCTGGCGACGCGCACCACTGGCTTGGTGAGAGGAGCAGGAACAGGCCGGGCCGGACTGGCGACGCGCACCACTGGCTTGGTGCGAGGAGCAGGAACAGGCCGGGCCGGACTGGCGACGCGCACCACTGGCTTGGTGCGAGGAGCAGGAACAGGCCGGGCTGGACTGGCGACGCGCACCACTGACTTGGTGCGAGGAGCAGGAACAGGCCGGGCCGGGCTGTGGAGGCGGACTGGAGGTCTGGAGCAGAGAGCTGGCACAACCCGTCCTGGCTGGATGCCTACTTCCGCACAGTATGTGTGAGGCATCAGCACAGTACGCACTGGGCTGTGCACGCACACTGGCGATACAGTTCGTAGAACTGGCGCAGGATATGCGGGACCGAGGAGGCTTATTGGAGACCAGGAGCGTTGAGCCGGCACACCCCGTCCTGGCTGGATGCCCATCTTCGCACGGCACGTGCGTGGTGCAAGCACAGGACGTACAGGACTGTGCCGGCGCACTGGCAACACAGTACGTAGCTCCGCATAACACGGAGCCTGCCCAGTCATTCGCTTCCTCACGTGAGTACGGGGAGTTGGCTCTGCTCTGACACTAGGCTCCGCCAACCACCCCGTGTGCCCCCCCAAAAATGTTTATTGGGGCTGCTTCTCGGGCTTCCTCCTCGACCGGCCTCCTCCGTGTTGCCGTTGCTCCTCTCCTGCCTGGGCATTTACCTTAGCCCATGGTCCTCTCCCCGCAAATATCTCTTCCCATGACCACAAATTGCCCACCTGTGACATGGCTACTCGCTCCGCCTGGGCACGCTGCTTGGTCCTCGTTTGGTGGGATCTTCTGTCACGTTCGTCGAATGACGGGACAGACCAAGGCGCAGCGTGATATACGTACAATTTTATTTACACTGAATAAACACCACGACAAAACAATAAACGAAATGAAACGTGAAGTCCAAGGTAGTACACAAAACGAACCTTACACGGAACAAGATCCCACAACTACACAGTGCCAATAGGCTGCCTAAGTATGGTCCCCAATCAGAGACAACGAGCGAAAGCTGCCTCTGATTGGGAACCACACCGGCCAACATAGAAATACACATACTAGAACCCACATAGAAAATACTACATAACAAAGAATATACACACCCTGACTCAACATATACGAGTCCCCTGAGTCAGGGCATGACACATAAAGAGAAATAATGAAGAGAAATTATAGCTAAAACGTATCGGTGCTCATCGGCCATTGGATATAAACATTACACAACAAGTTGGAAATCACAAATTCAACAATGAGTGGTTTGGAAGGAATTGATGTCAGTGGCTAACTGCAAGCATTACAACTGGGAAGTCGGGAATAAAAAAGCTCCGACTGGGAAAATACGTTTTGAACAGTCATCCTACTCGAAATTGTAAATCCGGCCTCTTTCTCTTTCTTTGATGACAAAATTTCCCCACGAAAGCCATGCCACCTTCTTGTTCAAGTGTCCCCTGTAGCTCAGTTGGTAGAGCCTGGCGCTTGCAACGCCAGGGTTGTGGGTTTGTTTACCACGGGAGGCCAGTATGAAAATGTATGCACTCACTAACTGTAAGTCGCTCTGGATAAGAGTGTCTGCTAAATGACTAAAATGTAAATGTAAAGTGAGCACAGCACAACAAGGTGAGTCCAAAAATTTATTTTATGCTGCTGCATAAATTATGTAATATGCCAGGGAGATATGTATACTGTAGCTAAGAAAGTAATACTAAGTGTATGTTTTTGTAGTAAGCTGTGCCTCACCCTAATAATTTGGTCAATTTTCCACTCATAATTTAGCCTACTGTTCTGACTTGGTGGTGCACATGTAGCCTATAGCCTATTTTAGAGAAATGTCATCATCAAATATTTTAAGAGCTTTCATTTTCTGCTTATATGCCCCCTTTATTTATCGTATGGTTCTGACTTGGTGTACAGGGAGAATACTGTAAGAACGGCCCATGTTCTGAATTCTGTCACTGTACATTTCAAAAGTGCTGAACAAATAGTTATATTGACTACATCCATCCTAGCTCGCTCATTAATGTCTTAATCGTAATTATGGATTGCCTCTTATACGCTCATCGTCCCCTTATGCCATAGTTTGTACATCTCAATTGTCAGTAGAAACCACATTTGTTTAAGCAAGTCAGCCATATCAGATATGTTTTTTTTAAAGGCAGTAAAGGAGGCTGAATTAACTGTTTAGCTGCCAGGCAAGTCTCCGCTGATAGCCATGTGTAGCAGTGGTAAGGTTTTGGGACTGCTGTTGGGACTCTGATGTTGGGACAGCTTTAAGTAGGCCCTAACAGTTTGTGGGCACCGTTTGTCACTGTTATAGTGCAATTAATGTATTGTTTAGTGTTGTGTTGTGTAGTGGCTTGCTGGCATGCATCTAAAACAATTTTTTTTGTTTGCCCCACCAAGATTTACATGCTAAAATCGCCACTGGTCACAACATCCATACAGTGCCTCCGACCATATTTTCGGATCAAGTATAAATTGGCTCTTAATACGCGCTCCTCCGATCAGCGGCTCCGGAGACGTGCTCCGACCAGCAACTGTCGATCATGTGCGCGAGGGAAAATAGATCATGCTGCAGGCAGCATAGAGAAGAAAAAACATGCTTAGAACTGATAATTGATCACATGGTGCAAGAATGAATGCAAGTAATTGATTATTGAATGTTATGCGTGCTCTGGGCATTACTGACTCAAATGAACGAAATTATTCGAACGATTCGTTCTTTTGACTGAACGACTCGAAAAGATCAGAGTCAGTAAGAAGAGCCGATATTCCCATCACTACTTTTAATCAGCAGGTTTGTATGGGCCGGAGTTTCAGCTTTACATGGTGACATCACCATGCGGTAAATTTGTAAATAGACCAATAACATAGAAAATTCCAAACCTCTCTGCAAATAACAGCTAGTTTTCAGTGTTCCCTTCCCCACTCAGACTACTCCCAAACAGTCTAGCAAAATTCTTGCTTGAGAAATATTTTTTTTGCTAAAAATCTATTTTTGCCCATTTTAATGTAGTTGCATGATTTGATATTGATATAACATTGATATAAAAACATTGGTGCAGAATAAAAGCAGATCAGAGCAACTCCTGATTCTTGTCAGCTGATTCATGAGTACCTTTGCATTGGATTGCTATTATACGGTATTGCCACAAACAACGTTTTTGTAAATGCCCCCACATTGCAATCCATTCTGAAATGCAGTTAATTCGGTCATTTTAGAGTGATTCTCTTTTTACATTAATCTGACAAATTATTTTACAATATATATATATATTTTTTACTGGAAACAAACCTAAAGTCTATTCCGTCAATAGTGGTTAACTTGTCCGTTTTTCCAGTTTACACCTCTGTACATGTATAATACTGCAAGACATGTAGATATAGAGTTCAAAGGCTTCATTTATGGAAAATGATTCAGAGCATCATATCATTTCATTTGTTAAACAAGATAGAACATGCAAATAAGCAACTGAAAAAATTTTGGTTCTGAAGCCAGGGCCAATATTAGCCCTGCCCTTCCTACTCCATTTCCCTCCCTCCTTCTCTCCCTCCCTCCCTTTCTCCCTTCCCTTGCCAAACAGGATCTGTAGGATCTTTGTGAATAATTTTCTCAGGAGACAGGAATGCTTGAACACAAGCCTGCTGGGACATGCTCCCAACATTCCCTAAATCTCCCAGAAAAAAGCCCCTACTGAGGACGAAGTATTCACCTTTCTTTAGTTTTAAACCCAGGAGGGATAGGGATTCAAACCCCCCTAAACGCTGCCATGACTCAATCACCAAAAGGTATATAAATGTCCCCCTTTCTGCAAAGAATCAAGTGCTGAATGCCATAATGCTTCCATCTTGTGACTTGGTGTACGTGTACACTATAAAGGATGTAACCCAGACACACAGTGACTCACCACTGAAATTAAGCTGTCTGGAACGCTCCCTTGAATGTCTACAGAAGTAGTATTCACATGAGAATCTGACTTCTTTACTGAGACGTGGAAGTGACACATAACCAACCTTTCTGACCTTGTCTTCTTTAAAGCAAGGTCATAAAGCATACCTGTATTTGTAATTGTAAGTCAGTGGAACTTACATTTTTAAAAAGTATGTACAACAATCACAGTCATAGACTCCAGGGAGGTAATTGTATTGAATTGAATTTATATAATGCATTTGATCAGTTTTCAAAGCATTCCATATTTTTCAAAGTACATAATGTAAAAATTGCACACACAAAATGTTTTCATAAATCACCAGGTTGCTTTTCATACAAGAATATTGTTAGTTTAAGTTGTACGTTTTATTTAATAAAGCTACAACTTGTAATATCCAGTCACAAATAGGTTTTTCTTTTTGAGTTGTCCTTTTTGAGTTGTTTTCATACAAAAACATGAAGTTACTGTATTTAACAGATTTTTTTGTACAGTAGATTAGCACAGTAGATCATTTAGTAGACTGAAAATAGGATCCAGGTTCGTTAAAAACATACAGTATAAATACACAATCATGAAAGTTGTGGCATCTTCACCGCATGAAATATGACACATTTATTAAAATATAATGGCCATCTATTTCAGAGATAGATATGCTATTAAAAAGTCTGGGACAGAAATGAAGAGAAATAAAGACCACATCACTGCAACATTTTCTTGTTCCTTGAAATTGGACCAATAACCCCCCTTTCCACAAACAGGGCATAGACTCATAGAGATGCACTCAATGGTTCAACCATAGAGTAGGTAAGTATTCCTGCATTCCTGTTCTCTAGTCTACCCTCTCTCAATAACTGTGTTTCCTTGGTGCTTTCATTCGTTGAAAAGCATGGACCTGCTGTTGTTTTGCATAAAATGCTACTCAAAGTTAATTATTTCTCCAGGAAAGGTCTCTGTAGTTTTATTTGACTGACCAGAAGCTGGAGGTGGGAGTGGTGGTACTTGGATACTCTTTGGGAGCTCGGCTTGGGCTGTGGCTGGGGGAGTGAGTGACACTTGGGCTGCTGGGTGGTGAGGATGTAGACGAGGAGCACGAGGAGGATTTAGATTTGATCTCAAGCCACTTCTCTCCCAAGGCCTTGGCAAAGTGGTCATCCACAGAGACGCTGATGGAGAGCTGGCGGGAGCTGGCCCTTTGGTAGTCCATCCCCAGGCTTCTCTTGAAATGCTCCTCCACCACATGGTCATAGCTGTGCTTAGATAACACTGCAATGGAGAGAACACCAAACAAAGGTCAGAGGCATAATTCTTAACAAGTCTGCAATATAACAACAGCATTGTAGCGCTACAGTTTTTATTGAGATAAAGGAGAATGATACTGACCTGTGGATGAGTGGCTGCTGCGGAACTCAGATCTGCAGGTGGGCTTTCTTGTGGAGGAGACACAGGTGATCACAGAAGGACGCATCTGAAAGAGGCAAAATAATTGGTACATTTCAAAAAGTGTTTAAACATTATAAGATTCTGTACAGAACAATGTCATCGAAATCCTCACTCCCCCCAGAACAATAGGATTAACATGTCAACGTAAACATAGCACATTTCGCCATCACTAACTTTTTCTTGAAGGTTCTATTTGAGTCTTGGAAAGAAAATGAATTTGGTTATAGGATGGGGCCTGAAAGCTGTTCACCCTCATCAGGTTGGCACAAACAGGTCAAAGAAAGAGATGTCTGTTTAGTCATGTTGAGGACATTCCTCCCACCATTGCTCACATTTTCTCCCCGAATCCGGCTGGATTGCATATCTTGGACAAGCAGAGGCCTGTAAAGGCTCTTGGGAATAGACTGTGCTTGAGTGTTTATAATCACCACAGAGATCTCAGAGATACACTATATATACAAAAGTATGTGGACACCCCTTCAGATTAGTGGATTCAGCTATTTCAGCCACACCTGTTGCTGACAGGTGTATAAAATCGAGCACACAGCCATGCAATCTCTATAGACAAACATTGGCAGTAGAATGGCCTTACTGAAGAGCTCAGTGACTTTCAACGTGGCACCGTCATAGGATGCCACCTTTCCAACAAGTCAGTTCGTCAAACATCTGCCCTGCTAGAGCTGCCCCGGTCCACTGTAAGTGCTGTTATTGTGAAGTGGGAACGTCTAGGAGCAACAATGGCTCAGCCGCAAAGTGGTAGGCCACACAAGCTCACAGAATGGGACCGTCAAGTGCTGAAGTGCGTAGCGTGTAAAAATAATCTGTCCTCGGTTGCAACACTCATGACCGAGTTCCAAACTGCCTCTGGAAGCAACGTCAGCACAATAACTGTTCGTCGGGAGCTTCATGAAATGGGTTTCCATGGCCGAGCAGCCGCACACAAGCCTAAGATCCCCATGTCATGTGCAATGCCAAGCGTCGGCTGGAGTAGTGAAAAGCTCCATGCCATTGGACTCGAGCAGTGGAAACGCGTTCTCTAGATTGATGGATCACGCTTCACCATCTGGCAGTCCGATGGACGAATCTGGGTTTGGCGGATGCCAGGAGAACATTACCTGCCAACGGTAAAGTTTGGTGGAGGAGGAATAATGGTCTGGGGCTGTTTTTCATGATTTGGGCTTGGCCACTTAGTTTCAGTGAAGGGAAATCTTAACGCTACAGTATACAATTACATTCTAGACGATTCTGTGCTTCCAACGTTGTGGCAAAAGTTTGGGGATGGCCCTATCATGTTTCAGCATGACAACGCCCCCATGCACAAAGCGAGGTCGATACAGAAATGGTTTGTCGAGATCGGTGTGGAAGAACTTAACTGGCCTGCACAGAGCCCTGACCTCAACCCCATCAAACACCTTTAGGTTTGAATTGGAACGCCGACTGCGAGCCAGGCCTAATCGCCCAACATCAATGCCCGTCCTCACTAATGATCTTGTGGCTGAATGGAAGCAAGTCCCCTCAGCAATGTTCCAACATCTAGTGGAACGCCTTCCCAGAAGAGTGGAGGCTGTTATAGCAGCAAAGGGGGGGCCAACTCCATATTAATGCCCATGATTTTGGAATGAGATGTTCGACGAGCAGGTGTCCACATACTTTTGGTCATGTAGTGTATGTAGGCTCTGACTGTCTAGGGCTACACTGAGAGATTACTGACACACATACATGACTGAGACAAACCAGAAAACCTATCCTTCATGTTGTTAGCACCTGGACCCACTATTATAATTGTTCCTCGTGAAATTACCTGTATCTGATTGGTGGCTGTAGTGCTTTTGGTTTTCTTCTCTATCCTCTCAGGCTCTTTCCTTGGTTTCTTAATTAGGTCCAGTGGTTCATCCATAGGTGGTGTGGGATACACATGATGGGGCAGATGACCTGTGGGGCTGGGGGTTGGGCTCCAGGAGGATGTGGGGCTGGGTGTTGGGCTCCAGGAGGATGTGGGGCTCTGGGGAACACTAAACACAGCTGGCCTCTGAGCACTTCTCATGTTGCTTTTGCTCTGTGCCCTCTCTCGCCTGAAACACAAAATCACATGCTGAAACATGGAATCACACACTGGACATGGAGTTATAAAACCAGTGGTTGTTAATTATGATGTTATAGAGGGGGATTAAGGCATGGGCAGGTTTCACAAACCTTTCTTCCAATGTTAAGCCACGCTCAGAGCTGTGTTTGCGCTTGACTGGATGCACTGGTGGTACTCGAACTCTCTCATTGGTCATATGCCTGTATCTATCTTCACTTCTTAGGTTGGGCTGACCTACAAGAGGAAAGATCAAGCACATATAAAGCTAATGGTTACTATTTGAAATAATATACACTATACTTAGTGGCAAAGATATTGGCACAGATAAGGATGTCTTACACCTAACTAACCTACTGAACAGACATTAGGTGTGGCAATGAGTAAATAGGTGACAGGTTGTTTTGATCCGTGGAACTGTGACATATGGTTTATCACCTGTATGAGTGGTTCGTGGCCGTGGGAAAGCTTTCATGCCACCGTTAATTTTAAACTCTGTTAAGCTGTGGAACTAGACATACCAGATTGGTGAGTGTTACAAATCTTCTTGATTCAATGTTAACGGTAAATTTTGTTTTTCTACATACAGTGATGACACCTATTTTATTTACATATCTAAGAGAGGAAGATTAGTTCAAAATGTGGATTGAGCTGGACAAACTTAACACTTCAATTTCTAATGCCTTGATTGAAGTATCTCTTATTTCTGAGAGAACGAATGTCTCACAACCGTCATTACAATACACACATCAAACAGAAGTGTTCTCCTCATTGTGAGAAACTAACAGAAACACATCAACAGTTGCTAACATTCTTTGTGTTATTTACATTACATTTTAGTCATTTACAGTGCCTTGCAAAAGTATTCATCCCCCTTGGCGTTTTTCCTATTTTGTTGCATTACAACCTGTAATTTAAATGGTTTTTATTTGGATTTCATGTATGGACATACACAAAATAGTCCAAATTGGTGAAGTGAAATGAAAAAAATTACTTGTTTCAAAAAATTCAAATAAATAAATAAAGGAAAAGTGGTGCATGCATATGTATTCACCCCCTTTGCTATGAAGCCCCTAAATAAGATCTGGTGCAATCTATTACCTTCAGAAGTCACATAATTAGTTAAATAAAGTCCATCTGTGTGCAATCTAAGTGTCACATGATCTGTCACATGATCTCAGTATATATACACCTGTTCTGAAAGGCCCCAAGAGTCTAAAAAACCACTAAGCAAGGGGCACCACCAAGCAAGCGGCACCATGAAGACCAAGGAGCTCTCCAAACAGGTCAGGGACAAAGTTGTGGAGAAGTACAGATCAGGGTTGGGTTATAAAAAATGATCAGAAACTTTGAACATCCCACGGAGCACCATTAAATCCATTGTTAAAAAATGGAAAGAATATGACACCACAACAAACCTGCCAAGAGAGGGCCCCCCACCAACACTCATGGACCAGGCAAGGAGGGCATTAATCAGTATCTGTCCATAGGACCACTTTAAGCCATACACTCCACAGAGCTTGGCTTTATGGAAGAGTGGCCAGAAAAAAGCCATTGCTTAAAGACAAAAATAAGCAAACATGTTTGGTGTTCGCCAAAGGGCATGTGGAAGACTCTCCAAACATATGGAAGAAGGTACTCTGGTCAGATGAGACTAAAATTGAGCTTTTTGGCCATCAAGGAAAACGCTATGTCATCACCCCGAGAACACCATCCCCACAGTGAAGCATGGTGGTGGCAGCATCATGCTGTGGGGTTGTTTTTCATCGGAAGGGACTGGGAAACTGGTCAGAATTGAAGGCATGATGGATGGCGCTAAATACAGGGAAATTCTTGAGGGAAACCTGTTTCAGTCTTCCAGAGATTTGAGACTGGGACGGAGGTTCCCCTTCCAGCAGGACAATGACCCTAAGCATACTGCTAAAGCAACACTTGAGTGGTTTAAGGGGAAACATTTAAATGTCTTGGAATGGCCTAGTCAAAGCCCAGACCTCACTCCAATTGAATTTGTGGTATGACTTAAAGATTGCTGTACACCAGCGGAACCCATCCAACTTGAAGGAGCTGGAGCAGTTTTGCCTTGAAGAATGGCCAAAAATCCCAGTGGCTAGATGTGCCAAGCTTATAGAGACTTGCAGCTGTAATTGCTGCAATAGGTGGCTCTACAAAGTATTGACTTTGGGGGGGGGTGAATAGTTATGCTGTTTTTTTGTCTTATTTCTTGCTTGTTTCACAATAAAAAATATTTTGCGTCTTCAAAGTGGTAGGCATGTTGTGTAAATCAAATGATACAAACCCCCAAAAAATCAATTTTAATTCCAGGTTGTAAGGCAACAAAATAGGAAAAATGCCAAGGGGGGTGAATACTTTTGCAAGCCACTGTAGCAGACTCTCTTATCCAGAGCGACTTACAGTTAGCGTATTCATCTTAAGATAGCTAGGTGGGACAACCACATATCACACTCCTAGTAAGTACATTTTTCCTTAATAATGTAGCTGTCAGATGTAATAAGGGGGGGGGGGGGGGGGGGAACTGGGGAGGAGGTGAGGAGGGGGTGCAAGGGGAAGTGCTGTGGGATTATTTAAGAGACTCTTTGAAGAGGAAGGGTCAAGATGTTTTCGGAAGATGGGCTGTCCTAGCTTCAGAGGGAAGCTGGTTCCACCATTGGGTTGCCAGGACAGAGAAGAGCTTGGACTGGGCTGAGCAGGAGCTGCCCTCCCGTAGGGGTGGGAGGGCCAAGAGACCAGAGGTGGCAGAATGTGAAGTTTACCAATACAGTACACTGGCATTTGTTTTTTGTAAAGCTAACACCAGCCTTCTTCACACCTCACATTATGTTGTTTCTTTCAAGCTTGAACTATATTCAAATTGGCATTGTCAATATACCAAAAGACATGCACCACATTAGCATGCAATGCTCTACTACCCCATTGAGATGCAATGCTGAATGATTAGGTCATGTTATTACATGAATGGTCCCCCTAATCTCAAATACTCCCCCTATCCACAATCGTCATTCCAATCCACATCTCAAACAGTCATGTCCCTCAACCCCAACCTCTCACCTATGACCTCCCATTCTGTCCCTCAGACAGCATAGTGCCACAGTGGAGGCCTGTGGAGGGTGACTGGGAAAAAACCACACCTTGCCTGACTGACGTTCTGATGCCCGAGGCATGGTTATTTGTTCCCTATCAGTAGAGGAAACAAGAGGGCAGTATCTTCAGATCCTCTCCATCTGCCACAGTTATTCCCATCATCTGACATAAACCTCTCTGAAATAATGCTTGAGAGCCAGACATTTAGAAGCAAGTTGATATTTTACCAATGGAGGGACTCATTTATAGTTGCTGACTATTCTTAAATGTTGTTATAGCCTTAAGTGGATATAGTGAGGTATTATCACATTCGTCAAAGTTATCTTAAACATTTAAAAGTAAAAATATGTATTGGTTTCTTAAATGATATTGTTAAAATTGCTTTAGAGTGGATTACATTTTGTTTTTATATAATTCAAACAATTACCTCAAATATACTCATTGACATTTACTCGGACTTAGTAAAAGTTATTTTATAATGATCCTAAACATTTGCATTTCTAATAACATTATTTGAACTAGCTAAGCTAATTACTAAGTAATAACGATCTAATAACTGTGTCATCATACATGATAACAATGCATGTTGCAGCAATAAATACTACTATTTAAAGTAGCAGGGATCACAACGGCACAATTCTATTTTGTGAAACAATAGGCCTATAAGAAAATAAATAAGAAATATTACCTTCCAAGATGTAGACTTTGAAACCACTGCTCATCCGAGTTATGTAGTGGAAGTTTGCAACAGCCATGTCTCCTTGTCTTTGTCTGTGAATAAAGCAAACTGCAGAGGACCACCTTGACTGTTCGAGCTAAAAGGACACAATGAGCCTAAGTTCTGTTTGGAAATGGAAAGTTAATGAGATGCTGGGCTTGATCTTGGCCAGGTAACGTATCAGGAGGCTGCACAGAGCTGCTGTGTCTTCCAGGAAACCCTATTCCTGCAATGTCATTGGTCGCTCTCAAGCCAATCACAATCTCCCCCCTTTTAGATGTTTCTGTTATTGTTGCAGGAAGAGTGGGTTCACAGGTAGATACTTCAGAGGAAAAATACCATTAAACTGTTCCCTGAATGTCCCTGCACCACACAACCATACATTTACCTCACATTCAAGAAGTCTATGTCAGGCATAAACAGGAATGTAACATAGATTACTCTACGTTCATTTCAACGGAGACTCAAAACAAGAAAACACTGATAATGTCACAAAGCACTTTATTCCATGTTTTGCACTTCTCCCAGAATCCACTGGGAACTCCAGGTGTATCTTTTGTCTCCCCTCTCTGGAAGTCAGCACCTGTCCTCTGCCCTTCCCTCGCTCCTAATCTACAATCTCACCAAGCTGCATTTTTTCGAGTGTTTAGCCCACCGGAGCTCCAGTCATTCCACTGACCTGCCCATACACGCACACAGCTGTACTGTGAGCCAGCCTCACCATTAATGAAAAAGGCTTTTGTTGATGGCCAGACAAAGGCCCCTAAATCCTGGAAATGCTACTGCCCTGAGAAACAATCTTGCCTGAGCATGCTGAAGAGTCTGGACACACATGAGCACACCCTCAGCACACGTGACCACAACAACACTCATGACCTGACACATTTACAGGCACTTATACAAAATACATTTAAAAATTACAACATTTAGAATGTGTATTGACCGATATGCTTTTGAAGGACTGGAGGGACTTATTTATAGTTGCTGACTATTCTTAAAATGTGGTTATAGACTACTTTTTTATATTCATTTTCTTTTTTTGTGTGACACAGCTCTGTGAAAGCGCTCAACAAAAATGGAGACTACTCCTGTCAAGCAAGTCAAGCTCAACAGTGACCCCTTGGGGTGTGTGTGTACTGGCATTTCTAACATTTTATTCATAGGATTTTGTTGATTATGATGCATCTAAACTTCATGAATAGGGGAGAGTGGGGTAAGTTGAGCCAAAGATGGTAAGTTGAGCCAAAGGGGTAAGTTGAGCCACCCTCATTTCTAGGAAACCATACACACAATTAATAATTTCATCAAATATTTAGGAAGAGGTTATAATTTCATGGAGTCTGTGAAGGAAGAAAAAATCAAATGACTTTCACAAAGTCAAATTAATTTATTGTGTTAGAAGTTTCATGATGCTTGTGTCTAAATCAAAGTCGATCCCTTTAAGATTGTTCTATACATCAGTTGGGGTCTTTATGAGGTACTAAACCTAGCCTGAAAGTGCATCCTTATAGCTGTGTGGGCTAATATAGTCAAAATCTTTGCCTTGGGGTAAGTTGAGCCAATTGTTGAGCCAATGGAAAGTTTAGCAAATGGAACTGTTTTCTTCCCAGGTGTATATGCAAGGAATTATTGCTGGGATATTAGGTAACAACAGGGCCTGGCCTGTTAAAAGTGTTTTAAAAATAAGTGTTTGTTAGGTGTTGGGCCTGTGTTCAAATATACTTTAAATGATTTTAAAAAACTAAAAAGCGATTGTGATTGTATTGAATTGTGTTTGGGAAATAAAGATAGACATGGTTTTAAAAGGTAGTGGTAATATTTCATTTAGTACAGAAATGTGTAGGTGTGTTAACTTACCCTGTCCCTCAGCTCAACTTACCCAAGACAGCACTTTTTTTAACAAGCTATGTTTTCAAAACTGTAATGTTAACATAAATACTGATTATTTCCAGGGATACATAACATCCTGAAACATATGTAGATATCTTTCTTAGAAAGAATACTGTATATCCCTTGACAGAGTGATGCTGAATGTCCCCTACTGATGGTGCAGAGTAAAACTTACATTCCTTCATTTTATTTAACCAGGCAAGTCAGTTAAGAACAAGTTCTTATTTACAATGACGGCCTACACCGGCCAAACCCAGACGATGCTGGGCTAATTGTGCGCTGCCCTATGGGACTCCCGATCACGGCCGGTTGTGATACAACCTTGAATCGAACCAGGGGGTCTGTAGTGACACCTCAAGCACTGAGATGCAGTGCCTTAGACCGCTGCGCCACTCGGGAGCCCAGGAATACATGTACCATGGTAGTACAATGTTAAAAAGACCATGGTACTATAATGTTTTTTTGGTCACTACTGATTTTTTTTTTGTTGTTTATGAATTCGAAGGACCAATAAAAAGGGATAAAAAACGTATGTGGATTTTAGGCCAGTAACAACCACCACAGGGTGTCCGTTCAGAAAAAAACAAAGCAGTAGTTCCAGTTCAAGGGTTTAATGAAGATCCACACACACACATACAACGCCACTCTCTCTGATACTAATTGTGGTTCTGTAAAGAAAAGGGGAGAACTTAGGCTATAGCACAGTACGGAAAAATATGCCTATTTGCATGTCAACAAACTAAACTGGCTATGTGGACCCAAACACATGCTAGATGCACAAATAGAAAATAGAGCAATGTAGAAATATCTACACATTATAAAACATAACAAACATGCACAATCTACAACCGAAAGTAACCTAGCACCACAGAGAAATGCTAACAAATGCTAATCGCTAATAAGCATGCTAAATACAGTGCATTCGGAAACTATTCAGACCCTTTTTTCCACATTACTCTCCTTACTCTAAAATGGATTAAATTGTTGTTGTTCTTCTCATCAATCTACACACAATACCCCATAATGACAAACCAAAAACAGGTTTTTAGAAATTTTTGCAAATGGATCAAATAAACAACTGAAATATCACATTTACATAAGTATTCAGACCCTTTTCTCAGTACTTTGTTGAAGTACCTTTGGCAGTGATTACAGCCTGAAGTATTCTTGGATATGATGCTACAAGCTTAAAACACCTGTACTTGGGGAGTTTCTCCCATTCTTCTCTGCAGATCCTCTCAAGCTCAGTCAGGTTGGATGGGGAGCGTCGCTGCACAGCTATTTTCAGGTCTCTCCAGAGATGTTTGCTCGGGTTCAAGTCCGGGCTCTGGCTGGGCCACTCAAGGACATTCAGAGACTTGTCCCGAAGCCACTCCTGTGTTGTCTTGGCTGTGTGCTTAGGGTCGTTGTCCTGTTGGAAGGTAAACCTTTGCCCCAGTCTGAGGTCCCGAGAGCTCTGGAGCAGGCTTTCATCAAGGATCTCTCTGTACTTTGCTCTGTTAATCTTACCCTCAATCCTGACTAGTCTCCCAGTCTCTGCCGCTGAAAAACATCCCCACAGCATGATGCTGCCACCACCATGCTTCACCGTAGGGATTTTGGCAAACTCCAAGTGGGCTGTCATGTGCCTTTTGCTGAGGAGTGGCTTTCGTCTGGCCACTCTACCATAAAGGCCTTATTGGTGGAGTGCTGCAGAGATGGTTGTACTTCTGGAAGGTTCTCCCATCTCCCCAGAGGAACTCTGGAGCTCTGTCAGAGTGACCATCGGGTTCTTGGTCACCTCCCTGACCAAGGCCCTTCTCCCCCAATTGCTCTGTTTGGCCGGGCGGCCAGCTCTAGGAAGAGTCTTGGTGGTTCCAAACTTCTTCCATTTAAGAATGATGGAGGCCACTGTGTTCTTGGGGACCTTCAATGCTGCAGAAATGTTTTGGTACTCTTCCCCAGATCTCTGCCTTGACACAATCCTGTCTCGGAGCTCTACAGACAATTCCTTCGACCTTATGGCTTGGTTTTTGCTCTGACATGCACTGTCAACTGTGGGACCTTATGTAGACAGATGTGCGCCTTTCCAAATGATGTCCAATCAATTGAATTTACCACAGGTGGACTCCAATCAAGTAGAAACATCTCAAGGATGATCAATGGAAACAGGATGCACCTGAGCTCAATTTCGAGTCTCATAGCAAAGGGTCTGAATACTTATGTAAATAAGGTATTTCTGTTTTTCATTTTTGATACATTTGCAAAAAAAATCGAAAAACCTGTTTTCGCTTTGTCATTATGACGTATTGTGTGTAGATTGACGAGGAAAACAATTAATTTAATCCATTTTAGAATAACGCTGCAATGTAACAAAATGTGGAAAAAGGGAAGGGGTCTGAATACTTTCCGAATGCACTGACAATGCTAATGCTAGCGGGAGTACGAGACTAGCTAGCTAGCAAGTTTAACACAAATGGTACATATTTACAACAGACACTATTTAGCGGCAAACAACAAGACAAGCCAGCTAGGGGTAAGTCGCTTCTTGAGGAAGGTCTGGCAGCTGGATGAATCGAGCAACAGACCTGACGTAGGTTCTGTCCTTGACTTGGATCTCTGCTGTCCTCACTTTCCCGTGTGCTCCAGGGATAACTGACTTGACAGTTCCAACTTGCCAGAGTGCCCTAGGAGACTGATTGTCCATGATCATCACAACGGTCCCAACTACAAGGTCTTCCTTATCCTTGTGTCAATTCTGGTGGCTTTGAAATGCAGGTAAGTAATTCTATGAGATGCAGTGCCAGAAATGGTTGGCTGGAACCAGATTCTGGGTAGGCCACCTGTGGTAGTAACGAGTCTGGCCGCCCCATGAGAAAAGAGTTAGGAGTGATTGGATCCGGATCCGCGATGTCCGAAGACACATATCCCAAGGGTTTGGAGTTCAAGATCCCTTCTATTTCAATTAGGACAGTCCTCAGCACCTCTTCGGAAATGGTCTCCGTGCCAAGGATGGTTTGCAGGGCAGTCTCGATGGATCTGAGCTCCCTCTCCCAGCATCCTCCAAAGTGTGGCGGACTTGGTGGGTTGAAGGCGAAGCGAATCTTCTGACTGGCTATCTGTTCCTGGATCTGTGGGTGGAGAGCCATGAATGCCTCCTGTAGCTCTCGCTCCCCTCCCTTGAAATGTGTTCCTTGATCGGACAGGATCTCAAAGGGCTTTCCTCTTCGAGCGATGAAGCGTCTCAACGCCATTAGGAATGAATCGGAATCCATGTTCATCAGTAGATCCACGTGTACGGCCCAGGTGATCATGCACTTAAAGATGATGCCCCATCTCTTTTCATTTCTTCGGCCAATCTTGATGATATACGGTCCAAAGCAGTCCACGCCTGTAGAATAGAATGTGGGCTTGTGGAGCCGCAGTCAGGCTGGAGGCAGGTCAGCCATCCTAGGCACATCTGACTGTCCTCGCTACTTCCTGCATTCGGCGCAACCAAGCTGAAAACGACAAATAGCTGCTCTCCCTCTCAGAATCCAGAATCTTCGACGTAACTCAGCAAACACCCTCTCTGGACCCGGGTGCCTCAGCTGCTCGTCGTATTTCTTGATCAGCAACCTGGTGAGCGGATGACCTGGGTCCAGAACAACTGGGTGAAGAACATCCGGGCCCAGCTGGTTACACCTCTGAAGGCCACATCCAACACGAATCAGTCCGATGTCGTCATACTCCGGGGCCAGCGTCACCAGACAGCTGCTTGGAGGGACTGGCTTGCCTGCCTCTAGTAGCGGAGATCTTCTGGAAAGCTCTCAGACTGAGCATGTCTGAGAACTTCGAGTTCTGCTTGCTTGAAATCGTCGGCTGAGGGGCTGTCCGCACTACTGGTCGTCTCGTGTAACAACTGCAGTGGCTTCCACCAGCTCCGGGAAAGTGTTGAACTGGGCAACATCAGGGAGAGACGACTTGGTGTCCGCTGACAGGAGTCCACAGAAGGCAGGCTTCCACAGCTCCTCTGCTTCATCAGGAGGTACTTTGTCTGGTCTTCTCAGCCAGGATGACTAGGTCTGCCACAGGAATGGAGGACCTTGACTCCAACGGTTGTGTTCTGAAATCTGAGACAGTGTCTTGCCACGTGATATCGTCAGCTGGATTTCTCTCTGTGTCCATGTAACGCCAGGCCTGGGGGTGCGTGAGCTCCTGTATTTCTGTGACTCTTGTGCCTACAAATACTTTGTACCTGCAGGAGTCTGACTGGAGCCAGGTTAAGACTGTTGTAGAATCCGACCAGTACGTGACCTCATGGATTTCAAGGGTGAGTTTTATTCTGATGACCACGGCCTGCTGGGCACCGGTGAGTGTACTGGTGAGTGACTATTGTCGTTTCGGGTCCACTCTTGATCTTGCTGCAAGGAATGCTACTTGGATCCGTCCATTGGTGTCTTCAGTACGAAGGTATGCGACGGCACCGTATGCATGTTCTGAGGCATCACTGAAGACGTGAACACTTCTTGTGCTGGTTGGGAGATCCATGTCGGTGCTGACGTAACACCTTGGCAGTGTGACCTGAGACAGCTGTCGAAGTTCGTTCTCCCAAGTAAGCCACGCTTGGAGAAGATCTTCAGATAGTTCTGGGTTATCCCACCCCCTTTTCTTATCCTAGAGCTTCTGGACCAAAACCTTGGCCTGTGTGGTGTATGGAACGATGAAGCCGAGTGGATCGTACTGGCTGGCAAGGATCAGATATATGTTGCGCATGGTGGGTTCAACTTTCTTCATTTGACCGTGCTTGTAGCCGAGAGTGTCAGACAGACATTTCCATCGTAATCAAGGGTGCACTCTTGGGGTTCCATGCCATCCTGGGTAAACCACAGCTCACTGCTCTATGACCTGGACTCTTGAGGTAGGTGTCCGATGACTGCTGAAAGGTTGCTGGCCCACTGGCGTAGATCAAATCTATCCTCAGCAAGAAGTTGCTTCAGCTTGTCCACCAGTTTATTGGCTTCATCCGCAGAGGGGAGGCTTTGTAGATATTTATCTACATAGAAACAGCATTCTACAGAGAAGCGCACATCTTCTTCGGGCTCACTGTGGTCGAACACATGCTTCTGAAGAGCAAACGTGGCACACCAGGGGCTATATGTCGTCCCAAAGGGAAGAACCTGCCACTTGTAGACATCAGGGTAATCATCACGGTTTAGGTCTCGCCAAAGAAACTGGAGAAGAGGCTGGTCTTCGGGTAGCAGGCGGACTTGATGGAACATCCCCTTTATGTCACAGCTGATGGCCACAGAGTGTTCCCGGAAACTGACTCCAAGCAGAATAGCTCCCAAGGTAGGTCTGGGAAAGAGTTGTTTGTTCAAGCTTGTGCCCCTGTAGTTGAAGGAACAGTTGAAGACGACTCTGTTTTTCCCATTGTGATGGACCATATGATGGGGAATGTACCAACCTTGGTAATCTTCGACTGCTACTGAGGGTGCCTTCTTGACGTGGCCGGACTCCACCAACTTGTGAACCTCTGCGTTGTACACTGCTGCTTTCTCTGGATCCTTGGACAGACGCATCTCTGTCCCTCACAGATGAGCCAGTACTGCCTCCTTCAGAGCTTCCAAGGGAGGAAGGTTTTTCTTCCACAAGAGGGGAGTGGCGTACCTTTGAACCCTGTCCACTTTGACCCTGGCTGTCTTCTCCTCCAGTAGATCATTGGCTTCTACATCTTGTCTGGACTGTGTGATGAGCTTCTTACTCCTGTACGGTAGCGTATCGAACTGCCAGAGCTTCTCTACATGGCTGAAGTGCTCTGCAGATGGAGAGACGAGGGGTGTATGAATCAAATCAAAATCAAATCAAATGTTATTGGTCACACACATATTTAGCAAATGTTATTGCTGGTGTAGCGAAATGCTTGTAGGCACGGTTGTGGAGCAAAACTTTGCTGCAGGAACTTTGAAGGGTCTTGAAGGGTCCATCCGAGCTGAGACTTGATGGCGGCAGGTAAGCCAGGGGGATCCAAACTCACTGGCTCTGTCGGGGTGTTCAGATGGGGATAGTCTGACCTGATGTGCAGTAGCGGCTGCGCCTGATCCAGCAGTTGAAGGGGAAGGCTTTTGAGGTGCCGATACCTTTTCTGAAGGGTTTCAACAGGGTTGTTATGCGGTGCAAGACCCAACTCTTCAGCTGTGAAGGCTCTGTGGATGTCAAAGGACCTGTTGAGTAACAGGGGCCACAGAGAATGACACAGAGGCTCCATGGATGACTCTGATATCTTGACGCACCGTACAAATTGGCAAGTCCTCAGGATTGCCGTTGAGGCCTCGCTGCTCTGCTGCTTTGTGTAGAAGTATAGTGCGTGCCGACCAGTCTTCCAACAGGGCGTACGTGTCAAGTGACTTGTTGCCGCTCCGCAAGATGACTCGACTCATCTTCAGCAACACCTTGCTGCTGCCGGAAGGTTGAGCAACGTAGAGGGTCTCTGCAGTGGAGCTCACCAGACAAATGCTCTCTGCTGGCGCCTTTGTGATGGCGGTCTTCATACCGTTCATGCTAGCGTTTGTCGTAGCTGTCGGGCTAGTGTTGACCTCGTGGAGAATCTCAAGATGCTTCTTCTCGCACTTCTTGCACTTAGCCTTGAGAGTACACTGAGCTGCTTGGTGTTCGCGTCCACACTTCCAACATCTTTCATTTGTCTTGATCCAGGATTCTTTCTGTTCTTTGGTTCATGTAATGCTGTGTGGTGTTGCAGAACAGACAATACTTCTTTGGCTTCTCCCGTGACCTTTCCTCCGGAGACTGGTTCTGTGCAGAGACTTCGGTTTTGTCCTTTCTCTGCTCACCTCCTTGGAGGATGGTGGTGGTCTTGGGAAAAGATTTGTCTTTACGCTGACCTCGGCGTGAGCTAGGGTGGTCCCTGCTACTTGCACTCTCACCTTGTACTCGAGCCACTCTGCCAGGTGAAGGAGAGCTGGAATGGGTGTCTTGATGGGGTTCACACATCTCTTGAAGCTGGCTCTTAGGTCGTGTGGTAACTTAGCTAAGAGGTGGGAGACGTGTGAGCCACACCTCAGTTCTGTCTGTCCATTACTCCCTAGCTGATCCAACATGCCAAGCAAGCAAGGCACGCACCCTAAGAGCAAATCTTCAGAATGCCTTGGGTCACCACTCTTGATGTTGGGGCCATCCATTAACCCTGCAATGCGTTGGAGGGCAAGCTGGTGGGGCTGGCCATACAGTTCAGTGAGATACTGCATGGTGTCACTGTATGGGTACCTGCTGTTGCTGTAGGAGTCTGCAATTAGCAAAGTCTCTTACAACTTCATGTGGTCCATCAATATCTGAAACTTGAAGCACTCTGTTGCATCTACAGGCAGCACATTGTCGAGGGCCACCTTCAGCCTTGAAAATTCTCGTGGGTCTTTATTGATGAAATTGGGGATGGTAGGAGTTGGTACAGTAGGCACACTCCCGGCTGGGTGGAAAAGGTGTGCGGTAGCGGACAATTGAGTGCCGACGATGATCAGGTGAGTAGCCGGCGGCGATGGTCAAATGAGTAGTCGCAGCGGCGATGGTCAGGTGAGGGCTGACGACAATGGTCAGGTGACTAGTCGCGGCGGCGACAGTCAGGTGTCAGCTGACAAAGGCAATCATGTGTAGGCTGACCGTAACGGTCAGGTGAGGGCTGACAACGGCGATCAGGTGTAGGCTGACTGCAGCAGTTAGGTGAGAGTTGACGTTGGCGATCATGTGAAGTCAGCCCTCTAGGTGGCACTGTAGGGCTACGAGTCCTGCAATGAGAAGGCGACCGGTCTCGCTGGTGTGATGGCTCACGACGGCGAGGGGTTGACTGATTAGATGATGATGAGGATTACTGGTCTGAGAAGGAGAGCCCTCTGATCCCAAGGTTTTCAATGAGCTGCTCTATCTTATCACGCTGCCTTCCTCTCCTATCAGCTTCAGGCACATTACGACTGTTCTGGAAGAAGAATGGGTTTCTCTCGCATCTCATACAGGAGGGTAGCTGCTGCTGGCCTTGTTGTGAGAGGAATTAATTCCTCTCACAGCGCCCTCTGCTCGTGGTCCCTCGTTGGAGTGGTGTGTTGTTGTGTGTGGTGTTGTCTGCCTTGACTTGTACCTTACCTCATAGTCGACCAGACGATGTAGGTGGGCGAGTCTGACGGCGGGGTCGAACCACCATTTTTGGAGGATCTTCTCTGGTGACTGGCATCCTTGGGATCTGGCAGTTACTGCGGCTCGAAGGACCATGAAAAATATATGTTGTTTATGAATTCGAAGGACCAATAAAAAGGGATAAAAAACATAGGTGCTGGATTTTAGGCTGGTAGCAACCACCACAGGGTGTCTGTTCAGAACATGAGGA
The DNA here is from genome assembly GCF_964263955.1 of Coregonus lavaretus. Taxonomy (NCBI): domain Eukaryota; kingdom Metazoa; phylum Chordata; class Actinopteri; order Salmoniformes; family Salmonidae; genus Coregonus; species Coregonus lavaretus. The sequence continues at coordinate 24,007,970 of NC_140001.1, read as the reverse complement.
AGCAGTAGTTCCAGTTCAAGGGTTTAATGAAGATCCACACACACATACAACACCACAATCTCTGATACTAATTGTGGTTCTGTAAAGAAAAGGGGAGAACGTAGGCTATAGCACAGTATGGGAAAATATGCCTATTTGCATGTCAACAAACTAAACTGGCTATGTGGACCCAAACACATGCTAGATGCACAGATACAACATTTAGCAATGTAGAAATAGATGCACATTATAAAACATAATAAGCATGAGCAATCTACAACTGAAAATAGCCTAGCACCACAGAGAAATGCTAACAAATGCTAATCACTAAATAGTAATGCATTCCGGATGACAATGCTAATGCTAACGCTAGCGGGAGTACACTAGCTAGCTAAGAAGTTTAACACAAATGGTACATATTTACAACAGACACTATTTAGCTCCAAACAACAAGACATCAGGATTTTGGCACTTACATTTAGCTGCACGCACAATAAACATTACAAAGAAAAGCTACAGTGCCTTGCAAAAGTATTCATCCCCCTCTGCGTTTTTCCTATTTTGTTGCATTACAACCTGTAATTTAAAACGATTTTTATTTGGATTTCAAGTAATGGACATACACAAAATAGTCCAAATTGGTGAAGTGAAATAAAAAAAATAACTTGTTTCAAAAAATTCTAAAGAATAAATAACGGAAAAGTGGTGCGTGCATATGTATTCACCCCCTTTGCTAAGAAGCCCCTAAATAAGATCTGGTGCAACCAATTACCTTCAGAAGTCACATAATTAGTTAAATAAAGTCCACCTGTGTGCAATCTAAGTGTCACATGATCTGTCACATGATCTCAGTATATATACACCTGTTCTGAAAGGCCCCAGAGTCTGCAACACCACTAAGCAAGAGCGACCACCAAGCAAGCGGCACCAAGAAGACCAAGGAGCTCTCCAAACCTGCCAAGAGAGGGCTGCCCACCAAAATTCACAGACCAGGCAAGGAGGGCATTAATCAGAGAGGCAACAAAGAGACCAAAGATAACCCTGAAGGAGCTGCAAAGCTCAGTATCTGTCCATAGGACCACTTTAAGCTGTACACTCCACAGAGCTGGGCTTTACGGAAGAGTGGCCAGAAAAAAGCCATTGCTTAAAGAAAAAAATAAGGAAACACATTTGGTGTTCGGCAAAAGGCATGTGGGAGACTCCCCAAACATATGGAAGAAGGTACTCTGGTCAGATGAGACTAAAATTGAGCTTTTTGGCCATCAAGGAAAACGCTATGTCTGTCGCAAACCCAACACCTCTCATCACCCCGAGAACACCATCCCCACAGTGAAGCATGGTGGTGGCAGCATCATGCTGTGGGGATGATTTTCATCGGCAGGGACTGGGAAACTGGTCAGAATTGAAGGAATGATGGATTCTTGAGGGAAACCTGTTTCAGTCTTCCAGAGATTTGAGACTGTGACGGAGGTTCACCTTCCAGCAGGACAATGACCCTAAGCATACTGCTAAAGCAACACTTGAGTGGTTTAAGGGGAAACATTTAAATGTCTTGGAATGGCCTCGTCAAAGCCCAGACCTCAATCCAATTGAGAATCTGTGGGATGACTTAAAAGATTGCTGTACACCAGCAGAACCCATCCAACTTGAAGGAGCTGGATCAGTTTTGCCTTGAAGAATAGGCAAAAATCCCAGTGGCTAGATGTGCCAAGCAGCTGTAATTGCTGCAAAAGGTGGCTTTACAAAGTATTGACTTTGGGGGGGTGAATAGTTATGCACGCTCAAGTTTTCAGTTTTTTTTGTCTTATTTCTTGTTTGTTTCACAATAAAATATATTTTGCATCTTCAAAGTGGTAGGCATGTTGTGTAAATCAAATGATACAAACCCCCAAAAAATCCATTTTATTTCCAGGTTGTAAGGTAACAAAATAGGAACGATGCCAAGGGGGATGAATACTTTCGCAACCCACTGTATTTTTTCTAAGGAGGTAGAATAAGCAGGAGGGAAAAACCAGTTGGTCATCAGAATGACAACTACAGACTTACTGAGGCCCTGCTGGTCAGGTTCTATGCTAAGTCCCGGGAAAAAAGGCTGCTGATTGGCTAATAACATAATGATGATTGGCGTGTCCTTATTTCGTTTTTACAACTACCATGGCAGGAAAATACCATGGTACTGGTGCAAATACCATTGTATTTTCCTGCCATGGTAGTGACCAAAAAACATAATAGTACCATGGTAGTTTTTTCATTGTACTACTGTAGCCGGCGCGGTCTGCTCGTTGCCGACTACTGCGTTGTGTTCCGGTGCACTGAAGACAAGACACTGGCGTACTTGAAGGCACTTTATTGTGTACAACTCTCTCAATCTGTTCAACATCAAGGAGAGAAAATGTTCAAAACTCTACCCTCGACTAGCATCCGCCTCTCTCAGTCGAGTAGAATGCAGACTGAGTATAATCACATTCAAAAATCCAAGGAATAAAATACAACATAATTGGAAAATAAACATCGCATCTGGTGTATATCTTATGTATGTGTCATATTGCATGTTATCTCTGCCAAAAACTCTGAGCTTTTAGCCTTTACATTAATACTGTGCAACATGACATAAACCATCTTTCAAATAGGTAATACATACAGTAACAGGGACGGCTTGTTCAATAGGGCGATATGGGCGACGCACTGCCAAACGGGAAAAGGAAGGGATTTTTTTTCTAATCAATTATATCACGGCAACAGCAGTTATCAGTGTTCACGTCTGATCTGCCAGCCACTAAATGTCAAATCAGGCTAAAGTCGTGCTTCAAATGGCCCCGCCCGTTTTTGGGGCGATTTCAGTCAAGTTGAAAATCGCCCAGAAGTCTCTCATAGCCTGTCATGTAAAATCTATTTTTTTCACATTTCAAAGCTTTCAATACATTCTCTATGGGTGTCTGTGGGCTTGCACTTACGCGCTTTCGTCATACGTGACGTAACGTTGAACGTAACTAAGACAATGGCGGCTATCAGCGTCTCTGTTGCGACCTGCAGTGCAGCGTTATTTTATGTTTTTAATTTGTAGACTTAGTTTACAAACATTCTGCCAACCATGGATTTCCAGTGGTTGGTTTTGGACTGATCTTGTTGATCGTGTACATACCCGCTACGAACGGACTAAATAATGAAAACGCTGCTGGCAGCTGAATCCCAATACAGCTGGGAGACTTGGCTGGATGAGTCCCGGACACAGAGAAGTGGAGCCGGCCACCTTCACCCTGGTCAGAGCGGACCGCGATCCTGGTAAGAGAGCGACTCTGTACCCCGACATTGAACTGCTTTCTGTGTCATTGCGACCTTACTATCAATTCAATTCAATTTAAGGGCTTTATTGGCATGGGAAACGTGTGTTAACATTGCCAAAGCAAGGGAAGTAGATAGTAAACAAAAGTGAAATAAACAATAAATATTAACAGTAAACATTACACTCAGAAGTTTCAAAAGAATAAAGACATTTCAAATGTCATATTATGTATATATACAGTGTTGTTACAATGTGCAAATAGTTAAAGTACAAATGGGAAAATAAATAAACATAAATATGGGTTGTATTTACAATGGTGTTTGTTCTTCACTGGTTGCCCTTTTCTTGTGGCAACAGGTCACAAATCTTGCAGCTGTGATGGCACACTGTGGTTTTTCACCCAGTAGATAAGGGAGTTTATCAAAATTGGGTTTGTTTTCGAATTCTTTGTGGATCGCTGTAATCTGAGGGAAATATGTGTCTCTAATATGGTCATACATTTGGCAGGAGGTTAGGAAGTGCAGCTCAGTTTCCACCTCATTTTGTGGGCAGTGTGCACATAGCCTGTCTTCTCTTGAGAGCCAGGTCTGCCTACGGCGGCCTTTCTCAATAGCAAGGCTATGGTCACTGAGTCTGTACATAGTCAAAGCTTTCCTTAAGTTTGGGTCAGTCACAGTGGTCAGGTATTCTGCCACTGTGTACTCTCTGTTTAGGGCCAAATAGCATTCTAGTTTGCTCTGTTTTTTTGTTTGTTCTTTCCAATGTGTCAAGTAATTCTCTTTTTGTTTTCTCATGATTTGGTTGGGTCTAATTGTGTTGTTGTTGTTGTTGTTGTTGTTGTCCTGGGGCTGTGTGGGGTCTGTTTGTGTTTGTGAACAGAGGCCCAGGACAAGCTTACTTAGGGGACTCTTCTCCAAGTTCATCTCTCTGTAGGTGATGGCTTTGTTATGGAAGGTTTGGGAATCGCTTCCTTTTAAGTGGTTACTATCTGCCCCGTGAGTTCCCCCAATTGTTTGTTACCGTTGTGTACTGTTGATAATCACAAGTTTACTGGAGAACTGAGACCAAGTAGAGACTTTGGACAGGGTGGATATGGTATAATAAAGGCAGTTTATTCAGAGGTAAAGATATCTGGAATCGCGTGCACGGACTCGTGCACGTGTGTAGGTCACCTAAATCATCAGAAAAATTGCCCCTCCTGAGAATTTTTTCAGGAGCCGCCACTGTACAGTAATATGCACGAAGCAACATGTAATCCTTCACATTTGAGCTTTTCAGTGCCATTAAACACTAATCAATACATGAAAACATTTTAAATGAACACATATTTTTAACCTGATATAGGGAATACATACCTGTTCAACATCAAGGAGAGAAAATGTTCAAAACTCTACCCTCGACCAGAATCCGCCTAACATAAAAAAACAACTGAAACGTGGGCTTCAACACAAGAGGATAGAATGACAATCGCTAACTTACAGCTAAACAAAACACGAGGTTAGCTAAGTTAGCAATTTCTCAAACTCTCAAAAATAGCTAAATTCACGACACAGCTTGATTAAATGTATGTACACTCATCATATAATATACATACAAGTTACTATGTGCACTGAAACTTTTTAGTTTTAACAGGTATATCAAGTTTATATCACGCCGAAGTGAACACATACCTCTCTCAGTCGAGTAGAATGCAGACTGAGAAAAGCATGAGACAACTCCGCATATAACCAAACCAACACTCTAGAGGGCGCACTTACACAACTAACTCTCCCAATATCTGTAAACTACACGAAATGCTGAACAATACAATATTTTGGTGAAATCAACTCACAAAATAAAATAAAAAATAGAAAATGAACGGTTGCAAAAATCTGTAATTCTTTGACCTGTTACATTCACCCCTCTTTAATTTCACCAAAATCCTTCGCACGTCGAGGGTGGAAAATAACCAAAAACATATAGAATAAAACTCTTGTCCACTTGGTCCAAGATAGCCCTGGGACTCCATTTCCCATATACAGCGCATAAAGCTACTTACAAAGTAAGTTAAAAGAAAACAACAGTTGATCAGGATACTGCCCCTTCTAGTGAATATGATGCCTTATACACCATATGAGATCTTGGAACACTTTCCCTCCAATATGAACATCTCATGACCCAGGTCATACTACTGGTAATAAAGAAAAATATCTTAATCTCAAAAATGTATCTAAAATAAAGAACGGAAAGACAGTGACCTTCTGACTCCTGTAACAAAACCCTTGGTGAGTGGTTTTTGCACCATGTTCTCTATCAAGCGATCGACTGCCTTAACAACCCTGCCAGTACGTGTTCTGACAACCTGACTTTCAAACCCTTGTACTTGGGAGGGTATCTGACTATCAGTCAGTGTAACAGGTGAATTGACGTCCGAAGACCCTGTCTCATCTAAGTCAGGAACATCAATTGGGGCAACAGAGTCAGTGTCAGTCATGTGCAAATCAGGGGGGTCACTGGAATCCGACAAGTCTCTCACAGGTGAGTGTTCATTTTCCCCTTGGCCTCTGACCTCTTTAGACTGGGCTCTCGTGGGTGTCAGTTGAACAGACTTCCTGGACAGAGAGTGGGGCATCTCATTCTCCATCTCAGACTCATCAGCTTCTCCAATAGACTCAGAGTCAGAGGATGCGTTTAACCACGAACATGTACGGTCCTCAGAAGCATCTACTGCTAGGCCACTCAAACCATCAACAGAAGGAGGCTGAAACTCACTGGCCACATCCGAGGCAGCTCCATTCATCTCTTCATCGCTTAGTTCTGGCATGGGCAAGAAGCTCACGTCCAACATCAAATTCCGATGAACAACTTTTGTTTTCCCACTTTCGTCTCTGACTTTGTAAACGTGAGTCTGAGGGTTCCGGTCTATGATGGTATACATAGTGGCTTCCCACTTATCCGCTAACTTCCTCTTCCCTCTCTCTGCTTTATTAGCTAACAAAACTCGGTCGCCAACGTTCAAGTGGGTTCCACAAACTCTCTTGTTGTAGCCATCAGCTTGATGTTGCTGTCCTTTCCTCGCATGCTGCTGAGCTATGTCGGCAGCCACATGGAGGTTCGCCATCAGTTTCTCTGCATAGGTCTTATAATTCACCACGACTGGATCCCTCAAGACTTGTTTGAAGACCATGTCTACTGGGAGTCTGGGGACTCGACCATACATCAAATAGAATGGAGGATATCCAGTTGTTTCATGAGTGGTGGCATTATACGCAAAAGTCAAAGTCTGTATCTGTTGGACCCAGTGTTGCTTAGCTGTCAGGGGTAGGGCACGCAACATACTGCCAAGTGTCCTATTGAACCTTTCGGTTTGCCCATTTCCCATGGGATGGTATGCTGTTGTGTGTGTTTTCATAATCCCTGTGAGGCTGAGGAGTTCAGCTATGAGTTTGCTTTCAAAATTGGCCCCTTGATCAGAATGTATTCGCTCTGGGAAACCGTAGATGCAGAATACGTTATCCCATAACTTCTTTGCTATTTGCTTTGCAGTTTGGTTTATGCAGGGAAAGGCATGAGCCAATTTTGTAAAGTGGTCTGTTATGACTAACACATCGACAGATCTTTGCTTACAGTCCTCAGCACTCCAAAAATCAATGCACACCAGCTCCATGGGTGCCGAAGTGCGAATGCTCTCCAAGGGAGCTCGGGCAGCTGGTTCAGGGGTCTTTGCAAGGATACAGCGTTGGCAGCATTTCACATATTCCTTGATGTCTCTTCCCATTTGCGGCCAGAAGAAACGCTGTCGGGCGAGGTGTGCTGTTCTAGCCTGCCCTTGATGCCCAGCGAAATCATGCACACCAGCGAGAGCTTTGGCCTTCAAGCTAGCAGGCAGCACAAACTGATACCTCTTCTCTCTGCTTAATGGGTCTTTGGTTACCCTATATAGGACTCCGTCCTGGACTTTTAGATGATGCCACTGCTTGCACAGTGTCTGGGTCGTAAGAGCTAACCTCCTCCTCCCTCGCCTAGGTGGTGGCTCACCCCTCTGAATGAGTGGCAGGACTTCCCTGATAACTGGATCTATTTCCTGGCTGTGCCTCAGCTCGCCGATGGAGAGGGCTGGAAGTGTGTCTTGTTCTGAGGGCACCGCCTGGGGAAGAACATTGAGAAACTGTGTTGCTCTTATCTCTGCTCCCCTTTCCCACTCTACATGAGCTTCACAAGCATTTTTCACATGAGAGGGTTCTTGACTGCCGGCCAGCCTGTCTTGAGTGGGGTCCATAGTTACACAGCACCCTGCATCATGTGCCTGGAGACACTGGGTCTTACTCCGGAAGAGATCTTGGACTTTCTCCTCTTTGGTTCCCTCCGCCTCGGCCAAAAGACTTTCATAGGGCTCACTGATCAACCTTTGGCTCACTGATTTAGCAAACGGATCTCTACTCAGGGCATCTGCCACAATGTTTTTTACCCCAGGAATGTGTTTGATACTGAAGGTGTATGGGGAAAGCTTTGCCACCCACCTCTGTTCGCAAGCGTCAAGTTTTGGTTTGGTCATTATATAGGTCAAAGGATTATTGTCGGTCCACACTGTAAACGTGTGGCCTTTCAACCAGTGGCTGAATTTTTCACAAACACTCCATTTGAGCGCCAAGAACTCCAGTCGGTGAGCAGGATACCTCTTTTGTGAGCCAGTGAGGGTCTTGCTGGCAAAGGCGATCGGGCGTGCCTTCGTTTCTCCTTCTGGTATCTGGGACAGAACTGCCCCAAGGCCATCAAGAGATGCATCAATGGACAGAACCAAGGGCTTAGAAAAGTCTGGATGGCTAAGGACCACACAATTCAGGAGCTTCCCCTTAAGGCCGGCGAAAGCGTAACGCAGTCAAGGGTCCAATCCGCAGGTTTGAGCTTTCTGTAGACTCCCGCATTCTGACTGTACTTCCCGGCCTTTCCTCTCCGTTTCTGGCCAGCTGTGAGAGCAAACAGGGGTTTTGCGATGGAGGAGCAATTTGGTATGTAGTGTTGGTAATAAAATACCATCCCCAGGAACGACTTCACTCTGTGAACTGAAGGAGTGCAGCCATCATCTTCCATCAAGTCCCTCTTTGACATTTTGGTGATGATCTCGACCTTCTCTGGGTCAACAGCAACACCGTCACTGTCAACGATGTGTCCGAGAAACTTCACAGATCTCCGCAACAGATGGCATTTTTTTGGACTCAACTTTAGATTGTGCTCCCGTTGCCTCTGGAAAACAACCTCTAATCTGCTGAGGGCCTGCTGTTCATTGGGGGCAAATATCAAGAGATCATCTAGGTAGCACAAGAGACTGCTGAAGTTAAGATCGCCAAAGATAATCAGCATCATCCTCATGAAGGACGCTGGACTGTTGCAAAGCCCCTGTGGCATTCTGTTATACTCGTGCAGGCCTAATGGTGTTGTGAAGGCGGTATACTTTTTGTCCTCCTCATGCATGGGCAAGTTATAAAATCCAGACGTGAGGTCCATGGTGCTGAAGACAGCATTACCGCCAAGGGCAGCCAAGCAGTCCGATTGATGGGGCAAAGGATGAGCATCCTTGATAGTTCTTGCATTCAGCCATCGAAAGTCTGTGCATATCCGGAGGTCGCCATTTTTCTTCCAAACCATCACGAGTGGAGAAGCATATTCACTCATTGATTTCCGTATGATTTCCTGTTCCTCCATCTCGGTGAGAACTTGGCGCAGCTTTTGATAGTGGGCTGGCGGCACTCTGCGATATGGAAGACGGAAGGGACGGTCGTCAGTGAGGCGGATCCTATGGGCAAAGCCCTTGGCTTCTCCACAGTCAAGATGATGCTTTGAAAATATATCCTGATATTTCTCCAGCAATGTCACAAGTTGGAGCTTGGTGGAGGGGCTCGCTTCACAATGATCAATGTCGACATTTCCTAGACCAGACTTCTGCAGTCTGTCTTTCAGGTCACCGTTGTCGTCCTGTTTCACATGAGTCACTCTAACAGAGCCAGCATCACTCTGACAGGAACCCTGGAACAGTGTGAGATCTTCAGCTGCAACACAAGTAGAGACGTCCGCAAGCTTGCTGTTCCTTTTCAGTGTGAGTGGTTTGTCTGAGATATTAGTGATTTTCATGGGAGTCCAGCCATCTCCCCATAGCGGTGTTACCACTCTCCCCACCATAATGCCCCGAGGCACACACCTGGAGGTTGTAGGCTCCACCATAACTGTACTCCCAGGTGACTTGGGCATATTACTTGGCAGTCTTCCCCACAGCAGGTACTCTTGTTTGGGAAGGAGAGTCACCGCCTGAGTTAGCTTCACTGTCCCTACTTTTCCTGGGACATCTTCACCCCTCCATCTTGTGAGACTGGTCATCATTTCTAGAAACTGTTCGCCATCTGGAGACCCTTTTGTGTTGCTCGAGATAAGTGTCCAATAACTGTTCTCGTTTTTCAGCTGATGCAGTACACGTTTCAACATGTTGGTGCCTACTATTATGTCGTCTTTCTGACCAGTGATCACCAGAACTGGGACCATGCACTTTACCCCATACAGACTTAGTTCCATGTCATACATGCACTTGGGGCGCACTTGTACTCCTCCACAGCCAACAAGGATGATATGCTGTGAGAGTTCTTGATGTGGGGTCAAGACGCTATCCGATAGTAGTCTCTGCTCTGCCTCTTCACTTATCGTGCAGGCCATTGAGCCTGTATCGAGGAGCCCTTGCAACTGAGCACAGCCATTAACTGTCACCGGTGCGTGAAATAACTCACTGAACGTCTCAACTCTGTGAATATTCTGAACAATTACCGTGCAATTATCAGACATTGCTTTACAGACATTGACATACATCTCCTTCAATTCTTCACTTTCTTCAAGGGTTGAATCTTCAACGCTCACACATCCCCTTTCCGTATGTGAGCTATCTAGTTTAAACTGGCTCCACCTTGCTCAGAGTTAGGTGGTGTGTGCGCTAACTGTGGCTGAGCGTTAATTCTTGGCCGGCGCTGTTGGCATTCTCTCTTCCAGTGGCCGGGCTTGTAACTGCCCATACAGAGGTTCGCCTGTCTACAGTGTGCAGTAGTTGAGTGTTCGGCAGACTGACAGACTTTACATCTACTCTGAACAATGGCTGCTGGCCCCCTGCTTGGTGGCACGACTGCTGTTGTGTGTGCCGTCTGCTCTAGCACACGGTTCAGCAAGCCAATGAGAGACTGCATGCAGATGCTCTCTGTCTGAGGAGAGGATGGAAGCCCCATTGCCTTTGGGTAACCAGTAAGGTCTGTTGGGTTTTCAGCAGCGACTGTCTCTGTGGTTAATGCCTGAGCATGTGCACCAATGTTCTTTGGCCGATAAGATTTGGCTTGGCACATTGTTCTAGCCTCTCTCTTATGTTCAACGAGGTGTTCCTGAATCTCATTTGCTGTCCACTTTTCAGCTGTTTTGCACTTTAGGACACTTGCAAGAGCGGGGTCGGGACAGTGTTTCACCAGCATCATTGTGACTTCGTGAGAGGGGTCCTCAATGTTTCGCCCCTGCCTTCTCAGACACTCATCTGCGACATCCACAGCCTTGTTCAAGCGTATCCAATAGTCCATGGGACTTTCTCCGGCCAGAGGAAGTGTGTTATAGAAATCTGCTAAAGGCATAGAGGAGTAGGTTAACTCACTGAAATGTTGTTTCAGAATATCAAAGACGAGCTTGGAGTTCTCAGCTGGCTGCAGCGATGGCATACTGCGCAGGGTAACTTTAACAATGTCTCTAGCCTTTCCCATTAGTCTTGACATTATCTCCTGGGAGTGCTCTTGCGGGTGTACACCCCTCTTATTCAGGTAAACGCTCATAATCTCTTCCCACTCATGCACTGTGTGTTTGTCTGTTCCATCACCCCTGAAGTACGGCGGCTCTTTGACATCTGTCTTCATGACTAACTTTACTCCTGTCATGTTCAAATCAGACTGTCCATATCCTAAGTTCAGGCTAGGCGTAGGAGTGGTTTGGTTATCTGCACTACCAACAGATCTCTGTAATTGGCTAGCAATGTTCTCTCCTATTTCATGAGCTAACTGTGTGATGAGACTCCCTAGGTCTGCAGAACTCACATGTGAACTAGACACTGGCTGACGTGGAGAATGTTCATCTGTTTGGGTGTGAGTGTATGAAAATGCAGGACGGCCCACTGAACTAACGCTGCTTGCAATGTCTGGAGCATCTCTTAAGCTACGCATGTGTGGTGCGGGGGAATATTCATCAGTGCGTAAGCGTGTGGACGAGAGTACAGGTCTGCCTAGTATACCAGCACCCCTAACCGGCGTGCTCTCCACCCTACTCATAAACCTGCCCCTCCCCAGGCTTACCCCTGCAGCATCTCCAACACTAAATGGTGTCTGCGCATCCTTATCATCAGTCATAAAAAAAAAATATATAGAAAGTTGTAATAGACTATGGTAATGATATGTGAATCACCAGAACATGTGAATATGAAAAAAAAAAAGTAAAATGATAGAAGTAGCTGAGGTAAGCAATTAAGAGCTACAATTTACACATTAATGTTTGCCCTTATACTTGTCAACGTTCCGAAGAGGTTCCTACTCGTCACAGCAACCACCGGCGATCACCCTGGCGATGATCTGAAGCGAAGATATCCGGGTCACGGCACCAATGTAGCCGGCGCGGTCTGCTCGTTGCCGACTACTGCGTTGTGTTCCGGTGCACTGAAGACAAGACACTGGCGTACTTGAAGGCACTTTATTGTGTACAACTCTCTCAATCTGTTCAACATCAAGGAGAGAAAATGTTCAAAACTCTACCCTCGACCAGCATCCGCCTCTCTCAGTCGAGTAGAATGCAGACTGAGTATAATCACATTCAAAAATCCAAGGAATAAAATACAACATAATTGGAAAATAAACATCGCATCTGGTGTATATCTTATGTATGTGTCATATTGCATGTTATCTCTGCCAAAAACTCTGAGCTTTTAGCCTTTACATTAATACTGTGCAACATGACATAAACCATCTTTCAAATAGGTAATACATACAGTAATATGCACGAAGCAACATGTAATCCTTCACATTTGAGCTTTTCAGTGCCATTAAACACTAATCAATACATGAAAACATTTTAAATGAACACATATTTTTAACCTGATATAGGGAATACATACCTGTTCAACATCAAGGAGAGAAAATGTTCAAAACTCTACCCTCGACCAGAATCCGCCTAACATAAAAAAACAACTGAAACGTGGGCTTCAACACAAGAGGATAGAATGACAATCGCTAACTTACAGCTAAACAAAACACGAGGTTAGCTAAGTTAGCAATTTCTCAAACTCTCAAAAATAGCTAAATTCACGACACAGCTTGATTAAATGTATGTACACTCATCATATAATATACATACAAGTTACTATGTGCACTGAAACGTTTTAGTTTTAACAGGTATATCAAGTTTATATCACGCCGAAGTGAACACATACCTCTCTCAGTCGAGTAGAATGCAGACTGAGAAAAGCATGAGACAACTCCACATATAACCAAACCAACACTCTAGAGGGCGCACTTACACAACTAACTCTCCCAATATCTGTAAACTACACGAAATGCTGAACAATACAATATTTTGGTGAAATCAACTCACAAAATAAAATAAAAAATAGAAAATGAACGGTTGCAAAAATCTGTAATTCTTTGACCTGTTACACTACCATGGCAGGAAAATACCATGGCATTTGCGCTAGTACCATGGTATTTCCTGCCATGGTAGTGACCAAAAAAACATGATGTTTCTTTCATTGTACTAGCTACCATGGTAGAACTATGGTAGTACAATGAAAGAAATACCATGGTTTTGTACTAGCAGCATGTAGTGAAACATGAAAGCATGGTAGTTGTTTCCAATGTATTATGAGGGTCTGTGTCCCACCGTTTTTCGGGTAAAGTGACCAAAAACATAGACATTTATGGTACTCACATAATGCAACATTGACTACTCGTTCTGCAATGGCAAAGCGTAGGCCTAGTACCCTCTTAAATCCCTTTAGCTCATAGTGAAAAACCACAATACAAAATACACATGGTCTGGTAGTGTAGTGTACCCTCTTAATCCTTGGGACTTGGATAGGGTACCGTGAGAAGAATGAAGGTCTGAGTCTGAAACCTTGAAGATTTCAAATAGTTAGTTTATCTGGTGCTTCTCTCTTCAATAAAGTTTTTTGCTGGCTCTCACTCATTCAAATGACTTGGCTCTCTAACACAATTCTAAATAGCCAACATACAAAAACAAAAAAAAGTGTAAACATTTTTTAATGATCATATCGCATAGATTCATTTTCAACATATAATTATCAACATATCCCTAAAAACAGCAAGTTACAATGTTTCCATTTGTTTACACTGTGTGAACGTTCGTTGGTCCTGTCGCCATGACGACATGCTTGACTGGAGCTAACTTTAGCCAACGTTAGCTTCTATGCTAACAGACGCTTATAAATTAATTAAACTATCAAAACGCCATCAATAAATAACAACAATTATATCATTACACTCCGTTTAACTTGGTGTTTCATATCCTATGCTTTATAACTCGCTCACCATGATGATAACGTTTAAAATATTTCGTTTATCTGGCGCTTCTCTATTCAGTTTTCAGTCTTGGCTCTCTCGTTGAACTGACTCACTGACAAGACAGGCTAGCGCGAGAGCTTGAAGCAACCACTAGAGCCAGCGGCTCCCTCTGCGGGCCAAAATAAGCACAACACCCCTTTCTATAAATTATTACCAAATGCTAAAGATTAGGCTACCATGTATTTCACATTCCCCCACATATCAGGTTGGCAACACAGGGAACCCAAACATCAGCAAAAAACGGTACTATTAATAAAGAAAGTATTATGCTCCCGAGTGGCGCAGCGGTCTAAGGCACTGCATCTCAGTGCTTGAGGCGTCACTACAGACTCCCTGGTTCGATTCCAGGCTGTATCACAACCGGCCATGATTGGGAGTCCCATAGGGCCGCGCACAATTGGCCCAGCTTTGGTGTAGGCCATCATTGTAAATAAGAATTTGTTCTTAACTGACTTGCCTAGTTAAATTAAAATCCCTTTTTCACAGCAACTATTTCCCCTTTTCTTTGATTTTACAGACAAACTAGGACCAACAATTGTAGCCTGCCTCTGACTTTATCAGAAACTATAAATAAATTCATCAATATAATACCAACCAACCTATTTTGACCTTGGGGGGGTTATTTGTGTAATGCATTATACTAACATTGTACTATGGTAACGCCCAATTAATAAAGATAATTGTGCGTTACCATGGTAGAATGTATAATACAGGTTAAAACCATGGTATTTTCGTGATCCATAGCTATACCATGGTAAAAATGAGGCGCAGTGGTCTAAGGCACTGCATCGCAGTGCTAACTGTGCCACTAGAGATCCTGGTTCGAATCCAGGCTCTGTCGCAGCCGGCTGCGACCGGGAGACTCATGGGCGGCGCACAATTGGCCCAGCGTCGTCCAGGGGAGGGGAGGGAATGGCCGGCAGGGATGTAGCTCAGTTGATAGAGCATGGCGTTTGCAACGCCAGGGTTGTGGGTTCAATTCCCACGGGGGGCCAGTATAAAAAATTTAAAAAATATGTATTCACTAACTGTAAGTTGCTCTGGATAAGAGCGTCTGCTAAATGACTAAAATGTAAATGTATTATTTAGGTGAATGACAGTACCATCATACTTCAAAGCTAAAACCGTGGTACATTTCCATGATTCAGATCTATACCATGGTATAAATTATGCAATACCATGGTAATATTTAGGTACAATGGCAGTACCATGGTAGTACCATCATACTTCAAGGCTAAAACCATTTCCATGATTCAGACTATACCATGGTATACAGTGGGGAAAAAAAGTATTTAGTCAGCCACCAATTGTGCAAGTTCTCCCACTTAAAAAGATGAGAGAGGCCTGTAATTTTCATCATAGGTACACGTCAACTATGACAGACAAAATGAGAAAATCACAATGTAGGATTTTTAATGAATTTATTTGCAAATTATGGTGGAAAATAAGTATTTGGTCAATAACAAAAGTTTCTCAATACTTTGTTATATACCCTTTGTTGGCTATGACACAGGTCAAACGTTTTCTGTAAGTCTTCACAAGGTTTTCACACACTGTTGCTGGTATTTTGGCCCATTCCTCCATGCAGATCTCCTCTAGAGCAGTGATGTTTTGGGGCTGTCGCTGGGCAACACGGACTTTCAACTCCCTCAAAAGATTTTCTATGGGGTTGAGATCTGGAGACTGGCTAGGCCACTTCAGGACCTTGAAATACTTCTTACGAAGCCACTCCTTCGTTGCCCGGGCGGTGTGTTTGGGATCATTGTCATGCTGAAAGACCCAGCCACGTTTCATCTTCAATGCCCTTGCTGATGGAAGGAGGTTTTCACTCAAAATCTCACGATACATGGCCCCATTCATTCATTCCTTTACACGGATCAGTCGTCCTGGTCCCTTTGCAGAAAAACAGCCCCAAAGCATGATGTTTCCACCCCCATGCTTCACAGTAGGTATGGTGTTCTTTGGATGCAACTAAGCATTCTTTGTCCTCCAAACACGACGAGTTGTGTTTTTACCAAAATGTTCTATTTTGGTTTCATCTGACCATATGACATTCTCCAAATCCTCTTCTGGATCATCCAAATGCACTCTAGCAAACTTCAGACGGGCCTGGACAAATACTGGCTTAAGCAGGGGGACACGTCTGGCACTGCAGGATTTGGGTCCCTGGCGGCGTAGTGTGTTACTTATGGTAGGCTTTGTTACTTTGGTCCGAGCTCTCTGCATGTCATTCACTAGGTCCCCCCGTGTGGTTCTGGGATTTTTGCTCACCGTTCTTGTGATCATTTTGACCCCACGGGGTGAGATCTTGCGTGGAGCCCCAGATCGAGGGAGATTATCAGTGGTCTTGTATGTCTTCCATTTCCTAATAATTGCTCCCACAGTTGATTTCTTCAAACCAAGCTGCTTACCTATTGCAGATTCAGTCTTCCCAGCCTGGTGCAGGTCTACAATTTTGTTTCTGGTGTCCTTTGACAGCTATTTGGTCTTGGCCATAGTGGAGTTTGGAGTGTGACTGTTTGAGGTTGTGGACAGGTGTCTTTTATACTGATAACAAGTTCAAACAGGTGCCATTAATACAGGTAACTAGTGGAGGACAGATGAGCCTCTTAAAGAAGAAGTTACAGGTCTGTGAGAGCCAGAATTCTTGCTTGTTTGTAGGTGACCAAATACTTATTTTCCACCATAATTTGCAAATAAATTCATAAAAAATCCTACAATGTGATTTTCTGGATTTTTTTTCTCTCAATTTGTCTGTCATAGTTGACGTGAACCTATGATTAAAATTACAGGCCTCTCTCATCTTTTTAAGTGGGAGAACTTGCACAATTGGTGGCTGACTAAATACTTTTTTCCCCCACTGTAAGTGAAAGTACCATAGTAGTACAATGGTACATTTTTGTAAGGGATGCTAGAAACGTATTTCCACCAACGTTATAATGAAAATGTGCCTCTTCGTCCCAAAACACACGTTTTCTGTAGATTTGTGGGAGGAGTGCTTATGACGTTGCCCACTGTATGCGCTTTCGATAGCAGAAGTCGCATGTAAGTGTCAAGTTTAGATACGACTTATGAGTGTTCTGGATGAGTAGGCTAAAAGCCAATTTATGCTTGAACTGTAAATGTGTTCGGAACCGTCATTTGTATGGTGTGACGCAATTGCGGAGCCTCCAGAGCAGGGGTGTCAAACGTCCGGCCCGCGGGCCGGATCAGGCCCGCAAACGGGTTTAATCCGGCCCGCGAGATGATTTTGTAAAGTATAAAAATGCGCTGCAATTTTTCAATAAAATAAACTGCTGTTCCAATTGCGTCCACTTGATGGCGCAATAGCAATTGTGTTAAGCAAGCAAACTGTTTATACCGGGGCAGAGCAAGTAGGTCAAGTCTGTGTTTACTCACAGCCGAGACATCAGTGACGCTGCAGTGAAAGCTAGCTACCTCATTGCTAATGAAATCGCAGTGGCTTCAAAACCATTTAGTGAGGGTGAATTTGTAAAAACATGCATGATGAAGGCAGCGGAGATTGTGTGCCCTGAAAAGCGTCAGGCTTTTGTAAATATCAGCCTGACAAGAAACACAGTTGCAGACAGGATTTCCGATCTTTCAGTGGATTTGGACAGCCAGTTGAAGCAAAAAGTAAAGTCATTTATTGCGTTTTCGGTTGCAAATGATGAAAGCACGGACATTACAGATGTTGCACAACTGGCCATTTTCATCCGCGGAGTTGATGACACATTGACCGTCACCGAGGAGTTCGTGGAGTTGGTGCCGATGACAGATACAACGACAGCAGCTGATATTTTTACCGCACTCGTCGGCGCGCTGGACAAGGTCGGAGTGGACTGGTCCCGCGCTGTCAGCCTGGCTACAGATGGTGCGCCCTCAATGATCGGGAAAAAAGCAGGCGTTGTGACAAAGTTCAGAGAGAAAGTGCAATCTGCAAATGGAGGACGTGATTTTTTTACTTTTCACTGTATTTTGCACCAGGAGGCTTTGTGTTGCAAGTCATTAAAGATGGATAACGTCATGAAGGTGGTCATCCAAACTGTTAATTTCATCCGATCCAGAAGCCTGAATCACCGTCAGTTTGACAGCCTTCTCAGAGAGAAAGACCACATCTATGGCCTGCCATACCACACTGAGGTAAGATGGTTAAGCCGAGGTGCTGAGGCGTTTCTTTGATTTACGAGAAGAAATGGAACAGTTCATGGAAGAAAAGGGCAAACCAGTGTTAGAATTCCATTCCGCAGAATGGATGCAGGACCTTGCATTTATGGTGGATGTTACAGAGCACCTGAATAACTTGAACAAACAGCTGCAAGGGCGCAACAAAGTTGTCACGCAGTATTATGACAGCATACGTTCATTCAAGTTGAAGCTGTCATTGTGGGAGACGCAACTTGCCGGTGGTGATGCAGCTCACTTCCCCTGTCTGAAAAATGTGTGCGCGACCCAACATGTGGCAGACATGAAGCGGTTCAAAGATAAAATAACGGGACTGTTACGGGAGTTTGAGCAACGCTTACAGATTTTTGGTGAACTGGAGAAAGACTTCAACGTTTTTTGCTCGCCATTCACCGTGAATCCCTCTGATCTGCCCGTCAGCATCCAACTTGAAATAATAGACTTGCAGTGTGACTCGGATTTGAAGGGCAAATTTGCCGCAGCTGGCTTGGACACATTTAATCAGAATCTCTTGCCAGGTTACCCCAACTTGACAGCCCTCGCTGCAAAACTGTTGTGCATGTTTGGAACCACATATCTTTGTGAGCAAGTTTTCTCTGTAATGAGCATAAATAAAACAAAGCTGCGCTCAAGGCTCACGACAAGCACTTGAATCACATCCTGAAGTTGGCTACCACTCAGGATGTGACGCCTGATATTGATGCGCTGGTGAAAGCTAAAAGATGCCAGGTATCAGGAGTCAAATAAACTATGCAACCCCACTTAAAGTGCTACATGAGACACCCTGATATACTTCTGTGAATCACTGAGGCATTGTGTGTTTGTGTGTTCTTTGTCCTCAGAACTTTCAAATAACTTGAGGTGTTTTATGATTAATAGTGATGTTTGTCACGATTTAACTGGATATGAACCCAAATGCAGACAACTACACCGAGCCAGAGAAGGTTTAACAGGTTTATTTACAAAGTTCAATTGTCCAGGTTTCCAAAAATAGGGGAAGAGCAAGTCCAGGTCTACAGGGAGGGTAACAGATCCAGGTTCTGAGCAGGAGTGGTACCGTAACGTCCTAGTGTCCGTGGTGAGTCCAAAAGGGAGGTCCAGTAGTGGAAAGCAGGATGGTGGTGGCAGGAGTGAAGCGGAGGCAGGAGTCAGGTTCCAATAATCTGTGGCACAGGAGAAAAGTAAATAGAACAGGCCAAAAACACAAAGAGCGAAAACAAGCAGGTTGAGTCAGCAGCGAGACTAACATGGTCGTCTTGACTATGATCTGACGATGAGTGGCAAGTTTGACCGGGTCTTTAAGGCTGAGGTGATTATGGTGAATGAGCTGCAGCTGGAACCCTGACTCCCGCACACCAGACTTCACTCCTGCAATCAAGAACAGACAGAGGGGAGGGGGAGAGCAGAGAGAGAGCTACCTAGCAGCAGTAGGCCTAACAATGTTGTGCTTTTGGACACACTGTCCTCAGGCTCCAGCTTTATGTTTATATGTTTTTATGTTGATGTGCTATTGTTTTTAATTGATTTTATTTTATTTGTATATTTAACCTATTCTTGACTCTGTGGTTCTTGCACTTGTTTGGGGAACAGGATTTCATTCTTTTTATCTACATTTCTGCCTGAGAAATGACCCCCTGATATAGTTCTGTGATCTGTGAAACAGTTCTGTTAATCACTGAGGCATTGTGTGTTTGTGTTCTTTTTCTTTAGAATTTTCAAATAAACTTGACGTGTTTTATGATTAATAGTGATGTTGTGCTTGTACTATTTTGGACACACTGTCCTCAGGCTCCAGGTTTATGTTGTATGTTGATCGTATTAAAACAAAGAAAACAATCTGAAGTTGTTGTTTTTAAGTTATATATACCATGATTTTTCCGGTCCGGCCCACTTGGGAATAGATTTTCCTCCATGTGGCCCCTGAGCTAAAATGAGTTTGACACCCCTGCTCCAGAGGCATGCAAAGGCCAAATTGAACTCTGTACGGAATGGCGTGCGCCAGCGGTCCAGTATAAACACAAACTCTTTGACAACTTCTTTGACAACTTCCTTCACAAAAGCTCTGCTTTGCTCCACTAGGCGCAAGAAGTATGAAAGTCCTGACATCTGCAGAGGCTGCATCGCAATAAGTGCTGTAATTGAAAGTAACAACAACAGGGATATGAGTGCTTTGCTGGACCTGTATTTCTATAACATGAATCCACCATGAAGAAGTTCAACCGGTGAACTCAGTATAATGGAATCAGTGAGGGTGCTGTACAGGGTTCTTAGCTGGCAATAATTTAACTCAGAGCAACCTGGTCTCAGAGCATTTCGTAATATTATCTATGTAAATCCGAGACACCCCATTTAGTATGATATGTTACGTTTTGTATGGTATGTATTAATTTGTGAATGTCCATCACCCATTTCCTAAAATATTTAACAAATTACAAGTCATCCCCACAGTGACTGTACGTACATACCCCAACCAGAAGCCATGGATTACAGGCAACATCCGCTCTGATCTAAAGGGTAGAGCTGCCACTAATCCGGACGCTTATAAGAAATCCCGCTATGCCCTCAGACGAACCATCAAACAGGCAAAGCGCCAATACAGGACTAAGATTGAATCATACTACACCGGCTCCGATGCTCGTCGGATGTGTCAGGGCTTGCAAACTATTACAGACTACAAAGGGAAGTAAAGCCGCAAGCTGCCCAGTGACACAAGCCTACCGGACAAGCTAAATTACTTCTATGCTCGCTTCGAGGCAAGCAACACTGAAGCATGCATGAGAGCATCAGCTGTTCGGGACGACTGTGTGATCACGCTCTCCGTAGCTGATGTGAGCAAGACCTTTAAACAGGTCAGCATTCACAAGGCCGCAGGGCCAGACGGATTACCAGGACGTGTACTCCGAGCATGCGCTGACCAACTGGCAAGTGTCTTCACTGACATTTTCAACCTGTCCCTGGCTGAGTCTGTAATACCAATACCATGTTTCAAGCAGACCACCATAGTCCTTGTGCCCAAGAACACTAAGGTAACCTGCCTAAATGACCACCGACCCGTAGCACTCACGTCTGCAGCCATGAAGTGCTTTGAAAGGCTGGTCATGGCTCACATCAACACCATTATCCCAGAAACCCTAGACCCACTCTAATTTGCGTACCACCCCAACAGATCAACAGATGATGCAATCTCTATTGCACTCCACACTGCCCTTTCCCACCTGGACAAAAGGAACACCTACGTGAGAATGCTATTCATTGACTACAGCTCAGTGTTCAACACCATAGTGCCCTCAAAGCTCATCACTAAGCTAAGGACCCTGGGACTAAACACCTCCCTCTGCAACTGGATCCTGGACTTCCTGATGGGCCGCCCCCAGGTGGTAAGGGTAGGTAACAACACATCTGCCACGCTGATCCTCAACACTGGGACCCCTCAGGGGTGCGTGCTCAGTCCCCTCCTGTACTCCCTGTTCACCCATGACTGCATGGCCAAGAACGACTCCAACACCATCATTAAGTTTGCTGACGACACAACAGTGGTAGGCCTGTTCACCGACAACGATGAGACAGCCTATAGGGAGGAGGTCAGAGACCTGGCCGTGTGGTGCCAGGATAACAACCTCTCCCTCAATGTGATCAAGACAAAAGAGATGATTGTGGACTACAGGAAAAGGAGGACCGAGCACGCCCCCATTCTTATCGACTGGGCTGTAGTGGAGCAGGTTGTGAGCTTCAAGTTCCTTGGTGTCCACATCACCAACAAATTATCATGGTCTAAACACACCAAGACAGTTGTGAAGAGGGCACGACAAAGCCTATTCCCCCACAGGAGACTGAAAATATTTAGCATGGGTCCTCAGATCCTCAAAAGGTTCTACAGCTGCACCATCGAGAGCATCCTGACTGGTTGCATCACCGCTTGGTATGGCAACTGCTCGGCCTCCGACCGCAAGGCACTACAGAGGGTAGTGTGTACAGCCCAGTACATCACTGGGGCCAAGCTTCCTGCCATCCAGGACCTCTATACCAGGCGGTCAGAGGAAGGCCCTAAAAATTGTCAAAGACTCCAGCCACCCTAGTCATAGACTGTTCTCTCTGCTACCGCATGGCAAGGAGTACCGGAGCACCAAGTCTAGGTCCAAAAGGCTTCTTAACAGCTTTTACCCCCAAGCCATAAGACTCCTGAACAGCTAATCAAATGGCTACCTGGACTATTTGCATTGCTACTCTCTGTTTATTATCTATGCATAGTCACTTTACCTCTACCTACATGTACATATTACCTTTATTACCTCGACTAACCTGTGCCCCCGCACATTAACTCTGTACCGGTACCCCCTGTATATAGCCTCCCAACTGTTATTTTATTTTTGCTCTTTTCTTTTTTTTCTTTTTGATTTATTACTTCAGTTTATTTTAGTAAATACTTTCTTAACACTTACTAACTGCATTGTTGGTTAAGGGCTTGTAAGTTAGCATTTCACTGTTATATTCTGCGCATGTGACAAATACAATTTGATTTGATTATATGTTATGAATTTGCAAACTTACAATATGTTACGAATTCGCAAAACGTACAATATGTTACGTATGACAGGAGAGAAACGCCCCTCAATCGTCTCTCCTCAGCACCACCCTTCATCCAACCTGCCCCGCTCCTCTCAAAGGAATGCAGCGGAGGGACGCAGGATAGACGGGAAAACTGCGCCGAACCTCGAAGGATGTATTGTGTATGGGTGATGCAATAAGACAAATTCTGGACACCTAATTGTAAATCACGGAACCTCCGTTCCCTAGAACAGAGACCGAAGCACGGCCTGTCTGGTCAGAGGACGTGGACGCCAGACTCATATGTTATCTATTTCACGCACCACTCACTAATGTTTTGATGGATGCGGCTCGAATTTGGACAATTGGTTGAGGGAGGCGAAGCTTAGATATTCGTGTTGACTGTGTTTTCTCACCGTGACTGTCTTCGAGTCAACTGAAGAGGTCTAAACCTTGAAGGGGATACAGGCCAATCCATCTATAGAATTGGAAAATTAAATAATTTTATGGACATACCTATTTTGACGACCTCACTAGTTTTTTTATTCTGCGACTCAGGGTTTATACATTTCCCACTGATCCTTCTATTCAAATGGCAAAATAGTGTTACAGGCTATTGGTAGGCTAATTTATCAATTTGCATCAGAGGGGAAGATTCGCCATACACCTTTTCGTAGCCTAAAATTTTCAACATGAATTACCTGCGTCGTCGTCTGTCGGACAGCAATTTTATGTCCAATTTGCCGAATGGGTACATGACTGATCTACAACGCTTTGACCCACCACAGCAAGACCCTGCAGTAGTGTCGCCTGGACCATCGGAGAGGCGTCTGTCTACCAGCCAGCAGTCGGAGGGCACTGGCAGCGGAGCCGGAGCCGGAGCTGGCTTTTTATCCTCCTTTACTAAAGCTGTCAAACAAACTACTGCTGCTGTAGCTGAGAAAGTCACCGAGGTAGCAGACAAAGCAGGCGTCGCCTCTGGTGCCAAGATACTCCTGGTTATTGATGACCAACAGACAGACTGGTAAGGAGAGTGCTGTGTAAGGTTATACATTATGGCCCCTGTCTAGACTCAAATGTGTGCCAGTATGCTACCAAGAAACATAACGTCATTAGGATATAATTCATCTTTACTATGGTCATAACACACATGTATCCTCACAAGAATAGTACAACAAGGACAATTCTGACAAGTGGGGACATTTCACCAGGCCTCCCGCCTACTACAGTGTACACTGAGTGTACAAAACATTAGGAACACCTTCCTAATATTGAGTTGCAACCCCTTTTGCCCTCAGAACAGTCTCAATTCGTCGAGGGATGGTCTCTACAAGGTGTCGAAAGCATTCCACAGGGATGCTGGCCCATGTTGACTCCAATGCTTCCCACAGTTCTGTCAAGTTGGCTGGATGTCCTTTGGGTGGTGGACCATTCTTGATACACACGGGAAACTGTTGAGCGTGAAAAACCCAGCAGCGTTGCACTTCTTGACACACTCAAACCAGTGCGCCTGGCACCTACTACCATACCAGGTTCAAAGGCACTTAAATATTTTGTCTTGCCCATTCACCCTCTGAATGGCACACACACAATCCATGTCTCAACTGTCTCTAGGCTTAAAAATCCTTCTTTAACCTGTCTTCCCCTTCATCTACACTGATTGAAGTGGACTTAACGAGAGACATCAATAAGGGATCATAGCTTTCACCAGGATTCACCTGGTCAGTCTATGTCATGGAAAGAGCAGGTGATCCTAATGTTTTGTACACTCAGTGTATATGTAAAATACATATGTTATCCACAGTTATTATCATACCTACATAGGCCACCAAAATAATGAAGATGTCTTGGACAACGCAAATGGTGCAATTGCACTTTTGCACCACCAGCACATTCCAGATAGCCTCACGTGTGCCAGGCATGGTAAACTAGACTAGGCTACATATGCAAATGGTTCTGTCAGGCCAAATAAGGATGCATGCAGAATGTAATGTTTTTTGGTATGCTTAATATCAGCCCATATGAGAGCCCCAAATGATTCAGTTTTTACCTTAAGCCAAATGTGTAAGATACCGTGATGATTTATTGGTCCATGATAGTTCATGTTCCTTTCCAGTGTGTTAAACTGGGTCTGTTTTATTTGATAATACATGTATACCTACAGTGACTTCAGAAAGTATTCATACCCCTTGAACTATTCCACATTTTGTTGTGCTATAACCTGAATTCAAAATCAATTAAATAGATTTTTTTTCACTCACCCATCTACACACAATATCCCATAATGACAAAGTGAAAACATGTTTTTAGACTTTTTTGCTAATTTATTGAATATGAAATACAGAAATATCTCATTTACATAAGTATTCACACCCCTGACTGAATACATGTTATAATCACCTTTGGCAGCGATTACAGCTGTCAGTCTTTCTGGGTAAGTCTCTTAAGAGCTTTGCACACCTGGATTGTACAATATTTGCTCATTATTCTTAAAGAAATTCTTCAAACTCTGTCAAGTTGGTTGCTGATCATTGCTAGACAGCCATTTTCAAGTCTTGCCATTGATTTTCAAGCCGATTTAAGTCAAAACTATAACGACCCACTCCGGAACATTAAATTATATCTTGGTAAGCAACTCCATTGTATATTTCGGCTTGGGTTTTAGGTTATTGTCCTGCTGAAATGTGAATTTATCTCCCAGTGTCTGTTGGAAAGCAGACTGAACCAGGTTTTACTCTAGGATGTTGCCTGTGCTTAGCTCTATTTAGTTTATTTTTATCCTAAAAACTCCCTAGTCCTATCATGATGCAGCCACCATCATGCTTGAAAATATGAAGAGTGGTACTCAGTGATGTGTTGTGTTGTCACGACTTCCGCCGAAGTTGGTGCCTCTCCTTGTGCAGGCGGCTATCGGCGGTCGTCGTCACCGGCTTTCTAGCTGCCACCGATCTACGTTTTTGTTTTCCATTAGTTTTGTCTGTATTGTACACACCCGGTTCCCATCACGTTCATTTGTTTCCCTATTTAACCCTCTGGTTCCCTCATGGTGTTGTGCGTGATTGTTCTTTGTTTGGTGTTTATACTGCTGTGAGCTGATGTATTTCCCTGCGTGGAAATTAGATTTGTTGTTTTTTCGAGTAAAGTTCGTCTATTACTCAGTTCTGTGTCCTGCGCCTGACTCCGTCCTACCACTGCACACTGACACCTGACAGAATCACGCACCACATATGGAGTCAGCAGGTGCACCCAGTCCTCCGTTACCGGTGGAGGAGCGCGTCCAGCAGCACGCGACGATGCTCCACAATCTGGGCACAGCCATGGATCGCGTGCTGCACACCATGGAGCGATGGGAGAGAGAGGGTTTTCCCACAACCCCATCAACTTCACCTCAACCCACACCGCTGTCCACCCCTCCGTCACCTGGACCCAGTGGGATTCGGCTCTCGCTTCCGAAAGCCTATGATGGGACGGCTGCCGGGTGCCAGGGGTTCCTGCTCCAGGTGGAGCTCTACCTGGCGACGGTCCACCCGGCTCCCTCGGGTTACGAGAGAGTGTCCGCCCTCATCTCCTGTTTGTCAGGGAAAGCGCTGGAGTGGGCCAATGCCGAATGGGGAGGGATAGACACTACGTTGGTCCGCTACAAGGATTTCACCCGCCGCTTCCGGGCGGTCTTTGATCATCCGCCTGAGGGGAGAGCGGCGGGGGAACGCTTGTTCCATCTCAGACAGGGGAAGAGGAGCGCACAGGACTTCGCTCTGGACTTCAGGACCCTGGCTGCCAGCGCGGGATGGAATGTGAGGGCCCTGATTGACCATTACCGGTGTAGTCTACGGGAGGACGTTCGTCGGGAGCTGGCCTGCAGGGACACCACCCTTACACTCGACCAGCTGGTGGATTTATCCATCCGGCTGGATAACCTGTTGGCCACCCGCGGACGTCCGGATCAGGGTCCGTCCATTCCATCCCCCAGCACCTCCGACCCTACCCCTATGGAGCTCGGAGGTGCTGCTCTAAGGGTGACCGGAGGGGGGGCCGTTTCCTGCACCAAGTGTGGCCGCAGAGGGCACACTGCTGGTCGGTGCTGGGGAGGTTCCCCAGGGAGTCGAGGCAGCAGGCAGGGCACTGGTGGATCATCCCAGGTGAGTAGGCACCCGACTCACCCAGAGCTCCCTGTTGCGCACATGTATGTCTGTATAAAGTTTCCTGAGTTTTCTCCGCATTCCCAGCATAAGGTGCTAATAGATTCAGGTGTAGCTGGGAACTTTATTGACCGTGCATTTGCATTTAGATTAGGGATCCCTATTGTTCCTGTTGATGTGCCCTTTCCTGTACATGCCTTAGATAGTCGTCCTTTAGGATCGGGCCTGATTAGGGAGGTCACAGCTCCACTATGTATGATAACGCAGGAGGGTCATGAGGAGAGTATTAGTCCCTTCCTGATTGATTCTCCTGCGTTTCCTGTGGTGTTGGGGATTCCCTGGTTGGCCCATCATGACCACACTATTTCGTGACAACAGAGGGCTCTGAAGGGATGATTGCTCCATCAGTCTTCCAATCCTTTGTAGACTCAAATGTAATTCAGGGA
Source organism: Coregonus lavaretus (assembly GCF_964263955.1). Classification (NCBI taxonomy): domain Eukaryota; kingdom Metazoa; phylum Chordata; class Actinopteri; order Salmoniformes; family Salmonidae; genus Coregonus; species Coregonus lavaretus. Next base: position 23,980,783 of record NC_140001.1, on the reverse strand, counting down.
CCTGCACGGGCAGGGTGTAGTGGTGTATATAGATGACATTCTCATATACTCCGCTACATGCGCCGAGCATGTGTCCCTGGTGCGCAAGGTGCTTGGTCGACTGTTGGAGCATGACCTGTACGTCAAGGCTGAGAAATGTCTGTTCTTCCAACAGTCCGTCTCCTTCCTAGGGTACCGCCTGTCTGCGTCAGGGGTGGAGATGGAGAATGACCGCATTTCAGCCGTGCGTAATTGGCCGACTCCAACCACGGTAAAGGAAGTGCAGCGGTTCTTAGGGTTTTTCAACTACTACCGGAGGTTTATCCGGGGCTTTGGTCAGGTAGCGGCTCCCATTACCTCCTTGCTGAAGGGGGGACCGGTGCGACTGCAGCGGTCAGCTGGGGCGGACAGGGCTTTTGGTCACCTGAAGGCTCTGTTTACCTCGGCTCCCGTGCTGGCTCATCCGGATTCCTCCTTAGCATTCATAGTAGAGGTGGACGCGTCCGAGGCTGGGATAGGAGCTATGCTGTCTCAGCGCTCGGGTACGCCACCAAAGCTCCGACCCAAAGCTCCTTTCTTTTCGAAGAAGCTCAGCCCGGCGGAGCGAAACTGATGTGGGGGACCAGGAGCTGTTAGCTGTTGTCAAGGCTCTGAAGGCGTGAAGACATTGGCTTGAGGGGGCTAAACACCCTTTCCTCATTTGGACTGACCACCGCAATCTGGAGTACATCCGGGCGGAGAGGAGACTGAACCCTCGCCAGGCACCCTATCCTACAGACCAGGTTCCCAGAACGCTAAGGCAGACGCTCTGTCCCGGATGTATAACTCAGAGGAGCGGTCCACGGATCCCACTCCCATACTTCCGGCTTCTTGCCTGGTGGCACCGGTAGTATGGGAGGTTGACGCGGACATCAAGCGGGCGTTACGTACGGAGCCCACTCCCACCCAGTGTCTGGTTGGGCGTCTGTACGTTCCGTTTGATGTCCGCGATCGATTGTAATTTCCCACCTGCCCAGAGGGAAATTACAACCCCTACCGTTCCACAACGGCCGTGGTCACACCTATCGGTGGACTTCGTGACGGATCTTCCTCCGTCACAAGGTAACACCACGATCCTGGTCATTGTGGATCGGTTTTCTAAGTCCTGCCGTCTCCTTCCTTTGCCCGGTCTCCCTACGGCCCTACAGACTGCGGAGGCTCTGTTTACCTACGTCTTCCGGCACTACGGGGTGCCTGAGGATATAGTGTCTGATCGGGGTCCCCTCTCAGGTTTTCACCCCGAGAGTAATGGGCAGGTGGAGAGAGTTAACCAGGATGTGGGTAGGTTTCTGCGGTCCTATTGCCAGGACCGGCCGGGGGAGTGGGCGGCGTTCATCCACTGGGCAGAGATGGCCCAAAACTCCCTCTGCCACTCCTCCACTAACATGTCTCCATTTCAGTGTGTACTAGGGTATCAGCCGGTCCTGGCACCGTGGCATCAGAGCCAGATTGAGGCACCTGTGGTGGATGAATGGTTTCGGCGCTCGGAGGAGACCTGGGACGCTGCCCATGTGCGCCTGCAACGGGCCATCAGGCGACAGAAGGCGAGCGCCGACCGCCACCGCAGTGAGGACCGGGTCTGGCTCTCGACCCAAAACCTGCCCCTTTGCCTGCCCTGCCGGAAGCTGGGTCCGCGGTTTGTGGGGCCATTTAAAGTCCTGAGGAGACTGAACGAGGTTTGTTATAGGTTACAGCTCCCCCCTGATTACTGTATTAACCCCTCGTTCCATGTGTCTCTCCTCAGGCCGGTGGTGGCTGGTCCGCTCCAGCAGTCTGAGGTACGGGAGGTTCCTCCGCCCCCGCTGGACATCGAGGGGGCCCCGGCGTATACTGTGCGAGCCATCATGGACTCAAGGCGTCGGGCGAGGGGCCTTCAGTACCTCGCGGAGTGGGAGGGGTACGGTCCGGAGGAGAGATGCTGGGTGCCGGTGGCGGACATCCTGGACCCTTCCTTACTACAGGAATTTCACCTTCTCCACCCGGATCGTCCTGCGCCTCGTCCTCCGGGTCGTCCCCAAGGTCGGTGTCGGCGCGCTGCTGGAGCCGCGCGTCAAGGGGGGTTACTGTCACGACTTCTGCCGAAGTTGGTGCCTCTCCTTGTGCGGGCGGCTATCGGCGGTCGTCGTCACCGGCTTTCTAGCTGCCACCGATCTACGTTTCTGTTTTCCATTAGTTTTGTCTGTATTGTACACACCTGGTTCCCATCACGTTAATTTGTTTCCCTATTTAACCCTCTGGTTCCCTCATGGTGTTGGGCGTGATTGTTCTTTGTTTGGTGTTTATACTGCTGTGAGCTGATGTATTTCCCTGCGTGGAAATTAGATTTGTTGTTTTTAGAGTAAAGTTTGTCTATTACTCAGTTCAGTGTCCTGCGCCTGACTGCGTCCTACCGCTGCACACTGACACCTGACATGTGTTGGATTTGCCCCAAACATAACACTTTGTATTCAGAACATAAAGTTAATATCTTTGACACATTTTTTGCTGTTTTACTTTAGTGCCTTATTGCAAACAGGATGCATGTTTTCGAATATTTGTATTCTGTACATGCTTACTTCTTTTCACTCTGCCATTTAGGTTAGTATTGTGGAGTAACTACAATGTAGTTGATCCATCCTCAGTTTTCTCCTATCACAGCCATTAAACTCTGTAACTGTTTTAAAGTCGCCATTGGCCTCATGTTGACATCCCTGAGTGGTTTCCTTCCTCTCCGGAAATTGAGTTAGGAAGGACACCTGTATCTTTGTAGTGACTGGGTGCATTGATACACCATCCAAAGAGTAATTAATATCTTCACCATGCACAAAGGGATATTCAATATCTGTTTTTTTACACATCTACCAATATGTGCCCTTCTTTGCAAGGCATTGGAAAACCTCCTTGGTCTTTGTGGTGGAATCGGTGTTTGAAATTCACTGCTCAACTGAGGGACCTTACACATACAGTGCTTTTGGAAAGTATTCAGACCCCTTGACCTTTTTTTTTTTAGATCTTTCCCAATAAAAAATATAATAAAAATGGAAATATGACATTTACATAAGTATTCAGACCCTTTACTCAGTACTTCTCAGATAGAGTTCAATGTGTCAAATCGGAGGGCCTGTTGTCTGGACCTATGGCAGTCTCTATGGGGGTGCCACAGGGTTCAATTCTTGGGCCGACTCTTTTCTCCGTGTATATCAATGATGTCGCTCTTGCTGCTGGTGACTCTCAGATCCACCTCTACGCAGACGACACCATTTTGTATACATCTGGCCCTTCATTGGACACTGTGTTAACAAACCTCCAAACGAGCTTCAATGCCATACAACACTCCTTCAGTAGCCTCCAACTGCTCTTAAACACTAGTAAAACTAAATGCATGCTCTTCAATCGAACGCAGCTGGCACCCGCCCACCCGACTAGAATCACTACTCTCTACGGGTCTGACCTAGAGTATGTGGACAACTACAAATACCTAGGTGTCTGGTTAGACTGTAAACTCTCCTTCCAGACTCACATTAAGAATCTCCAATCCAAAGTTAAATCTAGAATCGGTTTCCTATTTCGCAACAAAGCCTCCTTCACTCATGCTGCCAAACATGCCCTCGTAAAACTGACTATCCTACCGATCCTTGACTTCGGCGATGTCATTTACAAAATAGCCTCCAACACTCTACTCAGCAAATTGGATGTAGTCTATCACAGTGCCATCCGTTTTGTCTCCAAAGCCCCATATACTACCCACCACTGTGACCTGTACGCTCTTGTTGGCTGGTCCTCACTACATATTCGTCGCCAAACCCACTGGCTCCAGGCCATCTATAAATCACTGCTAGGCAAATCCCCGCCTTATCTTAGCTCATTGGTCACCATAGCAACACCCACCCGTAGTATGCGCTCCAGCAGGTATATCTCACTGGTCATCCCCAAAGCCAACACCTCCTTTGGCCGCCATTCCTTCCAGTTCTCTGCTGCCAATGACTGGAACAAATTGCAAAAATCTCTGAAGCTGGAGACACTTATCTCCCTCACTAACTTTAAGCATCAGTTGTCAGAGCACCTTACCGATCACTGCACCTGTACACAGCCCATCTGAAATTAGCCCGCCCATCTACCTCATCCCTATATTGTTATTTATTTTGCTCATTTGCACCCCAGTATCTCTACTTGCACATCATCTCTTGCACATCTATCATTCCAGTGTTAATACCAATTGTAATTATTTTGCACTATAGCCTATTTATTGACTTACCTCCATAACTTGCTACATTTGCACACACTGTATATATATTTTCTGTTGTATTTTTGACTTTATGTTTTGTTTTACCCCATATGTAACTCTGTGTTGTTGTTTTTATCGCACTGCTTTGCTTTATCTTGGCCAGGTCGCAGTTGTAAATGAGAACTTGTTCTCAACTGGCTTACCTGGTTAAATAAAGGTGAAAAAAAAAAAAAAAAACTTTGTTGAAGCACCTTTGGCAGCGATTACAGCCTTGAGTCTTCTTGGGTATGACGCTACAAGCTTGGCACACCTGTATTTGGGGAGTTTCTCCCATTCTTCTCTGCAGATCCTCTCACTCTCTGTCAGGTTGGATGGGGAGCGTTGCTGCACAGCTATTTTCAGGTCTCTCCAGAGAGGTTAGATCGGGTTCAAGTACGGGCTCTGGCTGGGCCACTCAAGAACATTCAGAGCCTGTCCCGAAGCCACTCCTGTGTTGTCTTGGCTGTGTGCTTACGGTCGTTGTCCTGTTGGAAGGTGAACCTTTGCCCCAGTCTGAGGTCCTAAGCACTCTGGAGCAGGTTTTCATCAAGGATCTCTCTGTACTTTGCTCCTTTCATCATTCCCTCAATCCTGACTAGTCTCCCAGTCCCTGCCGCTGAAAAACATCCCCACAGCATGATGCTGCCACAACCATGCTTCACCATAGGGATGGTGCCAGGTTTCCTCCAGATGTGACCCTTGGCATTCAGGCCAAAGAGTTCAATCTTGGTTTCATCAGACCAGAGAATTCTGTTTCTCATGGTCTGAGAGTCCTTTAGGTGCCTTTTGGCAAACTCCAAGTGGGCTGTCATGTGCCTTTTGCTGAGGAGTGGCTTCCATCTGGCCACTCTACCATAAAGGCCTGATTGGTGGAGTGCTGCAGAGATGGTTGTCCTCTGGAAGTTTCTCCCATCTCCACAGAGGAACTCTGGAGCTCTGTCATCGGGTTCTTGGTCACTTCCCTGACCAAGGCCCTTCTCCTCCTATTGCTCAGTTTGGCCGGGCGGCCAGCTCTAGGAAGAGTCTTGGTCGTTCAAAACTTCTTCCATTTAAGAATGATGGAGGCCACTGTGGGACCTTCAATGCTGCAGAATTTTTTTGGTACCCTTCCCCAGATCTGTATCTCGACACAATCCTGTCTCGGAGCTCTACGGACAATTCCTTCGACCTCATGGCTTGGTTTTTGCTCTATATGGACAGGTTTGTGCCTTTCCAAATCATGTACAATCAATTGAATTTACCACAGGTGGACTCCAATCAAGTTGTAGAAACATCTCAAGGATGATCAATGGAAACAGGATGCACCTGAGCTCAATTTCGAGTCTCATAGCAAAGGGTCTGTATACTTGTGAAAATAAGGTATTTCTGTTTTTTATTTTTATTTAAATTCTAAAAACCTGTTTTCACTTTGTCATTATGGGATATTGTTTGTAGATTGATGAGGAGCATTTTTTATTTAATCAATTTTAGAATAAGGCTGTAACGTAACAAAATGTGGATGAAGTCAAGGGGTCTGAATACTTTCCGAATGCACTGTATTTGTATGTGTAGGGTATAGAGTGAGGTAGTCATTAAAAAATAATGTCAAACACTATTATTGCACACAGAGTGAGTCCATGCAACTTATTATGTGACTTGTTAAGAAAATATTTACTCCTGACCATATTTAGGCTTGCCATAACAAAGGGGTTGAATACTTACTGTCTCAAGAAATTTCAGCTTTTCATTTTTTATTAATTTGTAAACATTTCAAAAAACATAATTCCACGTTGACATTATGGTGTATTGTGTGTAGGCCAGTGACACAAAATCTAAATGTAAAACATTTTAAATTCAGGCTGTAACACAACAAAATGTGAAAAAAGTCAAGGGGTGTGAATACTTTCTGAAGGCACTTTACATGTCACCATTGAGTATGCTTGTGAGATAGCAGTATAAAACTGTTCTCCACAGTAGGCCTAGTTGCTATGCAAGTGAAATATTTTTTCTTCCCTTTCTTCTCTAGGGTAAAGGTCTTCAAAGGTAAAAAGGTTCATGGTGAATTCGACATTAAGGTGGAACAGGTGGGTTGCTCGTTCACCTTTGTTATTTTAATTGTCTATTTTACCTGTAGAATAATTTTGGTGACTGGTTTTTCCATATAAGGCGTTGAAAACATTTAGCTAGACATTAATGTAGAATAAAAGGGTGTTTGTATGAAAGAAAAAGTAAGAAAAAAAGAAAGAAAGAAGAAACATTTTGAATAGAGATGATTTTATATCAGAGATGGAGAGGTGATTTGAGGTTATACAACAGCCAATGAGACTCACAGGTCACCTCATGCTTGGTGTTATTGAGTACAGGGATTGAAGCACACAGATAGACAACCCCTGCATCTACACTCTTAGAAAAAAAGGCGCTATCTAGAACCTAAAATGGTTCTTCAGCTGTCGCCATAGGATAAATCATTTTTGGTTCCATGTAAAACCCTTTTGGGTTCCATGTAAAACCCTTTCCACAGAGGGTTCTACATGGAACCCAAAATAGTTCTACCCAGAACCAAAAGGGTTCTTCAAAAGGAACAGCTGAAGACCCTTTTGAAACCCTTTTTTCTAAGAGTGTAGTGACCTTATCAGACTGTACATGGGTGCTGCAGACCTGCACATACTGTATGCAATAAACAATAAATCAAAGAAATCACAAGACATGATGCACACACTATAGTTGAACTATGTTAAGTGGACTGAGAGTTGGATAATTATCAAGTGTGATAATAATGTTGTCATATTTGTCAAATGTATTAAGGAAATAGGTCACTCTGAATCTGATAACAATATCTATGGAAAATAAGATGATCTCATGGACCCCAAAACATTTGTACCCAGTGGTGGCTTTATAGAAAAATGAAGTTAATGCTACCCTCTGTGCTTTGTAAATGAAGACTTGAAAATACTTTTGGATTATTTTCTCTTCCGGCATTTTCAATGTCTCCTATTTCTGTCCTCTCCTTTTATGTTGCATTAGAGTGTTTCCGCTATGCACCCCATGAGTCTCTCAGCCGGAAGAGCCCTGTGCAATGAATGTCTCATTATCTGTGGCGGTGATCATGGCTACCTTCTGCCTCGTAGTATTTGGCGACAAAGCCATTGAAGTAATACAGTAGTTCACTCCAAAATCAAAGTCTGTCAGACGTTTCTGATCTCTTAAGTGGGCTAATGTGAAGATGAATCAGGGTTCCATACCATCTGTGTTGTAGAGCCACCTGCATCAACTCCAAAGAAATGAAAAAGATAGGAACCATCTGATTTCATCACGCCTGACAAACTTTGGTTTTTGACAGTGAACTATAACCTTAAAATGTCCCTGTTAAGATCACATTGATGTTTGACTGGGATTGACACTGATGTTGTCCACTCAGGCTGACTTCTCTGAAATCAACCTAATAGCTCATGCTACGGGGGGCTATAGTGTTGATATCGAAGCAATCCGGAATGGAACCAAGGTCACCAAGTAAGTCTACTGTACATCCTTTGAATACAGTGTTCTACATTATGTTTACGATAATCAGAAACAAATATCATAAGTGTGTCCTGATTGCTGATGTTACAAGATATGCATGATTTCTTGCCATTTTCAAGTGCAAAACCCAGAATAAAATGTTGACTGTATTGGTAATGTGTGATTTTCTATTTGCCAAGATGTTTCAGGCCAGACTTTGTGCTGGTTAGGCAGCATGCCTTCAGTATGGCCAAGAATGGAGACCACCGACACATAGTGATTGGGTTACAGTATGCTGGTCTCATGGGTGTAAACTCTCTGCACTCTGTCTACAACTTCTGTGACAAACCATGGGTGGTAAGCATGGCAATATAAAGCAGATACAATTGTTTGTTGTTTGCTTTCCAAGCCTAATCTAATTCAAGTAAACAGCTATGACTGCTAGACAGATCATGACTTTCGATTTAACTGAAAAAGTAACCTCTTTTGTGTATTATCGCGTCTTCTTTCAGTTTGCTAATATGGTGAGATTGTACAAGCAACTGGGACCAGAGGAATTCCCACTGATCGAGCAGGTTTACTATCCCAACCACAGGGAAATGGTGGGTGTTCTGCCATCTGCTTCTCTCTACTCCTCCCCCACCACAACATGGCCATGTCTTCACACTAAACAGACCTAAGCAAAGACTATTAAGTGGCCCCTCTGTTTGGATAACACATACATTTCTGTGTCCTGTAAGAAAATGACAAAGGAGTAGCTAGCTTACATCAATATTCCATCTCAGATCTATCACAACAATCAATCTTAGTATTGTCTCTGATTAGACTGAGGGTGCATGTGTACAGGTCCCAGTAGAGGCGGAGTGGGTTTGATTATTCCCTGTGCCCTATGGATCCCCTCAGTAGCACTGCACTGAGATCAGTGTCTGTGCTGCCGCAGTGCTACCCCCCTCCACCCCTGCAGTCGCAGGCCTGCTCTCGGCTCAGCTCGCCTCAATGATCATCATGAATCACTCCATAACTGCTTTTTGGGCAATGAATTTTCACACAATGAAGTAGTTGTAGATTTTGTAATTACATGGGTTCTCAGTTGATGTCACTGTTGCATCTTTTCTATATAGCACATTAAAACTTGATGGTACTTTGTTATTTAGCTGCATCCTGACACATTTAGCAAATAGTAGCAACTCAATTTGATTTCACAGTTTACTCAATGTAAATAGTCTGGGTGGCCATTTGCTTAATTGTTCAGCAGTTTTATGGCTTGGGGGTAGAAGCTCTTAAGGAGCCTTTTGGACCTAGACTTGGCGCTCTGGTACCGCTTGCCGTGCGGTAGCAGAGAGAACAGTCTATGACTTGGGTGACTGGAGTCTTTGACAATGTTTTGGGCCTTCCTCTGACACCGCCTAGTATATAGGTCCTGGATGGCAGGAAGCTTGGCCCCAGTGATGTACTGGGCCATACGCACTACCCTCTGTAGCACCTTATGGTCGGATTCCGAGCAGTTGCCACACCAGGCGGTGATGCAACCAGTCAGGATGCTCTCGATGGTGCAGCTGTAGAACCTTTTGAGAATCTGGGGACCCATGCCACATTTTTTCAGTCTCCTGAGGGGGAAAAGGCGTTGTCGTGCCCTCTTCACGACTGTCTTGGTGTGTTTGGACCATGATAGTTTGTTGGTGATGTGGACACCAAGGAACTTGAAACTCTCGACCCGCTCCACTACAGCCCCATCGATGTGAATGGGGGTGTGTTTTGCCCTCCTTTTCCTGTAGTCCACAATCAGCTCCTTTGTCTTGCTCAGGTTGAGGGAGAGGTTGTTGTCCTGGCACCACACTGCCAGGTCTCTGACTTCCTTCCTATAGGCTGTCTCATCAATGTCGGTGATCAGGCCTACCACTGTTGTGTCGTCAGCAAACTTAATGATGGTGTTGGAGTGGTGCTTGGCCACGCAGTCGTGGGTGAACAGTGAGTACAGGAGGGGACTAAGCACGCACCCCTGAGGGGTCCCAGAGTTGAGGATCAGCGTGGTAGATGTGTTGTTGCCTACCCTTACCACCTGGGGGCGCCCCGTCAGGAAGTCCAGGATCCAGTTGCAGAAGGAGGTGTTTAGTCCCAGGGTTCTTAGCTTAGTGATGAGCTTTGTGGGCACTATGGTGTTGAACGCTGAGCTGTAGTCAATGAACAGGATTCTCACATAGGTGTTCCTTTTGTCCAGGTGGGAAAGGGCAGTGTGGAGTGCGATTGAGATTGCGTTATCTGTGGATCTTTTGGGGCGGTATGCGAATTGGAGTGGGCCTAGGGTTTCCGGGATGATGGTGTTGATGTGAGCCATGACCAGCCTTTCAAAGCACTTCATGGCTACTGACGTAAGTGCTACGGGGTGGTAATCATTTAGGCAGGTTACCTTTGCTTTCTTGGGCACAGGGAATATGATGTTCTGCATGAAACATGTAGGTATTACAGACTCGGTCAGGGAGAGGTTGAAAATGTCAGTGAAGACACTTGCCAGTTGTTCCGCGCATGCTCTGAGTACACGTCCTGGTAATCCGCCTGACCCCGCGGCCTTGTTAATGTTGACCTGTTTAAAGGTCTTGCTCACATTGGCTACGGAGAGCGTGATCACACAGTCGTCCGGAACAGCTGGTGCTTGCATGCATGCATCAGTGTTGCTTGCCTCGAAGCGAGCATAAAAGGCATTTAGCTCGTCTGGTAGGCTCGCGTCACTGGGCAGCTCGCGGCTGGGTTTCCCTTTGTAGTCCGTAATAGTTTGCAAGCCCTGCCACATCCGACGAGCGCCAGAGCCGGTGTAGTAGGATTAAATCTTAGTCCAGTATTGACGCTTTGCCTGTTTGATGGTTTGTCTGAGGGCATAGCGGGATTTCTTATAAGCGTCCGGATTAGTGTCCTGCTCCTTGAAAGCGGCAGTTCTAGCCTTTAGCTCAGTGCGGATGTTGCCTGTAATCCATGGCTTCTGGTTGGGATATGTACGTATGGTCACTGTGGGAACGACGTCGTCGATGCACTTATTGATGAAGCCGGTGACTGAGGTGGTATACTCCTCAATGCCATTGGATGAATCCCGGAATATATTCCAGTCTGTGCTAGTAAAACCGTCCTGTAGCGTAGCATCCGTTTCATCTGACCACTTCCGTATTGAGCGAGTCACTGGTACTTCCTGCTTTAGTTTTTGCTTTGCTTGTAAGCAGGAATCAGGAGGGTAGAATTATGGTCAGATTTGCCAAATGGAGGTTGAGGGAGAGCTTTGTATGCGTCTTTGTGTGTGGAGTAAAGATGGTCTAGAAATGTTTTCCTCTGGTTGCACATGTGACATGCTGGTAGAAATGAGGTAAAACTGATTTAAGTTTGCCTGCATTAAAGTCTCCGGCCACTAGGAGCACTGCTTCTGGATGAGCATTTTCTTGTTTGCTTACGGCCTTATACAGCTCGTTGAGTGAGTTCTTAGTGCCAGCATCGCTTTGTGGTGGTAAATAGACGGGTATTCAAAATATAGATTAAAACTCTTGGTAGATAGTGTGGTCTACAGCTTATCATAAGGTACTCTACCTCAGGCGAGCAATACCTCGAGACTTTCTTTATGTTAGACATTGCGCATCAGCTGTTATTGACAAATAGACACACACCACCACCCCTCATCTTACCAGTCATAGCTGTTCTGTCCTGCGGATGCACGGAAAACCCAGCCAACTGTATATTTAATGTCCCGTTGGTAGGATAGTCTCGAACGGAGATCATCCAGTTTGTTCTCCAGTGAACGGATGGTAGAGGCGGGTTACCCACTCGCCGATGAATTTTCACAAGGCACCCTGATCTCCTCCCCCTGTATTTCCGTATTTTCTTCACGCGAATGACGGGGATTTGGGCCTGGTCCTTTGCGTCGGACTCATTAAAGAAAAAATCTTTGTCCAGTTCGAGGTGAGTAATCGCTGTTCTGATATCCAGAAGCTTTTTTCGGTCATAAGAGATGGTAGCAGCAACATTATGTACAAAATAAGTTACAAACAATGCAAAAATCACACACAATAGCACAGTTGGTTAGGAGCCCGTAAAACAGCAGCCATCCCCATTCTCAACATATAGGCTGCCGTTTCAGACAGACAGCAGTGTGTTTAGTAGTTACTAACAGTGTTCTCCAACATCGTAGGTATCGGATGTGGGTGGAGTCCTGAGGTGTTTGGCTCCTATGTAGTATGACGTTTTCCAATGGGGGATTTTGTGTTGTCTTTTGCTGCAGATTACCACTCCTGGTTTCCCTGTGGTGGTGAAAATGGGCCACGCCCACTCAGGGATAGGGAAGGTAGGACTGGACTGCTCTTGTTACTGTTTGAAAGGAGACAAAGTAGGCCTGGATTAGTGTTTATGCTTCACAAATCAATACTATTAACACAATGTTATTCATGCCTTTACCCTGCAGGTGAAAGTGGACAATCAATATGACTTCCAAGATATTGCCAGTGTTGTTGCCCTGACCAAGACCTATGCCACATCTGAACCTTTCATTGATGCAAAGTATGATGTCCGCATTCAGAAGATCGGAGTCAATTACAAGGCATACATGTGAGTGAAATAAATGAGCGCCTTGTTGTGGTGACTCTGAGGGCAATCCATTCTACAAATCCCCAAGCTATTCAGCACAGGCTACAGAAAATGTATACTGCATATCCCAACATTGATGTGAATTAGATGATCAAGAGAGAACATGCTAAACAGTAGATCTTGTCTGTTTATCAGGCGGACATCGATTTCAGGGAACTGGAAAACCAACACTGGTTCAGCAATGCTGGAGCAGATAGCCATGTCAGACAGGTGAGAGTTAACACAGTCTGGGCCTTTGTGCATCAGACAGACAGCAGTGTGTTTAGTAGTTACTAACTGTGTTCTCCAACATCGTAGGTATCGGATGTGGGTGGACTCCTGCTCTGAGGTGTTTGGTGGTTTGGATATGTGCGCTGTGGAGGCTCTGCATGGAAAAGATGGCAAGGATTACATCATAGAGGTAAGGGATTAGAAGTATTGTTAACAATGTTGCTCTTATACTTATTATATAGCTTACACTATCCAGTTTTTTTTCTTTCTTTCTTATTTCTCGTGTTTTTTTAATTAAAACAAATATTTATACTATTTTACGGAAGCCCTGAAGCCCAAGCCCCCCAAACATAAAAAATACGTAGACTCTTGGAATTATCTCGTTTGAGAAAGTATCTCATTTGAACGTCTTAGTATCTCGTTCCAACGACTTCATTGTTCCTTTGTCTAATTAGGCCTAAGTTGTTATGCAGCGTGTCAGACCATGTAATGGTTGCTGCAGCCATTCATTCACTGATTCCATCCATTGATATGATTATTCATTGACAGTTCTTTGATAGCTTAAAGCAGGGCTGAAGGCCAGAGCATGTACAGTGCATTCGGAAAATATTCAGACCCCTTGGGTTTTTTCACATTTTGCTACGTTACAGCCTTATTCTAAAATTGATTAAATTGTTTTTTCCCCTCATCAATTTACACACAATATCCCAAAATGAGTTTTTGCAAATGTATATATATATAAAAAAACAGAAATATCACATTTACATAAGTATTCAGACCCTTTACTCAGTACTTTTTATGAAGCACCTTTGGCAGCTTGGCACACCTGTATTAGGGGAGTTTCTCCTGCAGATCCTCTCAAGCTCTGTCAGGTTGGATGGAGAGCGTCGCTGCACAGCTATTTTCAGGTCTCAAGGATCTCTCTGTACTTTGCTGTGTTCAACTTTCCCTCGATCCTGACTAGTCTCCCAGTCCCTGCCGCTGAAAAACATCCCCACAGCATGATGCTGTCACCACGCTTCACCGTAGGGATGGTGCCAGGTTTCCTCCAGACTTGACACTTGGCATTCAGGCCAAAGAGTTCAATCTTGGTTTCATCAGACCAGAGAACCTTGTTTCTCATGGTCTGAGTCCTTTAGGTGCCTTTTGGCAAACTCCAAGCAGGCCGTCATGTGCCTTTTACTGAGGCGTGGCTTCCGTCTGGCCACTCTACCATAAAGGCCTGATTGGTGGAGTGCTGCAGAGATGGTTGTCCTTCTGGAAGGTTCTCCCATCTCCACAGAGGAACTCTGGAGCTCTGTCAGAGTGACCATCGGGTTCTTGGTCACCTCCCTAACCAAGGCCCTTCTCCCCCAATTGCTCAGTTTGGCCGGGTGGCCAGCTCTAGGAAGAGTCTTGGAATTACATTCTCAGTGGGAATCAAACCCACAACCCTAGCATTGCAAGCGCCATGCTCTACCAACTGAGCCACATCATCAAATCATCACAAACCACTTGATGTCTCAATGTACTCAATTACTGTATTGTGCATTGTTTTTCTTCATGGTGATGGAAAGTCTACAGGTACAAACCTAGATGACCAGCCTATGTACAATGCAGTAATGTACATTTACATTGCGTTGTTTGTCCTTACAATACTGCACAAAAAGTGGTTATTTTCCATGTTATTTGATCAAGAAAAATATTTAATTTGATGTGAATGTTTTGTGGCTTTACCCATAACTTTTCACCTTTTGATGTAAATGTTTGAGGACAGGGTTTTATTCTTTCTGGATATCATTAGAATGACAATCGCAGAGAAAAGGACAGGGCAACAACTTTTACAATTCCAACTATTGAATCCTGCAAGATACTGTTCTTAATTATACAACTACCTTTTTTGCCAAAGCAGAGACATCTATATCGGTCTGCTAATACTAGTAAAGGCCCAGTGCACTTCTTTTGTAGTACAATATATATATATATATTTTTGTATTAATCTTTTTTTATTTATTATGATTTTGCAGTGGGTGGTGCAGCTCCCTCAGCACCCCTACTTCCTGTGGCTATGCTTGATTGTGAGCTAGAATCAAATGTTGAATTAAATGTGTGTGACACAAGAGGTTAACAACAGTTTTCCATCATTAGAATTACTGTAGGGAGGTAACGTGATATCATAAGGGAATCGCTTAGACCGCACTTACCGGTAGGACTAGTTTAGTTATCTCATGGGCTCTGGCAGAGAAGTAGCTTATGTGAACGCTTTAACAGTAGCCTAAATTTACAGTTAAAGTATCCATTACCAATAAATGAATAAACTTCAGAGATTATAGGCTGGTTTATGCTGCGAACAACATGCTTTTATTAGCCTACCAGAATCACCTACAAAAAGAGGTTTGTGATAGGCCTTCGATTGAAAGGGTTAATTTGTTATAGCCTACAGTTCACAATAACAGGAAAAAATACATTTACTCACCCAAATAAAATGAAGAGATAATAAACTTTCATGATGACACTTTGTTTAATCTTTGAATTGTTGGCTAATGGTTTACTGAAACATAAGGAAGCTATCCGATTTTCAATAGCACCGATGACAACAACCTATTCATTTGGTGATAAGGCAAAGCTCCTAGAGAAGGAGCGCTTGAGAGGGAGATCCGTGCGTAATGGATGGATTTGGCTTTTTTATTAGCAGGAAGAAGTTTAACTAATGTCTAATTGTGGAGTATTTGGTAAACAAAAGTGTCACAATATATAAGGGCATATTTATCAATCAGGGTCATTCAAACGAGATACTAAGTCATTCAAATTAGATAATTCCAAGACCCGAAGTTTAATTTTTTTGCCTTGGGCTTCAGGGCTTCCGTACTATTTTGATATTGAATACTGCATTATTGGGAAGGGCTTGCAAGTTAAGCATTTCACTGTACTTGTGCATGTGACAAATAAAACTTGAAACTACTCTTAAACTGTGTAGTAACACTGTAATTACACTGGTAACAACATTGTAATACCTTGTGTTTCTGCCTCTCGTTCTCTCAGGTGGTGGGTTGCTCCATGCCCTTGATTGGAGACCAGCAGGATGAAGACCGTGCTCAAATTGCAGACCTGGTCATCTCCAAAATGAACCAGACAGTCCCACGCACTGCAAGTCCCTCTCCTGTCCGTCCCACAGCTGCACAGCCCGCACAGGTGACACTGTTGCTAACCACAACTCAGTCTAATAGACTTCAAATGAGTCAACATTTGTCAAAAGGAATATGTTTAGATGAGTGGTCTCTTTTGTTAATAGGCCAGTATATTTGGTGTGTATTTATAACCCATTGACTTTGTGTTTCATTGTGACATGTTGGCCATGCAGAAAGCTGCATCCCCTCAGCCCATCTCACAAGGTAAGAAGATGGCTCTGTAATATTAAGGCCCCAAATCCCAATGGACACTTGCTTTTGTTCATTAACTGGTAATAAGATAGATAAATCGTTTTTTTAAAAATGACTGCTTGATAGGGAATCAGGATAAACAGTGCTCTATCTCCTCCAGGTGGCCCACAACAGGCACCCACAGGCACTGCCGCCCCTCGCCAAGGAGCCCCCTCACAGCAGCGCCCCTCTCCCCAAGGTCAGCCCCCTGCACAAGCCCAGCCCCCTGCCCCCGGCCCCAACACCCAGAACCCCCCTGCTCAGACACCACAGCAAGACAGACAGGCCAACCCAGGAGTTGGTTCTCAGCAGCGTCCCCCAGGGCAGGGGCAGAAACCCCCCTCTGGTCAGGGATCCCCCCAGCGATCCATGAGCCAGGGGGGCTCCCCTCAAAACCAGAGGCCACAGCAGTCAGGTCCCCAGCAGCAGCAGAGATCCCCCCCTGGAGGCCCGGGCCAGAAGCCCACAGGGGGCCATCCCCAGCAGAGGCCCCAGCAGAAGCCAGGCCAGCCTGCCAGGCAGCAGTCCCAGGGAGGAGACCCCCAGGACCCCCAGCAGCAGAGGGCTCCAGCCCAGCAAGGTCGCCCTGGGGCCCCTACCACTCAGCAGCCCCGCCCTATTGCCCAGGGCCAGGGAGGCCCCGGAGGGAAACCTCCTCTGCTGCAGAAGCCCCAGACCCCACAGAAGCCCATCCAGGACCCCCCTGCTATGGGAGCCACCCCTCCACTGAAGTAAGCAAAGCTTTCATAAAATATTCCAAAACATTCAATGCCAATATACTTTTTGCTCAGTCTATCCCAACTGTATTACTCAATAGCTCAATATTTGATGTAACATCCTCCTGTTGTTTTTGGCAGATATAATATGATACCAATCAGCCACACAGGATGCTATGTCTATCTCATTCTAGATACGGATGAGTAATTAACTGACGAGAGGATTCTGTGTTCCAGATTTAGCTTTCATTTCTTTTTATCTCCATGAAGGGGATTGATGTGCATGATGCTGTTATATCTGTACTGTAGGCTAGATATTGAGATGAATATTGAGTTTGTAAATCTATGTAGCTATATTTTGTCATGGGATATGTTATCAGATGTTTAGAGTGCGATTTGTTATTTGATCCAAATGTTTGGACTGAGTGTGCATGAATATGGATAAGTCTTTTCAAGATGATTCCAATGGAATGTTCACACTTTTTGTGTCCTGCTCATTATTCATTTTCATGTTGCAATTGTTACAAAATATTGTGAGATTGGGTTACTTTCAAATATTAGTATAGAATTTGGCTAAATTTTTCAACAAGCTTTAATCAATTTGAATTTCCTGCACTCCCTCAAACCTTTTCTTTGTTTGACAAACCTTGGGACTTTATTGTAGCTTATTGTAGCTTATATTTGTGTGCTCACCTTAATCATTGCTCTACAAAATAATTAGCAAAAACTGTAGAATTGTGTGTTAAAAGCATTTACGATCAGGCAAGTCAGTAGATATGACTGATCAAGTTTTGATCCAGATCATTATTCACAGGATTAAACTGTTGCATTCAATGTGTCCAATTTCAGTCTACACTGAAAAAGTCATACTTTTCTCTCTCTCTTAATTCACTCTGTCACCTTTTTTTATGTGATGAAAGACATTATTTTTACATTGATGACCAGGAAATTACAAGGACTGTTATTTTGGATAATGCTAGATTTTATGGATGAGATGTTGGTCAGGGCTGACCCTAGGCATAAGCGACATAAGCGTCCGCTTAGGGCCCCGCGGCTGCCAGAGTGTCCCAACCCCACAAAAATGACAAAAATGACTGATGAGCATTAGAATAGCAGAATACACAAGGTGCAATTTCGCAACAACATTTCGTATAGGGACACCAAAAGGCTGGTTGGCATTGTATTAAGTACCATTGACCATGTTTAATGTCCTGGTAATTATCTGGTGATTCATGAAAAGGAAAGTTTAAATAACACTATATAATTTACAACTAAAGCAGTGTTCCTTTAAACATGTGATAGAAGGCAATGTGGAAAGGGTCAGTAAATTATGTAGGTTTCTAGAGTATATACAGTGGGGGAAAAAAGTATTTAGTCAGCCACCAATTGTGCAAGTTCTCCCACTTAAAAAGATGAGAGAGGCCTGTAATAATGACAAAATGAGGGAAAAAAATCCAGAAAATCACATTGTAGGATTTTTAATGAATTTATTTGCAAATTATGGTGGAAAAAATGTATTTGGTCAATAACAAAAGTTTCTCAATACTTTGTTATATACCCTTTGTTGGCAATGACACAGGTCAAATGTTTTCTGTAAGTCTTCACAAGGTTTTCACACACTGTTGCTGGTATTTTGGCCCATTCCTCCATGCAGATCTCCTCTAGAGCAGTGATGTTTTGGGGCTGTCGCTGGGCAACACAGACTTTCAACTCCCTCCAAAGATTTTCTATGGGGTTGAGATCTGGAGACTGGCTAGGCCACTCCAGGACCTTGAAATGCTTCTTACGAAGCCACTCCTTCGTTGCCCGGGCGGTGTGTTTGGGATCATTGTCATGCTGAAAGACCCAGCCACGTTTCATCTTCAATGCCCTTGCTGATGGAAGGAGGTTTTCACTCAAAATCTCACGATACATGGCCCCATTCATTCTTTCCTTTACACGGATCAGTCGTCCTGGTCCCTTTGCAGAAAAACAGCCCCAAAGCATGATGTTTCCACCCCCATGCTTCACAGTAGGTATGGTGTTCTTTGGATGCAACTCAGCATTCTTTGTCCTCCAAACACGACGAGTTGAGTTTTTACCAAAAAGTTCTATTTTGGTTTCATCTGACCATATGACATTCTCCCAATCCTCTTCTGGATCATCCAAATGCACTCTAGCAAACTTCAGACGGGCCTGGACATGTACTGGCTTAAGCAGGGGGACACGTCTGGCACTGCAGGATTTGAGTCCCTGGCGGCGTAGTGTGTTACTGATGGTAGGCTTTGTTACTTTGGTCCCAGCTCTCTGCAGGTCATTCACTAGGTCCCCCCGTGTGGTTCTGGGATTTTTGCTCACCGTTCTTGTGATCATTTTGACCCCACGGGGTGAGATCTTGCGTGGAGCCCCAGATCGAGGGAGATTATCAGTGGTCTTGTATGTCTTCCATTTCCTAATAATTGCTCCCACAGTTGATTTCTTCAAACCAAGCTGCTTACCTATTGCAGATTCAGTCTTCCCAGCCTGGTGCAGGTCTACAATTTTGTTTCTGGTGTCCTTTGACAGCTCTTTGGTCTTGGCCATAGTGGAGTTTGGAGTGTGACTGTTTGAGGTTGTGGACAGGTGTCTTTTATACTGATAACAAGTTCAAACAGGTGCCATTAATACAGGTAACGAGTGGAGGACAGAGGAGCCTCTTAAAGAATAAGTTACAGGTCTGTGAGAGCCAGAAATCTTGCTTGTTTGTAGGTGACCAAATACTTATTTTCCACCATAATTTGCAAATAAATTAATTAAAAATCCTACAATGTGATTTTCTGGAATGTTTTTCTCAATTTGTCTGTCATAGTTGACGTGTACCTATGATGAAAATTACAGGCCTCTCTCATCTTTTTAAGTGGGAGAACTTGCACAATTGGTGGCTGACTAAATACTTTTTTTCCCCACTGTAGCATAGAAAATATGGCTTTAACAAGCTATTAACAGTCAAAACGTAATGTTATGACTATAACTACTGTTCCCTGAAGGAGGGAAACGAGGCACAACATACTATGGGGAGTTGCACTTTCGCGGATCTACAAAGCCAATGAAATCCGTGCCTCACTGAAAGCACCGCCTCCACAGGTGATAAGCGTGAGGCTCGGATTAATTCCTTCAATTTAATACCACGTTTCACTTTCAATATCTCCTACAGTCAACCCTTTAAACAATGGCCAAGATGCAGCCACACCCCTGGTGGAGTGGGCGCGTACACCGCTAGCTAACCCTTGCCGCTTGCTGCTATATGCCAGTGAGATAGCCTCCGCAATCCAGTGGAAGAGACGCTGCTTAGAGAGTGCCCTGCCGCGAGCTGGATTAGCAAAATAGCCAAAAGCTGGTCACATAACCGGATATCCCGGGTCAGTTCAATGTACATGCATAAAGCTCGCACTGGACACAGGGCATGTAACCGCTGTTGCTCTTCAGAAGCAAAAGGAGGAGGCGAAAAGGGAAATTGCTCAAAGCTAAGGACCTGTAGGATACAGTCATGACTTTCCGGGCGCATTTGGACGCAACGTCACCTTAGAGTCGCCTGGGGCGAATTGAGTACAGGAAGGGTGTACGGATAATGCGTGGAGGTCCCCAACACATTTAGCTGAGGCCAAAGCCATGAGCAATGGGTTTAGTGACCGGCCTGAGACTACGTACACTTTTCAGGACTGCACAACCAGGGATAGCGGCCATGTATGCTGAGAAAGCGGCCATGTACACGTTTAAAGTGGAGAATGCCCACTCCTGCTCGAATGCTCCTGTAGGAACATAAGGATGTCCCTCACAGAGCACTGAAAAGGAACCAGCCCTTTATCTTGGCACCAGACCTCAAACGCTTGCCACTTATACACATACAGCCCTCTTGTGGAGGGCGCCCTTGCGGACTGAATGGTAGCAATAACATTCAGAGGTAAGCCTCTAGCCATCAGATTGGCCCTCTCAGGGGTCAGGCCCATAGGAACCAAATCTCCGGCCTCGCTTTCCAAACCTGCTCGTGTGCATGGGACAAGAGGTTGCTGCACAAAGGGAGTTGCCACAGGTCCCTGCCTAAAAGGCAAATAATCTCCATGAACCAAGGCTGCCTGGGCCAACGGGGAGCCACAAGAATCAATGGTAAGCCCTCCCGGCGCACCCTCTCCAACGTGGGCTGAATCAGAACCACTGGCGGAATGCGTAAAAGAGGGTCCGAAGACACTGGTGTGCCAGAGCTTCCATTCCCAACATGGCACTCGGGTCCCTCATCGAGAAAAATAGACGTCACTGCGCATTTTCTCGTGATGCGTAACGATCTACGTCGGCCCTGTCGAACATCTCCCATATCTGGGCAACCACCCAGGGGTGTCTCGACTCTTGAGAGCCCCCCCGGATAGGTGATCTGCACCCAAGTTGAGGCAA
Source organism: Coregonus lavaretus (assembly GCF_964263955.1). Lineage (NCBI taxonomy): Eukaryota > Metazoa > Chordata > Actinopteri > Salmoniformes > Salmonidae > Coregonus > Coregonus lavaretus. The sequence continues at coordinate 23,959,700 of NC_140001.1, read as the reverse complement.
CCGTGAACTTGCATCACTCGAAGTAAGAGCAAATGCCCACTGCTCCACAGTAACAGGGAGTGTGCCAAGGTGAGGAGGGGAAGGGACCGAGTCCCACCCTGCCTGTTGATGTATGCCTCCATCGTCTGACCAGCACGTCGTCCCGACAAACACGGGAGGGGGAACCTGAGCGCCACATTGAAGCCATCATCCCTATCAGGCACAGGAACTGGTGAAAACGTACAGTGCGCCCCAACCGAAACTCGGGCAATCAGAGCTGGAACCTGGACACCCTGACAGGGGATAGAAAAGCGCAATTTACGTACGAGTCTAACTTGAGACCCAGGAATGGAATGTGCTACAATGGGGTTAGACAGCTCTTTTTCTGGTTTAACCTACCCATTGGGCAAAAACTGGTTGAATCAACATTGTTTCCACGTCATTTCAAACAACAAATTTGATGTGATAATGTTGAACCAACGTGGGAAAACTGATTCGATTTGAAAAAAGTAATCAACATAAGGGAATTTCGTATTTTTTTCACCCAACTTTTAACCTAAATCCAATAACATGGTGAAATGTTTTGTTGATTTCAGATTAAATTCACATTAGTTGACAACTCAACTAAATCTAAATCAAAACTAGACGTTGAACTGACTTCTGTGCCCAGTAGCGACAGAAAATGGGGCACAAGCCTGGATGTGTGTAACACTGCTTGTTCCCTTGACTCTGCTGCTATCAGCCAATCGTCTAGATAGGCCAACACCCTCAGCCCCTGGCCCCTCATGGGTGCCAGAGCCGCATCCACCACCTTTGAAAAGATGTGAGGCGAGAGGGATAAGCCAAACGGGAGGACCAATAACTCGTAGGCTATCGCCTAGTAATGGAACCTCAGAAACTTTCTGTGACTGAGGCACATGGGCACACGAACGTATGCATCCTTTAGGTTGATGGTGGTGAACCAATCGCCGGGAAGCACGGACCATAACATCCGCTGGTTTGTGAGCATTTTGAACATGCAAACTCTGAGATGCTTGCTAAGGACACATAATTCTAGAACGGGGCGTAAAGTCCAAACCCCTTTCCGGAACCAGGAAATACCGGCTGTACCAGCCGTCCTGGATCTGAAATAGAAACTACTCAAAACAGGCAATAAGGCCTTGGGAACAGTTGATGTGATGACGCCGCAGAAGCATGGGGGACGCGCAACAAATTGTAGCCTGTACCTCAATGTCACTTTTCGCATGATCCAGAGCAACATTGTGCATGCGTGCCATTGGTTGGAACAGATAGCGAGCCTCCCGTCCTTTGCCATCTGAAGGGTCGGGACACCACCTTGTTGACTGTGAGAGATTGGATATTTTTCCCTTTCCTCCACTCTCAACCACCATGTGTCTGAATGTGGAGAAGGGACACTTTTCATTGCACCCACATATGGGAGACGCAACACTATTGACACCCGTGAACACTGTGGAACTTTGGGTGGACACAACTGTGTTTATGTGCCAAGGTTTGCCTGAAACCTGTCCGGTCCACTCTGGGTTTGGGGGCTCCGGCAATCAGTGACATACCCCGATTGTCAGTGCCCCTTGGGGGTACTTCTGTCTTAACGAGCCTCACTCAGGCAGTAAGATGTGTCCCGGTAACCGGCTAGCACCCAGCGCTGGACCGCACGCATTAGAAATAGACCCAGAGGAAAACCACTATCATGAAGGTTATTATACCCACCAGTCATAGGTAGCGGTGCCACAGCACCTTGTAATCCAGCTGGAAAATGGACAGACAGCTCTGAAAAATGGACCCCTTCTGTGGTAATAGACAAGGGCGATTCATAATTTATTATAATTTCCAGGAATGGAACCAATCGCCTATAGAACCCATAACCTGTATCACGAAGCACCTCATAGGGGATAGTAAACTACAGGCAGGAATCAGCAATGAATCCTAGTATGAGCCACCTATTGGGGAGGAGTGCCCCTTTTTGGACAGAGAGCAAATGACCCAACTTATTACTCTCAGCCACGGAGATTGATACGCTCCTTGAACCCCATGGAACATGAGGTAACTGAGGGGGCTTTAAAGTGACATTTCTAAATTGTTCAACTTCATATTCATCATCACCCCAACATCAACATTTGTGAAAATTGCGCGTTTCTGTTTTGTAGTAAAAAAAATTGAGGAAGACATGTGTTTCCAATGACATCATTGGTGTGCATCGTGTGATTTTAACCAATTATGAATAGGCATTGCCTACTAATTGTCTACTAATTGGTTGATGATGTCATTGGAAACACATCTTCCTCTATCTTGTTTACTACAAAACATAGAAACGTGCCATTTTCACATATGTTGATGTTGGGGTGGTGCTGGAGATGCTGAATATGAAGTAGAAAATTTTTGAAATGTCCCTTTAAACATGGACAAGCAAACAAACTTAGTTGTGATTCCGTGACATTGTATAGCCTTGGATGAAGTCCAGTCCCTTATGGACACATGGGGCTCCGGCAATGACGTAACAGTAATGTTTTTGTGGAGGCGCTCACTGGTCGCTCAGACCTGTGCTAAGACCCCTCGCTCTGGGGTTACCCGAGCCAACTTCTCAGAGACTGCTTCCTCATCGGAGGTGCCCGCAAGCCCTGCTTCCTCCACTCTCTCCAACTCCAGGAATTGGAAATATGAATGTGATTGACATACTGCCGGGTGAAAGCTAGTAAGCTTCATTCGCCAGAAATTAAAGCTAAGCAAACTAGCCTCTTTGACTGCAGCACTGTCCATTTAGAATAACCAAGCGACTTCATGATAGATACGTATACTAAACGAGAGCTACCCAAGCAATTCCACCTTTAGGAAACTAGCAGTAGCTAGCTCACCTCGGCAAGTTAGCTAACCCTATGCAGCGCTTGTTAGCTAGCCTGGTCTCAAAAGTCTACGTAGGACCGGAATACAGAGGTGGGACCCAGACCCTTCTGGGAAGAGAGGCAATCGGTAATTAACCAAGGCAGAAACAGGTGGTGGGGGGGATATCCACAGAACCTGGCGCCCTCTCTCTACGAGTAGCCTCCCGTGACTGTCGACAGAGCGCACATGAGCCGGTAGACATTCGTTCCGCAACTCAGACTCAGCCAAGGTACGGACACCCAGGAGAGGAAGTCACTATCGGAAACACCAAGCCCCCTAAAGCGCCGTGGACTAGTATGGGAACAGTGCCAGCCGTCTCTTAGTCTCGCACACAAACTGATTCGAGCGAGGGCAGCCTGAGCATGCACCGAGCCGAGACATACAAGACAACAAACATTAGTATCTTTTAATATACTGGGGCATGGTCACGAACCCGAACCCGGCTTGTTAGTAGTTTCATATGACTTATTTCAATAGCTAGGCCAAGCAATTTGAAGAATAATAAATAGTTCGTGATTAGGAAACTTATGAGAACAAAGTTCAAACTTCAGCACACAACGTCCAGGGGGTGAGCACACTCTACCACTAAGGGACAGTTTAGTTGGCGCAACGTAAGACAGTCTCATGTTCCAATTGTTTGTTTTAGTAGCGTGAATTGTTCCTGTTCACACTGAACTGAAGAGTGGAATAATTGAAGTAATGAATCCGAGTATCACGCTTATCACCTGTGGAAGGCGGGGCTTCCAGTGAGGCGCGGATTTCATTGGCCTTGTCAGGCGTGATTGTAGATCCTTCAACTGAAGTCGTGACAGTGTGACTCCCCATAGTATGTTGTACCAAAGTTGACTGACTGAAAGGGAACTGCAAGCAATTTGTTCAATTACTTTATCTTTGTGCCCTCCAGAGTCCCGAACTAGGAACACTGGTCAAGGGGAGGGGGGAGTGATGAAAAAAGCATGCATTTGCATCCAGATCAATCATTCGGTATACATATCATGTTGAGTTGATCAATGCACTGAATCAGTTATGTAAGGAATGACCATACAAACTGAAGGAACTCTGTCTATCCCCTATGTATGTTCTCTCTCTTTCTTTCTCCAGCCATGCCCTACACTTCTTAGCATTACATGGGTTTGCTGCATGACTTTAATAGCCTCTTCCTCTCCTCTATTGCCATTTCCTCTCTTTATAGCAAATCCCAGTCTCTTACCAATGCCTTCAACATTCCAGAAACCCCAGAGCCACGGACCAGCCTTAGCCAGGATGAAGTGAAGGCTGAGACCATACGCAACCTACGCAAATCTTTTGCCAGTCTCTTCTCAGACTGAGAGATGGAGTAAGCCCCCTCCTACGCCGACAGAACGACAGACAGACTGAAAGGCAGACCCTTCCCCTCCCTCAACACACAAAGGACCAATAGGACTAACACCTCCCTATCATGGACATTGATGTACATTGATGTGAAAATGCACATATAAAACATCCATTGCCTATTATAATACACTGCCTGTATAATACAGATATAGGATCTTAATTTGACCAGTATTGTCTCAGCAAAATAATCCTGCAGCAACAGGATTTGAACATTTAGTCCATAATGTTGCTTGATCGATGGTTAGGCTGTTAGCTGGCCAAAATTAGGCTACGTGAAAAATGCAATACTGTTAATATAACCGTGTGTTAGTGCAGGTTTTCGGTACATTGGCCGAGTGGCGCAGTGGTTTAAGGCACTGCATAGCAGTGCTAGCTGTGCAACTAGAGATCCTGGTTCGAATCCAGGCCGTGACCGGGAGACCCATGGGGCGGCGCACAATTGGCCCAGCGTCGTCCAGGGTAGGGGAGGGAATGGCCGGCAGGGATGTAGCTCAGTTGGTAGAGCATGGCGTTTGCAACGCCAGGGTTGTGGGTTCGATTCCCATGGGGGGCCAGTATGAAAAAAATAATGTATGCACTCACTAACTGTAAGTCGCTCTGGATAAGAGCGTCTGCTAAATGACTAAAATGTAAATCACAAAGCTTATCTGCATTTCCTGTGGTGCAGGAGAATTCTCTGCAACAAAAGAGTGATCAAATTAAAATCCTACATCTGTATATTTGAAGATCACAGATAGCCCACTTCATTTCAACGAGAAAAATCTACGAGATGACGTTGAATCAATATGGAAAACTGATTGGATTTACAAAAAGTAATCAACGTAAGGGCATTTTGTCTTTTTTCACCCAACTTTTAGCTTAAATCCAATTACATGAAAACTCAACCAAATGTAAATCAAAACTAGACGTTGAACTGACATCTGTGCCCAGTGGGAGGTTTGTTGCTGTCAGTCTGAAACATTCCCGATCACCTTCACATTCCAAATGATTCCTGCAAACACACACACACACGTCTCTTGTTGCACGTGTGTTTAGATTTCAGAAAAAAGTCAGGGTGAAGATTCTTACCCCATCACTCATCAGTCTCTTTATAAATGGTGTTGTTATATATTACAATTCAGTAGGTGGCCTATGCTACTACAGTTTTTATGTATTGGGAGATATATACTTGGTCACGATTTGATCGTTTGGAATTGTTTTTATGCTAGTATACTGGAAACAATACACTGGTAATCATCATGATAGTGTTCCCAACTGTGACGAGTACTGAGGATACGAAGAGGCAGGACGCAGACGCAGGAATTAACAAGGTCAAGGTTTACTCAAACAATGACAAAGAGAATTAACAAATATAGAGTACATGACACGAAGCAAAACAATCACACACAATATCCTACAGAACAGTCCAGGGCTAAATAGGGGTGTGATGAGATGATGAGGTGCAGGTGCGCTGGAGGTGATTAGGGTGCGTTGGGTTTCCATTCCGGTGTTGCCGAGGTGGTGCGCTCAGACCGGTGGCTCAGTAGACCGGCGAATCAGAGCGCCGGAGGGGAGCAACAGGAGGAGACGTGACACCAACACTACAGCTGTTTGAGCTGCCCTTTCATTCTATGTTATGTTTTTTTAGATGCATGTCAATAAAGGAGATATGGTTGCAATTTCAACCACTCACATCGCCGCTTGTAACTGTGTTGTCACATGTAATTAGCTAGAGTAGTTAGCATAGCAAAAGGATGTGTTGTTTTTGTGAGAATGCCATTGCTGCCTCCCTCTCCCTTCTTCTGTTAGATTAAGACAAAATCTCAATAGCTCTCAACTTGGAAAACATGCCTTACACAGACACAAAGTTCAGTCAGATAGTATTGTCTCAGGGATGTTCTGGTAAGTGACACAAGCGTGTCGGGGTCAGGTCTTCCATAAGTTTGAGCTACTGCAAATGAAAGCATGTGTTTTTATTGAGGTAGAAAGTATTTGTTCTTTCAAATGTATTTGCACATGAAATATAACAAAATCATACTTGAATACATAAGACATGAGTCAAGCGATATTTTTGAGATTTTAATGTCAGTTTGTCAGATTGTAGAGACACAGCCAGCTCAGTGCTCTATTTTACCAGCCATCACAAGGGCCTGGGATGCTGCTGTCTCTGTGAGTGGAAAGTGTCTGGGTGCCTGTCCAGTCTGGCTCCCAGCAGGGTCACAGCTTGTGAGCAAGGAGCCTAGTCCAAATAAATGCTCAGCCAAAGAATGTACCATGGGTCATCTAGGCAGTGTAAAATAAATGTACTGGTATGTCCCCTGTGGGATTTACAGTACCACTGCAGTATACTTCTGTTTGATTTTCTACACCTAATACTTTCTCCCCAAAACATCAATGACTTATTTGATCATTGGTCAGAAAATAATCCCTACATATTCCCTGAGCCCATGGCTGAAACCTTCTGTTTCTAGGGCACTGAATATGTCTTCCAAAAAGAGTATGTTCCATGTCAACCAGGCAATATGTGTTTTGGAGCTAATTCGGAAAGTCCCAATCTCCCTGCAGAACCCCTCTGCTTCCTCTGCGCATTGGCCCTTTGTGTATCCACAGTGACCCCTTGTGATAAATTGTGCATAAACGTGTAAATGTTGTTTTGTAAAACCAAATAGAAGTGTTGTACAGATAGTGACCTACGAATGATGCAGATTCGTCAAGTTTCCCTCCTGCTGCTGTCTGTACTTGTTGATATTATGTGCAATTAATTCTTGTGGATTTTGGTTGATAATTTTTGGCATTTCTATCATTTTTCTGGTGGGGTGGGTAGGAATTAAGCCCTTTTTCATTACTGGCATTCACAGTCATGAATTATGCATTATTTCTACTTTTTGAAAAAGCTTTTTTATCTTAGTTTCTCTTGTATTCAGGATTATATGTCTAAGTTTGAAAATGTCTATTACACTTCTTATCATGGGACTCAATGGAAATCATAACTCAGCAAACAGAATTGTCAGGGTATACCGTTGAATGAATGGATCAGAGAAACCTCAAATGATACCTGCTACAAAAAAATTACTTGACTGGATGAACACTTGATTGTTTTACTCAGCTCTCTGCTTCTGCTTGTAACAGAGAACATCCATCAGAGAACATCATAGCTGTGTTTGGAGTTATAATCCTCCTGTGGATGTCGTGATAATTGAAACAATCTTTTTGAATCCTGTTTGTTGATATTCATAGACGTGTGTTGAAATGTTTCTTTCGTTTACATTCTTTTTGATGGATATATTTGAATGTATGTTTACAATTTGTATGCCTTTTTTCTTTGCTTAAGTAGTTTTCCTAAATGCAGATGTAAGTATTTTTTATTTAAAAAAGGTTTTATGTGTTATCTGCACTATGAATTTCTGTGAAATTGATGGTCAATATTGATGCCTGCCAGATGTATAAAACAAGAAATCTATATGTATCTAAAATAGACAAAAATGATAAATATTACATATATTGTAAATCATGGTGGAGTATTCAAATACATGTAGAAAAGTATATTTGATGTTATTTTGATGTTATTTGCGATGTACCTGAATAATTATGCTATCAACATGTGCACATATTCAATAAAGTTCAAGACCATTCAAGACCATTTGTAACAATGATGAACCATTGTCTTCATAATATTCAAATGATGAATGATTCAGATAAAAAATTACTTACCATTCTGAGTAGATATGATGACAGCAAGCCCAGTGCAAAACTGTGAATGGCCAATGGCTAATTTCCTCTTGTGGAGTTGTAGAAGAGCTATTCCATACATAAGGTTTTACTCGATAACATGAGGTCGAACAACTGTCATATTATGCTTTATTGGTGTAAAAAGGTTTAGCTCTACCAATGTGACCACAAGGTGGTGCAGGGTTGCAGTCTGACTGACCAGACTGACCAACCAGCTGGAGACTCAAAGGCCTCTACAGTATACTTTACTGTGAACTTTATCACATCACAACTACCAATGCACCAAAATGAGATCCGAGCTTGGGATACTGTAGAGGGGAGTGACCTAAATTGTATTTTCTGATGATGTCTTTCTTATCATATTGCTGTAAGGACAGATATAATGTTTTAATGCTTGGAGAACATGTAATAAGAGCTACAGAGATACAGCATATTATACCTAGGCCCCTGTGTTTTGCGTGATCATGTGACATGACTGGATTTGAACCTTTATTTAAAGCTTTTTCATCAAACTGTCCCCTTTTCATTTTATGTCAGATGGTCCAGCACCATCCTCAGACAATTGCTTGACTTTTTGGTATAATTCTTATTTCTGGATAAGGCTTAAACAGGATAAAAGCATGTTATGATTCCACAAAACACAGGGCCCTAATTATACAACAGGTGTGAGCCACCTTAAAAGGAATGAGAAGTCAGAGTAGTCACATTGAGATTTATATTATTTTTCAAGTGAGCCCTGGCAGTAACAACAGAGCTATAGAGTAGATTATAAATGTCTGGTAATCTTTTAAGATTGTACCCTACTTTCATGCATAATATGCCAGCTATGCAAAAGGGATAATGAATGTGGTATGAGGTGGAAAGATCTGGTGAATAAGATTTAGTGCCAGTATTAGTACAAAATACTTTTTTTTCAGTGCAACAAATGTGTTAATTCAAGGTTTATATACAGTACAACAAGCAAACACACAAGCCCTGTAGTGTCAATAAAAACTACTTGTTACTGTTGGAACTATTCTACCAGACAAAAGCAGCATCTACCCCATCCAGCCAAAGAGATACAGAGGAGATTGTTATTACTCCTTCCCCGTCTTGGTCTCTGTACTCTCGACAGAGGGTTTGCTTCATAGCCCAACATCATTTTTTGTTTGCTTGTTTGTTTTTAGCTTTATGTTGTATATTAATAATCTAAGTATGCTATCCCAACCATAAATCTTCTGAAATATCTGATGACATTTTACATTTAAATTTTAGTCCTATAGAGACCTTCATCTAGACAGTGATGAGATGATTTCATGTTGAACAAGTATGCACTTGCACAAAATCACTCTCTGATCTCCTGGCATACAAATGGCTTAGTGTCGTTTCCTGCTACCCCGCCACATCTCGAGTTGATATGATATGACATGAGAATCGCACTGACAACCACTGACAACCCCATGATCTAGAGTGGAGGTGAAATGACAGTGACATATGAGATGTTGTCAATCTGTCAGAAGGAAGAAAAGTGTTTTAATATGACAAAATAACACACATTCCAATGCAACTTTGTGTATTAGTTAAAGGAGCAAATACAGCAAACATATTTAAAAGCTATTAGGAAGTAGTTCAGGTCTACAGCTCCACACAAGCCCTGACTGGTACTGTTAGTCTGCCATGCAGTGTTTAGCTCTCATTATCTTGCTTGAGATTAATAAAGGATTTAATAAAGGATTGGGACATCTTTGTGATAACATTAGCCTTGCATTGTCACCGACAGGGAGGGAGGGAGATGGCAGAGATGGGGGGGGGGGGGGGGGTCCCCTGATGTCTCTTTCTCTCACTGAACAGAGATATTTCTAGAGCTGACCTACTTAAACAGCCCTGAGACGCCGTGAGCACAGGTGCATCTGGTTCTGACTGTCTGATACCCAGACAGACACAATAATTAGCAGGATTCACATGATAAGAATAGAACATGACAACCTCAAACAGCACAGCTCATCATCTGACATATCACATTAGGGAATGACTGATGGCTGGGCATATTTTACAAGACTTTACAGTAATGAAATGGGAAATTCAGTCAACACTATGAAGTGTTCACGATCGTATTTAGGGAGATAAGCTGTCACGGTATGCTAACTCAGTTCTTGTTGAAATAAAAAACACTCTGAAAGTAAATCTGGAGATTTGCTAGTATTTTGCAAGTAGAGCGATTGCATTTTTGGTCAGCTGTGAAAAGAAAAACAAATGTTGATCTCATAAGTTGTGATTGCTTTTTTCATTCTTCAACCATGTAGGCCTATCTTAGGCTTGTACAGTCACTTTGTTGAGGTGGTTTCAACACTGATGGGAGCTGTCCTATGGTGGACGGCAGAGCCATAGCATAATTACAAAGAGCTCATTGATTCTATTAACTGAAGCACTGAAGAATTGTTGTCTGTCAAGTCATGAAAGGCCTTTTTAACAGCACGGCATTAATTACCTCCTATTGCAACCTTACTCTTCAAAAATAAATAAACAAATTACTAAATGTGTCATCTAAAAGCTCTGATTACCTTTAAGTTAAACTTCACATGACAATGCATTTCTCTGTGTCTTAGAATCCATTAGGCTCAGAATTTGGCCAACATACATAATTTTCTAGAAGAGGAAAGTCACTAGTTTTCATGGGTGTTCTTCAAATGATGGTCTGGGTCATGTTTGCACACATGGTCTAAGCCCACTGAGTCTCCCTGGCCAACATGACAGATGATGAAGAATGAGAGACTGAAGTGTGTGGCACAGATTTAATTAAACCGCTCCCCAGGATGTCTCTCTGCCACTCAGGAGACTAGCAGAGAAGAGTTTCTGTTTGCAGAATGCAGTAGCAAATAGTATTGTCTATTCTTGAATTGACAATACGAGCAGTATACAGTATGCCCTAAAGACTGCTTTGAGGATCTGCTCTAAGGGTCTGGTTGGTAGGCTTCATCCAGTTTGTAATTATACCGTATGGTTCCATAATATTCCCCTTACTGCACAGCATCCGGCATAATATAAACCTCTCATTGGTCACTCTTGATAATACGGAATGGATGGGGAAGTGATTGGATTTTGTTTACCTCATTGCATCCAAAAATTAGGTAGAACGCTTTACCCCCTGGATCTAATCTACAGTGCACTCACAGACTGTTACATATTTACAAGCAATTTCACCTTCATTCATCTCCGGATTCTGAAGTAAATTTTTATGGTCTCCATGGGCGGCTCCCATCAGCACTTTACTTCATTCGCTTTGAAATCAATTCAGCCTTTTTTTTGCTCCTACTCAATATGGGTTACCATGGATACTGCTCCCAACTATTAGCAAGCTTCATGCATTTGTTTATTTCTTGGTGTGGTATATACTGTATACAGTGAGGGAAAAAAGTATTTGATCCCCTGCTGATTTTGTAAGTTTGCCCACTGACAAAGAAATTATCAGTCTATAATTTTAATGGTAGGTTTATTTTAATAGTGAGAGACAGAATAACAACAACATTGATTTGCATTTTAATGAGGGAAATAAGTATTTGACCCCCTCTCAATCAGAAAGATTTCTGGATCCCAGGTGTCTTTTATACAGGTAACGAGCTGAGATTAGGAGCACACTCTTAAAGGGAGTGCTCCTAATCTCAGTTTGTTACCTGTATAAAAACACACCTGTCCACAGAAGCAATCAATCAATCAGATTCCAATCTCTCCACCATGGCCAAGACCAAAGAGCTCTCCAAGGATGTCAGGGACAAGATTGTAGACCTACACAAGGCTGGAATGGGCTACAAGACCATCGCCAAGCAGCTTGGTGAGAAGGTGACAACAGTTGGTGCGATTATTCGCAAATGGAAGAAACCCAAAAGAACTGTCAAACTCCCTCGGCCTGGGGCTCCATACAAGATCTCACCTCGTGGAGTTGCAATGATCATGAGAACGGTGAGGAATCAGCCCAGAACTACACGGGAGGATCTTGTCAATGATCTCACGGCAGCTGGGACCATAGTCACCAAGAAAACAATTGGTAACACACTACGCCGTGAAGGACTGAAATCCTGCAGCGCCCGCAAGGTCCCCCTGCTCAAGAAAGCACATATACAGGGCCGTCTGAAGTTTGCCAATGAACATCTGAATGATTCAGAGGAGAACTGGGTGAAAGTGTTGTGGTCAGATGAGACCAAAATGGAGCTCTTTGGCATCAACTCAACTCGCCTTCTTTGGAGAAGGAATGCTGCCTATGACCCCAAGAACACCATCCCCACCATCAAACATGGAGGTGGAAACATTATGCTTTGGGGGTGCTTTTCTGCTAAGGGGACAGGACAACTTCACCGCATCAAAGGGACGATGGATGGGGCCATGTACCGTCAAATCTTGGGTGAGAACCTCCTTCCCTCAGCCAGGGCATTGAAAATGGGTCGTGGATGGGTATTCCACCATGACAATGACCCAAAACACACGGCCAAGGCAACAAAGGAGTAGCTCAAGAAGAAGCATATTAAGGTCCTGGTGTGGCCTAGCCAGTCTCCAGACCTTAATCCCATAGAAAATCTGTGGAGGGAGCTGTAGGTTCGAGTTGCCAAACGTCAGGCTCGAAACCTTAATGACTTGGAGAAGATCTGCAAAGAGGAGTGGGACAAAATCCCTCCTGAGATGTGTGCAAACCTGGTGGCCAACTATAAGAAACGTCTGACCTCTGTGATTGCTAAGTCATGTTTTGCAGAGGGGTCAAATACTTATTTCCCTAATTAAAATGCAAATCAATTTATAACATTTTTGACATGCGTTTTTCTGGATTTTGTTGTTGTTATTCTGTCTCTCACTGTTCAAATAAACCTACCATTAAAATTATAGACTGATCATGTCTTTGTCAGTGGGCAAACGTACAAAATCAGCAGGGGATCAAATACTTTTTTCCCTCACTGTATCTCTCCAAACTACAAAACATAAATGTGTCACATTCGTTGTGTACAGGATTGGACCAAGGTGCAGCGTGGAATGCATACATGTTTATTGACAAAGTTAACACACAACAAAACAACAAAAGCACGTAACGTGAAGCTCACAATGGCTACACACAAACAAGCCAAACAAGAGTCAAGATCCCACAACATAGGTAGGCAAAATGGCTACCTAAGTATGATGATCCCCAATCAGAGACAACGATCGACAGCTGCCTCTGATTGGGAACCACACCCGGCCAACATAGATCTACAAACATAGAATGTACACATAGAAATTCACACCCTGACCAAACCAACTAAAGAAAACCGGGCTCTCAAGGCCAGGGCGTGACAGTACCCCCCTACAAAGGTGCGTACTCCGGCCGCACCAACCTGACTCATTAGGAGAGGGTCCGGGTGGGCATTCAGCCTCAGTGGCGGCTCCGGCTCCGGGCGTGACGTCCTCTCCCTTACTGCCTCCCCGTTACACCCCTGGTCCGGTCTCGACCTCGGCGCGATGCTTCCCCTCTCAGTCCTCCCACGATGCACCAAGCCCTGTCTGGACCCTGGTGTGGGAGGCCCCGACCCTGGAGAGGGGCTGACGTCTGGGCCTGGACAAGCAATCCCCCCGCGATGCACCAAGCCCTGTCTGGACCCTGGTGTGGGAGGCCCCGACCCTGGAGAGGGGTTGACGTCTGGTTCTGGAATGGAGCCGCTGACAGGAGCTGAACTGGACCCCGGTGGAGCGGACTGCTCTGGCTCTGGACTGGAGCAGCTGACCAGAGCTGGACTGGGCACCGGTGGAGCGGACTGCTCTGGCACTGGAGTGGAGCAGCTGACCGGAGCTGGACTAGGCACCGGTGGAGCGGACTGCTCTGGCACTGGAGTGGAGCAGCTGACCGGAGCTGGACTGGGCACCGGTGGAGCGGACTGTTCTGGCACTGGAGTGGAGCAGCTGACCGGAGCTGGACTGGGCACCGGTGGAGCTGACTGCTCTGGCACTGGAGTGGAGCAGCTGACCGGAGCTGGACTAGACACTGGTGGAGCGGACTGCTCTGGCACCAGCTGTACCGGGCTGGGGACACGCACCACTGGTCTGGTGCAAGGTACAGGCATGGGCCGCACCGGGCTGGGAACACGCACCACTGGTCTGGTGCGAGGAGCAGGCACGGGCCATGCCAGACTGGAGACACGCACCACTGGTTTGGTGCGAGGAGCAGGCACGGGGCGTACCGGGCTGGCGACACGCACCACTGGTTTGGTGCGAGGAGCAGGCACAGGCTGTGCCGGACTGGGAACACTCACCACTGGTTTGGTGCGAGGAGCAGGTACGGGCCGTACCGGATTGGATACACGCACCACTAGTTTGGTGCGGGGAGCAGGTACAGGGCGTACTGGGCTGGAGACACGCACCACTGGTTTGGTGCGGGGAGCAGGCACGGGCCGTACCGGACTGGATACACACACCACTAGTTTGGTGCAGGGAGCAGGTATGGGCCGTACCGGACTGGATACATGCACCACTGGTTTGGTGCGGGGAGCAGGCACGGGCCGTACCGGACTGGAGACACGCACCACTGGTTTGGTGCGAGGAGCAGGTATGGGGCGTATCGGTCTGGGGAGGCGCACTGGTAACCCAGTGCGTAGAACCAGAGCAGGATATACTGGACCGTGGAGGCGCACTGGAGGTCTGGAGTGTAAAGCTGGCACAACCCATCCTGGCTGGATGCCCACTTTCGCACGGTACGTGCGGGGCGCTGGCACAGGACGCACTGGGCTGTGAAGGCGCACGCTTCTTACAGCGAGTACGGGGAGTTGGCTCTGTTAAACCTGGCTCCGCCAGCCTCTGCTCTAAGGCCCGAGCTCTCTGCTGCTTGAGGGTTAACTCCTCTCTCAGCTCCTCCTGTTGCCTGGCCAGCTCCTCTCTCCGTGCACCCACTAATTCCTTCTCCCTTTGGGCCTCCTGCAGCGCCTCCTTCTGAAGTGAGAGCTCCTGCTCCCTCTTCTCTAACAGCCCCCGTAATATGGTGGCCTCCTCTCTCATACTGCTGGTCCGCAGGTCTTGGAGGACCTCTACAATAGCGGCCTCCTCCTCCACAGTCAGCCCTTTCACGGCCTCCTGCTGCTTCGTCGACCACCCCATGTGCCCCCCCCAATTTTTTTTCTTGGGGTTGCCTCTCGGGTCTCCTTCGTCGTTTCGCATTTTGGAGTCACCGTCGATCCGGACTCCAGCCCTCCTCCATTACCTCACCGTAACGGACGGATTCCTCCTCAGTAATTTTCCCCCAACCGAGGAGGACATCTACCAATGTTGCTTCCCGTTGTGTCCAGGGTGTTTGCTCCTTCTGGGCACGCTGCTTGGTCCGTTGGTGGTGGGATCTTCTGTCACGTTCTTTGAGTACAGGATTGGACCAAGGTGCAGCATGGAATACATACATGTTTTTTCACGAAGTTAACACACGACAAAACAACAAAAGCAACGTAACGTGAAGCTCACAATGGCTACACACAAACAAGCCAAACAAGAGTCAAGATCCCACAACATAGGTAGGCAAAATGGCTACCTAAGTATGATCCCCAATCAGAGACAACGATCGACAGCTGCCTCTGATTGGGAACCACACCCGGCCAACATAGATCTACAAACATAGAATGTACACATAGAAATTCACACCCTGACCAAACCAACTAAAGAAAACTCATTTTGTCAGGCCAGGGCGTGACAAAATGCAATAAACTGTTGTTGATGTTAACATGTAGCATACACTACCGTTCATTAGTTTGTCCATTAAAATAACATCAAATTGATTTGATCAATCATTTTAAAAGGCTAATTGATCATTAGAAAACCCTTTCGCAATTATGTTAGCACAACTGAAAACTGTTGTGCTGATTAAAGAAGCAATAAAACTGGCCTTCTTGAGACTAGTTGAGTATCTGGAGCATCAGCAATTTTGGGTTAGATTACAGGCTCGAAATTGCCAGAAACAAATAACTTTCTTCTGAAACTCGTCAGTCTATTCTTGTTCTGAGAAATTAAGGCTATTCCATGCGAGAAATTGCCAAGAAACTGAAGATCTCGTACAACGTTGTGTACTACTCCCTTCACAGAAAAGCGCAAACTGGCTCTAACCAGAATACAAAGAGGACTGGGAGGCCCCGGTGCACAACTGAGCAAGAGGACAAATACATTAGAGTGTCTAGTTTGAGAAACAGACGCCACACAGGTCCTCAACTGGCAGCTTCAGTAAATAGTACCCGCAAAACACCAGTCTCAACGTCGACAGTGAAGAGGCGACTCCGGGATGCTGACCTTCTAGGCAGAAGGACAACCATCTTTGCATCACTCCAACAATCAGGCTTTTATGGTAGAGTGGCCAGACGGAAGCCACTCCTCAGTAAAAGGCACATGACAGCCCGCTTGGAGTTTGCCAAAAGGCACCTAAAGGACCCTCAGACCACGAGAAACAAGATTCTCTAGTTTGATGAAACCAAGATTGAACCCTTTGGCCTGAATGCTAAGCGTCACGTCTGGAGGAAACCTGGCACCATCCCTACGGTGAAGCGTGGTGGCAGCATCATGCTGTGGGGATGTTTTTCAGTGGCAGGAACTGGGAGACTAGTCAGGATCAAGGGAAAGATGAACGGAGCAAAGTACAGAGAGATTCTTGATGAAAACCTGCTCCAGAGCGCTCAGGACCTCAGACTGGGGTGAAGGTTCACCTTCCATCAGGATCTCCCTAAGCAAACAGCTAAGACAACGCAGGAGTGGCTTCGGGACAAGTCTCTGAATGTCCTTGAGTGGCCCAGCCAGAGTCCGGACTTGAACCCGAGCAAACATCTCTGAGAGACCTGAAAATAGCTGTGCAGCGACGCTCCCCATCCAACCTTACAGAGCTTGAAAGGATCTGCAGAGAAGAATGGGAGAAACTCCCCAAATACAGGTGTGCCAAGCTTGTAGCGCCAAAGGTGCTTCAACAAGGTACTGAGTAAAGGGTCTGAATACTTATGTAAATGTGATATATTTCAGTTTTATTTTTATTACTTTTTCTCAAAATCTGTTTTTGCTTTGTCATTATGGGGTATTGTGTGGGAAAAAAACAATTTAATCAATTTTATAATAGGGCTTTAACATTACAAAATGTGGAAAAAGTCAAGTGGTCTGAATACTTTCCGAATGCACTCTAAGAACATCTCTGCTAGACTAAATCCCTTTGCATTTCATCACCATACAAAATGCCTAAGAAAATTCAGGGCGATGAGGATAAAAGAGACAAAGGTGCCAAAGGGTCAGAAACTCAGCGGATTTAATAGTTTATAATGTTTGTCACTCATGAAAAAGCCCAATCATCCTGTCTGCATATGAGCCAGCCTGACTCACTCCACTCCAGGCCTGACCACAGGCTGTGTCAGGGTGGGGGCTTCAGCTCCCTAATAGTCAGAAGACTTAACACTACTGCACTCTTGTCTAAATCCTCACCCCATAATCATGGACCATTTGAGCCCAGAGGCTGGTGCCCCATTGCAGCGTGGTTGCTCAGGTCTGTTTGGGCAAAGCAGATGGATATATGAGCCTTAGAGTGGTTTAGTTTAATTTGTTGACTTTTTAATCCTCTCAGTCTTGACCAATGGATTTAGTGAAAGACTCTCCAAAGGATTCCTCAGATTCACAACACTGTTCTTCACTCAATCCCTAGAGTCTCAGCTTTGGGTAAAGCCTGGCCTGATTTAAAACATCTACATATTTTACAATGAACTTCCATGGACTGTAAGAATTCTTAGAAACCACACATACAGTAATAAAAAAAAAATCCACACATAATTCAAGGCCCAAGACTGTGCACTGTATGTAAAATATTCACCACCAAGGGGAGCACAGACAACATCTTGAGATTCCCTGGAGAATTTCCCTCGAAACATTCAAACTGAATATGTTTTTTTTACAAGCACATAGGCTTACATTTACTCCCAACAACCCCCTCATTTTTCTTTTCTTTTTACTCCAAGGTGAAAGACTTTGCTTTTGATGGGCTGCTGAATCTGCTATTATTGGCTGGGAATATTGTAAAGAATGGGTCTGAATGCCTTTGAGAGATGTAGTTTCTTATATAATTGTATAACAATCTATAGTGGATACAGAAATGTCCATGTAAGTGTAACAGATGTCCCACGAAGACAAGAAGACTGGTCTCGACACCAGTGTAACAGGTGTGGCGGTCCCAGTTGATCAGTAGTTTATTTTCTGACGATAGACACAAGGGAGCACATTAGATGTGTAGGACAACTGTATGTTGATGGCTGTAGATTCGCAATTCGTCGCTTGCATGTCAATATCAGACAATATCATAACAATGACAAAGATAGAACAAAATACAATAAATGTAAGTATCTGAAGATAGACACAAGGAAGCACATTAGATGTGCACAACAACAGTATGTTCATGGCTGTAGATCCGTGATTAGTCTGTTAGCATAGAAATAACTGTGAATTAGCAGGGGATTATGTGACCATTTCATCTCGAGCATGCTAGCTAACTCGCTCTTACAGCAATAACATACAACAGCATTTACATTTACATTTGTGGTCGTCTGTAGCTCATCTGGTAGAGCTCGGCGCTTGTAACGCCAGGCTAGTGGGTTCGATCCCCGGGACCACCCATACACAAAAATGTATGCATGCATGACTGTAAGTCGCTTTGGATAAAAGCGTCTGCTAAATGGCATATTATTTATTATTATTACATTTACATCATTTAGCAGACGCTCTTATCCAGAGCGAATTACAAATTGGTGCATTCAACTTATGATAGCCAGTGGGACAACCACCTTTAAAAAAAAAATAAAAAATTAATGGGGGGTGGGGGAAGAAGGATTACTTTATACCATTCCAGGTTTTCCTTAAAGAAGTAGGGTTTCAAGTGTCTCCAGAAGGTGGTCAGTGACTCCGCTGTCCTGGCGTCGTGGGGGAGCTTGTTCCACCATTGGGGTGCCAGAGCAGCGAATAGCTTTGACTGGGCTGAGTGGGAACTGTGCTTCCGTAGAGGTAGGGGAGCTAGCAGGCCAGAGGTGGATGAACATAGTGCCCTCGTTTGGGTGTAGGGTCTGATCAGAGCCTGAAGGTAAGGAGGTGCCGTTCCCCTCACAGCTCCGTAGGCAAGCACCATGGTCTTGTAGTAAATGCGAGCCTCAACTGGAAGCCAGTGGAGTGTGCGGAGGAGCGGGTGACATGAGAGAACTTGGGAAGGTTGAACACCAGACAGGCTGCAGCGTTCTGGATAAGTTGAAGAAGTTTAATGGCACAGGCAGGGAGCCCAGCCAACAGCGAGTTGCAGTAATCCAGGCGGGAGATGACAAGTGCCTGGATTAGGACCTGTGCCGCTTCCTGTGTAAAGTAGGGTCGTACTCTGCGAATGTTGTAGAGCATGAACCTGCAGGATCGGGTCACCACTTTGATGTTAGCGGAGAACGACAGGGTATTATCCAGGGTCACGCCAAGGTTCTTCGCACTCTAGGAGGAGGACACAATGGAGTTGTCAACCGTGATGGCGAGATCATGGAGCGGGCAGTCCTTCCCCGGGAGGAAGAGCAGCTCCGTCTTGCCGAGGTTCAGCTTAAGGTGGTGATCCGACATCCACACTGATATTTCTGCCAGACATGCAGAGATGCGATTCGCCACCTGGTTATCAGAAGGGGGAAAGGAGAAAATTAATTGTGTGTCATCTGCGTAGCAATGATAGGAGAGACCATGTGAGGATATGACAGAGCCAAGTGACTTGGTGTATAGAGAGAATAGGAGAGGGCCTAGAACTGAGCCCTGGGAGACACCAGTGGTGAGAGCACGTGGTGCGGAGACAGAATCTCGCCAAGGCACCTGGTAGGAGCGACCTGTCAGGTAGGACGCAATCCAAGAGTGAGCAGCGCCGGAGATGCCCAACTCGGAGAGGGTGGAGAGGAGGGTCTGATTGTTCACAGTATCAAAGGCAGCAGATAGGTCTAGAAGGATAAGAGCAGAGGAGAGAGAGTTAGCTTTAGCAGTGCGGAGAGCCTCCGTGACACAGAGAAGAGCAGCCTCAGTTGAATGACCAGTCTTGAAACCTGACTGGTTTCGATAAAGAAGGTCATTCTGAGAGAGATAGCAGGAGAGTTGGCTAGAGATGGCACGCTCAAGGGTTTTGGAGAGAAAAGAAAGAAGGGATACTGGTCTGTAGTTGTTGACATCGGAGGGATCGAGTGTAGGTTTTTTGAGGAGGGGTGCAACTCTCGCTCTCTTGAAGACGGAAAGGACATGGCCAGCGGTCAAGGATGAGTTGATGAGCGAGGTGAGGTAAGGGAGAAGGTCTCCGGAAATGGTCTGGAGAAGAGAGGAGGGGATAGGGTCAAGCGGGCAGGTTGTTGGGCTGCCGGCCGTCACAAGTCGCAAGATTTCATCTGGAGAGACAGGGGAGAAAGAAGTCAAAGCATAGGGTAGGGCAGTGTGAGCAGGACCAGCAGTGTCATTTGACTTAATAAATGAGGATCGGATGTCGTCAACCTTCATTTCAAAATGGTTGACGAAGTCATCCACAGAGAGGGAGGGGGAGGGGGAGGAGGAGGAGGATTCAGCAGGGAGGAGAAGGTGGCAAATAGCTTCCTAGGGTTAGAGGCAGATGCTTGGAATTTAGAGTGGTAGAAAGTGGCTTTAGCAGCAGAAACAGATGAAGAAAATGTAGAGAGGAGGGAGTGAAAAGATGCCAGGTCCGCAGGGAGTCTAGTTTTCCTCCATTTCCGCTTGGCTGCCCTGAGCCCTGTTCTGTGAGCTCGCAATGAGTCGTCAAGCCACGGAGCAGGAGGGGAGGACCAAGCCGTCCGGGAGGATAGGGGACATAGAGAGTCAAAGGATGCAGAAAGGGAGGAGAGGAGGGTTGAGGAGGCAGAATCAGGAGATTGGAGGGAGAAGGATTGAGCAGAGGGAAGAGATGATAGGATGGAAGAGGAGAGAGTAGCGGGAGAGAGAGACCGAAGGTTGCGACGGCACATTACCATCGCAGTAGGGGCAGAGTGAGTAGTGTTGGAGGAGAGCGAGAGAGAAAAGGATACAAAGTAGTGGTTGGAGACTTGGAGGGGAGTTGCAGTAAGATTAGTAGAAGAACAGCATCTAGTAAAGATGAGGTCAAGCGTATTGCCTGCCTTGTGAGTAGGGAGGGACGGTGAGAGGGTGAGGTCAAAAGAGGAAAGGAGTGGAAAGAAGGAGGCAGAGAGAAATGAGTCAAAGGCAGACGTAGGGAGCTTAAAGTCACCCAGAACTGTGAGGGGTGAGCCATCCTCAGGAAAGGAACTTATCAAGGCGTCAAGCTCATTGATGAACTCTCCAAGGGAACCTGGAGGGCGATAGATGACAAGGATGTTAAGCTTGAATGGGCTAGTGACTGTGACAGCATGGAATTCAAATGAGGAGATAGACAGATGGGTCAGGGGAGAGATGAGGATTCCTGTGCCACCGCTGCGCTGACCAGATGCTCTCGGGGTATGCGAGAACACATGGTCAGATGAGGAAAGAGCAGTAGGAGTAGCAGTGTTTTCTGTGGTAATCCATGTTTCCGTCAGTGCCAAGAAGTCGAGGGACTGGAGGGTAGCATAGGCTGAGATGAACTCTGCCTTGTTGGCCGCAGAACGGCAGTTCCAGAGGCTGCCGGAGACCTGGAACTCCACGTGGGTCGTGCGCGCAGGGACCACCAGGTTAGAGTGGCAGCAGCCACGCGGTGTGAAGCATTTGTATAGCCTGTGCAGAGAGGAGAGAACAGGGATAGACAGACACATAGTTGACAGGTGTAGTGTCGAGTCAATGCTGGTAATTATTGCTGTTGAACAAAGGAGTCCGCTCATACTGAACTTTGATCATAAGGTTTATTCA
This sequence comes from Coregonus lavaretus, assembly GCF_964263955.1. Classification (NCBI taxonomy): domain Eukaryota; kingdom Metazoa; phylum Chordata; class Actinopteri; order Salmoniformes; family Salmonidae; genus Coregonus; species Coregonus lavaretus. Next base: position 23,937,911 of record NC_140001.1, on the reverse strand, counting down.
TATCACAAGATTTCAGCATGAGTTTACGGATGTCCAGATCACCCGGAGAGCAGCGTTTCCCAGATTGCAATGGCCGCTCTAACCTCTTCTTCGTTTAAACCCAGTATATAGAGTGGGTAAAAAAAGTATTTAGTCAGCCACCAATTGTGCAAGTTCTCCCACTTAAAAAGATGAGAGAGGCCTGTAATTTTCATCATAGGTACACGTCTACTATGACAGACAAAATGAGAAAAAGAAATCCAGAAAATCACATTGTAGGATTTTTTATGAATTTATTTGCAAATTATGGTGGAAAATAAGTATTTGGTCAATAACAAAAATTTCTCAATACTTTGTCAGTCTTCACAAGGTTTTCACACACTGTTGCTGGTATTTTGGCCCATTCCTCCATGCAGATCTCCTCTAGAGCAGTGATGTTTTGGGGCTGTCGCTGGGCAACACGGACTTTCAACTCCCTCCAAAGATTTTCTATGGGGTTGAGATCTGGAGACTGGCTAGGCCACTCCAGGACCATGAAATGCTTCTTACGAAGCCACTCCTTCGTTGCCCGGGCGGTGTGTTTGGGATCATTGTCATGCTGAAAGACCCAGCCACGTTTCATCTTCAATGCCCTTGCTGATGGAAGGAGGTTTTCACTCAAAATCTCACGATACATGGCCCCATTCATTCTTTCCTTTACATGCATCAGTCGTCCTGGTCCCTTTGCAGAAAAACAGCCCCAAAGCATGATGTTTCCACCCCCATGCTTCACAGTAGGTATGGTGTTCTTTGGATGCAACTCAACATTATTTGTCCTCCAAACACGACGAGTTGAGTTTTTACCAAAATGTTCTATTTTGGTTTCATCTGACCATATGACATTCTCCCAATCCTCTTCTGGATCATCCAAATGCAGTCTAGCAAACTTCAGACGGGCCTGGACATGTACTGGCTTAAGCAGGTGGACACGTCTGGTACTGCAGGATTTGAGTCCCTGGCGGCGTAGTGTGTTACTGATGGTAGGCTTTGTTACTTTGGTCCCAGCTCTCTGCAGGTCATTCACTAGGTCCCCCCGTGTGGTTCTGGGAGTTTTGCTCACCGTTCTTGTGATCATTTTGACCCCACGGGGTGAGATCTTGCGTGGAGCCCCAGATCGAGGGAGATTATCAGTGGTCTTGTATGTCTTCCATTTCCTAATAATTGCTCCCACAGTTGATTTCTTCAAACCAAGCTGCTTACCTATTGCAGATTCAGTCTTCACAGCCTGGTGCAGGTCTACAATTTTGTTTCTGGTGTCCTTTGACAGCTCTTTGGTCTTGGCCATAGTGGAGTTTGGAGTGTGACTGTTTGAGGTTGTGGACAGGTGTCTTTTATACTGATAACAAGTTCAAACAGGTGCCATTAATACAGGTAACGAGTGGAGGACAGAGGAGCCTCTTAAAGAAGAAGTTACAGGTCTGTGAGAGCCAGAAATCTTGCTTGTTTGTAGGTGACCAAATACTTATTTTACACCATAATTTGCAAATAAATTCATAAAAAATCCTACAATGTGATTTTCTGGAATTTTTTTCCTCAATTTGTCTGTCATAGTTGACGTGTACCTATGATGAAAATGACAGGCCTCTCTCATCTTTTTAAGTGGGAGAACTTGCACAATTGGTGGCTGACTAAATACTTTTTTTCCCCACTGTATAATCTTCCCCAAAATATGGGTGGCTCCCTCTTCTGTCCAATCCCCTGTCTACAACACACAGACGTCTCTGTCCTATGTGGCGTCACACTAAAAACGGCTCCCTTTGACACTAAATAAACATCCCCTCAGGTTCCACTTAAAACCATTAACAAAGTCATAATCTTAATACACTACATTCCCCCCTTCGAGACTAACTAAAAATCTTGAAAACAAACAGAATAGAATTATGACAAGTAACAATTTATCTTATTGAGTATCTTTAACAATAAACCAAAACACTTTTCTCTGGAGTGTAAATACCTTTCTATGAAATATGAACAAATCTTTATGAAGTGTGAATACATTACTATGAAATATGAACAAATCTTTATGGAGTGTAAGAGCGAAAAACCTGTCTGGCAGTCTTCTTTCCAAATATCCATCCATCAATCAAGACAGTAAAATTCTCTCACGGCCCCTCTGCCCCAGACAACCACCTAGGTACTCCAGATCAATTCATAAATCTTTATCAATGCATTTGAAACTATGATGCAATTAAATACACATGTAAGCCCCTGCAAACAAAATACTATCCAAAAAATGTCCACTCTCAGGCTGGTCGACCCATCGGACCCTACAGTGGATCTCTATCCCTGCCTAGACTCCATGTCCCTAAGCATTCACGAAATAAACAAAAACATCTAAGATCCCCACATGTATTCAATTACATCAAATATCATTCTTCAAAAAGTAATACCTAAGAATATGACACAAATTATGTATTACACATGCAAATATGTCTATATTTCATTGCAGACACTGGAATGTAGTCCACTACACTTCATCTCCCCCGTAGTCTCGACTTCCAATGCATCGTTGATGATGGAATCCGAACCTTTCCACACCTTCCTTGTTCCATCTCCTCCTTTCCCTTCATATTGTCCTTTCATATTGTCCTTGTTTGAGTATTTCAATCTCTACATATTCCCCCAAATGCTTCTGGAAGAAAAGAAAAGACCAAACAGTATCTTTTGCAAAACAACACTTTCAAATTAAAACATCAATATCAACTAAGAATATAAAAATGATATCAAATGATATATGAATCAATATAAAAGATAGAATAATGAAATAGGATAATGTGATTCATTCATACATTTCCCCCCTTTGATTCATAACATCATACTAAAATCACACTAATATTGAAAAACATTTGAAAAATGATCAAATAATCAAAAAGGATATTTATCCATCAATACTCCATCCAGTCCCACTTGTCCCTCTTCATCCAGATCAGGAACAGTCAACAACGGCATCTGAGTGTTATCTCCAGGCATCACTACTCCAACCCATCTCAATATCATAACTTTCTCAAAGGTCAGTAACACATTACAAAAGAAAAACATCACACACAGTGCTATCAAAGCTGCTATTAAAATCTGAACCATCACTGCTCCCACTGGGCCTAACTGATCTTGCAACCAAGACTTCACTGACCATCCAGCTCCTTCAGATCTACCAAATGAATCCCTTATATTTTTCAATGCATCTATAACACTAGTGATATTATCTGAACTATCTGGAATCAAAGTATAGGTAATATTATCAATATGATGTTCCCAAATTTTACCCCATACCATGGAAAAATCCCCACTTCTCTCTTAGACTTATCCTCCAATGATAGGCTTCCCAGACTATGAAATTCCTCTAAAATTGGTGCTGGAGCTATCTGCTCCCTTGTAATCAAATGCGATATATTTATGGCTTTAATAACTATCAATGTTGAAAGAGTTAACTTGCTTCTCACAGTTGTTATAATAGACTGAAGTGTTAATGTCCTTGTTGTCACTTCATCCATTCTCCCTAAAGCTTTGAACTCTTTACTTGTATTTCCATCTATAACCACTAGTGTCACTACATTAACTCTCAGTCCTAACTCTAATCCCTCACTTTCAACCTGTTGATTATAAAAAATACATTTATAATCACCTTGATCTTCCTGCTGGGAATTGTAAATATAGATACCGCAATCACCCTCAATCTTCATTCTTCTCTCATCAACGCATACTTTCTCAATGCAATTGCTTCTAACAGATCTAAACTCCTGCCATATCTATCTTCCCACTGAACTCTAAATTTCCCTTCACCACTGTTCTCTCTCTCTTACTACTAACCTTGAAACTTAGCTTACTGTCCTAGAGTTCCTTCAACCCTAGTTTTCCTAACTTTTTTAATCTAATCTTTTCTCCTAACTTTTAAAAACCTTTTCCACTGATTTATTCACAAAATCCTTTTACCACCAATTTTTTGAATATGTGATTGGGAAGTCTCCACCTGCTTCTGACTTCTTTACACACAGACTTGGCAAACGATCGAACATCTTTTAGCCTAGTTTGAAATCTCTTTCCCCTCTTGGTGTAGGAATGTAACCAAGAATAACAGTCACCCCTTTTAACTTTATTTTTCAGACAGATTGTCTAATAGGCAGTCTAATAGATTCCCAAAAACCCTACTCTTTTAAAATCTTCTACCAGACAGCCGTCTAGTGTACATCTTATTGTACAGTTCAATTTACACAATGCATTTCTTCCCAACAATGCAATAGGTATATGTTCTAATACCAGTATGTGTATTTTAATTTCTCTTTGATTTTTTTTTTATAGCAGAGCTCAGTTGGTTCCTTAAGAGTAATCAGCTGTTTTACTCCCTCAAATCCTAATTAGTTAATTTTACATAGTGAGATGTGTAACCTCTTTAGGCTCAACACAGATAAAAGCTTTTCCACTATTCACCATCACTTCTCATAGTCCTGCTCTTTCTTGTTGTTGACATATCAGTATTCTTCACAAGCTTATATTCTAAGTTCTGTCCTCGAAATATCATCTTCCATCATCTTCTTACTTTTCTCTCTTTCCTTGGCCTCAATGTATTCTTCTCCTCCAATTCTTGGGATCCTTTTCTCAGCCGTTTCTTCAGCTTCTTGAGTTGTTCCTCCAGTTGTGTTACTTCTTCTAAACTATTCGCTTTATCCAGGCATGATACGCATCGGTCTATATCTCTTTCTATTTCTTCTTTGCTAATCATTGTTGGATAAAATCCTCTTGAATATGAAGCACCTTTAATCTCCAAATCTTCATCGCTTTCTCCATCTTCACCTTCCATCAGAGATCAAATCTCTTGTATCCTTCTTCCTTCAACTTCCATCAGAGATCAAATCTCTAGTATCCTTCTTCTTTCCTCTCTTGCCAACTTCCTTCTGATCACAGAGTCATATCCACCCATGATCTCTTCTCAATCACTCTGATCATCATCATCAGCATCATCATCTTCAAGTTCCATCTTCCTTAACCTCACTCTTCTCTTCCAGACATCTCATTTTCTTCCTTTTGGAGTTTTCTTTTATCTTTATGGTCGTTTCTGCTTTTCCTCTCTCTATTATTCAATCACTTTCATCATGTTGATGACGTCAGGGTTAAAATTCCCTCTACTAGCTATGGTTGTTCAATGCCAGGCCAACTTTTGTTCCCTTTTCCAGATACCCTTTAGTTAATAGTATTGCAATGTTTACTATTTTCAACTATATCAACAGGTGTAATTACTTTCATAGTCCTGATATCCTTTTCCCCCATTGTAACAAGTCTTTTATATTCCTTTAATGTGAATTATTTTTATTATTTTAGAATATATAGCCTATAGTGTCCTCCCTTTAATTTTAAATATAAACCAACAAATATATTTTTTTTCTCCCCTAAATAATAAAAACTAATCAAAAAAATATGAATATTCAAAAAAACAAACAAAAAAAAAAACAAAAAAATCCCAATTAAACAATTACTCAATTAATTTATGAATAATCAAAAATATTTTTTGTTATTTCTATTTCCTATTTTACTAATTTATCAATTAGTGGCTATCTTACCCCTCCTGATTGAAAGTGGTATGTATAATATCTATAATCCAGCAACACTACAGTACTCATAAATCCCATTGCTCAATAAGCATCCAATTATCTTAATTTTACAGAATAATGTCAGTAATCGATTTCCAACAGAACTCTAATCAAACCAACTCATGCACAGAAACTCCAAAATGCACATTTTATTCAATCAGTCTTTTGCCAAGTCTCTGTGAAAATATTTTTAACATCAAATATCCTGTAGGGGAAGATTTTGTAAACAGAACAGCACTAAAACCTTTTTACTCGATCCTCTGTCGCCTCACCCCTTTTCACGTGATGTACACGTCAGCACCTCCTCTCTTTCCTCGTTCCTCCTATCGTTCCTATTTCCTCTCATATGACAAAAGAGCATAGAAACAGACAAGAATTTAGCAGTTTATGCAATCACTGAGTCACTTCAACCATTCAATATTCCTCCGTTCACATTCGCTCTAAGAATTAACTCAGGAATAAATAGCTCAATAACATTTTTATTTTATTTATTTATTTATTTAATTACTTTTATTTTTAATCCGTCAACATATCTCTCTCATTTATCAATTCAATATGTCTCAAGAAACCAGTTTCATCTTCAAACAACAGCCGATGTAACAACTAGAACATTCCATTCGTGTTCAAATCTCTCCTCTTTGTTCCTTCGTCTGTGTCCTCCCTTGCACCGTGTAGCAGAGGCTTGACCTATTTACCCCTACGTCACTCTAGTGTCGTAAAATCACACGTGTCGTAATCTAGTGTAGTAAAATCCCACGTGTCGTAATGTAGTGTCGTAAAATCAGACGTGTCGTAATCTAGTGCCGTAAAATCAGACGTGTCGTAATGTAGTGCCGTAAAATCACACGCATGCGCAGTACATTCACCAATACGATTTCACCGTTGAAGGGAGCTTCTCAGACTCAGGTTGAGTCTCCCCAACCCAACCAGAAAGTTAACAGTCCCGCTGTAACTTTGTTTTCTCCTCATAGTCAAACAACATTTAACAGAGCTCACAAAGCATAGAACTTAAATTCTACACACACAAACATAATTTAAGAGGCTTTATTCCATCGCAATGGCCCTCTAAGGTCACATGTTAGCATGTAGCATGCAGCATAATTAGCATTTAGCATTAGCATTTAGCCTTAGCATGTATGTAACATGTGGCGTGCAACATGTAGCAATGTAGCAATGTAACCTGCATTGCGCCTAACTTCTTTTCTTTGTCCCTACCTTTTATGATGCCGTGAGTTCTGGATATTCTATGAGAGGTTCCCCCAAACATATACCCCGTCGGATACAAGATGAGCAGTAACTTGCAAAAGAATGTATATTCCACCGTCCAGTCCCAGACTGACCTAAAACACATATAACGCGTAAAATGATTTTCGGCCCATCCTAAGATCACCTCCCTGAGGTCTTTACCAGATTCGCAATGCCCTAATGTGTATACGTATCTCTGCCTTGTATATCTGCCTTATTCACTACCATCAATTGCTCTAGAATTCCTATTCAAGCCTATTTCTATAGACACTCCCCCCTATTTGCGCCGTTTACCAGTGCAAACAAAATTTAGAATATTTATAACAGACCCTTAGTAGACAGCAACACAACCACATCAGCACACACAAATAATTTACATGGTACATCTCCCCAGCGCACACCCATAAGCCAGCGAACCAACTAGCGCCCAAAATGTGTGAGGAATCTCACCTTATAGCCCGCTTGAGCGGGAGTCACCTCGCGGCTCATGAATGGAACACAAGAAAGATACAGACCGATCCCATCCTCGTCGCCATTTGTAGTGTCAAGTCAATGCTGGTAATTATTGCTGTTGAACAAAGGAGTCCGCTCATACTGAACTTTGATCATAAGGTTTATTCATATCACAAGATTTCAGCATGAGTTTACGGATGTCCAGATCACCCGGAGAGCAGCGTTTCCCAGATTGCAATGGCCGCTCTAACCTCTTCTTCGTGGTCCTCTGTAGCTCAGCTGGTAGAGCACGGCGCCTGTAACGCCAAGGTAGTGGGTTCGATCCCCGGGACCACCCATACACAAAAAATGTATGCACGCATGACTGTAAGTCGCTTTGGATAAAAGCGTCTGCTAAATGGCATATTATTATTATTATTTATTATTAAACCCAGTATATATAATCTTCCCCAAAACATGGGTGGCTCCCTCTACTGTCCAATCCCCTGTCTACAACACACAGACGTCTCTGTCCTATGTGGCATCACACTAAAAACGGCTCCCTTTGACACTAAATAAACATCCCCTCAGGTTCCACTTAAAACCATTAACAAAGTCATAATCTTAATACACTACACAGGCTACAGAAAAAGGCTACAATAATGCAAAGGAGATCGGAATGCAATGAACTAAACATCTGGGAAAGCAAGAGAGTGGGGCCTCCCTCACTTACCTTTCACTGAAACACTCAAATATATCTCTCCCAACTTCCACTTTAGAAATTATAATTGTTGTAAACTACAGCGGTTCAATGTTTTCTAGGAATAGACTCTAACTTAGTTTATTCAGCTAATTTGGTAGAGTATTCTTCCGTGAAAACTGTCCAGGGCACCGAATCCTATGACGCCATAGCCAACTAGCATGCCAGCCTCCAATAACACGGTTTAGCATCAATACTCGGTTACAACAAACCAGTGTGTTAACACGCCAAACAGATCATTTGTGTCCGTGTCTAACGTTGTGTAAAGTTTTGGGTTAGTTTTGACAGTTTGAGTGAGTACGTCGTCAACTTATTCAGCCAGTTAGTTAGCTAGAATAGTTAGCATACTAGCTAGCCATAGCTCTCTGCCAACGAACCACCCCTCCTCCGACGGCACGAAACACACAGAGAGAGCCAAGCTAACGTTAACTAGTCACCCATGTCCCGAATTCCCTTGAACGACTCTTGTTACCAGTATGGAAAAACCAAAAAAATGTAATGTAGGTTATAACTTACCCTTAGTAGCTACTGTTAGCCAGTTAAGTACAAAGCTAGCCACTGAATCGATTCAGCCAGTTCGCGTCTGTCCCAACGGAGAGAAAGCGTCTCCAAATATACAGCTAGGTCGTTCCAGCTATTGTTTAGTTAGCAATCCAGGTAGCAACAAGCTAGCTACATTTTGAGTACAGTAGCTACTAACTACCTAACGTTAACACTTCAGATAATGAGGTTAGAAAAACAGCTGAATGGTAGGTAGCTAGCTGGGATAATTACAGGTACTCTTAAGCGTGAAATAACATTAGAAACAACTATCCACAGTTGCTAATAGTTACCAGTAGCTACCCGCTAGCTAGCACATCCCAGGATGCCCTCGATATCTAACAGGTACTGTACACATATACAGTATACACATAAGGACATGTACATAGTGAATTCGTACACATTGTAAATATCAAAATAGAATATAGTATAGAACGTGACCTGCCGCTTGCACATCAATGTCACACTGGGAAGATTTGATGATCGCGATCTTGCCCTATCTGCAAAGTTAAACAATGCCCTAACACCTTATTGATATGTAAATTCACCCAACCAATAGGAATACCTAAACATTAAATACACATTTCTGCAGAGGCAAGTAGAAACAAAACTAACCCTCTTACATAAGAAACACAGAGACTTATCAACATGTTCATGTTGGGGGCCACTCATCCACCAGCAGCAGATAATCAACTCAAGACTTTTCAGAGTACAAAGGATTCCTCGATGACTTTGGCAACATGGCTCTATGGAGAGCATTGTTGAAAGTAGTCAAGTCATGACCCAAAGTGACTCAGTTTACAGACAGAGGGCAGGAGTCAAGCTCTGTTTGCAGTTCCATTTTGCTACTATCTGGTGTTAGTCTGATTGATCCCTTTGACAGGGGGCTCTAATCAACACAAGGCCATTGATTTCCTCCCCCAAGGGCCTCTGAAGAGGCAGAGACACCTGCTATCACACAGCTGACAGATACTAATGCCTACTAACAAACAGCTGACAGTAACTGATGCCAGAGTGTGGGGCAGGAGAAGGTGAGCCAAACATGCTCCGATAGATCCCACTCTCAGGGATATTGGATGCTAAAACACATCAAAGAGTGAGATCCCCAGTGCTGTCATTCTAAATCATACCTTATGCAGTACCTTGCTAATGTATTCATCCCCCTTAGCATTGTTCCTATTTTGTTGCATTACAACCTGTAATTGAAATTGATTTTTATTTGGATTTCATGTAATGGACATACACAAAATAGTCCAAATTGGTGAAGTGAAATGAAAAAAAAATTACTTGTTTCAAAATATTATACAAAATAAATAACGGAAAAGTGGTGTGTGCTTATGTATTCACCCCCTTTGCTATGAAGCCCCTAAATAAGATCTGGTGCAACCAATTACCTTCAGAAGTCACATAATTAGTTAAATAAAGTCCACCTGTATGCAATCTAATCACCACAACAAACCTGCCAAGAGAGGGCCGCCCTTCAAAACTCACGGACCAGGCAAGGAGGGCATTAATCAGAGAGGCAACAAAGAGACCAAAGATAACCCTGAAGGAGCTGCAAAGCTCCACAGCAGAGATTTGAGTATCTGTCCATAGGACCACTTTCAGCCGTACACTCCACAGAGCTGGGCTTTACGGAAGAGTGGCCAGAAAAAAGCCATTGCTTAAAGAAAAAAATTAGCAAACACGTTTGGTGTTCGCCAAAAGGCATGTGGGAGACTCCCCAAACATATGGAAGAAGGTACTCTGGTCAGATTGAGCTTCTTGGCCATCAAGGAAAACACTATGTCTGGCGCAAACCCAACACCTCTCCTCACCCCAAGAACACCATCCCCACAGTGAAGCATGGTGGTGGGGGTGTTTTTCATGGGCAGGGACTGGGAAACTAGTCAGAATTGAAGGAATGATGGATGGCGCTAAATACAGGGAAATTCATCAGGGAAACCTGTTTCAGTCTTCCAGAGATTTGAGACTGGGACGGAGGTTCACCTTCCAGCAGGACAATGACCCTAAGCATACTGCTAAAGCAACACTTGAGTGGTTTAAGGGGAAACATTTAAATGTATTGGAATGGCCTAGTCAAAGCCCAGACCTCAATCCAATTGAGAATCTGTGGTATGACTTAAAGATTGCTGTATACCAGCAGAACCCACCAACTTGAAGGAGCTGGAGCAGTTTTGCCTTGAAGAATGGGCAAAAATCCCAGTGGCTAGATGAACCAAGCTTATAGAGACATACCCCAAGAGACTTGCAGCTGTAATTGCTGCAAAAGGTGGCTCTACAAAGTATTGACTTTGGGGGGGGGGGGGTGAATAGTTATGAACGCTCAAGTCTTCTGTTTTTTTTTTGTCTTATCATCTTCAAAGTGGTAGGCATGTTGTGTAAATCAAATGATACCAACCCCCCAAAAAATCCATTTTAATTCCAGGTTGTAAGGCAACAAAATAGGAAAAATGCCAAGGGGGGTGAATACTTTCGCAATGGGATGAGACAGATGGAGGAGTCAGGCTCAGCAATAGGAGCTGTTTTTGCACTGCCAATAGAACTGTTAGGCCAGTTAGGAGAATAATAATAATATGCCATTTAGCAGACACTTTTATCCATAGCGACTTACAGTCATGCGTGCATACATTTTTGCGTATGGGTGGTCCTGGTGATCGAACCCACTACCTTGGCATTACAAGCGCCGTGCTCTACCAGCTGAGCTACAGAGGACCACAGAGAAGAAATGCAAGTACAGGGTTAATGCTCTCTATTCTATTGCTATGGGAAACTGGACTGGTGCTGTATGTTATATGTCCAGAGAGATGCAGTAAATATCAATAACGGTCCCATTCTCATTTGCTTTTAACAGTCCCAATAATTAGAACAGGTCATGGTAGAAATAGTTGTAGTTACTCAGCTCCGTGGTCCTGGAATTCTCTCCTGAACTAAAATGTGATAATCTAGTCACGTTGGTGGAGTTTAAACACTTGGTTGATGTAAATATCATAGAAGAGTGTAATTGTCTTTAGGACAGCGTTTTTTTAGTTATGACATTCGTGTTTCTTTACATAATATGTAATTGTTGTGCTGTATGTGTGTCTATAGTTTTGTTCAATGTTGTGTTAGTGTATGTAAGTAGTTTTGTCTGAAACTTTGTTCCCCCTGCTGCTGTTGGACCAGGTCTCTCTTGAAAAATAGATTTTATCTCAATGAGAAAAACCTGTATAAATAAAGGTAAAATAAAAATAAAATGCAGAGGGCATCATTTCAATCTTCAGCTTATGAGCACTGTCTGTTCCGTGTTTCTCTCCTCTCTCTGTGTGAGACTGCTTTAGTAAGCAGTTTTACTGCAGCAGCCAGTCGCATGCTGCTTTGGGGCCCACATTGTGCTGTCACAATCATCAATTCAACTAATGCAGAAACGGTGTCTAGGTGAGATTGAGGAGCAGGTGCTGGGAGCTGGAGTCATTACCCTGTGCTGATGAGATGTCACTGTTTCAGAGGTTTTGCTTTGCTATCTTGTTTTTCACTTCACTGAAGCACCCCAAATAATTTTGACCTGAATTCACCATTTTATCATCAGTAGCCTTTCTACTGTCGTGCAAGAGACTATTGTGAGTTAATCATATGTGACAAAATGAGTGAAGAACTTGTGTGAACACAGCAGAGCTTTTTAGGTGTACATTTGAACATGCTGCCATGCCTCATCTCGCATAGTACATTTTGGTGAGGATATAATGTCAGTTTAATAAATAACATGCCATTAATAAGCAAATAATGAAGAGTTCATTTTCATTGACAGGATGCCTGTGTGCGCTCAGCGAAAATGATTGGTGAATTATCTTCCCATATGAAGAGTGATTAGAAATTAGCCTTTATTTTTTTGTCTTCACGAGCACAGATAGCATGCAATTCTCCTCACAGACATGCAATTAATGAGCGTGACACACTACCTTATAAACGCGCACATGCATGCAAGCATACGAACACACATGCGCACGCACGCGAGTGCGTCATTTCACGCCCATAAGCGCAGACTCAGACACACCCCCTTATTCCTCCAAACGCTTCAGATAAACCATGAGGGCGCACTGAGGCACTGTTGACTGTGTTGTGGACAACATGAAGCACTAAACGTGAAGATGGCATGATTATTATAAAGACTGTATAAGATATGTAGTAAAGCTGCACCTAACAGGAGCCAAGGATTGATCATGTAGCCGACATATGATGGAAGTGGATCATTGGCGTGAAGGGTAAGATGAGATCCACTCCTATTTGATGATGGAATAAAAGGACATGTTTCAAAATTATTAGTTTTTCCTCTGAGTACGGCCACAACATTTTGGTCTATTTGAGCGTGTGATTACCTCTCCTACGATGATGTCATCGATGCTCAAATACATTGGGTCAGCAATGCCGTGCCGCATCAATAAACGAGGACAAAGTGTGCTTCAGATCTTGGTGTGCCAAAATCACACCTTTGAAAATAGAAAAGCTCAATGATAACTGTCCTTTCAAATGCAGCCATTGGATCAAATCATGACACTGTTACAATTGCGCATATTAGACCTATTGTAACGACGCATTTAACCAACAGTTGTCTGTGTGGATAAATTATTTACTTTCTTATCAATTGTTTAGAGGGAATTTGACAATTTGCGACAGGTACAGGTTGCCTATGTAGGTTAAGTTGGATTCGTTTGACATAGAGAGAGTGCATGAATGTGGCCCATCTAGCAGTCTATTGAAAACTAGCCTATTTGAATGTTTCAGTGTGTGCTGAGTGTATCCAGGCGACAGGGCATTTGGTATGTGAGTGTAGCCAATGTTATTTGCACTAGTTTACATTGTTAAAGTGAAAGTGGTCCCTCTTGCCCCTTGAAGCACTTCTGTAGCCTACGGAAAAAGATTTGTGCTTAACTCAAGTCTCTCTTCTATCGCCGATATCTGCCTACATAATCATGAACAAGTATTAATATTGTGTATAGGCCTATGCATAAGCCAAATAAACAATGCATGTTGCCTACTCTGTATACTGAAGACATTACTGTCAGGTAAATGGCTATTTTCTCCAGATTGCCATGATTTCCTAATTTTCAAATGAGACAATGCAAACAGAGTAGGGCTATCACGATTCAGCCATATAATGTTAATTCTGATATCTGGATTTCAGCAACATCAAGAGACAAAAAGTTACACATTCCAGAGATCCACCATAGTTCAGCTCAAAGGTGTGTTTTCTTATTTCATTAGCCTCTGGATAAATAGCCTTCTTAAACCAAAAAACATACAGTACAAAGGCCATAGGTATTGGACGCTGGGGCAGCTCCCAAAAGGGTATTTTAAAAAGTAGTTTATTTTGCATCAAACATTGCTCACATATCTCAATCTGCATCCTCTGTGACCTTTTATAAAAAATGCTGTCACTGATGACTTACCCTCTAAGAAGGACATTTAATGCCTTAGTCAGCATGAGAGCAAATCAGGCGACATTGTTTTGTTAGGCGATAGCATAATGGATTGCATAATGGTCGAAAGAGGGTATGATTGTACACACACACACACACGTCTGCACTTCAATGTGAATGTTGTCAATTTACCTACTTTCTGAGTAATACTGTATATTATTTATTAATTCCATCCTCTTTGCTATTTTGGGTAGCATGGCTGACACAGATGTCAGATTGATTAGAGAATATTCATGTTTCAGTGACATTTCAGGGGTGGTCATCAATTAGACAGCGACCAATGTCATGAAAAATAAATACCCATAATAATAAAAAAATCTCTTGTCAAAAAAGATTTGGTTATGCTTCATCTTACAGTCTGCCACAATATTTACTAGGTATTTATTTCCTCAGAAATAACATTGTAAAATAGTAGTAACATAATAATAATACAATAATTATATTGTTGACATTAATTTAAACAAACACACCATTTCTAACTATTTTGATACCAGGTTGTTAGTTACCAATTGTGTTACACCCGACCCAATGGTGTAATATTTAAAAAGCACATATTTGCTTTATGTTGAAATCTGGTTTGAAAATTGTAATTACATGATGAATCAGTGACTGTAACCATGGTACATTATTTAATAGTATCTGTAGGTCTGGTAAGGTTACGATGCTTGTGTGTAGATGATATTTAGGTGTGTTGTGGAGACATGACGGCAGAGACGGTTGGTCAGAACTCTCTCCTCAGGATGAACAGATGGTATCTCAGGGTTAGCTCATGGGCGAGAGCCAACAAGGGTGCCTCTATGTTTGTCTCTCTGTCGTGAAAATATGCTTTAAAAGTCAAACGGAAAAGCATTACAAGCAAGGTCAATGTGCAAAAATATAGAAATGAATGCCAGTAAATGTTTGCACTATTTGAAACATGGATACTCAGATACTCCCTTATTCTTGGTTTTAAACAGAGACACATTATTTATATTCCATTTCTCCATATAAACAGTGATCAACTATACCCCTTTGTTTATTACAATGTACTGTTGTTTAAGATATGAATGGCAAGCTATGTACTAGTGAAATACTCTGTGTGTACTGAGAGCTACTGTGCCACTGGATCTATTCTGTTCAAAATCTATTTATTGTGTGAAACAAAGAGTCAGTGATCCTGACTCTTGAAAACAAACCATTGGCATCTGACATAGCCTTTAATTATTTGGGGGGGATTGACTGTCGTCTACAATCAATGGAAAGGGACTTATTTACTGAGGAGTTGCCAGTCACTATTATACTTTTTGTATATATATGTTTGGGTCCTTACACAATCATTCCCAAAGTGCTTGAAACAAACCATTGAATTATTCAGTGTGGTTTAGTGACTCTCTTTCTCTAGAGTAAATTACAGATACAGATATCTGTACAGATACAGTTTTGCACTATTTTCATGACCAGACTTTGTATGCAAGATCCCATTAAGCCTAATTCTGATTTGCGATTACAATACAAAACTGATAAGTTACTACCTCTTAGAAATGCAGTACTTTCTTGAGGGGAACGTCCACAGTTTCAGTATTTGTTACTTTAATTGTTTCTATTTTTTTAAATGTCAATTTATGGGCCTTGTGTATATTAGTGCACTCTTAGAAAAAAGGGTTCCAAAGGGGTTCTTCGGCTGTTCCCAAAGGAGAACACTTTTTGTTTCCAGGTATAACCCTTTTTGGTTCCAGGTAGAACTATTTTTGTTCCATGTAAAACCCTCTGTGGAAAGGCTTTTACATGGAACCCAAAGGGGTTCTACCTGGATCCAAATAGTGTTCTTCAAAGTGTTCTCCTATGGGGACAGCAGAATAACCCTTTTAGGTTCTAGATAGTACAATTTTTCTAAGAGTGTGTTGTGTTTCTCAAGTGTTGATCTTGTGCAAGATATGAATCTTAGATTTAGATACTGTGTAAAGTATCTTGGCAATATGATGGGCAGTAAAATCGAAATTTCCCACTCTCCTAAAATTAGAACAACCTTGTACGGCACACTGCAGAAAAGCACATCACAGCATGATACAATTAAATCCTTCATCTGTTTCTTCTCAAGCTGTGTGAAAATCCACAGATTACAGCCTCCAAGTTTAAGATGCTTTAGTAGATGTGAACTTTTCCTTATTTTCATTGGATCTGGAATTAAATAGGCCTACAGTATGGAAGAGGAAAGTACTGAATTAAATAATCATTTGATTATATATGTTGGTAATCTCTGTCATCATAACACGTTAATGTCTGTGTAGAACCACTGCTACATTTTAAAATAACATTTGTGTATGTTTTACTGTGGATCTAAAATGCTTCTCTATCTTTATTTTCTCAGGTCATATTGATCTTGAATCAATCCGAATGGGGAGATCGGAGGAGTCCCTATAAGATGACACGCACAGATCCCCCTGATATACTGGTATCTACTCTGTATCGGGACATCAAACTAAATCCCATCACTGGGCACTCCATTTCTCTCAGCCCCTCCCAACAATGTGACTCACAAATGATTGACAAACTGGAGCGACACACGGAAACCATTAACAAAAGACACTGCCGTAGCTTTGACTTCCTTGAGTCATTGGACGACCCACAGCCCTTTTCTGCCTCAATGGAGTA
Organism: Coregonus lavaretus; assembly: GCF_964263955.1. Classification (NCBI taxonomy): domain Eukaryota; kingdom Metazoa; phylum Chordata; class Actinopteri; order Salmoniformes; family Salmonidae; genus Coregonus; species Coregonus lavaretus. The sequence goes on along the minus strand of NC_140001.1, from coordinate 23,921,247 downwards.
CCCTTACAAGAGGACTGAGCATCAGGGGGTGCATAAAGAGGTGACTTGGAATGGCCTGGATCATCCAGGACACCTCCGTTTCTCATCCCCTGATCTGTTCAACACTAGACTACCCCCACCACAGCATGCCAACGCAGACAAAACCAGTCAGACCACGAGGTCAGATTCTAAGAAGAGGACAAGATCGAAAAGTGCTCCCAGAGTCAATACCACCCTTACCCCTGTGCCCATGTCAGTCTCCCCACCAGCAACCAGGAGAGGAAGAGATGTCCCACAGGCTGTACCAGATCCCCCTCTAAGGACATCTGAACCACACCGGGACTCTTATTCCTCTAACCGGGCTTTTTTGAACGAGGTACACCCTATAAAACTGCAACCACACTCTCCCCTCTATGTCTCAGACGGTTTCTCTGAGGAGAGCAAACAGGATGAGCCAGCCATCACTCCTCATGTCAGGTGTCGTGTGGATATCAAGCCAGATGCAGCGGTCCTGCAGCACACAGCCAGGAGGTCTCAGAGCATGAGGACTGAACATCCCTGGCAGAGATACTCCTACTCCAGTCAAAGCAGAGGTCTGTCTGTGCCACGGCAGGTACGGACACCCACACCAAGCGACTGTTACAGTGGGGATTATAGACAAGCATATCAGTACACTACCTGCGTGCCCCCCAGCTACATTCAGCCAGTAGACATGCGAAGGGTCCCCTCCCCTATAATGCCAAGGGAATACTTGTCAAGGGAGCAGAGGACTCTTTCAAACCCCAATATACCCACTAAATTCTTCTACACTGAGGATCCAACCAGATACCCTGTCCACCCCTCTGCTAGAGGGTACTATCAGGATGATAATTCCAGCCTCACCAGCCAAGGCAGTACTCTTAATGGTCAGTATGTGCATGATCCAAGGACTCGCTGGGTTCACGCTGTCCCAGTCCGGCCATATTACACAGAGCAACACATGTCCAGCAGAGACCCTGTGCAGGCTGTCTATACCAGACCTTACTCCACAAGCGAGGCAGGGCCATACTTTGCTCAAACAAAACAGGCAAGAGCATACTATGGGGAAGAACCCAGGGGGTATCCCTGTCAGTCTAATGGCTCCAGGATGTTATACAGCAAGCCGTACAACCCCCCAGCAGAACAGTATATTCCGTACCGGGCATATCACACGGAGGGCCGTCGACGTCCACAAATGTCCCAAGCCTATGCAGATGACTGGTATCGTTCAAGTATATCTGGATACTCCAGCCAGTCCTCTCAGCTGACACCACAGAGAGTAAGACAAGAGCCAGTAATGTCCCCCTGGTTTGCAAACAGTTATGTGGAGCCAACCAGACTGGGAGCAGAAGTCAGAAACCACTCCAAGTCCTGGGACAATATTCTTCATCCTCGTCATGACAGGGAGCAAGCGGTGCCGTGTGGACGCAGCTATGATAATCTGTTTTATCAGGGGACACATGCTCTGTTTCCTAGTGATACACCAAAGCCAGTTATACTCAATCTATCTAGTTCACCAAGGCGCTATGCTGCCCTGTCCCTCTCTGAAAACTCCTTAGAGAAAGGTCTAAACAATCCTGGAAGGAACACTAAGGCTGGGCTATGGTTTGTAACTCCTGAGATCACGATAACCGACAATGACATACGCGCACGCAACCACAAACAGCAAGATCTGCGTTCAGTCAGCTGGGATGCACTGGATTGTGAAAAGGTGCCAACTCTAAATGTTCTTCATCATCAAGAGCAGCCATCTGAGTCATCGGAACTGAACAAAGACAGAAAACACAAAGATTATTCCCTGCAGCAGAGCCTAGAGCAACTGGATGAGCTGCTAGCTGATCTTGTCATTGATTACAAACCCCTGACCAGCAGGCGGCCTAGTCAGGATCTATTGGACCAACTAAAACAGTTGATTAGTGAGGATGATGAAAAAGGAAAGCTAATATCTTCGGGCCTAGAGAGTCTAGGAGGCCTAGAGAGTCTAGGAACTCTGAACACACCAATCACCTCCACTAAAACCAGCCCTGACACCGTCAAAGACCCAGACAGTGGGTGTGATGGCTTACAGAGCATACAAAGGAGTCCAGAGGAGATCTCCCCAGACCACAGCACAGACGACGATGACACCATGATGTGTGCCAACAGGAAGTGCAAGCGGACAGAGACCCTGTTCAATGCCTGTCTTTACTTCAAATCCTGTCATAGTTGCTACACCTTCTACTGCTCCCGGAACTGCCGTCGGGACGACTGGGACAGCCATAAAGAGAACTGTCTGTATGGACGTATCAGCAGTGTGTGCAGGCACATGCTGAAGTACTGCAGAGAGAACTCTGAGATCCATAAAGCCTTCTCTCGCATTGCCAAAGCTGGCTACCTTTCCAGAGGGAGAGGCATTCTTTTCCTGGGCTTTGCTAACCCAGGGACTGCTGACAATTTCCTGAAGGTTGGGCTTGAGAGTCTTGTCATGTCCCCCACATATCTGTCTCTCAGAGAGCTAGACAGCTTCCAAGACAACCTGGGGGATTACTGTAAGGACCTGCAGCAGGCTGGCAATGAGTATGACCCCAATGAATGTTTCCTCTTGAATGTATCTATAGCTGTTGGTGAACTAGTGCCTAACAGACCCTCACCAAGAGTCCAAACACCAACAGTCCGAAAATATGCAAAGGTTTCATTGGCCTCCTCCAGCCCAGATAAAAAGGTCTTCAAGAAGGAAAGTGACATGGAGACACTCATTCTCACCCCGCCACCAGGCACACCTGATATTGACAAAGAGGGAAAGGAGGGTATGAAAGCCAGAGAGATCTGCTTTATCAATATCCAACGTGAGCTCAGGACCAGGGGAGTCTTCCTGCGTCATGAGTATCCCAAAATATACCATAAACTCTGTGAATTTGTGGAGAGCAACAAGAGATTCACGCCCACTACAATTTACCCTATAGATAAGAGAACAGGGAAGCAGTTCATGTGTATGATCATGGCTGCTTCTGAGCCCAGAACACTAGACTGGGTGGGCACCCCCCATCTCCTGGATGATATTATATAGTACTGACCTGTGCACCTCTGATGTCAACTATATGTACATGTATATACATGTGATTTAACAGATATTTATAGATTGATATGTATTTTACATCAGAAAGTAAGATTGTTAAAGGGATACTTTAGGATTTTGGCAGTGAAGCCCTTGATCTATTTCCCCATTATCACATGAACTCGTGGATACTATTTTTATGTCTCTGCGTGCAGTTTGAAGGAAGTTGCTAACTAGCATTAGCGCAATTACTAACTAGCGTTAGCGCAATTACATTTACATTTAAATCATTTAGCAGACACTCTTATCCAGAGCGACTTTTTAACTAGGGAAGTCAGTTAAGAACAAATTGTTATTTACAATGACGGCCTACCCGTGCCAAACCCGGACGATGCTGGGCCAATTGTGCGCCGCCCTATGGGACTCCCAATCACGGCCGGATTGTGATACAGCCTGGAATCGAACCAGGGTCTGTAGTGACGCTTCTAGCACTGAGATGCAGTGCCTTAGACCGCTGCGTCACTCGGGAGCCCCATGTCTATGGAACTGCCAGCATGCTAGTAGATACCATAAACTTCCACTCATCGCGCTAACGCTAGTTAGCATTGGCTTGCGAAACTACATCTAACTTCCTTCAAACTGGATGCAGAGACATAAAAATGGTATCCATGAGTTCATCTGACTCTGGGGAAGTAGATAAAGGGCTTCATTGCCAAAATCCCGAAGTATCCCTTTAATAAGACTACCAGAACTAATGCTTGCATATTAATCACTAAGAATTAGATATCATTTAGAAGTGGTTCATACAAACAATGTGCAGGAAAGGGTTGACTGACGTTGCACACACAAACAAACTATAATGTAACACTTTATCATTGTTGTTTTTGGTTGCAGTAGCATTGTTTTGATCCTGTTGCACTGAAAATAGTTTGATCTGCATGTAAAATGGTCATACTGTATTTACAAGCCATTATTTCGTTTAGACAAGGGTTGGAACAAGCACAAATAATTCACAATTATCTATAAAAATACCACTGCCTTGCTGAATATAACTGAGGGAGGCACTACTATTAAGAACATTTCTAAAGTAAACTAGATTAAAGCTTCATAGCATTATTTTGCTCCGAATGTAGAGCTCCACTAGTGTTCTACTTGTTGAAGCTGTTCTCAACAGCTGTAATATATCCAAAAAATACTAACCGTTGTATTTCTGCAGATGCTTCATTATATACAGAAAATTATTCTAATTTGAATATCAAAGAATCTCTTGAAATTGCTGTGTTGTGCCAGGGTCTGGGTATAAATCTTAGTTAAGACTATTAATATCACTGCTGATAATAATGCCTTCATTATGCCTAGGTATGGATAAAACATCTGGTGTCTACATCTACACTCTGAATCCCCTCACCCCTTGAGTTTCCCAGTTGTTGATTTTGTTTTAGGCAATTGAATTGCACCCTCTTTCATCACTTTATTAAGATTTTACTGATTCTACACTGCTAAATTCATTGTAACACACTTGTTAACTTGTTTGATAGTGGCCTTCAGTAGAAAATGCATTTGACAGAAAGCAATGTGTGGATTTGTTTTGTAAGGCTTAACTCTTGACTGTAAATTAATGTGGTGCATTTGCTTGACATTGCAAATGAACATTTATTTTGCTTAAAGCATGTTATTTATATTATGGTATTTTAATATTGATTATGCTTATGATCAAACTGACAATGGTTATAATAGACTGACATTCAATGCTTGGAATTGTAATATTATGTTTGAAGATATATGAAATATAAGTACTACTATTTTTGGTTGAGGAAAAAATGTTCTGCTTTTGAGGCATATTTATGATATAACTAACACATTTGTTGAAGAATATCTATTAATATCCTATACCGCCCAATGTATTTCATACTTGTAAATTAACACACAAACGCAATAAAAAGAAGAAACAAAAGAGCAACTTAACATTTAAACAGTAACATATTAGTAATGATAAGTTGGAGTTTTGAGCTGCTATGAGCTTCTTTTGCACTTGAACATAAATTATACAGAATGTCTCCTAATGCATCTACACAGCACTGAAACAAGCATGTTATATTTCCATTGATAGAGCCTGACATATCTAAAGTTGATATTTTTTCCTCCTGCAAGATGTCACCCAATTTTCTATTTTGTGATGTTTATAACCCATGTATAATAAACAGAAAATAAAGACTGACCTTTCTCTTTGCATTTCTCTTCTAGAGTAAACCATGCAGAGCCTTATATTCAGACATATCAAGCCTCTTGAGTAAACCATACAAATCACTACAACAATGATCATACAATGTGATAAATTGACTAAGTTGATGGACACACAATAACAACTTGGTATTTAGTGTTTCCCCTTTCTTTTTGTTGGTCTTACAATTAAGGACCAAATAAAGCACTAAGTATATGGGAAGTCTGTAGTTATTCACACTTCTATCAGATAGCTCTGAAGGACAGTCAAATTACTTGAAGACTGAATAAATTGCACATCCTCTTCTAACTGATGCATAGACAGACTGTAAATCAAATTAGCCATGGCACATTAAAGACCAACCTCTGCACTGCAAGCTAGAAATCCAGAAAGCCTACAGGCCATTAAACAGACCAAGACAATGCAGATAATCTTTTAAATGGTATATCAATATTATATACAAATGTTGATAGTGACTCGTAATTTGCCAACAGACACTATCCCATCACGATAGTGCATCACCCTGCAATATGCAGGTAAATGTGAGAAACCAGCACTATTTCTGCTGCTCCTAAACTAGACATCTCAATATTCTTATGTTAGACAGTGCTGTATCTTTGTTTTTCTATACAAATGGAGCTGGATGGAGAGAAAAACCTGGAGAAAAGCCATTTTGAAGAGTGTATATGAAATCATAGAACTTGAGCACCACCTATTGATGAAATCTAGACATTGCTAAAGTGGCAAATCAGAATAGTAAAATTACAGTATTTCATATTATTTGAAAACATAGTTTGTAGCTTATAGCCTACAAATCTGTTTTATTCATACTCATAATGAATTGAGAAATATTATATGACTAGATACACACTATATTTTCTCCAGGAGGTATCTTTGCCACTGTATGCCTATTATCCTAACATTTGAAAACAGATTGTTAATGAACTTCATAGACTGCAACTATGCCCAAATTGGAGTCCAGGGTCCCCTATGGGTCATTGAGGGGGTCCCAGGGGGGTTCTCAACAAGGTGGGGAGGAAATATTACATTTATTTCATACCCATATTTCACTCACAGTCAAGATTGCCTGTAGAACGCGTTAGGATAAATTATGATCATAGTTATTCTCTCAGTCATAGTTATGAAAGTAAATGTGTCTATTTTGTCAACTTGGAGGCGAAAGAAACACACACCTATTTAGGCGAGGTGCTGGCTAACAGAGTAGAACACTTGAAAAAGAAAATAACAGAGAGAGAGAGCGAGAGAGATAATAAAGCCCTTAAATTGAAATTGAATTGAATTGAATTGAAAGAGAGAGGGAGAGAAGAGAGAGAGAGAGAGAGAGAGAGAGAGAGAGAGAGAGAGAGAGAGAGAGAGAGAGAGAGAGAGAGATGGTAGACTAGAGAGAGAGAGATGGTAGACTAGACTAGGCAGCTGGCCCCTTTTATTTATTTGTGCAAGTAGTATGCATAGTTTGAACAGTAGGGATGCCTCCTACACATTTACAGTGGAAAAAAATAAGTAACTGAGGTGGGCTTGATATAAATAAAGATTTTCTAGATTTTACTTCTCCAGCCTAAGCCTTGACATGAACATATTATGGACTCACCTCAACATAAATACTTTAAGAAATAAGGAGATAGTAATCTCATTAGTCAATGAATGGAGAAATGTATAACGACCAACCCAGCAGACTGTCGACCAATCGGGTCACGCTATTGCTAAACTAATCGTCACGAAATCCCTTGTAGAAAGACAGGGTATGAGTCGAGAAACTGCTTATTTTTCTCAAAAGTACGTATTGTCACGATTTCAAAATGATACGATATTACAAAGAACAAGTAAAATATCTCAGATCTCTGAAATTATTTGTAATGTTGTCCATGAATAATTGCATAATAACACAAGGCTACAACAACAATAAACTGAAGTTATAGGCTATTTATTACATTGGTTTGCCAGCTCCAGGTAGGCTACACAAGTGGCACAAATTGATTTGCAATGACTCCAGTGATATCGTCATTTCAACGTATTTATTGTATCAAATGGTAGCCTACAATGGCATATACATTAATAGGCTACTTGGTGGCCAACAGAGGCAAATGTATCATTCTCCACCTCTAGCCTAATGTCAGTTTCATTGAGGACTTTTCCCCATAAAAAGAACCACACGACAGAGTTCCATAACTTCCATTTCAAATTTCCACTCCGCAGCCCCCGAGACCCAAGAAAAAAGCATGCATAAAGCACTTTGCTTCATACCGTTTTCTTTAAGCAAAGTCAACATCAGAATGCAGTTTAAACCAACTCTGACCGCCCAAAGTCATTTTCCAGTGCTTTGTCCCTATTATTTATTGATGTGCATATTAATATGTTTTATGGAAAAAGGGTTGGAAACAGGTGTCTCCATAATGACAATCTAAATAGCCTACCTACAACTGGTAAAAGGTTGCCAAGACGTGCACGCGTGCTGCTCTCTCTACTCTGCTAACGTGACTCAGCCAATAGCTGTAGTGTTTGGGGGGTGATTCGAGCCAGAATTAAGCCTCGTGAAGCTACTGATACCTCTCACCAAGTCACCTAATGTCTTCCTAGGGCATTAAAATACCGCCATGAATTAACATGGACTGTCAATGGAGACAAGTTTTTTTCTAAGGCGTCAAACTGCCGACACGTTGACGTCACGCTCATGTCACGTGACATGTACAGTGCCTTGCAAAAGTATTCATCCCCCTTGGTGTTTTTCCTATTTTGTTGCATTACAACCTGTAATTTAAATGGATTTGCACGCTCAAGTTTTCTGTTATTTTGTCTTATTTCTTGTTTGTTTCACAATAAAACATATTTTGCATCTTCAAAGTGGTAGGCATGTTGTGTAAATCAAATGATACAAACCCCTCAAAAATCTATTTTAATTCCAGGTTGTAAGGCAACAAAATAGGAAAAATGCCAAGGGGGGTGAATACTTTCGCAAGCCACTGTACACGTCATGTAGATGTAGTGTTCACATTGCGTAATGTAACGTGTCAGTTTGCTTGTAAGTTTATTATGAAAGATCTCACCATGAAAGGCTTAAAAACATCTGCATGTAGATCATGCTTTCATGTACACGTGACACTTGAGTTGAGTTGAGTTGAGTTTGAGTTTATTTTTACAGGGACAGTGCACATTAATCAACGTTTCAGTAAAAGTGCCGGTTTTAGCCAGCCGGCTAATTTTCAACCGCAGTCCCTGGGCAGGTTATTAAAAACAATTACAATATAGACAATAACAACATAGAACAAGACATAGCATACAGACCTAGCAACATAGGACAAACAAGACGTAGCATACAGACCGAGCAACATAGAACAAAAAGCAGCAAGACAAAATTCATAAAAGCAACAAAGTGTTTCCACACCTCACAAGTTACAGACAACAGACATGGAAAGCGGCAACACACAGCTAGGGACCATGTTCACAAATCTGATTGACCTTTAGCCATGTCTTCAAGCATTTTGTGAAAGTGTGATATGTGGTGCAGTTATGTGTGTCTGATGGCAGTGTATTCCAGACATGGGAAGCTCTCACAGAAAAAGCGGATTTACTAAAGGTGCTTTTCCTTAGGGGAACTACACAGTCACCTCTCATGGCAGACCTTGTGGATCTGCTGCCATATGTTTGGGTTTTCTGTTTAACAAAAATACTGAGTGGAGGGGGAGCCAAGCCATTTAGGATCTTGAATACAAGACATGCATCGGTGTATTGCACAAGATTTTCCCAACTCAGGAGCTCATGCTTTCTAAGGATGTGACAGTGATGATGGCTATTGGGCTTCCTATCAAGCACTTTGAGAGCCTGTTTGTAGACAGACTGAATAGGTCTTACTGTTGTACAGCAAGCTTGGGCCCAACTAGTCAAGCAGTATGTTAAGTGGGGGAGTATCATAGATTTGAAGTACAGTTTTGCTACCTCTGTAGTCAAACAATTTCGTATAAATCGGAAATTAGCTAGGTTGAATTTGGTTATTTGAATTACCTTTTTCACATGCTTTTTAAAAGAGAGGTTGGAATCAAGTATGATGCCAAGGTACTTAAAATCAGATACCCCCTGGAGCTTCTCCCCTGACACATAGACTTCTGGCTCAGTAGCATCTGTTGCCCCCTTTGTGAAGAACATGCAAACAGTTTTTTTCACATTAAGATGCAAACACGAGTCACTGAGCCACTTTGTAACCTGGACCATTACAGTAGTGAGTTCTTGTGCAGCTTGTTGTTTGCTCTTTGCATGCACATATATCACTGTATCATCTGCATACATTTGAACTTCAGACCCAGTACAGACAGAAGGCAGATCATTAATGTACAGGCTGAACAGGAGGGGCCCCAGTATTGACCCTTGGGGCACACCCACATCATAGCTAAGAGTGGGCGACAACTCATTGCTCACTCTGACACACTGAGTTCTGCCTTCAAGGTATGATTTCATCCATCTCAAGGCATCGGGGGAAAAGTTGAACTTGGACAATTTTGTGATGAGAATCTCATGGTTAACAGTATCAAAAGCCTTCCTTAGGTCCAGAAACACAGCCCCAACAACGCCCCCTTTGTCCATCTTGGACTTCACATTTTCCAGAAAAAAGCAGTTGGCCATTTCTGTGGAGTGTTTCGCTCTGAAGCCAAACTGCATGGAATGTAATGTGAAGGGGCTGTTGTTGAGGTGGGCAATCAGTTGTTCTGCTACACACTTTTCAACAATCTTTGACACCACAGGTAGTATACTAATGGGCCTGTAGTTAAGTGTCTGTTTAGTTTATTATTAAAGATCTCACCATGAACGCCTTACATGACGTCTACATGTACATGATTTTGTAAAAAATATTTTGTTCATTGCCAGAGTAATCTAATCAATTTCCTTTGTCTATTTAGCAAAAATAGACATATCACCTCAATACAAAATTATTAGGCTAGTTGATTTGCAGCCAGCCACCATTACTGTGTAGATATGCCTATTTCTCAAATCAATACATACACAAGGGCTTCTTTGTTGGAGGTAGCCTAGGTCTCTAGTGGTGCATTCATGACAACTCGGAACTCAGCAATCTCTGACTTCCGACTTCAGTGCGTTCAAGACAACTGGGAACTATGGAAAAAATGAGCTCAGACTGGGAAAAATAGTTTTGAATGGTCATCCAACTCGGAATTCCAATTCAGAAACTCTGGCATCTTTCTCTGACCTGAAAATCACTGATGTCATGATTCAACCTCGTTTCTTCCCCAGAGTTCCCAGTTTACCACAAGTTTACCGGTTTAACAGACACAACCACTGTCACCATGCAATCCTTAGGCTATACATTTCTGTGGAGATGTGTTACAGTTAAAAGCAGGGCTTGAATTGAGGGGGTATGTGAGGATATAGGCCTAACCCTTGTTATAGAGACAGGCAAAAAGCATACGCTACCCCTTGTTTGCTTAGCCTTAGAAAAAACAACGGTCCAGATTATATAAAGCGATCTAGGCTATATCAATGTTAAACTCCACGATTATTTCCGCATAGTCTACTAGCCAATCGAAGGTCTTGCTCAGCCTCAACATCACAGGAAAATGTGGTTGTTTTATTAAATGCTCCGCAATTTAGAATATTAGTGGTAGGCTATGCCTACCGCAAAATACCAAAAAGATAGAATCGTCATAGGTATATCCATAGACCAAACAGATTAACAATGAAACACTTTTTTATTCAGGAGAATCACATTGAATCAGGCTATTCATTTCAGTGCAGTTGCATTCTTAAGCATTACCTTAGCCTTAACGGAACCGAAAACACCCCCGCCTGTTTTGATCATGAAGCCTGAACATTTCAGCTGTTTGTCACTGCGCACAATCGCCTACAGATTTGATACACATGAAGACCTATATTTAATCTGGATTTGACAAACAATAGCCTGACTAGGATCCTGACTTTTCCCCATGTTATATTTGTTACCAATTAGGCCAAATGTAGTTCTATTAATAAGCTTTTAATATTTTCCTATAAATTTGCATAGGCTAACCATTGCGATTAATGTTATTTAACATCTTCTGCTTTTTATGAATAAACAGGCATTGGGGTAAAAATAATACAATTTCGATGTAACTTACTCATTGTTACTTACCTTACAGATCACAAAGTCAGCTAATTTCCACTCCATTCATATGCAAATACAGTGAGGGAAAAAAGTATTTGATCCCCTGCTGATTTTGTACGTTTGCCCACTGACAAAGACATGATCAGTCTATTATTTTAATGGTAGGTTTATTTGAACAGTGAGAGACAGAATAACAACAAAAAAATCTAGAAAAACGCATGTCAAAAATATTATACAGTGGGGGAAAAAAGTATTTAGTCAGCCACCAATTGTACAAGTTCTCCCACTTAAAAAGATGAGAGAGGCCTGTAATTTTCATCATAGGTACACGTCAACTATGACAGACAAAATGAGAAAAAAAATCCAGAAAATCACATTGTAGGATTTTTTATGAATTTATTTGCAAATTATGGTGGAAAATAAGTATTTGGTCAATAACAAAAGTTTCTCAATACTTTGATATATACCCTATGTTGGCATTGACACAGGTCAAACGTTTTCTGTAAGTCTTCACAAGGTTTTTCCACACTGTTGCTGGTATTTTGGCCCATTCCTCCATGCAGATGATGTTTTGGGGCTGTCGCTGGGCAACACAGACTTTCAACTCCCTCCAAAGATTTTCTATGGGGTTGAGATCTGGAGACTGGCTAGGCCACTCCAGGACCTTGAAATGCTTCTTACGAAGCCACTCCTTCGTTGCCCGGGCGGTGTGTTTGGGATCATTGTCATGCTGAAAGACCCAGCCACGTTCATCTTCAATGCCCTTGCTGATGGAAGGAGGTTTTCACTCAAAATCTCACGATACATGGCCCCATTCATTCTTTCCTTTACACGGATCAGTCGTCCTGGTCCCTTTGCAGAAAAACAGCCCCAAAGCATGATGTTTCCACCCCCATGCTTCACAGTAGGTATGGTGTTCTTTGGATGCAACTCAGCATTCTTTGTCCTCCAAACACGACGAGTTGAGTTTTTACCAAAAAGTTCTATTTTGGTTTCATCTGACCATATGACATTCTCCCAATCCTCTTCTGGATCATCCAAATGCACTCTAGCAAACTTCAGACGGGCCTGGACATGTACTGGCTTAAGCAGGGGGACACGTCTGGCACTGCATTATTTGAGTCCCTGGCGGCGTAGTGTGTTACTGATGGTAGGCTTTGTTACTTTGGTCCCAGCTCTCTGCAGGTCATTCACTAGGTCCCCCCGTGTGGTTCTGGGATTTTTGCTCACCGTTCTTGTGATCATTTTGACCCCACGGGGTGAGATCTTGCGTGGAGCCCCAGATCGAGGGAGATTATCAGTGGTCTTGTATGTCTTCCATTTCCTAATAATTGCTCCCACAGTTGATTTCTTCAAACCAAGCTGCTTACCTATTGCGGATTCAGTCTTCCCAGCCTGGTGCAGGTCTACAATTTTGTTTCTGGTGTCCTTTGAGAGCTCTTTGGTCTTGGCCATAGTGGAGTTTGGAGTGTGACTGTTTGAGGTTGTGGACAGTTGTCTTTTATACTGATAACAAGTTCAAACAGGTGCCATTAATACAGGTAAAGAGTGGAGGACAGAGGAGCCTCTTAAAGAAGAAGTTACAGGTCTGTGAGAGCCAGAAATCTTGCTTGTTTGTAGGTGACCAAATACTTATTTTCCACCATAATTTGCAAATAAATTCATTAAAAATCCTACAATGTGATTTTCTGGAGAAAAAAATTCTCATTTTGTCTGTCATAGTTGACGTGTACCTATGATGAAAATGACAGGCCTCTCTCATCTTTTTAAGTGGGAGAACGAGCACAATTGGTGGCTGACTAAATACTTTTTTTCCCCACTGTAAATTTATTTGCATTTTAATGAGGGAAATAAGTATTTGACCCCTCTGCAAAACATGACTTAGTACTTGGTGGCAAAACCCTTGTTGGCAATCACAGAGGTCAGACATTTCTTGTAGTTGGCCACCAGGTTTGCACACATCTCAGGAGGGATTTTATTCCACTCCTCTTTGCAGATCTTCTCCAAGTCATTAAGGTTTCGAGGCTGACGTTTGGCAACTCGAACCTTCAGCTCCCTCCACAGATTTTCTATGGGATTAAGGTCTGGAGACTGGCTAGGCCACTCCAGGACCTTAATGTGCTTCTTCTTGAGCCACTCCTTTGTTGCCTTGGCCGTGTGTTGTGGGTCATTTTCATGCTGGAATACCCATCCACGACCCATTTTCAATGCCCTGGCTGAGGGAAGGAGGTTCCCACCCAAGATTTGACGGTACATGGCGCCGTCCATCGTCCCTTTGATGCGGTGAAGTTGTCCTGTCCCCTTAGCAGAAAAACACCCCCAAAGCATAATGTTTCCACCTCCATGTTTGATGGTGGGGATGGTGTTCTTGGGGTCATAGGCAGCATTCCTCCTCCTCCAAACACGGCGAGTTGAGTTGATGCCAAAGAGCTCGATTTTGGTCTCATCTGACTACAACACTTTCACTCAGTTCTCCTCTGAATAATTCAGATGTTCATTGGCAAACTTCAGACGGGCCTGTATATGTGCTTTCTTGAGCATGGGGACCTTGCAGGCGCTGCAGGATTTCAGTCCTTCACGGCGTAGTGTGTTACCAATTGTTTTCTTGGTGACTATGGTCCCAGCTGCCTTGAGATCATTGACAAGATCCTCCCGTGTAGTTCTGGGCTGATTCCTCACCGTTCTCATGATCATTGCAACTCCACGAGGTAAGATCTTGCATGGAGCCCCAGGCCGAGGGAGATTGACAGTTATTTTGTGTTTCTTCCATTTGCGAATAATCGCACCAACTGTTGTCACCTTCTCACCAAGCTGCTTGGCGATGGTCTTGTAGCCCATTCCAGCCTCGTGTAGGTCTACAATCTTGTCCCTGACATCCTTGGAGAGCTCTTTGGTCTTGGCCATGGTGGAGAGTTTGGAATCTGATTGATTGATTGCTTCTGTGGACAGGTGTCTTTTATACAGGTAACAAACTGAGATTAGGAGCACTCCCTTTAAGCGTGTGCTCCTAATCTCAGCTTGTTACCTGTATAAAAGACACCTGGGAGCCAGAAATCTTTCTGATTGAGAGGGGGTCAAATACTTATTTCCCTCATTAAAATGCAAATCAATTTATGCATTTTTCTGGATTTTTTTGTTGTTATTCTGTCTCTCACTGTTCAAATAAACCTACCATTAAAATTATAGACTGATAATTTCTTTGTCAGTGGGCAAACGTACAAAATCAGCAGGGGATCAAATACTTTTTTCCCTCACTGTACATTTGATTCATACACTGGCTTGCCTGGCTGGCATGTTTTCATTTTAAACTGGCCTTCCCTTATCTACACTGAAATAATATTATTTCAGTAGTCCTCTATTATGTATGAAAATGTATGCAGTATGAAAATGTATGCACTCACTAACTGTAAGTCGCCCTGGATAAGAGTGTCTGCTAAATGACAAATAGAAATAAAAAATGTTGATACAAAAAAATTATAGCTCATTAGTATACCTTTGTGGTTGAATATATATCTATTGTAGGTCCTAGGATACAACAATGAATAATGTCTAACTAACAAATACCATCAAGGGATACGTTACAATTTATAATATTGAACACCTTGTGAAACAGCTGTGAAAACCAATCTGGCAATATTTAAGATTTAAATGTATAAACTTTGATGTTTTTTTGGTACGTGTGTGTCAATTTACTTCCATAGATTTTTTGTACACTCACATGACAATCATAGACTGAAATACTGAATTCTGGTGTGTGGAATAGAGAGGAGGTGGTTGCTGTGTGGATGGGAGGTTCTGCCTGTCACCTGTTCACAACAGGCAGTCAGTCTCGGAAGGGGGATTCAATGAGGGAGACTGCAAAGTCCAGGCACTGCTGCTCTCTTTGTTCTGAGTGTTTGCGGTGCTAGTGTTTTTAGCTAATCTGTGTATCTCACATTATGTGCCCAGTATGATAGTTTTCTTGCTCTTTCTTAGCAGTTAATGACAACATGACAATAACAGTAGCTGTAGATTATGTAATGAAAAGTTGGAAGGTGGTTGGTAATGGAGGACATCCGGTGGATCCATGTCTGGGTGTTAGGCAGAACCCCTAGGTCCTGGAGAAGAGGAGCAGAGTAAAGGGAACAGGGTAGGAGACAGAGGCGTAATTAAGCAAACACACAGGTTATAGGTTGATCAGGTACGTAAAAATACAGTTAATGAATGATTTAATTTAAATGTTTGATTAGACATGCAATAATGTTAATGGCAGACAGAAAATAAAGGATACCTGTCTGTAATTTCTTATGTCAATGGGGTTGATGAGGGAGGTAAGGGACGGTCCCTGGGAAAGCTAAGAGAGAGATGAGGTGTGAGAGAAACTCCATGGTGGTGTCATGACCACTGGAGTCATACACCTTAACAGTACCTGCGTGGAAGCAGAGGTTACTTAACATGACCCAGTGGTTAGCCTTGAGATTGACTATTTGGAGAAACCCCTGGGCCAGTGTTGGTACTGCTGACAACATGGCGATGCCGCCCACCACAAGGAGGCAAATGCAAATAGTTATCATCTGAGATTTTTATATTTGCCTTAATGTATGGTGACCCCAGCTAGGAGCGAAAGAGCAGCAAGATTTCCCAGGTCTCACCTTCCTTTCATCCTTCTTCCAAGCCAAGTCATTCGCCTGGGTGTCGAAGCACTTGGTCCCCTTGATTCTCCTCCGGTGGCTCTCCTTCTGTTTCTCATGCGCCTTGTCCATGTTCAGTCTCACCTTGATTGATAATAGAAATAAATGCAAATATCTCTTCCACATCTCTTGGAGGGCCAGAAAATGAATTAACAAAGGAAAATAATTTGTACCTGGTCAAAAACCTCCACATCCTTCTCAGCCCATGCCTGAAGGTGGTCCTCAAAGGCGTTCTGATCTGGTTTGACAACTTCCATCACATCAGGTGGAGTTTCAGTGATCTCAAAGTACGTTATATACAAAAATAGCAATAGACAAACAACACAAAGTCAATCACAATTTTTTATACTACAGTATATGCAATAATTGCATATACAATTGCATTGTTTACCTCTGTAAACAGCTGCGGTTCCCGTCCATACAGCAGGCAATAGGGTGAGTACTCTGGAGACCTGGACGCTGCTGTTGTGTGCAAAGATAATTACCTTCAGGTTGTCCTCCAACCATTGCAGGTACCTGTCAAGGGACTTGCACATAGCAGTCTTGAGGGTCTGGTTGGTCCATTCATCCAAACCTGGAATCACCATACATCTACACATTCACATTATATATAACTCACTGTACTATCAGTGTCAATTTCGAAGAAAATAAAACTATAAATTACTGGAGGCCTATGCGAAACAATGTTACAACAATTACATTACTAACCACTAACATGTAAGCTAACATTGACTGAAACCAACTAGCCTAGAGCTAACTAGTGCTTAGCGAAACTACATTTGGTTAGCATCAAGCTAGTGAACTGTTAAACGCTATTTTCGTACAAATATTAACACTAAAACATTTTATTGTGACATCCCATATTTACATATATTACCTAAACTGAGCCTTTGTTCATAGAAAATAAAACAAATAGGATCTAAAACGTTGTTGAATTTTTTTTACAGAAAGTTCGGATGCCATCTTAATCCCTTCTCTTACATGTAAACCATTAGCAACCTAGCCAATCTCCATTACATACAATGGGGAAGATACAACCAGTTTTTTTACTCGGTTAAAACTCCCTTCAATTGCCTTCAAACATCACCAAACACATGGACTATGTAGTTAACCATGTTACCTCAATATTTTGAGAGTCATATTGCACTTTTGCACATTACATACCTGAATTAATAGGGTAAAATGATGAGACGGAGAAACGTTCGTTTTCAGTAGTAGGCATTCTACAAGATTGAAGAAGAAACCTCCAAGATCTCACTAACGCACTCTATTGACGTCACAGCTCCACTTGCAGCAGTAATCATATACATTACTTAAATGTAAATACCTGGGAGGCCTAGAAAATGATACAAGGGATGGCTCCATAAAGTAACAAATGAAATAAAACATCAAAAATATAACCATACATATGTGTGTGTCAAAAATATACACATGGCATATGCTTGGGTACCACCTTGACATCTCTGATCTGCTTGCCTAAATAAATTAATGCTAGAACATTGGTAGCCAGGATTAGCTATTTGTATCCAGACTCTTAATAATTGCATAACGGTGCAAGTTAGACACATGTTATCATTGTTTGCATGTGAGCATGTCTTTTTTTGTCAGTCCTGTCAATGTTGAGTGATCACACATACCTCAGCACACATAGGTTACTTTGCCTGCTTGCAAATGTGTGCTAAATGTGGGGACGTTTCATAGTATTTGTGATTATCTTAACTACCCACCCCCAAAGAACATATATATATATATATTTTACAGAAAACCACGGAACCACCACTGCAATTTAGGCCTACACTCAGAAAAAATCTTCAACCTAAAAGGATTATTCCGCTGTCCCCATAGGAGAACCATTTTTGGTTCCAGATAGAACCCTTCTGTGCCTAGGTAGAATCGTTTTGGGCTCCATTCTACAGAGGGTTCTACATGGAACCAAAAAGATTTCTACCTGGAAGCAAAAAGGGTTCTCCTTTGGTGACAGCCAAAGAACCCTGTTGGAACCCCTTTCTCAAAGAGTATACTCAACAAGTTTAGCCTGTTAAGTTTACACCATTTCATTCTGTACTCAAACATCTGCCTGGTATTCAAGATAACACGCAACATAGCACCACCACCTTTGAAGGTTTTTGTCAACCTCTGCTCAGACTTAAATAGCAGTGTTCCAAGAACCTCCACCAGGGGTGACTGTAGTATCCTCAAACGGACAAAAAGGAGACACAAGAGGGCACCCCACACTCATTTCAGATCCCAAGGGGTCTTTATTTTCATACTGTAGTTTGTTTGACATTGCCATAGTTCAACAGCTGAAAAGCCTTCATTAACATACTCCCAGAGATAGCAAGACATTCAGTATTCACTGAATTATGTAGCCTACCCAACCCCATTTACAATTTCATTCATCAATGAAATAAAATCTACTATAGCACATTCAATTACATTATTATTGTAGACTATAGGCTACTCCTGTATCTAACTGGTACAATACCATAATCATTGAATTTACAATTTCATTTATCAGTTAAATAAATAATACTAGCACATACAGTTACATTATTGTCGAATAGGCTACTCCTGTATCTGTACTATATTAGGATACCATTATGATTTCATTGGTCTTGTCAGGCATGATTTTAGGTCTTTGATCGAAGTTGAATATTGTCCCTCGTTTCCCTTTTTCAGTGAAAAGTAGTTATGCATCCCCCATTCAATTCAGTTCGAGTGTGAATGTGTAGGCCTAGTGACAGTGGAAAAATAAACCCATAGCTCCAGCACACAATGGCATGTAGGGGTAGTATATTACAATGTAAAATATGTATATATCCTATAGCACCATGTGTGTATATTTTCATTTACAATTTAATTAATCCATTAAATAAATAATACTAGCACATCAAATTACATTATTATTGTACACTAGCCTACTCCCCTATCTATACAGTAAATAATATTGCCTACGTGCTTTTGACAATATGCTATCAACAAAAAGTAATTATTTTCAAATAAACAAAATTTGGCTCAACACAGTAGGCCTAAATATTTCCTAACGATATCACAACTTAAATATAGCCTACTTACTCCTCAATCGGATCAAGGACATCTTGGTAATTATTTTCATAGTTTCTAAGGAAACCATCTGGGGCAGACACTCTCGAGAATCAAGTCTTCCGCTTGTAAAAAAACAAACAAATGAATGTCTGTGTCACCACCGAGCTCTCAAATACCTTGCCTGTTTCTCACTCTATGAACGGCCACTGCTATCCGGATTCCTTGCGATGTCCCTACTCTTCCTTGGGACATCCCTACCCTAAGCCACACACAACTCTTATTGGTTGTCTGATGTAGGGTATTGGGAACTGGTAACAACACAGTCTGTGATTGGCTAACAACATTTAGATCTGTATACAGCAAGATAAGATAACATACCATCCCATGAGGTGTTGAGGGAAAGACAGATTACCTATAGATTGGACATAGTCTTTTCTAGGCAGTGTTGCCAACTTAGCGACTTTGTAGCTATATTTAGTGAGTTTTCAGACCCCTCTAGCGACACATTTTCAAAAAAGCGACTAGCGACAAATCTAGCGACTTTTTCTGGTGTTATTGGAGACTATGACGTGAAAGCACGTATCGTTCTTACTTTTCTCAACGAGCAGCGGGTGCTGCCATGGGCCCCACCCCCGTCCCAAAGTACTCACAGGCGGCCCAGTCCTCGCGCAGCAGTCCCTCCCAGCTGCAGTCAGCAGGAGATGTTAACCCCTCCATGTCCAGACTGCAAATGAATCACGCATGCGGGAAGCCGCCGCTGGCTGATCCCGCCCTGGCTTACATTCAGGGCAGGATGTAAATGTAGGGTGTTTTTTACTCACTTTTCGTCTCTCCCACGACGTTATTCCTCTCTCCTACAGCATCCATCACAATTACATGCCCATGGCAATTATGCAAATTAGGTGATGATGTCATTTAGCGACTTCTAGCGACTTTTAGGACAGCCAATAGCTACTTTCCTTACTGAGGAGTTGGCAACACTGTTTCTAGGCCATTAGTGATAACAGGAAATACACAAGCCGTAAGCTACACTATAGCTTAAGGTGGCTACATCGGAAGGTCAGCTTGCACTGGAAAAACAGTACATTCCTAACATTTATGGTTGAGATTTAATTAATAAAATAAAACGCAGGCGTCACACAGACGTTAGTAAGGCGTTGGTATGACAACATGTTAGTTACACATTCAATGGTAGGCGACAGCCACAAGGTGGACTGTTGCCTAGGTTTATTAACAAGCAGGAGTCACGCAGATGTTAGTAAGGCGTTGGTATCATGTCAGACGTGGTACGGTTGCGTAGGCTTAATTCTGGCACTTATCACCCCCCATAAGGATGCTGTCTCAACGTGCTCACACACCCCCTCCGGCGCTCCCCACCACTCACTCACTCAGCAACAACTTGCATCACTGCCTGACAGTTAGCAGCAGGTCACAGTGGTATATATATATATATATATATATATATATATATATATATATATATATATATATATATATATATATTATTATTATTATTATTTATTTTTTTTAAAGATAAATGCCATGGCGGCGGCGGTGCAACTTAGAAATAACCCCAAAACATGCAACCCGCGATCAATACATTTTTACCGGCAACATCGTTTTCAAAGTTCAATTTGTGTGAAACCTGCAAACATTGCCTATGCCCAGTGCGCATGCGGGTGGAGCGAGTCTTCTCGTGATGACGGCTAACGTTAGCTAGCGCTGTAATCCGAACGGGGGAGTTCAGGAACGCTGTGGAATAGACGTTTCGAGCTAGCGACTTATTGCTTACTGAAATTATTTCACGGTTATAGGGAATCCGTAAACAACTGGTATACTAAACAACTTGTTTGGTAAGTCATTGAATTCGTGTTATAGGACTATGTTTGCATGTTTTCCTCGCAGGCCTTCTTCAGGCTAGTTTGCATAGCTAGCAAGCTAGCTAGTAGTAGCTAGCTACTTCTTGATGTTTGAACACGAATGGTCCTCAGTGATTGTACCTGTTTGCTGCCGCAACTGGCCTACCACGGCAACATTTGTGTAGGTATTCCCATAAAGTTGTCCCGCCGTAGCGCGATGTTTGGCTAGTACAGGACTAGTACTGCCAACATTTAAAGTTAGCTAGCTAACTAGATCGCTAGTTACGTAACTTAGATAGCTATCAACAACGATCGTTAAGTTAGCTAACGCGTTAACTATCCTCTCGATAGCTTGATATTTTGATTGTGAATTTTGATTGTTATCTAGTTACCAGTAGGTAGCTAGATAGTTAACGTTACCTACCTAACCAATGCTTGCTATCTCACTGCTCATGTTTGCCAGCATCATGATAGCAAACTAGCTGTTTACTACATAACTAACGTTAACTAGGTGGCACCGTTGGGCTGTTGTAAACAGCTAGCTTGCTATCATAATGCTGGCAAATATTAGCAGTGAGATGCCAACAAACGGAATTGGTTAGCTAGCTAAACCTAAAATTCCGCAATATGTCGACTGTGTTGCAACTGAGAGTGAACAAGACTAGGGCCTTGACAAATCATAGGATTGGCGAGTTTGTAACTACCTCGATATTAGTTATCATATAGTAAAACATAAAGAAACAGACCAAATCCAAAATGGTCTGTAGCTACTGTTTTCTAATTTAAGGGTGACAAAGAGGGGCTGTTATATGTAAGTTATGGTTCTTGGCTGCTAGGCAGCTACAGTCTTATCTCACTTACCCCGGTCCCTCTCACGAACCTGCCAAATCATGTCTCTCTTCAGACAGCTGCATGGCTGGCACAAACGGTGGTCTCCCCTTTCTTTACCCACCTGATCCCCTAGTTAAGTGTACAGTTGAGCCCCACCCACTGAAGGGGCCATGACTCTCCAAAACAAATCGACCCTCATGAATGTAGGGCAGTATGATGAACCATAGAAAACTTCAGGCATGTGTTTATCAAGAGGGGCTCAAAGGTTTTTAAAACAGGATGGTCACAATAATTTATGTTGATTCAGGGATGCACTTGACATTTTGATTAGGTCAATTGTTAGAGCCAAAACATAAATGCATCTCAATTCCTGCAAATGAGGAGAAGTGTGCTCCAAGCTTCTTTGATTTATTCTTGAGTTATAGTAATCTACCAGAAATTGGATATTACATTGAATCTCAACTGCCTCTGCAGTACTAGTAAGTGTTGTTTCGAGGCAAGGTTAAACAGTCTTTGTTTTGGCAAGGTTAGGAAGTTGAACACTCCAGAGGATTAGGATGTCTCATTCAGCGTTGAAGTGCACTGTCTGGCTTTGTCTTCTTGGCAGGCAGCATTTCAACCTACATTTATCAAAATAAGATTTGGAGCATAAATATGTCAGTAAAGGTGTTGATTTAGGCCTATATAATTTCTCCTTTCACTATATTTGGAAGCTACTCCTTTGCTCCCACCTTTGATCTTGAAGTCTCTCTAGATAGTTCATGCTAGCACTGCTCTTAACTACAGAATGCCCCTCTTTGGTTATGGTGTTTGTAAGAGGAAGCATTTACTCATTTGTCATCCCTGGGCTCAGATAGCCTAACTCAAGGTTGTAGGCATTGATGACAGGACTGCACTGCATTATTGTGAACATGGTTGGGAAAGCAGAAGAGCTAGCCCAAGCATCGGAATTACTCTCAAATTGAAACTAGTGACTGAAAACAGCAAAATTGCACTTATAATGCTACACAGCATTTCCCCCAACATTGCCCCTCCTCTCAGTGCCCAGGGAGACACCAGTGTAAGTGCCATTCCCTCTACCCCTCCATCCCAGAATCAATAATCTGAACATAAACATGCTGAGCCTCCTCCTCAGGGTACACCAGTTGAGCATATTGTGTACATGGCACGTGTACTGTTATACAGGAGGCCTTGCTCAATAAAGAAAACGGTTGTAGGACAGTATGTCTAACAGTATGAATAACAACAAAAAAATCCAGAAAAACGAATGTCAAAAATGTTATAAATTGATTTGCATTTTAATGAGGGAAATAAGTATTTGACCCCTCTGCAAAACATTACTTAGTACTTGGTGGCAAAACCCTTGTTGGCAATCACAGAGGTCAGACATTTCTTGTAGTTGGCCACCAGGTTTGCACACATCTCAGGAGGGATTTTGTTCCACTCCTCTTTGCAGATCTTCTCCAAGTCATTAAGGTTTCAAGCCTGACGTTTGGCAACTCGAACCTACAGCTCCCTCCACAGATTTTATATGGGATTGAGGTCTGGAGACTGGCTAGGCCACTCCAGGACCTTAATGTGCTTCTTCTTGAGCCACTCCTTTGTTGCCTTGGCCGTGTGTTTTGGGTCATTGTCATGCTGGAATACCCATCCACAACCCATTTTTAATGCCCTGGCTGAGGGAAGGAGGTTCCCACCCAAGATTTGACGGTACATGGCCCCGTCCGTCGTCCCTTTGATGCTGTGAAATTGTCCTGTCCCCTTAGCAGAAAAACACCCCCAAAGCATAATGTTTCCACCTCTATGTTTGACGGTTGGGATGGTGTTTTTGGGGTCATAGGCAGCATTCCTCCTCCTTCAAACACGGTGAGTTGAGTTGATGCCAAAGAGCTCGATTTTGGTCTCATCTGACCACAACACTTTCACCCAGTTCTCCTCTGAATCATTCAGATGTTCATTGGCAAACTTCAGTCGGCCCTGTATATGTGCTTTCTTGAGCAGGGGGACCTTGCGGGCGCTGCAGGATTTCAGTCCTTCACGGCGTAGTGTGTTACCAATTGTTTTCTTGGTGACTATGGTCCCAGCTGCCTTGAGATCATTGACAAGATCCTCCCGTGTAGTTCTGGGCTGATTCCTCACCGTTCTCATGATCATTGCAACTCCACGAGGTGAGATCTTGCATGGAGCCCCAGGCCGAGGGAGATTTACAGTTATTTTGTGTTTCTTCCATTTGCGAATAATCGCACCAACTGTTGTCACCTTCTCACCAAGCTGCTTGGCGATGGTCTTGTAGCCCATTCCAGCCTTGTGTAGGTCTACAATCTTGTCCCTGACATCCTTGGAGAGGTCTTTGGTCTTGCCCATGGTGGAGAGTTTGGAATCTGATTGATTGATTGCTTCTGTGGACAGGTGTCTTTTATACAGGTAACGAGCTGAGATTAGGAGCACTCCCTTTAAGTGTGCTCCTAATCTCAGCTTGTTACCTGTATAAAAGACACCTGGGAGCCAGAAATCTTTCTGATTGAGAGGGGGTCAAATACTTATTTCCCTCATTAAAATGCAAATCAATTTAACATTTTTTACATGCGTTTTTCTGGATTTTTGTTGTTGTTGTTCTGTCTCTCACTGTTCAAATAAACCTACCATTAAAATTATAGACTGATAATTTCTTTGTCAGTGGGCAAACGTACAAAATCAGCAGGGGATCAAATACTTTTTTCCCTCACTGTAGGCCTAGGCCTACTAGATGTGACAAACAACCTCTGTGGGGAACTCATGAGTGAAAGAGACAGGGACGCTTCTGTGATGTAGCCTAGGCCTAGTGAATCATTTCTCAGATCCATGTTCTGACTGAAGTACTTCACTCTCAGCTACCCTGCTCACCCTGATTTCATTTTCATATTTTTAGTTTCCTAATCATCTAAGACCGAATATCTGACTATCCTATGTTGTCAATTGGATAGGGTGGCGGTGGGGCCAGATTGCTGGAATAGGCTGGGTAGAGTTTTGCTTTGTCTCTGCGGTGTGTGAGTTCATTCTGAGAGGATGGGGGGATTGTAGGGAGGTGCAGCGTGCACCCCAAGGCAATGCACACAGGAGCTGGTAAAATGTCTGCAGTCCAACGGAAGAAGGCCTGACGAGTTTCAAAGGGAGACAGCCCTAGATGCTGCGACTCAGCAGAGGTGTGATGTACAGTACCACAGATTATGGTGTACTGGAGTCGTTAATTTACTCATGCAAACAGTCCTACTTGATCTGATGTGGAGGGGAAGTGAAAAGGGGACTTTGTCTGAGTTTCGAGTGCCTTTAGAAAGCACTTCGTTCTGTTGGCCTGTGTTGCATGTTCAACTGAGGGGATGTTTGGGCTGTGTTCCAAACACCTCCACAACTCTGCTGTGTGGTGAGCTGCGTCACTGGTTCAGGTGCTTTTATGGTGTTTTGATCAGATGGATGGTGTGCTTCACAACCCTTCCTTGTTCTGAGCCTAAGTATCATGTACAGCGGGTTGGGATGGCTTTGGACTGAGAATTCTATTTCTAGCCTACCTACTGGTAACTACTGTCATTCTTTCTCACACATCCCCCACCTGTGCCATTCCCCACCACATACAGTGGTTTTTCTTCTGCTTTTGAGTTCTCCTTCCTTTTCCATTACTTACTCAGTAGGTACAGTGCATTCGGAAAGTATTCAAACCCCTTGACTTTTTCCTCATTTTGTTACGTTTACAGCCTTATTCTAAAATGTATTAAATATTTTTTTTCTCATCAATCTACATACGATACCCCATAATGACAAAGCGGGAGCAGGTTTTAAGTTTTTTTGTAAATGTATTAAATAACTATTCAGAGCCTTTGCTATGAGACTCGAAATTGAGCTCAGGTGCATCCTGTTTCCATTGATCATCCTTAAGATGTTTCTACAACTTGATTGGAGTCCACCTGTGGTAAATTCAATTGATTGGACATGATTTGGAAAGGCACACACCTGTCTATAGAAGGTCCCACAGTTGACAGTGCATGTCAGAGCAAAAACCAAGCCATGAGTTCGAAGGAATTGTCCATAGAGCTCCGAGACAGGATTGTGTCGAGGCACAGATCTGTGGAAGGGTACCAAAACATTTCTGCAGCATTGAAGGTCCCCAAGAACACAGTGGCCTCCATCATTCTTAAATGGAAGAAGTTTGGAACCACCAATACTCTTCCTAGAGCTGGCCACCCGTCCAAACTGAGCAATCAACGGAGAAGGGCCTTGGTCAGGGAGGTGACCAAGAACCCAATGGTCACTCTGACAGAGCTCCAGAGTTCCTCTGTGGAGATGGGAGAACCTTCCAGAAGGACAACCATCTCTGCAGCACTCCACCAATCAGGCCTTTATGGTAGAGTAGCCAGACGGAAGCCACTCCTCAGTAAAAGCCACATGACAGGCTGCTTGGAGTTTGCCAACAGGCACCTAAAGGACTGTCAGACCATGAGGATTCTCTGGTCTGATGAAACCAAGTGTCACGTCTGGAGGAAACCTGGCACCATCCCTACGGTGAAGCATGGTGGTGGCAGCATCATGCTGTGGGGATGTTTTTCAGCGGCAGGGACTGGGAGACTAGTCAGGATCGAGGGAAAGATGAATGGAGCAAAGTACAGAAAGATCCTTGATGAAAACCTGCTCCAGAGTGCTCAGGACCTCAGACTGAGGCGAAGGTTCACCTTCCAACAGGACAACGACCCTAAGCACACAGCCAAGACAACGCAGGAGTGGCTTCGGGACAAGTCTCTGAATGTCCTTGAGTGGCCCAGCCAGAGCCCGATCAAACATCTCTGGAGAGACCTGAAAATAGCTGTGCAGCGACACTCCCCATCCAACCTGACAGAGCTTGAGAGGATCTGCAGAGAAGAATAGGAGCAACTCCCCAAATACAGGTGTGCCAAGCTTGTAGCGTCTTACCCAAGAAGACTTGAGGCTGTAATCTCTGCTAAAGGTGCTTCAACAAAGTACTGAGTAAAGGGTCTGAATACTTATGTAAATGTGATATTTCAGTTTTGTATTTTTCATACATACTAAAAACCTGTTATTGCTTTGTCATTATGGGGTATTGTGTGTAGATTTATTTTAATCAATTTTAGAATACTGCTGTAACAACGTGGAAAAGTCAAGGGGTCTGAACTTTCCGAATGCAGTGTAGGTCTACTCAACAAATCTCTAACGCAGAAATGGCTTTACTACCAGTACCAGGCCACAGGTCCTACAGTACCACCTGTCTGTCGGCCCTAGACCTACACCCCTTCTCTTCCCTGCAGGACTGTGACAAATGTAGTCTTCTCTTTCAAGAGAATACGGCACATGCATCATCTCATGGACAAGTATACTAGTCGTTCATGAATCTATTGATTAACCTTGGATTTAGCCTACTAAAGGAACAGAGACTGCCTTGTGTATTACCAATGATGATAACCTTGCTTATCTGGCATGTTAAGAAAATGCTTCTTAGCATCTTCACAATATTTAGGCCTCAAACCACATATACATTTATTCTGTTTAATAGTATCAAGCATTTGCACTTGTGTGTTACTAGCTAGCAGGCTGTGTCCTCTGATAGCCGTAGGCCTCTGTCTGAGGCAGGGTTCTCTGGGGCGCTCTCACGGGCCTCCCAGCCTTACAATCTTGTCTGTTTTCCTCGGTAGCAGCCATCCACAAGGAGCCTTTTGTGTCATAGAATGCTCCAGGAAATCATTTACATTTCATGCGTTCTGTCTGGTTTGTGTTTGTGTATGTGTGTGAAGAAAAGGGGATTTGCATATTCTCTTGTGCTGTGAATAATGCTACCAGACGCTTGTGTGCACAAGAGTAGGAGTTTGCAATTGTTTAAAGGCCATCCCAGTATGGGGCCAGCTGTTGAATATGGCTTGAAGCCTCCCCCCTTCTCTCTTTGCTATGCATCCACAGGAAACAGGGCCTTTCCTGCTCTTCATTTGGATTCCTCTCTGAGATATAGAAATGATACATTGTCCACGCTTATAAATCTACTCCAAACTGCCCTGTATGTAGCTCTGTCCTGAATGTCTAGGACTCATTCTCCCAGTGTGACTGATCCCCCTTTTCTCTCATTATTCTACAGTCCTTTGCCTCTCTGCGTGAGCTGGTAAAGATGGTGAAGCCAGACATCCACACTCTGGCCCATCACCTGAAGCAGGAGCGGCTGTATGTGGCCTCAGAGAAGCAGCTGATCCAGCGGCTCAATGGGGACGTGCTGAAGACTGCTGAGAGGCTGTACCGTGCTGCCTGGATCACCAAGCAGCAGAGGATCAACCTTGACCGTCTCATCCTCACCAGGTCAGCATGGGGCCCCCACAGCTACTGTTACACCAGTGCACCTCATTGACATTGATCCAATAGTAGAATAGAAACTGTTCTAATAGGAACTCTCCATTAATGGGCAATTTAAATATATTTGACCTTTAGTGAACTAGTAACTTAGTAGTCCTGAAGTAGGATCCCACAGTATTAAACTATCTTATCTTCCTGATGTGATCATCTTGTTTGTGGTAGATCCTGCCAAATACAAACACGGTGCATGCCAGAGCCAGCTGAGTACTATTTAGATTAGCAGGTCAAAATGGAAATTGCAAGGAATCAGAGGAGTCCTGTGATCAGCAAGAATGTCATACAATTACATGTCACTCCAACAACTAATCAACAGCCCATTGTGGCCCACTGTTGCCCATTTCCAGCCGCTGGTTTGTGGAGCCTTCTGCTCTTGTAATTAAAGCTCTCTTTCCTACAGTGCTGAGGCTTCCCCGGCCGAATGCTGCCAACATGCCAAAGTGCTGGAGGACACACAGTTCCTGGACGGCTACAAGACTCTGGGCTTCCAGGAGACCATCTATGGGGAGTTCCTTGGCCGGGTGCGGGAGAATCCACGGCTGGTGGCCTCCTGCCTGGTGGCTGGGGAGAGGCTGAACCAGGAGCACACACAGGGGGTCATTTACACTGTCTTTACCTCACTCTACGGCAACTGTATCATGCAGGAGGATGAGAGCTACCTGCTGCAGGTGAGCAGCCCGGACCTCTTCTGATTTATACACTTGTACTATAAACATGCTAGTCACACACAGCCAATAGTCAGTTGCACTCACCAAATGCACAACAGCCACCTGTTACTAATACTGTTACATATCCCCATAGGCAGTGTGATCAGGCAGTTAGTTTCTAACCTCTGCACAGCTAAAGCTGATGGTAACACTGCTGCTGTTTCTATCAATTCCAGGTCCTCCGCTACTTGGTGGAGTTTGAGCTGAAGGAGAGCGACAACCCTCGGAGGCTGCTGCGTCGAGGCACGTGTGCCTTCAGCATCCTCTTCAAGCTCTTCTCTGAGGGGCTGTACTCAGCCAAGCTCTTCCTCACTGCCACCCTCCACGAGCCCATCATGCAGCTGCTGGTGGAGGACGAGGACCACCTGGAGACGGACCCCTCCAAGGTGACTGAGCGCTTCACGCCGGCCCAGCAGGAGCGCCTGTTTGGGGAGAAGGGCTCAGAGGGCTACAGGCAGAAGGTGGCGGCTGCTGTGGAGGCCAACGAGGCCAAGCTGGTGACCCTGGTCAACAAGTTCATCGGCTACCTGAAGCAGAACACCTACTGCTTCCCCCACAACCTGCGCTGGATTGTGTCTCAGATGTACAAGACGCTGTCGTGCGTGGAGAGGCTGGAGGTGGGTGAGGTGCGGACCATGTGCACAGACCTGCTGCTCACCTGCTTCATCTGCCCAGCCATAGTCAACCCTGAGCAGTATGGCATAATCTCAGATGCCCCTATCAACGAGGTGGCCCGCTTCAACCTCATGCAGGTCAGTGGACGACCCAACAGACTCATACATCCACACTACTCTTATATTGACGGCTTATTGACAGTTTATTGAGTACGAATCCTGTTTTAACTGTTAGATAATAAGTCAAAATATTGTTACCTTACTTTCCCTTGTATGTATCCTAATCATTATCTTTGTCCTGTAGGTAGGGCAGCTTCTTCAACAGTTGGCAATGGCTGACGATGATGGAGACCCCAGGAGGAAAAACAGTTTGGCCAAGTTCGATAAGGTAAGATCCTCAAACACACATCTTAATATGGAACCAGTTTGCCCATGGGGTAGCTTTTATTACATTCTTAATACATGTT
The DNA here is from genome assembly GCF_964263955.1 of Coregonus lavaretus. Taxonomy (NCBI): domain Eukaryota; kingdom Metazoa; phylum Chordata; class Actinopteri; order Salmoniformes; family Salmonidae; genus Coregonus; species Coregonus lavaretus. The sequence continues at coordinate 23,891,321 of NC_140001.1, read as the reverse complement.
TTGCTTCTTGCCTTATTATTGAAGTTGACTGTCTGGTTGTGTCACCTCAGAGCTGCGTAGCTGCCTTCCTGGATGTGGTAATCGGAGGGAGAGCTGTGGAGACACCGCCCATGTCCTCCATGAACCTACTTGAAGGCCTTAGCAGGACTGTGGCGTACATGACACACAGTCAGCTGCTCTGCCTGGTACGCTGCTGATCTGACTGAATGTTATATGGGTTATATATTATAGTTAGCTTAGCCTACGAAGTGTATACACCCATGTTTTATACAGGCAGCAGTAGAGATTTCTATGTTACAGAAAATGTACTTGACATGCCCAGACTTGTCAGACCAGAAAGAGAGACATTTCACACATGTTGTTGAGAGTGCTGTTCTGTTTTAAGGACTGGGATTAGGGTTGCACAATTCTGGTAACTTTCCCAAAATTCCCAGGTTTTCCAGAAATATGGTTTGTAAAATTCCAGGAATCAAGAGTGAATAAGCAGGAGCCCTAACTGGGCTGTACTGCAACCCTAACTGGGCTGTACTGCAACCCTAACTGGGCTGTACTGCAACCCTAACTTGGATGTACTGCAACCCTAACTGGGATGTACCATACTCAAGTATACAAAGTATTCTCACATATTCCTGGAGTTACAGTACAGTGGCTCCTCCCTTAGCTACCTTTCCTTATAACAGTAGTGTGATAAGCAACAATTACCTTAGCTGTATTCTGCATATTAGCATGTCTCAAGCTCCACTTTTAGTTTAATCGTGAAGCAGAGCCCTGTACTTATCACCCGTGGCATAAGTTCTCCACCAGCTTACAGTGGGGGAAAAAAGTATTTAGTCAGCCACCAATTGTGCAAGTTCTCCCACTTAAAAAGATGAGAGAGGCCTGTAATTTTCATCATAGGTACACGTCAACTATGACAGACAAAATGAGGAAAAGAAATCCAGAAAATCACATTGTAGGATTTTTAATGAATTTATTTGAAAATTATGGTGGAAAATAAGTATTTGGTCAACTACAAACAAGCAAGATCTCTGGCTCTCACAGACCTGTAACTTCTTCTTTAAGAGGCTCCTCTGTCCTCTACTCGTTACCTGTATTAATGGCACCTGTTTGAACTTGTTATCAGTATAAACGACACCTGTCCACAACCTCAAACAGTCACACTCCAAACTCCACTATGGCCAAGACCAAAGAGCTGTCAAAGGACACCAGAAACAAAATTGTAGACCTGCACCAGGCTGGGAAGACTGAATCCGCAATAGGTAAGCAGCTTGGTTTGAAGAAATCAACTGTGGGAGCAATTATTAGGAAATGGAAGACATACAAGACCACTGATAATCTCCCTCGATCTGGGGCTCCACGCAAGATCTCACCCCGTGGGGTCAAAATGATCACAAGAACGGTGAGCAAAAATCCCAGAACCACACGGGGGGACCTAGTGAATGACCTGCAGAGAGCTGGAAGCAAAGTAACAAAGCCTACCATCAGTAACACACTACGCCGCCAGGGACTCAAATCCTGGAGTGCCAGACGTGTCCCCCTGCTTAAGCCAGTACATGTCCAGGCCCGTCTGAAGTTTGCTAGAGTGCATTTGGATGATCCAGAAGAGGATTGGGAGAATGTCATATGGTCAGATGAAACCAAAATAGGACTTTCTGGTAAAAACTCAACTCGTCGTGTTTGGAGGACAAAGAATGCTGAGTTGCATCCAAAGAACACCATACCTACTGGGAAGCATGGGGGTGGAAACATCATGCTTTGGGGCTGTTTTTCTGCAAAGGGACCAGGACGACTGATCCGTGTAAAGGAAAGAATGAATGGGGCCATGTATCGTGAGATTTTGAGTGAAAACCTCCTTCCATCAGCAAGGGCATTGAAGATGAAACGTGGCTGGGTCTTTCAGCATGACAATGATCCCAAACACACCGCCCGGGCAACAAAGGAGTGGCTTCGTAAGAAGCATTTCAAGGTCCTGGAGTGGCCTAGCCAGTCTCCAGATCTCAACCCCATAGAACATCTTTGGAGGGAGTTGAAAGTCTGTGTTGCCCAGCGACAGCCCCAAAACATCACTGCTCTAGAGGAGATCTGCATGGAGGAATGGGCCAAAATACCAGCAACAGTGTGTGAAAACCTTGTGAAGACTTACAGAAAACGTTTGACCTGTGTCATTGCCAACAAAGGGTATATAACAAAGTATTGAGAAACTTTTGTTATTGGCCAAATACTTATTTTCCACCATAATTTGCTAATAAATTCATTAAAAATCCTACAATGTGATTTTCTGGATTTTTTTCCCTGATTTTGTCTTAGTTGACGTGTACCTATGATGAAAATTACAGGCCTCTCTCATCTTTTTAAGTGGGAGAACTTGCACAATTGGTGGCTGACTAAATACTTTTTTTCCCCACTGTAGCTATTCATGCATTATTAACAACATCATTATTAGGTTCCACATAGAGACTAGGATGTGAGAGTATTAAATGAAGTAATTAAATCATATTGTTTTCAGGTGGACTTTGTACGGAGTGTGATGGCATGGGACCACCTCCGGGAGGAGGAGCACATGCTCCTGGAGACCCTAATGGCCAATGTGCCCCAGTCCCGCACGGTGAAGAGCAACAGTCTGGAGCTCACCCCCTCCAACACCCCCCAGCTCTCCCCAGCCACCACCCCCGCCAACAAGAAGAACAGGAACTTAGGTACCTACCTTCCTCCTCAGCCTCCGCTATTGTTACTGTTACTGTACACCTGCAGCCACTGGCTTTCTGACAGATAGAATTACATACTGCTTAATGATGTACGTTGTTCATCTCCAGTACTTGTCATTCCCATTATAGGATGTCTTTTCAATAGTGTATTTCACTGTAACTGATGGCACCAGTTGGAGAGTTCAGTTTGAAACTTCACTGAAACCAGCCTTACTGTATTTATATACTAACTATAGGTTGTTTCTTTCATGGTAATAAATAACCAGGTAGCTGGAGTTGTAATGGCTGCCTTAGAAAGCCCCTGTTATATAGGAAGCTAATGAGGTTCTGGGACTGTTATACAGGTAATTAGCAGCTTCTAGATTGGAGCGCCATTACAGAAATGACAACCAATTAAATGACCAAATATAAATGAACCCTTTTTAATTGGTATGGATGGAGAAATGTACACCTTCCTCCGTCATTCGAAATACATTAATTAAATGTGAAGGCACAACATCTTCCACCATGAAATAAGCCACTTCAAGCTGCCCTAAAATATGAACCTTTTAGTCAGATTTTAAACTGTTTTATACTGTTGCTACTCAATATTTGCCCTGTATACTCTTTCACCTTCAACCTTCTTCCTTCCTCCTTTGCTGCCTGTGAACAACCAGGACAACAGTTAGCAACGTCCTGGGACTCCACAACCACAACCCTGTCTGCTCACATTCCATTAGTTACCCCTTTTGGTAGGTAGCCTGCCAGCCCTGTGAGGCTGACTAGAACTAAAGCGTGTGTTTGTGCCACTGCCAGTCATAAACATACAGTACCAGCCATGCTTATAGCCATGTAGCTGCAGTCCCACTGCTTCACCACCAGATAGAGCTAGATGTGCTCGTGTCCATGTTGTTTTCACCATGCCTGCTTCGCCCTGTGCTCTCGTGTTGTTGACATCGTTTATACCTGGTTGTCTGCTGAATGTTTTCAGCTTTTGGCTAAAGAGAGATTGGAGTTGCTGATGTTGGGATCTTGTATCCCTCTGTTTGAAAGCAATGCATGATAACCATACAGAGCACAATGTAGGAACAGATTGTCATCCTGTAGAAATCCATCAGGTCAGTCATTAGAATGGTATGCATGCCATGTGCAGATTGTGATGAGTATGGCTCCTTCACTGCATTTGGCATGCACTTGTGATTTGTGAACCTTATTGGATGCACTCATTGACCTGTATTACACTCTACTGGTTACACAGCACAGGTTATGTAAGCAGGGCCTAGCAAAAATATTCAGTCTATTAGGATAGATTAATTGATTTAATGATTAAATGTGAGATGAGTACAATCTTTCTGTTCACTGCAATACCTCTTTCACAACGCAAAACTGAAAGGTTGGGAGCAACTAACAGGTTGGGAGCAATTTACAGGTAATCTAACTAGCAAAGCAGTCTGTATGTGTATAGATGGGTGTTTGTACATTCGGTTGTTTTATAGTTAGTATATAGCCTGCTTTTTGCTTTTATTGTTATAATTGAAACCGATCCCAGTCTTTTGCACACTCTGAATTTCTGTTAATAAGTGAATATTACAGAGTAACTCCTCGTCCCCTGCTAACCCTGAATCTGTTAAGTTAGCCTCATCCCCTGTCTGTCGCTCTGCTCCCCCAGCAGCCTCCCGCAGTCGCAGCCGTACTGAGCTGGCCCAGCAGGGGGAGGCAGAGGCCAGCTCTTTGGAGTCTCTGCAGGAGGTGATGCCAGAAGAGGTGCTGGTGATCTCGCTAGGAAGCAGCCCGCAGACCATCCCCGGCATGATGTCAGAAAATGAGGTAACTAAGGAGCCTGGAACATGAAGATTAGTTCATAATGCAGATGTGCTGTAATACAATTCCACACAACAGTGGAAATGTAAAGATCAATTACTCTTATTTAACAGATATATTTGTCATTATTGGAAGCCCACATTAAGCGCCAGGATGGCAGTAACCAGTGCTGTTCTCTCTCAGGTGTTGACCATGCAGCAGACTGATGGGGCACAAGGGTTCACTCCTGCAGATGACACCAAGCACCATTGCAAACCAGACAAAACCCTGCGTTTCTCCCTCTGCAGTGACAACCTGGAGGGTATCTCAGAGGGTCAGTGTGCTAACAGCCCACATACCCTGCTCACTCAACAGAATGTGTTCGATGTTTGACCATGGAATTAGGTTTATAATAGCTGTTAGTTATTACAGTTTATCTGTTCTTATGTAAACAACAGTAACTGTTCATGTACCACAAAAAGAGGATTCAAAAGAGGACTTTGTGTAATCTGATGCATTGTAGTTAGAAATGTCAAAATGTAATTGTTTTCTTTGCACAGGTCCGTCCAACCGGTCTAACTCTGTGTCGTCACTGGACCTGGAGGGAGAGTCTGTGTCAGAGCTGGGAGCTGGGCCATCAGGAAGCAATGGGGTGGAGGCTCTACAACTGCTGGAGCATGAACATGGTGTGTTGTGTGTGTGTGTGTGTGTGTTGTGAGAAATCATCATTAGCTATATCAACGTCAGGGATCATTCAATTGAGCCGTGATAACATTGTCATTATCCCTAACCCCCAGCCACCACTCAGGACAACCTGGATGACAAACTGAGGAAGTTTGAGATCCGAGACATGATGGGCCTGACAGATGACCGGGACATCTCTGAGACTGTGAGTGAGACCTGGAGCACAGACGTGCTGGGCAGCGACTTTGACCCCAACATGGACGAAGATAGACTGCAGGAAATAGCTGGTAAGACATACCGTACAAGTCAAAAGTTTGGACACACCTACTCATTCCAGGGTTTTTCTTTATTTTTCCGATTTTCTACATTGTAGAATAATAGTGAAGACATCAAAACTATGAAATAACACATATGGAATCATGTAGTAACCAAAAAAGTGTTAAACAAATCAAAATATATTTTATATTTGAGATTCTTCGAAGTTGCCACCCTTTGCCTTGATGACAGCTTTGCACACTCTTGGCATTCTCTCAACCAGCTTCATGTGGTAGTCACCTGGAATGCGTTTCAATTAACAGCTGTGCCTTGTTAAAAGTTAATTTGTGGAATTTCTTTCCTCCTTAATGCGTTTGAGCCAATCAGTTGTGTTGTGACAAGGTAGGGGTGGTATACAGAAGATAGCCCTATTTGGTAAAAGACCAAGTCCATATTATGGCAAGAACAGCTCAAATAAGCAAAGGGAAACGACAGTCCATCATTACTTTAAGACATGAAGGTCAGTCAATCCAGAACATTTCAAGAACTTTGAAAGTTTCTTCAAGTGCAGTCGCAAAAACCATCAAGCGCTATGATGAAACTGGCTCTCATGAGGACCGCCACAGGAATGAAAGACCCAGAGTTACCTCTGCTGCAGAGGATAAGTTCATTAGAGTTAACTTCACCTCAGAAATTGCAGCCCAAATAAATGCTTCACAGAGTTCAAGTAACAGACATATCTCAACATCAACTGATCAGACTTGCTTGGGCCAAGAAACACGAGCAATAGACATTAGACAGGTGGAAATCTGTCCTTTGGTCTGATGAGTCTAAATTTGAGATTTTTGGTTCCAACCGTCATGTCTTTGTGAGACGCAGAGTAGGTGAATGGATGATCTCTGCATGTGTGGTTCCCACCGTGAAGCATGGAGGAGGTGTGATGGTGTGGGGGTGCTTTGCTGGTGACACTGTCTGTGATTTATTTAGAATTCAAGGCACACTTAATCAGCATGGCTACCACAGCATTCTGCAGCGATACGCCATCCCATCTGGTTTGCGCTTAGTGGGACTATAATTTGTTTTTCAACTGGACAATGACACAAAACACACCTACAGGCTGTGTAAGGGCTATTTGACCAAGAAGGAGAGTGATGGAGTGCTGCATCAGATGACCTGGCCTCCACAATCACCCAACCTCAACCCAATTGAGATGGTTTGGGATGAGTTTGACTGCAGCGTGAAGTAAAAGCAGCCAACAATTGATCAGCATATGTGGGAACTCCTTACATTTACATTGAAGTCATTTAGCAGACGCTCTTATCCTGAGCGACTTACAAATTGATGCATTCAACTTAGGATAGCCAGTGGCATGAGGGATTACTGTTATACTATTCCAGGTATTCCTTAAAGAGGTAGGGTTTCAAGTGTCTCCTTCAAGACTGTTGGAAAAGCCTTCGTCATGAAGCTGGTTGAGAGAATGCCAAGAGTGTGCAAAGCTGTCATCAAGGCAAAGGGTGGCTACTTTGAAGAATCTAAAATCTATTTTTATTTGTTTAACACTTTTTTTGTTGCTACATGATTCCATATGTGTTATTTCATACTTTTGATGTCTTCACTATTATTCTACAATGTAGAAAAAAGTAAAAAATTAAGAAAAACCCTTGAATGAGTAGGTGTCCAAATCTTGACTGGTACTGTATATATAGAGGTCCTTACTACACTGAACAAAAATATAAACGCAATGTAAAGGTTTGGTCCCATGTTTCATGAGCTGAAATTAAAGATCCCAGAAATGTGTCATACGCACAAAAAGCTTATTTCTCTAAATTTTTGTGCACAAATTTGTTTACATCCCTGTTAGTGAGCATTTCTCCTTTGCCAAGATAATCCATCCACCTGTCAGGTGTGGCATATCAAGAAGCTGATTAAACAGCATGATCATTACACAGGTGCACCTTCTGCTGGGGACAATAAAAGGCCACTCTAAAATGTGCAGTTTTGTCACACCACAATGCCACCACAATGCCACAGATGTCTCAAGTTTTGTGGGAGCATGCAATTGGCATGCTGACTGCAGGAATGTCCACCGGAGTTTTTGCCAGTGAATTTAACTTTAATTTCTCTACGATAAGCCGCCTCCAACGTCATTTTAGAGAATTTGGCGGTATGTCCAACCGGCCTCACAACCGCAAACCACGTTTATGCCGTCGTGTGGGCGAGGGGTTTGCTGATGTCAGTGTTATGAACAGGGTACCCCATTGTGGTGGTGGGGTTATGGTATGGGCAGCCTACGGACAATGAATGCAATTGCATTTTATCGATGGCAATTTGAATGGACAGAAATACCGTTATGAGATCCTGAGGCCCATTGTTAGGTACCTGTGACCAACAGATGCATATCTGTATTCCCAGTCATGTGAAATCCATAGATTAGGGCCTAATACATTTATTTCAATTGACTGATTTCCTCATATGAACTGTAGCTCAGTAAAATCTTTGAAATTGTTGCATTTATATTTTTGTTCAGTATACATCAGAAACTGTAGCACAATACTGTCATCTTGTGGTGTGTTGGAAACAGCATGTTATGGCTTCCTCTCCATAAGCAGGCCTGCACTGTAAAGCACCCTTGAGGACTTATCATTGCTATTTCTTTTTTAAACTTTTTTCAGTGATGTTTGGATGGGTGTTCTCTTGATTGAGGTCACTCTCTTGAATGCCCTTTTTGAAATTTAGCTATGTGTAGATAGTTATATGTGGGTAGAAAATGGGCACGTCGGGCTCAATCCCAACTTAAGATCCTTATGCATAACTAGAATTTTCCCATTGAAACATTGATGCATGATTTCAATGAAAGTATGAGTTCCATGTGTGCAGCTCATCATTATATCTGCAATTCATCTAGCTTGTATTTCTTAGATGTTTTTTTTTTTTGTAATAGTTTTTTAAATAGTTCCATTCAATGTAGTCTGTGGTCACATTATTCTGGAGCCTCCCACCTATTTAGCTAATTGTTAAAGTAAGGACAACCTTTAATGTTCTTTAAAGGCGTCTGAGTGCATCCCAGCCGAAACAGTTCAGTAGAGTTTGTGCATATATTATGATGACATTTTGGACTTCGGTGAGGGTTTTTTCGGTTGTTCGGGCACACAAAACATTTTCTGGAGGCAAGCCGAAGTTCGTAGTCAAAGTCTACGCCCCTTCGTCGGTGATTGGGCAACAATAGGGATTCTTCAATAAAGTCTTTGTTGTCATTCAGTGAGAGACAACTCGTTTTCATGCACATTTTCTCATTGAAAAATACTGCACCAAACATATTAGTTAGATGTAAATTTGCGCAACTAAGATTTTATCTGGCAAAAACATCTGAATTAATGACAGATTTCTTGAGTTATCTTAGATGGATTCTGACTATTTGGGGAAGTGGCTACGGCATCTCAGTCTCTGCAGTCTTATTGACCTTGGTTCCTTCTCATTAGCATCCACCATTTTTCATTCCTCGGAATATGGCGTTGGGGGACTTTTCCATCATTAAGTGAATTTACAACGGTTTCCTTATGTGTTTTCTCCAAGGGATTGGGTTATGAGATGCACATTAAATATCCATTAATACCTCATTATCCCACTGATAAGATTACCATGATAATGAGGCAGACATTCTAATTGTTTCACTTCTTGTTGTGCCACTCATTTAATCATCCACCTGAAAGACAAGTGCTCTGCGCCCCTACCTTGGAAGACTGTAAACATGGACAACAGGGTAGAGCTCTCCTGCCGCTAGAAAGGGCCCTGCCCCCGCCTCGCAGACTGTTGCCTGGGCACTGGCACGCTCGCGCGCCCATGGTGTGTGTGTGTGTGTGTGTGTGTGTGTGCCGTGAAGTGGAAACATGGCGTACCTGGGAGTGTGGCTACCACGGGTCGACTCATGATCCGCACCCCGGCCACCATACTCACACCTGCTAGCTCTTTCCTCTCCTCCGCATTCTTCCGCCTTGTTAACCTGCCGCAGCATCCCAAATGGAAATGGAGGGACGTCGTGTGGAGGACTTTGTGGGAGGGTGGGTGAGGGGTAATTTGGTTGTGAATAATGCCCGACTTAATCAACAGCTCAAAGTCATGGCTCAGGAGGCGGGGGTGGGGTGAAATATTACCATTGGCACAGTAGTGTGTGTGCCTTTGGGCCCAGCATGAAATGCCAGTGACCCCAGGCTCTCTCTCTGTGTCTGTCTGTGCGTGTTTGCTCAGGGGCGGCTGTAGAGAACATGCTGGGCAGCCTGCTGTGTCTACCAGGCTCCGGCTCAGTGCTGCTAGACCCCTATGGATCCACCATCTCAGAGACCACCAGCGAGGCCTGGAGTGTGGAGGTCCTGCCCAGCGACTCAGGTGGGTTCAGTGTGGAGAAGGGGTTATAGGGGCTGAATGGAGTCTCCTGTCAATTTCACAACTTTCTACACAAATTTCCCATGAGTTTCTATGTAGATTTATTTTCTTGTCTTCCTATATGCACTGCATCTGCCTGAGTCAATCCAGTAGGTTTGTGTACTGTATGAATCTCCGTGTGTGGGCGGACATGCCAGGTGTGGCGTCTCCCAGTTCCATATCAAGGAAGTGGGTGCAATCTGTCATGTTTGTGTGCACTAGCCTGTCTATCAGGGCAGATCTGCCTGTGACAGTAAAAGGCAGCTCTGGGTTTCCCCAGAGGAACCTCCCAGGTGTGTTTGCACCTGTAGTGGAGGAACAGCCATGAGGAAATGTGCAAGGACTGCAGTTGTCTGCTGGCGACATCCTCTCTCAAATCTGTAGGCATTGCAACACTCTTCTGACAGTGGTGTGAATGTGGTCCCATTGCAGCAATTACAAACCATACCTTAAGATGAACAGCAAGAATCATATCAATCTTACACTGTCTGTTCTTTAGTTAAGGTACGTAAACCCTTATGTTAGATTACGTTAATCCCCTTGAAAGTCAGTGTTTCATGAATATCAATAGAGTCCTCTAATAAAAGCATAACTAGTGTTTCTTGGGAATGCCCGGACTGTTAATTGAAGTGCACCATTGCAATATGTGCAGTGTTAAATTGACATGCATGAGTGTCTTGATTACTTTTTGTTCCGTTTGCTGCCCCTGTTCTCCTCTGTAATAGGGCTATCTGATGCTCGCTTGGAGTTGAGCGCTTATTTCATGGCTAGGCAGCAGAAAACCACACTCCAAAGAGCACTTCACTAGCACATTATTACTAATGAGCATGCAAATGACTACGGCTGTTACTATGGAGCCTCTGGGTTAAGCTGAACAGCTCCATTGGGCAGCCACAAAATGGTCTGGATTCGACTTTTCGTTTTTCTCTTTATCAGTTGTAGATGGTTTATTTGCTTTCGTGCATATTAACTTTTCTTAGCTATTACTTTATCCTCCCAGCGAAGGGAGAGCAAACATACAACAAGGTATACAGTGGCTTTCATAGGCCTATTTTAGGCTGCATACTGTATGCAAGAACAAACCACATTGATTATATTGGGATGTGACTGTGCTGTGTGTGTGCCTCCCCCTCCAGAAGCCCCAGACCTGAAGCAGGAGGAACGTCTACAGGAGCTAGAGAGCTGCTCAGGGGTGGGCAGCACCTCCGATGACACAGAGGTCAGAGAGGTCAGCTCCCGGCCCAGCACCCCAGGGCTCAGCGTCGTCTCAGGTACCCTGCACCTATATCACTCATTGAAGCTATGCGGTTACACTCTACACATCAGCATTCATTACATATAAAACACATAGTGGGAAATCAAATAAAAGCAACCTAACCAGTCAGTTACATAGAATATATGCAGGCTAGTTTAAAACCATATTGGGAGTTGTCTGTGTTAGTTGGAGAACCGTCAGATAATGCTAAATAGCCAGGACAATCAGGTCGGTGTGAGAGAGTGGATAGGACACAGAGGTTAACCCTGGCACTCTGTACTGGTAGCTCAGGTGAACAGGCCGTGTTGACATGGTTGCCGTAGCATCCCAGATTAAGAGGACTGGGCTGGTGCCCACGGCTGAGCTCCTATAGGAAAATGTCCCAGAGGGGCCGGGCCGATGGATAGGCTCTGTCTGATTATCACTCTTATTGCAGCTCTCTGTGTCTCCCTCCCCACCCATGGGAGCTCCTGCTACCATATTTAGAGGTCCCAGTGGGTCCATTTGTCATATCCTCTCAATACAGTGTGTACGCTGTCATGCTGTTACCTTTCAAATGTCACACATTCAATCCCTCAGAATAGGAGGTAGTCAGCCAAACCAAGTGTTCCACCAAATGTTACCATCTCCTGCATGGCAGACTTTTGAACAGAAATGTTTTCTTCTGCAGCGACATCAGAAGACATCCCCAACAAAACAGAAGACCTGCGGTCAGAGTGCAGCTCAGACTTTGGGGGGAAGGACTCTGTGACCAGTCCAGATGGGGAGGAGTCGTCCCACGGTAGGAGAGAGGGAAGAGTCACCTCCCCCCTGGCCTGGGTGTGCCATCACTACACTGTCATCAGCAAGACCTATCAATCCCTGTCTGCTCTACAGCTGAGCAGCCACAACCACTAACATGCTGCTGACCCTGTTGGAATCTTTCTGCTATGTTTTCAGACCATATTGCTCAAATACAAAGCATGGGTACATGATGATGATGATGTTAACTCTCTTCGATAATACAAAGCACAGAATAGCCATGAACAATTATAGTAGAAAGTGGCTCTCTGTTTAGTGTATGAATGTCTTTCTTAATTCTCAATTTCCCCGCTTGTTGTTTCAGGAGCACATCACAGTTTGGCCTCTCCTCCCTCTCAGGCAGACTCCTTACTGGCCATGTTCGATCCCCTCTCCTCCGGCGAAGGTAATTTCTGCTCCCACAATGCTCTGGGGTCTTTGCTGCGTCGAGTGTCCAATCAGACCTGGAAATGAGCATCATTAAGTCGTGTCTAATGGCGTGGGCTCACAGAACAGCTTGAGCTCTGAGAAATTAACCAAAAGAGTCTTGCCCCAATTATTGGACAAAACATTAGTGCAATAAAAATGTCTACTGCGTGGGAATGTCATTTCAATTAGTTAATTTAGTGTATAATATTTCCTTTGTGGTTTGCTCTTTGTTCTCTCTGCTCTTGGTAAATTGTGGCCCTGTCTTGCTCAGTGTTGTTGTGAGTGGAGGAGGAGATGGCTGGAGAGGGAGGGAGCTATGGCAGTGGCAGGGCCGTGTGTCTGTGGCAAGGTGAGGGGATGACAGGTTGAGAGACCTCACCCCAGGCACTTTGGCACAGTCCCCTTGTCCCACTGTGCTCATGGCACCAGGCTGCCATTGGAAGCGTTTCAGGAGAGAGAATCTACCCTTGGAACAGGTGGCCTACCCACACCTAGGGCTTGTCTCCCACCAACCTCTCTCTCTCTAGCACTTTCCCCCACTTCCTCATTTTATTGCTGTTCTTTTGTTTCTGGACACTGGGTAATTGAGAGAGTGTGATACACCCCTATGTATTAAGCTGTATAACCAAACTAAGCCATGTTTTTTTGTCTTCCACAGATTCCTCCACTGGTACCATCGTGAGGCCCAAGGTGCACTGCGCCAGGCCCCTCCATCCTCCCCCTGACCCTCCCATCCCAGAGGCCTGTGCCCTGGGCCAAGAGCCCCGCCACTCCCTGTTCACGCCCCACTGCCTGGCCCAAGCCGAGCTGGAGCACACCAAGCAGCGCCACTCCTTCCCAGACAGGCTGGTACGCAGCCGCAGCTCTGACATTGTGTGCCCAGGACGCCGGCCCACCAGCGACCCGGGCCTCAACCGCAGGGCTGCAGCCGAGGAGCGGGACCCTGCCGGGGCCTTCTTTATGGGGCCGTTCTCGTCTCCTAGCAAGGACTCCCTGAAAGGAGAGGTGAGAGCTGCTGGTCATCGCTGCCTGTGTGTCACGTCAGTCATGTATGCTGCTCTCCAAGCCTAGTTTTAGACCTACTGCTCTATAACAATAGTCTAAGTATGAACTCTACTGTAAGACTTTCTTTCCTGTCCTACCGTACAGTATGTCACTATGGATTCTAAAACATACTTGAATGTCTGTTTTCCAAAGGTTGAGGAGAGAAAGGACAGTGATGAGGAAAAGTCAGATCGCAACAGACCGTGGTGGAAGAAACGCTTTCAGTCAGCCATTCCCAAAGGTAAGGAATCACTTCTACAACTACTCTCTTCCCCCTCCATCACTGTGTCATTTTGGCATGCTGTCTGTTGCAACAAATGCTTTTAGTGGGTTGAAAATTTTGACAATTTGTTAGAGAATTGCATGGTTCCTGTGTTCGTACATTATTTTCACTCTTTCATGATCATCTCTTAATCACATCTGTTGCAGAAAATGTAGAAGTGTTTAAGACCTGTACTTTAACTGTTTGTAATGTGAGAAAGAGAAGGATGATGCGTCATCACTCCACTTCAAATACTGTTTGTTGTTGTTGAAAGTTACACCAGACAAGTCTTTTCTCACATCTCACTTGCGCTAGATTTATTTTTAGTTTGTAAAACGAATCAGTCATGAGCGGGTGTAGATTGTGCGGTGGTACCCCTCCCAGCAGTCCTGTCACCCCCAGCCTAATGGTCATTAGATAGACCTCTCTGTCATCACCGCTGATAGATTACACATCTCTTGTTGCAGTTAAACTCCAAAACCATCTCTCATAGAAGTGTCAGGAAAAGAATGAGCTGTGCCTACAAGAGATGACTGTGTATTACTCTTTTAGATAATGATGTTCCTTTAGTCAAAATTAACATTTGATGAATAAAGCCAGATCTGCACAGATAAGTGTAAACCTGTGAAGTCCACATAAAGGCCCTTCTGTTGGCCTGGCCTTGCTGCTGCTGTGCTGTGAATACCATGGTGATGTGTAGCCCCTCATACAGAGTGGCAGCCAGGCAGACTGAGTGAGTGAAAGGCCAACCTTGTCTGTTGTGTTCCTCACACAGTGCTGTATTGGACGGCTGAGAGTGAAGTCCCAGGTAACACGTCCCAACACTGTAACTGTCACCATTGAGCTAGCTGCCCTGACGCCAGTGGCTGAGTGCTGTAGGTCATGACGCTTGTAGACGTGGCCCTTGGTGATAAAGCTGTGATGTGACATGGTGCCGCCTGAGTTGATGTCTCCGGCTCATCATTCATGCATTTGTGTTGGGTGTTTCCGTTTTTCTTTTTGCACTGTACTGTAATGTTTGCGATACAACATTGTGAGCCAATGTTAGTGGAGCGCACAGAATGGCAACCCATTTAGTCTAATCATTGCTAGTCCTCTCTCCACATTCTCTCTCTTTTAAATATCAGTCCTGTAGGATACGTCTGTTATCTGGACACAGATCCCCTGTTTGTCTAGTTGACACATTAATAGAATGAGCCTCACCTGCTTATTTGCAGAAATACACTGCTCAAAAAAATAAAGGGAACACTTAAACAACACATCCTAGATCTGAATGAATGAAATAATCTTATTAAATACTTTTTTCTTTACATAGTTGAATGTGCTGACAACAAAATCACACAAAAATTATCAATGGAAATCAAATGTATCAACCCATGGAGGTCTGGATTTGGAGTCGCCCTCAAAATTAAAGTGGAAAACCACACTACAGGCTGATCCAACTTTGATGTAATGTCCTTAAAACAAGTCAAAATGAGGCTCAGTAGTGTGTGTGGCCTCCACGTGCCTGTATGACCTCCCTACAACGCCTGGGCATGCTCCTGATGAGGTGGCGGATGGTCTCCTGAGGGATCTCCTCCCAGACCTGGACTAAAGCATCCGCCAACTCCTGGACAGTCTGTGGTGCAACGTGGCGTTGGTAGATGGAGCGAGACATGATGTCCCAGATATGCTCAATTGGATTCAGGTCTGGGGAACGGGCGGGCCAGTCCATAGCATCAATGCCTTCCTCTTGCAGGAACTGCTGACACACTCCAGCCACATGAGGTCTAGCATTGTCTTGCATTAGGAGGAACCCAGGGCCAACCGCACCAGCATATGGTCTCACAAGGGGTCTGAGGATCTCATCTCGGTACCTAATGGCAGTCAGGCTACCTCTGGCGAGCACATGGAGGGCTGTGCGGCCCCCCAAAGAAATGCCACCCCACACCATGACTGACCCACCGCCAAACCGGTCATGCTGGAGGATGTTGCAGGCAGCAGAACGTTCTCCACGGCGTCTCCAGACTCTGTCACGTCTGTCACATATGCTCAGTGTGAACCTGCTTTCATCTGTGAAGAGCACAGGGCGCCAGTGGCGAATTTGCCAATCTTGGTGTTCTCTGGCAAATGCCAAACGTCCTGCACGGTGTTGGGCTGTAAGCACAACCCCCACCTGTGGATGTCGGGCCCTCATACCACCCTCATGGAGTCTGTTTCTGACCGTTTGAGCAGACACATGCACATTTGTGGCCTGCTGGAGGTCATTCTGCAGGGCTCTGGCAGTGCTCCTCCTGCTCCTCCTTGCACAAAGGCGGAGGTAGCGGTCCTGCTGCTGGGTTGTTGCCCTCCTACGGCCTCCTCCACGTCTCCTGATGTACTGGCCTGTCTCCTGGTAGCGCCTCCATGCTCTGGACACTACGCTGACAGACACAGCAAACCTTCTTGCCACAGCTCGCATTGATGTGCCATCCTGGATGAGCTGCACTACCTGAGCCACTTGTGTGGGTTGTAGACTCCGTCTCATGCTACCACTAGAGTGAAAGCACCGCCAGCATTCAAAAGTGACCAAAACATCAGCCAGGAAGCATAGGAACTGAGAAGTGGTCTGTGGTCACCACCTGCAGAACCACTTCTTTATTGGGGGTGTCTTGCTAATTGCCTATAATTTCCACCTGTTGTCTATTCAATTTGCACAACACCATGTGACATTTATTGTCAATCAGTGTTGCTTCCTAAGTGGACAGTTTGATTTCACAGAAGTGTGATTGACTTGGAGTTACATTGTGTTGTTTAAGTGTTCCCTTAATTTTTTTGAGCAGTGTATATACACTTACTGTATATATTGATCTTTTATCATGTGTATATATATCTAAGTGATATTATTTCTCCATTGCGGTCTGGCAGTCACATTATTTCAGCCATGTTGGTTTTATTTACCATTTGCTATTCCTTTGCTATTATCATGCATTAAGAAGATGGATAATTCTCTTTCGTTTTGTTCAGTGATATGACGCTATGCTACAGTATGCATCTCTCCTCTGCATTGTTAGTCAAAAAATACCTTGTATAAACCACAGTAGATTTGTGAAACACCTGCTGTCACTGCTGTCATGAAACACTGCTGTGTGAAGTGAGTCATGATGAGACTGTGGTCCAGAAACGGTGAGAGGAGAGCGTAGCTGCACTTTTCCTAGCTCATTCATTATGCCCTCTCCACAGCTCCGATAGCAGCCTTCCGGAAAAGGGACAAGCAGGAGAAAGACGATATGGGCCATGAACGTGTCCTACAAGGTCTGTCCTGATTTACTGTCGTTACACTCAGATATTGCTGAATCAGGGGGAAAGGAAGTGGGCATGTTTCCCATGGTGGGTTTAATCCAAATGTGTCCTTTGTGTGTGGTGTCTCGTGTGTGTGTCAGACGACCCTATGTCCAGGACCTCCCAGGCCCAGGCAGCAGAAGACATCCTTGACAAGTACAGGAATATCAAGAGGACCAGTCCCAGTGAAGGAGCCACTGCTGCAGTCTACGACGCCACAGGTCAGTGTCTTTCTCACTCAGGTACACCCACACACACACGTCAAATTAATTTGAGCGTGTGAATGTGTTGTGCACAGAGTTGTTTGGAGAGGAGTGTGTGCATGACTCCCCCAGAGACGAAGCTCTGCAGAACATGTCCACAGACGACCTGCCAGACTCAGCCAGCCAGACGGCCCAGCAACACCACTCCTTCAAGTTCTCATTCAGGTCAGTCAACCCTCACCAACTCACACAAATCACACCGCTAGGATTATGATAATAGTAATTATAATATCTTTGTTTATTCATCAGATTTCAGGCAATGCTTAATTAGCCAGAAGTGCTTCAGAGGCATACAAAATGACAAAAGACAGAGTGATAACAGACTGTCAAACCAAATCTACATTTGGCAATTTTTTGCTCATATTTTGCAGTGATGCAAAGAAGAAGTTGAGACTGGCCTTGTGTTCAGCAGAGTCTGTGGCCTTCCCCCTCATGGCTCCTGCCACCACACGCAATGGGCTGCCTGACCACACAGACTCTGAAGGTACCAAACATACAGCTGACAAGCTGGTAAAAAATCACTGGTAATCTGTTGTGCAAACTATCATCACTGTCCATATTATATCTGGCCACAATCATTCCTGTAAGTAAGCCAGCCCACTACACGTTTACCAGCAGGACATGACCACACACAATAGAAAGTGACATCCTTTGAAATGGTTACGTTTGAAATCCATAAGACACAGTCTCTGTAGTCATCAGTCACATCCACATGTCAGGGGGGAGCAGGGCAGGCTGATCTGATTACAGCAGCAGCCCTTCTCCCAGCGTCTGAGTGTCTGACCTACCGCCGTCTCCCTCCCGTCTCCTTCTCAGACAACGAGATCGTGTGCTTCCTGAAGGTCCAGCTGGCGGAGGCCATCATTCTGCAGGACAAGAACCAGATGGCCCAGATCCAGGAGACCACACGCTGCGTCAGCCGCTTCGACGCACGCACCTGCAGGAAGCTGCTGGCAGCCATTGTTGAGGATTACAGGTAACTGTGGAGGAAGACAGACATGCTGCCGAAGGACCATCACTGCACATTCACTGCTTCTACTGCAAGGACATAGTTCTGTGGCATAGTTGATTGTATTGTTTTGTTTAAAATAGATGTATGTAGGTCTATTTGAAGGGATAAAATCGACATTTTGGTAGGCTGTCACTGAATGTTGTGAGTACTGACTTATTTCAGTGGTATTATCTCATATCAACATCATTTTGTCACTGTCACTGAACACAACTGTTAGTAAGCATAATCCATAATGCCTGTGTGTGTGTCCGTCGTCCCCTCTGGTAGGAAACGGGCACCCTACATTGCGTATCTGACTCGGTGTCGGCAAGGCCTGCAGACATCCCATGCCCACCTGGAGAGGCTGCTGCAGAGGGTGCTGAGGGACAAGGAGGTGGCTAACCGATACTTCACAACAGTCTGTGTTCGCCTCCTACTGGAACACATGGAGGCTAAGTCGTTGGACTTCATCAAAGGTCTCTGCCGCTTATTACTGATACACTCCCTGTGATATTGTAACCATGTATCTACTGATGTTGTCTCTGCTAGATGATTGTTCTCTGAATGGCCATAGTATGGAATTAAAAATACAGACACTGAAATTCAACATAACTACCTGCACCACATTGCAGTGCTTCAATCTGTAACCTCTCTAAAATACTGTAAGTGCCCAGTGTGTCTGTATCTCAGGTTCCTCCCCCAGCCTTCCAGGGGTGCATAGTGCTCAGTGAGTCTGTCTCTGGTCTCCTCCCCCCCCCCCCCCAGCCTTCCAGGGGTGTATAGTGCTCAGTGTGTCTGTCTCTCGTCTCCTCCCCCCCAGCCTTCCAGGGGTGCACAGCGTCAGACGACAAGACTGCGGCGGTTGAGGACTTCCTACGCTACCTATACGGGGCCATGGCCCATGATGCCATCTGGCAGTACGCCAGTGAGGATCAGCTGCAGGATGCCCAGATGGCCATCGAGCGCAGCGTCATGAACCGCATCTTCAAGCTGGCCTTTTACCCCAACCAGGACGGGGACATTCTGAGAGACCAGTGAGTGACGGTGACTGCCGCCACCTCACCTCGGTCAAACAGCCCCAGCCTTGGTGTGGCTGCTGCCCCTCATGCCTCATGCTATCAAATAACCCAGAATCCTCTCCTCCTCTGATGCTACTGTAGCAGCAGTATCTTTTACATATTTGAATAACCAATACCCTGTATTGCTATGGTATGTGTTTATCTTAGGCTACTGTATCTATTGCTCTCTAAATCCGTTTTCCCTCTCTAGGCTTCTTCAGGACCACATAGTGCGTCTCTCAAAAGTGGTGACATCAAATCACAAAGCTCTTCAAATCCCAGAGGTAATGCCCCACAGATTTGTATCCCCCAACTGTCCATCAAAGTCTGAGATGTTTAGTTTTGTGTTGATGTTTAGGAGCTCTACAGAGTTGACATGCTGAATGCTTTTTCCTGTGTGGCTCCAGGTGTATGCGAGGGAGGCTCCCTGGCCATCTGCCCAGTCAGAGATCCGGACCATCAGTGCCTACAAGACCCCTCGGGACAAAGTGCAGTGTATTTTACGCATGTGTTCCACCATCATGAACCTCCTGAGTCTGGCCAATGAGGACTCTGTCCCCGGAGCTGATGATTTTGTCCCTGTGCTCGTCTTTGTCCTGATAAAGGTGAGCATCCATCGCAAACTGATATCAAGTTACTCTGAGATGTTTACATCAACATCATATTCACTTTAGGTAATGAAAATTGATACCTCATTAAACCTTATCTTTAATTTCACTAAAATGGTTAGTGAAATGATAGGCCTTGCTAGAAGTATGACCCTAGTCTCCTTATAATGCAGAGGGAGAAACGGAATCCTTAGCAGATGTTCTAACAATCCTTTCTCACCTAGACAGCTGTATAGTAAATGTGTAGTAGCATAAAGATCTTGCTGTATGATAACTTGTATGGACATATTTAGATAGGGCATGTATTATACATGGCCTGGCGTGTGGCTCTCTCCGTGGTTACTGTGAGCCCCCTCCCTCCAGGCAAACCCGCCTTGCCTGCTGTCCACGATTCAGTACATCAATAATTTCTATGCCAGCCGGCTGAGTGGGGAGGAGTGCTATTGGTGGATGCAGTTCACCGCGGCAGTGGAATTCATTAAGACCATCGACGATCGCAAGTGAAGCAGAACAGCCACCTGTATGGGCAGAAGGAGACGGGACTGGGAGACTTCCCAACCAACTGCTCCCTCTCCCTCTCCCTCTGCTTCCCACTTCCACAAGGACTCAGGCCCACACCCTGTCTGTCTGCTCTCTGTTTATATAGCTGTACATAGAGTCAGAGACTGAGAGTATATATAATTATGAAGTGGGCAAAATCCAGGTTTTACAGTGGAGAAAAAGGCCTTGGAAAAATGGCAGATGTTAACTTTGAACTTAAACTAATTTGAATTTTTTCCTTTCATCTCTTGGTCTCCTTACACATGGTGAGGTGTGGGGGTCTGTATCTGAAATGTTCTATCTTAAGTTATGATTCTGCCATTAAATTGACTGGTAAAAGCTTCTAATCAGATGAAAGGGGACCATGTTTCCTAGAGATGATCTCAGATATATGTTGTGGCAGGGGACTTCATGAAGGTGAGGGAAGTGCTTCCTTGTTAAATTGTGCAATCTTTCCCCTGAAATACTTATGCTCTTCAGATGCATCGTATCCTGGGGAATCACAAAACTCAATAGATACTGACTGAGTATTAGTGACTCAAGTACATTATAAGATCAATCCATAATAATAATGCTAGTGTTTCTATTTTTAACGCTAACACATCAATAATAGGGTAGCTTTTTTTCATCAAATGTAAACAAATGGATTCATTATTCAGTTTATCCTTTCCTAAATACTTGTGGCAATTTGGACACAAGGGCCCACATATTTATATATGAAATAAAATGTATTTATTTATTTCATTCTATTTAATGCTTTTTTCTTCTTTTTCTATAAATCACATATGCCCATGTAGGAAATGTTCAAGCATGTGTAAGGATTGAGATATTTTAATAGTGTTAGGAGGACAAGGGGCAGCGTTGTCCTTGGACTGAAAAGCCCCCAGGATGAGATGTTGGCTGTTTGCTGCAGCTTAGATACAGGATCACCACTGATCAGCTCCTGCACAGTATCAGTAGCACTGCTTTTTTGGAAATACTGAACATTAGTGCCTTGAGGAGGGGGCGTTTTGTGTAAGGCTGTTCGTTTTCTTTATATTCTTGAGAATGAGGGTTCTGCTCTTGGTTTTCCATAAAGGATTGACATTACTCTCCCATCCCATTATCACCATTGAGCCCCACAGCCTGTCTCTCTGAGAAACCTCTGTGCTGGGAGTGACCTCTCGGGAGGACAGGCTGTGTGTGGAACACCACTGGTTGTTTCAGTTAATTCCCTTTGCACTAATTTCCTTCTCATTACCGTTATGCCCTTGAATATCCAAGATTCTACCTCAAAGTTAAAACCAATGAACCTGACATTTATTTTTGGGCACAACGCTTTTTAACATTGGTTGGATAGAAAGAGTAATGGAACAGGTATTCACTGTTCAAGGGGCTGCTATAGCATCATCTTCCCCTACTACAATGAGGCATACTAGTATGTACTATTTATATTTTAGGCGCGTTAAAGTAACCATTTGTATAACAAGGTAGTAAAGCATTTCCAAACGAACAAAGTTGGGTATTTCTGTAGAATGCATGTATGTTTCAGCATAGAGCAGACAGACTAGTGATTGGATTAGCTCTCTACCTCCTCACATGATCAAGAAAGGGACTCTTTAAATGTGTATGCACGCTTGTATTATTTTATTTCTTTTTCCATTTTAGAGTGCAGGGATATTCCAGTTTCATCATTTTCTTCCACTTACAGCCAAAGTCACCAAAACTCAACTCCTGTTGTGTTTTCATTGCAGCTACAAAAGGAACACATCCCCATATGTTTGTTAGCATTGTGCCAAGTGTTTTGTCTTATTTAATGTCTAAATGACTGCTTTCATATCACAGCACAACAAAAATAACAAATAATCAGAACACTGACATGTTACTGACCGTTGGAAAAAGGCTGTGTTGCGTGTGAGAGGTTTGTACATTGGATGTGTGAGAGGTTGGTCTGTTAGACTGCGACTGATCTGTCCTCTTGCACAATGTTTTAGGATGGTCTTCTTACTGTAGCTACAGTACTACTCGACGAGCAGTAAATCCTTGCTGGTGAAAAACCTATACAATACTTCTAGTTTCCAACTCAGGCCAGGTATGAAAGGGTTGAGAAGAATGAGGCTGTGTTTTCTTTTGAGTCTGTCCCTGATGTCATTCCTTTTTCAATGTTCAGAGCTGTACAAGGTTAGTGAAGCTTGCTCCCTACGTTCTACATGCAGAACATTTGACATGTTTTCTACTTCCCTGCTCGTTATTAATGAGTCGCACTCATTTGAACTAAAGCCTCTGATATTAAAATGCTGTAATTGAGAAGATTATATGGGTAGTTTAGCTAGGTCTTACTGTTAGTTATAAGGACACACATTTATAAGCAATCTCTAAAGTTGTGATATGTTCGTTTTTTCTCCCTATTCCCGGACTTCTGTTCCTGGTTTTTGAGGAATATGTGTGTACAGCATCTACCGTTTTTAAATACAATTCTGCAAAATAGATGATACTGCTGTCTAACCTGTTTGAAAACACAAAATGCAGATAAACTGTATCTATAAGTGTTTGTGTGATGTCACTTTAGCGGTACAGTACAGACCAAATGTGAAACAATCTGGACCTGACTAGTGTTTCAATGTTCCCTTATCCATATCAGTGACACTTTTTAATAGCTACAAAAACTACAACCAGCCTTAGTGTCTGACCTGAGTGATACTGTTCATACACAGTGACAGAATACCTCTTATTGTGAAGTTAAAGTACACACCCTAACAGTGAGAAGTCTGTACTATAGCCTGATTTTAGCATTGATTGTATGCAAACAAGTGGACAGTTGGTGGACTAAAAGAGACTTGACTATGGAAATCTGGTCTTTAAAGCTTTACAATCCTCCCTGTGCTCGGGTCCCTGACAGAGTAGGCAGAACGAGCAGAACATAATACATTTCACATTTGTAAGCTTGCACAATTATGTCATGTGGAGGGGAAGGCGGTCTGTCTTTAATGTGATTTAATGTATTATATAATTCTTTAAAACAATAAAACAGTCATTTCTCTGTGACTCAGTATCCTGTTATTTGTGTGCATGCAAGTATAGTGTGGCTCTCTTATGGCGGGAGGGATGGTGTATGCTATAGCTTAGTCTCATTGTGCAATTTCATATCATGCTGTGGGAGATATACTGTAGCTTTAATTCAGGTTTAGCTTCAGAGAATTTCAGGCTGCACAATAGATGGTACATGTTGACTGTATTTTTGCGTGGAACATAATTGTTGGAGAGGGCAATAGAGCAAGATCATCCTATCTCGGCAGCGCCACATATAGCAACCTCTCACCAAACATTTAATTACTACTGACAAGTGTATGGCAGATTTGTAATTGGAGATTTCCCTCATCTAAAAGCTCCAATCACTTCACCCATAGCCTTCTCATAGTAATTTTTCTTACAAAAAAGTCCTTGGTGGACTTGACTTGCATCTCCTGATGAAATCTCCCAATTGTTAATTTAAATTCAAATTTTCTGTGCAGTTAATTAGTTGGATTAATAAACCAATGGCTGAATTTGCCTGGTTTGGAGATTGGATCTTTTGTTTATATGATACTCTGTTGATTTCAGATACATGGAGAATGAGGTCTTTGTTTCCCCAATCTCTGCTTGTCCATGATCCCAATGTGATCATATCCTGCGTTACACAGCTCTGGCTGTATGGGCAACAGCTATGTTTCATTATATACTATATTTCTGTTTAAGTTTGATGCAAAAGATGCTTGCTGTTTTATTGATTGAGGGATGAAGTGGAGAAAATGTGGACTGGGCTTCTCTGATTCAACTCGTTTCATATTGATGTCAGATTGTTGCATGAGGATATAAACAGCCCTGGGGCCTGGCACAGATGGCTCTGGAATAACAGATGATCAGTCCAGCGGGGCTTGTGCATGACTTCACACACACTGGTCTGCACCAAACAACACTGTTGACTGGGGGAACCATGGATTTGCCATATATCTCCTCTCGCTCGCTCCTCCACTATATTACCTTGAGTAATTAAATGCTAAATGTGTTACAGGTCTATAGAAAACAGTCCTGAGGTACTGACCTGTTGCACCCTCTACAACCACTGTGATTATTATTTGACCATGCTGGTCATCTATGAACGTTTGAACATCTTGAAGAACAATCTGGCCTTAATGGCCATGTACTCTTGTCTCCACCTGGCACAGCCAGAAGAGGACTGGCCACCCTTCTGAGCCTGGTTCCTGCCTTTCTAGGGAGTTTTCCTAGCCACCGTGCTTCTACATCTGCATTGCTTGCTGTTTGGGGTTTTAGGCTGGGTTTCTGTATAAGTACTTTGTGACATCTGTAGATGTAAAAAGGGCTTTATAAATACATTTGATTACCACAATTTATCTACACTGAGCGTACAAAACATTAGGAACACCTTCCTAATATTGAGTTGCACCCCCTTTTGCCCTCAGAATAGCCTCAATTCGTCGGGGGGCATAGACTCTATAATGTGTCGAAAGCGTTCCACAGGTATGCTGGCCCCAGTGTTGCCAACTAATTTTCAGGGGAAGTTGCTAGAGGCAGTTCGATTTGTTGCTAAATGACAAAATGTAATTGCGTGATGGCGTCATAACATAGAATACATTTACATTTTAGTCATTTAGCAGACGCTCTTATCCAGAGCGACTTACAGTTACTGCATACATTTTCATACTGGCCCCCCGTGGGAATCGAACCCACAACTCTGGCGTTGCTCTACCAACTAAGCTACAGAGGGCCTAGCTAACGTTACTCAAATTGACTGGCCATCTCTGCGACAAATATATGATTTGACATTTGTTAGTTTAGATTTGTTTGTTTAATATCACATTTTTATTTGTAAAAGTAATATAAACACAACACATTTTATATGATCAGATTTTTTTTCTTTTTACACAACACATTGAATTATTGAACAATTACACATTGCACATTATTGAACAATTTGCATTTTATTTATTTTCTTATTAACTAGTAAACCTACACATTCTGAACAATTATAGTTTTAAGCAGTGTATTGGTAGTTAGTTAACATGCTACCTAACTGATCAACAATTATAGGTACAAGCTAAGTACAAAGTTCCCTGTAGCTCAGTTGGTAGAGCATGGCGCTTGCAACGCCAGGGTTGTGGGTTCGTTTCCCACGGGGGGCCAGTATGGAAAAATGTATGCAGTCGCTCTGGATAAGAGCGTCTGCTAAATGACTAAAATGTAAATGTATATAAGCTATCTTATTGAACAAGCAACTTAACTCAAATAATGATGTGTGCTCTAGGCATCGCTCTCCAGGTTGTTGTGCTGTTTGGCTGGCCTGTGCATGAGCTGAGCGCCTGCTGCTGACGTCACTCACAATGTACTTTTGCAGCTAGGTAGGTGTGTTGTGACAGAGAAAAACGTTTTTGTATCATTTAGAGGGAAAATTTGTTCATTTTAGCGTTTGAGTCACTTTTCAAAAGATGCTAAAAGTTCCAAATAAATGTTTTTAAGTAGCTACATTTGTTGCTAGGTGCTGTTTAAAAAAAAAAGTTGCCAGGGTAGTCTGAAAAGTTGCTAAATCTAGCAACAAAATTGCTAAATTGGCATCACTCTTCGTGGTCCTCTGTAGCTCAGCTGGTAGAGCACGGAGCTTGAAACGCCAAGGTAGTGGGTTCGATCTCCGGGACCACCCATACACAAAAAATTTATGCACGCATGTCGCTTTGGATAAAAGCATCTGCTAAATGGAATATTATTATTATTATTTATCACTGGCTGTCCCATGTTTACTCCAATGCTTCCCACAGTTGTGTCAAGTTGGCTAGATGTCCTTTGGGTGGTGGACCATTCCTGATACACACAGGAAACTGTTGAGTGTGAAAAACCCAGCAGCGTTGCAGTTCTTGACACACTCAAACCGGTGTGCCTGGCACCTACTACCATACCCCATTCAAAGGCACTTAAATATTTTGTCTTGCCCATTCACCCTCTGAATGGCACACACACAATCCATCTCAATTGTCTCAAGGCTTAAAAATCCTTCTTTAACCTGTCTTCTCCCCTTCATTTACACTGATTGAAGTGGACTTAACATCAATAAGGGATCATAGGTTTCACCTGAATTCACCTGGTCAGTCTATGTCATGGAAAGAGCCAGCCTGGTCTCATAGACTAGACGTAACATAGTAAACGTAAATCCAGGACACTCAAATTAGTATGATATGTTACGTTTGGTATGGTTACATAAGACAGATGGTTACTTAAGGCAAAAACAAAATTAAGGTTGTTGGTCGGAGTGGATGGGTGGGCTTATAATGCAGACGTCTAGCAACCCAGAGGTTGCGAGTTCAAATATCATCACAGACAACTTTTGCATTTGAGCTAATTAGCAACTTTTCAAGTACTTCCTACTTTTTCTCTACTTTGCATCTACTCAGCATGTTAGATAACCCTTCCCCTAACCTTAACCCTTTTAGCAAACCCTTCCCCTTTAACCTAACTCCTAACCTTAACCCTAACCCCTAGCCTAGCTAATGTTAGCCACCTAGCTGAATAGTGTCGGTCATGCAGCACTGAACTCAGTGAATTCTGATCAGGGTTAATTGAGACGCTCTCTTTGATTATTTATTTCACAACTTGGTAGATATCAATACTGTTTCTCACCAATCACTCTTTGAGAAAGAAAGACACATTTATGCTGTATGGTACAGTAGGCGTCTACTGTGTTCATTTACCTTTTGTAATGGACAATAGGCCTACCCAAACCATGGGATCTTACCTCAATGGATGTTTACTCAGACTGGACATGCTTACTGCACTTGCCTTTTAATGATATGTGGTAAATCAATAGTCTGAAAAGTAGAGGTGCATATAGCCATGAAGCTTTATCAAAGAAAATACTCTATTATCATAGTGTAATATGCTATGAATCAGAGCCACATGAATGTGTGGACTCTGGCCAATAGAATGGTCATTTAATGTGGCGTGCGGTCGCTCTCCTGCAGATGGCAGACGCATCATTCCCGATGATGGTCTCCTGAGCTGAGCTTAGACAAAGAACACCAAGGACCTATAGAACATTACCAAATTAAAAGTCTATGGACACGTGAATGTCGGTTGATGTAAATAATATCCATGATAGAGCGAATGAGGATTATTTATATATATATATATATATAAAATATATATAAAATAATAATCAACAAAATGCATGGATAATTAAAGCGTTATAAACGAATTTATAAAGCCTATTCTCTTTATTATTATTACTACCACTACTACTACTACTACTACTACTACTACTATTATTATTATTATTATTATTATTATTGTCTTATAGCTTTAATTTATTAAATCAACAAAACCTTACTTTTGTTGAGTAGCCCCATGTCCTTTTTTTGTAGCCTACTTATTCAAGATTCTATCAAAGTCCCTAAGGATAGAAGTAAACTTATCATTACAATTAATGGACGACTGACAAAGACAAAAAGCTACTTAGCAAGTGTCCATAACATTAAACCTGTATTTGGTCTTAAACCAAATTGATGCAAACCGCAGGAATGCTTTTAGTTTGGCCACAAGTGAATCCATCAATTGGCGCCAACTAATCTAATAATAATAATGAAAGGTGTGTGTCTCCATTAATTTGGGCAGCTCACCATTAGCGTTGCACTCTCACGAAAATCGCCACAGTATTTTCAAATTAATGCATATTACCATCACAAAGCAGTACATTCAAATTACTGGGTGGACAGACAGAATCAATAATTATTTACATACACATAGGCCTATATTTCTGTGGTCGACCCAGTCTCATAATTCTCCCATATTCCTAACTACTTTTCATACATGCATTCAAGTGGTCAAACGGTCGATGGTGGCAATGCGAAACTCCCCCTCTAACTCCATAGGTTTACATTTATAGATTTTTTAATCATAGCACACCAAACTGTCCAAATAAATAGGAAATTGGACAGTGTGTGTGTGGTTTCAAAATGGTCACTATGAATATTTTTGTTCAAATGTTCAAAACCCCGTACGCAAGGTTTTCCTCCCCTCTTCTCTAATACTAATCTGACTACTACATCTGGAGATGTAGTGAAGAGAAATTGAATAAGCAATAGACCCACTATAAGAAGTAGGCAGGTGATCGTGAGGAATCCTTTCACTGAGGAGAAAACAGCAAAAGGCAGCAGCAAATCAATTAAATTAAAGGGGAACCTAGATGAACAAAATGTCAAATACACATTAAAACCTAAATGAAATAGCCCGGAGGATGCTTGGAGACAAGCAGATTAAAACTCAAGAGGATACAGAGTCTCTGTGCCTGAGGTGATAACAGACATAAATAATAAAACTCAGCTTTCTTCTCTATGATGATTCCCACCCAAACTACATAGACTGGGAATGAATGGGAAATGTGATGGAGATCTCCCACTGGTATGATCAAATCAAATCAAATGTTTTTTTTCACATGCTTCGTAGATAGCCGGTGTAGGCTAACAGTGAAATGCTTACTTATGGGTCCATTTCCAACAATGCAGAGTTAAAGATCAAATAAAGAAGTAAAATAAAATATAGAAATAGTGACACAAGGAATAAAAATACAGTGAAAAAAAAATAAGTAAAAATAACATGCCTATACTGTATATAGGGAGTAGAAAATAACATGGCTATATACATGGAGTACCAGTACTGAGTCGATGTGCAGGGGTACGAGATAATTGAGGTAGCTATGTACTGTACATATAGCTAGGGGTAAAGTGACTAGGCAACAGGATAGATTATAGTCAGTAGCAGCAGCGTATGTGCTGCGGGTGAAATTGTGTGGCGTCAGTATGCATGTATGTGCATGTTATGTGTGTGTGTGTGTAGAGTCCAGTGTATATGCATAGAGTCAGTGCAAAAAAAGGGTCAATGCAAGTAGTACGGGTAGCCATTTGTTTAGCTATTTAGCAGTCTTGTTTATAAGTCATGGTTTGGGGGTAGAAGCTGTTCAGGGTTCTGTTGGTTCCAAACTTGGTGCATTCGTACCACTTGCCGTGCAGTAGCAGAAAGAACAGTCTGTGGCTTGGGTGGCTGGAGTCTGACAATTTTTTTGGCCTATCTCTGACACCGCCTGGTATAGAGGTCCTGGATGGCAGGGAGCTCAGCCCCAGTGATACAGTGTTTGGACCATGATAGAGCCTTAGTGATGTGGACACAGTTGAAAGCGCAGCACTGTCTCATGTCAATAGACTAATTCTAACTCAAATATGGTACAAAATAATGACAGAGCCTGTGGTATTGATTCATAATAATATAAATATATTTATTTCAACATGATCAGGAAAAAAATTAAACGTATAGTGCTTGAGTGGTTTAAGTTCCTGTTCGAATAAAGCTGTAGACTGTATAACCTTAGAAATTCAATGTGTTTGATACACTATATAAACCAAAGTGGATTTGGCCATTTCAGCCACACCCATTGCTGACAGGTGTATAAAATCAAGCACACCGCCATGCAATCTCCATAGACAAACACTGGCAGTAAAATGGCCCATACTGAAGAACACAGTCATAGGATGCCACCTTTCCAACAAGTCAGTTCGTCAAATTTCTGCCCTGATAGAGCTGCCCGGTCAACTGTAAGTGCTGTTATTGTGAAGTGGAAACGTCTAGGTGCAACTGCGTTCCAGCCGGGAAGTGGTAGGTCACACAAGCTCACAGAACGGGACCGCCAAGTGCTGAAGCGCGTAAAAATCATCTGTCCTCGGTTGCAAAAACGTACTACCGAGTTCCAAACTGCCTCTGGAAGCAACGTCAGTACAATAACTGTTCGTCGGGAGCTTCATGAAATGGGTTTCCATGGCCGAGCAGACGCACACAAGCTTAAGATCACCATACGCAATGCCAAGCGTCGGCTGGAGTGGTGTAAAGCTCACCATTGGACTCTGGAGTAGTGGAAACGCATTCTCTGGAGTGATGAATCAAGATTCACCATCTGGCAGTCAGACAGACAAATCTGGGTTTGGCCATTGCCAGGTGAACGCTACCTGCCCAAACGCATAGTGCCAACTGTAAAGTTTGGTGGAGGAAGAATAATGGTCTGGGGCTGTTTTTCATGGTTCGGGCTAGGCCCCTTAATTCCAGTGAAGGGAAATCTTAACTCTACAGCATACAATACAGACTATTCTGTGCTTCCAACTTTGTGGCAATAGTTTGGGGAAGGCCCTTTCCTGTTTCAGCATGACAATGCCCCATTCACCAAGCGAGGTCCATACAGAAATGGTTTGTCGAGATCAGTGTGGAAGAACTTGACTGGCCTGCACAGAGCCCTGACCTCAAACCCATCGAAAAACCTTTGGGATGAATTGGAACGCCGACTGCGAGCCAGGCCTAATCGCCCAACATCATTGCCCGACCTCACTAATGCTCTTGTGGCTGAATGGAAGCAAGTCCCATCAGCAATGTTCCAACATCTAGTGGACCGCCTTCCCAGAAGAGTGGAGGCTGTTATAGCAGCAGGGGTGGGGGGGTGTTCCATGATTTTGGAATGAGATGTTCGATGAGCAGGTGTTCACATACTTTGTCATGTAGTGTAGGTTCCTTTGTGCAATGCATAGTATTAGGCATTGGTGTCAATTACATCTGTCCTTGCGTGGTTAGAGCATAGCGCAACTTCAAAGTCGCACTTAGCGTGTCTTTAGAGACTACAGTGGCTTGTGAAAGTATTCACCCCCCCCCCCCCTTGGCATTTTTCCTATTTTGTTGCCTTACAACCTGGAATTAAAATGGGGTTTGTATCATTTGATTTACACTACATGCCTACCGCTTTGAAGATGCAAAATATTTTTATTGTGAAACAAACACAATAAAGATGGCATAGCAGTGCGGTCGTGTTCTTTGTTGTGTGTCTGTGTAAATAGCCAGTTTTTTGTATTTTTTGTATTTTTCGTACATATTTCCCTATCACACTTTTCATCCTTCTACAAAATATACTTTCCTGCAACCCGCCTCACTCAATGTGGAACGGATTCTATTATTGACTTACCTTTTATCTAGAATCTCCAGTTGATACCAGCTAGCCAGCTAACTAGCTACTTGCTATTAGCCACCGTTAGCGGTTTTCACCCAGAACATCGGATTTTCTGCCGGAATAGCTGAATCACTGGACATTAACACCGGATCGCAACTAGCTAGCCGCAACCGAATTGGATGTTGCTTTTTGGCTAATCACCACTGCCCCTGAAGCAAGCACCAGTTAGTCTTGAGCCAGGCCCATATCCCGGCTATCTACCTCTCTGTCTACCGGACGGGAGTAGCCAGCTAACTAGCTACTTGCCATTAGCCACCGCTAGCGGTTTCTCACCATTGTCCGTGGCCTGCACTACCTACCAGCCAGCTCTAGCCTGGACTATTATCGGCCTGTCTGTACAGCGCGTTGTCAACCCAGAACATATCGGTTTTTCTGCCGGAATCACTGATTCACTGGACCTTTTACACCGGATCATCGTAGCTAGATAGCTGCAATCAAATGGACGTTGTTGTTGGCTAATCAGCCTTGAGCTAGCCGCGAGCCAGGCCCTTCTCCCAGCTATCTACCTCTCTGTCAACCGGACGGGACCTCCTAGTGTTGACACGGAGCCCCGCCGATCCAACACGACTGGTCTGCCGACGAAATCGTCTGATGTGATTACAACAGGTTTCCCGTTACGACGTCGACCACGAAGATCCATCTGCTAGCCCCGGCCCGCTAGCACACGCTAGCCGTGGCCTCTGCTCGCCAGTGCTATAGCAGCCCCCGAACTACCTCCGAACTCTCCTATTGCTGTTCACCGGACCTTATGATAACTCAGCTATACAGCTGATGCCTGCTGGACTGTTCCTTTATACGGTACCGCATCCTGTTTATGTTTAGCCTCAGCCCAAACTTTGTCGCCATTACCAGCTGTTGTCTTAGCTCTCGAATAACACCTGTGGTTGCTTTTGCCTCTCTCCCATTTCAATATGCCTTGCTTATTGCTGTTTCGGTTATTTCTTATTGTACTATTTCACTGTAGATTCCCCAGCCCAGCTCAACCTGCCATAGATAGCTCCTTTGTCCCACCCCCCATACACGCGGAGACCGGCTCAATCGGTGCCGCCAGTGATGCTATCTCTTTCATCGTTACCCAACGCTTAGGTTTACCTCCACTGTACTCATATCCTTCCATATCCTTTTCTGTACATAATGCCCTGAATCTATTCTACAACGCCCGGAAACCTGCCCCTTTTTTTCTCTGTACCCAACGCACTAGAAGACCAGTACTTAAAGCCTTTAGCCTTATCCTTATTCTACTCCTCCTCTGTTCCTCTGGTGATGTAGAGGTTAACCCAGGCCCTGTAGCCCCCAGTATCACTCCTCCTCCCCAGGCGTTATCATTTGTTGACTACTGTAACCGTAAAAGCATTGGTTTCTTGCACGTTAACATTCGAAGCCTCCTCCCTAAGTTTGAGTTATTCACTGTGTTAGCACACTCTGCCAACCCTGATGTCCTAGCAGTGTCTGAATCCTGGCTTAGGAAGGCCACCAAAAATTCAGAAATGTCCATCCCCAACTACAACATTTTCCGTCTAGATAGAACTGCCAAAGGGGGTGGGGTTGCAATCTACTGTAGAGATAGCCTGCAGAGCTCTATCGTACTATCCAGGTCTGTGCCCAAACAGTTTGAGCTTCTACTTCTAAAAATCCACCTTTCCAGAAATAAGTCTCTCACTGTTGCCGCTTGCTACAGACCCCCCTCAGCCCCGAGCTGTGCCCTGGACACCATATGTGAACTGATTGCCCCCCATCTATCCTCAGTTCGTACTGCTTGGTGACCTAAACTGGAATATGCTTAACACCCCAGCCAACCTTCAATCTAAACTAGATGCCCTCAATCTCACACAACTTTTCAACGAACCTACCAGGTACAATCCTAAATCTGCACCCTCATAGATATCATCCTGACAAATTTACCCTCTAAATACACCTCCGCTGTCTTCAACCAGGATCTCAGCGATCACTTCCTTATTGCCTGCATCCGTAATGGGTCAGTGGTCAAACGACCACCCCTCATCACAGTCAAACGCTCCCTAAAACACTTTAGCAAGCAGGCCTTTCTAATTGACCTGGCCCGTGTGTCCTGGATGGATATTGACCTCATTCCGTCAGTAGAGGATGCCTGGTTGTTCTTTTAAAAGTGCTTTCCTCTCAATCTTAAATAAGCATGCCCCATTCAAAAAATTCAGAACTAAGAACAGATATAGCCCCTGGTTCTCCTCAGACTTGACTGCCCTAGACCAGCACAAAAATATCCTGTGGCGTACTGCATTAGCATCGAACAGCCCCCGCGATATGCAACTTTTCAGGGAAGTCAGGAACCAATATATACAATCAGTTAGGAAAGCAAAGGCTAGCTTTTTCAAACAGAAATTTGCATCCTGTAGCACTAACTCCAAAAAGTTTCGGGACACTGTAAAATCCATGGAAAATAAGAGCACCTCCTCCCAACTGCCCACTGCACTGAGGCTAGGAAACACTGTCACCACCGATAAATCTACAATAATCGAGAATTTCAACAAGCATTTTGCTACGGCTGGCCATGCTTTCCACCTGGCTACCACTACCCCGGCCACCAGCTCTGCACCCTCCGCTGCAACTTGCCCATAACCCCCCCCTCTTCTCCTTCACACAAATTCAGACAGCTGATGTTCTGAAAGAGCTGAAAAATCTGGACCCCTACAAATCAGCTGGGCTAGACAATCTGGACCCTTTCTTTCTAAAATTAGCCGCCGAAATTGTCGCAACCCCTATTTCTAGCCTGTTCAACCTCTCTTTTGTAACGTCTGAGATCCCCAGAGATTGGAAAGCTGCCGCGGTCATCCCCCTCTTCAAAGGGGGTGACACTCTAGATCCAAACAGTTACAGACCTATATCCATCCTGCCCTGCCTTTCGAAAGTATTTGAAAGCCAAGTTAACAAACAGATCACCGAGCTGGTCATGGGTGCACCTCAGCCACGCTCAAGGTCCTAAACGATATTATAACGCGATCGATAAAAGACAGTACTGCGCAGCCGTCTTCATCGACCTGGCCAAGTCTTTCGACTCTGTCAACCACCGCATTCTTATTGGCAGACTAAATAGCCTTGGTTTCTCTAATGACTGCCTCACCTGGTTCACCAACTACTTCTCAGATAGAGTTCAATGTGTCAAATCGGAGGGCCTGTTGTCTGGACCTCTGGCCGTCTCTATGGGGGTGCCACAGGGTTCAATTCTCGGGCCGACTCTATTCTCTGTGTATATCAATGATGTTGCTCTTGCTGCTGGTGAAGCTCGGATCCACCTCTATGTGGACGACACCATTTTGTATACATCTGGCCCTTCATTGGACACTGTGTTAACAAACCTCCAAACGAGCTTCAACGCCATACAACACTCCTTCCGTAGCCTCCAACTGCTCTTAAACACTAGTAAAACTAAATGCATGCTCTTCAACCGAACGCTGCTTGCACCCGCCCACCCGACTAGAATCACTACTCTCGGCGGGTCTGACCTAGAGTACAGTGGGGGAAAAAAGTATTTAGTCAGCCACCAATTGTGCAAGTTCTCCCACTTAAAAAGATGAGAGAGGCCTGTAATTTTCATCATAGGTACATGTCAACTATGACAGACAAAATGAGATTTTTTTTTCCAGAAAATCACATTGTAGGATTTTTAATGAATTTATTTTCAAATTATGGTGGAAAATAAGTATTTGGTCAATAACAAAAGTTTCTCAATACTTTGTTATATACCCTTTGTTGGCAATGACACAGGTCAAATGTTTTCTGTAAGTCTTCACAAGGTTTTCACACACTGTTGCTGGTATTTTGGCCCATTCCTCCATGCAGATCTCCTCTAGAGCAGTGATGTTTTGGGGCTGTCGCTGGGCAACACAGACTTTCAACTCCCTCCAAAGATTTTCTATGGGGTTGAGATCTGGAGACTGGCTAGGCCACTCCAGGACCTTGAAATGCTTCTTACGAAGCCACTCCTTCGTTGCCCGGGCGGTGTGTTTGGGATCATTGTCATGCTGAAAGACCCAGCCACGTTTCATCTTCAATGCCCTTGCTGATGGAAGGAGGTTTTCACTCAAAATCTCACGATACATGGCCCCATTCATTCTTTCCTTTACACGGATCAGTCGTCCTGGTCCCTTTGCAACTCAGCATTCTTTGTCCTCCAAACACGACAAGTTGAGTTTTTACCAAAAAATTCTATTTTGGTTTCATCTGACCATATGACATTCTCCCAATCCTCTTCTGGATCATCCAAATGCACTCTGGCAAACTTCAGACGGGCCTGGACATGTACTGGCTTAAGCAGGGGGACACGTCTGGCACTGCAGGATTTGAGTCCCTGGCGGCGTAGTGTGTTACTGATGGTAGGCTTTGTTACTTTGCTTCCAGCTCTCTGCAGGTCATTCACTAGGTCCCACCGTGTGGTTCTGGGATTTTTGCTCACCGTTCTTGTGATCATTTTGACCCCACGGGGTCGAGGGAGATTATCAGTGGTCTTGTATGTCTTCCATTTCCTAATAATTGCTCCCACAGTTGATTTCTTCAAACCAAGCTGCTTACCTATTGCAGATTCAGTCTTCCCAGCCTGGTGCAGGTCTACAATTTTGTTTCTGCTTCCTTTGACAGCTCTTTGGTCTTGGCCATAGTGGAGTTTGGAGTGTGACTGTTTGAGGTTGTGGACAGGTGTCTTTTATACTGATAACAAGTTCAAACAGGTGTCATTAATACAGGTAACGAGTGGAGGACAGGGGAGCCTCTTAAAGAAGAAGTTACAGGTCTGTGAGAGCCAGAAATCTTGCTTGTTTGTAGGTGACCAAATACTTATTTTCCACCATCATTTGCAAATAAATTCATTAAAAATCCTACAATGTGATTTTCTGGATTTTTTTTCTCAATTTGTCTGTCATAGTTGACGTGTACCTATGATGAAAATTACAAGCCTCTCTCATCTTTTTAAGTGGGAGAACTTGCACAATTGTTGGCTGACTAAATACTTTTTTCCCCCACTGTATGTGGACAAATACAAATACCTAGGTGTCTGGTTAGACTGTAAACTCTCCTTCCAGACTCACATTAAGCATCTCCAATCAAAAGTTAGATCTAGA
Organism: Coregonus lavaretus; assembly: GCF_964263955.1. NCBI lineage: Eukaryota > Metazoa > Chordata > Actinopteri > Salmoniformes > Salmonidae > Coregonus > Coregonus lavaretus. The sequence goes on along the minus strand of NC_140001.1, from coordinate 23,854,800 downwards.
ATCGGCTTCCAATTTCGCAACAAAGCCTCCTTCACTCATGCTGCCAAACATGCCCTCGTAAAACTGACTATCCTACCGATCCTTGACTTCGGCGATGTCATTTACAAAATAGCCTCCAACACTCTACTCAGCAACTTGGATGTAGTCTATCACAGTGCCATCGGTTTGTCACCAAAGCCCCATATACTACCCACCATTGTGACCTGTACGCTCTTGTTGGCTGGCCCTCACTACATATTCGTCGCCAAACCCACTGGCTCCAAGTCATCTATAAATCACTGCTAGGCAAATCCCTGTCTTACCTTAGCTCACTGATCACTATAGCAACACCCACCCGTAGTCTGCGCTCCAGCAGGTATATCTCACTGGTCATCCCCAAAGCCAACACCTCCTTTGGCCGCCATTCCTTCCAGTTCTCTGCTGCCAATGACTGGAACGAACTGCAAAAATCTCTGAAGCTGGAGACTCTTATCTCCCTCACTAACTTTAAGCGTCAGTTGTCAGAGCAGCTTACCGATCACTGCACCTGTGCACAGCCATTCGGCTTTGACTAGGCCATTCCAAGACATTTAAGTGTTTCCCCTTAAACCACTTGAGTGTTGCTTTAGCAGTATGCTTAGGGTCATTGTCCTGCTGGAAGATGAACCTCCGTCCCAGTCTCAAATCTCTGGAAGACTGAAACAGGTTTCCCTCAAGAATTTCCCTGTATTTAGCGCCATCCAGCATTCCTTCAATTCTAACCAGTTTCCCAGTTCCTGCTGATGAAAAACATCCCCACAGCATGATGCTGCCACCACCATGCTTCACTGTGGGGATGGTGTTCTTTGGGTGATGAGAGGTGTTGGGTTTGCGCCAGACATAGCGAAAAAGCTCAATTGTAGTCTCATCTGACCAGAGTACCTTCTTCCATATGTTTGGGGAGTCTCCCACATGCCTTTTGGCGAACACCAAACGTGTTTGCTTATTTTTTTCTGTAAGCAATGGCTTTTTTCTGGCCACTCTTCCGTTAAGCCAAGCTCTGTGGAGTGTACGGCTTAAAGTGGTCCTATGGACAGATACTCCAATCTCCGATGTGGAGCTTTGCAGCTCCTTCAGGGTTATCTTTGGTCTCTTTGTTGCCTCTCTGATTAATGCCCTACTTGCCTGGTCCATGAGTTTTGGTGGGCGGCCCTCTCTTGTCAGGTTTATTGTGGTGCCATATTCTTTCAATTTTTTTAAATAATGGATTTAATGGTGCTCCGTGGGATGTTCAAAGTTTCAGAATTTTTTTTAATAACCCAACCCTGATCTGTACTTCTCCACAACTTTGTCCCTGACCCGTTTGGAGAGCTCCTTGGTCTTCATGGTGCCGCTTGCTTAGTGGTGTTGCAGACTCTGGGGCCTTTCAGAACAGGTGATATATATACTGAGATCATGTGACACTTAGATTGCACACAGGTGGACTTTATTTAACTAATTATGTTAAATTTTTTACATTTACGTCTTAAAGCAGACGCTCTTATCCAGAGCGACTTACATATTGGTGCATTCACCTAATAGCCAGTGACTTCTGAAGGTAATTGGTTGCACCATATCTTATTTAGGGGCTTCATAGCAAAGGGGGTGAATACATATGCACGCACCACTTTTCCGTTAATTATTTTTTTGAATTTTTTGAAACTAGTTATTTTTCACCAATTTGGACTATTTTGTGTATGTCCATTACATGAAATGCAAATAAAAATCCATTTAAATTACAGGTTGCAACAAAATAGGAAAAACGCCAAGGGGGATGAATACTTTTGCAAGGCACTGTAAGTTTTATATGCATGTGTAATCACCTACGGGTGAAAGTGAGTGGTGAAATCAAATTGAACCATGGAAACAAGAATTAGATGCACTAAGCCATCATTATGTTAATGAAAACAAACCATTTACTTTTGGAATTGAAAATTGAAGGTGCACAATTCCATTTTCTCTTTCATACATAGCATTCACATAAATGGTAACAGTAAGGTGCTGCCATTACTGTACAGGCACTTTCCTTTGTTCTTGCAATTAAGCAGCATAGTTAGGGAGACAAAAATCCCCTGGAGAGCGAGGCCACAGGGTGTTTCCTGAACCATGCATTTCTGATGCTTCTAAATGAATTTGACTGATGTTTGAGAAAAGCTCTTGTATTGTTTGTAACAATATACAGTTATGAATGTGTGTCAAAAACCTGTTTCTGTGGATCTCAGGCCACCACAGACAAAGTAAAGATTAAGGGTTTTTAATGTAACAAAGCTCTGGGTTCACACCAACCATACATTCAGTCCCAGAGTTAGTCCATGCTGCTGGAGGGTCGTTAAGATGGCCACCACCACCACCCATCGGTCTCTCATCTGTAGTTGGATTATTTGTTCGTCGGTAGTCATTTGGCAGTCGTTCCTCTTCATCGGTTGTCATAAAGCATCTGTGGCACCCAGCCCATGGTCCAGTCCAGTGCAGGCGACAGAGTGGGGGAGAAGAAAACATGCATGAGCAGGGAGGCATTCTGAGCAGACATATTCGACCACGCTCACATGCATGAGCACACTTTGGTTGCAAGGTCATCGGCGTGTGGCGCTGACGACAGCCGTTTGATGTGGTCTTCCTCTAGCAGCCCCAGAGTGAACTGGAAGCTTCCTTTTAAGGAACCCAGGTAGCTCGTTAGTTGATCAGGCCCAGGTGCGGCAGACCTGGGACTACTCCCGTCTCCAAGGAGACCAGCCAAGGGGGAGGAGTAGACAATAAATAAATTAAAAAGCACAAAAGCACAAACCATAGAAATTCATGAAAATTACAAGTAGGCATGCAAAATATGTTAAATATAAGATCACTGCACCCTCAAAATATGTAATTAATACACACAAAAAGGTCTGGTCTCCAATTGGGGGGGAAACAAGGGAAGGCAAGACATGAGGTGTGTGTGTGTATTCAGTCAAAAAGTGATACTTCTTTCTTACATACTGTACCATTAATCAGTTACATAAACTAGGCATAGTCCCACAATACTGTCACTATCAGCCTAAGTGCCACAGACTATTCTCGACTGAATAATTTCCTCAAAAATATCAGCTACTGCTGCACACATGCTGTTCAGCAGTACATAGTGTCAATTCCTGGCCCTCAGAGTGAGGATGATCTGACAGAGCATGTGATGCTGCTGCTGATTATGTTGATCTCTGTCAGGTTGGATATCACGGATCAGTTCTGAGCTGGAGCACGGACTTGACTGGGAGCATCAAATTGGTTAGATGATCACCTCACCCACACTCACTGAGGAGGGCTTGGGTGCTGCCCCTGTACTTGTGTGACCTGCTTTGGTTATGCTGTCCTTAAGCAACAGATGATGGGCTTTTCTGGGCGTTGTCTGTGTCATTGGCCTCTGCCATGAGACGACGACTGGCTCTCAGGACCCGGGGAGGGCTGGCTGGCAACATGCCTGATCTAGAAGTGAGCTGTCCTATCTGTCATGACTCTTCTGGGTGAGGATCAAAGGCCTCAGATCAGCTTGGCAAATGGCTGACAACAACCAGACCCCTCTCACCGACAGAAGAGGGGAGGGGGGGCTGGGCCGGTTTTGACACCTTAACACTCGGTCGTAAATTAGGCAGGAGGGGAATCTCTCCCTTGCTCTTCAGTATTGGTAAAGGAATGTGCTTTGTCTCCAGAAGACTTTTGCTGCCAAAACTTTTACGTCCAAAAAGTGAACACTGGATCAATATTTCCAACATCAGAATGTGGGGAATGGTCAGTGGGGATCTAAAGAATAATCATGTCATATTGTTTATTATTTTGTGATGTCATTAAGAATGGTATCAAGAAAATACTTTAATTTGGAAAGTATACACATTCTATCTGTCAAGTCTTCATCCAATATGTTGTGTATAAGAAATGAACATATTTTTGTTAAGATAGGAATGTGATTTTAGTTTCCTAATGAGATTATTGTTTTCCATATAAACTATGCACAGTCGGTAGCCACGCCCCAAGTGAGCTCAGAGATCGTGCCAGCAAGTAGGAACTCCCCTTTTACCAGAGGGCATAAAGGCTTGAAAGACAAATTCACATTAGACCAGAAAGCTTGGAGCTTGGGCTACATGGCTTAAAATGGTTAGAAAAGAAAGCGTTTGAAATGGTTAGAACTTTGAATCTCAACACGAGGTGAAGAAGATGAACTCACTAGACCAGAACATTGCCAGTCTGCAGCTGGGTGTGTAAAGTGATCTAGAACTTTGACTAACCACAGGAGGTAGGAAGAAGAAAATCCAATCTCATACAATCATTAGAATGCATCTGAGTATCTGTTCTATTTGAACACTCCACTCCAAGCCAGGACAACTAAGAATGACATTGTGACCTCTGGTGGACAAGCAGAGCCTTACACTGAAACAGGACACTAAAAGATACCCCTTCCCATAGAAGGATTGATTGGTTTCAACGGAGAGACGACAAACAAAGACATCTACACGTAAATACATTCATGACTTCTTACCCAAACGGGCGGTGGTTGGTGAGCAAAGTATTATGATTACTTTGAGGGTAGCTTCCAAATGTATCAATGATAAGTTTGACTCTCTCTTTGTCTCTCCCTCTCCCTCTCCCTATCTACCCCTCCCTCTTTTGATAACCAAGCAGTCATGTTGTTGTTAGTCCGCTAGGGACTTTTTCTCATGTATTAAGTATGTATGTATTCTGTGTTATTATTTAGTTAGCTAGTAAATAAATAATTAAGCCAATTTGTGTACTGCTGAATCATAAGTAGAGCTGGGGTTCTTGTGGATCCAAGAATTCTGCGACCATTCAGAATGACGACTGATAAGAGGTAATGATTGATACGTTGACTGTTTTATACATATTGATAGGTAAAGACCTTTTAGAGTTTAATTCGGGAGATGGTAACTCTATAAAAAACGTATTCTGTGGTGCCCCAAATCCTAATTAGTTAATTGTTACATTATTAATTTAAACGATTAACAATTAAACATAGTTAGTTGATTCGATAAATAACAGTCATCATATTAATGAAAGTCACGTTTCAGGAGTGATCGAGTTTTCTGTCATTGGAGAGAACCCATGAAGATCGGTGTATCCTCAGATACCTATCCCTTTCAGATGTACAGTTGGCCTATCATACAGTATCGCAAACTATGGCATTTAAACAAGATGTAAAGATTAAATTATCTCGTAATGCTTCATATACGTACTGTATGTTATCCGTAGGAAAGATGGTAAGAACTGAACTGCACCTTACTTTTCCAGTTTTACATTTCTATATACTCATACAGTGTCATGGTCTATATCTAAAATATGTGAATAAGCATGATACAAAAACAATAGCATTGACACAATTTACAATAGTAATTATTCTAAAGTCAGTCATTCTTGTGCTTGTGTCTATTTTTGTAGACTTACAGTTTTTACTACAGTTCTGTATCAGTGCAGGGATCCGTGAGAAGCCATGCATTGTGAGGATCTGCATGAACCCAGGACTAGAAAGCTGCAGGAAGGGGAGCAGGCTTCTCTCTGCTGTGGAGAGAGACAGCGGAGAGCTGTTGAGCGTTAACTACTGTACTGCGCTGCTCCAACATACAGTAAAGCTTATGATCCTCCTGGAGGGGTAGGCAGGATAATTATTCCTGAGTGGGCAACAGGATTTTTGTGGGAGAAATTACAGTAATCTAAGTCATTCAAAATTGTAACCTTATATGCTGTTTTGTAAATACTTGGATATGGATATGTAATGGAAATGTTCTGGGTATCGTTTGAATAGCCACTGTAAAGCTACAGTAAATTCTTAAGTGTTTGAAAATATATACAGTATATATACAGTGGGGAAAAAAAGTATTTAGTCAGCCACCAATTGTGCAAGTTCTCCCATTTCAAAAGATGAGAGAGGCCTGTAATTTTCATCATAGGTACACGTCAACTATGACAGACAAATTGAGAAAAAAAATCCTGAAAATCACATTGTAAGATTTTTAATGAATTTATTTGCAAATTATGGTGGAAAATAAGTATTTGGTCACCTACAAACAAGCAAGATTTCTGGCTCTCACAGACCTGTAACTTCTTCTTTAAGAGGCTCCTCTGTCCTCCACTCGTTACCTGTATTAATGGCACCTGTTTGAACTTGTTATCAGTATAAAAGACACCTGTCCACAACCTCAAACAGTCACACTCCAAACTCCACTATGGCCAAGACCAAAGAGCTGTCAAAGGACACCAGAAACAAAATTGTAGAGCTGCACCAGGCTGGGAAGACTGAATCTGCAATAGGTAAGCAGCTTGGTTTGAAGAAATCATCTGTGGGAGCAATTATTAGGAAATGGAAGACATACAAGACCACTGATAATCTTCCTCGATCTGCAAGATCTCACCCCGTGGGGTCAAAATGATCACAAGAACGGTGAGCAAAAATCCCAGAACCACACGGGGGGACCTAGTGAATGACCTGCAGAGAGCTGGGACCAAAGTAACAAAGCCTACCATCAGTAACACACTACGCCGCCAGGGACTCAAATCCTGCAGTGCCAGACGTGTCCCCCTGCTTAAGCCAGTACATGTCCAGGCCCGTCTGAAGTTTGCTAGAGTGCATTTGGATGATCCAGAAGAGGATTGGGAGAATGTCATATGGTCAGATGAAACCAAAATAGAACTTTTTGGTAAAAACTCAACTCGTCGTGTTTGGAGGACAAAGAATGCTGAGTTGCATCCAAAGAACACCATACCTACTGTGAAGCATGGGGGTGGAAACATCATGCTTTGGGGCTGTATTTCTGCAAAGGGACCAGGACGACTGATCCGTGTAAAGGAAAGAATGAATGGGGCCATGTATCGTGAGATTTTGAGTGAAAACCTCCTTCCATCAGCAAGGGCATTGAAGATGAAACGTGGCTGGGTCTTTCAGCATGACAATGATCCCAAAAACACCGCCCGGGCAACGAAGGAGTGGCTTCGTAAGAAGCATTTCAAGGTCCTGGAGTGGCCTAGCCAGTCTCCAGATCTCAACCCCATAGAACATCTTTGGAGGGAGTTGAAAGTCCGTGTTGCCCAGCGACAGCCCCAAAACATCACCGCTCTAGTGGAGATCTGCATGGAGGAATGGGCCAAAATACCAGCAACAGTGTGTGAAAACCTTGTGAAGACATACAGAAAACGTTTGACCTGTGTCATTGCCAACAAAGGGTATATAACAAAGTATTGAGAAACTTTTGTTATTGACCAAATACTTATTTTCCACCATAATTTGCAAATAAATTCATTAAAAATCCTACAATGTGATTTTCTGGAGAAAAAAAATCTCATTTTGTCTGTCATAGTTGACGTGTACCTATGATGAAAATTACAGGCCTCTCTCATCTTTTTAAGTGGGAGAACTTGCACAATTGGTGGCTGACTAAATACTTTTTTTCCCCACTGTATATAATTGCGGTGGTGAACATCAGCCAAATGTCACTAAGTGATGCAGAGGTCTTTCTAGAGTCGGAAGTAAAACACTACTTTGCTGCCTGCATAATCCAGAGTCATAGCTCCCCTTATAGATGCCCTAGTTAACTCCCCCTCTCTTTCCCCCTGTATGCCCTGAAGGTACTTGACTTGCACATAACTTTTCTGCTGTGCAAATCTGTTTGCCGAACCCTAGTTTAAAAGGGTTTTGAGCTGGATTCCCTGCCCAGTGTATCAGCCCAGCCGCCAGTCTGTCATTAGCTGTAGGTGGACTGTGCACAGACACCCATCTCAGACTGGCCACCATGGTCTGCTCTTATTATCCTACCTGCACCTTGTGAACTAAACACCCAATGCATGTCCAGGTTGACTCTTGCTCTGGAAGAGCAGAGGGTTAGGTGACCTCTCCAAATGGATCAAGCACAAAACAAAAAAAAATGTGCATGATCAATAGCTGCTGCTCTCAGCCTTATCAATAGACAGGTTGATTGTTTAGTAACACAACCGATGTGTTCGCAACTATGGGGCAAAACAGACAGGGTTGGCTTAGATTGTTGACACAGAGCTGCCAACTCTCACGCTTTCGCCGTGTGACACATGTTTTTGCCTGTTTTCACACGCACTCACGCCACACATCCAATTTCTCACGCAAAAAAAATTGTCCGAGACTCGTTCGTTCCTTTTTTCAAACTCCCCGACGGTAGATGGGGCTGATGAGCGCCACTGAACCATATGCGCTGCACCCCAAAGTTAGCGACAGAAAAAGACAACAGGAGAAGAAACGGTCACTACCTCAAGAAGTCTGATAAGAAGCTGAGCTGAGACTAGGTAAGTAACAATGAAATGTCGTACAATTGAGTACTCACTCTCTTAAACTTTAAATCTTGAAATAAATTATTTGTTTGTGCGTGTGAACATGATTTAGTGTGGTGAATGTAAACTCAGCTGATTTCGAACAGGTAAGATGTATTCCAAAGATTTTAACATAAATACAGGAAATGTGTGCAATAGAAGTAGACTTGTGCAGACATTCACTGACCCCATGACAGAAGTGTACCTGCTGTTCTTCCAAGCCACCGTACCAACTTTCACTTCTTTCAACTTACTACTTCAGAGAGAGCAGTCATCAATATTTTTGTTACATGATGAGGTGGGATTGGATTTTGCTGTTTTTTTCCATTCTGTGTTTCTTGCTGATATCTGCAGGGATCCTCTAAAACAGGTTTCACCTACTATTTTTGTAAATGTCTGTTATAGATGGTGAAATTCGTATGCAAGCTATGTTCCAAGTTTATGGTTCCAGCAGCTCTGCAGTGCCATGAGGAGCCTTGTGAAATTGCCTTTAAAGAAAAGGCAAACCATTTACCAGGTTAGTATTTGACTATTATTATGATCAAACACTGTGATATGTGATATTTAGCCTTGTACCTTATACCATATGTATCTGTGACAGGAAGAAAGTTGAACATTGGGTTCACAACCAGGGCTAAATTTAACAGATTACTCGACGAGGGTGACATCACACCACAGCAGGTGGATTCATTCCATGAAGCTGTGTTGTGTTTCCTGACAAGTGCTGTGGACTATGCACTTAAGAAGCTGCCACTAGAAGAGCCACTGATCAAGCATGCATAATTTGTAGATGTACGGCAAAGGGCTGAAAGTGACATCGAAGATGTCCTGTACTTTGTTGAAAGGTTAGTTTTTTTAATCTAATTATTGTCTATCATCTTAGCTAAAATACCCTGTGTTTTATGATGAGGTGTGTTCACTCCTAAACTGCACATGAGATATTCTTATGTGGCTTCTCCTCAAAGATGTGTATGAACTGCTGCTGGTTGATGACTATATACCTAAAACGTAACAACTTGTAACTCTACTTTCATAAATAGGTTTCCCCATCTCCTCCCATACCATGGGCCAGAGGAGCATGACCTTCTGGGTGAGGAGTTTCTAAATTATCAGACCATGCCAATGATATCCCTGCAGGACGAAACTGAAATGGAAAGCTTCTTGGCTGAAATGGCAACCCGGAAGCATAAGGTAAACATTTTTTCATTTTTTGACTTTCCTTTTGGCAGGTGTGGCTTGGCTACATCTGTTGCTTAAAATTGTTGCATGCATATATGTGTCATGCATGTTGCAAATTATGCATGTTTTTATCTGAACTTTGTTAATGGATCAACCTACAGTATACTTACAGTATTAATCAATCAAAAATCAAGGTATGTTTTTCCATTGTGTTTTGGTGCATTTTCCATAGGTGACAGGAGCCAAAGAATTCGAGAGGCTTGCTGCCGTCGCCAAGCTTGTCCTGGTGTTTCCCCATGCAAACGCAGATGCTGAGAGGGTGTTTTCAGTTGTGGGACTGAACAAAACCAAGAGAAGAAACAGCCTAGCAATCTGGAGCCCTGCTTCAAATGGGAGCCCCCCTCCGATATCATCAAGGCCTCCAAGAAGGCCACAGGCCAGTATAACCATGCCGACAGATCATAGACAAGAGGCTCATTTGAGATGAGCCAGGTCTGCGCAGAATCGATCACCGGCGATCACCACCCAATGCATACTGGTTAGATTTGTGTCCGACTTGATCCCGACTTTCTCTGACGTCATGCACACGTGGGCAACGATATCCTCATGAGATCAAGGCGGCCGCAGTTCTGAGACGCAGGCAGTGCAATTGCTTTTCACCGACTGCAGGACCCAGGCGGGCCCAGTACAAAATCTCACTCCAAGGTTTTAAAAAAAGTTGGCAGGTATGTTGACAACATGTAAACTATATTTTGTCTCCAAAAGATTATTGAAAACATAAATACATTTGCACAATGAGCACTTGTGTCTCTCAAATGCATCGCTACAGTTGTTTGTTAGCTAGTGAATTTGAGCCAAATTAGCATTGACATGAAATCAGTCAAAACGCCTAAAAACAAGACATGGTATCAAGAACAAGATCAAACTAGCTGAAATGAGCCATCCACGATTCCCCACATGGCAGCTTCTTGTCATGGTTGCTAGCTATCTGACCATTCAGAATTAAAACAGAGCTCTGCTTCCGGCCCCATCGATGCGCTCGCATCATTTTCGTGACGTTGTCAGCCAACCCGTCTATACTGCTCATACATGGGTAGACTACATGATTACTAATTTTAGTTGTAAGCCTTTGTTGTATATTGATCATTCTAAATGAACGTATACTTTACCTTGAATAATTCTTCATTAATTTCTCTTTTCAGTTAGCCTACTTTGGGTTCATAATTGCACACATCCTGCTAGGTCCTACTAGTGTCTGCTCACTACATAATACTGTACAGTGCAAAGCATGACGTGGATTAAGCTCTCCCAAAAAATGAGGAAATGGATCCATTTTGAGAGAGAAGCGCAATGCCCCTTGCCACTAACTGTGATTTGGCTTTGTAACAGTCCACTAAACACTGGGCTGCGGATCACTTATTGGGATGTAATTTGAGTGACACCTCTGGAGGAGGGAGTTTATTTGCACAATGGCTGCTGCTCCCCATCTACAAAAAGGAACAATGGCCCTGGGCTTCCCATCATTGGGGTTACCACAGGGAAATGCTGTTGAGGAAGACACACATCTTATCAAATTATAATACATCAGGATCATTTTACTTTTTCAATATACTAATGTTTTGTGTACAGTATGCATTTTATTTTGTAAAGGTATTTGAATTGAAGGTTATACAGTGAAAGTAATCAACTACTGAATCAATAAATCTATTTAGTGTAGAGTGGGAAATATAACACCAATTAGCAACCACTTCATATTTATGGTTTAGAAAAGACATCAATAGAACAGAATAATGGAAAGCATACCAATTAAACATTGATTACTCCAAAATGTGATCAGTGTTGTTAGAGGTCATGTGCAGACATACAGTATCTATAGTAGATATGTGCAGATATAGTTGGCATCAGTTCTCTCTGTATGTGTGTGTGTTTCTTTGTGTGTCTGTATGTCTCTCTGTGTGTGTCTGTGTGTCTCTCTTTGTGTGTCTAAGTGTGTGTTTCTCTGTGTCTCTCTGTCAAATCAAATCAAATCAAATGTATTGGAGGATCAGGGTAATATGGTGTTGAATTGCAGGATTTGAGTCCCTGGCGGCGTAGTGTGTTACTGATGGTAGGCTTTGTTACTTTGGTCCCAGCTCTCTGCAGGTCATTCACTAGGTCCCCCCGTGTGGTTCTGGGATTTTTGCTCACCGTTCTTGTGATCATTTTGACCCCACGGGGTGAAATCTTGCGTGGAGCCCCAGATCGAGGGAGATTATCAGTGGTCTTGTATGTCTTCCATTTCCTAATAATTGCTCCCACAGTTGATTTCTTCAAACCAAGCTGCTTACCTATTGCAGATTCAGTCTTCCCAGCCTGGTGCAGGTCTACAATTTTGTTTCTGGTGTCCTTTGACAGCTCTTTGGTCTTGGCCATAGTGGAGTTTGGAGTGTGACTGTTTGAGGTTGTGGACAGGTGTCTTTTATACTGATAACAAGTTCAAACAGGTGCCATTAATACAGGTAACGAGTGGAGGACAGAGGAGCCTCTTAAAGAAGAAGTTACAGGTCTGTGAGAGCCAGAAATCTTGCTTGTTTGTAGGTGACCAAATACTTATTTTCCACCATAATTTGCAAATAAAATCATTAAAAATCCTACAATGTGATTTTCTGGATTTTTTTTCTCTCATTTTGTCTGTCATAGTTGACGTGTACCTATGATGAAAATTACAGGCCTCTCTCATCTTTTTAAGTGGGAGAACTTGCACAATTGGTGGCTGACTAAATACTTTTTTTCCCCACTGTATATGGATGAGCAATGTCAATATCAGAGTGGCATAGGCTAAGATGCAATAGATAGTATGGAATACAGTATATACATATGAGATGGGAAATGCAAGATATGTAAACATTATTAAGATAGTAAAGAATACAGGATATACATATGAGATGGGTAATGCAAAATATGTAAACATAATTAAAGTGGCATTATTAAAGTGACTAGTGTTCCATTTATTAAAGTGGCCAGTGATTTTCAAGTCTGTATGTAGGCAGCAGCCTCTCTGTGCTAGTGATGTCTGTTTAACAGTCTGATGGCCTTGAGATAGAAGCTGTTTTTCAGTCTCTCGGTCCCAGCTTTGATGCATCTGTACTGACCTCGCCTTCTGGATGATAGCGGCTCGGGCAGTGGCTCGGGTTGTAGTTGTCCTTTATTATCTTTTTGGCCTTCCTGTGACATCGGGTTCTGTAGGTGTCCTGGAGGGCGGGTAGATTGCCCCCGGTGATGCGTTGTGCAGACCGCACCACCCTCTGGAGAGCCCTGCGTTTGTGGGCGGTGCAGTTGCCGTACCAGGCGGTGATACAGCCCGACAGTATGCTCTCAATTGTGCAACTGTAAACGTTTTTGAGGGTTTTAGGTGACAGTCCAAATTTCTTCAGCCTCCTGAGGTTGAAGAGACGCTGTTGCGCCTTCTTCACCACACTGTCTGTGTGGGTGGACCATTTCAGTTTGTCAGTGATATGTACGCCGAGGAACTTCAAACTTTCCACCTTCTCCACTGGTGTCCCGTCGATGTGGATAGGGGGGTACTCCCTCTGCTGTTTCCTGAAGTCCACGATCCTCTCCTAGTTTTTTTGACGTTGAGTGAGAGGTTATTTTCCTGACACCACACTCCGAGAGCCCTCACCTCCTCCCTGTAGGCTGTCTCATTGTTGTTGGTATTCAAGCCTACTGCTGTTGTGTCGTCTGCAAACTTGATGATTGAGTTGGAGGCGTGCATGGCTACACAGTCATGGTTGAACAGGGAGTACAGGAGGGGGCTGAGCACACACCCTTGTGGGGCCCCAGTGTTGAGGATCAGGGTAATATGGTGTTGAATGCTGAGCTACAGTGAGGGAAAAAAGTATTTGATCCCCTGCTGATTTTGTACGTTTGCCCACTGACAAAGAAATGATCAGTCTATAATTTTAATGGTAGGTTTATTTGAACAGTGAGAGACAGAATAACAACAAAGAAATCCAGAAAAACGCATGTCAAAAATGCACTGTATTATCCTCAAATCGGGCAAAGAACTTGTTTAGCCTGTCTGGCAGCAAGACGCAGGTGTCCGCGACGTGGCTTGTTTTCCTTTTGTAGTCTGTGATTGTCTGTAAACCCTGCCACATATGTCTTGTGTCTGAGCCGTTGAATTGCGACTCCACTTTGTCTCGATATTGACGTTTTGCCTGTTTGATTGCCTTGCGGGGGGAACGACCACTCTGTTTGTATTCTGCCATATTCCCCGTCGCCTTGCCATGGTTAAATGCGGTGGTTCAGTTTCTGGTTAGGGTAGGTTTTAATAGTCACAGTGGGTACGACATCTCCTATACACGTCCTTATAAAACCACTCACCAAATTAGCATATACGTCTATATTATTCTCATAGGCTTACTGGAACATATCCTGCGTGATCAAAACAATCTTGAAGCGTGGATTCCGATTGGTCAGACCAGCATTGAGTAGTCCTAAGCACGGGTGCTTCCTGTTAGAATTTCTGCCTATAGGAAGGGAGGAGCAAAATGGAGTCGTGGTCAGATTTGCCGAAAGGAAGGCCTTGTATGCATAGCGGAAATTAGTGTAACAATGGTCCAGCATTTTTACCAGCGCGAGTGCTACAGTCAATATGCTGATAGAATTTAGGTAGCCTTTTCTCAAATTTGCTTTGTTAAAATCTCCAGCTACAATAAATGCAGCCTCAGGATATATGGTTTCCAGTTTGCATAAAGTCCAGTGAAGTTCCTTGAGGGCTGTCGGGGTATCGGCTTGAGGGGGGATATACAGTGGGGAAAAAAAGTATTTAGTCAGCCACCAATTGTGCAAGTTCTCCCACTTCAAAAGATGAGAGAGGCCTGTAATTTTCATCATAGGTACACGTCAACTATGACAGACAAAATGAGGAAAAAAAATCCAGAAAATCACATTGTAGGATTTTTAATGAATTTATTTGCAAATTATGGTGGAAAATAAGTATTTGGTCACCTACAAACAAGCAAGATTTCTGGCTCTCACAGACCTGTAACTTCTTCTTTAAGAGGCTCCTCTGTCCTCCACTCGTTACCTGTATTAATGGCACCTGTTTGAACTTGTTATCAGTATAAAAGACAACTGTTCACAACCTCAAACAGTCACACTCCAAACTCCACTATGGCCAAGACCAAATAGCTGTCAAAGGACACCAGAAACAAAATTGTAGACCTGCACCAGGCTGGGAAGACTGAATCTGCAATAGGTAAGCAGCTTGGTTTGAAGAAATCAACTGTGGGAGCAATTATTAGGAAATGGAAGACATACAAGACCACTGTTAATCTCCCTCGATCTGGGGCTCCACGCAAGATCTCACCCCGTGGGGTCAAAATGATCACAAGAACGGTGAGCAAAAATCCCAGAACCACACGGGGGGACCTAGTGAATGACCTGCAGAGAGCTGGGACCAAAGTAACAAAGCCTACCATCAGTAACACACTACGCCGCCAGGGACTCAAATCCTGCAGTGCCAGACGTGTCCCCCTGCTTAAGCCAGTACATGTCCAGGCCCGTCTGAAGTTTGCTAGAGTGCATTTGGATGATCCAGAAGAGGATTGGGAGAATGTCATATGGTCAGATGAAACCAAAATAGAACTTTTTGGTAAAAACTCAACTTGTCGTGTTTGGAGGACAAAGAATGCTGAGTTGCATCCAAAGAACACCATACCTACTGTGAAGCATGGGGGTGGAAACATCATGCTTTGGGGTTGTTTTTCTGCAAAGGGACCAGGACGACTGATCCGTGTAAAGGAAAGAATGAATGGGGCCATGTATCGTGAGATTTTGAGTGAAAACCTCCTTCCATCAGCAAGGGCATTGAAGATGAAACGTGGCTGGGTCTTTCAGCATGACAATAATCCCAAACACACCGCCCGGGCAACGAAGGAGTGGCTTCGTAAGAAGCATTTCAAGGTCCTGGAGTGGCCTAGCCAGTCTCCAGATCTCAACCCCATAGAAAATCTTTGGAGGGAGTTGAAAGTCCGTGTTGCCCAGCGACAGCCCCAAAACATCACTGCTCTAGAAGAGATCTGCATGGAGGAATGGGCCAAAATACCAGCAACAGTGTGGAAAAACCTTGTGAAGACTTACAGAAAACGTTTGATCTGTGTCATTGCCAACAAAGGGTATATAACAAAGTATTGAGAAACTTTTGTTATTGACCAAATACTTATTTTCCACCATAATTTGCAAATAAATTCATTAAAAATCCTACAATGTGATTTTCTGGATTTTTTTTCTCATTTTGTCTGTCATAGTTGACTGTACCTATCATGAAAATTACAGGCCTCTCTCATCTTTTTAAGTGGGAGAACTTGCACAATTGGTGGCTGACTAAATACTTTTTTCCCCCACTGTACACGGCTGTAACAATAACCGAAGAGAATTCTCTTGGGAGATAATACGGTCGGCATTTGACTGTGAGGAATTCTAGGTCAGGTGAAGAAAATGACTTGAGTTCCTGTATGTTGTTACAATTACACCATGAGTCGTTAGTCATGAAACATACCCCCCCCCCCATCCCTCTTCTTCCCGGAGAGATGTTTATTCCTGTCAGCACGATGTACTGAGAACCCAGATGGCTGTATGGACGGGGACAGTATATCCCGAGAGAGCCATGTTTCCGTGAAACAGAGTATGTTACAATCCCTGATGTCTCTCTGGAAAGCAACCCTTGCCCTGATCTCGTCCACTTTGTTGTCTAGGGACTGGACATTAGCGAGTAATATACTCGATGGGTGGTGTACCCGCCTTCTAAGTCTGACTAGGAGACCGCTCCGGCTCCCTCTCTTCCGGTGGCGTTGTTTTGGGTCGGCCTCTGGAATCAGTTCAAATGCCCTGGGTGGTGCGAACAAAGGATCCGCTTCGGGAAAGTCGTATTCCTGGTCGTAGTGCTGGTAAGTTGACACCGCTCTGATATCCAATAGTTATTCCCGGCTGTATGTAATAACACTTAAGATTTTCTGGGCTAAAAATGTAAGAAATATTACATAAAAAACAAAATAAAGCAACGTTTCCTAAGGACTAGAAGAGATGCAGCCCTCTCTGTCGGCGCCATTTTCAGGTGTGTGTGTGTCTGTGTCCCTCTCTGTGTGTGTCTGTGTGTGTGTCTCTCTGTGTGTGTCTGTGTGTCTCTGTGTGTGTGTCTCTCTGTGTGTCTGTGTGTCTTTCTGTGTGTGTATGTCTGTGTGTGTGTCTCTCTCTCTGTGTCTCTGTCTCTGTCTCTCTATGTCTCTCTATGTCTCTGTGTCTCTCTGTGTCTCTCTCTCTTTCTGTGTGTGTGTCAATACTGTATGACCTCGGTCTCATGACAGGCAATGACGTAGTCACCATGGGAGATGCTCTTTCTCTTTCTCTTCCTGCAGCACACCTCTTTCACTCCATCACCCTGTCACCAACGCTCCTCTGCTACCACACAGAGGAGTCCGCAATGCTATATTTTAATTAAGGGTTTCAGAAATGATAATAATAACAATAAAGAAATCCCTCCCTCTCTTCCTCCACCCCTAGACGACATTAAGAAGCGTGTGAGAGAATACATGGGAGACATAGAGCTTCTCCTCTCTGGAATCTAATATCCCGATGTTACATGGTACAGCCTAAACTGATAAATTGCAGATTAAATGACGGTCACACTTCACTTCATCTTCCACCCTACACCACACTCCCCTTCATTTCACATGTTTCTGCTATTCGCTTCCTTCTTGGCCTGTCAATTCTGCCTAATCGTGAGAGACACTAAAACACTAGGCCCTGACAGAGCAGGATCAAGAATGATGAACATCTTTCAGTGGTAAAAAACTCCAGCTCCTAACTCCAGCTCCTAAGGCTTGCATCACTTATGCAGAAATCAGCGGTGTGCCAGCACACAGGAATTATGCCTGCTGACAGAATATACATGAGGTACATATTGTGAGGCTGGAGCAGCCTTGACAAGGTATAGTTATAGTAGGCAATGGTGACCCCGAACACAAAGGACACAGCGGCATATTGAAGGCCAATAGCATCCATGTCAATATTCCATGCTTTTGGGTTGTATCCATGCATACCCATGCATTTTGCCTTCATGCCATTATACATAGCCGTCTATGGTATTTATCGTATGTACACTACCTATACACCACGCTTTTTCTCTAGCTTTAGGATTGTATGATCCTTAAAACCTTTGTAATTTTCCAGGTTATTATATTACAGTATTTATGATAAACCAGCTGACAAAAATCTAAGATAAATCCAATAAATATTGTTAGTACCTCTATAGGTAATTATTTATCTGTTTTCCTTTTTTAGGGAGGGCAACAAGCCCATCCACACCCTTTGAAAACAAAGAAAGAAGTCATTAAAAACCTAACTGCATGCCATTAATGTCTTCTATGGAAATATTTGTAATGTATATTATAATTCTCTGAATAAATTAGAGGAATATTCATTTCCATGTAAATGTATTCAAGGCTAAGGAAGAGAGTGTATGGGGGGTGCACATTATGCATAATTTTTGTATTGCAGCCCACATTTCTACATCAAGCTCTTGCCTTATTGCCTGGTCATTAAATGCTAAAATAATGGCAAACTCATAGTTTCTCCATCCTAATTGCCCCTACCATACAATTGCATTCTCAAGACAATAATGATGCAGTGTGCTGGTAGCATGTGTCTGCCTATTAATAAGATGGTATTTCTAACTGAGGAGGACAATTTATTTGGAGTTCAATTCCCTGTGTTTACTAGGCGGAGTGGCTCCTCTCAGTCTCTCTCTTTCTTCTTTGTTCACACATTGTTTGATGCCTTTGAGGAGACAGCAAAACAACTTAGCTCATTGAAACGCTACCAATCTAAATACGGGCCGAAAATCAAAGAGAAAAAATGCTCATTGATAAAAAGTTGTGTCTCCAATCCAATCAGTGATATGGGGGGGGTTAAGAGCACCCTACTCTAATAAAATGTAACTCCAGGCTTAATTGCATGGCTTTACAAGGAGCACAGCGTGCATTTCAAAGGGAAGTCTATACATGGGTCTATTTCAAATCAGATGAGTAATTTATTTATCTCTCTATTGAAATCTGATCCCAGCAGAGATCACTCTCTTGGATGCTCCACATTCAGCAGACTTTCTCCTCAATACCTTTCAGTTGCAGCCAGATCACTATCCTCTAACACCACCTGCAATACAAACAAATACACCCAGTTCTGACATGCAAGCAGTGAAAGCTTGGTATGTATCCCTTAGTATCTGTGACATGTTTTACAGGCCACTCACATGGCTCAAAGGTTTACAGACACAGTGGGGATAAAAACTAGATTTTCCTGTATTTATATACACTGAGTATACCAAACATTAGGAACACCTTCAGTTTTTTATTTGTAATACATTTGCAAACATTTCTAAAAACCTGTTTTTGCATTGTCATTATGGGGTATTTGTGTGCAGATTGATGAGGGAAAAAACAATTTAATCAATTTTAGAATAAGGCTGTAGCGTAACAGAATGTGGAAAAAGTCAAGGGGTCTGAATACTTTCCGAATGCACTGTAAATCGTTTGTCTTGCCCATTCACCCTCTGAATGGCACACATACACAATCCATGTCTCAAGGCTTAAAAATTATTCTTTAACGTCTTTCCTCCCCTTCATCTACACTGATTGAAGTGGATTTAACAAGTGACATCAATAAGGGATCATAGCTTTCACCTGGATTCACCTAGTCAGTCTATGTCATGGAAAAAGCAGGTGTTCTTAATGTTTTGTATACTCAGTGTATATTTCCACACTATGAGGTTGGAATAATACTGTAAAATTGTGAAAATGATTATAGTGCCCTTTTAGTGTAATAGCTGTTTAAAAAGACCGCCTGAAATTTCTGCCTGTTTTGTTGGGAGGGAGTTTTGGCCTTCCATGGTGACATCACCATGCAGTAAATTAGTTAATAGACCAATAAGAAAGTTCCAAACCTCTCTGCCAATATCAAATGTTCAGTTTTCCCCTCCCTACTCAAACCACTTCCAGACAGTCCTAGCAAAATTCTTGCTTAAGAAATTGCTCTTTGTTTGCTAAGAAGCTATTTTTGTTTCTTTTTTACCATTTTAATTGAAAATAATCACAGGAAGGTGCTTAATTGTTACCCAGAAATTAATTGATATACAGATCAAAACGGCTGCATTGGACCTTTAACGTTGAGCGTAATATCATATACAGTTGAAGTCGGAAGTTTACATACGCCTTAGCCAAATACATTTAAACTCCTCTTTTCACAATTTCTGACATTTAATCCTAGTAAAAATTCCCTGTCTTAGGTCAGTTAGGATCACCACTTTATTTTAACAATGTGAAATGTCAGAATAATAGTAGAGAGAATTATTTATTTCAGCTTTTATTTATTTCATCACATTCCCAGTGGGTCAGAAGTTTACATACACTCAATTAGTATTTGGTAGCATTGCCTTCAAATTGTTTAACTTGGGTCAAACGTTTTGGGTAGCCTTCCACAAGCTTCCTACAATAAGTTGGGTGAATTTTGGCCCATTCCTTCTGACAGAGCTGGTGTAACTGAGTCAGGTTTGTAGGCCTCCTTGCTCGCACATGCTTTTTCAGTTCTGCCCACAAATGTTCTATAGGATTGAGGTCAGGGCTTTGTGATGGCCACTCCAATACCTTGACTTTGTTGTCCTTAAGCCATTTTGCCACAACTTTGGAAGTATGCTTGGGGTCATTGTCCATTTGGAAGACCCATTTGCGACCAAGCTTTAACTTCCTGACTGATGTCTTGAGATGTTGCTTCAATATATCCACATAATTTTCCTTCCTCATGATGCCATCTATTTTGTGAAGTGCACCAGTCCCTCCTGCAGAAAAGCACCCCCACAGCATGATGCTGCCACCCACGTGCTTCACGGTTGGGATGGTGTTCTTCGGCTTTTAAGCAACCCCCTTTTTCCTCCAAACATAACGATGGTCATTATGGCCAAACAGTTCTATTTTTGTTTCATCAGACCAGAGGACATTTCTCCAAAAAGTACGATCTTTGTCCCCATGTGCAGTTGCAAACCGTAGTCTGGCTTTTTTATGGCGGTTTTGGAGCAGTGGCTTCTTCCTTGCTGAGCGGCCTTTCAGGTTATGTCGACATAGGACTCGTTATACTGTGGATATCGATTATTTTGTACCTGTTTCCTCCAGCATCTTCACAAGGTCCTTTGCTGTTGTTCTGTGATTGATTTGCACTTGTCGCACCAAAGTACATTCATCTCTAGGAGACAGAACGCGTCTCCTTCCTGAGCGGTATGACGGCTGCGTGGTCCCATGGTGTTTATACTTGCGTACTATTGTTTGTACAGATGAACGTGGTACCTTCAGGCGTTTGGAAATTGCTCCCAAGGATGAACCAGACTTGTGGAGGTCTACAATTGTTTTTCTGAGGTCTTGGCTGATTTATTTTGATTTTCCCATGATGTCAAGCAAAGAGGCACTGAGTTTGAAGGTAGGCCTTGAAATACATCCACAGGTACACCTCCAATTGACTCAAATTTTCTGGAATTTTCCAAGCTGTTTAAAGCCACAGTCAACTTAGTGTATGTAAACTTCTGACCCACCGGAATTGTGATACAGTGAATTATAAGTGAAATAATCTGTCTATAAACAATTGTTGGAAAAATTACTTGTGTTATGCACAAAGTAGATGTCCTAACCGACTTGCCAAACTATAGTTTGTTAACAAGAAATTTGTGGAGTGGTTGAAAAACTCCAACCTAAGTGTATGTAAACTTCCGACTTCAATTGTACACTAGGTAGGTCAGGCAGACTGGGGCCATTGAATACTTGTGTCAGAGAGGGTTGTAATATCTTGAATTGGCCCCAGTAGGCATCTTCCCTCTCTGCTCTGCCTGGCTCTATGGAGTCATCACCAAAGGCTCCCTTCTCCAGACCTGGTCTGACTACAGACAAATCCCCCAGAGGCCTCACTAGTCTAACCTACCTTAAACATCCTCTCAGCTTTCCTAGGCTCACACGTTTAGCCGTGCTTCATCTCCACATCCTTAAAAGCAGAAATTAATGACAAGCACAAAGGCACTCATTTATAATTGCTTCATTATACAGTTGTGTTCTCTTGACAATAATGGTGTTTGTGGTGTTTTTCTAATTATGTGGCTTTTCTTTCTCGTTATCAAGGAATTCAGGTAATTGTGGAGAAAATAATGACTGCCTGCCTGGTTGCTGTGTCTCTCATGGATTGCGCATCACAAACAGTCTCAGTGCAGCCAGGAGCCTTATCAGTGAGGCCACTCTGCAAATGGAGGATGCTTTAAAAGAGAACAGTGGGGTTCATCAGAATGGCCCAATAGCTCTGATGTATTTAATGAGGTGCTTATTTCAAAGTGTTTAACTTTAGCTTCATGACAGATTACCATTGGCCTCTATTCTAATGTCTGCTGTGTTGTTTTTTCATGAGTGAAGTGGTGTATATGGTTTAGCATTAATTAGCTCCAGTATCTGTTTCTTCCTCTCCTGCTGGATCCTGGTCTTTGTTCTTTCCTTTTTCTTTGCCTACTAATACCTATTATGTTCTAATATAGCTACTCAAGAGAACATTTTGCATTCATTTTCTAACTGTCTAAAGTAGCTTGTGTACTGTATACAGTGGGGAGAACAAGTATTTGATACACTGCCGATTTTGCAGGTTTTCCTACTTACAAAGCATGTAGAGGTCTGTAATTTTTATCATAGGTACACTTCAACTGTGAGAGACGGAATCTCACATTGTATGATTTTTAAGTTATTCATTTGCATTTTATTGCATGACATAAGTATTTGATCCCCTACCAACCAGTAAGAATTCCGGCTCTCACAGACCTGTTCGTTTTTCTTTAAGAAGCCCTCCTGTTTTCCACTCATTACCTATATTAACTGCACCTGTTTGAACTCGTTACCTGTATAAAAGACACCTGTCCACACACTCAATCAAATAGACTCTAACCTCTCCACAATGACCAAGACCAGAGAGCTGTGTAAGGACATCAGGGATAAAATTGTAGACCTGCACAAGGCTGGGATGGGCTACAGGACAATAGGCAAGCAGCTTGGTGAGAAGGCAACAACTGTTGGCGCAATTATTAGAAAATGGAAGAAGTTCAAGATGACGGTCAATCAACCTCGGTCTGGGGCTCCATGCAAGACCTCACCTCGTGGGGCATCAATGATCATGAGGAAGGTGAGGGATCAGCCCAGAATTACACGGCAGGACCTGGTCAATGACCGGAAGAGAGCTGGGACCACAGTCTCAAAGAAAACCATTAATAACACACTACGCCGTCATGGATTAAAATCCTGCAGCGCACGCAAGGTCCCCCTGCTCAAGCCAGCGCATGTCCAGGCCCGTCTGAAGTTTGCCAATGACCATCTGGATGATCCAGAGGAGGAATGGGAGAAGGTCATGTGGTCTGATGAGACAAAAATAGAGCTTTTTGGTCTAAACTCCACTCGCCGTGTTTGGAGGAAGAAGAAGGATGAGTACAACCCCAAGAACACCATCCCAACCGTGAAGCATGGAGGTGGAAACATCATTCTTTGGGGATGCTTTTCTGCAAAGGGGACAGGACGACTGCACCGTATTGAGGGGAAGATGGATGGGGCCATGTATCGCGAGATCTTGGCCAACAACCTCCTTCCCTCAGTAAGAGCATTGAAGATGGGTCGTCGCTGGGTCTTCCAGCATGACAACGACCCGAAACACACAGCCAGGGCAACTAAGGAGTGGCTCCGTAAGAAGCATCTCAAGGTCCTGGAGTGGCCTAGCCAGTCTCCAGACCTGAACCCAATAGAAAATTGGGGTGCTGAAAGTCCGTATTGCCCAGCGACAGCCCCGAAACCTGAAGGATCTGGAGAAGGTCTGTATGGAGAAGTGGGCCAAAATCCCTGCTGCAGTGTGTGCAAACCTGGTCAAGACCTACAGGAAACGTATGATCTCTGTAATTGCAAACAAAGGTTTCTGTACCAAATATTAAGTTATGCTTTTCTGATGTATCAAATACTTAAGTCATGCAATAAAATGCAAATTCATTACTTAAAAGTCATACAATGTGATTTTCTGGATTTTTGTTTTAGATTCCGTCTCTCACAGTTGAAGTGTACCTATGATAAAAATTACAGACCTCTACATGCTTTGTAAGTAGGAAAACCTGCAAAATCGGCAGTGTATCAAATACTTGTTCTCCCCACTGTATATACACTGAGCATACCAAATATTAGGAATACCTGGACTCTACAAGATGTCGAAATGGACTCTACAAGGACTCTACAAGGTTGTGTCAAGTTAGCTGGATGTCCTTTGAGTGGTGGACCATTCTTGATACACACAGGAAACTGTTGAGCGTGAAAAACCCAGCAGGGTTGCAATTCTTGACACAAACCGGTGTACCTGGGACCTACTACCATAACCCGTTCAAAGGCACTTAAATATTTTGTCTTGCCCATTCACCCTCTGAATGGCACACACACACACAATCCATGTCTCAATTGTCTCAAGGCTTAAAAATCCTTCTTTAACCTGTCTTCTCCACTTCATCGACACTGATTGAAGTGGATTTAACAAGTAACATCAATAAAGGATCATAGCCTTCACCTAGATTCACCTGGTCAGACTATGCCATGGAAAGAGCATGTGTTTGGCTTGACAATTTCAAAACAAAATACAAAAATTGAGCATAACAAAAATAAACATCATAAAAAAATAAAAATCATACTCAAGATAATTATATATAGGGATACAACAGAGAATGCTAGAGAGAAAAGGCTTTGTGTGATGCATCTGCCCAAAGGCTCCAATATTGTGTTGCACTGATGATGATAGCATAATCATAATACCGACTTTATGGTGTGATCTCATTCAAAAGTGAGGTCCGTGAGGAGATTAAAAACCTGCATTTAATACCCGGTGGGCCTGGGTGTTTCTTTTTCATGCAACATTGCCGTATATGGATAATGACGTTATAATAATTAAATAATATTACGAACAGAGGGAGCTGTGCTATTTGGAACTGCACATAATGGTGACCACCACTGTTATTTCTATTTGAATCCATTCAAGAGTGAAACAATAATAAGCCCCCAGTGTAATTTTTTATTCTCCTATACAAAAAGAGAAGAAAATACTCAACCTCACTCTCATTCTCTCTCTCCCTTCTTTCCTCTACCTGTCTTTTTCTTTTTAAATTCTGCTCTTACAGCATCCACCACCATTGCTGTCAGGAACCTCAGGGGCGGACTTAATTAGTTGCTAAGAGAAAGCTGCCAGTAGCGGGGAGCTGGGAGAGCTGGTAAAGCACTGCAGATTTTAGTTTGCTCTGAACTTTGATAATGATCAGGTAGTCTGTAATTTTCTCCTCTCCCATGTGGCCCCTGACAAAGAGCTGCACTAATGTAGAGGGGAGAATCCAGAATGAATGAACAGAAAGTATGCTACTTTACTTCTCTCTTCACCTACCATTGCTTACACTTGGGATGGCTGCTGTTTCAGGGGGGAAAGATTAGAATATAACATGACAAGGTTCTACCTGAGAGGGTGTGACAGGGGAGTTTGCATGCTGGTCATGGACCAGAGAGCAAAGAAACAGGACATATCATTCAGTATTTCCAAATGAGTAGTAAAATATGGAGAAAGTGAGCTCAGGGTATATAATTTATATGCAGCTATGTGTGAGCAGTGACAGGGACTGTGTTTAGCTGGTTCCTATCGTACATGCATCACATTAGGAATCTGAAGTGCCAGCGACGAGAGGAGGTTGAATTGCCATTGACCTGACTGAGCTAAAATGACATAGATTCAGACAAATAGAGCACTGTGCTGAGCGTGGAATCAAGATGGATGTCTTCTGGCAACATTACAACACACCACAGGCCCTTTCTCACTATGGACAGTAAGTAAGTGTAAATCTTCAAATTTTCTCTAGCGACATTGGTTGATAAAGTTTGGAATATTTCATGTTTTGAAACTGAGGAGTGATTGACATGAAAATAAAGTATAAAACAGACTATGGATTATTTTGTTCACATTATATGATTCAGGAGATTTCTGGTATATGTTTTCAATATTCTCTGGAGAAAGAGAGACTGCTTTTATTTTAGGCCCAGACTGCAGATTGAACTTTTCTGGACCCCTCTTCCTGACAGCTAAAGGTCCCAAAGCTTCTGTGCATGTGCGGGATTCTCTACTTTACACACAGTCTCTGATCTCCTCGTACAGAACAGGCTACTCTGGCAAATGGTGCATATTTTGCAAAAAAAATGTTGTGGTCACCCTCCCTTCACATTTCTCACTGTCAATCGTGAATGATAATTCTTTAAGTTTTACTGGTGAAACGTCCATGCAGCATCTGCACACCAACCATAGCCCCAGTCGGTATTAAAGAGAACATTGTGGCCCTGCCCGCCTGTGGGGAAAACAACCTGTGGTTACCTAGGTTACCCCATGTCTGCTTGTTTTAGTCAATTACAAAACTACATTTAAGAAAAGTACAATGTCTAAAGATTACCTTTTGACATTGCCTGCTCCCGAGCGTTTTTACTACTTAGGAAAGCGTAATATAGGGCTTACCTTGTGTAATATAGGGCTTACCTTGTAGGGCAACCCAGCCCCAGAAGTGACTCTTATTATCAACTGTATGCAAGAATTTGCTATGTGTTGTCTTCGGAATTCAACATTCTCTGTGTTGTCCCATTGTCTCACCTCTGAGAAGCAGAGGTTACATCATGTAGGTCTGATATCTGATTGGAGGTTAACTTTACAGTAATACTATTGGTCAACAACTCCAAACAGCTCTAAGGGTCTAAGATGCATTGTTCTTCCTCTTTCTTTCTTTCTTTCTTTCTTTCTTTCTTTCTTTCTTTCTTTCTTTCTTTCTTTCTTTCTTTCTTTCTTTCTTTCTTTCTTTCTTTCTTTCTTTCTTTCTTTCTTTCTTTCTTTCTTTCTTTCTTTCTTTCTTTCTTTCTTTCTTTCTTTCTTTCTTTCTTTCTTTCTTTCTTTCTTCACCCCATGGAGATTTGGGGCATGGCCTTTTAAGTCATGATCTCTCTCTCTCTCTCTGACCATGCTTAGAACAATGCCTTGTAATGCTTGTTAATGCCTTGTAACTTAAGCTTTATGCCTTGTATGTGAATCCATTCGTTTTACAAAGTAATTAAATACACTTGTATTTAGAATCCATTCTCAGACATTTCTTCATGGCCTATTACTGTAACTCAACCATAGTCTCTTGCATATTGCTAATTATCTTTATGGAGTCAGATAAACATTTTAATAGGCTAATTGCTTAGTCTTATTATGAGTCACATGTGATGTATTTATAATATCATACATAATAAATATGACTGTCCACTACAACCTCATGCCCCTTTTCATGACGGTGCTAGCAGCCACATGAGTGACTGAGTTTCATGGGTATATGCATTTAGATCTTCTTGAGTTATACAGTGTTGTGAATTTTTGTGCAGATGGTGTTAACAAACTGTAGCATAGCCTACCTGTGTTTAGTTTCAATCAAAGCACATATTTTGCCTAGTGGCGAGCGTTGTTGAGTTTTGGCCACATGACCAAAACATTTGACCATTCACACAATCATCCTAAAATCTCATCAGAAATGAGGTGGTGTTTTTTGATTTACAGTAACATTATACTATGCTATTATATTTGGTACTAGCTGTCGGGAAGAGGGGTCCAGAAAAGTCAGATCCACAGCCACTCCATTTGTACTCTGTTTGTGTAAACCCTAATGTATAAACACTGGGTTTAAGAACATTTGAATCATTGAAAGGACAGATTTATTTCTTTCAGGAAATAAACTGTTGTTAAGTTTAGGGGACGCTTTAGAGGCTTCCCGCTTCTTGTCTTGGGCAGGTCCTACTGTATGTGTATTGCCATGGGTAAAGTTTATAATATGTACGCCCCAGCGCATTGTGAAAAGAGACTACTTTTTCCTCACTTGGTTTAATTGTCCCTTAGAGACCTGTGGAATTGGAATCTAAGTGGAATACCAGTCTCTCTCTCTCTCTCTCTCTCTCTCTCTCTCTCTCTCTCTCTCTCTCTCTCTCTCTCTCTCTCTCTCTCTCTCTCTCTCTCTCTCTCTCTCTCTCTCTCTCTCTCTCTCTCTCTCTCTCTCTCTCTCTCTCTCTCTCTCTCTCTCTCTCTCTCTCTCTCTCTCTCTCTCTCTCTCTCTCTCTCTCTCTCTCTCGGGTTAGGGCTGGTGTTCTTAGACTTTTGATTTGGCCCTGAATTTATTTCATTGCAGGCGTCTTCTCACCCGGCTCTTCTGTGAAGCGTTTCAGCGCCAGAATGTTAGGCTTTATTAACCCCCCTAAGCATGAAGCACCTAAGGGAGGTCAGACATTGGTCGTTAAAAAATCTATTGTGACTCGTCTGAAAAATGAATAAATGAGCACATATTCCCCCCGTTCCGGAGCCCTGGTGCACTGTTTGTCTAATCAAGTACGAGAGCTGGCGAAGTCAACCAGGGTTGACGTGCACATTTTATTGAAGTTTTTGTCTGTCAGAGGAGTTTAAATGTGTAATGAACAAAGAGTGGTGATTTAAAATATAATCTGATGAAATTACAAAGACGGCAAGAGTTCACAATCATGCTCATTGTTTTCTATCATGAGCGATGCCCTGTTGAGGTAGTGGTGCTTGAAAGGAGGTGCGCCCTCTCAATGAATAGTGACAGCACTGTAACTGAATTGGAGGCGCTGCGGCCCAGCCTCTAGCCACCTCCCTGGGCTGAGAAATGCCTAAGGCTTTGTTCTCACCTCTGCCGCTGCTCACATAGGACACATCTCCTGGAGCCTAGCTAGCACACCTCACCTCACAGGCATTCAACTCCTCCTGATATGCTGTCTGAACAACTTATACCATTTCCTTTATGTTGACAGTCCCTTCAACAATAAAGGAAATGGTATTATGTTGTTCATACAGTTCATGCACTTAATGTACTCATTGTTCTGTCTGAAACATTGTCTGCAACAATAGGAAAAATCTTCTACTCAGCATCTTTAACATCCCATTGTGATGAGGTCTCAATAACTGGATGTGGGTATATTAACATATGCATTATGTATAGTATATTTAAGCAATAAGGCCCAAGGGGGTGTGGTGTATGGCCAATATACCACGGCTAAGGGCTGTTCTCTGCACGATGCAACGCGGAGTGCTTGGATACAACCCTTAGCTGTGGTATATTGGCTATATACCACAAACCCCCAAGGTGCCTTATTGCTATTATAAACTGGTTACCAATGTAATTAGACCAGTAAAAATAAATATTTTGTCATACCCATGGTATACGGTCTGATATATCAAGGCTTTCAGCCAATCAGCATTCCGGGCTCGAGCCACCCAGTTTATAATAACTTATGTATTATGTATTTAAGGGTCCCTGGAGAGGACAACATTATGAATGGAATTTGCTATTCAAGATCATGGGTGATACACAAGTTAACACATTGCTTTGGGGAGTAGGCCTATAGGTAGTAGCTATAGATGTTTTTTATTGTCACATACACCGGATAGCTACAGTGAAATGTGTTGTTTTACAGGGTCAGCAATAGTAGTATGGCACAAATTAGGGTTAAGTGCCTTGCTCAAGGACATATGGACAGATCTTTCACCTTGAAGGCTCAAGCATTCGACCAGCGACCTTTCGGTTACTTGCCTAACGCTCTAACTGCTAGGCTACCTGCCGCCCTATAGATGTTTAACTATAGATATTTAACTATAGATGCTTACCCATAGATGTTTACCTATATTTGTTTACCAATATACACTACATGACCAAAGGTATGTGGACACCTGCTCGTCGAACATCTCATTCCAAAATCATGGGCATTAATATGGAGTTGGTCCTATAACAGCCTCCACTCTTCTGGGAAGTCTTTCCACTAGATGTTGGAACATTGCTGTGGGGACTTGCTTCCATTCAGCCACAAGAGCATTAGTGAGGTCGGGCACTGATGTTCGGCGATTAGGCCTGGCTAGCACTCAGCGTTCCAATTCATCCCAAAGGAGTTCGATGGGGTTGAGGTCAGGGCTCAGTGCAGGCCAGTCAAGTTCTTCCACACCGATCTCAACAAACCACTTCTGTATGGACCTCGCTTTGTGCACGGGGGCATTGTCATGCTGAAACAGGAGAGGACCTTCCCCAAACTGTTGCCACAAAGTTGGAAGCACAGAATCGTCTAGAATGTCATTGTATGCTGTTGCGTTAAGATTTCCCTTCACTGGAACTAAGGGGCCTAGCCCAAACCATGAAACAGCCTCAGACCATTATTCCTCCTCCACCAAACTTTACAGTTGGCACTATGCATTCGGGTAGGTAGAAATCTCCTGGCTTCCGCCAAACCCAGATTCGTCCGTCGAACTGCCAGATGGTGAAGCGTGATTCATTACTCCGGAGAACACGTTTCCACTGCTCCAGAGTCCAATGGCAGAGAGCTTTACACCACTCCATCTCGCAACCGAGGACAGACAATTTTTTTATATTTACCTATAGATGTTTAACAATATATTTGTACCTCTAGATGTTTACCTATAGTAGGCCTATAGGTAGTATGTAGTATAGTACTTTAGATGATTGGTCCACGATGTTGTCCAATGTAAAATAAAGTCCTAGCTTCAATACTTGAAGAGTAAAACATCTCCCAGGAAGGATTATGTTTTTATTTTCTTGTAGTATAAATAATCTTGAGATCCAATCTCAAGAACGTTGGTGATAATATTGTATAGAGGAACCCTTTTGATGTCTCTCCTTGATAAGGATGGAGCTAACAGTTATGGCTTGGGGAGAAAAAGTTGCATCCAACACTGCAGAAGAAAAAAAAAGAGAAACTGTTCTGTTTTAGTTTTTCACTGCTATAATTGGGAGCCTCATATGCCCTTTAAACAACATTACATGAAGTGAATAAGACTTGAAAAGTACATCTGCTTCTAAAATGCTTACCATTTTTAACACTAATGAACTGAGTCGTGCAGTGGAGATTGCCAACTGCGGGTAGAGTACTGTATATTACGCTGAATCCCCCTGCTACACGGGACCTCATAAAACACAGAAGACAGAAAGTTGCATCTGGTTATTTGTGTTTAATTGGAGGCGCTGAGTGATGCAAACTGGCGTTAATGCCTTCCCTGCTGCCTGACTACGAGCAACATCAGCTCTGATGCCCCCTCACCCACCAACCCTTATGGAAACGACCACACGTGCCCCTACTGACAGATACGTTGGATGCAATATAGCATGTTGATAATAGACATAATCAATTCTAACTATTCAACATGATTTCATATTCACGCATGGTAAAAGTATGGCAGCACTAGAGGATTCATATAGATATAACTAAGTAGTCACCAGGGTTCTGTTCATTTGGCTTTTATACATTCAACACCACAAATGTTTGTTTGACATTTAGCTTATTCAAGAAATTGTTCATATTGAGCATGTCCAACAATTTACCATCTACCAACATGCGTTAAGTTCAAGCCTTTGATCTTCTCCATGTACATATAATGGCTCATGCTGTAAACATGATAGCAGATTGAATAAAAAATACTTTGGTTTCCCTTGGCCCTGGAAAACAGTTCTGTCATGTGCTGTCCACGCTCATCTCCGTGCTCGGCTTGCCTTGGCGCCTTTATGCGATGTGACAGAGGAGGGCTGGGGACTCTTTCTCCCGGCTCCCCGGTACCAGGCACACTGACACTCTCCTCTGAAGTGCCACATTAATTCTAATAAAGCGCGGCTTTACCAGGGCCCATGAAGACCAGGGAGCAGGCGCTGGTATAAATCCCTAGCTTAATGAAGGGAGGCGGTGGGCGCAGGTGGTGTGGCAGTGCAGGTGGCAACTCTCGCCCTCAGGCTCCTGGGTGAGTCCGCTGCCACCGCCACTCCAGGGGGCACAGCAGCAGAGATTGCATTTTAATTACCAGGTACGCCTTGTCCTCCTGATGTGTCACAGCCTATGTCTGTGTCTATGTCCATGTATGTCCCTGTGTATTCAGTCCCATTGTATGTCCCATCCGCTGTCCACAGTTGAGCTATAAGTTCTAAAAGTTACTCCACAAGTGAATACCTTACATGGAGATGTCCGAGGATATGGATGGCCTGCAACTATTCCATATTCCCCAACTTGCATATATGCGAGAGGTAGACTCCATTGTGATTACTTTTCCGCCTCTGAATCATGTGAACATTCCAGATATATCCAACGGGGGAGCATCCATCCAGTTTAACTCTGTGCTAACCCTCCCCTTGAGGAGCTCCAACAAAAGGGAGGTCCACCTATGGTTCTTCCCTTCTCTGGAAAAGTAATCTCTCCTCTCTCACTGAGCGCTAACTCAAAACTACTTGACACTTTAAATGTTCCTTTTCTGGGATTTCCGTTTTGAGCAAGTGTGGTGACTTAGTTTATGGATTTGACCCACCCATCCCCTCCGATGTGTCAAGTCCCCGTTCAGAGGGTGATGAGAAAGATTGGAGGAGAGGGTGTCTGTAAAGGCGTCTGCATACTAGGCTCGGTTTGCTACTAGCAGAACTCGGCTAGGCGAAGTGAACATCTGTGCCTCGCATACACTCTTAAAATACCTTCGTTTGAAAAATGAGAAAAAAGTGGCAATAGTACTGTTTGTCCCACTTGAGACACGGTAGACAGTATACTCTTCCTCAAAATTGTCGGAATTAATCTAAGATCACTCAAGAAATCAGTAATACATTTTGAAGTCTTTGCCAAGGAGGTCTTAGTCGCACAATTTTACATCAAACGAAGATGTTTTGTGCAGTATTTCTCAAAGGAACAGAATTTGCATGAAAACAAGTCTTCTCTCATTGAATGACAACAAACACTTAATTGAAGAATCACTACTGTTGACCGATCACCGACGAAGGGGCGTAGACTTCGGCTACCGAACATTGTCTTGCCTCAGGAAAAAATGTTGTGTGCACGAACAGCTGAAAAAAAAACCTGAAGACCAAAACGAACAAAAAAGTCACAAAATGTCATCATAATATATGCACAAACTGTTTAGGATGGGAAGCATGCAGACACCTTACACACCTTAAGCCCAGGACAACCTAAAACCCCCTGCCCCCCATCATCCCACTCTGGGGACGCCGGCACACAGCAGCACACAGCAGCACTCAGCTGCACAGATGTTGTTTTATTGTCTGGAGCAGCGGCCCAACGAGGGCTCCCACTCATTAGCTGTTGTCTCTCTCTCTCTCTGTCTGACCATCCCTTTTATACAGTAAATGCAGCAGTTGCCTTAAGATCATTCCGTTAAGAGAAGCATAGCCTACCACAGGAAAAACATGGATTAAACACAAAGAAACCCATATACTGATTAAGGATGCCTAATATAAGGTGTTTTTATTTTGAATGTGGTCATGAGACATTGGAAATCCAATTATATAATTTGGAAAAAGAATATAGCAAGTTTATGCAAATAATGCTACAGTATTTGTTTTACGTCTCCATAAGATATTAATATCTTAAGTATATTAAGTTTTCCCTCTTTGATCATATGAAGTGTCTGTTTCAGCAGTTCTCCACAGGAAATACTATCATCCTTATACGGTATGCTTTGTGTTTACTGCGAAGAGCATGAGCTCTAAGCTCTTGAAAATTAAAGGACACCATGTCTGCCACATTGAAACTATTCTTCCCCTCTCTTACTTACCCAGAGAAAGGCCACAGTATTATTTATCTAATTCTCCCTCCATCCTTCCATCTCTCTTTCCCTGTGCACCAGTGGAGGCTCCTCAGTGGAGGAAGGGGAGGACCATATCCTCAGTGAATTTCATAAAAATAAAAATAGTGAAATTAAAAAGTTATCCTTTTTAGATAAAACTATACTAAATACACTGCTCAAAAAATTAAGGGAACACTAAAATAACACATCCTAGACCTGAATGAATGAAATAATCTTATTAAATACTTTTTTCTTTACATAGTTGAAAATGCTGACAACAAAATCACACAAAAATTATCAATGGAAATCAAATTTATCAACCCATGGAGGTCTGGATTTGGAGTCACCCTCAAAATTAAAGTGGAAAACCACACTACAGGCTGATCCAACTTTGATGTAATGTCCTTAAAACAAGTCAAAATGAAGCTCAGTAGTGTGTGTGGCCTCCACGTGCCTGTATGACCTCCCTACAACGCCTGGGCATGCTCCTGATGAGGTGACGAATGGTCTCCTGAGGGATCTCCTCCCAGACCTGGACTAAAGCATCCGCCAACTCCTGGACAGTCTGTGGTGCAACGTGGCGTTGGTGGATGGAGCGAGACATGATGTCCCAGATATGCTCAATTGGATTCAGGTCTGGGGAACGGGCGGGCCAGTCCATAGCATCAATGCCTTCCTCTTGCAGGAACTGCTGACACACTCCAGCCACATGAGGTCTAGCATTGTCTTGCATTAGGAGGAACCCAGGGCCAACCGCACCAGCATATGGTCTCACAAGGGGTCTGAGGATCTCATCTCGGTACCTAATGGCAGTCAGGCTACCTCTGGCAAGCACATGGAGGGCTGTGCGGCCCCCCAAAGAAATGCCACCCCACACCATGACTGACCCACCGCCAAACCGATCATGCTGGAGGATGTGGCATGCAGCAGAACGTTCTCCATGGCGTCTCCAGACTCTGTCACGTCTGTCACATGTGCTCAGTGTGAACCTGCTTTCATCTGTGAAGAGCACAGGGCGCCAGTGCCGAATTTGCCAATCTTGGTGTTCTCTGGCAAATGCCAAACGTCCTGCACGGTGTTGGGCTGTAAGCACAACCCCCACCTGTGGACGTCGGGCCCTCATACCACCCTCATGGAGTCTGTTTCTGACCGTTTGAGCAGACACATGCACATTTGTGGCCTGCTGGAGGTCATTTTGCAGGGCTCTGGCAGTGCTCCTCCTGCTCCTCCTTGCACAAAGGCGGAGGTAGCAGTCCTGCTGCTGGGTTGTTGCCCTCCTACGGCCTCCTCCACGTCTCCTGATGTACTGGCCTGTCTCCTGGTTGCGCCTCCATGCTCTGGACACTACGCTGACAGACACCGCAAACCTTCTCGCCACAGCTCGCATTGATGTGCCATCCTGGATGAGCTGCACTACCTGAGCCACTTGTGTGGGTTGTAGACTCCGTCTCATGCTACCACTAGAGTGAAAGCACCGCCAGCATTCAAAAGTGACCAAAACATCAGCCAGGAAGCATAGGAACTGAGAAGTGGTCTGTGGTCACCACCTGCAAAACCAGTCCTTTATTGGGGGTGTCTTGCTAATTGCCTATAATTTCCACCTGTTGTCTATTCCATTTGCACAACAGCATGTGAAATGTATTGTCAATCAGTGTTGCTTCCTAAGTGGACAGTTTGATTTCACAGAAGTGTGATTGACTTGGAGTTACATTGTGTTGTTTAAGTGTTCCCTTTATTTTTTTGAGCAGTGTATATTCACATGTCACCAAATAATTGATTAAAAACACTGTTTTTCAATGAAAGTCTACAGTAGCTTCAGCAGCACTCTGTAGGGTAGCACCATGGTTTAGCCGGAGGACAGCTAGTTTCCATCCTCCTCTGGGTACATTGACTTCAATACAAAACATTTACATGACTCCCGAGTGGCGCAGTGGTCTAAGGCACTGCATCGCAGTGCTAGCTGTGCCACTAGAGATCCTGGTTCGAGTCCAGGCTCTGTCACAGCCGGCCACGACCGCGAGACCCATGGGCGGTGCACAATTGGTCCAGCGTCGTCCAAGGTAGGGGAGTATGAAAAAAAAAAAAAATTGTATGTATGCATTCACTAACTGTAATTCGCTCTGGATAAGAGCGTCTGCTAAATGAATAAAATGTCAATACAAAACCTAGGAGGTTCATGGTTCCCACCCCCTTCGATAGACGTACACAGTAATTATGACTAGGGCTGTTGCGGTGACCGTATTACCGCCACAGCGGTAGTCATGAGTCATGACCGCAGTACAATTCTACATGACTGTTGAGTCACGGTAATCTCCTCTTATGCACTCTGGATGTGTTAGTATTACCCAATTCACTAATGATCATCAGGTCACTCATGGCCTGATACTCAGGGCTCTATTGTCCCTCTAACCATTCTGACATCAATGCAAATGCAATTGAAAATCACATCAAACAC
Source organism: Coregonus lavaretus (assembly GCF_964263955.1). NCBI lineage: Eukaryota > Metazoa > Chordata > Actinopteri > Salmoniformes > Salmonidae > Coregonus > Coregonus lavaretus. The sequence continues at coordinate 23,819,117 of NC_140001.1, read as the reverse complement.
TTATCATCAAAACAGTATGTGCATTTAAAACTCACTTCACTGTGATTGATCAATTTGAAGAAAAAAGTTTGAAAAAAACAGGTTGAAACTGAGTGGATGTTGTTTCAAAGCTTAACACAATGAAATGGACAGCGCTTTCTAAGATGATGATTAATTAAAAACACCCATATGCATATTAGAGCTTATGCATATGCATAGGCCTATATATGAGCCCAAGCCAGAAAAAAAAAACTGAATTAAAATAATGAGTGTGCCGTTATACAATACATAGCCTATCAGCATATTACACACAGAAGAAAAACATACAAAAATACTGATTTAAGATATATTTGGTAGATAATTGGTCTAGCCTAAATTAAAGACATTCAGAGTTAGCCTACAGTGAATTAGTATTTGATTTTGAATAGCCTAGTAATAGGTCATTTTTAAAATATTTTCATAATTAATAGGCTGACACGTTACCTTTAGCTACAGAATATCTCATCCCTGTGCGTTTCCATCTCCTCCCCTCTCTCCTTCATTCCTTTCTCCAGCATGCAGAAAACATGTTACTATCAATGTTCCTGAACAGATTTCCATTGGATTCCCAAATTAAGCACTGGGTAGCTGCAGGAACAGGGTTGGAGAGCCCATGGCATACTAAGTTTTGGCGGAATAAATAAAATAAAATAAAATGTTATTTGTCGCATACACGTGTTTAGCAGATGTTATTGCGGGTTTAGCGAAATGCTTGTGCTTCCTGCTCCGACAGCGCAGTAATATCTAACAAGTAATATCTAACAATTTCACAACATATACCTAATACACACAAATCTAGTAAGGAATGGAATTTAAGAATATATACATGGACAAGCAATGACGGAGCGGCATGGACTAAGATACAGTAGAACATTATAGAATAGAATACAGCATATACAGGGGGGGAAAATAGTATTTAGTCAGCCACCAATTGTGCAAGTTCTCCCACTTAAAAAGATGAGAGAGGCCTGTCATTTTCATCATAGGTATACGTCAACTATGACAGACAAATTGAGAAAAAAAAATCCAGAAAATCACATTGTAGGATTTTTAATGAATTTTTTTGCAAATTATGGTGGAAAATAAGTATTTGGTCGCCTACAAACAAGCAATATTTCTGGCTCTCACAGACCTGTAACTTCTTCTTTAAGAGGCTCCTCTGTCCTCCACTTGTTACCTGTATTAATGGCACCTGTTTGAACTTGTTATCAGTATAAAAGACACCTGTCCACAACCTCAAACAGTCACACTCCAAACTCCACTATGGCCAAGACCAAAGAGCTGTCAAAGGACACCAGAAACAAAATTGTAGACCTGCACCAGGCTGGGAAGACTGAATATGCAATAGGTAAGCAGCTTGGTTTGAAGAAATCAACTGTGGGAGCAATTATTAGGAAATGGAAGACATACAAGACCACTGATAATCTCCCTCGATCTGGGGCTCCACGCAAGATCTCACCCCGTGGGGTCAAAATGATCACAAGAACAGTGAACGAAAATCCCAGAACCACACGGGGGGACCTAGTGAATGACCTGCAGAGAGCTGGGACCAAAGGAACAAAGCCTACCATCAGTAACACACTACGCCGCCAGGGACTCAAATCCTGCAGTGCCAGACGTGTCCCCCTGCTTAAGCCAGTACATGCCCAGGCCCGTCTGAAGTTTGCTAGAGTGCATTTGGATGATCCAGAAGAGGATTGGGAGAATGTCATATGGTCAGATGAAACCAAAATATAACTTTTTGGTAAAAACTCAGCTCGTCGTGTTTGGAGGACAAAGAACGCTGAGTTGCATCCAAAGAACACCATACCTACTGTGAAGCATGGGGGTGGAAACATCATGCTTTGGGGCTGTTTTTCTGCAACGGGACCAGGACGACTGATCCATGTAAAGGAAAGAATGAATGGGGCCATGTATCGTGAGATTTTGAGTGAAAACCTCCTTCCATCAGTAAGGGCATTGAAGATGAAACGTGGCTGGGTCTTTCAGCATGACAATGATCCCAAACACACCGCCCGGGCAACGAAGGAGTGGCTTCGTAAGAAGCATTTCAAGGTCCTGGAGTGGCCTAGCCAGTCTCCAGATCTCAACCCCATAGAAAATCTTTGGAGGGAGTTGAAAGTCCGTGTTGACCAGCGACAGCCCCAAAACATCACTGCTCTAGAGGAGATCTGCATGGAGGAATGGGCCAAAATACCAGCAACAGTGTGTGAAAACCTTGTGAAGACTTACAGAAAACGTTTGACCTGTGTCATTGCCAACAAAGGGTATATAACAAAGTATTGAGAAACTTTTGTTATTGACCAAATACTTATTTTCCACCATCATTTGCAAATAAATTCATTAAAAATCCTACAATGTGATTTTCTGGATTTTTTCTCCTCATTTTGTCTGTCATAGTTGACGTGTACCTATGATGAAAATTACAGGCCTCTCTCATCTTTTTAAGTGGGAGAACTTGCACAATTGGTGGCTGACTAAATAAATGTTTTCCCCACTGTACATATGAGATGAGTAGTGCAAGATATGTAAACATTATTAAAGTGTTAGTGTTCCATTTCTTAAAGTGGCCAGTGATTTCAATAGGCAACAGCAGCCTCTAATGTGCTAGTGATGGCTATTTACCAGTCTGATGGCCTTGAGATAGAAGCTGTTTTTCATTCTCTCGGTCCCAGCTTTGATGCATCTGTACTGACCTCGCCTTCTGGATGATAGCGGCTTGAACAGGCAGTGGCTTGGGTGGTTGATGTCCTTGATGATCTTTTTGGCCTTCCTGTGACATCGGGTGCTGTAGGTGTCTTGGAGGGTGGGTAGTTTGCCCCCGGTAATGTGTTGGGCAGACTGCACCACCCTCTGGAGAGCCCTGTGGTTGCAGTTACCGTACCAGGCGGTGATACAGCCCGACAGGATGCTCTCTATTGTGCATCTGTAAAAGTTTGTGAGGGTTTTAGGTGCCAAGCCAAATTTCTTCAGCCTCCTGAGGTTGAAGAGGCTCTGTTGCGCCTTCTTCACCACACTGTCTTCTTCACCACACTGGGTGGAACATTTCCGTTTGTCAGTGATGTGTACGCCAAGGAACTTGAAGCTTTCCACCTTCTCAACTGCAGTCCCGTCTATGTGGATAGGGGGGTGCACCCTCTGCGGTTTCCTGAAGTCCACGATCATCTCCTTTGTTTTGTTGACGATGAGTGAGAGGTTATTTTCCTGGCACCACATGCCCAGAGCCCTCACCTCCTCCCTGTAGGCTATCTCGTCATTGTTGGTAATCAAGCCTACAACTGTTGTGTTGTCTGCAAACTTGATGATTGAGTTGGAGGCGTGCTTGGCCACGTAGTTGTGGGTGAACAGGGAGTACAGGACGGGGCTGAGCATACACCCTTGTGGGGCCCCAGTGTTGAGGATCAGCGAAGTGGAGATGTTGTTTCCTACCTTCACCACCTGGGTGTGGCCCGTCAGGAAGTCCAGGACCCAGTTGCACAGTGTTATCCTCGTTGGTGGCACTGTGTTATCCTCAAAGCGGGCGAAGAAGGTGTTTAGCTTGTCTGGAAGCGAGACGTCGGTGTCGGCGACGTGGCTGGTTTTCCTTTTGTAGTCCGTGATTGTCTGTAGACCCTGCCACATATGTCTTGTGTCTGAGCCGTTGAATTGCGACTCCACTTTTTCTCTATACTGATGTTTTGCCTGTTTAATTGCCTTGCGGAGTGAGTAGCTACACTGTTTGTATTCTGCCATATTCCCAGTCACCTTGCAATGGTTAAATGCGGTGGTTCACGCTTTCAGTTTTGTGTGAATGCTGCCATCTATCCATGGTTTCTGGTTAGGGTAGCTTTTAATGGTCACAGTGGGCACAACATCACCTATACACTTCCTGATAAACTCAGTCAAATTATTTTCGCAAGCTACCCAGAACATATCCCAGTCCGCGTGATCAAAACAATCTTGAAGCTTTGATTCCGATTGGTCAGACCAGCGTTGAAAAGTCCTTAGCACGGGTACTTCCTGTTTGAGTTTCTGCCTATAGGAAGGGAGGAGCAAATTGGAGTCATGGTCAGATTTGCAGAAAGTAGGGTGGGGGAGGGCATTATAACCATCCCGGAAGTTCGAATAGCAATGGTTGAGGATTTTAGCAGCCCAAGTACAACAGTCGATATGTTGATAGAACTTCGGCAGCCTAGTCCTCAAATTTGCAGCCTCAGGATATGTGGTTTCCAGTTTGCATAAAGTCCAGTGAAGTTCTTTGAGGGCCGTCGTGGTATCGGCTTGAGGGGGGATATACACGGCCGTGACTATAACCAAAGAAAATTCTCTTGGGAGATAATACAGTCTGCATTTGATTGTGAGATATTCTAGGTCGGGTGAACAAAAGGACTTGAGTTCCTGTATGTTACTACAATTACACCATGAGTCGTTAATCATGAAATACACACCTCCGCCCTTCTGCTTCCCGAAGAGATATTTATTTCTGTCTGTGCGATGAACTGAGAACCCATCTGGCTGGACCGATTTCGACAGAATATCCCCAGAGAGCCATGTTTCCGTGAAAAAAGTATGTTACAGGCCTTGATGTCTCTCTTATGTTAATTAACAACATTTACCGTGACACCAACAGACTTTTGCATGACAATAACCGGTTGACAACATTTTATGACCGCCACAGCCCTAATTATGACAACTTCCGGAGGACGTCCTCCAACCTATCAGAGCTCTTGCAGCATGAACTGACATGTTGTCCACTCAATTAAAGGATCAGAGAAGGAATCTAGTACTGAAAGCATAAGCTACAGCTAGCTAGCTAGCACTGCAGTGCATACAATATGGTGAGTAGTTGACTCAAAGAGAGAGAAAGACAATAGTTGAACAGTTTTGAACAAATTAATTTCTTTAAAAATTAAGGAGAAGCAAGAGTGAGAGCGAGAGAGAGAGATATACACTGTATATTTAGTTTAATTGTTTTTCACTTTCACTTTCACTTAGCTAGTGAATACAGCTAGCTAGTTTAGCCTATTCAAACACCCGGCTCAAACAGAGAGGGATGCTATGTGAGCTAGCTGGCTATGGCTATCCAACACTGGAACTCTTCCAAGTCAAGGTAAGCATTTGGTAACTGCTAAACTGCTTGCTGACTGTACACTGTACTGCATGATTGTAGCCGGTTTACCAACGCGTTAGTTCTAGTAGTTATGTTAACTATGACGTTAGCTAATATGGTGACAATGATGTAGGCTATGTGTAGCGGTTAGTGGTTATGATATGAAGGTTTGGCTTGGAAAGTTTTTTTCACCTGGTCACTGAAGTCCACAAGCGAAGGGAAAAGGTGAGAGGAGAGCACGTAGATGTGAGAAATAATTATGTATGTGAACATTCCACCGATTCTATTGAAAAAAAAATCTTAAACTGAGGCAAACAGAACAAAACGGGGATAAACATGCCTGAATTTGTCCAATAGAAACTCTTGTTTGCAACTGTTGAACTAATGATTACACCCTAGATCAGCTAGATGCAGGCAAGAGTGTGCAAGGCGTTATTGAATGTGTCACTGTCTGTCTCCTAGATTACTTCAATTTTTCTCTCGACCTGTGCACCTACGTTGTAAAGTTTCATTCATAGGCTTGGCTGTAGCAACCTCATGATGGGTATATGGAAATGTTCAGTATCACATAGTAGCCTAAACCTATCGATGTTACATTGAGCTGGGTGAATGGAATATGAATGACAGTCATCCAAAATGCTGTAATAGAAATAAGGCCATGCTCATAATCGTCCTCCCTAATCTTAAACGTCACCAACCGCCACTGCTGTGCACACACCCACTGAGCCTCCACCCCCTCTCTCTCTCAGCCGGGCTGTAAACACATTGCGGGGCCTGAGGGCAGTGCTGTGGACAACCTGCGCTCTGTTCACATGGTTGAACAGGGAGCGAGTGAGGGAGACTGGCACACTGAACCAAACAGGTGTATGATTGGGAGGCGTGAGCTGTGAAGGGTGAATTTCTTACACAAGGCAATGTTGCTTTTGGAGCGAACAGCGACATGGAGCTGTCCCAGGAAGCATTTACATGCATTGTGGCTTTCTCCTCATAAGCCAAGCTATGCTCTTATTGTTATCAAGGAACATAATGCATGCTTATCAAAGGCAAGGTGACTTGTATTCTTCCATCTTAACTAATTGAGAGATCACATCCATTTACTTGAGTGTCATGATTTATTATTAAAACCTGGCTAAGTGTTCTGACAATAAACCTCCACTCGTTTGATTCTTTTGAAAGTGTTGGATATCTTCTAGTTCTGTAATGTTGGACAACCAGTGCTTTCTGTTCATTTAGGCATTTTGTTGTTGTCACAAGTTCCAAGACCCAACAAATCACAGCAGGTTTGGAAGACACTTCTATTTGCCTGCACTGACAACTCTAGCTACCGATCTTGCCTAACTACCAATATCTTCACCCCACCTCACTGATACATCTGAAGCAAAGTTAACATATTTAAAATGTTCCCCGTCAACTAAAGAGGTGGCGTCTTTAATAATGTGGTATAACAAGCAGCCAGCAGACCTCTTCACACTTTGGAATAAAGAAATGACACAAACTCCCAGAGGAGTCGGTAAGGCATTGGACATAAATCTCTGGTCAGCCAGTTCTTGAAGGCTGGACCTTGGGGTTAAGATAAGAGACTATGGTAGTGGTTATTAAGTGAAAGTTTCCAATCGATAGCCAGAGAGGCGTAATCAGGGTGGGTTTAATTGCACTGGGGACGACATCTACTCAGGTTATTGCAGCAGCTGTCCAGAGAGGGTTCATTTCCGTCCTACCGTCGCCCCCTCCCACCTCCAACCCCACCCCCTCCTCCAAACCTCACACCCACAATACTGAACACACCGGATAGACACCCACTTTCCCTCTGTGAGTCAATGACATTAGGCTCTGTTCCATTTTCCTAAGAATTATGTTACACATTTATGACTGAAGAGTCGTAACAAAACCTCATATTAAGGTTGTAATTAGTCACTCTGAGATGACTGTTCCACAGAATGTGACAAAAAAAACTAATTTAACTTCAAACAACTTGACATTCTTCAGATAATCACCTTTAAAAACTAATAATGAAACAGTGTGTGTATAAACTTTTAAATGAGTCAAATGCGACTGTGGAGCTTGTTTGTTATATGCTAGGAAAAATAAATAAAACATATACATTTAAGTCCCTGTTTATGACTTGGAATTCTCTACAGCATTAACATTTGGAAATTGGTTTTAGAGTTGGATTGGTAGACCTCAACTGAGGTAAGTCTGCCAATATACACTACAGAGACTTCAAACCCCATGGTCTCAGAAAATATATAATTATTTGGCTGATAAATCAAACATCAATGCACAGTCATGTAACATTATACCTAATTCCTCAATGATGTTGCTCAAATCACTCCCATTTCTCTGAAATATAAAATATCTGCCCACACACTGTCAAGCTTATAGTGCCGTGAGTCCCTTCTCACCATGGGAAATACACTGATTGAGTGATTTCAAGGGCTAAAACCCAAAGCATTTGAAGTATTATTCAACTTATTGTATATGTGAAAGGAATCAAGGCCACTGGAGTGACTCAATGGTTAAACAATATGGTTCGACAGTAGTGGAGGTGCATTGGTTCCTCTGAGTGAATACAGTGTGTGAATTGATAGTTGGAGTAGCTATGTGGCACAATGATTTGTCCACTTTCTTACCACATCAGACTCCTTTTGTAAACTGTTGCTCTCTTGCTCTGTCTGTCAGTAATAATAATAATAATAATAATAAAATTGTAATAACATTGTAATAAGACTGTAATAACACTTATAATAGTAACAGTTCTCTAAATGTGTCTCTGCAGTACCAAAAGTTCAAAAGCAGAGTCCCGATGAGAGTTTTGCAAACAAGAAGATTTGGATGTCTCTTGCTCCCAAAGCTGCAGGCTGTTCATTTCCAGCTCCATGTGCAGCTTGATCACCAACATCCATGGGCGACTTATTGCAGGGAATTTAGTGCCATGAAATGATGATGATGTGAATGGATGGCTGATGCCGCATCAAATCCAGTAGATGTCACTAAATTGGAACATATGTTACCTAAACTATAACATCATGATAATTCTCCTCTAAGACGGCTCATAAAGCTGGAATTTATTAGCTTAAAACTGAGGTGATGATAACATAGATAATTTTTAATGGAAGGTTAATGTGAGAATCAAAAGATAAAAATGAACCCTTTGGCCTTGTATCAGCTGGGTCCTATTCTGAAGTGCTAAAATCGTAACATTTTTTATGCACAGTGGGGTGTTCCCCTTTCATTACATTTTATAGCTTAAGACATAAAAATATACGGAACATTTTCATGGCTAATAAAATCCTTGATCCTCACATGATAGGGAGAGCGAAGTCGCAATCCAAAGCAAATCTAGTTTATGCAAAGCTTCAGACAAAAATATTTCCTCTGCTCTTCTCTCCTTCTCTGCTCTCTGTCCCAGCAGAATGAGGCCTGTGTGCAGCTGCTATGGAGCCGTCCCTCCTCTCCTCCCAGTAGAGTTCTGCAGGACCTGCTCAGAGTCAGACAGAGGCATGCTGCGCCTCTCTATTCCCACAGACTCACTTTTAAATAGGCCACTTCAGAGAAAACATGACTTCTCACTATTATAATAAATGGGGTCCTGCCTCCTTATTATTAATGATATCCCAGCACACTTTTCAGATTTGGTTTGTGTAACGCCATGTGAGTAATTTATATTCACGCTCATGCATGAGCCGGTGTGTGTATGCTTACTGTCTTTTTACTTGTCAGATATGTGTATAGTTGTACGAAATGTTAATGTTTACCAGCTCATTCCTGACCTTCTTAATCCCCCTGTTTATTAATATGCTAAAGCTACCGCAGAGGAACGATTAATCACAAATGCCTCCTTTCTGCGCTTTATTCACCTTTAATACATATGAATTATGTTCATATGGTTTGGACAGAGGACTACATTAGCACATACTGTACCAACAGAGAGAAGCAACTGAAATAAGCAGACATGGGGGGGTAGTCTTCTGGATTAGACAGAGGTTGATTGGCAAGAACTTGAACATGACAAAGTGCTGATACACTTCCCTGTCCAGACAATTATCTGTGGCCTACTTTGAAAGCTAATTCTACATGGGCCCCCCAGGTTGTGCGTGAAGCATCATGGCGGGGGGCAGTGACGGTGGGTGTCAGTCACAGGAGGACCAGACTGCCCTGGGGCACAGCTTCTGGTCCCAGAGGGAGGGAAGAACGGAGAGAGGGACTGGCTGATTGAAACAGTACCCCAGAGAATAAAAGATACAAAACCATTACACCGGCCTCTTGCCTTAGATTAACAAACAAACGAAGCAGCATGCAGCTATCTTGTCAACTTCAAGGTCTAACCAAAACTGGGGCACATTTACACATAGCAGTGAAGTATCAATTTTTTTCTATGACTTCTCCATAGAGACAGCTCATCTAGTTCATTTCTATATGTACCACGTTGTCTGTGTTCATAAATGTTCATAAATGTAAAGATGCAGGACTACTCAAGAGCTAGAAGATGCAGCAGCGGTTCCTCCTCTCCTCAGTACTCACCTTCAGTGCTATCTCATTGACAATGGCAGCATGAAATTCAAAGGCCCATAGTCATGATTGCTGAGATATGTGCTTGAATATTGCATGACCTACAAGGAGAAGAGAAAGACAATGTGAGCCTGCTGGATGAGGGGGCATCAGAGTCCATGGCCAAGGGTGGGGAGGATGGGAAACAGATGGCATCAGCCCTGTCCCTTCAACACAACAGAAGGGGGACTCAAGATGGCGACAGGCCTCTCGCATGAGCTGTGTTCTGGGAGACGCCTCATCATCAAGGCAGCTCGATACGTTTTTAATAACTTTCAACCCCCCAACCCCTCATCACAATGTCGGAGATGCTGAATCAATCATCTAGGTACTTAGCCTATCCATGTGATACTCAAGGGCAGAACCCCCTCTCATATCTGAAAACAGGGAGAAAGTCTAGTTGAGGGGATATTTTAAAAAACCAAAACAGGTTTGGAATGACAGAGCATGACCGGCTCAGTGTTGCCTGTGGTGGTCTGTGAATGAGCCTGCAGCATCCGAGCTGCTTGCCTCTGAGATAACCTTCACTGGCATCCTAGGTGTGTATTGAAGTGTGTATTGAATAGGTGCTAATTAAGCCTGGAGAATGTAAAGAGGACGCCATGTTATCTGCTGAAACCCGAAGATGCAGAGGAGAGAACACCTTATAGTGGAGCTGCAACCCTGCCTCTTGTTGTTTCTATGTACCTTCTGTAAGATCCAGGGTCAATGAAACTGATTAACTAACCCTGTAAGGCTATGTGTCTTAAAACATTGGACCAAGTTTGATTTGGAAGTGAACTGTCCCTTTAATGTTTATCGAAAGGCGTGCTTAAGACACAAGCAGACGTTAACAGAAGTTAATTTTCAAAATGGAGACCTCAGTATTCCTATATTCATTAAATTGGCTTTAATTGGTTGCAGAAGTGGTTTCTCTGATGCATTTTTCCTTAACTGCACAGTTTTTCATAGAGGGCAAAGACCAAGCAGCAAAGAACCTAAGAATCATGCATCTTTGGGAATATAAATTAATAAAACACTATATGTCCCAAGTGCAGAAAAATGGTTTTCACTAATGGATTCTCAACAGAAAACAGCTTTTATACAATCAATCTTTTAATTTAAAGCCCAATTATTTAAGTAATTGTTCATCACAGTTCCTACATGAATTTGTCCTTTTGACGTAATAAAAGTATGCACCCTTTTTTGTCAAATTCAAGATGGTAAATGTATTCTGTTAACACTATCATTGCCAGAGCTTCCTGCATTATCTTTAACATTTAGGTGAATTTTCCATTTTACGTATAATGCTATGTCAAATGAGCAAGCTTGGTTACCATTAACAATCAGGACCTGAAATCACTGATACTGTCATTCTCCCAACACAGTTATGTACGTACTTGTATAGTAAATTGTTACTAAAGTATGTTGCTTTGTTTGATTTGATCATGCAGCCATTTGAATGACATTTTAGGATCAGTTAGGAAACATCCTTTTGAAGGTGGATGATATACTACATACATAGAGTTTTTACTTTTTAAGTGTGTAAGGGAATTTGTCTCTTTGTGCATGTGTAGGTTACTGACTGGCAGTCATTCCAAATGTTACTCTGAGGAGGAGCAAGGGAGATGTCAGAACACCTGTCTGATCAACATGCTTGAAAATCAGTGCAGTGATTTCATCTGGGTTTTGAAGAGTATATATAACAACACTGAATTTATTTTTCAACAAAAAAAAACTCACATTTCCATTTTTGTCCATGTTCAAGGTTCAATATGGAATACCTAGACATGCAGTGATTTCAAACACATTATTTGGCCCTCAACATTGCGTGTTTTCAGTTGGGGACATGTCCACTGAATTCAGCTAATAGCTTGTAAGGCTAATGCAGTGTTGCTCATCCCTTCAAGTGTTCAGGTCGGTTTCTATAGCAACCTGCACAAACTGGGAATGAGATAAGGGCCAGAGCCGGGGCCTCAGGGGAGTCGTTAAGCATCTGTCTCCTGACTCCCCCCGCCATTCTCAGCACTCTGTGGGGGAGGCTGTCAGGGAGGCAACTGTTAAACAACAAAGGTTGCTCACCCCACCTCTCCAAGGGCTGACCGTCATCTCCTCTCTGAGTTCACAATGCCAACCATCACCTCTACCCTTGGCTTTGGTTAGCTGAGTTGGAGCAGAGGAAGGACAGAAAAAATTACATTTGATTTAAACATCAAATGATTCATTCTCAGAATTTGAGTATTTTAATTGAAACAGCTTGACGTTAAGTTTAGGTGATTCAAATAATTTCCATAGTAGCTCTCTCTGATGCTGTCCAAATGCTAAGACAAAAGAGATGTCAGAGGCTAAGTTCATCAGTGGATTCCGATGAGGCATGTTTCGGTAGTGCAGCATGCGCACACGCCTCACTGGGTCTCAATGCAGCTGTGCTTTTCAAGATGTTCCAATCAAGATGTTACCTTTTGAAAACTAAGTTTGAAAAGGTAATATAATACCCTGAAATTGTGTTAAAATGGACCAATGATGCACAACAAAAGGCTACAAAGATAACATTGTGCAGTCATTTATGCCTGTGATGTGAAACTTCAATTTATGTTTTCAAGTGTCTGCTCTTTGAAGTGCTTAATTGCATATAAGTTGTCTTTTTGTTCAAGATAATCACTCCGGTTCATTGTAAAGTAGAATTATAAGGAGTTTAGAATGTGAGGTACAGTATCATTTCAGTTTTGGAGTTTAGTAATATGAATGTGCTGGAGATTGAAAGGCATGTCATCACGTTTGTAACAGATGCATGGTATTTGTTCTCAAGACAAATATCCTTTAGTATCTCTCAGCCTCTAAAAATCCCAACTACGGGCTCTATTCAATCCGTATCACGGAAATTCAGCGTTACAGCGTGATAGAAATGTTCCTGCGTTAGAGGAGACTGCATTCACAGTAAACGCTACAGATGTTGGCTCAATAGGAAATTACCTTTACATTTCTTTAAACGCTTCAACGATACAGATTGAATAGAGCCCTACGTTTTTGTGTTTTGGGTTGATCCACTTTCAATCACCCATTTTCTGTGTTCAGAGTGAATTAATCACTCGCCAAACAAACAAAACAGCAAGAGTCAGCTAACGAGAGGCCCCTGCTGGTATCCTAGAGCCAGTCAACGTCAATTATGAAAATATCTACTGGACACAACACTAACAAAACATGAGCTAAATGTAATACAGAAACACCTCTAGAGGTACTCACTCTATCACACATAAGAGGCCAATTCCTGACATTAAAGAGCAATACGGCCTAGCCTACATGCTCTAACCTCTGTACAAGCTGCTACTTAAACTCCACGCCCTGTGTACCAAGGCTACAACACACCTTTACACCATCACCTAGCAGTGTGAGGCCGGGAACAGGCAGCCTTGTTTCAGAAACAGATGATAAATAAATCAAAGTGTACTAAACACTGCTTCCACATGGCAATCGCCTCCTTCATAGTGTCTGCACCTCATCAATCACACCATTGTCTGCTTGAAAGGTGAGCCTTGTAAATGTCATATCTACTCAAACCCAAGGAGAGGCAAATCAGAATGCGGCAGAGAGTTTTTCTTTTAATTGGATAGTGTAATTAAACTAAAAAACCCTGCTAGGCTGTCTTTTGACAGGACAGATGAAGACCCCTTTTAATAGGGCTATGAAACATATTTGTTAAAAGGATGAGGCAATATGCACCATATGATTGGGCGCCCTTATGTGTCATACTTTACGTTCATGATTAATAAGGCAAAAGATGTCTTTGTAAGACAAAAAACCTTTAGAAAAGCATCGGAATAATTGATATAATTTGCTATCCAAGTTGAAATTATAGAATTTCTGAAAACCCATTGAAAAAAAAGCCTCATATATCCCATACACATGCCTACAGTATATCAAATGGATATATCAAAGCATATGTTCAGCTACATTTACAAAACTTTCATCCTGGGACTAAGCGATTAAGAGGGGTAGAGCTTGTTCCTGATTAAAGTAACAACCCAGAGAGGCCGAGCTATAGTATTGATTACATGCACAAATGAAACACGGGTCACTTTTGTAGCTACACATGCTTTCTATTTAATTTCATTAGCTGCATTCTTTCCTTATGTACTAATGTTACACACGCAGACGCACACACACACAGGCACACACACGCACACTCGCACACACATACTGTATCTCTGTCTCATTCTTGTGAGTGTGTTGTTTTTAGACAGTGAGTGTGCTGTGAACATGTCTTAAGGGGGTCCCTCCTGAGAGGCAGTGTGAGGTCTCCTTAGAGCCGATCGATAGGACAGGGGTGCACAGATAAATCACAAAGCTCTACTGACGTCTGTCATAAAGCCACCCGCCACAGTTGCAGCACTCAGGTTTATAGAAACGCTGAGTGTTATTGCAATCTTTTGATAGCTTTAGCTAATTTATCTGATTACAAGAGCGCCCCAAGAACACGCTGCACTCAACATCTCAAATCTCAAACATTGCATCAGATAAAATCAATTAGAGTATCACATTTACTTCTCAATACAAAGGAGGTTCCACATTCTGATTCCACATTTGTAAACTGGACAACGACTGAGGAAGGGTGGCTATTAACTATAGGGTTATCATTGTAGTTACATGTGTTTTCAATTCAAATCCATCTCACTGGAACAGTAAATCCAATCTCTAGTAGTAATACTGAGGTTACTTTCAGTTTGATCAATTCAACGTCCTTGGTGACATGTGGCTTGAAATAAAAGCCACCCTAGACAATATGAAGCAGAGTCCAGGGGGTGGACCCCATCCAAAGTAGCACTGCCAACAGTGAATGAACAATGAAACTGCATAAAGGACTGCCCTGCCATTCTATCTAGTGGCAGCCGCTGTGAATTGTGCTGGAAAATCTATTTTGGAGCGGTAGCCCCTTCAATTCAAAGGGAAAAGACTGACTGCTGTAGTGACATCAATCAAAGGCAGGACGCCGTGGCGGCTCGCAACAGAAGTGGAAGGTCCAGAGTTCACAGGTTAAAGCAGGCAATATCAAAAAGGTAAAGAAAAAAGGGAGAGAGAGAGAGAGACAGGCAGAAGGCTGTTGTTGGGCTCTGATATCTCCTCAGTGGAAGTGTTGGAGAGGTACCCCCCTCCTGTATTAGATGGCCATCATTAATCTTCATGCCATCTTCTTTAACTAGTCATGTAGAACGGCTCAATAGAAAGCCGTATAATGGGGAAGGCCCAGTGCCAATTACTAGGTTAACATAGTTTTCAGCCCCAGTGCAACAAAGGAATGAGATCTTGGAGGAGATCTGGGTTGCAGGGAGCAATACATACCATTAGAATGGACAGAACATTTTTGTGACCCTTAAACACAACATCAAAACTCAAAGTTGCCAATAGAAATATGATAATACATCATATCACCCAGTGTCAGCTCTCAAAATATTTTGCTACACAACAATACCTGACTATAATATATAATGTAGGATATAGATGTCTCGTATCATATATCTTCTGAACGGTAAACATCTGATATACAGATAGAAAAAGGCATAGACTGCAAAAAGGGAAATCCAAGCAAGCCTTAATATCTTATATTGAGTGATAATTCACTTAAAACTAGTTTTTTGTGTATTTTGTTTTACCATGCTAAATTATATAACGTCATTGGCATATAATTTAGCTTATTTGAACCTAATAAAGTTGTAATACAAGTAATATATTACCTTAATTGTCTTATTAAGGTAAAATATCTAGAAAAATATTTTGAAATAAGATAAATTACGTTCTATTATTTAGCTTGGTAAGACAAAACAAGAAAAATCCACTAATTTTAAGTTTATTATCACTCAATATAAGATATTTAGGCATGCTTAGATTTCACTTTTTGCAGTGTAGCTGGAGGCATAAACCTTGAAAGAGTTCGGATATTTGATTTACAAAATCCAGTGTCACAAAAAAAGGCTAGCAAATAAGGTCATAACATAAATTGTTACACTGTTCTATAATAATAACCTAAAAATAAGCTTGAGTCACTTTGCTTGTTTTTTTCCATTTCAGAATCTCGTCAGTCTCCATTTGTTTCATTTGTACTCTTTATTTGACTGGGGGGAGTTTGCTGTGCAATCTACTTGTCATGGCTGCTGTCAGAACCAGTGCAGTGCTAAACTGCAGTTATTTAATTCCATGTGATTAAAATAGGCTTGGTCTGACTGGGGAGGGCCTGCAGGCTATGGTTTTATTTAGAAGACCAAGATTAAACTAAAGTAAAATGGAAATGTCACACCGTCATAGAAGATGCTGGGGGAGTGGGGAAAATGATAATATTATTGTGATCTGAAGTGATGATTCCGCCCCGTCCACCCTCATTTTCCAAGATCTTTCTGTAATTTGAGGCTTGCAGCTGCATGTTGTATTGTGACCCTGTCTTCACTGTCCACACTCTCACTGCAAACTCACATTTCAAACAAGATGAAGGGGAAACACTTGACATCTATACCTGCCAATGTCTGTCAGCCCTTAGTATTGGCCTTCACAGAGAGAGAGAGAGAGAGAGAGAGAGAGAGAGAGAGAGAGAGAGAGAGAGAGAGAGAGAGAGAGAGAGAGAGAGAGAGAGAGAGAGAGAGAGAGAGAGAGAGAGAGAGAGAGAGAGAGAGAGAGAGAGAGAGAGAGAGAGAGAGAGAGAGAGAGAGAGAGAGAGAGAGAGATGTGTTGTCATTTAAGTATTATGTTGTCATTTAAGCAAGTTATTGCACAGTACAGCTGTACATGCCATCATACCGATGTTAAAATGAAATTAGAGAATGTACATTTATTTGAATACTGGACATACACATTTCAAGTCATTAATTTCTGAAAACAACAACAACAGCAACAACAACAACACACGTATACAAATCAATTGAATAGGAGAAAGATCTGGAGGGTTCTCCACATTCACACAGTTCTAAGCAGTCTAAGATAAGGTATATTTTTGTCTGGCGAGATAAGGAATAGAAAGCAAACATATTACAGGCCTCAAAATTTCATATCTATAGCTCCCATTCCTGAGTCTAATAATTCATTCATTCATGGCCTCTGATTCCTTCCTCCTGGAACATCTGCCTCATACATACATCACTGCACTGATAAAAATCACAGACAGAATTGGTAATACAATGTGAATGGGAGACTGTAACACTGATTAAATAACTTCTGTGGCACAGTAAAATTGAAGCGCTACAGGGATGAAAGGGGACTTATCAGGGCTTTATTACAGGCGCCAGGGGATGATTTGAACTTTAAAGTGATGTACAAAGATGTAAGACACAATGTAATGCTGGTAGGGACTTAAAATAAAAAAGAACCTTTTCTGACCTCTGTGTCAATGCATTTCACAGCTATACAAAGACATTTTTTTTTAAATGGGACGTGGAGATATTGGAGGAAAATGTTTGATTGCACTGTATTGAATGTAGACCAGTAGTGCAACGTGTAGTGATATGTATTCACTTTTACACACTGTACCTCTCACTTTAATTGATTACCAATTCACACCAATTCACACCCGAAGAAGGTTTCTACTCCTAGATTGTGGATTATAAACTAAATTCCTATAGGCACTGAATTAAATATTCTAAACTTAATCTAAATGGAGTCTTGAGACCACTGTATTGGGACCTGTACTGGGAGATGGCAACACCTGGCCTCCTCTACGCCTTAATGGCACAGGTGCAGACGAGGTCAGGATTAATTGAAGTGGATCTTTGTCTAATTCAGTTTAGTAATGGCCATTTGATCAGTCATACAGTCCATCTCCACTTTCTCTCACATGACTGGATGACAGGGCTGGTTACAGAAAGAGAGACTTAACATTGTTAACAGCAATAAACATACAGCACCACCTGATAATTCTACATATTGGTTAAGTCACTTATACCCTATACTTAATAGAGGATTCTCCATATACAAGATAGATCAGTTTAATGCTTAAGGTACCTACCGCCTGTAGATACAGCATCAGGGAAAAACATTACCTTTATTGGGATCACTTGTGATTAGCAGGAGAGTTAAACGGCTGTTGAGTCTCATTACATTACAAATGCCAGAACAGGGAGAGTTCACTTCAGGTGTCAGCCCCTGACGATGAATGGACCAATCCATCTCTTATGAAATATACAACGGAAAGATATGTTTAAGTTGGAGTGCCTCAGCTAGGTCCAAGGAAGAATGATAACTGCTCATCCCTGCTTAGGCACATGCTACTAGCCTGGGGCTATAGCATGGAGGACCTTTATTTTCATAAAATGTAGGACAACACTGATTTTTTTTACTGTACAGTAGGTGTCCCTTAAAGTGTACAAAGCTGCTATATACACTAAGTGTACAAAACAGTAAGAACACCTGCTCTTTCCATGACATAGACTGATCAGGTGAATCCAGGTGAAAGCTATGATCCCTTATTGATGTCACCTGTTAAATCCACTTCAATCAGTGTAGATGAAGGGGAGAAGACAGGTTAAAGGAGGATTTTTAAGCCTTGAGACAATTGAGACATGGATTGTGTATGTGTGCCACTCAGAGGGTGAATGGGCAAGACAAAATATTTAAGTTCCTTTGAACAAGGTATGGTAGTATGTGCCAGGCGCACCGGTTTGTGTCAAGAACTGCAATGCTGCTGGGGTTTTCACACTGTGTATCAAGAATGGTCCACCACCCAAAGGACATCCAGCCAACTTGACACAACTGCGCGAAGCATTGGAGTCAACATGGGCCAGCATCCCTGTGGAAGGCTTTTGACACCTTGTAGAGTCCATGCCCTGATAAATTGAGGCTGTTCTGAGGGCAAACTCAATATTAGAAAGGTGTTCTTAATTAATGTTTTGTATACTCAGTGTAATTGGTTCATTTACAGGACACACTACAATACTCTCCTTAGCCATAATCAGACTCCTGTTATACAATATGCATTATAAATCACACATTTACAAAAAGCATGTTAATTGTTGATTTTAAATCATTTGTAGTTATTGCTATTAAGGTCATTGTTAGGTCATTGGCACCATAAGAAGGATACAGGCAAGACCTGCAATGTATACAGTGCACCACCAAAGACACAGCAGAATGTACACTACATGACCAAAGTATGTGGACACCTGCTCGTCCAACATCTCATTCCAAAATCATGGGCATTAATATGGAGTTGGTCCCCCCTTTGTTGCTATAACAGCCTCCACTCTTCTGGGGAGGCTTTCAACTAGATGTTGGAACATTGCTGCGGGGACTTGATTCCATTCAGCCACAAGAGCATTAGTGAGGTTGGGCACTGATGTTGGGCAATTAGGCCTGGCTCACAGTCGGTGTTCCAATTAATCCCAAAGGTGTTCGATGGGGTTGAGGTCAGGGCTCTGTGCAGGCCAGTCAAGTTCTTCCACAATGATCTCGACCAACCATTTCTGTATGGACCTCGCTTTGTGCACGGGGGCATTGTCATGCTGAAACAGGAAAGGGCCTTCCCCAAACTGTTGCCACGAAGTTGGAAGCACAGAATTGTCTAGAATGTAATTGTATGCTGTAGAGTTAAGATTTCCCTTCACTGGAATTAAGGGGCCTTGCCCTAACCAAGAAAAACAGCCCCAGACTATTATTCCTCCTCCACCAAACTTTACAGTTGACACTATGCATTCGAGCAGGTAGCGTTCTCCTGGCATCCGCCAAACCCAGATGAATCTGTCGGACTGACAGATGGTGAAGCGTGATTCATCACTCCAGAGAACTTGTTTCCACTGCTCCAGAGTCCAATGGCAGCGAGCTTTACACCACTCCAGCCAACACTTGGCATTGCGCATGGTGATCTTATGCTTGTGTTCAGCTGCTCTGCCATGGAAACCCATTTAATGAAGCTCCCAATGAACAGTTATTGTGCTGACGTTGCTTCCAGAGGCAGTTTGGAACTCGGTAGTGAGTGTTGCAACCGAGGACAGAAGATTTCTATGCGCTACACACTTCAGCACTCGGCAGTCCCGTTCTGTGAGCTTGTGTGGCCTACCACTTCGCGGCCGAGCCGCTGTTGCTCCTAGACGTTTTCACTTCCCAATAACAGCTCTTACAATTGACAGGGGCAGATCTAGCAGGGCAGAAATTTGACAAACTGACTTGTTGGAAAGGTGGCGTCCTATGACGGTGCCACGTTGAAAGTCACTGAGCTCTTCAGTAAGGCCATTCTACTGCCAATGTTTGTCTATGGAGATTGCATGGCTGTGTGCTCGATTTTATACACCTGTCAGCAATGGGTGTGGCTGAAGTGGCCGAATCTACTAATTTGAAGGGGTGTCCACATACTTTTGTATATACAGTGTGCATGCTTGGTCCCATAGCCAAAATCATCCTTCAGCTTTACCAAAATGTTATGATTTAAATCAGGAGGCATATATGAAAGTGTAAAAACGAACCTTTCTAGCCATACCCCAAGACCATCTCTTTCCCCCACACAACAAGGGCAACAAAGACAACAACTTGAATATGAAAGTTAAATAATACCAGAGAATATCACGGAGCAGTATTTCGAAACATCATTTGTAAATCATTTGAGAACAACATTGAATGCAAGATCTAGAGCACACAACCTCTATCTCCCTACATCCCTTTTTCTTTTGGAGAGCAAAAACATAGGAAATCGAAATAGGCTAACATTTTACAAACTATCTAGATTTTAAATGCTATATGGGGTTTACTCAACACTTATAACCCACATAGTTACATTTGATGGGAGTCATCTGCATGGTATATCCACACAGCAAAAATAAACAAAACTGTTCCAGATGAACCAACGATAGTGTCATTAAAAGCAATAGAACAATAGTAAATTATAAACCAGAAATGACACCCAAAGTGGCTGTTGATTTATAGCTATGGTGAGTTTGGTACTGGGATTCCTTGTATATTAGTGCCACAAATCTGGGTCCATTTAGCAAGGAGATGCTCATACATACATCACCGACTCCTGCTCCAAGCCAAGGTCAGTCCTTATTGCATCAATCTTTTCAACAGAGTCTACTTCACACAGGAGCAGTTCTGTAACTGTCGGTGCTGTAATAGAATCCTTTTTCCCGCGCTTCATCTTTCTCTTATCATGTGAAATATATATTAAACTTCTATTCTATCCCTCATTCTCCCAATCCATTTTTTTTATCTTTAAAACATTCCTTGAACCTCATTCTTTTTCTGTGGACACATGCTCTGAGGATCATAGATTTGAACTCTTTCTGTTCTAGATTCTGCAGGGACTCTTCATTTTGGTGGAGCATCAGGGGAGCAATGGATACAATCAGAAGGATTCAAGTGAATTGCTATTTCATATAGGCTAGTATAGCGCTGAAAATATGATATTTTGAGCATAAGCATTAAGAAGTACCCACTCTCTGCAGATATGTGACACAGTATTAGAAATGTAACATGATACATGTACAGCAGGGGTTCCCAAACATTTTCACTCGGGTCCCCCTTCCAGCATTGGGGAACATCCCACACCCCACAGTTTGGAAACCACTGATGTACAGTACATACGTGGGTGAATTATGGCCAATATTGTAAAGGATTGGAGTCAATGACATTAATACAATTCAATACCCTCTACAGTATTCATCGTACTCATTTCCTGACAATAATAAATACATTTGGCCACTGTGATGGTTTTTATTAATTATTTAAAGTTGTGAGTTTGGGCATTTTCAATTCTTGTAATAGTATGCTTCTGTTAAAACAATATTTTCAAAGTAGTTGTACCTCATTATTGTCATGGATATTACATCCCTTGTCACCATAATTACTTTATTTCTCTAATTCGTACAACATTTGAGTTACCTGCCCTTATCTGAAGCCACAGAACAGCCCCAGCAGAGTGCCTTTAAATAGAAAACATTGAGCAGATGAATTTTGAAGTCGTATACTGCCAGGATTAGACATTTACGCTGACTCAGTATTTGTAGTCCTGATTACTTGTGCTAAAACGTCTCGTACTTTAATAGATGAAGAAGTAATAAAATCAATCATTTTAAATAGCACTTCGCCTATACTGGACCATTACAGCGGGAGAAAAAAACAATACTTTTAATTGATAAACTTGACCTGCTTTTCCCTGATAACAATTTTCATTTGTTCTATAAAAACGATGCTCAAGTGACATTATTTGACGGGATCTTTATCACCTGCAGAGTAAATAAGAGTAGTTTATGCTGTTTAATTCTGAGCATGGCCTATAAATCATGGCTCTATCATATATTATGGCGAGAGGCAGCATTGATGAGGTAAGGAGAGCAGGGCCAGCTGATTGAGTTGTAAAGCCAGTGGTACCAAGCTACAGTAACATAGGAGACCCAGGCCCAACAAGCTGTTCACAAGCTGTGGAGATGGACATGAATGATGCACTACATTAATTACAAAGTATCCTTTAAAAAGTGTGACTTTTAGAGGGATAGTAAAGTATGAATAATAAAAATAGGTTTACTATGGGTCAGATGTAAAACATGACTGATATCATTTTTCATTATACCCTTTTGAACAATCAATTTTTCTATTTAACCTTTATTTAACTAGGCAAGTCAGTTAAGCACAAATTCGTATTTACAATGAAGGCCTACCGCGGCCAAACCTGGACGACGCTGGGCCAATTGTGTTAATCAAACTTGACATGAGCATCAGCACAACAATATGTGGTTGTGATTAACAGATTGAAGTATGAGAGGCTCAGGCCAGGGTTAGTTGTGCTATAGGCATTGATCTCCCCTGAGCTCCCTTGTGTTGTATTAGAAGACTCATCAGCACCTGACTGAGTGGCCCCTAAGATAGTCTGTCAGAGAGATGCTTTTGACAAATATCAGTCCAGCTGGAATCAGCTACCGTAATGCAACATGATGCTGAGATCCTGCTGTGAGGCTGTGTTGTACAGTACATCAAGCATTTAGATTATAAAGGATTAAGATAACATATTCCTTTCCCATCTCCTTGAGGCCTTTATGAGTGCCTTCGATCCCTGCTTTCAGAAGCCATTAGTGGTTTCCCTCCTGAGAGGTGGAAGGCAGGACCCGGAGTGAGTGACTTCTTCCTGCTCTAACCAGAAATGACACATTGCCAATAAGCATACCGATAATTCTGCCCATTTGTTTTCCGCAACGCAGTTAATGAGCTTTATTAAACGGAAGACATTGTAAAAACCCAAAGGCCATTTTTTATAATTTGCCCCAATTAGGGTATAATGCTGAAAAGTTGGAAAGACAAGTCTCAGAGCAGATGACATGGTCTCAATCCATCTCCATAGCTACAAGCAGGCATCATGGTGGATCAGGCTCTGCTCCTGTTTGTATCAGGACAGGGGGATCATCCCTGGTCCTCTCCAGCTTGTTGAACTGTTTGTGATCCCTCCGAACAGCTGTCCTCCCAATTCACTGTTTATCTTCTCTGATATGTCCTGACCCTTTCAAGCTTTCACTCATGACAGCTTCCAGATACACTGAGTCAAACCTCATTGGAAGCCAACTATCACACACAACTGTCAGCTTAAAAGGAAACAGTCACACCGCCTGGCACACTGGCCCGGCCTCTGCCTATACCACCACATAAATCTCGGACAGCTGGAAGGAGGCTTCTGCATTTCTTGTCATGAGAAATGGGTGTAGCAATGCCTCAGACAGTTCCTCTACTCAACCCCTGTCCCCGTTCCTCTACATAGGCATAGGTTCATGAGTGTTCCAACTGAAGGTGAGTTCAAGAGAGCCCTCTTATTAATCATGCCACTTTTCAAAGCTGGCAGTTGGTGTCCAAGTCCAAGGGTGAGTGTCCCACCTAGATGTCTGCCAACAAGTTTTGAGTGGCTCATATCTTCCTGAACCAGGAATATACCCCAAAGTTCAAGGGGAAAATGTATTGACAGTCAGTAAGAGAGCATAAGGCAAAGCTTTGATATTGAAGAAGCTTTATACTGAAGTTGTATACAGAGGTTCTATGCATAATATATTTTTATTATCTGACATACATTGAATTGGTCTGTCAAAAACAGCTAACTTCAACTGTCACACAACCTTAAATCAACATTAGAAGATAACAATCAAATTTGAATGGTTAACAATGTAATTTTGCAAGAAGATTAGTGTGTTTACAAATCTATTCCACATCTGTCAATTTCTTTGGTCACCACAAGTCTTTGACATCTGAGTTCTGACAAGATTACATCTCATAGTGCTCCATTCTCATGCCCCTGGTCTTCCTGAGGGGCAGTTCAGTTTAGTGTGTAGCCTAATATCGGTTGGTAACAGGAGGCACTGGGGCTGTTTACTCATTTCTGTGTGAGAAGGGAGAAGATGATGCTGGCTTAGTGGCCACAGGGTGTGTGGCCCTCTCATTGTCACTAGGGCTGAATTATTCCTCATTAGACATGGCCTCAGAGGGACCTCTGTGTTAGTGTGACAGATCAACATATTCTACAGTAGAGGAATATATTTTAAAGAAGTATTTCGCTGACGAGAGCAGGTGGGTAGGAGGAGCTCATTGTTTTGCCATCCCAACATGCTGCGTTCATATTCTTGAGGTGGAAGAGAGGGTCTGCAACTGTAAAAATAAACAATTACTGAATTGTGTATGAAAATATAGTTTAATCTTAGAGGTATTTGTGGGTGCAGGCAATTCTAGTTGATTGTTCACTGAGTACATTACTTTTATTCTACTGTGGATAGGCTAAATTACATACACACACAATGGAAAATGCATAATACTACAAATGCTGATTAGTGAAGTTCACGTAGCAATTTTATCAATATAATGTACGTATCTCAGCTGGTATGACATTAATCTCAAGATGAGCCAGTGCCCCTCCCCTCTCTTAGATATATACATAATATATAGTGTTTCTCTGTTTAATATCTATGCATAGTCACTTTAAGTCTACCTACATGTACGTATTACCTCAATTACCTCGACTAACCTGTGCCCCCGCACATTTACTCTGTACCGGTACCCCCTGTATATATCCTCCCTACTGTTATTTAACTGCTGCTCATTAATGATTTGTTATTTCTTTTTATTTGTTATTTTTTACTTATCTATTTTTTACTTAACACTTATTTTTTCTTAAAACTGCATTGTTGGTTAAGGGCTTGTAAGTAAGCATTTCACTGTAAGGTCAACACCTGTTGTATTCGGTGCATGTGACAAATAACATTTGATTTGATTTGATTTTAATATGACAAGGAAATCTGAAAACATTGCAGGAAATTAATTAAAAACAACATCAAAGTTGGTGGGAAAAACCCATTGGATAAACAACAGTCCTTAATGAGTCTAAAAACTGGTATTTATCCAATGGATTTTCGAGATGTTATTGCATTGTACTATTTCTAGTCATGTTGTTGGAGTAAGTTTTCTTTCTTTATTGGTGAAAATAATCACAAAAGTAAAACAATACATATTGAGCAACACTTCCACATCCCATTATACCACATTCCAGTGGTATTATTTCAGGGTAACTGCAGGAGAATAACGTGCATAATAACCTTGTTATAACCTAGTAATTTCATTGTATTACAGTAGGTGGGTAAAATATATATCACTGATCACCTCAGGTTAGGCAATGCCTTTTCTGATGGATCAGACCAAATCTGACTAGTTTTCTATGGGTGTTTCTGGCTCTCTATGTATCCAGTTATCTGGATATGAAGATCATGGCAAAGATCATGGCAAAGAGCTGTAGACAGTAACTGCAAGTCCAATTAGAGTCAACCTTTTAAACATAACAGTAATAAGGAACAATTTTTGTGACCTATACACCAAATGCCAAGGTTTAAATGGAACAGGATGATATAACATTTTCATAGAACATCATGGAACATCATTCAAATCATCCCTCTATTTCTGGTCACCTCAAAACTCTTTATATACTGAACATTATAAAGTAAATGCAGGGTGTAGGACAAATACTTTTTACCCATTTTCCAAATGTCACCAGTCACGGAGTCAAGTCTGAGGAGGAAAGGTTACTGGAAGAAATGCCTCTGACCCTGAGGCCAACGGTGATACAATACTTTTAATCTTTGCTAAACAGAGAAGAAAAACAATGGCTATAGACTAAAGGTACTTGGAGAGCATTACACAAAAATATGGAGTCAATAAGTAAAAAACAACCATAATACAAACAGGGAGTGACCTTTATGTGCAGAAGTCAATTTGAGCTCTGATGCAAAAGTCTACACAGCTCTGGACATACCCTTTTTGTTCATCTTACCCTTGATGTTCATAGTGTGAATGAAGCAAGACCATACACATATAAGTGATAAAATAAAACTGTATTGCGTATATATATGTGCAAAATCTGTCGGAGAGCAAAAATATATAATGTTTGAAATTGCATTAGCTCCAAAGGACAGACAGCATTGAGGGAATAGGGGCTCTCTGGGTTCTGAGGGGGAGGTGGCTTCCACCAAGACTCCTTGATAAGTTTGCATTTCAAAAGACCTTGGTCCAATCCATTAGGGGGGATAGGCAAACAAGATGCTCCTCTCCAGTCGGGCTAATTAGTTTTTTTAAAGGAATAGTCCATATTCTTATATTGCTGTGGGGATCCAGATGTGTAACTAGGCTAATGACTGACTGGCTAACAAAGAAAAATGGGTTCCCATTCTGAACAGCAAGTAAGTCACCTTCTGTAAGGCAGTGTTGTATAGACGGTTGGTTGTTAGCAACAAAACCGACGCGTGCGCAACTATTGGGCAAAACAGACAGGGTTGGCTTAGATTGTTGACAACATGTAAGCTATATTTTGTCTCAAATTTGATTGAAAACTTAAAGAAATGTGCACAAGGAGCACTTGTTGTCTCTCAAATACATTGTTACTATTGCTGGTTAGTGAATTTGAGCCATATTAGCATAGACGTGACATCAGTCAAAACACCTCAAAACAAAACATGGTATCAAGAACAAGATAAATCTAGCTGAAACAATCCACCTACGATTCCCCACATGGCTGGTTCTTGTCATTGTTGCTAGCTATCTGGCCATACAGAATCACAACAACACACGGCCTTCTGCCCCATTGAAATGCACTGCATCGTTTTCGTGCCATTGTCAGCTAACCAGTCTATAGTCATTGCCCATGCCGTTCCAGTTGAACCAATTTGTACTACCCAGACAATAGATTGTTAAAAACCCATGACATTATATTGAAATAAAAGAAGCTACCAAAATACTTATGCTACAATCACCAAAAATGATGGTAGAAAAGACAACAATGAATGGGGGGTACCAACATGTCTTACATGTTCTATGAACAGAAGGACAGTGTAGGCCTACAGATTAAATTGTCCATGAGAGGATGGGAGTGTCCCATGCAGGCAGCCAGGCCCAGGGGTGAAGGGTGAGAATGGAGAGACAGCCCTCTATTGGAGGCGTATGTCTGCTTTGAGGAGAAATAGAGCTGACAGAGGCCACCTCAGGAGACACCTCACTCCCCGTCAAAGAGTTGAGGAGAAGAGGCAGGGTCTGTCAGGGGTCCCCCATTCCTACAGAGTTTCCACACGCTGCACCGCCCACCTTAAACACCTCTAGTCACATCCACAACGCTCCCAACTCCGCCACACACCTCCAGCCAGCCTCATTGGCAATGCATGCCCAATCCCCAGCTCAGCTATCACACCCAACGTCACTGAAGTTCAGCACTTAGCCTGAGAGACATGCACACCTCTCTGTTATACCTTCAACATTCACAACAGTTTTCTTGTATGGTTATGATGCGACGCTTATAGCATCAAGGGGACCCTTCAAGTCAAAAAGGCTTGTTTAGATACTGTATATGCCTCTTTATGAATACCATCCAGGGATTAATTTGCAAAGATTACAAAGAAAATGATTGTGGTATCCAGTTGAGATTGATACATAGCATACTGTATGTCAATGTGCATGATGAACTGTTCCCCAATTATGTTTCTTGCTTTCATGAAACAATACCCTTACCAAAAAATCACATTGGTTTGACCAAATGTGTGAACAAATCAAATGTGAAAAATGTATTTTCGCTGGGCTTCTTCCAACGGTCACTTACCAACGTATGAAGAAGAGAGGCATGCACCTGCAGCAGTCATGCAAATGGATGGCTCAGAAATAAGAAATCAATTTAATAATTATTATACTCAGGTAGGCTTTTTACAGAATGGCAATGGAAACATTGCTAAGGCAACATGTTAACACCACATTTCACATGTGAGGAGAATAACACTATTTCACCACCACATTTGAACTTGCAAAATCTCAATTTCACATGTGGAGTTTTCTTACATGTGAAACAGCAAATGTGATTTTAACATATGATTGTTTTTCACATGGGAACTTGCAATTCCACATGTGAAAGTAAGATTTTCACGTGGAGATTTCTTACATGTGGAACTGCATATCCAATTTTCACGTTACTGTTTTTCATATGTCCTTGCAATTCCACATGTGAAAGGGATATTTTCACGTGGAGTTTTCTAAGGTGAAACTGAAAATGTGATTTTTACATCTGATCATTTTTTACATGTGAAAATTGAATTCCACATTTGAATATGAGATTTTCACATGTGAAAACTGCAACATGTTTTTCTTCTCACATGTGAAAAGGTGGTGTTAACATGTGAACTGTACACTTAATACATGTGAAAATATGGTTTCACATGTGAAAATGCGATTTCACATGCGGAAATGCAAATTTGAAGTGTTGTTTTTGTAAGGGTACTTTTTAATAAAACTCCTGAATGATTTAGACAACCTAAACAAGACTACCCCCCAGTAGAAGCATTCAGACCATTTCTGGATAGCCAATTTGACTGGTTACCCCTGCAAATTGAGATTCCTTCACCTATCCAATGGGGGCCATCAGTTTTAATTTCCAAAACATTCTCTTCCAGTCAAAATTTT
Source organism: Coregonus lavaretus (assembly GCF_964263955.1). Lineage (NCBI taxonomy): Eukaryota > Metazoa > Chordata > Actinopteri > Salmoniformes > Salmonidae > Coregonus > Coregonus lavaretus. Next base: position 23,790,568 of record NC_140001.1, on the reverse strand, counting down.
TGGGAAAAGCAAGAAAAAGAGGAGAGAGCACCATTCTAAGTTTGATCTGTTCTGCAAAATGCTGTTATCTTGGTGTGGTGTCAAGAACTCTATCTCTTTTTTTCCAGGTGACAAGCACAGACGAGAGATAAGATTGGAAAAGAATTCCACTCCACTGAGTAAATAAATAATCAATACTCATCTAAATGTAAATGAGAAAGTGCCCCCCTTTTATAGGAGGGTTTTTATCAACCAACCAATTTTCCACAGGCACTCACTGGGCCTCAACCAAATCACCATCATTCAGCTCCCATGTAATGGATAAGAAAGAAAAAAAAAAAAAAAGAGAAAGTAAAAGGGTCACCCGAGATCAACCAAGTTCAGTGAGCCTGCACTCCCAATACTGCAGTGCCAAAGAGTAGCGTGTAGTTTGATTACGTTTTATGTAAAAATGTTGGATGCCTCTGCATTTCTTTGATCTCGCAGAATGTACAGGTCAGGCTCACAATTGATCTAATAAAACGCTCAAATATTGTTTTCCTCATCTTCATTGCATTAGGTTTTATTTCATAACTCATGGATGTCAATAATGGAAGCTATTATGTAGCAGTATATTCAATAACAGAATTTCCCTGCTTGAAATGCATGCAGTATTGATTTTGAGTTTTCTGGGTCCATGAGGGAAAGTAGCAATGAAGAAGTTGTTTTACTCCACTCCATCAGCATTGTCAAACTCCAATGTGAAAGATAACGGCATGATCTGGGTCATTCCATGAAATGAGGGCCTTTTGCGTTCCTTTGATATTTTAAGTATAAATTGTGCAGCAATATAGAATTTTAAAAACCTGTTAAATTCAATTAAGTGCCCTTTAATATAGACCACATACAAAATTCATAATTTTGACATAATTGGCATGTCCCTCTGTGCGCCCTCTGTGACTTCCCGGAAGATTTTAATCCACTTAACACCAACGTTTCTCCAAGTTTTCACCATCATTGTAAAACCCTTGTTATTTTGTTGTTTGACAAACTCATTTCTGAAGAACCCTGTTACGTGAACTGAACTCTTGTTTCAATATGGTGAAACTATTCCTTTTAAATAATTTTTGGGTAACACTTAATTTTAAGGGCCCTTATTACAGTGTAATTACATATGTAATTACACTGTAACAAGTATTGTAATTTATTATAATAATTCATAGTTACACTGTAATAACAACATGTAGCTGGTGGTAATTGCAGTCGGTAATTACAGGGGTGTAAAAACGAATGCTTGTTAACATGCTTGTTACAAATGTTAATGTTTCCGATAGCATCCCAAAAACTAACCATATTTCAGCTTGCACAAACCATGTGACAATTAAAAACTGACCACCTCATTGACACAACTCTGCAATAAATGGCTCTGGAGTCTGATGCCCAGGCCCAATGGCAAAAACGTGTTCACAAATGGTTCACATCAAAAAATACTTTAAAATGTTACATCATTTAACGGTGCATTTGACAATGGGTCAATTACTTCAACCATAAAAAAAATGTTTTACACATTCATAAAAAGTTATGGTTAAAATTGTGAGATAGTCATTCCTGCTTGTTGAATAATGGTTTATAAATGTGCTTAAAATGGTCATAAGACAAACTCTTATTCCATCATGTAACCTTGCAAGTGTTTCACTGTTCAGGAACATTCTCACTTTTGGATGGGATACATTGGTGCAATTATTTATTTATCCCAGGAATTAAGGCATCATGTCAAGATCTGCCCATCTGCGCAACACGCTTGAAATAACAATGACCTTGAATGGGCCCACATGTGTTGACACTGACATCATGTAACAGTGCGCAAAGAACTGGGTTGAGAAAGGCAGTGTGCAAAATCCAGACATGAGAGATTGCCGCGATAGAAACAAAGTGTTGTAGGTCAAAAACGGCAACACAGGAGAGAGAAAGTATGTTTTCCATGCAATTTGTTTTGCTGTTTTGAATACATTTAACCTGCTGGACGATTTAGCATAGGTAGTTAGCAAGTGTTCGCTAGCTAGCCTAGTGTTGGCTAGCTAGCTAGGTAGCAAATGTTAGTTGGTATTTTTGTTGGGCCTACCAACTAGGCTAGCTAGCTAGTTAACATCTACAGAATAGACTTTCCATGCAATCTGTTGAGTTTTTTTGTATTAGCTCGCACGCTAGCTAGCTAGTTTTCTAACCTTGACTAGCTAGCTAGCTAAAGCTGGCAAATATGCTATGGTTGCTACACATTAGTTAACTAGCTAGCTGGCTAACATTAGCTGGGCTCAATGGTCTTATCTTCCCTGAAACTTGTTCTTAGGGTATCCGTTACCCAAGGGTATTACGTGAGACACACCCAGCGGGTTAACTTTAGCTAGCTAGCCAGCTAGCTAGCTACTTGTGTCAACACACTATGAGTACGGTTAGTTCCATTTCAATGTACAGTAGCAAACACTAGCTAACTTATTAGTGTTAGCAAGCACTATTGCTAGCTGGATAAGACAACAACTAGCTAGCTAGGCCTAGCTAGCTATATGTCTACACTATAGAAATCATGATGATAATAATTAGGGGTAATATATAGTGTTAATGCTAAATTGTCATACATTCTTCTCTACCACTGATTCCCACAAGGTCTCAGACTCCAGGATGCAAAAATGCTTACAGATGAAGACAGAATCATTGTTACTTGTAATGTTAAAAAGGGAAGAAAAAGACAATCCCATTTTTCTAAATAGCTACAGTACCGTTAGTAAGTATTCACACCCCTTGACCTTTTCCACATTTTGTTGTGTTACAAAGTGGGGTTAAAATGGATTTATTTGTAACTTTTTGTCATCGATCTACACAAAATACTCTGTAATGTCAAAGTTGAAGAAACATTTTACATTTTAATTTTTTTAAATGAAAAATAAAACTATCTTGATTAGATAAATATTCAACCCCCTGAGTCAATACATGTTAGAAACACATTTGGCAGCGATTACAGCTGTAAGTCTTTCTGGGTAAGTCTCTAAGAGCTTTGCACACCTGGATTGTGCAATATTTGAACATTATTATTTTCAAAATTCTTCAAGCTCTGTCAAATTGGTTGTTAAACATTGCTACACAGCCATTTTCAAGTCTTGCCATAGATTTCCAAGCCAATTTAAGACAAAACAGTAACTAGGCCACTCAGGAACATTCAATGTCGTCTTGGTTAGCAACTCCAGTGTAGATATGGCTTTGTGATTTAGGTTTTTGTCCTGCTGAAAGGAGAATTAATCTCCCAGTGTCTGTCGGAAAGCAGACTGAACCAGGTTTTCCTATAGGATTTTGCCTGTGCTTAGCTGTACTCCATTTATTTTTATCTTAAAAAACTCCCTAGTCCTTGCCGATTACAAGCATACGCATAACATGATGCAGCCACCACTATGCTTGAATATATGAAGAGTGTTACTCAGTAATGTCTTGTGTTGGATTTGTCCCAAAACATAATGCTTTGTATTCAGGACAAAAAGTTAATTTCTTTGCCTCATTTGTAGCACTATTACTTAAGTACCTTGTGGCAAACAGGATGCATGTTTTGAAATATTTTTTATTCTGTATAGGCTTCCTTCTTTTCACTCTGTCAATTAGGTTAGTATAGTGGAGTAACTACAATATTGTTGATCCATCCTCAGTTTTCTCCTATCACAGCCATTAAACTCTGTAACTGTTTTAAAGTCACCATTGGCCTCATGGTGAAATCCCTGAGCAGTTTTCTTCCTCTCGGGCAACTGAGTTAGACCTTACAGATAATTGTATGTGTGGGGTACAGTGATGGGGTAGTCATAAAAAAATTATGTTAACCACTATTATTGAACAGAATGAGTCCATGCAACTTATGATGTGATTTGTTAAGCTCAATTTTACTCCTGAACTTGTTTAGGCTTGCCATAAGAAATGGGTTGAATACTTATTGACTCATAAGACATTTCAGCCTTTCATTTTTTATTAATTTGTTTAAAAAAAATCTTTTAAAAAATTCCACTTTGACATTATGGGGTACTGTGTGTAGATCAGTGACACAAAACCTCAAGTAAACAATTTTAAATTCAGACTGTAACACGGGGAAAAGGTCAAGGGGTGTGAATACTTTCTGAAGGCACTGTATCTAGGCTACTCACCATACTATAGGATACAGATTTGAGTCACTACTAGAATAGTGTTTTGTTGTTGTTATTGTGTAGGCCTATACATTTGTTTAATATGATTAATCAAATTATTAATCTAACATTAAAAATCCTTGTTATTTTGTAAGAAATGTAAAGTAAAATCTCACCTTTTGATTCTAGGTATTTTCACTTGGTAATGAGTAATATGTAATTATATGGAACTTTTTCATAGGTAAATAAAGTTACACTTAACTTTAAATAGCTAAATCCTGTGTAACAACTAGTGACAACATTTTACTTATGCAGATATTACAGATGTACTCTGTGGTGTATTAGTGTGTTTATTTTCTCACTTGGATGGTGCTTGGCTTCCTCTGTAGCTCAGTTGGTAGAGCAAGGCGCTTACAACGCCAGGGTTGTGGGTTCGATTCCCACGGGGGCCAGTATGAAAAAAATGTATGCACTCATGTAAGTCGCTCTGGATAAGAGCGTCTGCTAAATGACTAAAATGTAAAATGTAATGCTTTCAGAAGCTGACGATTAGATTGTCAGAATGGGTAAAGTACTTTGTAGGTACACAATAATTACAAGTAAGTACACCCCAAGAAACACTTAATTTTAACTAGCTAAACCCTGTGTAACACTTAGTATTTACATTGTACAGATATTACATGTACTCTGTGGTGTACTGGTGTGTTTATTTTCTAACTGGGATGGTACTTCCAGAGGTTTTAAATTGGAGCTAGGTTGTCAGGATGGGTAACGTACTATATAAGTACACATTCATTACAAGTAAGTACTGCTTAAGATACACTTAATTTTAAGTAGCTATATCCTGTGTAACACCTAGTAATTACATTGTACTTATGCAGATATTACATATACTCTGTGTTGTACTTGTGGGTTTATCCTCTCACTTGGATGGCAAGGAGGTTCAGGTTGTCATAATGGATAATGTACACATTATAAGCAGTGGCGATTTTAGCATGTAAATCTTGGTGGGGCAAACTCCCACAAAACATTTTTGATGCATGCCAGCAAAGCCACTACACAACACAACACAACACTAAACATTACATGAATTGCACTATAACGGTGCCAAACGCTGCCCACAAACTGTTAGGGCCTACATAAAGCTGTCTCAACAGCAGAGCTTTCTTTTCAGCACCATGGAGTGAATCCTTACCACTGCTACACCTGGCTATCAGCGGAGCCTTGTCTGGCAGTGAAACAGTTCATTCAGTCTCATTTACTGCCTTTAAAAAAAACATAGCTGATATGGCTGACTTACTTAAACAAATTTGGTTTCTACAGACAATTGAGATGTACAAACTATGGCATAAGGGGACGACGAGCGTATAAGAGGCAATCCGTAATTACGATTAAGACATTAACGAGCAAGCTAGGATGGACGAAGTCAATATGACTATTTGTTCAGCACTTTTGAAATGTACAGCGACAGAATTCAGAACATGGGCCGTTCTTACAGTGTTCTCCCTGTACACCAAGTCAGAACCGTGGGATAAATAAAGGGGGCATATAAGAAGACAATGAAAGCTCTTACAATATTCAATGATTACATTTCTCAAAAGCAGGCTATAGGCTACATGTGCACCACGAGGTCAGAACAGTAGGCTAAATTATGAGGGGGAAAGGGACCAAATTATTAGGGTGAGGCACATTGGCTACTAGCAGCTTACTACACAACAAACACTTAGTATTAATTTCTTAGCTACAGTATACATATCTCCCTGGCATATTACATAATTTATGCAGCATCATACAATATATTTTTGGACTCACCTTGTTGTGCTGTGCTCACTTGAACAGGAAGGTGGTCCGGCGGTCCTTGTGGGCAAATGTTGTCATCAAACTTTGTCATCAAAGTCTGGCATTCTCTGGATGTATGGTGCTTTCAAGACAACTGGGAACTCAGAAAAAAACAAGGTTGAATCATGACGTCAGTGATCTTCAGGTCGGAGCTCTAGAAAGAGGCCAGAGTTCCCGACATGGAATTCCGTGTTCAAAACATACAGTATTTTCCCAGTCGGAGGTTGTTTTTTTCTGAGTTCCCAGTTGTCTTCAACTCACTGAAGTCTGAGATTTCCCAGTTCCAATTTTCCAGTTGTTTTGAACGCGGCAGAACTCATGCTGGATTGACAGCATGGCCAATGTATTCAAACTTTTCTGGCCCATGGTGTTGAATGTTTATCCTTTTAAGCTTGGAAAAGAGACCCATAAACGCAGACTTGGACCCACTCCACTGAATAGCAGGCTAGTGATTGCTTTGCAATGCTTGCAGTTAGCCACTGATTCCTTCCAAACCACTCATTGTTGAATTTGCGATTTTCAACTTGTTGTGTAATGTTTATGTCAAATGGCCGATGAGCACCAATACGTTTGATCTATAATTTCTCTTCATATGGCAAGGATTGAAAAGGATTTGCCAGTAGATTGTTGACGTGATTCATGATGATGGCAGCTTGTCTAGCTTGCTAGCTAAGATTTTGAAATTATGATGTTGACATGATCAGTCCAATCAAAGCTACGGTAGATATAACGTGATTTGACGTCATTTTATTTGTGGCCAATGACCTTGAGCCTTCTTGGATGGGCACTTCTAATGTAAATCTATGGCAGCACCCAAGGGGCTTGAATGTTCGAGCTCTCCCCGTAGATTTTGCGGTGACGTAGTGTCCCCATGAGTGACAGAACACTGAGCCAATCACGGCGCAACTAGAGAACATTAACAATCCCTACGTATTTACCGCTGACTGCCCCACCACCACAGAAAGCACTGGGCTAGGCTGAAACATCTGCCTTTTGGAGCTGCCTTAGTCAAGAAAGCAAAAAAGAGACCATGTTTGAATGGTGCTTTATTAACTCAATATTTTTTTTTTTCATTGTTTGCAAACTGATACATGACACGTATTAATACCAAAATAACATGCAAAAATAACATGTTTATTTTATCTAAACCGGTGGGGCTCGAAACAGGTGGGATAACACCTGAATGGTAGAACCCAGTCAGTTAGGTTGACCTATATCTGATATGATTTTGTAAACTCAACCAAGTTAACCCAGATGGTACACTTTTTGGGGGCAAGTGCTATTAACAACATTGAGTGAAGATTTTGAAGTGTGTGCATTGACGGGTACGTAATTAGAGCCTATTGAGCCTCTAACCTTTGTCATCTCGGACACCCAGCACATCTGTCTACAAGAGATTACAACCTTGTGACAATTATTATTGAATCTGAAGCAGCTGAGAAGAAACTAAACACAAAAATTGTGAATTTAGTGAATTTGCCCATTTGTAACAAGCATGGTAACAAGCATTTGTTGTTAAACCTTTGTAATTACAGACAGCAATTACCATCAGTTACATGTTGTTATTACAGTGTTATTATATACTTGTTACAGTGTAATTAAACTGTAATAAGGATGCCTTAAAATGAAGCGTTACCACTTTTTTTCAAAAGTAATATTGAACATCTAATTGTTAAATCATAGCCATTTTCTGGTGTTTTGTAGTGGAAAACTGAGTGGGTTCGAGCATAACACATCAACCCTGTTACCCATAGATACTAGACAGGCTAGAAATGTTTTAACAATTTCATATTTTTGGTGAAGCTTTCATTCAATTCCCCCTCCCTGTTGCAATGGGATCATGGCTGATTTAAGATGAAATCGCCAACCCTGTTACGGTCAACCCTGTTACTTTATTTGGGACTTAATAGGCACTTACTATAGCATTTTTTAAAATGGAAAACATGTTCTTTTATAAAGTTGAACATGTGCACTTTATGACCGAATGTTGAAATGAGGTGAAACCAAAAGTTTATTTCCACCAAGTTGCACTCTTGAAATGCACCGAATTGGTGGAAGGACCCACCTACTGCTACAAATCTTCAAGTAGACGTGTAAGATTTACTGAAAATACAAAAGTAACATAAAACACTTGGAGAAACACATGCACCATACATTTTACTATAAATGGTAATTTCAAATCATTCATATGTATTTTCTAATCTAGATGGTGTCAGGTGCACAGAAAGTGAAATACTGTTGAGCGCAGTGGAGGGTACAGTCTGCTGATGGTCTAGACTCTAGTGTCTAGTCCAGTGCTGGAGTCTGGAGTGGCAGAAGCTTGTCTTTAGACTGGACAGGGTTCTAAACCCAGAGTGACATCTCTGCAAGGGATCTCAAAGCCCCACTGACATTTGGATGCATGGCTGTAAAATAGTTGGAGTTCAAACCAATTTTGCAATGCAGTAAAGTGACACCGGGAAAGGGCAATGGGATTAGGGAGGTCGAGGATACCTGTCTGCCAAATAGCCTCAATTTAAAAGAAGGGACAGAAGGAAATTCAGTGTTAAATTGTATTCCATGTCAAATTATCAGTTGCCGTTTCCACCAAACATGTCCTTTATATTTAGAGGACAATGTCTGATTCAATTATCTTTACCATTTTAAATGTATATTCTATTGTGATTTCTCTTGTGATACAATACCATTACAGATTGTAATTAGGTGAAATAGAAGAGGAAACAATTGTGGACAATTCCATCCAAAAGCCCAAGTTTTAGATCCAGTAGACATTTGGCTAGCGCTTGGAGGGACTAAGCAAATGTCAACATCCGTAAACATCTGCCAGGGACCTGTCAGCTCCATCCCCTGTCGCTCTCCATTGCTCCCTGCTGTGGCTCCGCTCCCACTCTTCTCCATAGAGGGGCTGATCAGAGCGGAGAGGGGACAGGAATCAAGCCTGCTTGAACATCTGCCCAAGGTGTTGTGTGGCTCTGCATTGTTTTCTACATTACTATTGAGCACAGCAAGGAATCAGGAAGGTATACAGCATAATTAGGAGAAACCTGTTATCTCAGATAAAAACTGTAAACATGTTTGAGGGAAGATGCTGCTATACCATTGACACTCAAGATGCTGGGAGAGGTTATAACCATGAGTTAGTATGCCTCAGGGAATGAGTATATTTTTAAAACGTTTTTTTTTTTTATGCCAATACTACGGACTAGATTAAAGTTACCATATGGATTGCAATCACATTGAGAATAAAGTGAAGAGAAAAAAAATGTGCAGTGACCTAAATATGCACATCATTTCAAGTAACTCTTAAAAGAGCATCACTAACAAACACACAATTTCTGTCATACTTCCATCTCAGTTCAATAACTGAATACAGTGTTGTTTATTTTAGGCTATTATTATTGTTAATTTGGTTGTCACAACTGGCCCCTACATTGTATTGTAAGAATTACATTTCAATGCAATTAATGGCAGATGTACCTCCGAAGTAAAAGCATTATATTCAGCCAAGAAGTGATCCTTTATGTGTTGATTTGGAATGACAGTGCAAAGCATTCTGCATAGTGTGTCTCTTCCATTACCTTCATGGGAGCCCCAGCAGCTAACCTCCCCGGTCCCATGGGATACAGGCCCATCCAGCTAATATGCCATAAGCCGACAGCCCTCCTCTGAAATGTGTGTTAAGGAGACGGGTTTGGAAACATAAAGGGATTCTTCAGAAAATGAAAAAATCCCTTTTCATAATCGCAACTCTCAATAGGTGTGAAATGCTTCCCAGCTGCCTCTGAGCCATATGGAACAATGAGACACAAACGCAATTATACATCCAACTCTCCAGGTGGATTCTGTCATGAATACAAGGCACATACAGTATATTAATATATTGGACATTAAATGACCAATTATGAATATTGACTTAAATTGTATGATTAAAAACATGTGCTGCTGGACTGAGGACGGAGGGACAGCAAGAGCATACGTAAGGGTGATCATGAAAACAACTATATGGGCTTGAAATAATATTTGACACAGCGATATCTAAGCAATTTAGCCAGCACTTGAAATTGCCTCAGTTTAATCCGCTCAAGGGGGATTTGCAGACGATTCCCCAACCCATTTTGAACTCAAACTTCACACAACCAAGGATAAAAAAAACACTGAAAAAACTTACATCTTGACAGCATGGTTCAACCGTTAATGTTATTCACAGCTGTTTTCATTTAAATCCAAGGTATTATTTATCCCTCTCAAAAGACTTGCATCACCCCAAAGTCATATAATTTCAGGCTTGTTGTTGAAAAGAATTTGGGTGTGCATGTACTTCATTTTGACTTATTCTCCTTGTATTTGAGCTATTGTCCATGTTATTGGGATTATAAAGACAGAACAAGCTGCCCTGTGACCTTTAAACTTACAACAACAACAAAGACATCACTTTTTACTATGTAAATGCAATGTTGACTTTATCAAACCTACCTTTGTGACCTTTGACTCCAAAAACTGAGAACATCTTACTTTCTCATTGCTAGTGTTTTTTTCCTTTTCCCCCGCAGCCTTAGTTACTGAGCTCTGAGCAAGCCTCTCACCAGCGTATTGCTCAACAACTGAATCGGCAGCCATTTAAAGACCAATTTCCACAGACCATAATGCCTTTATCGTTGGTGTTGTCAACTCCACTTTTGAATTTTACCCAACACTCTGGCTCCCCTATTGAAGTCTCATCTGATCTGCAGAGTTAATGATAAGGCCACAGTCATCATAGTATCCTCTCTCTCTCTCTCTCTCTCTCTCTCTCTCTCTCTCTCTCTCTCTCTCTCTCTCTCATACCTGCCTTACCTCAGACCTCATACTTACAGATTACGGCTCTGTGGAGAAGCAGAGAAATGTACATTATACATTCAAGCTATACACTTCTATTTAAAAATCTTTGTGTTCCTCTTTCTTTAGCTACAAATTACACTAGTTTGCTGTGCATGCTGCTACGTCTGTCCCAGTTTACGTAATATCTTGGCGCCAAACATTACTGAGAAGGTCAGCCATTGCACCAATGATAGTTTCTATTGAGATTAGAAAGCAGTAAATACATTTAACAGCCACTGGGAACCTTTTCAATTGGTCGATGTTTATGGACAGGCACATACATTTCTGACAACCTGAAAAAATCAGTAAACCTCCAGTCATTTTCACTTGCTGTTCTTGCAACCTGGTCTCAGACATTACATTTACGTCATTTAGCAGACGCTCTTATCCAGAGCGACTTACAGGAGCAATTAGGGTTAAGTGCCTTGCTCAAGGACACATCGACAGATTTTTCACCTAGTCGGCTCGGGGATTAGAACCAGCGACCTTTCGGTTACTGGCACAACGCTCTTACCCACTAAGCTACCTGCCGCCGCACATGTTTCAGAATATGAGACACTCCGGTTTAAGAATGATATGTTACATTTCGTATGGCATGTATTCATTTGTAGATGTCCATCACCCATTTCTTATGATATGTTACGAATTACAATTTGTATTTAAATGTCCCGAATTTGCAAAACGTACAATATGTTACGAATTTGCTAAATGTACAATATGTTATAATTTGCTAAATGTATGATATGTTACAAATTCTAGCTAGGTGGCTAGGTGGCTAACGTTAGCTAGGCTAGGGGTTAGGGTTAGGGGTTAGGGGTTAGGGTTAAGTTTAGGAGTCAGGTTAAAGGGTTAAGGTTAGGGTTAGGGTTAGGGGAAGGGTTAGCTAAAAGGGTTAAGGTTAGAGTTAGGGGAAGGGTTAGCTAACATGCTAAGTAGTTGCAAAGTAGTTAAAAAGTTGCTAATTAGCTAAAATGCTAAAGTTGTCCGTGATACAATTCAAGCTCGCAACCTTTGGGTTGCTAGACGTTCTCGTTGTACTCCCGACCAACCACCCTACTTTTGTTTTTGCCTTAAGTAACAATCTTTCTTATGTAACCATAACAAATGTAACATATCATACTAATTTGAGTGTCCTGGATTTACATTTACTATGTTACTTCTAGTCTATGAGACCAGGCTGGGTCTTGGGATTCAGCGTTCTACAGAAGTAGTGGAACATAGTAGTCAGTGACCTCTTCATGCTGTTGTGTGTGAAATTAGTTTTACTTCTCCTTGCAAAAACAGAGTCAGTTCAATGACTGAGATCCTAAGAGCAATTTGATGACCCAGTATGAAACCCTGTAGTCCCTTATCACCTCTCATCAAGAGAAAAGGTGACCTACCCTCACAGTATTCCCCAGGTGTCATGGAAACAGCTGAGGGATATCCCCTGAGAACTATTCACATCATATCTAGCTATACCACCAAAGAACTGAAGGACACAGAGTAAAGGAAGGATTGCTGATATGGCCATGAGGGAATACAAGAAAAAGATGACAAGGGAAACTGGACAACAATTTTCAATGCAATATAGTCACACAGAGTATAGCAGTAAATATAAACGCAACATGTAAAGTGTTGGTCCCATGTTTCATGAGCTGAAATAAAAGATCCCAGAAATGTTCCATTGGCCTAAAAAGCTTATTTCTCTCAAATGCTGTGCACAACTTTGTTTACATCCCTGTTAGTGAGCATTACTCTTTTGCCAAGATAATCCATCCACCTGACAGGTGTGGCATATCAAGAAGCTGATCAAACAGCATGATCATTACACAGGTGCACCTTGTGCTGGGGACAATACAATTCCACTCTAAAATGTGCAGTTTTGTCAGACAACACAATGCCACAGATGTCTCAAGTTTTGAGGGAGCATGCAATTGGCATGCTGACTGCAGGAATGTCCACCAGAGCTGTTGCCAGGGAATTGAATGTTCATTTCTCTACCATAAGCTGCCTCCAATGTTGTTTTAGAGAATTTGGCAGTATGTCCAACCGGCCTCACAACAGCAGACCACGTGTAACCACACCAGCCCAGGACCTCCACATCCGGCTTCTTCACCTGCGGGATCGTCTGAGACCAGCCACCCAGACAGCTGATGAAACTGAGGAGTATTTTTGTCTGTAATAAAGCCCTTTTGCAGGGAAAAACTCATTCAGATTGGCTGGGCCTGGCTCCCCAATGGGTGGGCATATGCCCTCCCAGGCCCACCCATGGCTGTGCCCCTGCACAGTCATGTGAAATCCATAGATTAGGGCTGTGAAATGGAAATGCAAAATTGTAGTGCATTTTAGTTTAAAAAAGCTTCTAAAGTTTGTGATTTCCACTTTGAAATGTCATACTTGATTTGCCCTAACTAAACATTTATCAACCCCTACAAAATATCCATGAATTATAATCCACATAATAATTCTCGTTTCCTGTTGCTGTAGGATTATTTTCCTGCTGTAGAAAACTGGCTCAATTTAAGGTCCTATATCTGTACAGTTATCTTTACTGTTGAAAATAATGATATGTTCCATTCAAAACAGAGAGAAATGTATCTGAGCATTCTCTGTGGATTTAGAAGCCCTGTATGCAAAGTCTGCGTAACAGCAGTGCCTGTGCTTTCAAGTAATTTAGTCACTATCACATTACCGGTCATAAGAGATCGGTGTTGGAATTGCTTTATAGACTAGAACCCCAAGAAGAAGAATTATGTCCTCTTCAATTCACCATCACAAAGGAAGAAAGCTTGAGTATGCTCTCAAAATACAGACTTGTTGTGTTCATATACATACTGAAGACTAGAGTGCCTGGTGATAACACTGAACATCTGGCATCACCATCATTCTACAGCCCATAAGGAACAGTGGTGTAAACCTAGACAATAACACATCTAGAGGGATCATGGAGATATCCTCCCCAAACAATAGTTCCACAACACTATACCGATCAATGTCAATGTTTTCCAACCACCAAACCAAGTTGTTTGGATTGCAAAATGTTTACAAAATCTTCTGTCCCCTCCTCTGATAATCTCTTTCCCCTAATGTCTGTTCCTCATTGTGTTCCCGATGCTCAGGTGAGTGTGCTCCTGGTGTGAAGTGCAGACCTTGTGCTGAACATTGATGCAGTGCCTGCATTACCACTCTGCCTCCGTCCGAGGAGTCCACACTGTTGTTTATGATGCTGACACGCGCAGTAATGGGGGTTTCACTTCTTCTGCACGTATACTGGGAGCGTTCACAGACAAGAAACACTGATACATATGGTGTGTATCCACAACGTCAGTTCATTTCAATTTTAACTGTAGCATTAGACTGATCATCAGCGGTGGACCTCAAATTAATTGAGGCAATGTTTATTGTGTATCAATGCAACAGAAGCAATGTCCTGTCTATTGTATTTGCGATGTAGAAGTTGAATTAAATTTGTTCACATTTAGAATGGAAACAAATTGATCGCCATGTTGCTTTTATGAGAAATCAAAATGCTTAATGGTAAAAATGTAAAGTATACTAAATCTAAAACTAGAAATGTAATGTCTGATACAATATTGATGCATCTGGATCTTCAATGCACAGAAAAGTACTATCTGAAAGGATTCTACTGGTACTGTTATACAGTCTAGAGTGAAGGGAATTATCAAACATTCCAATAGAGATGGCTCTCAGGGGGATGTGAGGAGCTTTAGAGCTGCGAGTCAGTGGAAGACTGTGTCCCAGCTGACTGGAGAACATGGCATGTGCCAGTCCTCACCTTTGTGTTCAAATACAAACACATGCACTACTACATTATAACAAGTTACCTTCAATTATACTGTGTCAACTTTTATTTATTTTCACTCACACAGTTGTATAGTGCAATTGGATTGATGCTGCCTCTTTTCATATAAAATAAGCATTGTTTTTACTTCAGAAAGGGGAAAAGGACATCACAACAGTTTCATTCAAATTTGAAGTAGGTGGTAGAGATTCTGCTTTTGCTAGCCTGGGGGTATACAGTGCCTGCTGTTAAATTCTTTAAGGCGGCTTTTAGTTACACAGAGATTCAAAATAAAAGACTCTCAAGAAGACGTTTATGTTATGAAATAGAAGTCCTCTATCATGTCTTGCTCAAACAAAGGCAGTTCTTATGTTCAAATATAAAACCCTTCAAACCTTATCAGAAACATAACATTATACTTGGGATAAAAGATAGACAACCAACTGAGTGAAATTGAAAACAAATACTGCAAACTCCAAGCCTCTTTGGTGGTCTTCAACATAGTGTATTTTAAAGAGGGGATCTCACTGGAATAACAGTGTGATTTCACAGCTCCTCTGGAGTTTGTTATTGGTACAAAAAGCACATTTATATTTACATTGCAAGCTTGAATCAAGTGGGGAATTGTGCACATAAGATTACCATAATAGATGGCCACTGAGACTGCTAATGTGGCTGTCTGGATGATGGGATGTGGAGAGCTTCAGGGAGGAACAGACAATCAAGCAAAACAAAACCAAAAGTCTTTGTATTTACTAATTTATCCCAGTCCTGTTTCCTACATGGGTGTGCAGCCACCCCAGGAGTGGAGAGGTTACCCCCACATCTGGAGAGGTGAATTTGACCCTATCAAAGGGCACGGGAAGTTGCCCCTGAAAGCTGCAAACAAAAGCAGCAGTGGCGAGCGGGAACACAGAGCGCCATTCATCGTGGCTAATGACTTGTTCATTAAGAGTGATGATGGATAAAGACTTCTCACGCTGAGATGAAATCAAGATTTATATACGTTGTTTCCTCACCCAACTTGTGGGAAGATCATCATCATTTAATTCTATCTCTGCGGCCGGTGATGGGCATCCAGAGAGCGGGCTATCAAACGGTGCAGTCAGCTGGCAAAATCCGAAACGTGCCGTTGGCACATCTGGAGCTTGCCGCCGCAGCTGAGGGTGAGCAATGGCTGCTGGCGGGCGTCCAAATTACAGGGAGAGACTCTTCAGGACTCCGCAGCCTCCACCCCGACTTCTCCTCGTTTAGATCATCATCATTATTTATTTGCTTATTTATGATTTTTTTTCTATTATGTGTGTTGCTTTTCAAATGCACTTTTTAATTTTTGACACATCAGCGTATTATCATCGTGCTCTAGACCCCTTCAACCCACAACACTCTCTTTAGGTTCTTATCTGTAGTTGGAAATAGGCCCCAAGACACTTTATCAGTGTCCTTCACTCTGCTATCTGCTATACCCAACCGTTATTAAAACCAGCCTTTATCAGCTCCTGGGTAATTCAGGCATGACAAATTGGGCACCAGATGCCAGCTCCACGCCAGTGCACATCTCTCCCCTATCAAACCAATAGGAGGTTGCGGGCCATTGCATTGTGGTATATTCACCTTTGCCCTTTGAAATACTCACAGGACGATCCATAAAGATCTTGAATTTGATTACATTTGAGTAATTGTTGATTAATAAAAATTTACCTATGGTCGATGGACAACACCTTTTCAACAATTGTGGGTCATGCAGAAATTGTAACCAAGCATAATATTATGTCCATTCCATTTCTATTAACATGTCCCCTGTTTTAGAGCCCCCTAATATCCAAAGTTACAGTAGTCACCTTCATACTATGTGAAAGGATAATCCCTGACAGTTTTTATGGAATGTGGGGTACAATGTGACAATGGTCTGTTTTAGTCTTGAGAATGTAGTGTGTGTGCGTGTGTGTGTGCATGTGTGCATGTAGCCGTGCACGCATGTGTGTGTGGAGGGGGATACGTAGTATTAACATTCAAGATTAAAACTGGACCATCCAGTTTTTTTCAGGACCAGCCAGACACAATTAGTTATCCCAGAGGTTTTGATAGCCCTTGTCTGGATGTTATGGACAAGAGAAGCAGCCACCGGATGGCTCATATTTACTGTCTGCACATTTCATTTTGGCCCCTTTTAAAGATAGGACGCTATTTATGATGCATTTAAAAAGGGAGAATATGGAGCAGACCTGCTGAACCCTTTCACTCAAATGATGTGTACGCTCTGTTAAATAAAAGCACACTGGCTCAGGAATATGCAATGAAAATCAATCAATGCCAATAATTATATTATAAAGATAAATAACACACACTGTTGTGATAGCACAGAATTTAGTGTGATTTCTTAAACGGAAATAGCTCATATACACCCATCCATAATCAAAGTACCTGATAAAACAAATCATGCTGCACTGTCACAGAACGATGAGGAGTGGCCACAATAAGAACTGCCTGGGTATACAGTAGCTATCAAACAGAAGCCCAGAAGTGCACTGCATTGAATATAGAGCACTACAGCCCAATTCCCCAGAGCGACTGGATGGGACAGGATGGCATACAGGTAGGGGATTGACTAAGATAAGAGAGCATGATGGAGGTGCAGTGGACATGAAGCATGAGATTGAAAACCAAAGGCTTCAGACTGGCCTGTTGGCTGTCAGTGACGTCGAGATACATATAACCACAGAAAATTACTGAGTTTGGCATGGCTTCAGGGGCACACATACAGTTCACACACATGCACACATAGAGGTATACTTTCTTACATTCTTACTCCATGTTCTACGGTATGCTTTCTTGTTCATAAAAAATAGACAGAGACTACGAATACTGAGTTTTTGCCCCTGCCCCTATTCCGCCCCTCTGGAAACATCTTTCTCAAATCTAAGGATCCGAATCACGTTCTGCACGTCTCCGTATTTTAAGCAACAGCAAGTCGGACAGTTCTGAGTAGAGGGGGTACCGCTATGACCGGAAGTGGCTTTTTTATAGCAGATTAGGAGAATTTACACAGCAGGTTAGGATAATTAACAT
Source organism: Coregonus lavaretus (assembly GCF_964263955.1). Classification (NCBI taxonomy): domain Eukaryota; kingdom Metazoa; phylum Chordata; class Actinopteri; order Salmoniformes; family Salmonidae; genus Coregonus; species Coregonus lavaretus. Next base: position 23,772,907 of record NC_140001.1, on the reverse strand, counting down.
GGCAGGTTAGGAGACTTAGGTTAAGGTTAGGAAAAGGGTTAGAATTAGCTAAAATGCTCTCCTAACCTGCTACGAAAAGTCACTTCCAGTCATAGCTGTACTCCCTCTAGTCACAAACCAAGTCAGATTCCAGAAAATCCGGAACCGCAGCTACTCCGTCAAAAATAAGGCACAATCATGTCTGTCCCAAGGACCAACAAATTATCAAACAGTCAGTCCTCCAGGGACTAAAAGCTGTGAGCGCCAAACAATATACAGCACATGGGTCCGAAGAGACTAGATATCGTGGGTACACAGATTGTTGGATTGATCCACTCACATTATTTCATCTGGATTCCATTTTATTCATTTTTCCCCCACATCCCCTCATTTGGTCCTTTCCTGCTCAAGAGTGCATCGCTAGCCAAGATGCCAGCTGTTTTCCAGGGCTAAAATGTGTTTTAAGAGCTGCTGCAGGATGGTAATGTGTTGCGCACCCTGCCAGCCCATGAGTGTCCTAAGGCAAATGGGAGGAGCAGTGGTTAAAAAGCAGGCTTTTTTGGGCCAGGGCCAGGGAGTAATCTACTGCATAGAGGCACGGCATAACCGGGGGCTACGGTCTGGGATATTTTCCACAAAGACAACAGTTTTGAAAAACTCCCATTGTGGAGTGCCAATGCTCTCTGGCACAGAAAACCTTCCTCAAGTCAATTAACATCCAGAATTAAAAAGCGCTTCAAATGGCCATGTAAGTAAATTAGCAAAATAACTGACTGTCTTTGTCAATGATGCTGCAATCCTTACACAATCCCAGTAGTTAGTATCTGTGGGAGGAGAGCAGACCATGTCAAGGCTCTGGTGGAGAGGCAGTGGAGTGGGACTGTGGTTTCTGTTTTTCTCCATTTACCTATTGGTTTGAAAAATAAGCCAATTCCCTTGTTGAAAATGCTTTCAATTTGGCAATTTGTTTTGTCACCCAAGTTTGCTGGGTAAACTGGACTTGGGTACACAAGTCTTTGATAAATAGTATCCATTAAGATTGGATCCTGCAAACCTTAAACTAAAAACATACCTAAAACAAGAGCATCATTAGGAAAATGAGGAAAGACCTGAACCCAGTCTGTTTGTGAGCAGAGATGAATGATGGCGTCACACTCCAGTCCATTATAGACTCTATTTATACCGCTCAACAGAGGAGCAGCACCAGGTAGAGTCTTCATACCAATTAGGTTATTACTGCTTTGGGAGGTTTCCTTGATTTTCAAGTAAACATTGGAATTCAAACTTAAAATCATGGTTTCTCATCTAAGATAAGTCAACCAGATAATTCTGTTATAAAATATTTGGCATACACAATGTGTGCTCGGAATTGATTATTTTATTTTATCAAAATTGTGTGTATGAAAGTCTGATTCATTTGTCTCATTAGTGAGTTTGTGATGAAACTACTTACATGAACTACAAAAATAGCACAATCTATTAGGAAGAATTAGGAAAGATTATTGCTGGACATTATTGCAGAATAATTCAGAGCCTACTACAGTACAGCTGACTTTGCCTGGTGTGAGACTGTAGTGTCCCTTCTGTTGCCAGTGTCTTAAGGAGCCCTGAGAGCAGATAGGCAAACACCAGTAAAAGGCCAGGTTTAGTGTGGTGTGGTCCCTCACACAGAGTAGTGGTAAAAGCCCTGGTTTAGTGTGGTGGTGGTGTGGTCCCTCACACAGAGCTTGAGTGACAGGACAGTGCACAGCTTCGGAATTCCCCATGCTCCTCCTCCTTGTTGCAGGACATCATGGCCTTACTTGAAGTGGAGCGAGGAATAAAGGATTGCCTTCTTTATTTTTTCATTAGACTTTTCTTTTGTTACTGAATACATAAATCCATTGTGGCACAATGCAATATGTATCATGGCGCTCCACCTGCGGACATTTCATAATGGCTGCCATGTCCCTCCAGTCAGGGATGATAAGTGAACACCACCGTGAATGTTAATGATAGTGATCATTCTGAACCAGTCCTGCTCTCCATCTTCCCTCACAGCCTGCGTCTCACACACAGGTTGGCAAGGTTCAAGGGACTAAAATGAAAACAAACACTTAAGGTAAGGATATAAATAAATGAAGGTAGCATCGGCCAGAAAAAAAGTTAATGCATATAAATGAATGCACAAGCGCTCTAATAGTGTTGGGAGGATCACAACCACAGATTGGTTGGTTGGCAGTGTTCACTATATTTTATTCTACAGATGTAGGATCTTAATTTGAGCCATTTTGCTACAGCAGGAAAATAATCCTGCAGCAACAAGAAATGTGAATTATTATGTGGATGTTAATGGATATTTTTCGTAAGGTAAAATCAAACTTCAGAAGCCTTTTTAAACCTGAAATACAGTACAAGTTCTACATTTCCTGCAAACAGGGTGATCAAATTAAGATCCTACACCTGTACTTCACAAAATCTATGTCAGGACAATTCAATACAAAAATTGTGTGAGCTAATCATATATACAGAATATTTACTTTACAACCCTTATCATGTGGTAAACATGTAATATGTACAGTATGGAGAGAACAACTTTAGTTGCTTGGCCCAGCGTCGTCCGGGTTTGGCCGGTGTAGGCCATCATTGTAAATAAGAATTTGTTCTTAACTGACTTACCTAGTTAAATAAAGGTAAATAAATAAATAAATTATTATTATTATTAAAATATGCTATGACAACCTGCACATTTACTGGGACTGAAACAGGTTAGACTCTGTTAATCAAAACGGACAATATTGAATGCATGAAATGAGTTTGTTCCTATTATGAACTACATGATGTTTGAAATTGATTGTCAATAGGACCAACCAGTCTAATAATACCTTGTTGAATGTTGGGCATTCAAAAATCATTGACAAATGTGTGAGCTAGAAAGAATAGTAGTTTACTCCTATTTTCTCCATTTTTATTTGGAAAACAATGACTGCTACAATTATTTCCCGTAGACCTAGTTGCAGTGTTAATTTTTGCACTTTTTGGGGGATTTAGTCTAGTCTATCATTAAGTCTTAGTCAAATTTTTGTCATTTGAATAGTCTAGGTATTGTCAAATAGAAAACAGTGGGCCATTTTAGTCAACTTAAATGCCCTTTCATTTTGTCACATCCCTCAACCTATAACCTATGTACTTATTATGGACACGGCATGCCCTACATTAGTTATCTTGCTGTTATTAGTTGTTGTTAGTTGTTATTAGTCCCATCCTTCAGCTCCATTCAACACCTCCCATCTATCTCTTAACACCATCCATATTGGATTTATATTTGCCATATATTTTTCAACTCTACTGTGATGTTACACAACAGTTCTCAACCCTTCTATTCTCATTGTTTCTACAGATTGTAAATTGAAAATAAACATTTTTGCTAAAAGTATTATTATTTTATTGAAGATTGACAATGACTTTTCAGTTCACCCAGTAGTGCTATCTGCAGGGTTAGTTCCAGGTAAATATTGCAATCCTTCAGCCATTCTTGGACCTGTGACCAAAAACAAGCCACAAATGGACAGTACCAAAACAATGATCTAATGATTGTCTCTTCACAGCAAAATCTGCAGAGCTGGGAAGATTGTATCCCCCATATAAATAACATTCTATTGGTAGCAATAATTTTGTATAATAATTTTAATTGAAAAATTCAAAGTTTTGATCAGTTCACTATGCCATGGAATCGGTACGTCAAAAATGTATTCCAAACTATTTTGCAATCTATATGGGACAGTTGTCAAGCCTTTGGTCCTTAAATGAAACTGGTATACTTTTTTATTTATCACAATTTTCTTTAATCAATTATGTTCTTTAATGCAGGGCTCACAGATAAGTTCCATACTTTTTCCTCCTTCCACTTTCCTCTTCCATTTTTGCGGTTATGCTGCAATTATTTTGTTGTAATTTATGGTAGAGCAGACATTTCCATATGTTTTTGTTAGCTGCATGTTTGACATAACTCCACCAATCCTACCTATGATATCATTTACGAAGATTATACCTTTTTATAAACATTTTTTCTAAAAATACTGGCTTATCATCAATTAGTATATTTGAGGTTATCCACAATATTTGTTGCATAATTTTTTCAGTAGTTTCTGGAGGATTAAATTGAAATTGCAACCAACTTTCTATGGCTTGTTTTAGAAATAGTGATATTTGGGAGAATATATTTTTTTCTCATATAATTTTAAAAACTGTTCGCTAGGAATAGGCAAGACCATAAGCAAATAGGTAAACTGGGATAATACTACAGAGTTAATCAGGGTGATTTTTCCACAAATAGACAGATATTTACCTTTCCGTGGTAGCAAGATCTTATCTATTTTTGGTAACTTTCTATAACACTGTATTGGAGTGAGATCATTTATTTCATTTGGGATATGTATTCTGAGTATATCCACATCACTATCAGACCATTGTATTGGTAAACTACATGGTAATGTACAATTTTTATTTTTGTGTGATCCAATACGTAATATAGTACATTTGTCATAATTTGGTTGTAATCCAGAGAGGTTAGAAAATGTATCTAGATCCTCTATGAGGCTGTGGAGGGATTCATGTTGTGGATTTAAAATAAAACATGAATCATCAGCGTAAAATGACACCTTTGTTTTTAAGCCCTGGATTTCTAATCCCTTGATATAATTGTTGGATCTGATTTTAATAGCTAACATTTCGATGGCCATAATAAATAGATATGCCGATAGTGTTTTACTCCTTTTGACAGTTCAAAACTTTCTTAGAAATATACATTATTTACTATTTTACACCTAGGGTTACTATACATGATTTTAACCCATTTTATAAGAGACTCTCCAAAACTGAAATGCTCCAGGCATTTATATATAAACTCCAGTCATACTTTATCAAATGCCTTTTCAAAGTCTGCTATGAATAGCAGGCCTTGTTTCCCAGATTGTTTCCAGTAATTGCCTTATATTATCTCCAATGTATCGTCCATGTAAAAAACCTGTCTGATTAGAATGAATAATGTCCAACAATACCTTTTTGATTCTATGCGCTATACATTTTGCTAATTTTTTTTGCATCATAACACTGAAGTGTAAGGGGCCTCAATTTTTTTAAATGGACTGGATCTTTATATTTCCCACTTGTATCCTAATATGCCATTTCGCAGACGCTTTTATCCAAAGCGACTTACAGTCATATGTGCATACATTTTTACGTATGGGTGGTCCCGGGGATCGAACCCACTACCCTGGCATTACAAGCGCCATGCTCTACCAATTGAGGACCACCCGTTTCCGCCATGCTCTACAGAGGACCACCCGTTTCCTGTTTTGTATCCTGTTTCAGTAATAATGAAATCAGACCTTCTTCTTGAGTGTCTGATAATCTACCATTTACATAGGAGTGGTTAAACATGCTAATAATGGCCCTCTGAGTATATCAAAAAAGATTTGGTATACCTCGACTGGTATGCCATCCAACCCTGGTGTTTTCCCGGACTTAAAGTCTTTAATTGCATCCAGAAGTTCCTCCTCTGTAATTTCACCTTCACATGAGTCTTTCTGTATGGCTGTTAATTTTACATTATCAATAGAAAGAAAATCCCTACATTTAGCTTCAATTAGAGGAGATGGATGGTACTTTGCTTCCTCCTTCAAAATATAATGTGGTGAATCATGGGTGACTCCATCATTTGTAACCAGTTTCAGTAAATTATTTTTGGTAGCATTTCTATGTTGAAGATTAAAAAATATTTTGGTGCATTTTTCCCCATATTCCATCCAGTTTGCTTTATTTTTTATAATATATTACACTTGATCTTTCTTGAATAAGTTTCTCCATTTATTTTTGTTTTCCCTCTAATTTATTCTGAGCCTCTATGGTACAGTTTTTATTGCTATCTATCTGTTATATTAGACCTTCTATTTCCTTTGTTAGTATGGACTCTTTTGACCTAAAATACTTTTGTTTTCGAGATGAGTACTGAATTGCATGGCCTCTAAAAGGCACATTTAAAAGTGTCCCATACAATAAGGGGATTTGCTGTACCTATGTTATGTCGGAAAAAATCAGTTATAAATCCCTCTGTTCTAGTTAAAACCAAGTTATCATCCAATAGGCTTTGATTAAATTTCCAATATCCTCGCCCATGTGGAAATTCAGTAAGAGCAATGTATATGCCAATTATATGATGGTCCGACCGCATTCTTTTTAAACTTTTGGTGCCAACGAGAATGACATAAGAAAGAAGTCAAGACGACTAGCTTGATTGAGTCTCCACCATGTATATCTCACTAGGTCAGGATATTTAAGCCTCCATATATCTACTAATTCTAATGTATCCATGACATTCATGATTTCCTTAAGAGCATGAGGGTGATAGTTTGTAGTGTGATTTCCTTTACGGTCCATTGAGCTATTTAAATCTCCCACCATAATAATAGAGTCTTGTATTGCTTGCAGGGTTGATAATTTATCATATACAGTGAGGGAAAAAAGTATTTAGTCAGCCACCAATTGTGCAAGTTCTCCCACTTAAAAATATGAGAGAGGCCTGTAATTTTCATCATAGGTACACGTCAACTATGACAGACAAAATGAGAAAAATAAATCCAGAAAATCACATTGTAGGATTTTTAATGAATTTATTTGCAAATTATGGTGGAAAATAAGTATTTGGTCAATAACAAAAGTTTCTCAATACTTTGTTATATACCCTTTGTTGGCAATGACACAGGTCAAACGTTTTCTGTAAGTCTTCAAGGTTTTCACACACTGTTGCTGGTATTTTGGCCCATTCCTCCATGCAGATCTCCTCTAGAGCAGTGATGTTTTGGGGCTGTCGCTGGGCAACACGGACTTTCAACTCCCTCCAAAGATTTTCTATGGGGTTGAGATCTGGAGACTGGCTAGGCCACTCCAGGACCTTGAAATGCTTCTTACGAAGCCACTCCTTCGTTGCCCGGGCGGTGTGTTTGGGATCATTGTCATGCTGAAAGACCCAGCCACGTTTCATCTTCAATGCCCTTGCTGGTGGAAGGAGGTTTTCACTCAAAATCTCACGATACATAGCCCCATTCATTATTTCCTTTACACGGATCAGTCGTCCTGGTCCCTTTGCAGAAAAACAGCCCCAAAGCATGATGTTTCCACCCCCATGCTTCACAGTAGGTATGGTGTTCTTTGGATGCAACTCAGCATTATTTGTCCTCCAAACACGACGAGTTGAGTTTTTACCAAAAAGTTATATTTTGGTTTCATCTGACCATATGACATTCTCCCAATCCTCTTCTGGATCATCTAAATGCACTCTAGCAAACTTCAGACGGGCCTGGACATGTACTGGCTTAAGCAGGGGGACACGTCTTGCACTGCAGGATTTGAGTCCCTGGCGGCGTAGTGTGTTACTGATGGTAGGCTTTGTTACTTTGGTCCCAGCTCTCTGCAGGTCATTCACTAGGTCCCCCCGTGTGGTTCTGGGATTTTTGCTCACCGTTCTTGTGATCATTTTGACCCCACGGGGTGAGATCTTGCGTGGAGCCCCAGATCGAGGGAGATTATCAGTGGTCTTGTATGTCTTCCATTTCCTAATAATTGCTCCCACAGTTGATTTCTTCAAACCAAGCTGCTTACCTATTGCAGATTCAGTCTTCCCAGCCTGGTGCAGGTCTACAATTTTGTTTCTGGTGTCCTTTGACAGCTCTTTGGTATTGGCCATAGTGGAGTTTGGAGTGTGACTGTTTGAGGTTGTGGACAGGTGTCTTTTATACTGATAACAAGTTCAAACAGGTGCCATTAATACAGGTAACGAGTGGAGGACAGAGGAGCCTCTTAAAGAAGAAGTTACAGGTCTGTGAGAGCCAGAAATCTTGCTTGTTTGTAGGTGACCAAATACTTATTTTCCACCATAATTTGCAAATAAATTCATCAAAATTCCTACAATGTGATTTTCTGGAAAAAAAATCTCAATTTGTCTGTCATAGTTGACGTGTACCTATGATGAAAATTACAGGCCTCTCTCATCTTTTTAAGTGGGAGAACTTGCACAATTGGTGGCTGACTAAATACTTTTTTTCCCCACAGTATATTGTCAAAGAAGTGTGGATCATCATTATTTGGTCCGTAAAGGTTAATGAGCCATATCTGTTTATGGTCCAATAACATATTTAAAATCTACCTTGCGGATCTGTTTGGACAATTTGCACATTTGGATCGAAATTACTGTTCATTAATATCATCACCACTTTTGAGTTTCTTTGCCCATGGGAGAAGTACATATCGCCCCCCCCCCCAGTAATTTTTCCACACAACTTCATCTAGAATTGTTGAATGAGTTTTCTGTAAACAATAGATATTATTTTCCTTCTCTTTGAGCCATGTAAATATTGTTCTTCTTTTGTTATTGTCTGCTAAGCCATTACAATTGCTGTATAACTGGCTATACTTATTTAACCACTTACCATAATGAGATACAGGTTTCAAATCTATTTATCATAATATATGTTTGTAAATTTACCAATAAAAAATACCATAGTGATTGAGTGTCCATATAGCTGTACCGTGATATTTGCATTGGTACTAAGTAACCCTCCAATTGTTCGCCACTATTCCCCCCGCTAAAGCCCCTCCCCATCCCAAGTTGGGTTGTCATCCCAGTGATCGGCACATCACATTTGTATTGACTCATTAACCTATAGTAAACATAAATGACTGACTTCCCACGGGGCACAGACGTCAATTCAATGTCTATTCCACGTTGGTTCAACGTAATTTCATTGATACGACGTGGAAACAATGTTGATTCAACTAGTGTGTGCCCAGTGGGTTCCATGTGCACAAACATACATAGACTTGTCCTGCCAACATATTGTTCTGCATAACACCCTATTCTCTTCCCAACAGCAGAAATATGACAAATATATAGAAGAATTATCTGGCCATGTAAATTCCTAATTCAGCCTACATAGATATTGCACATTACATTTAAAAAAACAGACACACGAGAGAGAGAGAGAGAGAGAGTGTCACGATCGAGGTAAGGAGTAGACCAAGGCGCAGCGTGATGAACAAACATGACTTTAATTAGTTAAAGCACGAAACAAGAAACGACTCGTGACGAGAAACGACTCGTGACGTCCACGGTATCAATGACCGAACACGGAACAAAAACCCACAACCACAAAGGGAAAACATACAGTTTAAATATGGCTCCCAATCAGAGACAACCAGCCAACAGCTGACACTCGTTGCCTCTGATTGGGAGTCACTCAAGCAAACATAGAATACAACAAACTAGAATGAACACCAACATAGAAATACACACATAGAAATGAACACACCCTGGCTCAACATAATGAGTCCCAGAGCCAGGGTGTGACAGTACCCCCCCCTAAAGGCGCGGACTGCGACCGCGCCTCAACTAAACAAACCAGGGGAGGGCTGGGCGGGCATACCTCCTCGGCGGCGGTTCTGGCTCCGGCCTTGACCACCACCCTCCAATACACCCCCCATAGTGCCCCTGGTCCAGTCTGGCCCCGCCGGCTGGAGCAGGACTGGACTTAACAGGAGCGATCCTTACCAGGCTGTCGACTCGCACTCCTGGCTTGGTGCGTGGAGGAGGAACGCGCCTTACCAGGCTGACGACTCGCACCCCTGGCTTTGTGCGTGGAGGAGGAACGGGCCTTACCAGGCTGACGACTCGCATCCCTGGCTTGGTGCGTGGAAGAGGGACGGGCCTTACCAGGCTGACGACTCGCACCCCTGGCTTGGTGCGTGGAAGAGGGAAGGGCCTTACCAGGCTGACTTCTCGCACCCCTGGCTTAGTGCGAGTGGCAGGAACAGGCCGGACCGGGCTGGCGACGCGCACCGTAGGTTTGGTGCGAGTGGCAGGAACAGGCCGGGTCGGGCTGGCGACGCGCACCGTAGACTTGGTGCGGGTGGCAGGAACAGGCCGGACCGGGCTGGCGACGCGCACCGTAGGTTTGGTGCGAGTGGCAGGAACAGGCCGGGTCGGGCTGGCGACGCGCACCGTAGACTTGGTGCGGGTGGCAGGAACAGGCCGGACCGGGCTGGCGACGCGCACCGTAGGTTTAGTGCGTGGAGCAGGGACAGGCCGGGCTGGGCTGTCGACGCACACCGTAGGCTTGGTGCGTGGAGCAGGGACAGGCCGGGCTGGCGACGCACACCGTAGGCTTGGTGCGTGGAGCAGGGACAGGCCGGACTGGGCTGGCGACGCACACCGTAGGCTTGGTGCGTGGAGCAGGAACAGGCCGGGCTGGGCTGTCGACGCACACCGTAGGCTTGGTGCGTGGAGCAGGGACAGGCCGGACTGGGCTGGCGACGCACACCGTAGGCTTGGTGCGTGGAGCAGGGACAGGCTGGGCTGGGCTGGCGACGCACCCCGTAGGCTTGGTGCGTGGAGCAGGGACAGGCCGGGCTGGGCTGGCGACGCACACCGTAGGCTTGGTGCGTGGAGCAGGGACAGGCCGGGCTGGGCTGGCGACGCACACCGTAGGCTTGGTGCGTGGAGCAGGGACAGGCCGAACCGGGCTGTGGAGACGGATAGGAGGCCTGGAGTGAAGAGCGGCCACCACCCGTCCTGGCTGAATGCCTACCCTCACACACTCTGTGTGAGGCATCCGCACAGGACGTACAGGGCGGTGAACCCCTGGCCTGGTGGCCTTCTGGATCCGCCCCCTTTTCTCCTCCGTCAGCCCCGTCGTCCATGCCATGTGCCCCCCCCTAAAAATGTTCTGGGGTTGCCTCACGACCGTCCGACGACGACCCTGATCACGCCGTTGCTCCTCTCTCCGTCGCCTCTCCACTGTCTCACTCCATGGCCGGCGATCCATCCCGGCCAGGATTTCCCCCCAAGTCCAGGACCCTTTACCGTCCAATATCTCCTCCCATGTCCAGGCTGCCTGCTCCTGGACACGCTGCTCCTCTTTCGCCAGGGCCTTTCCCGGCGCTTCCTCCCATGTCCACCCCAAGGGCTGCCCCTGGACACGCTGCTTGGTCGTTGCATGGTGGGTTTTTCTGTCACGATCGTCAGGGTAAGGAGTAGACCAAGGCGCAGCGTGATGAACAAACATGACTTTAATTAGTTAAAGCACGAAACAAAACAAGAAACGACTCGTGACGTCCACGGTATCAATGACCGAACACGGAACAAAAACCCACAACCACAAAGGGAAAACATACTGTTTAAATATGGCTCCCAATCAGAGACAACCAGCCAACAGCTGACACTCATTGCCTCTGATTGGGAGTCACTCAGGCAAACATAGAATACAACAAACTAGAATGAACACCAACATAGAAATACACACATAGAAATGAACACACCCTGGCTCAACATAATGAGTCCCAGAGCCAGGGTGTGACAGAGAGTTACACAATCACCAGATGGTGCCGCAAAGTATTGATAAAGTAGTATGGGTTGCACCACTGTCACGGTCCACAGACGCTTCAGCCACATTGGTGTCCAAAAGTAGAATCGGGGCTAATGACTGTTTTGCCCAGTGATGTAGTGGAGTCACAAAACCTCAAGTCCAAATCGAGTCCCAAGTCCCCTGTGCTCAAGTCTGAGTCCAAGTACGAGTCACAAATAGTCGAGTCACGAGTCCCTATGGCTGAAGTCTGAGTCCCAGTGCTTGAGTCCTGTTCCAAGTGCTCAAGTCTGAGTCACTGGGTCCACATGAAAACAAAATAAAGTTATTTACCCAGTCAGATATAGTGTAGTTGTAAGAGGAAATTAGTCAATAAATTGTTTGCGATCCCTTTTTCTTTCTATGCCACCAAATGTTTACATAGGCTACTGGTAATGTTACCAAGGCCATGTTCAGTTGCAAAACGTTCTTGAACATTGCAAATAGAAATTCCATGAATAGAACCAACATTATTCCTTATTCAACATGTCAGAGGGACATGTCTGTTCTACATAGCATATTTCTATATGAGCATTCCAAAACGTTGTATCCTACTGAACGCGCCCCAGAATGTTGGCTATAGCTAGCTAATGAACAAGGTGTAGCCTACACAAATGGTTAACGGTCTGGTCCGCCAGTAGCCTAGTTTTAAAACGGCCCACGATATGCTTTATTAATGTAAAATGTGGCCTGCCAATGCACAACAGAAAGAAAAAAAACATAGCTCCAGTATTATGGGTCATATCTTTTGAACAGTAATCTCTCAAAGCCGTTTTCTCTTAGGAAAAGAGAGAGACTTGGCTACGTTGGCTACAGAACCTGACTATGAAATGCAGTGGGGAACGTGGGAGGGTTGAGTGAGACTACAAATTCAAAGACAGGCTACTTTTCTATACTCATGGAAGATAAAAATATAGCTAGACTGTTGCTTTACAATTAAAGCAGCTTGTGTTTCTTAACCAGGCAAGGGGTAGCTAACTAGAAGGCTGGTGGTGACTAGCTACGGGAAAGCAAGAGAGTCACCTGCGCGATGTGTATAATCGTAGGCGGAGCCGAAGTTGAGCCTGTCAGCCCACACTCATGCGTGCTCCCCCGCAGCTCACCAGCTGATGTAGGCAGTGTGTGCCAGGTGTGGCACATCCTTTCCATTGAGGAACAGAACTGCCTTGCGCATCTGTGCTGCTAATATTAATTGTGCTTATCATTGAAAAGCTCTAAATCTATCCAAAAACTATTGTCCAGTCCACTTATTGGTAAGATTTTTGTCAAATATATAATTTAGTCTCTTCTTGTTTTAGTCAACCGAAATGAAGTCTTGTCAATTACTACCGAAAAATAGGTGTTTGACAAATATTTTATTCACTACTTTTGTTGACGGAATTACCACTGCCTAGTTGTTTATTTTAAGTAATCTAATCTTGGCCTTACTGTATCTCTGAGTGCATAATGGTGTAATTGGTTGCTTAACATTTAAAACACATACTGTACCTTAAGTTGTAAAGGCTTCAATACCCTCCTACTGTTCGGTCTGCTGTATAGCAGTTGCCTATCTGTTGCTAGTGCACTATCTGTGTCATTCATAAGTCTCGTAAGTTTGGCTTTCGTTTTGATTTCCTCTGAGATACATCTCATTTTGTTGAGCTCCCTCCCTCAGAGTATTCTCTATTTCGTCCCCATTTCTCTCTTCCAACAGTCTATCCGATTGTTTTCAGCAGCATAACAGCATCTCCAAGCAACACACTCAACTAAAGTAACAGGCAAGGGAGAAAACTAACAAGTCCTCCCGTCAACCCCCCCTCAGCCTCTTTCTCATTTAACTTTGCCAGTCCTTGGAACTTGCCAAATCCGGTCATGCCTGCTTAGCTTGCTGGACTGATTGTGCCAGAAAAGAAAATAAGACACAGATGTATAGAAAGTCTTGGTGGTGCCAGTGTAGAGACAGCTAATAGCTTCATCTCAACCCTCCCATTGCAGCTGGGCACAGGTGGGGATAATTAGAGATCTCTCCCCGCTCAAAGTCAATTCTTTACCAGTTGTGACAAATGAAAGGATGCTAGCATGCTGTGCCCACCCCATCCAGAACCCCAACCCATCAACCCCCAAAAAAACAACCGTGTGAGCCCGTTCCCAGTTGATACCACTGGGTACTGCTTACTATCCTAGGTGGGTAACAGTTTGTGTTGGCAACGACGGTAGCAATGCAAAGTTTCCCAAACAGACACTCCTCACATACGTCCTGCTGATAACACAGTCCCAAACCAGACCTTCCACTGTCGGCCCAGGCTGCCTCGACTAGCTGGAAGAGCACAGCCAAAGCATGAGGCAGAGGGATTGGGAGGCTATTACAAAATATGGCAGCTCATACCAGTCAGGTTGGATCACAGCAGGCAAGACTGGCAGATAATGCTCACAAAGAGAATACAAAACATGTACTGTAGTGTATTTCACAGCAAGGCAATTGTGGGTTGCATTCAAATCAGAGCTGATGCACTATAACCACAAAGATAACGGAAACAGCAATTGAAAGGGCTCGTAAGTAAGCATTTCACGGTAAAGTCTGCACCTTATGTATTCGGCGCATGTGACAAATAAAGTTTGATTTGAAGTACATGAAAAATACCAAGTTCTGCATTATGTCTTTCCTCCGTATCTCCCCGGTGAAACCAAAAGTGGTCAGAATCAAATATACCGTAAATCACAATATTTCAGTCTCAGTATTCTGTTTCATTCAATAATTTTGTCTTGTGGAACTACAGATGTTTACATTTGCATTTTACATTTTAGTCATTTAGCAGACGCTCTTATCCAGAGCTACTTGAGTGCATACGTTTTCATACATTTTCATACTTGTTTCAATGAGCTCCAAAGAGAGAACTTTGACCTCAGCCCTCATTCTAGAGACATGTAATGAAATAATCCTGCAGGGCCAATTCCTGATGTATAGTGGATTACTATCATATAGGGAGAGTGCCTTAAAAGACTTGAAAGCCTTTTCCTTTGTGTTAGCCTGAGTGACAGCAAAAAGACATGTGTCTGCATATGAGAAGAGGCAAGTCTCATTACAGCGTATTTGGTTAACACTGAGTGATTCAAGTGTTCCTGGACAATTCAGACACACTGATATAAAACACATTAAATGTCTTTCACAGCACTTTACCTGACACTGTTCATCTACACATATCTATTATCCCTGATGGTCCTGTTTTTGTCACTATTTCAAGGTTTCTTGGAAGGAAGCGGAAGGTATAAGAAACCCTGAAGACAGCCAGAACCTTGCCAAAAAGGACACCAATTCAGAATGTAGAATTTGAAAATAATCAAACAGCCTATTAATTCGATTTTCACAGACTTAAAGAATAATATTTGAAAAGTTGTCAATGCTTTATTTTACAGTGCTGTTTCAGCTGATACTTGCCTGGTATTTACTGAGAAACTATGTGGTGACAACGGATACTTTCCAAAACTGGAACTCTGAAGAATTTAATAATTAAACTTGTTCCATGTTCCATGTAATGGGGACAGTTATTAACCACACCATAATCTTTCTGCAATGGGTACTTATTAGACAGGAGGATCAGGGGAAGACTTGGACACATGGTCATTCACAGAGGTCTACCGTGACTAAGCACAGAAACATAGTGATGCACTGAGTTGACCTGAAGGAGCCTTTAGAAATGGAACGGAGTGGATCCATCTGTGACAATGGAAGCTCTCTGGCTAACATCAATAACAATGTGGGGAAACTCCTCCCACCTACACTCCAATAATGTCTCTAATTGAGTAGTAAACACAAAAAGAGATTACATGCAATGATGTAAGAGTAAATTAAAAGGGGAAACTGTGTAAGCACATATTTGAAGCTAGCAAACAGTTAACATAACTTTCGACAAGTAACTTTCAACCTAAAACGTCTTAGTGCACGTACAGGTAAGTTCATGCAGCTAGCAAACAGTAAATAGTTGTTCAGTATATCATAAGAAGATACCCAGGTGGGCAACTTACATTCATTACCAGACTGAAAGAAAAGGATTTCTCCAGAGCCAAAGCCGAATTGATACACAGGAGTCCATAGTCAGAAAGATTTTAGTTCACCTTGACTTTCTCTTCTCCAGCACCAGGGCAGTTGTCCCCGTTCCTGCTGCAAAGGTAAAGCGAAATGTGTGAACGAGGGAACAGTGAGTATGGAGAGGGCAGGTGGGTTGGAGGAGGGGAGAGGGCAGGTGGGTAGAGAGCATGCCAAGCCCAGTGGTCAGTGGGTATCAGGGAGAGGGCGGCTGTCACCTCCCGCTGACTGAGCTAAGACGAATCAGGCAATCAGCACCTCAAGGTCTGGACAGCGCCACAGCAGAGCACTACCTGGATTCATCACCACTGGCTCACATAAAGCAGACTGATGCTGTACTGTATGTCAACATACTGTACCTATGGAACTTTTACTTCCACTCAGTGTTTAATTAGTTTAAATATATGACATTATTTCTTAATAATTTCAAAACAACTTGTTTTTATGACCTTCAGTGATCTATATCAGATCTATTATTATATGATGTTGACACTAGTGTGTCCTCTATATATGATCTTGCAAATATATGTACTCGAGAAACTGCTTGGAGCAATGTACTGCTTACCAAATTAACTTGTGTTTTAACAAGGTCCTATTTTTTACTTCCCATCAGAAGAAAGAGTGTGTGTGTATGTGTGAGTGTGAGTGTGAGTGTGAGTGTGTGTGTGTGTGAGAGAGAGACAGTGAGAGCGAGAGACAGTGAAAGAGAGAGACAGTGAGAAAAAGGGAGAGAGTGAGAGTGAGAGAGGAGAGTGTGAGTGTGCTTGTCAAATTTCTCCTTAGCTCCCTCGCCTCTGAAACCAGGGGCTATGTGCTGAACCCCAGTCCTGCCTCCCAACCTCTCTCCTAATTGCATTGCTTTTTAGCACAGTAAATCTAGCTGTGTCACAAGCTGCACTCCTCAGGCATGACGTACTGCCTCAATGCCAGCCTGCCTGCCTGTTTCCAAACTTGCTGGCTTTGATTTGAACTGTAATGGTGTGATTAATGGTTAAATTAATTAATTGCTGAATGTGTGCTAATTGTTTAATTGGTCGCTTGATCTACATAAGATTATTTATAAATTAAATGAGCTGATTTACAAAGTTTATTGATTGAATGTGACAATGAGTTATTTGGCCGACTACCTGATTTGCAATTCCCCCAATTAATTCACAAAGCTCTTTAAAGAGTGGTTTTGCAAAGTGCGCCCAATTCAGGTGATCTATAACAGACCTGACACAACTGCACTTATTTATGAAACCAGACAGGTGATAATGATGCATTAATATTAATGCCAACTGTAAATTCTCATAAGGGCTGGCTTTACGGAAACCCAGAGCATTTGTCATTGTAAATCCATTTAGATTTCACATTTCAAGTGCAGATTAAAATGGAGGTCTTTGGTAAGGTCAAGTATCTGAAGAGAATAAAGTTTTTTCTGTCTTTGAGCCACAGGTAAGGTCTTCCTTTCTATAAAAGAGAAGCGTCATGTCTAGGCAAGTGCATTTTGCATGAATACCTCTAATTGTTAAGGTCCTCTTCCATAAACCCCTACAATTTCTTAAGATATAGCAGTCTTTTTTAAATGAGAAAAATGCTGTTTTTTATTGCTCACTCTCCAGAATGACCACATACACAAAAAGCTCAGCAAAAATAATGACAAACTGCTCCAAAACACTTTTAAATGCTTATAACATATTGGAACGCATTAAAGCCTATTTCAATATTTGTTTACAAGGCTCTAAGCCGATAAATCTAACAATATTTTTTCTGTTGCACTTTCCCTGGCACTGATTACTGCAGGGTTTTAAGATGCTGTGCGAATAAGCACTGAACGCTGTTGGCCCCTCGCAGCAAAATAATCCATGATGGAAGAGAAGGAGGGAAAAGGGGTCCAGAAGGCCCCTTCCATACACTGTATTACCATGGCAATGTCCCAGCACAAACCAGCATCACCTATGTCCATCCCTGGCACCACACATCTGCCCCCTGTCTGGGAGACACAGGCTGCCATTTCCGTCATGCCCTCCCCGCAGGCATCCCTCACCCGCCAAAGACCGGCCTGGATCAGTCAGCAGTGCAATAATGTTGGCAAAGTAAGGCGCCATTGCCCCCATACAACTCCTCCCCAGAGAGAGCTCACCAAGTGCTGGTGCCAGGGAGAGTGTGGAGCTATGATGAAGTGTAGGGGCTAACGACTAGCTGTGTCTGGGCTCAAGGCTTCCCAGCACACTGATCACAGACAGGTCCTGTGAGTGTTCAGAACTGCTGATCTGTTACACTATCGTTTCGCTCCTCTAAACTCAGAATGTCTTCCCGGAAATTAACTATTTCGACAGTTTCAAATGTGTGCATCTCCACACCTCACTTAGTTGAGATACAATGATACTGGAGAATGGAGACCTTCCTCTCACTGATAAGGATATTAGGAGTGGACCTCGTTACTCCCTTCTTATGTTGTGGGTGAGGACTCATGAGATGGGGGTCCAAAAAATGCTGTCTGCTTTTGAAGTTCTCTTTGAAATCATGCAATAAAGTGTTTATCACCAGGACAGAACCTGTGAGGAATGCCAGTGTTCACTGCACGTACCTGCCTTGTCTGCATGACAGTACACAAAAGCAGATGTTCGAGGATAAAGAAAAAGAGAAATCAAAGAGAGAGAGAGAGAAAAAAAAGAGAAATAACATCTCACAGGAACACTGTAGGCCTACTGTAGCTGCAATATGGCTGGGTGATTGGATACTATGTATAGTGTAGTTACGTTGTATTATAGCTGTACCAGTAAGGGGAGAACCTTATGTATGCTGTCATACCTATCATAAAAATAGGCAAAGTCTGAGAGACTCTTTTTCAGTGAATAGATTATGAATATGAATCCCAGATTTGGTCTGAATTCTGAACTGCCAAGAATTCTACCGTCGGACACATTCATCTTCTTCTTTGTCTTGTCTCCCGCCGTCTGTTTATTCTGGCATTCATCAGCGCCATCACTGCCATGGCCGTCAGATCTATTAGGGGGAAATTAAAAACAGCAGTCATTTTAGGTGCAGTTAAAGTTTACTCATTTGTAGTGAGACCCATGCATCCCCCCTGCCACTCTCCAGAGGAGTCTCAGGTATGTATGTTTGTTTTATTGTTGATCTAGCTGGGTTTAAAAAATAGATCTAAAACTTGATATGGCACAGTTGAGTGAAGTACTGGTCACTAAATCTTTCTCACAGTAATCCAAAAAAGGTATTCTGTGATTTGGGAAGACACATAGCAAAGGATTGAGAGGCATATTCACCACTATGGTAGAGTAGCAAATGGAATGGAATGCTAGGCTGGCAGAGAAATGCACTGAGTGGGGTGGTAGAGATGGTAGGGGTCACAGAGTTGGAGGTGCGGTTAGCTGTTTTTGCTTGGCTTTTTGTGGTTTCTGTGAGGTGATGAATGGCGATGGGTAGTGCCAGTAGCAGTAGCTTATTCTGTGCTGCCAAGCATGATTTATGACGAGGGGGTAAGAGGGCAGTCTCTGACTTCACAATTTGCCATTGGGCCTCCCACTACTATCCATAGTGTCTAAGAAGGGTTGGGGGGCATCTAATTGACAAAGCAACTGCACACATCTGTCTAGATGTAGATCTACCTAGAGTAGTCTGCCAACTGGACCCCTCTCTGGCCATCCACCAGAGTACTACAGGGAGGAGACTTGGCAGTGTGGTGCCATGACAATAACCTCTCCCTCAACAGCAGTAAGACCAAAGAGCTGATTGTGGACTACAAGAGAAAGAGGGAAGCGCACGACCCCCATCCACGTCGATGGGGCTGTAGTGGAGCAGGTCGAGATCTTCAAGTTCCTTGGTGATCCACACACATCCGCACAGTCGTGAAGGGGGCACAACAACACCCCTCAGGCGGCTGAAGAGATTTGGCATGGGCCCTCAGATCCTCAAAAAGTTATACAGCTGCACCATCGAGAGCATACAATGGGGAAAAAAAGTATTTAGTCAGCCACCAATTGTGCAAGTTCTCCCACTTAAAAAGATGAGAGAGGCCTGTAATTTTCATCATAGGTACACGTCAACTATGACAGACAAATTGAGAAAACAAATCCAGAAAATCACATTGTAGGATTTTTAATGAATTTATTTGCAAATTATGGTGGAAAATAAGTATTTGGTCACCTACAAACAAGCAAGATTTCTGGCTCTCACAGACCTGTAACTTCTTCTTTAAGAGGCTCCTCTGTCCTCCACTCGTTACCTGTATTAATGGCACCTGTTTGAACTTGTTATCAGTATAAAAGACACCTGTCCACAATCTCAAACAGTCACACTCCAAACTCCACTATGGCCAAGACCAAAGAGCTGTCAAAGGACACCAGAAACAAAATTGTAGACCTGCACCAGGCTGGGAAGACTGAATCTGCAATAGGTAAGCAGCTTGGTTTGAAGAAATCAACTGGCAACGAAGGAGTGGCTTCGTAAGAAGCATTTCAAGGTCCTGGAGTGGCCTAGCCAGTCTCCAGATCTCAACCCCATAGAAAATCTTTGGAGGGAGTTGAAAGTCCGTGTTGCCCAGCGACAGCCCCAAAACATCACTGCTCTAGAGGAGATCTGCATGGAGGAATGGGCCAAAATACCAGCAACAGTGTGTGAAAACCTTGTGAAGACTTACAGAAAACGTTTGACCTGTGTCATTGCCAACAAAGGGTATATAACAAAGTATTGAGAAACTTTTGTTATTGACCAAATACTTATTTTCCACCATAATTTGCAAATAAATTCATAAAAAATCCTACAATGTGATTTTCTGGATTTTTTTTTTCATTTTGTCTGTCATAGTTGACGTGTACCTATGATGAAAATTACAGGCCTCTCTCATCTTTTTAAGTGGGAGAACTTGCACAATTGGTGGCTGACTAAATACTTTTTTCCCCACTGTATTGACTGACTGCATCACCGCTTGGTATGGCAAATGCACCGCCCTCGACTGCAAAGCTATACAGAGGGTGGTGTGGACAGCCCATTACATCACTGTGGCCGAGCTTCTTGCCATCCAGGAGATCTATATCAGGCGGTGTCAGAGGAAGACCCGAAAAATTGACTAAGACTCCAGCCAGGGTAGGTCAAGTGCAAGTGCTGTTTAAGTGTGTTTTGCTTTAGGGGAGAGGTGGTTGAGGTGAGGAGGATTATTATTTAAGATGCTATTTGAAGATGTAGGGTTTCAGATGTTTTCAAAAGATGGGCAGGGACTGTGCTGCATTCTGGATTAGTTGCAGGGGTTGGATGGCACAAGCGGGAGCCCAGCCAACAGCGAGTTGCAGTAGTCCAGACGGGAGAGGACAAGTGCCTGGATTAGGACCTGCACTGCTTCCTTTGTGAGGTAGGGTCATACTCTATGGATGTTGTTGAGCATGAACCTGCAGGAGCGGGTAACTGCTTTGATGTTTGCAGAGAACGACAGGGTGTTGTCCAGGGTCACGCCAAGGTTCTTTGCACTCTGGGAGGGCGACACTGTGGAGTTGTCAAAAGTGATGGAGAGGTCTTTGAGCGGGCAGGCCTTCCCCGGGAGGAAGAGCAGTTCCGTCTTGTCGAGGTTGAACTTGATGTGGTGGGCCGACATCCAAGTTGAGATACAGTTGAAGTCGGAGGTTTACAAACACTTAGGTTGGAGTCATTAAAACTTGTTTTTCAACCACTCCACAAATTTCTTGTTAACAAACTATAGTTTTGGCAAGTCGTAATTTTTCCAACAATTGTTTACAGACAGATTATTTCACTTATAATTCACTGTATCACAATTCCAATGGGTCAGAAGTTTACATACACTAAGTTGACTGTGCCTTTAAACAGCTTGGAAAATTCCAGAAAATGATGTCATGTCTTTAGAAGCTTCTGATAGGCTAATTGACATCATTTGAGTCAATTGGAGGTGTACATGTGGATGTATTTTAAGGCCTACCTTCAAACTCAGTGCCTCTTTGCTTGACATCATGGGAAAATCAAAAGAAATCAGCCAAGACCTCAGAAAAAATTTGTAGACCTCCACAACTCTGGTTCATCCTTGGGAGCAAGTTCCAAACGCCTGAAGGTACCACGTTCATCTGTACGAACAATAGTACGCAAGTATAAACACCATGGGACCACAGAGCCGTCATACTGCTCAGGAAGGAGACGCGTTCTGTCTCCTAGAGATGAACGTACTTTGGTGCGAAAAGTGCAAATCAATCAATCAATCAATTTTATTTTATATAGCCCTTCTTACATCAGCTAATATCTCGAAGTGCTGTACAGAAACCCAGCCTAAAACCCCAAACAGCTAGTAATGCAGGTGTAGAAGCACGGTGGCTAGGAAAAACTCCCTAGAAAGGCGAAAACCTAGGAAGAAACCTAGAGAGGAACCAGGCTATGAGGGGTGGCCAGTCCTCTTCTGGCTGTGCCGGGTGGAGATTATAACAGAACCATGCCAAGATGTTCAAAAATGTTCATAAGTGACAAGCATGGTCAAATAATAATCAGGAATAAATCTCAGTTGGCTTTTCATAGCCGATCATTAAGAGTTGAAAACAGCAGGTCTGGGACAGGTAGGGGTTCCATAACCGCAGGCAGAACAGTTGAAACTGGAATAGCAGCAAGGCCAGGCGGACTGGGGACAGCAAGGAGTCACCACGGCCGGTAGTCCCGACGTATGGTCCTAGGGCTCAGGTCTCTCAGTTGGCTTTTCATAGCCGATCATTAAGAGTTGAAAACAGCAGGTCTGGGACAGGTAGGGGTTTCGTAGCCGCAGGCAGAACAGTTGAAACTGGAATAGCAGCAAGGCCAGGCGGACTGGGGACAGCAAGGTGTCATCATGCCCGGTAGTCCTGACGTATGGTCCTAGGGCTCAGGTTCTCAGAGAGAAAGAGAGAACGAGAGAATTAGAGAGAGCATACTTAAATTCACACAGGACACTGGATAAGACAGGAGAAGTACTCCAGGTATAACCAACTAACCCCAGCCCCCCGACACATAAACTACTGCAGCATAAATACTGGAGGCTGAGACAGGAGCGGTCCGGAGACACTGTGGCCCCATCCGAAGAAACCCCCGGACAGGGCCAAACAGGAAGGATATAACCCCACCCACTCCGCCAAAGCACAGCCCCCGCACCACTAGAGGGATATCCCCAACCACCAACTTACAATCCTGAGACAAGGCCGAGTATAGCCCACAGAGGTAACTCAACCCACTCAAGTGACGCACCCCTCCCAGGGACGGCATGAAAGAGCACCAGCAAGCCAGTGACTCAGCCCCTGCAACAGGGTTAGAGGCAGAGAACCCCAGTGGAGAGGGGAACCGGCCTGGCAGAGACAGCAATCCCAGAACAACAGCAAAGGACCTTGTGAAGATGCTGGAGGAAACAGGTACGGAAGTATCTATATCCACAGTAAAACGAGTCCTATATCGACATAACCTGAAAGGCCGCTTAGCAAGGAAGAAGCCACTGCTCCAAAACTGCCATAAAAAAGCCAGACTACGGTTTGCAACTGCACATGGGGACAAAGATCATACTTTTTGGAGAAATGTCCTCTGGTCTGTTGAAACAAAAATAGAACTGTTTGGCCATAATGACCATCGTTATGTTTGGAGGAAAAGGGGGGTAGCTTGCAAGCTGAAGAACACCATCCCAACCGTGAAGCACGGGGGTGGCAGCATCATGCTGTGGGGGTGCTTTGCTGCAGGAGGGACTGGTGCACTTCACAAAATAGATGGCATCATGAGGAAGGAAAATTATGTGGATATATTGAATAACAATAATAGGAGAGACCATGTGAGGATCGACGTAGCCGAGTTACTTATCTTGGAGAGAAGAGGAGAGGGCCTAGAACCGAGCCCTGGGGGACACCAGTAGTGAGAGTACGTGCTGCAGACACAGATCCTCTCCACTATCATCTGGTAGGACCCGCCTGGCAGGTAGGATGCAATCCAAGAGTGTGCATAGCCTGAGATGCCCAGCCCTGAGAGGGTGGAGAGGAGGATCTGATTGTTCACGGTGTCGAAGGCAGCGGATATATCTAGGAGGCTGAGAGCAGAGGAGAGAGAGTCAGCTTTGGCAGTGCGGAGAGCCTCCGTGACACAGAAGAGTAGTCTCGGTTGAGTGAACCGTCTTGAAGCCTGACTGGTTAGGGTCAAGAAGATCGTTCTGAGAGAGATAACGAGAAAGTTGATCAGAGACAGCGCTCTCAAGTGTTTTGGAAAGAAAAGAAAGAAGGGACAGAGGTCTATAGTTTTTTATGTCAGATGAGTTGAGTGTTGGTTTCTTGAGGAGGGGAGCAACTCGGGCCATTTTGAAGTCAGAGTGGACGCAGCCAGTGGTCAGGGATGAGTTGATGAGGGATGTGAGGAATGGGAGAAGGTCTCCAGAGATGGTCTGGAGAAGGGAGGAGGGGATGGGGTCGGGCGGACGGGCAGACCTCACTAGTCGCAGGATGTCATCTGGAGAGAACAGGGAGAAAGAGGTCAAGGCGTAGGGTAGTGACAGTGACAGCATGGAATTCAAATGAGGAGATGGACAGGTGAGAGAGGGAGAAAATAGAAAATCTCCACTTAGGAGAAATGAGTAGACCTGTGCCACCACAGCGACAACACGATGCTCTCGGACTATGAGAGAAAATATAGTCAGATGAAGAAAGAGTAGCTGGAGTAGCAGTGTTCTCTGGAGTGATCCATGTCTCCGTCAGGGCCAAAAAGTCAAGGGACTGAAGGGCAGCATGCAGAGAGGGAAAAAAGTATTTGATCCCCTGCTGATTTTGTACGTTTGCCCACTGACAAAGAAATGATCAGTCTATAATTTTAATGGTAGTTTTATTTGAACAGTGAGAGACAGAATAACAACAACAAAATCCAGAAAATATGTTATAAATTGATTTGCATTTTAATGAGGGAAATAAGTATTTGACCCCCTCTCAATCAGAAAGATTTCTGGCTCCCAGGTGTCTTTTATACAGGTAACGAGCTGAGATTAGGAGCACACTCTTAAAGGGAGTGCTCCTAATCTCAGCTTGTTACCTGTATAAAAGACACCTGTCCACAGAAGCAATCAATCAATCAGATTCCAAACTCTCCACCATGGACAAGACCAAAGAGCTCTCCAAGGATGTCAGGGACAAGATTGTAGACCTACACAAGGCTGGAATGGGCTACAAGACCATCGCCAAACAGCTTGGTGAGAAGATGACAACAGTTGGTGCGATTATTGGCAAACGGAAGAAACACAAAATAACTGTCAATCTCCCTCGGCTTGGGGCTCCATGCAAGATCTCACCTTGTGGAGTTGCAATAATCATGAGAACGGTGAGGAATCAGCTCAGAACTACACGGGAGGATCTTGTCAATGATCTCAAGGCAGCTGGGACCATAGTCACCAAGAAAACAATTGGTAACACACTACGCCGTGAAGGACTGAAATCCTGCAGCGCCCGCAAGGTCCCCCTGCTCAAGAAAGCACATATACAGGGCCGTCTGATGTTTGCCAATGAACATCTGAATGATTCAGAGGAGAACTGGGTGAAAGTGTTGTGGTCAGATGAGACCAAAATGGAGCTCTTTGGCATCAAATCAACTCGCCTTGTTTGGAGGAGGAGGAATGCTACCTATGACCCCAAGAACACCATCCCCACCGTCAAACATGGAGGTGGAAACATTATGCTTTGGGGGTGTTTTTCTGCTAAGGGAACAGGACAACTTCACCGCATCAAAGGGACGATGGACGGGGCCTTGTACCGTCAAATCTTGGGTGAGAACCTCCTTCCCTCAGCCAGGGCATTGAAAATGGGTCGTGGATGGTTATTCCAGCATGACAATGACCCAAAACACACGGCCAAGGCAACAAAGGAGTGGCTCAAGAAGAAGCACATTAAGATCCTGGAGTGGCCTAGCCAGTCTCCAGACCTTAATCCCATAGAAAATCTGTGGAGGGAGCTGAAGGTTAGAGTTGCCAAACGTCAGCCTCGAAACCTTAATGACTTGGAGAAGATCTGCAAAGAGGAGTGGAACAAAATCCCTCCTGAGATGTGTGCAAACCTGGTGGCCAACTACAAGAAACGTCTGACCTCTGTGATTGCCAACAAGGGTTTTGCCACCAAGTACTAAGTCATGTTTTGCAGAGGGGTCAAATACTTATTTCCCTCATTAAAATGCAAATCAATTTATAAATTTTTTTATATGCAATTTTCAGGATTTTGTTGTTGTTATTCTGTCTCTCACTGTTCAAATAAACATACCATTAAAATTATAGACTGATCATGTCTTTGTCAGTGGGCAAACGTACAAAATCAGCAGGGGATCAAATACTTTTTTCCTTCACTGTAGGCTGAGATGAACTCGGCGCTCGACTGCAGATCGGCAGTTCCAAACGCTACCAGACACCCGGAATTCCACATGGGTTGTGCGTGCTGGGTACAATAAATTAGAAGGGTTGCAGCCAAGGGGTGGGGAGCGTCTGTAAAGCGTCTGAGAAGTGCGAACAGGTATATATAACACATACATAGTTGGCAAAGCTACAAAAGAGCAAAATGAGAAAATATGTAAATAACTAGGTAAAATACTCAAGTGAGAGAGTGGTGTGGAGCCTTCCTCTCTTTCCTTCCTCGAACAACTCCGCAGAACAACTCTGCAGAACCGTCTTTGTTTCGGCGACGGTCTTAGTTTTGCGACAAAACCGCCACTGACACGACCGGCGGTTACAGCTGCCGCTGAGAAACCAGGAGAGACTGAAGAACTAACATGAATTGCTAATTGCCTAGCAGACGTGGAGAGCACACCTCCCTGTACTAATTGCTGATTGCCTAGGAAAGGTGAAACTACTCCCCCTCCAATACAGCCTCTGATTACCAAAACAAGTCACATATTGCCCTGCCCCTTGATCCTGGTTGATGTGTCAACAACTATCTGCAAATTATGAGCAGTTAGCAGTTCACACACCAAGTAGCCCACTTGGAAGACAGGCAGCACTTAAAGTAGATGGCCCTAGCTAGCAAAAAGACAGTACTAGACCACAACAGATAAAGAAAATAAAAATATATACTTATCACTCCTGGAGACTGCATTGTTGGGAAGGGCTCGCAAGCAAGCATTAACGGTTAAGTCTACACTTGTATTCGACACATGTGACAAATAAGATTTGATTTACTGGGAAGTGGTTTGTGAGAGTCCTTAAAATAATTATAGAACACGCTTGCAGATTTTTTTGATTAAAATAACCTTTCTCTAATGTCTAAAACAAAATCTAAGAAAATGTTAAATTACAAGTTAATATTTTTTTTATTGAGAGGCTGTATTTTATTTTTATGTGAGATTCCCCTCACACTCCGTCTTTCATACCAGATTGGCTTTACAATAGTGTATTCTTCAATGATGAAAATCCATCAAGTCATGAAATGTCTAGCAAAAAAAATAACCCTGCCAGTATTAATTGTCAATATTGACACTCATCAACGTCTCAGTTGGAAATTAGAGTAAATAATGTAATTTTATCTAGATAAATAGCCAAGTCTGGGTAGCTAGCCGGTTAGCTAAAGATAGCTATTGCTTACTACCCAATGATGTATATAAATCATTACTACTACCACTCATACTTCTCTCCATGGTCAAAGTTGTCTTTTCCCTAGATGCAAAACCGTTGCTGGACATCAACAGACATAGGTATTGGACGTGTCATTGCTTTATAGACGTCACTGTTTGCTGAAGTTTTGTTGCTAATTGTCTTAGCATGGCTAATTTAGCAGCATAGCTAGCTAGCTGGTGCCATAGACAATACAGGGAGAGCTTGCTAGCTGTGCTAGCTACTTTGCTAGCTTTATATCTGAGGCTTAACAACTAACCTAAAACTTTAGTTTTAAAAACATCACTGATATTTACTTGTGTTTTCCTTGTTGGCTTGTCAAAAACACATGATATAAGCATGATTTTCTCCACAACTTCAGAAATATGTTAAAAAGGCTAGCATGAGCCCTTCTTCTTCTTCTGTGGGTTAATGGCAGACTACATCCAAAAGTTGTATTGCCCCCACCAACTGGACGTTTTGAAGAAAAACAAATAAATAAATAAAAAAACATCCATACTTAATAGTGTTTTTAACAATCCCACCCTAATAAAAAAAGTACATTGCCAAAACAAACAAAACTCCCACTTCTTCCTTCTTTTAGTTCTCCAAATCTTCCTTCTCGGGCTCTAGGACCTGAGAAGGTAGTATGACTTTTGCTAATATTCCATGTAACTCCTTTGCTGTGAAATGTTTCAGCCCCAGGAACCGCTCTGCCGCAATCACAATGATTTCAATCTTTCTCGATCTTTTCTCCACCTTGGCAGTGCCATTTATCACCATTGCGATAAAGGCCACAAAGTCCACCTTTTTAACCTTTAAAATGTCAGGATCCTCTTGGTGTAAGACAACCCCTGCAGCCTGCAGTGAAGGCCTATCCACTACCATGGACTCTTCTGGTGCAACATTCAAACCCTCAACCCTTTTCACAGCTTCTGCATATGAAATGCTCTGTACAACCCTGACTTTGGCCACGTCATTCTCTTTTACCCTTGTGGGGCATTCAGAAGACGTGGCTTCATGATTCCCACCGCAATTACAACATGTCACATTTTCTTCACTTTTATAACACATAGTATTTTATTTTCCACATCTTTTACATCTCGGCTTCTCCCTTCTGCAAACACTTTCTACATGACCAAAAGATTTACAATGTTCACACTGCATTGTTCTTGGGATAAATGCTCTAACTCAGTAGTTAATATACCCTAACCGCACTTCATTAGGGAGAGACTCCTTTAAAAAAAACTAAACAACAGACAAACTCTTCACTTTTTCCCCATTCACCACTCGATTAATCCAATCTGCTTCAATCACTCCAGGAATATTTTTAATCTCTTCCAAATCAACTTCCCACGTAACGTCAAATATAACCCCCTTAAGGGGTGCCCTGTTCCGAAGCGACACACAACACTTCAAATGTATCGAATCGATTTAAGACACAACGCACGTTCCTTCTGATCCGCAGAATCACAAAAAATAAAAACAAGCCCGCCTCTCGTGATCCTCACATCCTTCACTTTACCCAGCACTCTCTCCACCAGTTTGGATAACTCAAATGGTTTCTTCAAGATTGGTACTCTGCTCAGCTGCTCCTTATTAACAAACCATACTCCTAATAGATACGAAGGGACGTTCTCATCACTGTACCCTACTTTGCTCTGTTTTCCATTCTTTTGAACAATACTCCAATTCTCCTTGATTCTACCGCCATTGTATTCAGATTCCACTTCATCATCCGCTTCCCCCATTTTCTGTCTCCAAGGCTTTCTCTTTCCCACGTCTAGCATGAGCCCTCTCAACTAAACTTGGTTCTCACCTACACAACCTGTCAATCACTTTGAACACCTCTGCCCTATTCCCAACCAATCAGGGCGCTTGGTTGCACCGTAGTACCCTGCCTCCTTCCAACTCATGTTGAAGGAAAACTTCACCGCTAGACACTATTTGGGGTATTATTCCAGCCTCCTTACATAATTATGAGTGCTGAGCGGTGTTTCAAACTTAATTATGCACCATAGCAGCATTTTGAATTTCCTTGCTGGGAGAGTTCAACCATATCATCGGTTGATTGAGCCTGTTGTCTAATCTAAAAATGAATGGAGTCATGTTTTGTAGCAATTATTGTGGTCTTTGTACTTCGCCAATTGCACGATCACGCTAGCATCGAGTAGATATGGTTGTCTTTGTTCAATAGAGCCATTGATGTTCCTGTCTGCCACAACATTACTTTTCAAAACAGGGCGGTACTAGTTTCTACAGGTTCACAGGAGCTATGTTACCGTCCACTGTCTATCTGAGTTTGCTAAATAATTACGATGGCTGCTTCTGATGATTCTTCTTTCCAAGAAGAGGTGGACGCCAAACATTTTTTAAATGTTATTTTACATAGGGACATACAGCCCTATTCATTTGAGCCAGAATACACTAAAGAGGAGTTGAGACAGCGAGAACAAGAATTGTGAGACCAGCAAGCAGCGGCCACCACCACCGCACCTGATCCTGGGGAGCCACGTTCAGACTCTGACTGGTGGTGCCTATGCCGGTGCTGTCCAGCCATGCCGACAGAAGAGGAATGGCTGTGCTGCAACTCATTCGATCATGGACAGTTCTTACTGGAGAGGGTCACTGCAGACCCCATGGATAATAATATGCCATTTAGCAGACGCTTTTATCCAAAGCGACTTACAGTCACGTGTGCATACATTTTTACGTATGGGTGGTCCCGGGGATCGAACCCACTACCCTGGTGTTACAAGTGCCATGCTCTACCAATTGAGCTACAGAGGACCATGGATCATGTGTGTGTCACAGACCATCGAAGTTTCGACGCACATATGAATAGAGAGGTGCTGGAGGCGTTCTTCAGAACCTCCAAGATCAACTGGTAGTGGCAGCCTAGACCAGCTGGACCAGGAGGGCAAATGACAAACAAGTAAGTGGTTTTGCTGTCGGTAGCTAGCTAGCAAAATAAGCTCTCTTTTTTTTTTTTTTTTATATTATTTTATAGTATTTCTTTTGTATTTTAATTTTTTTTTTTTGGGGGGGGGGGAATGGATCAGCTTAATATTGCAGATAGATTGTATCTTCTATCAATGTAATTGTCTGCATCACTTCCAATCCCCCATGTTTATTTTTTTATATATATACTCCCCTTTGTTACTTTTCAACCCCACCATCCTTTCCCTACTTGGAGTAAATTTGTTAACAACAATGCCCAGGCCTCTACTTCCGGTCTATACTTACTATCTACACCTTATGGACAGAGTTAATTTTACAATGATTCTATTATATATATATATATATATATTTTTTTTTATTGCTCCTGAACTTCTTCTACTCTCAACCTCTCCGATCATTTTCATGATGTCCATCCGGTTTTCTTCTATATGCCATATCTTTCTAACTGTGCTCTTTTCCAAAAGCTCCCAACATACAACCTATATACTTATTATGGACACAGTATGCTTACATTATTAGCTATCTTTGTTATTATTTGTTGTTATTTGTTATTAGTCCCATCCTTCAACTCTATTCAATACCTCCCATCTATCTCTTAAAACCATCCATATAGGATTTCTATTTGCCATATATATTTCAACCGTACTGTGAAGTTTTACAAAAGTTCTGAACCTTTCTATTCTCATTGCTTCTACAGATTGTGAATTAAAAATAAACATTTTTGCTAAAAGTATTATTATATTATTGATTGATTGACTATGACTTTTCAGATCACCCAGTAATGCTATCTGCAAGGTTAGTTCCAGGTAAATATTGCAATCCTTTAGCCATTCCTGGACCTGTGTCCAAAAACAAGCTACAAATGGACAGAACCAAAACAAATGATCTAATGATTCTGTCTCTTCACAGCAAAATCTGCAGAGCTGGGAAGATTGTATCCCCCATATAAATAACATTCTATTGGTAGCAAGAATTTTATATAATAATTTAAATTGAAAGATTCTAATTTTTGAATCCGGTGTCGTTTTGCG
Organism: Coregonus lavaretus; assembly: GCF_964263955.1. Classification (NCBI taxonomy): domain Eukaryota; kingdom Metazoa; phylum Chordata; class Actinopteri; order Salmoniformes; family Salmonidae; genus Coregonus; species Coregonus lavaretus. The sequence continues at coordinate 23,741,893 of NC_140001.1, read as the reverse complement.
TGTCAGTTCATAAACACTATGCCATGGGATCGGTACGTCAAAGATCTCTTCCCAACTATTTTGCAATCTATATGGGACGGCTGTCAATCCTTTGGTCCTTAAGTGAAACTGATATACTTTTTTATTTATCACAGTTTTCCTTAACCAATTATGTTCTTTAATGCAAGAACGACAGACAAGTTCCTTACTTTCTCCCCCTTCCACTTTCCTCTTCCACTTTTGCGGTAAGGCTGCAATTATTTGGTTGTAATTTTGGGTAGAGCAGACATTTCCATATGTTTTTGTCAGCTGCATGTGCAACATAACTCCACCAGTCCTACCGATGATATCATTTACGAAGATTATACCTTTTTTAAACATTCTGTCAAAAAAGAAATGTTTTTTTGTCAATTAGTATATTTGAATTTGTTGCATTATTTGTTCTGTCGTTTCTGGAGGATTAAATTGAAATTGCAACCAACTTTCTATGGCTTGTTTTAGAAATAGTGACATTTGGGAGATTATTTCCTTTTCAAATAACTGAAAGTGAGAGGTTGTAATCTGCATAAAGGGAAAAAGGCCTTTCTTGAACATTGGGTGAGACAATCTTACTAATTTGCTTGAGAACCAGTTCGGATTTAAGTATAACTTTTGTATGACTGAAGCTTTTAGTGATAGGTCTAATGCTTTAATATTTAATCATTTCTGTCCTCCGAATTCATATTCATTATATAAATATGCTCTTTTAATTTTGTCTGGCTTGCCGTTCCAAATAAAATTTAATATTTTTTTCTCATATAATTTAAAAAACTGTTCGCTAGGCGTAGGCAAGACCATAAGCAAATAGGTAAACTGGGATAATACTAAAGAGTTAATCAGGGTGATTTTTCCACAAATTGACAGGTATTTTCCTTTCCATGGTAGTAAGATCTTATCTATTTTTGCTAACTTTCTATTAAAATTTATTGAAGTGAGATCATTTATTTCCTTTGGGATATGTATTCCGAGTATATCCACATCACCATCAGACAATTTTATTGGTAAACTACATGGTAATGTAAAAATTGTATTTTTTAGTGATCCAATACGTAATATAGTACATTTGTCATAATTTGGTTGTAATCCAGAGAGGTTAGAAAATGTATCTAGATCCTCTATGAAGCTGTGGAGGGATTCTAGTTGTGGATTTAAAAGAAAACATGAATCATCAGCGTACAATGACACCTTTGTTTTTAAGCCCTGTATTTCTAATCCTCTGATATTATTATTGGATCTGATTTTAATAGCTAACATCTCGATGGCCACAATAAATAGATATGCCGATAGTGGACAACCTTGTTTCACTCCTCTTGACAGTTTAAAACTTTCTGAGAAATAGCCATTATTTACTATTTTACACCTAGAGTTACTATACATGATTTTGACCCATTTTATAAGAGATTCTCCAAAATTGAAATGCTCCAGGCATTTATATATAAACCCTAGTCGAACTTTATCAAATGCCTTTTCGAAGTCTGCTATGAATAGCAGGCCTGGTTTCCCATATTTTCCATAGTGTTCTATTGTTTCCAATACTTGCCTTATATTTTCTCCAATGTATCTTCCATGTAAAAAACCTGTCTGATTATAATGAATAATATCCGACAATACCTTTTTAATTCTATGCGCTATACATTTTGCTAGGATTTTTGCATCACAACACTGAGGTGTAAGGGGCCTCCAATTTTGTAAATGGACTGGATCTTTATATTTTCCACTTGTATCCTGTTTCAGTAATAATGAGATCAGACCTTCTTCTTGAGTGTCAGATAATCTACCATTTACATAGGAGCGGTTTAAACATGCTAATAACGGTCCTCTTAGTATATCAAAAAAGGTTTGGTATACCTCGACTGGTATGCCATCCAACCCTGGAGTTTTCCCAGACTTAAAGTCTTTAATTGCATCCAGAAGTTCCTCCTCTGTAATTTCACCTTCACATGAGTCTTTCTGTGTGGCTGTTAATTTGACATTATCAATAGAAAAAAAATCTCTACAATTAGCTTCAGATAGAGGAGATGGAGGCGACTGAAAAGAAAACATATGCTTAAAGTACTTTGTTTCTTCCTTCAACATATCATTTGGTGAATTATGGGTGACTCTGTCAATTGTAACCAGTTTCATTAAATTCTTTTTGGTAGCATTCCTATGTTGAAGATTAAAAAAGAATTTTGTGCATTTTTCCCCATATTCCATCCAGTTTGCTTTATTTTTATAATATATTACACTTGATCTTTCTTGAATAAGTTTCTCCATTTCTTTTTGTTTTTCCTCTAATTTATTCTGAGCCTCTATGTTACAGTTTTTATTGCCATCTATCTGTTCTGTTAGACTTTCGATTTCCTTTCTTAGTATAAACTCTTTTGACCTAAATTGCTTTTGTTTTCGAGATGAGTACTGAATTGCATGGCCTCTAAAGGGACATTTAAAGGTGTCCCATACAATAAGGGGATTCGCTGTACCTATGTTATGTTGGAAAAAGTCAGTTATAAATTCCTTTGTTCTAATTATAAATAAATTATCATCCAATAGGCTTTGATTAAATTTCCAATATCCTCGCCCACGTGGAAATTCAGTAAGAGTAATGTATATGCCTATTATATGATGGTCCGACCGCATTCTGTCCCCTATCAACACTTTTTTTTTTACTTTTGGTGCCAACGAGAATGAGATAAGAAAGAAGTCAAGACGACTAGCTTGATTCAGTCTCCGCCATGTATATCTCACTAGATCAGTATATTTAAGCCTCCATATATCTACTAGTTCTAATGTATCCATGACATTCACAATTTCCTTAAGAGCATGTGGGTGATTGTTTGTGGTGTGATTTCCTTTACGGTCCATTGAGCTATTTAAAACAGTATTATAATCCCCCACCATAATAATATTGTCTTGAGTTGCTTGCAGGCTTGATAATTTATTATATATATTGTCAAAGAATTGTGGATCATCATTATTTGGTCCGTAAAGGTTAATGAGCCATATCTGTTTATGGTCCAATAACATATTTAAATTAATCCATCTACCTTGTGTATCTATTTGTACAATTTGCACATTCGGATCGAAATTACTATTAATTAATATCATCACCCCTTTTGAATTTCTTTGCCCATGGGAAAAGTATATTTCCCCCCCCCCCATTCTTTTTTCCATGCTACTTCATCTCGAATTGTTGAATGAGTTTCCTGTATACAATAGATATTATATTCCTTCTCTTTGAGCCATGTAAATATTGTTCTTCTTTTGTTATTATCAGCTAAGCCATTACAATTATAACTGGCTATACTTATTTCACCATACACCATAATGAGATACAAGTTTCAAGTCTATTTATCATTATATATGTTTCTAAATTTACCAATAAAAAATAGCGTAATGATTGAGTGTCCATATAGCTGTACCGTGATATTTGCACTGCTACGGAGCAACCCTTCAATTGTTCTCCACTAATTCCCCCGCTAAAGCCCCTCCCCATCCCAAGTTGAGCCGTCATCCCAGTGATCAGCATCCCACCCACGTCCCTCCGCATCCCTAAGGCCCCGAGAGGCCAGGTCCCATCCATCGAAAACAGCACACAGTACCACCCACAAAACAGAAGCAGATTAACCGCCAAAAGCATTTCCAATGCTTTCACCTCTATATATATATATATAACAATTTTTTTTTAAATTTTGCATATCCTATTTTCCATCATTATCAATTAAAATGCGTAATAATGTCGGCAGTTCACGCGTAGGATTCTAACATATAACCCGGATTGCCATTGTATTACATTTAATTCATTGACAAGCAATTATTATCCTAGCAAATAATTCCCGTGGTCCATCCCATACCCTCCCCCCACAACAGATGCCAGACAAGCACACACACACATACTCACATACTCCAACACACTCAACCCCCCTCCTCCACAATCCACCATAAAATCAGATACTCAACATTTACATTACATTTTAGTCATTTAGCAGACGCTCTTATCCAGAGCGACTTACAGGAGCAATTAGGGTTAAGTGCCTTGCTCAAGGGCACATCGACAGATTTTTCACCTAGTCGGCTCAGGGATTAGAACCAGCGACCTTTCGGTTACTGGCACAACGCTCTTACCCACTAAGCTACCTGCCGCCCGCTCAACGGCTGTTATATCCCAGAGCCCAACTCAAGAAATAACTTGATTTACGAGTGCACATACAGTTAAAGCTGATTGAGAAAGCATGCAGATTGAGCAGAAATTGATAACAATGTGAGATTTGATTAATCTACTTAATCTATGTCAAGTCCTAGGTGATGGAGATCAGATCCACCCTCTTCACCTGAGACACAAACACTCTGATCCCCTGTTGTAACCATTTTCCCAACAATCTCCATGCGGTCAGACCTTTGATTATTTTGTGCCACCTGGGCTACAATGATAAACCCCCTCTCTGATTGTCCGAGTGTGACCCCCTCCCCATGGGTTACTGCAGCCAGTGTTGCCAGCACTGCCACTGCCTGGGTGGGCGTACCCCACCGGAATCCCCACCGGCTAGGTAAAAGGTCGTCAAGGTTCTCATTAGCAGCTTTGAGAATTTCCTTGTATATTATGCTCTCCCATCAGGGGGCTCTGGCTTTGTAGGACCAACCCTGCCAGGCAGGCTCAGAATCTTGAGCAAAATAAGCTCTCTTTTTACGAGGCAGTGTCGTTCAGTACAGGTCAGTTTCGTGATGGATTTGGCCATAAAGTAACACTAGTGACACTACCGGCCAAGCTAGCCAAGTTTAGCTAGCTAGCTTTGTGTACTATCCCCAAAATGCACTGTAGCCTAACGTTATAGCTAGCTAGCTAGCCTAGCTAACCTCAGTGCATCTCATTAGGATGTTTTGATGATGATGACAAGGAGTAAAGGAATTACTTTGGCTTTAAGACTCATATTACTAATAGTCTTTGAGTTACTATACCTGTGTGTTGTAGCTAGTTAGCTAACTTTTGTCTGTGAGATGTCTCATATTCTGCAAGGTCCCATAACAACAATCTCCCCTTGTATCAAAGTGACTCAGAAAACACCTCACTGTACCTCAAAAACACACCATATGCAAGTATTCACCTTGTAGAACTGTGGTATTTATTCTACTGTATATACGTCATACATTACCATAATGTTCCGGCATACTGCTGTGTAAACTCACCTCGGTCTCCAGAGCAAATAAACTTTGTCTTGAATATAAGCAATGTCTACTTATTTGCTATATTGACAGACTAATCTACTGTTTTATTGAAACATGTTTACTTGCCAACAAATGAAAGTTGCAATGACCCTGCATAATTTGTTTTAGAAGTAAGATTGTAGCTAATTACTTCCGAATACATTTAATGAATATTTACATTTTAGTAATTTAGCAGACGCTCTTATCCAGAGCAATTTACAGTTAGTGAGTGCATAGATTTTTATTTTTTTATACTGGCCCCCCTGTGGAAATTGAACCCACAACCCTGGCGTTGCAAGCGCCATGCTCTACCAACTGAGCTACATGGGGCCCAATATCACAATGCCTTGATCCAGAAGTTGAAGTCAACACTTTATTAGTTTCTGATGCAGCTGGAATCATTTAGTCACTTGTCAGTACACTTGTAAAAAGATTATCTAAAACATTTTATCAAACTCTGTTATATACATATGTACAAGTGTTAGCAATATCTATACCACAATGCAGTTGTGAGCATACTAGGCATTCTATATTATACTACAACATCAATCTAACTGAATATGGATGGTGTGTTGGCTGCAGTGGCGGCTCCTGAAAAAATTCTCAGGGGGGGCAATTTTTCTGATGATTTAGGTGACCTACACACATTTTAAAAAAGATATGTCCAGCAACAACATGAAGACAGGGGCAGCATATAAGTCAATACCAGAAGCATTTATTGACTGATCTCAAAAGTGTTGGCTTACCAGGGTTGGTGGAGCCCTCAGTTTCATCTTTGCCTCGCAAAGCTAACTCAAACACTCCGCAAAACTTCACACACTGGATTAGCCGGCTGAGGATGTGGCGGTTCTTGCTAATGTCGTAGTAAATATATTTGTTATAGTGAATATGGAATATGATATGTTGAGTAAAATGTTGTGCTAAGATCTATTTAGGTCAGGAGCTGGTTATAAGTTCTGTTCCTATCCAATAACAATGGACAAAAGGGTCCTATCTTGTCAGCCTTGTCAGTTTCAGTTCTCCAGTAAACTTGTGATTATCAACACTAACCTCATCGTTGTGGCGGCGGACAGCTAGCCTGTATCCCTCATCCAGTTGAGTGGGAATGTTCACTCTCCCCAAAGCAGACAATCTCAAACAGCTATCCATGTGGGTCTTTGACAGCTCATGTTTCTTAATCTTTCCTGAAAGATGGTGCATGTCCGTTACACACCAGTCGCTGTCCAAGCGGTGCTGTCTGCCGTGCCGCCTTCAGGGTGAAAGAGTAAGCAGGGGGTAGCAGAAGACTGCATTAGCTACATCGCAGCCTGCTAGCCAGGTTTTTCGTTCGTACCAATTTTTGGAAAATCCTCGGGTGTAGGACTTCCCCCCTTTAGTAGAAACCTGTTGAATTATTAAATTTGGTCTGGGAGGTCCTAATTGTTTCGTTGCCAATTTATCTTCATTTGTTCGCCGACAAAAAGGAACTTCTTTCAAAGACACAATCGAGTTGCACTGAAGCCTAGCCATTTTGATAGTAGTAGTGAATTGATTGACGCTGCTACCCGCTCTTTTCTTAGTTACGTTCATGGTTATGTTACGTATGACGAAAGCGCGTAAGTGCAAGCCCTCAGAAACCCATAGAGATTGTATTGAAAGCTCTGATATTTGAAAAAAATAGATTTTACATGGGAGTCTATGACAGACTTCTAGGCGATTTTCAACCTGACTGAAATCGCCCCAAAAGGGGGGGGGGGGCATTTGAAGCACGACTTTAGCCTGATTGGACATTTAGTGGCACTGTGGCAGATCAGACGTCTAGATTACAACACTGATAACTACTGTTGCCGTGATATAATTGATTAGAAAAAAAATCCCTTCCTTTTCCCGTTTGGCAGTGCGTCGCCCATATCGCCCTATTGAACACACCGCCCCTGGTTGGCTGAATGTACCAGGCATGGTCCTGAATGTTCCTCAGCTGTGGCTCTGTTGGCAGGGATGTTGGGTTTGGGGAGCTGTGACCCTGGCTGCTTGTAGACTACTGTTGGGTCCTTTCTGCGCTCCACAGCCAGGTGGACAAGCCTCTCCCTAAAGTGGTGGGTTCTGGGCTCGTACACTTTCTTTACCACCCACTGCTTCGACCTCTTGCAGAAGATTAGTTTGTATTGCACGTCTCCTGGAAAGACATGAAGACTGATCATGAGGATATGTAACCATACAAGAAACCATGTTCATCTGTAAACAAAAAAGGGTACAGTAGATTGGTATGTGTTTTGTTACACTCAGAGTCAATGATGGGGCATTGAGATTAAAAGTTTGAGACAGGCTTGACTTGTAGAGAGTCTATTCATGTATTGTTGTGTATGAGCACCTACAGTTGTGCTGTTGAGTAGACAAGTGCTGCCAACAATTCATTGAATAGGCTAGAAGAGTATACTAACAGCCCCTCTCCCCCATGCCAAAGAACTGACTGCAAGGATGTGAAAAGTTTGAGGAGCACTTGACTTGTTTATTGGTGATTTTGTTTTCATAAATACCTTTGGCTGTCTTGGCTTATTTGCGTCCCACATTCTCATTATGCTCCAGGATAGCAGGATGTCCACAGCAGGACTAGTCTGTAGGACACACAATAGTCAGTGATTAGCCAACATTTTACTACTTTGTCCCAGTCAATACACACTCAAACAAGGTACGATTGCCCCTCATGTCAATAGATCATGCATACTAACCTTCACACACAGTACCCACCACCAACAGACACCAATCAATCACCCACACTATCCCTTCCTTACTAATAGCTCTGCTTTTCTCCAATTTAGACTTCAAGCTTAGCATAAACAACCAACTAAGCCTCCATAATACAGAGAAAACTGCAGTAGAAGTTGTAGCCTACTTACATAATAAACACACCAACTATGACAACAAGACACAGACCATGTTTATTTCTAGCTCCAGTATATTTATTTGCTCATCATGGTCATGGAAAGATTTCTGTATGACGTTTACCAGTGAGTGCTGTAGTAAAGTGGAGCTGTTTTGTTAAAAGTACATTTTGTCCTATGCCGAATTGTAGTGATGAAGAGAGTTTAGAACACCTTTCATTGAACTGCTACAGAACTGAAAAATATGGGACCTGATGAGAAGTATTGATTTTGATGTATGTATAAATCCCAAGACAGTCTTTCACTGTGTTTTTGATACTCACATGGATGACAATACTAAAGATCTATGGTGGACAATAATATGCATTGTGAACAATAAGATTTGGAAGACAATATGCATTATGACTATAAAACTCATTTTTGTCCCCTCAAACACTATTTTTAATCAAAATTAAAAAGAAAAACAAGTTGACCTACAAAAACTTCCATGGACACTATTAAAAATGTAAATAATGTTAAGTAGCCTAATAATAAACAAATATGAAAACAGATTTGTATTTATATGAATTAATCTATTATGTTGGTAAAATGTGAGAAAAAAAACATTAATATAGATTATTTAAAAAAAGAATGACTTTTCAAAGGTGACTTACACTAGTTCCTGGTGCTGAGCTTGATGTTGATGCTGCTGCAGATGTTGATGGGATCAGACTCTGTAAATAGAACACATAGGCCAGTCACATTAGCCTCTGTGGTAGTTAGTTAGCGAGCTGGCTAATGGTTAGATACAGTCCGGTAGGCTGTAGCTAAGGTAACTTAACGTTGCTACGTTAGCTTGCAAAGTTACAAAACACATCACCATAAAGCAGTTGGCTATTACATTGATTTGCTTTGGAATGTCTAGCTAGCGTATTATGAAACTTAACTAGCTCAATTTTGGTTTAGATTTACAAATGTAGTTTGCTAGCTAGTTAGCTAAGTTACAGTGAGGGAAAAAAGTATTTGATCCCCTGCTGATTTTGTACATTTGCCCACTGACAAGGAAATGATCAGTCTATAATTTTAATGGTAGGTTTATTTGAACAGTGAGAGACAGAATAACAACAAAAAAATCCAGAAAAACGCATGTCAACATTTTTACAAAAATTGATTTGCATTTTAATGAGGGAAATAAGTATTTGACCCCCTCTCAATCAGAAAGATTTCTGGCTCCCAGGTGTCTTTTATACAGGTAACGAGCTGAGATTAGGAGCACACTCTTAAAGGGAGTGCTCCTAATCTCAGCTTGTTACCTGTATAAAAGACACCTGTCCACAGAAGCAATCAATCAATCAGATTCCAAACTCTCCACCATGGCCAAGACCAAAGGTTGTAGACCTACACAAGGCTGGAATGGGCTACAAGACCATCGCCAAGCAGCTTGGTGAGAAGGTGACAACAGTTGGTGCGATTATTGGCAAATGGAAGAAACACAAAATAACTGTCAATCTCCCTCGGTTTGGGGCTCCATGCAAGATCTCACCTCGTGTAGTTGCAATGATCATGAGAACGGTGAGGAATCAGCCCAGAACAACACGGGAGGATCTTGTCAATGATCTCAAGGCAGCTGGGACCATAGTCACCAAGAAAACAATTGGTAACACACTATGCCGTGAAGGACTGAAATCCTGCAGCGCCCGCAAGGTCCCCCTGCTCAAGAAAGCACATATACAGGGCCGTCTGAAGTTTGCCAATGAACATCTGAATGATTCAGAGGAGAACTGGGTGAAAGTGCTGTGGTCAGATGAGACCAACATGGAGCTCTTTGGCATCAAATCAACTCGCCGTGTTTGGAGGAGGAGGAATGCTGCCTATGACCCCCAAGAACACCATCCCCACCGTCAAACATGGAGGTGGAAACTTTATGCTTTGGGGGTGTTTTTCTGCTAAGGGGACAGGACAATTTCACCACATCAAAGGGATGATGGACGGGGCCATGTACCGTCAAGTCTTGGTTGAGAACCTCCTAAAGAAGTAGCACATTAAGGTCCTGGAGTGGCCTAGCCAGTCTCCAGACCTTAATCTCATAGAAAATCTGTGGAGGGAGCTGAAGGTCCAAGTTGCCACTAAGTACTAAGTCATGTTTTGCAGAGGGGTCAAATACTTATTTCCCTCATTAAAATGCAAATCAATTTATAATATTTTTGACATGCATTTTTCTGGATTTTGTTGTTGTTATTCTGTCTCTCACTGTTCAAATAAACCTACCATAAAAATTATAGACTGATCATGTCTTTGTCAGTGGGCAAACGTACAAAATCAGCAGGGGATCAAATACTTTTTTCCTTCACTGTAGTTACGTTACCTCTGCTTGACTTCTTTTCTTCTGTGCTGTTGGCTGATCGGATGCTTTCCTCTTTGAAGTGAAGGGGAAAATCAATGAAATAGCTTCACTTCTCAACTTTTGATGACCTGGAAACCCCATCAGTTAAGACTTCAGGTCCATTTCGAAATCCTCTGGCTGAAAGTGCTGGCTACAAACATGGACATTTGGGCATTTCTCCATGGGAGTATTCACATCAAAGGCAGCGTTCTTTATTGTCGCCAACCACTGTCGGCTCCGAGGAATATATCCGTCAGGTAACAAATGAAATGTTACCCCAGCAGATGAAGATGACGGGACGGGGAAAGCGGTGAAACCAATAGACAGCGTGAACATCATTGCGGATTCTATCTTGGCTGGAAGTGTGCTCGGTAGTTCACAAGATTTTATAGTTCTCTGCTACTTAAAATTAATGGTTGTGTTCCCCCATGTCTACTTACGCAGGCGTTGGATTGCATCAACCAATAAGTCTTGGAAATCCCAGACCTAGGGCAACAGCACTAAATCTGGGAATCGTGGGATTTTATTGGCCAATTTGGGGAGGGTGCTTTTCAGACAAACAATTCTCCCAACAAATCACGAGTTTGGGTAGGCAGGGCATAAAAATAATCCCCTCCGAAACATGACAGAGGCGGACACACAATGCGGACACAGATAACTAGGCAAATTTTAGCCACAGCCAGTCAGTGGACATAAGCGTAACGTCAAGGCCCATGCAAACTACTCACCTGAGAAATACACTAATTGAAAATATCCTCCGCAAGCTCCATCTAGCTAGCTACTGGAAATGTTTACGGTGGAGCTCTGGACGGATTTCCCTGCGCCCAACTCCGCCTTTTCCTCACTGCCAAATTGAGGTGGTTAAAGGCACCCAACCATTGTTTGATGCAATTCAATTCCTGCGCATCTCTGGACAGGAACTCAACCTTTGATCTAGACAGAGGGGAACACACTCAAAGAATCCCCGTCAGTTATATTTAGTATTTGTATAGCTAATACCATCAGTAGCAAGCCAGGTTTGCTTGCAATTATTATTATTTCTTTCTTTTTTAAGGGGGGATAACAGCTTACCTTGAACAGTGTTCCTACGGTCATGAAAATCCTGGAAACGTCATGGAATTGTAATGTTGTGTTTTCCAGGGCTGGAAAAGTCATGGAAATTAGTTTTGTCTTTTTTGCTCATGTAATTCAGTAAGGCACACTTTTAAAAACATAAAAAAAGATTTATAAATCACTCAACATATCAGCCAGGATCGGAATTAACCTTTAGCGTGTCTCTGTGTGTGCATCACCTGCATGTCTGCAAGTAAGCCATTGGTCAAGGTGAGAGCGAGAGAGAGAGAGAGGGGGGGGGGGGGGGGGGGGGGGGGGGAACATTGCAGCAGCAGGTAGGCCTATAAAATAGGACTAACGAGATAGCCAATTCAAAACATAACTGTGAAAATTCCATATGAAGGAATACATTCCATAGCCTGGCTAGCTAGCAAACATCTTTAACTTTGCAACAAGTCAAGTGCAACAATCCTGAAACAACAGGCCACGAGTCGTCTGCATATTTAAAGGATGAATGGGTTGGGTCAGAAGATTGGCAATGGTTTGTGTACAGTGTGTACAGTATTGGTGAAAGTATGCATCCTTGTGGGGCTCCCGTGTTTACCGTTCTGGATGAGTAGATGGTGGAGTTAAACCTCACTTTTTGAGTATGGTTCACAAGGAAGCTGCTGACCAATTTGACCGGTCGAGAGTTGACACCCAGAAGATGGGGTTGAATGGTGTTGCACATGCTACTGAAGTCAATGTATACAATTTCCACTTAACCCAGAACTAAAGTCTTGCAAAATTGGTCAGCTGCTCAATTAAGCTCCAATCGTGTTAAGAGAAGAGATGAAGAGATGCTAGAACGAGGAGCAGAACAGGAACGAGGAGCATCACCCTCTCTCGTTGCAAGTTACGGGCCGAATGTCCCCTCCATTTCCGAAATTCGAAAGATGCTAACACCTGTGAAATCGTGATTTGCCCAAATAACCAGTGATGAAAAACACCAGAACTAGAAGCCAGCTTGTTCTTGTGCGCCCTCACATGCAAAGTAGCTACCTCATATCTAGCTCTAGCCAAGCCAGGTAGAGGCCAGATCAATCCTATATCTTCTCTCTCTCTCTGGTGATGTTGTTGTTTCTACTATATGTGAATGTGATGTGATTGCTTCCACTAATGTGTAAATATCCCTGGGTTTAGAAATGTAATGTCATTGCAATGCATTCATTAGCATGTTTATCTTTTTACACATCTATTGAGGTGACATTCTCAAGTAATTTTACTTGAGTTCTGCATAGGGGTCCAAAGGGTTAACTCTGTATGTTAGGCACTGACATAATACTTTTGAGTGAAAGGTCTGACTTTGCAGCATCATATTCAAAATTAAAGAATGAAACTCTAAATATTGAGTTGCACTTGCCACAAGTGATCAACTTGACAAGACATGGCTTAATGGTCTACATGTCAAGTTGAGTACTGTTTGAATTATCTGATGCTGAATTGTAAAACATCCTACTCCAAATAATTGCCACATGTCAGAGGTGTTGTCAGATCAATCGTTTCCTCTGCAACATTTTCTCTAATTAAGCTCAAAATATTATCTTAGAGATAAAAAAAACATGACTTCTGTGGTAATTATCAAGTTTGTGCTGTCAGAGAAGTTGATTATCCCCCCCCCCCTCTTTAAGAAAACATGACCCAAAGCCCCAAAAACAAGGCCAGTCATATTTATGAGGTTCCCTAAGCTTTTCATTAGGCTGTCATAAGACTCACATTAAAACTACCACAGAGCTAAACATTTCCATGTGTGTCTAATTTAAAGGTTTTAATCTGGGTTTTTAAAACGTTCTATATTAGCAGCTTGTGTCTGAACTTGTTCATTGATTTAAATACATTTATTGTAATCTTTAGGCAATACTAACAGCCACAAAATATTAGTTATTCAGAACTTATAACACCAAGTGGGTCTTGATCTGTGATAACTTTAAGTGAGCTTTTTTTTTATCTGTACCCAATGTTCTGACCCATCTGGAGATTGAAAGAAAAATGGACACAATCCAAGCAGACAAGGTGTAGTCGTAGTAAGCAGTTGCTGTCTGTTCTAACTCTGACAGGTAAGATGTTGTTGCCCTAATGAAGGAGAGTTGTTAATTAAGAGCACCACACAGGGTTGTGGCATTGATGGCTGGTTGACACACACCTGTGTCAGGACAGACTTGGCAGGAAGCAGCTGTACACATGTAGCCCAAATAACAAACAAAATAAATAAACCAATAAGGCTCTCAGATTGAAGTCAAAAGTGTGTATTACATTTTACTGAAGACATCACATGTCCTTTTGGTACCCATAGGGTAATCTTCTTTATATGCTGAGATTGAGTGCATTGTGTGTGCCAGCTATGTGCCCTTTGACCCCGGCACATTCAAACAGGAGGGAAAATGTACTATAGTTTGTTTTTCGCTCACCCATGAAGTACAGTCATTGAGACCACTGAGTTCATAAATAATTCACGCTGCAAGGTGATCTATATTGTTAATGCCAAATTCTATACTAATGATGCAACATAAGTGGCAATGGATTTCAGTTGAGCATTTTTAGTGTTCAGATGCACATTTAAGGACCTCTGTCTCCTTAAATCATATTTGTTTAGTAAAATAAATGCAGTTAAAATGTTCCAGAAGGATTTCAACACCAGAAGGATCAATTACACGTACGGACATTCTATTAATTTCAATGGTACATGGCGTCATATTTAGATTTAATAGAACGTTTTTAATGAAGCAGATTGGAAAAGAGATCCTCTCCTCCATTACCGGATGATGAATAACTGGGAAAGGTTAGCAGCCACTCATTAACACTCTCTTAAATTACAGAAGTACTTGCAGCCTTTTTTGTCTTTCATTTTTTCCCTTAAATAAGATAAAATAATATTGAGGGGAGGGGTGTTGAATCTAGTCCAGGCATAATTAAATACACTGATGGGGTGAAAGTGTTCTCTGGCAACGCTGGTCGGAAATGTTGCCATGAATCAAAATCGGGTGGCTCACTTATCTATCAAACCATGTCAAAATCATGGAAGGCTCAAAACTATAGGGGAATCTGTTGTAGTTAGTACAGGTAGCTAGCAAGAGATTCAAATTCCAGTATAAAAAATGTTAGCTACGAACAGCATTAAAGCTTAACCTGTTTTTTCCTTTTTCATACTTATTCAATATTTGATTAGAACAAAGCTATCCGAACATTATAATATGGTTGGAGTTTGACCGTGTCTCTCAAAATTAGGGTTTATCTAGGAAGATAGAAAATGTCACGGGCCCTTTCCAAGTGAGCCATGCTAATCAGGATACTAGGATGAAGTAATGCACACGGTATGTATAAAAAAATACAGTCCATTTTTGGCTGGCTTTGTGTGTATATATTTTTTATTAATTATAGCCTGACAGCTACATACTGTACTTGCAAATGGGTTAAGAACTTGAAAAAGAAAAGGGAGACAGGTAACAGAGCATCTGATAAAAATAGAGGTCATGGTAAGGTATTCTTCATTTTGCTGAGTCCTACAGAAATGGGCCCACTTGGGATGTTGCTATATAGGACACACGCTGCTAAAACACTGCCATACAACCCAATGATTACTACTTGATCCTTCCTCAGTTGAAGGATCATGCTTGTGGAAATCAACTTCCCCGAAGCTTACAGTGATCAACCCTAGGCTTAAAAGTTAATGGCCTAAAATATAGATAGAGAGGAGACAGATGTTTACGTAGTGAGCCAGCATTAAGACAACATGGTGCCCCCCTCCACTGCAGAGGAGCCCGATTAGTGACGTTGGGAGGAGCGAGGGTGAAATAAGAGGGCCTCTGGCTGTGTCTGCGAAAAGATCATTAGGACACCTCTTTAGCTTCCCCGCGTGACGCTCTATTGCTCTCCTCTCCTGTCAGAGAATCATTAGGCCTGATCATTAGTGACATCGGCATATGCCCATCACTCAAAGCGGTGCCGTATTGGCAGATGAACAGCACATGCCCCTGGACCACAAATCTGAAGGAATGTTCACGTGGCATCACAACGACAGAGGAGTGACGCTGCCTGGTGCTGATTGGGGTGTGCTGCTCCCCACACTCAGCCAAAGGACATGTAGATTTATACCTTCTCAGAGTTCAGGTTTAATTAAATATAAAGTAGGGAGATAAATCTATGGAGAAACCTTTCAACACATTAGTAGCTAAAACCTAGTTGAATTGTTTGTTCTATGACCAGGAAGTGTAAGACAATATTGCTGCTATACTGTGCAGTCAGATCAAGCAGGTGAACTGTAGTTGTAGAACTTTGACCTCAATTGTGAGGCCAATGACTCATGCTTATTTGCATACCTCAAAACGGAATATAGAATTTAATCATTATGCGTGCAATATTAAGTAAAAATTAGGTACAAACGATGTAGGCATTCTAATTTAAATTGATGAACCAAAATACATACATTCCTCTAGCTATCTTGCATTACAGCTATTGTTGGAGTTTTGAATATTATTATGTAAATATATTTTCATTCTTTAGTGACTGGGAACAAATGTTGCCCCTTTTTCTCTGACCCATAAACAATGATAAATCAATTGTCTCATGTGACTGGAACACCAAATAATGAAGTAATGCAATTTTATCAATTACATTTTGTCTTAATTGTTGACTTCACTTAGCAGAAGTACCAGCACAGCAGAGCACCATGCCGTTTTTCAATTAAAAGGTCCAGATGTTTTTGGAGGCTTCAGTAGACACAGGCAGTTATGAGAAATGCGTTATCTGCATTGTAATAATCACTACAACGTCAGCTCCAGGCTGCATTTACATACTCATGTTTTATTCCAGCCCTCTTTCTAATGTACCGCTTAATTATACTGAGCGCAACAAAATGCCAGACCCCCATAGCCCAAAATGTATTATTTTACTGTTGTGTGGAGAGGCTACCATCAAGTCTGCTACTGAATCTACATGACAACATACAGTAACAGTCCAATACCACATACTTCAGATACTGTATGCATATACATGTATCCTATACAGTATCCTATATATATATACTATGCATGACTATTGTAATAGTGCCAGCCAACTATGTGTTTTGCAACTAACTATACTATCTGATATTAGAGTGGTAACCCATGTTAAGTTAAAAGGAGTCTGCCATTCTGAGTGCACAATGAATACATGGAAAAACATTTCTCATACAAATAAGCAGACATCTATCATGTAAAGGTCACAAGTTCCGTTACGATGAGAAGGTAAGGAGTGAATACCCCTGTGCAAGGCAAACAACCGGAACCAATTCAGTGTGCATTCTATTTCCCCCTCTGAAACAGCCAAGCATGAAAGAACCATTCCCATTCAGACGGAGGGTCTGTGAGAGGTATATAGAGATACAGTGAGTGGTGTGGCATGTGTTGAGGTCTAATCCAAACACACTCCTCTCTACAAAAGGCAATCAAATCTGGCGCTCATGTGTAAAGACACTTATCTGCTTGGGGAGTATTTCAACATCATATTTTCCAAGGGAAGTAAGTATCAGTACTGACAGCAGTTTGCCACTGTGAATCATTCAGAGCATCTCAGTAGGAATGCCATCTAGGAAAGGAGAAATAACAGTGACATTTTCTCAATGAGAGGTCAATCCTGCAACTACAAAGAAAACTAACATATTTGCTTCTTAGTATTTCATTTATCCATTTATTGACGTCACATTGGAAGATATCATAGGGAGATAATGATACAGATTTTAATCAGAAAATCTCATTTCGCAAACATGCGTTACCCTACTTTCCATGTATGCTGCAGGCATGTTTTTATCCTTTGTTTGAAAACAATTTTCCTCTATCATCGCCAGGCAGGTAATATATGGCACATTATACTGCTTGAAGGGAGACTTTATGCGTTTCTAAATTCAAAAACAAATAGCTCACTTTTGATTTGTTATTCAGATGGTGTATATTTCTGTTAGCTCATGCCATGCACCCCACACTTACCTATTTAGTCAACTTCCATAAACAGCACATCATTCATCCTCTACTGTCATTGGTAGCTTTCAGTGTAGCATGACAAAATTCCTGCTAAAGAGAGAGACTGATGTTGACAAAAGAGCTGTAATATGTACCTGCAAGTGTGGAATTACTTTCCCAACCACCAGTGAAATTAGTTACTGTTTTAGGGAGGGGTGAAAATCACATTGCTTACTTTATAGCTTTAGTTCATTGTCATGGCTAATGGAAACTCCCCCACAGACTGTCTCTCCTTCTATAAATTAGTGAACAAGTTCTCTTCCAAAACAATGACTAATACTGCACTTAATCTTGGAAACGCTCAACTTCCATGAAAAATCTTAGAGAAGCGGCTGGAATGACACTGATGCATCGGAGTATTGTCTACCATTCCATTCATCATGTTCCTTGACTTAATTAATCTTGATAGGCTAGAAACTAAATTACTTTAGTTCACACACATTGCTCATCAAAAGTGCTGAACAAATGTTTATTGTTCATTTCTGGTACCTATGGTAATTATAGATGTGTGATAAGACATGTTACATAAAAATGAGTTGACAGTTGAACGTCACTAGTAGTTTTAAATGTCACACAGACACAGCAGAGACGAGTGCTATGCATTGTATCTGGAAATCTATTTACACAATGGGTTCAACTCGTCGTTCCACTGACTAGTAGCTCGGTAGACACATCACAGTAATGATAACATTAATAACAGTAATTACCTTTCTCTCTACATACTCCCTGATTGTAGACATCCCCCGTGTGTCGTCTCCATATTCACGTTTTATTTCAATTCTTAATTGTCAGATGGTAGATGGTAGTTCACTAAAAGGCAACCAATCAATTTATCATGTTAATACACTTTTTCATTGAAACAATGAACAAACACTTAATCAGAATACAAATTGTGGTAACACTTTACTTTACAGTCCTGTTTCAGCTAATATTTTACTGCTATTTATTAAGGAAGTGTGTGGTAACCATGGGTAACTTACCTGGTACCAAATGGTAGGTAATGGTGCTTGTTTGAATGAACAGAGAAACAATGGAGTAAGTATAGGTCATTAATCAATTATTACATTTCTAAATGTCAGGTAAATAACAGACAGAAACTTCCTGAGATATATGCAAATGAAGTCTCTCAATTATTTTCCTGAAAAAGCCCATGCAGAGAAAAACACCCCTGAGATGTACACATCTTTAGCTCTGCCATCAAAACAACAGACATGCATAGCTCATGTTATTTATATCCCAAATGAACTAATTTCTCACGACTAATTAATATATGTCGAGGGGACCCCTGGGCACACACTGGTTTAAATTATGTTGAACCAACGTGGAATAGACGTTGAATTGACATCTTTGCCCGGTGGGGAAGAAGAACATTGAAGGAGGAAAGCATTGTTTGTAAATTGCATAGTCATTCATTTAGATGTATGTTCATCTTCTGTAACTTATAGAGAAACAAAACGTGATGTACTAACACAGAGCACGCAGTCGTCACTAATAGGTAGACCGAAGCATTTGTATTGTTTCGCTAATGCTGACACACCAAACGGATTGACAAGGCCTAAAAATATTGGGATGTTTGCCAGCCTTTTCAGGTGCCACATTTTAAAATACATCATCATGTCACATCTTTAATGTACCATCATCTATTAGGCACATGGCAAACTAAGAAGAATATTTTTAAATGATGGGTTTTATGGCTTTGTGTTGGTGATTAATTCAATAAAAAAAGGCGTTTCACAAATCATCCCTTTAATTAGTCTGTGAACGTCACAGTGGCGATGCTACCGCTGTCTGAGGCTGGTAGGCGGGGGGTGCCAGCCAGAGCTCCAGCAGGCATAGGGGAGCTGTAGGGGGGCTGTGGAGCGTGAGGAAGGCGGGGGGGGGGGGGGGGGGGTGTCCTACGCCAGCTCCAGGCAGCCTGAGCTGCACACCCAGGTGCTGGTGTCAGCTGGAATCCAGCTCCAGCTGCTCACACAGATTAATTTCATTATTTCCATTATTTCTGTCCTCTCCTTCTTTTCCTTCATTCTTTGTCTACTTTCTTTCAGTCTTTCTTTTGCTCTCTCTTTCTGTCTATTGTTTGTCTACTTCCATACTTTCCCTGGGTCTTCAAAACACCTATATCAAAATCACTGTAATGTGCATTGTTAAAGAATATTGTGCATGTTGTAGAACTGTAGTAAATACAGTGTTAAAACACAGGAATAGAGCAACTTAATGTAAAGTGTAACCAAACAGTCAGCATGTCAATGCATACAGTATGTATTTTCTTTATCATAATGTCCCTATACCTTTACACACGTTACATTCGCTAAGTACAACAGAGTTGTATAATGATATACCAAATGTTAATTATTTTCATTGTTCAATCTTGATTTGAATAAATAGTTTATAGAATTAACCATGCACATTGTCAGTATAGAGTTTCTGTAGAATAAATCATAGCAGCAAATGGCATATGTGTGATAGCCAATATCCAATTCACCATCCTTAAACCTTACTGGGAAACCCTTTGACAGACTTGCTCAATCCACTTCCCTTTATCTCGAAAATAATGAAAAAGATTCATATTATAATGACACCATTTACAGAAGTACTGTATTGTGACAGTCCATATACAGTGAGGGAAAAAAGTATTTGATCCCCTGCTGATTTTGTACGTTTGCCCACTGACAAAGACAAGATCAGTCTATAATTTTAATGGTAGGTTTATTTGAACAGTGAGAGACAGAATAACAACAACAAAATCCAGATAAACGCATGTCAAAAATGTTATAAATTGATTTGCATTTTAATGAGGGAAATAAGTATTTGACCCCTCTGCAAAACATGACTTAGTACTTGGTGGCAAAACCCTTGTTGGCAATCACAGAGGTCAGATGTTTCTTGTAGTTGGCCACCAGGTTTGCACACATCTCAGGAGGGATTTTGTCCCACTCCTCTTTGCAGATCTTCTCCAAGTCATTAAGGTTTCGAGGCTGACGTTTGGCAACTCGAACCTTCAGCTCCCTCCACAGATTTTCTATGGGATTAAGGTCTGGAGACTGGCTAGGCCACTCCAGGATCTTAATGTGCTTCTTCTTGAGCCACTCCTTTGTTGCCTTGGCCGTGTGTTTTGGGTCATTGTCATGCTGGAATACCCATCCACGACCTATTTTCAATGCCCTGGCTGAGGGAAGGAGGTTCTCACCCAAGATTTGACGGTACATGGCCCCGTCCATCGTCCCTTTGATGCGGTGAAGTTGTCCTGTCCCCTTAGCAGAAAAACACCCCCAAAGCATAATGTTTCCACCGCCATGTTTGACGGTGGGGATGGTGTTCTTGGGGCAAACTTCAGACAGGCCTGTATATGTGCTTTCTTGAGCAGGGGGACCTTGTGGGCGCTGCAGGATTTCAGTCCTTCACGGCGTAGTGTGTTACCAATTGTTTTCTTGGTGACTATGGTCCCAGCTGCCTTGAGATCATTGACAAGATCCTCCCGTGTAGTTCTGGGCTGATTCCTCACCGTTCTCATGATCATTGCAACTCCACGAGGTGAGATCTTGCATGGAGCCCCAGGCCAAGGGAGATTGACAGTTCTTTTGTGTTTCTTGCATTTGCGAATAATGCTTCTGTGGACAGGTGTCTTTTATACAGGTAACAAGCTGAGATTAGGAGCACTCCCTTTAAGAGTGTGCTCCTAATCTCAGCTCGTTACCTGTATAAAAGACACCTGGGAGCCAGAAATCTCTCTGATTGAGAGGGGGTCAAATACTTATTACCCTCATTAAAATGCAAATCAATTTATAACATTTTTGACATGCGTTTTCTGGATTTTTTTGTTGTTATTCTGTCTCTCACTGTTCAAATAAACCTACCATTAAAATTATAGACTGATCATTTCTTTGTCAGTGGGCAAATGTACAAAATCAGCAAGGGATCAAATATTTTTTTCCCTCACTGTAACTACTGAAAGAGATTTTTGTTACACTACTAGTTCTAGGTCATGTGAGTTGTGTTATCAGTCCTCGGCCCTTTTCACTGAGATCCATCCTCATTCACGGTTAATGTTAACTTCATGTACATGTAAGAGGGCTGATAAAGAATCATTAGTCTCGTTAATGAAATCATGGGTCCTCTACCTCCATCCTTTTCTATTGAAAACTGCTATTCATTTCAAAGTTGTTCTGCTTTATTAAAGCTCATTACCATTTCACTTTTAATAAGCACTCTTTAGACTCATTACCTGCAGTAGAGTTAAAGGCTCAGCCATTAAAAGGTTACTTTAATGTGAATAATGGCCTCCCGATATACTCAAGTTAATTACTATTGGAAACTGGTTCTAGTGTAATTTAATGTTGAACGCCTAATGAAGGATATGCCAGAGTAACAAAATGGTCAAAAAAAGTATTAATGGTCAACAGACCTACGCAATCTCTTTTCACAAGGATAATGTCCTCCTCTAACACTAAATAAACTCATCTTGAAGGAATTCAGGACTTGACAGTTACATTTCCCCCGTCAATATCAAAAGTGCGATACGAGGAACATTATTTTTGTCACGCCCTGGCTCTGGGGACTCTTATATGTTGAGCCAGGGTGTTAGTTTCTATGTTTAGTGTTCTATGTTCATGTTCTAGTTTTTGTGTTTCTATGTTGGCCGGGGTGGTTCCCAATCAGAGGCAGCTGTGGCTTGTTGTCTCTGATTGGGAACCATACTTAGGCAGCCTGTTTTGCACTTGTCATTTGTGGGATCTTGTTCCGGAGAGGTTTGTGTTTTGTTAACCTTAGGACTTCACGTATCGTTTTGTCATTGTTATAAAGTACTCATTAAAAGATGTACGCATATCACGCTGCGCCTTGGTCTGCTTCATACGACGATCATGACAGAAGATCCCACCAATTAAGGACCAAGCAGCGTGTCCAGGAGCAAACGCCGGAGGTAACGCTAGTGGATGTCCTCCTCGGTTGGGGGAGGATCACAGAGGAGGAGGCCGTCCGCTACCGGAGGGCGATGAGGGAGGATGTCCAGGCAGGAGAGGAGAAGCGGCGCCAACCGGGCCGTCGTCGGACAGGCGAGAGGCAACCCCAATACATTTTTTGGGGGGGGGCACACGGCATGGACGACGGGGCTGCTGGAGGCAGCTACAGGGTGAGTTTGTGGACTAGGAGAGGAGGCCACCAGGTTACGGGGGCCATTGGTCAGGAGGGAGAAGGAGAGTGTGGAGGCACGGCGAGAGGAACTGAGTAGGCAGCAGAGGGAGTGGAGGTTTATGAGGAAACCCAGTCCCGCTCCTCGCACCAAGCAAGTGGTGTGTGTCACCAGTCCGGTCCGGCCCGTTCCTGATTCCCGCACAAGGCCAGTGGTGTGTGTTCCCAGTACGGTCAGGCCCGTTCCTGCTCCCCGCACTAAGTTAGTGGTGCGTGTTCCCAGTCCGGCCCGACCCGTTCCCGCTCCCCGCACTAAGTTAGTGGTGCGTGTTCCCAGTCCGGCCCAACCTGTTCCCGCTCCCCGCACTAAGTTAGTGGTGTGTGTTCCCAGTACGGCCCAACCCGTTCCCGCTCCCCGCACTAAGTTAGTGGTGCGTGTTCCCAGTACGGCCCAACCCGTTCCTGCTCCCCGCACTAAGTTAGTGGTGCGTGTTCCCAGTACGGCCCAACCCGTTTCTGCTCCCCGCACTAAGTTAGTGGTGCGTGTTCCCAGTCTGGCCCGACCCGTTCCTGCCCCTCGCACCAAGCCAGTGGTGCGCGTCGCCAGCCCGGCCTGTTCCTGCCCCTCGCACCAAGCCTGTGGTGCGCGTCGCCGGCCCGGCCTGTTCCTGCCCCTCGCACCAAGCCTGTGGTGCGCGTCGCCAGCCCGGCCCGGCCCGGCCTGTTCCTGCCCCTCGCACCAAGCCTGTGGTGCGCGTCGCCAGCCCGGCCCGGCCTGTTCCTGCTCCCCGCACCAAGCCTGTGGTGCGCGTCGCCAGCCCGGTCCGGCCGGTTCCTGCTCCCCGCACCAAGCCAGTGGTGCGCGTCGTCAGTCCGGCACAGCCCGTGCCTGTTCCACCGGTGCCTGGTCATGTACCGGTCAGCTGCTCCACACCGGAGCCTAAGCAATCCGCTCCACCGATGTCCAGCTCCAGCCAGCGGGACCAGACCAGGGGCGCTACGGGGGGGTAGCTAGAGAGTGGTGGTCACGCCCGGAGCCGGATCCGCCTCCGAGGCGGAATGCCCACCCGGCCCCACCCCTGTTGGGTTTAGTTGGCGCTGTCGCAGTCCGCGCCTTTGGGGGGGGGGGGGGGTACTGTCACGCCCTGGCTCTGGGGACTCTTATATGTTGAGCCAGGGTGTTAGTTTCTATGTTTAGTGTTCTATGTTCATGTTCTAGTTTTTGTGTTTCTATGTTGGCCGGGGGGGTTCCCAATCAGAGGCAGCTGTGGCTTGTTGTCTCTGATTGGGACCATACTTAGGCAGCCTGTTTTGCACTTGTCATTTGTGGGATCTTGTTCCGGAGAGGTTTGTGTTTTGTTAACCTTAGGACTTCACGTATCGTTTTGTCATTGTTATAAAGTACTCATTAAAAGATGTACGCATATCACGCTGCGCCTTGGTCTGCTTCATACGACGATCGTGACAATTTTTAAACAATGGAATTGAGTGTCAGATGTTCTGTCTGAATCAGTCAAAGCCTACCTCATTAACGACACTCCCCATAAATGAGAGAGAAAAAAGGGTACAAATGTCCCTCATTATTTTACTTCCTGTGCACCTTCTCTTTAAAAACCTCAATGTCAAATACGTAGACATAATTTGAATTCAATAGCATTCATCATTATATCCAACTGAAGAATAATATTTAAAGCTATAAATGAGTGCCGTCAGCCTGTTCAACAATGTTGGGGGCAACTTTAAATAGTAATGGTCAAATTGGGTGGCAGGTAGGCTAGCTGTTAGAGCTAGGTTGCTGGTTTGAATACCCGAGGTGAAAAATCTGTTGATGTGCCCTTGAGCAATGAACTTAACCCTAATTTGCTCTAGGGGTGCCGTACTACTATGGCTGACCCTGTAAAACAACACATTTCAATACACCTATCATAACTGTAGAAAATCAATACAAATAAATGTTATTGTCACATGCACCGGCATGTGACAATAACATTTATTTGTATTGATTTTCTACAGTTATGATACAATCTTTCACAACCGTCCTCTTACAGAGCTTCAATGATTCCTACAGTACAGTTACGACCTGTGCCCCAGGTCACTACACCACATGTGCAGCACTTGCATTAGTATGTGGCGCAGTCAAATTACAGGGGGCACCTGTATTTATCTGGTCAATATGTCAGTGTATTATATCTGTTTGTCACAGTGTGTTATATGTGAAAATGTGATCGTATTATAAATTGTATTTGAATGTTTAAGGACTCTTTGAAGATTAGTCCAAATGAGGACTAAAAGAGATCCTAATAAAATCAAATTAATCCAATGACCATTACTGTAATCACCATACTACTGTATTATCCTTCTGTTGAACTCTATGTTATCTTCTTCTCACATACTTTAAGAGCACTTGTTTAAAGCTGGCCACTTAATCTCCAGCACTACAGTTTCAAGAGGTAAAAACCTAATTCCAAGAATGGCTGTATACTAGGCCAGCGCAAGGGCTCTTACATCACATTAGCATTCAAGGCTTGCTTGACAACAAATAAAATTGTTGTGTTTTTGTGATTTTAACAAGAAGCTGCAGAACACTTGACATGTTCTTATGGAATGTGTTATGGATTACTCTGACTTTAGGGACAGAGAGGCTAAAAACACCCACTACCTACTACAGTAGGTGTGGCAAATAGTCACTTCCTGGTTTGAGTGAAATAGGGAGTGGGTTTGACAGGAAGGGGAGAAGCCATTTAGGGGCTTTGATTAAGGTGGCCCGGGGTGCCCGGGTGGGCGGAACCAGGCTGCATTCCGGGCGTGAGCCGGGTGCCCCGCTCTGGCCGACTGCGAAGTTGGCTCAAAACAAAAGTGACGTTAAGTACGTGGAGTAATGAGTAGGATTCTGTGTTTTCACAAACAATGTGATTACCTTTGATAAAAACACTTGATCTGCATTCTCAATGAAACCTAGTTTGAAAATGTGAACATTTATTTCATGGAAAAGAGATGTATGCATCATGCTGCCTTGTTGACAGAATGAACGAGCGGTTCAGATTACTGTTCGATTTGAGCAGGGTGTGCCTCCTTCACCGGCTTCGCCTGGGCCATAGCCCGGTTCAACCCGTGCCAGTTTATTCAAATCCCCTCATTTTGACTGCCATATTGTGGTCAGAAATGTTTGGTAACTAGGAAACTGTTCATATTTTAAAAGCCTAGTTTTCTTACTCTAAGTGAGAACTTTCTCAAAGACTTGTAAGGGATGTTAAAACCAGGTCTGGCCAGAGTCGCCACAGGCCAGGTCTGCAAATAGATGCCTAACTCGTTCCTCATTGTGAAGGAAGAACACCAATGTCTGCAGCTTCCAACCACACCACCCCCAATCCCATCCCTAGCCCCACCTCACTCCCTCCACCCCTCCGTTTCCTCCAGAGACTGACAGCTGGGCTTAGTTACAGCATTTAAAGATGCTCTCACTGGCAGACCACAAAGCTTTCAAATCATCAATTTTCCCTCAATCATACAGTGAGGGAAATAAGTATTTGATCCCCTGCTGATTTTGTACATTTGCCCACTGACAAAGAAATTATCAGTCAATAATTTTAATGGTAGGTTTATTTGAACAGTGAGAGACAGAATAACAACAACAAAATCCAGAAAAACGCATGTCAAAAATGTTATAAATTGATTTGCATTTTAATGAGGGAAATAAGTATTTGACCCCCTCTCAATCAGAAAGATTTCTGGCTCCCAGGTGTCTTTTATACAGGTAACGAGCTAAGATTAGGAGCACACTCTTAAAGGGAGTGCTCCTAATCTCAGTTTGTTACCTGTATAAAAGACACCTGTCCACAGAAGCATTATTCGCAAATGGAAGAAACACAAAATAACTGTCAATCTCCCTTGGCCTGGGGCTCCATGCAAGATCTCACCTCGTGGAGTTGCAATGATCATGAGAACGGTGAGGAATCAGCCCAGAACTACACGGAAGGATCTTGTCAATGATCTCAAGGCAGCTGCGACCATAGTCACCAAGAAAACAATTGGTAACACATTACGCTGTGAAGGACTGAAATCCTGCAGCGCCCGCAAGGTCCCCCTGCTCAAGAAAGCACATATACAGGCCTGTCTGAAGTTTGACAATGAACATCTGAATGATTCAGAGGAGAACTGGGTGAAAGTGTTGTGGCCAGATGAGACCAAAATGGAGCTCTTTGGCATCAACTCAACCCTCGCCGTGTTTGGAGGAGGAGGAATGATGCCTATGACCCCAAGAACACCATCCCCACCGTCAAACATGGAGGTGGAAACATTATGCTTTGGGGGTGTTTTTCTGCTAAGGGGACAGGACAACTTCACCGCATCAAAGGGACGATGGACGGGGCCATGTACCGTCAAATCTTGGGTGAGAACCTCCTTCCCTCAGCCAGGGCATTGAAAATGGGTCGTGGATGGGTTTTCCAGCATGACAATGACCCAAAACACACGGCCAAGGCAACAAAGGAGTGGCTCAAGAAGAAGCACATTAAGGTCCTGGAGTGGCCTAGCCAGTCTCCAGACCTTAATCCCGTAAAAAATCTGTGGAGGGAGCTGAAGGTTCGAGTTGCCAAAAGTCAGCCTCGAAACCTTAATGACTTGGAGAAGATCTGCAAAGAGGAGTGGGACAAAATCCCTCCTGAGATGTGTGCAAACCTGGTGGCCAGCTACAAGAAACATCTGACCTCTGTGATTGCCAACAAGGGTTTTGCCACCAAATACTAAGTCATGTTTTGCAGAGGGGTCAAATACTTATTTCCCTCATTAAAATTCAAATCAATTTATAACATTTTTGAAATGTGTTTTTCTGGATTTTTTTGTTGTTATTCTGTCTCTCACTGTTCAAATAAACCTACCATTAAAATGATAGACTGATCATGTCTTTGTCAGTGGGAAAACGTAAAAAATCAGCAGGGATCAAATACTTTTTTCCCTCACTGTAATACTGGAAGAAAAATAATAATAGCCATGATGATATCACCACCTAACAAATTACACATATTCCTCAAGCTAAAGTGAAAATTACCTTAATGTTCAAGATATAGTGAAAAGAACACATCAATCTAAACTTCCATTTTTATTTGTCTACTTAAAATTTTTTCCGTAATTGCCTTATTAATTAATCTAGGCAGAATGCACCGCGTGAACTTTTTTCGAGCAATCTGTTTCGCTGGCTCTCAAGGTTGTGTGACTTTAACACAAGGCCTAAGTAAGACTTATGGGTGTCAGTGTGAACCCTTTCATAAATCCCCTGGCCCTTTTTGCTGGATACTAATATGTACAGGTCAGGAGATCATCTGATCACTTTTTTCACACAAGATTGCATTAAAACAATGGCAAAGAGTAGACCAGGTTATAGAGCATGCAGGAGGAATAGGGAGAGGCCAGTTGAAAATGTAGTCATGACGAAAATCGGAATTAATTTTGCCAACAGTAGAGGGGTCGTTGAGATGTTTTGGATAAATCATGTGATCATTGCCAGTCTCCATGATAGACAGATTATTTGCAGAATTTCAATGTGTCTTTGAAGCCCACAGGTCAGCCACTGTCAGCCGAGCAGATACTGCACATTATAAATGAGAGGATGGACAGCCGACTTCCATCAAAGACATGATTAAGAGACGTTATGTAGACATTGTTTCTTGATCAAGAAGATGCAACTGCTATTGAGCAATGACATTCTTTTAAGATAAATTATTTCATTGTTTAAAACGAACTATTGCATGGGCTGAATGGCTTTAGAGTAGCTCAAATATTGTTCATATTTCACATGAATGAGTAGCTGTCACGCCCTGGCTCTGGGGACTATGTTATGTTGAGCCAGGGTGTGTAAGTCTATGTTTGTATATCTATGTTGGCCTGAGTGACTCCCAATCAGAGGCAACGAGTGTCAGCTGGTTGTCTTTGATTGGGAGCCATATTTAACTATCGGTCTTTTCACTTTGTGTTGTGGTTTCTTGTTCCGTTAAGGTTTGTTGATTTAACCAAGGATGTCACGTTTCGTTGTTTTGATCGTGTGATCATTCGTATAATAAAGATGTTTGCTTTCAACGCTGCGCCTTGGTCCTCCTCTCTCGTAGACGAACGTGACAGTAGCCAACCGAGAAACCAGTCACAGTGATGATACTGACATTCATGCTCAACAAAGGAGTTTGAAGTATAGAAACAATAGAATGCATTTTCAATTGTATGATTCTGTTGATAGGAACTAAAAAGAAGGGGATTGCTTTTAACATGTATGATACTGTAAGTGTACCTGAATGCACAGACACCTCATTCGGACAAGCTTTTTATTTTTCAGTCACTGTTACTCCATTGTACCTTTCTATTGCCTGCTTTTTTTTGCTTTTTATCTCTTTGAGATTTTAGACGAGGACACATAACAGAAAGAATAGAAACCAAAAGTGATGGAAATGATCACACGGTGCTGTCCAACATTAATCAACTATTTTTCATCAGTTGTGAAATATAAAGTGTGCTTTTGTATCTGTGGCATTTCTCATGAAAGATGACTGGGGATGTGGATAAAATGAAGTGAATCTGTCAACTGCTTAACAGTGTCAGTCCAGAGAGAGAAACCGTCTTACAATAACAGCCAAATCCAAGTCCTAGACCTAGAGTATACAGTATAGTAAAAGTGCTGAAGAATACATTAGAAGTGATGATTCTCCACATAGCATAATAAAAACAAAAACAGGGAAAAAAATAAAATGTCTTTACATGCAGAAGTATTAAAAAAAGACAAATTATAATGAACAAAAATACAGGTTTCTTGTATTTCTCTGTTCTACTGAACCTCTTTTTGAGAAAAATATGAAAAATATTATCAAAACATTTGGCCAATCCGTCCAAGCAGATCTGTATAGAGTACCACAGTATGAGTCATAATACTCATAAAACTTAGCCTTCAAATAAGGAAATGGTTCCAATCGTTTTTTCCACCCTTAATTTTTCCCATAGGGGATTTTAGAAACACTTAAAATAAGGGCTGTGTTTCATGTAGGCTTATCCTGGCATAACGTTTTGATAACCGTGTAAATCTCATGTATTTACCCAAAAAAATATAATGCTAATTAGCTGCTAATGTGGCTATCGGAAATAACTACAAATGCCAATACCTGGGATAGGATAAAGTAATCCTTCTACCCCCCCCCCCCCCCAAAATTGTAAAGTGGTTATCCCACTGGCTATAGGGTGAATGCACCAATTGGTGAGTCGCTCTGGATAAGAGCGTCTGCTAAATGACGTAAATGTGCCCTTGAGCAAGGCACTTAACCCTAATTGCTCCTGTAAGTCGCTCTGGATAAGAGCGTCTGCTAAATGACTAAAATGTAAAAAATGTAATGATCTGGACAAGACTGCCGAATCGAAGCAAAGGTAAGAATCTCTGCATTAACTATCTAATGTAAGCAAAATGTTGTAATAAATAATTTGGCTACATTTCTTTAAATTGATACAATACCTGTTAACAAAGGTGTCAGCTAGAGATGACGTGCAGGAGCTTGCAGAGATATGTAGTCTTGCGTGATGTCTACTTTGAGGCTAATTAGCATTTTCGAATCTGAGAGTAAATAGAGCCGAATATATTGATTAAAGTCACCTTGTCCGAGAGCGATTTATATGCTTATCAAAACGTCACGCCAGGGTAAGCCTACGTGAGACACAGACCTTATTTTAAGTGTTTCTAAAATTCCCTATGGGAAAAATGTATGGTGGAAAAATGATTGGAACCATTTCCCTGTTTGACCGCTAGGTTTTATTATGACACCTCCACTGTGGGGCTTTATGTCCACTGGACAGGAAAGTTGTCTCTATCCCGCCTAAACAAGTGCTTGCAT
Source organism: Coregonus lavaretus (assembly GCF_964263955.1). Taxonomy (NCBI): domain Eukaryota; kingdom Metazoa; phylum Chordata; class Actinopteri; order Salmoniformes; family Salmonidae; genus Coregonus; species Coregonus lavaretus. Next base: position 23,711,400 of record NC_140001.1, on the reverse strand, counting down.
TACACTGATGAATGGAGCACCCTGCCAGATTACTTGATTTGATAAGCAGTACAACTCATCGGTAACATAATACATCACAAATTGTTTTGTCAACAATTTATGGCACAATTTATCAAATGACCATCGCAGTGGGCTGAGTTATGGTGTCATATCTGGCATGATGTCAATACCCAAGTTGAGTTGAGGGCAGCCTGGCTACAGTGATTTAGACACACTGTGCTATGACCTTTGCACAATGTTTAATTCATGTAGCATGAAAAAAATGAGGTACCATTTTAAAATCATATGAAATGAATACCAAGAAATTTGATATGAATTGTGGGTGTCTACTTCTGGTATCATTCAGGTAATACAATTGCTTTATTTATCATAGTTATCCAAATGTTCTAATCTTTTAGATATCTGTCTGATGACATTTGAATAAGATGATGAATATTCAAAGTTTACGGTCTGAGCTGTTAACAGAGTATATTGAATGATGCACTGTTATCAGAATGTTTCACATCATTATAGGCTACAGCACATCACTGATTAGGCAAACAACTTTTATCCTTGACGGGAAGATACTTTAGGCCTAATCAAAATCTATCATATCACCCTAACACACATACCAAACAATTAAAAAAACTGAATAACTAGAACTCACTCCCCTCTCACGATTGTCATTATTGCTGGTTAGCATTCTCACAGCTTCTTCTATGATAAATTGACAACAATGATCTCACAGAACTTTGCTTGTGAATCATATCTGGCATATTGATTACTCATTGATTTATAATGCATTGTTTGATGGGAAAATACTGTAATGGTAGGCTAATTCAATGCATAATTACTTAATCAACAACGCAATCCAATTTCCTCCAATATTTCATGATCGGTTTTACAATGCCAGACATTTTTTATTTGCTCTTCAGTGCAGCCTTGAAATAAAGGCCTGAGTCCAACGTAGTCATAAGATAATCAATGAAACTGCAGTAAACAGTCAGCGAATGGCAATTAAAGGGAAAGACCTTAAAATGCTTCCTCAAGTCAAACCTTGATCCTGTATTGGAAGGGAAATATGGCCTGTGTCCAACCCACCACTGGCCAATCTTAAAGGTTACTGCGACCACTACATCGACTCCTCACTCTCAGGGTTTATGGTCTGTGTAATCATTTTAAGCAAAGAGACCAGTGCATTCAGTGGAGATGGTGTAACAGCTGGAATCTAGGGAGGACAAGTAGAGTATGATTGATCATGGGGAGCAGTATAGCTGTGTACCTCTCACCTTCCCCTCGTGCTTATTGCCTGCTTCTGATCTCTCACATCTGTCTTGACTTCCAAAAGAAACAGTCCCCCAGGATACCTCTCACAGTTACATTCCTAACTCTCTTTTAATGGATGAGAGGAACTTTGGGGTTAGGGACAAGACTTTCAAACCATAGTTTTGGGATTTCCAGTATTTTAAATTGTACATGTTGTATTGTTTAGGGTTAGTTTTAGGGTTACAGTAGGTTAAGGTAAGGGTAAGGGTGAGGATTAGGGTCAGGGTTAGGGTTAGGGTTAGCGTTAGGGTAATGGTAACGGCTTGGCAAAGGTTTGCCCAAAAATGTAAAACATCAAATTGTGAGATCAGGATATGTTGAAACAATTGGGCAAAATGTTCACTGCGCCTATTGTCTTTGACCCTGTCAATGAGGGTCAAATTCTCAAGCTTAATTTTAGATTGAGTACAATTATCTTTTTGGCTTCAATTGTAAAACCTATCGTAAAACCCAGCAACCATGTCACATCACAAAAACCATACCTTATTATTTTAAAATTACAGTGGTTGCCAATGTACAGTATCATGGCCTTTAGAGTCTATTCGTCTACGGAGGAGCAGTGTAAACAGCCATGGTCTACAAAGCAGGAATGACCAAAGATAAAGAAGTGAGGGGTGAAATGCACATGCTCTAACCCAAATCTATTGGGTGGTTACTCATTTCTAATGACCCATTAAATCAGGGCACATCTTGATACCTCTTTTTCAAACAGACTGCAAACTAGATGGGGTTAGAAAAGGGTCTGCAAATTCCCTATCAAAAATTACTGCTGTCTTATGAATATGTCGTATAAATGTCGACATGCGAATTGTGCACTTATAACATTCTTAATGGTTTGTTAATTTACCTCCTACACTAAGATTGCACTTGAAATGAGTTAATGACTACAGTGGGAGTTAACAACAGGCAACGGCAGATGCAGTATTTTAAACATATTTATCTACATTTGCAAAGAGCACACATGGACTTGTAGATAATCAACATTAAAGTATGCAACATGGAAGATTTTCTTTGCAGGTTACCCCTTTACATGAATAAGACCATTTCATAGATTCATTTTGGAACATTCAATGCAGGCAAGATTTCAATACACAATCACAAAACAAAATCCCATATTGCATGTTTTATTTCATACAAATGTACAGGTAACTGCCATAATAAAGGAAACATCAACATAAAGTGTCTAGAACAGCTTCAGTGAGCCTTGGCATAGATTCTACAAGTGTCTGGAACTCTATTGGAAGGATGCTACACCATTCTTCCTCGAGAAATTCCATCATTTGGTGTTTTGTTGATGGTGGTGAAAAACGCTATCTCAGGCGCCGCTCCAGAATCTCCCATAAATGTTCAATTGAATTGAGATCTGATGACTGACACACACACACACACACACACACACACACACACACACACACACACACACACACACACACACACACACACACACTTTAAACCTCCTATGCTCCTTTGAGACCCCTCTTTCAAAGTTACTGAGATCTCTTCTTTTAGCCATTGTGCCAAGATAATGAGCAAATGGGCAATTTATACATGACCCTAAGCATGATGGGATGTTAATTGCTTAATTAACTCAGAATACACACCTTTGTGGAAGCACCTGCTTTCAATATACTTTGTATCCCTCATTTACTCAAGTGTTTCACTCACTGTGTTCACACAGACAGTGTGGTGAAGTAGGTGCAACAGCGCCTCTTCAACCTCAGGAGGCTGAAGAAATTTGGCTTGGCCCCTAAGACCCTAACGGAATTCTACAGATGCACCATTGAGAGCATCCTGTTGGGCTGTATCAACACCTGGTACGGCAATTGCACGGTCCGCAATCGCAGGGCTCTCCAGAGGGTCAGCCCAACTCATAACTGCCCTCCAGGACATCTACAGCACCTGGTGTCACAGGAAGGCCAAGAAGATTAGCCACCCGAGCCACAGCCTCTAGAAAGTGGAGACAGTACTGGTGCATCAAAGAGACTGATAAACAGCTTCTATCTCCAGGCCATTATACTGTTAAACAGTCACCACTAGCCGGCCTCCTCCCAGTACCCTGACCTGAACTTTAGTCTCTGTTACTAGCAGGCTACAACCCGGTACTCAACCCTGCACCTAAGGGACTGCTGTCCTATGTACATAGAGTCATTGAACACTGGTCACTTTAATAATGTTTACATACTGTTTTACCCACTTTATATGTATACTGAACAAAAGTATCAACACAACATGTAAAGTGTTGGTCCCATGTTTCATGAGATTAAATAAAAGATCCCAGAAATTTTCCATATGCACAAAAAGCATATTTTTCTACAATTTTGTGCACAAATGTGTTTTCATCCCTGTCCTTTGCCGGAGGATTTCTGTCTGTAATAAAGCCCTTTGTGGGGGAAAACTCATTCTGATTGGCTGGGCCTGGCTCCCTAGTGGGTGGCCCACCCATGGCTAAGCCCCTGCCCAGTCATGTGAAATCGATAGATTAAGGCCTAGATAATTTATTTCAATTGACTAATTTCCTTATATGAACTGTAACTCAGTAAAATCGTTGAAATTGTTGCATGTTGCGTTTATATATATATTTTCAGTATATATACATATTCTATTCTTATTTACAATAAAAGTGACTCCAAAATGACACAATACATAGACTACATGACCAAAAGCTTGTGGACACCAGTTCGTCAAACATTTCATTCCAAAACCATGGGCATTAATATGGAGTTGGTCCCCCCTTTGCTGCTATAACAGCCTCCACTCTTCTGGGAATGCTTTCCACTAGATGTTGGAACATTGCTGCGGGGACTTGCACTGATGTTGGGTGATTAGGCCTGCCTCGAAGTCGGCGTTGCAATTAATCCCAAAGGTGTTCGATGGGGTTGAGGTCAGGGCTCTGTGCAGGCCAGTCAAGTTCTTCCACACTGATCTCGACAAACTATTTCTGTATGGACCTCACTTTGTGCACGGGGGCAATGTCATGCTGAAACAGGAAAGGGCCTTCCCCAAACTGTTGCCACAAAGTTGGAAGCAGAGAATCATCTAGAATGTAATTGTATGCTGTAGCGTTAAGATTTCCCTTCACTGGAACTAAGGGGCCTAGCCTGAACCATGAAAAACAGCCCCAGACCATTATTCCTCCTCCACCGAACTTTACAGTTGACACTATGCATTGGGGCAGGTAGCATTCTCCTGGCATCCGCCAAACCTAGATTCGTCCGTTGGACAGCCAGATGGTGAAGTGTGATTCAACACTCAAGTGAACGCATTTCCACTGCTCCAGAGTCCAATGGCAGTAAGCTTTACACTACTCCAGCCAACGCTTGGCATTGCGCTTGGTGATCTTAGGCTTGTGTGTGGCTGCTCGGCCATGGAAATCCATTTCATGAAGCTCCCGACGAACATTTATTGTGCTGACGTTGCTTTCAGAGGCAGTTTGGAACTCGGTAGTGAGTGTTGCAACCAAGGACAGACGATTTTTAAGCACTACACGCTTTAGCACTACTATATATACAAAAGTATGTGGACACCCCTTCAAATTAGTGGATTCGGCTATTTCAGCCACACCCGTTGCTGACAGGTGTATAAAGGTTTATACACCAGTCAGCAACAGGTGTGGTTGAAATAGCCGAATCCACTAATTTGAAGGGGTGTCCACACACACACACACACACACACATATTACACTACCGTTCAAAAGTTTGGGGTCACTTAGAAATGTCCTTGTTTTCCATGAAAACATAGTTTGAATAGGAAATATAGCAAAATGCATAGGAAATGTAGTCATTGACAAGGTTAGAAATAATGATTTTTAATAGAAATAATAATTGTGTCCTTCAAACTTTGCTTTCGTCAAAGAATCCTCCATTTGCAGCAATTACAGCCTTGCAGACCTTTGGCATTCTAGTTGTCAATTTGTTGAGGTAATCTGAAGAGATTTCACCCCATGCTTCCTGAAGCACCTCCCACAAGTTGGATTGGCTTGATGGGCACTTTTTACGTACCATACGGTCAAGCTGCTCCCACAACAGCTCAATAGGGTTGAGATCCGGTGACTCTGCTGGCCACTCCATTATAGACAGAATACCAGCAGAATACAAATCTCCCACTTTACCACCACCAAAGCACCCCCAGACCATCACATTGCCTCCACCATGCTTGACAGATGGCATCAAGCACTCCTCCAGCATCTTTTAATTTGGTCTGCGTCTCACAAATGTTCTTCTTTGTGATCCGAACACCTCAAACTTCGATTAGTCTGTCCATAACACTTTTTTCCAATCTTCCTCTGTCCAGTGTCTGTGTTATTTTGCCCATTTTAATATTTTTATTTTTATTGGCCAGTCTGAGATATGGCTTTTTCTTTGCAACTCTGCCTAGAAGGTCAGCATCCCGGAGTCGCCTCTTCACTGTTGACGTTGAGACTGGTGTTTTGCGGGTACTATTTAATAAAGCGACCAGTTGAGGACCAGTGAGGCGTCTGTTTCTCAAACTAGACACTCTAATGTATTTGTCCTCTTGCTCAGTTCTGCACCGTTGTGCACCGGGGCCTCCAACTCCTCTTTCTATTCTGGTTAGAGCCAGTTTGCGCTGTTATGTGAAGGGAGTAGTACACAGCGTTGTACGAGATCTTTAGTTTCTTAGCAATTTCTCGCATGGAATAGCCTTCATTTCTCAGAACAAGAATAGACTGACGAGTTTCAGAAGAAAGTTATTTGTTTCTGGCCATTTTGAGCCTGTAATCAAACCCACAATTGCTGATGCTCCAGATACTCAACTAGTCTCAAGAAGGCCAGTTGTATTGCTTCTTTAATCAGCACAACAGTTTTCAGCTGTGCTAACATAATTGCAAAAGGGTTTTCTAATGATCAATTAGCCTTTTAAAATGATAAACTTGGATTAGCAAACACAACGTGCCATTGGAACACAGGACTGATGGTTGCTGATAATGGGCCTCTGTACACCTATGTAGATATACCATTAAAAATCAGCCGTTTCCATCTACAATAGCCATTTACAACATTAACAATGTCTACACTGTATTTCTGATCAATTTGATGTTATTTTAATGGACTTAAACATTTTATGAAAAATGTATGCACTCACTAACTGTAAGTCGCTCTGGATAAGAGCGTCTGCTAAATGACTCAAATGTAAATATGTGTATTTCTTCATCCCTCTACAGCCAGAAACAGATGCAACAAACAGTCACAGTACCTCTCATCTTTCACGTGTGCAGCAATAACGAAGAAAAAAGTGCATGCATGCATGGAATAAATACCATAAAATAAATGAACAACGTACACAAACCAAAGGAAAGACTGTTCATAATTTGGTTAGTAATTTTTCTAGCACCGTCTGCTTCGTCATTTCCTCAAATCTCCCTCAGCAAGGGGATTACAGAGCCAACACTCAGACCAGGATCCACCTCACAGTCTCCTTACTGCCATTGGACAGAGGTAGACACATCACCAAGGGGATTACAGAGCCAACACTCAGACCAGGATCCACCTCACAGTCTCCTTACTGCCATTGGTCAGAGGTAGACACATCACCAAGGGGATTACAGAGCCAACACTCAGACCAGGATCCACCTCACAGTCTCCTTACTGCCATTGGTCAGAGGTAGACACATCACCAAGGGGATTACAGAGCCAACACTCAGACCAGGATCCACCTCACAGTCTCCTTACTGCCATTGGTCAGAGGTAGACACATCACCAAGGGGATTACAGAGCCAACACTCAGACCAGGAACCACCTCACAGTCTCCTTACTGCCATTGGTCAGAGGTAGACACATCACCAAGGGGATTACAGAGCCAACACTCAGACAAGGATCCACCTCACAGTCTCCTTACTGCCATTGGTCAGAGGTAGACACATCACCAGTAGCTCTAGTTCTATTGAATCTACAAAGTATGCGTATTAATAATAAATTATACATTGATTCATATCATTTTGACATACAGAGAGGGAAAAAAGTACTTGATCCCCTGCTGATTTTGTACGTTTGCCCACTGACAAAGAAATGATCAGTCTATAATTTTAATGGTAGGTTTATTTGAACAGTGAGAGACAGAATAACAACAAAAAAATCCAGAAAAACGCATGTCAAAAATGTTATAAATTGATTTGCATTTTAATGAGGGAAATAAGTATTTGACCCCCTCTCAATCAGAAAGATTTCTGGCTCCCAGGTGTCTTTTATACAGGTAACGAGCTGAGATTAGGAGTGCTCCTAATCTCAATTTGTTACCTGTATAAAAGACACCTGTCCACAGACGCAATCAATCAATCAGAATCCAAACTCTCCACCATGGCCAAGACCAAAGAGCTCTCCAAGGATGTCATGGACAAGATTGTAGACCTACACTAGGCTGGAATGGGCTACAAGACCATCGCCAAGCAGCTTGGTGAGAAGGTGACAACAGTTGGTGCGATTATTCGCAAATGGAAGAAACACAAAATAACTGTCAATCTCCCTTGGCCTGGGGCTCCATGCAAGATCTCACCTCGTGGAGTTGCAATGATCATGAGAACGGTGAGGAATCAGCCCAGAACTACACGGGAGGATCTTGTCAATGATCTCAAGGCAGCTGGGACCATAGTCACCAAGAAAACAATTGGTAACACACTACGCCGTGAACGACTGAAATCCTGCAGCGCCCGCAAGGTCCCCCTGCTCAAGAAAGCACATATACATGCCCGTCTGAAGTTTGCTAATGAACATTTGAATGATTCAGAGGAGAACTGGGTGAAAGTGTTGTGGTCAGATGAGACCAAAATGGAGCTCTTTGGCATCAACTCAACTCGCCGTGTTTGGAGGAGGAGGAATGCTGCCTATGACCCCAAGAACACCATCCCCACTGTCAAACATGGAGGTGGAAACATTATGCTTTGGGGGTGTTTTTCTGCTAAGGGGACAGGACAACTTCACCGCATCAAAGGGACGATGGACGGGGCCATGTACCGTCAAATCTTGGGTGAGAACCTCCTTCCCTCAGCCAGGGCATTGAAAATGGGTCGTGGATGAGTATTCCAGCATGACAATGACCCAAAACACACGGCCAAGGCAACAAAGGAGTGGCTCAAGAAGAAGCACATTAAGGTCCTGGAGTGGCCTAGCCAGTCTCCAGACCTTAATCCCATAGAAAATCTGTGGAGGGAGCTGAAGGTTTGAGTTGCCAAACGTCAGCTTCGAAACCTTAATGACTTGGAGAAGATCTGCAAAGAGGAGTGGGACAAGATCCCTCCTGAGATGTGTGCAAACCTGGTGGCCAACTACAAGAAATGTCTGACCTCTGTGATTGCCAACAAGGGTTTTTCCACCAAGTACTAAGTCATGTTTTGCAGAGGGGTCAAATACTTATTTCCCTCATTAAAATGCAAATCAATGTATAAAGTTTTTGACATGTGTTTTTCTGGATTTTGTTGTTGTTATTCTGTCTCTCATTGTTCAAATAAACCTACCATTCAAATTATAGACTGATCATGTCTTTGTCAGTGGGCAAACGCACAAAATCAGCAGAGGATCAAATACTTTTTTCCCTCACTGTATTAAAGCACAAACATTTGGATTTTCAGTTAATTTGGAAATGTTGTGGAATTCATTTGTTTTGTGTTCAACAGCATTTACAGAATTGTCATGTTTCTTTTTTTTTTTTTACTCTTTAGTATTCCTGACCCCTTGCAGACAACAGGCTTCTAAAATCATACACCCATAACATCCTCACTTAAACGTTATCCTCCCATCACAACAGAGCAAGCCATTCTATCAGTACATGCTAATCTCCTAATTAACAAGCTAATTAGGCAATTACAGCTTTGCAGAAGGATGCTTAAATGAAATATGACAACACAGTCACTGCTTTCTATGGCACCTGTGGGTCTTTTCAGATGTCACATTGAAAAGCATAATATACATTTGAACAGATGAAGCATAATATAAATTTGAACAGATGACGAAGTGTTGTATATGCACACTCATGTGTAGTTCAAACAGACTAGCATGTTCTGTGTTAAAAGTGCTCATTTCATTAGTAGTGATGAGTTCATGAGGATAAGTAATTTAAAGTCCTTAAACATATAATTTTATACCACACATCCTTTCTTACCATACCATGCCCATTCCCGACAAAGTCCACAGAAGGTCAATCATAGATCATCAGAATATCTCATTATGCAATGTGATGCTTAGGATTCTTGCCCTGGACTCAAGTGGTGTAGCTATAACAGAAATAATTAATTTCAAATGTTCAACTTTTCTTTATGGAAGTGGTGCTTGTTTCAATGAACCCAGATCAACCAAAAACAGGTATACAGTATAGTGGACTTTCAGTTACGCCTAACTCCTCTTTAAACCAACTGAAGTGGCATTACAAGTGGCATTACACATTTTTGTATCCCTCAGAAGCAATGGTTTCCTACTAGATGACTAGGGAAATTAATAGAAGAAGAAAAAATGATTCATTTTAGATGAATAATATGGTTTCAGAATTGAAAACATAGTTTTATGATAATAATGCATTCCTGGTTGTGTAAACAGTGTGGTGAACTTACAATGCTACTGTGTCTTTTTGCAGGGGGCTGTCATAGTACGGAAATGAATTATGTTGACATATGGCTGAGAACAATGGTGAAAAGGCATGCTATGCAATGCAATGAAGAATCATGCACTGCAACAGAGGAGAGGAGCTCGAGCTGTACCTTTGAGCCCTCCTTGACAGGTATGCAGTCTGACTTGACAGCTCAGTATTTCAATGATAAATGCAGTAGTCCTGGGACTCCCTGTTCACTAAACTCAAGAGTGTGTTGAGCTGATACTTCAAGGTCAAGTGAATGAGAAGGAGCGGAACCACACAGTTCGCTAAAGAAGAGAATCTCATCTGCTTTTTCACTTGGTAGAAGCTGCTTGCCGTGATCTCAACCCTCAGACCTTTTAGGTTCTTGATTGAGTCTAGAACCAAATCTCTCTTAAATGTATTTCATGATTTCTTTCAAAAGAAATGTGACTGCACAGTGTTCAATGAAGTGATGCAAAAATAATTGGTGTTCCATTCTGATAACAACACTAAACCACTTTTGTCATTGTACTATGATGGTCGTTTGATCCAAGAACAGTTTTAAACATTTTGTAAGTTATCTCAAGAGTTTTGATCGAATTAAAGAGGCTATGTGCAATTTTTGCCTCTGGGAATGCACTTGAGCCAAAAGTGGTTCCCTTCAGTTTTCATTAAAGAGTAAGTTTAGTTACCGGTTTACCTCAAAACAGTAAAATCATTCCTTAACTAATGAAACCACACAACCTTTAATTTTAGGCTAACAGGGCTTTTGCTCATGGGTGTGGATGAGCCCCTTTCTGTCTAATGAGGTAATTTCTGGGGAATATCTGTCCATGTATGGGACCCATTTTGTGTCAAGAGCACCTTCAGAGGCAAATATTCTGTATAGCCTCTTTAATTCAGTACATTTTATACTTACAATGAATTAAGATAATGTAACAACATGTTATGTGATGGTTTGTATGGGGCCACCAGGACAGAGTTTGTGTGAACTTCACAATCACCAACATGTTAAGCTCTCCGTCTAGTTTACACCAAGATAGGGTGTGATCCTTTGTAGCTCAGAATCGCACAAGTAACACCAGGGTAGTGGGTTCGATTCCCGGGACCACCCATACGTAAAATGTAAGCATGTATGACTGTAAGTCGCTTTGGATAAAAGTGTCTGCTAATGGCATACAGTGCATTTGGAAAATATTCAGACCGCTTGACCTTTTCCACATTTTGTTACATTACAGCCTTATTCTAAAATGGATGAAATTGTTTTTTCCCCCTCATCAATCTACACACAATACCCCATAATGACAAAACAAAAACAGGTTTTTAGAAATGTTTGCAAATGTATTAAAATAAAAAACTGAAATATCCAGTTTACATAAGTATTCAGACCCTTTACTCAGTACTTTGTTGAAGCACCTTTGGCAGCGATTACATCCTCGAGTCTTCTTGGGTATGACACTACAAGCTTGGCACACCTGTATTTGGGGAATTTCTCCCATTCTTCTCTGCAGATCGTCTCAAGCTCTGTCAGGTTGGATGGGGAGCGTCGCTGCACAGCTAATTTCAGGTCTCTCCAGAGATGTTCGATCAGGTTCAAGTCTGGGCTCTGGCTGGGCCACTCAACGACATTCAGAGACTCGTCCCAAAGCCACTCCTGCATTGTCTTGGCTGTGTGCTTAGGGTTGTTGTCCTGTTGGAAGGTGAACCTTCGCCCAGTCTGAGGTCCTGAACGCTCTGGAGCAGGTTTTCATCAAGGATCACCCTGTACTTTGCTATGTTCATCTTTCCTTCGATCCTGACTAGTCTCCTAGTCCCTGCCGCTGAAAAACATCCCCACAGCATGATTCTGCCACCACCATGCTTCACTGTAGGGATGGTGCCAGGTTTCCTCCAGACGTGACGCTTGGCATTCAGGCCAAAGAGTTCAATCTTGGTTTCATCAGACCAAAGAATCTTGTTTCTCATGGTCTGAGAGTCCTTCAGGTGCCTTTTGGCAAACTCAAAGCAGGCTGTCATGTGCCTTTTACTGAAGAATGGCTTCCGTCTGGCCACTCCACCATAAAAGCCTGATTGGTGGAGTGCTGTAGAGATGATTGTCCTTCTGGAAGGTTCTCCCATCTCCACAGAGGAACTCTGGAGCTCTGTCAGAGTGACCATTGGGTTGTCGGTCACCTCCTTGACCAAGGCCCTTTTCCCCCGATTTCTCAGTTTGGCTGGGTGGTCAGCTCTAGGAAGAGTCTTGGTGGTTCCAAACTTCTTCCATTTAAGAATGATAGAGGCCACTGTGTTCTTGGGGACCTTCCATGCTGCAGCATTTTTGGTACCCTACCCCAGATCTGTGCCTCAATACAATTCTGTCTCTGAGCCCTACGGACAATTCCTTCGACCTCATGGCTTGGTTTTTGCTCTGACCTGCACTGTCAACTGTGGGTACTTACAGTTGAAGTCGGAAGTTTACATACACCTTAGCCAAATACATTTAAACTCAGTTTTTCACAATTCCTGACATTTAATCCTAGTACAAATTCCCTGTTTAGGTCAGTTAGGATCACCACTTTATTTTAAGAAAGTGAAATGTCAGAATAATAGTAGAGAGAATGATTTATTTCAGCTTTTATTTCTTTCATCACATTCCCAGTGGGTTAGAAGTTTACATACACTCAATTAATATTAGGTAGCATTGCCTTTAAATTGTTTAACTTGGGTCAAACGTTTCGGGTAGCCTTCCACAAGCTTCCCACAATAAGTTGGGTGAATTTTGGTCCATTCCTCCTGACAGAGCTGGTGTAACTGAGTCAGATTTGTAGGCCTCTTTGCTCGTGCATGCTTTTTTAGTTCTGCCCACACATTTTCTATAGGATTGAGGTCAGGGCTTTGTGATGGCCACTCCAATACCTTGACTTTGTTGTACTTAAGCCATTTTGCCACAACTTTGGAAGTATGCTTGGGTCATTGTCCATTTGGAAGACCCATTTGCGACCAAGCTTTAACTTCCTGACTGATGTCTTGAGATGTTGCCTCAATATAGCCACATAATTTTCCTTCCTCATGATGCCATGTATTTTGTGAAGTGCACCAGTCCCTCCTGCAGCAAAGCATCCCCACAGCATGATGCTGCCACCCCCGTGCTTCACGGTTGGGATAGTTTTCTTCGGCTTGCAAGCAACCCCCTTTTTCCTCCAAACATAACAATGGTCATTATGGCCAAATAGTTCTATTTTTGTTTCATCAGACCAGAGGACATTTCTCCAGAAAGTACGATCTTTGTCCCCATGTGCAATTGCAAACCATAGTCTGGCTTTTTTATGGTGGTTTTGGAGCAGTGGCTTCTTCCTTGACGAGCGGCCTTTCAGGTTATGTCGATATAGGACTCGTTTTACTGTGGATATAGATACTTTTGTACCTGTTTCCTCCAGCATCTTCACAAGGTCCTTTGCTGTTGTTCTGGGATTGATTTGCACTTTTCGCACCAAAGTTCGTTCATCTCTAGGAGACAGAATGCGTTTCCTTCTTGAGCGATATGACGGCTGCGTGGTCCCATGGTGTTTATACTTGCGTACTATTGTTTGTACAGATGAACGTGATACCTTCAGGCGTTTGGAAATTGCTCCCAAGGATGAACCAGAGGTCTACAAAAACAATTCTGAGGTCTTGGCTAATTTCTTTTGATTTTTCCATGATGTCAAGGAAAGAGACACTGAGTTTGAAGGTAGGCCTTGAAATAAATCCACAAGTACACCTCCAATTGACTCAAATTATGTAAATTAGCCTATCAGAAGCTTCTAAAGCCATGACATAATTTTCTGGAATTTTCCAAGCTGTTTAAAGGCACAGTGAACTTAGTGTATGTAAACTTCTGACCCACTTGAATTGTGATATAGTGATTTGTAAGTGAAATAATCTGTCTGTAAACAATTGTTGGAAAAATTACCTGTGTCATGCACAAAGTAGATGTCCCAACCGACTTGCCAAAACTATAGTTTGTCAACAAGAAATTTGTGGAGTGGTTGAAAAACAAGTTTTAATGACTCCAACCTAAGTGTATGTAAACTTCCGACTTCAACTGTATATAGACAGGTGTGTGCCTTTCCAAATCATGTCCAATCAATTGGATTTACCACAAGTGGACTCCAATCAAGTTGTAGAAACATCTCAAGGATGATCAATGGAAACAGGATGCACCTGAGCTCAATTTCGAGTCTCATAGCAAAGGGTTTGAATACTTATGTAAATAAGGTATTTCTGTTTTTTATTTTTAATACATTTGCAAAAATTTCTAAAACCTATTTTTGCTTTGTCATTATGGGGTATTGTCTGTAGATTGATGAGGGGGAAAAAAATATTGAATCCATTCAGGAATAAGGCTGTAATGTAACAAAATGTGGAAAAAGTCAAGGACTGTATGTTATATTGGCCTACTCATCACACACTTGTTATTCTGGGGTTTGCGTGATGGGGACATTTCAATAAAACCGTTTTATATTAATGGTGTGTAGGTAGATGATGCTTAAATGTTGTAGCCCTGCATCCAGCTCAACAACTTGTCTGCTGCCATAGCAACTGCAGGGGAGTGCTGAGCAGCGCAGCCTGCCTGTGCAATGCATGTCACCCATAGCAACGACCAATCAGAAGTTTCTATCCTTTTGTACAAGCAGTCAAGATAGAGAATGTGGTGGGTGGGATTTCAGGACCATGCATCTGCCAGCAATAGGACACCCTGGTCGTCAGTCGAATTCAAACACAGCGTTGATAGGTCGAATAGGTTTACATCCAATATTATAAACATGTCCACTGCTTGCCTTCCCTATGAGCCACGGCTTGGTAGAGATGACCATACCATAGCCCTGAAAAGCAAAGAGTCTATGCAATTCATTATCAGTTCTGTATCAAACTATATAAAAATCTGAATAGGCCTGTGCCTTTTTTTTTTTTTTTTTTAACACTTTAATGTTTTATTCTGTGTGGAATGACAGCATTTTGGTGCACGTGCACTCGTGAGGCATACGACGTGTGGAACTCCACCATTATTTCGTAATTATAATCACCATCTCAAGCAATGCTCTAGCATTTTGTTTTCGGGGGTTCCAGAGAAGTGACAAGAATATAGACCCCTCCTCTGATGGGCGGAGCGTGCATTTGTATTTCGATTTTGTCCTTTTTTTCTCCAGCTCTTGCTCTGACACGTTTGCACTGAGTGAGTGGCATTGGCACACTGTCAATCGCTCACTACCGCTGCCATCAAACAACATAAAGCACACAGAGGCAGAGGCTCCCGCTCATAAATTTCAGCAGGCAGATATTTTTGCGCATCGCTTTACAGCGTGTAGCCTAATTAATTTCTCGCTGTTCTTTTTTCTATAATTTTTACACTAATGCAAACATATATATATATTTTTAATAATTGCAATACATTTACAGGTAGCAGGTAGGCTTACTAATTTACTACCTAAGTGTTGTATTTTGTTCTTAATTATTATTTTTCATTCACTTGCTTATTGTTTATTTTCACTGGATATTTTGTTTCCTGCTGACAATAATGGGGATTTGAACATTTTCAAGAGGAATTGCACGAGGAAACATAATCAAAAGAAGACGGCTAATAAATGACAGATCAGCAAGGAGCAATCATACACAACACGTCAACTCAAAAGAGAAAGACGAATTGACAAGAGGACTCGTGCAGGATACGAGGGACAGCGGCTGTCATTTTGACAAATAAGTTTTGAACAATTATAGCTTATGCATTTTCGGAAAAAAACATTCATACACACACTTCGGACCGTGCATAAAGAAGGAAGATTGCAAGAAAGTGATTAACGTTACTTGGACACGCGATATTGATACCATTACTGGTACTCACCTAGCCTATTTATTTTTCTTATAGGCTACGCGTAAGCGCTATATCATCAATATACAGCTCTCTAACGCAACGCATGTTGTAATTGTTTTTTTGTATGTGAGTTTTTCAAGCCAAGTTTCCATTTGTGATTCTGTTTCGGCTGACTATGGACGAACAAGCCCGGATCATGCAGGCTCTCGGCGGTGTCAGCTTGGCTGGCCACTCGATACAAGGAGGCATGGCACTGCCGCCTCCACATGGACACGATGGGATAGATGATGGGAGAAAACAAGATATCGGTGACATCCTGCATCAAATAATGACCATTACTGACCAAAGTCTGGACGAGGCGCAAGCAAAGTTGGTTCATTTATATGTTTTCTTTACAAAACACTTTACGCACCATTACTCACTATAGGTAATTAACGTTCATATCCATGTAATAAAAGGCAGGCTATAAAATGCTGCTACATATGTGCATCTCATGGTCAAAATTATTTGCAGGGGCCAATGTAGATTAAAAAGTTAGCACCTGCCATCCAGTAATTCTAATAGTTTTGAAACTTGCTTCTGGCAGTGTGGAGGCTACACAAACTTTTATGTGGAAAGTGCAGGCTATATATTGCATTTCCATATAATGTTGCCTATTGTTAGGCCGGGGCTCCTGTAAACATTGATGCGTATTTGTAGAATAATGTTTCACAGTAACTCCTGATATTTAAAAATAACGCTGGCTAATGTACAAATGTAATTCCATGGCAAGTTATTTTCTAATAGCAACAATTTTGAATGCAGGCCTACACTCTTAGTTTCAATTGTGAATTTTCAACAAATAAACTTTTTTTAAACTAACTTTGAAGTCATACAAAATAGTTAGTATTTCAACAAACAATGCATCCATTGTCATTCGTGTTGACAAATCACTGTTTATGCTACAACTTTGAGATGCATGTCAACAGGGATACAGATCCTCCATGTGCAAAATGAGCAAGACCTCGAAGTTATTATAAAGAGCAAAGACACATTATTATCTTCAAAGTTTTAACAACTGAGGTGTTATAGTGACTATATTTCAATGTTGGTTCTTGTCTCAAACTGAAACAGGAAACATGGACTGAACTGCCACAGAATGAAACCTGCACTCTTCAGCGTCCTCTGCGAGATCAAAGAGAAAACAGGTAAGACTTCACACTAATTAATGTGGAGGATTAAACAACACGAGGACGGTATCAATAGGCAACATTGCGGAGCCCCAACGCATTTGCACACCGCCATCTTTACTCTCCCCATAGGCAGCCTTATCCGAAGTTATCAAGCGGGAGACAGAATGAGCTCCGTCCGTTATGACATTTTAAATGGGAAAATAAAGGTTATGGTTACAGCCTTTGAGAAGCATCCGCGCCCCGCAAAAAAGGTATCCGTGCTCTCATGTAGAAATTGATAGAGGGTTGTTATCCGATGGTTACATAGGGATGGAATGGACAAGCAGGTGCGTAACATTCCTCCGTATCTTATCATAAATAATGGAAATTCAATGGCTTTGGTTTTATTCGGCTACACCACACCATGCGCATTATGTGAGCGGTTTCTGCACCATGCATCTCGTATTTTATTAAAATGGAAAGTATAGCCAACAGTGATGGTAATTATCCCTGTTTTCACTATTGAAATTAATCCTACATTTAGTCAATTACATTGTAATCTCGTGCTTAATGAGGTTTGCTGTCCACTGGATGAATCACTATTGGCATTATTGGCACGAGTCTAACCATTGTTGCCTTCTGTAGCGCACATATAACGCATTAAGTCGATCAATAAAGCCAGCCGTTTCGAAGGTGACAAGCTAAGTGCAATGAAACTGTGGAAAGTATATATAAGAGCATTGTGTAGCCTAATAGAATACAACATATTAAAATATCTGCCCAGCATGTGAGGACACAGTTTTTAGAACCAGGCTCTTGCGCACATTAATATGAATTTCCTAATACAAATGGGTAGCCTACAAAGGAGTAACTGTATGAGGGTTAACATATTGTTAGAAAATAGGACATGATTTAAGATTGGTATATTTTTTAGAACAGGAAATGTGTTTGGCTATCCTTAGTAGCCTTCTGCAAGATAATGAGTAAAACTCAAAAAGTTAATTAAGCTTCCCCCAAACAACACTAGTGTGTGTGTGTGTGTGTGTGTGTGTGTGTGTGTGTGTGTGTGTGTGTGTGTGTGTGTGTGTGTGTGTAGGCTGTGTGAGTGAGTTTGTGCGTGCCAGTCTGCGCGAGCGCATGAGTGAACAATTGTGGAACCATGCTACTTTAGGATAACCTTTTTCAAATTCTAACCAGGATAAATCCATAAAGTACTAAGGTTAGCATACTAATAGTGCAACCTGTCTTATGCATCGTTCTTGTGCGTCGCGATGCCATGCAATCCTGACATCACAGCAAATCAAACCCATACACTGATAGAACACTACTTTATCATAATGCACATTTTCATTTCTGTTATTTGCCCAAAGTCTTTGTAGTGGGCCTGAGGGTTTTGATGAAAGGAGAGTTTTCATAAGAAGACACGAACCACATGTTACAGCCAGTGATGTGATGGTGTGCATCTTGAATACGTTTTTGTTAGGGTAGGTAGCCTAGAACAGTCATTGCAAGGCCAGATGCATATCTTATGGACCTAACACAAATAATATAACGTTTGGATATGACACCAAATACTAAGATTTTACGCCCACACTATTGGAGAAGGTATTTTTTTCGTGGATAGGATACTTCTGACAATGTTGATGAGCCAAAAGGAGGTTAGTGCTAGTCAACTTCTCACATATAAACCTATTACAAAGATGTGTTTGTACTGCAATGCAATACACAAATGAAGATTTTCAGTATTTTAAGTGTATATGAAACATTCAAAATATTGCAGTTAATTCATTGTTAAAGGGTGTGTGGCTGATTTTCTGGGCGCTACCTTATGCCTAATATAGGTGTAATAGGCAGAGGCTCTTTATTTTTGTCCACAAATGGAACTATTTTCCTAAAACTTTATTTGATACATTTAACATTTGTATGATTTCAAGTTGTGAAAATGTTTTATTCTATATCGAGCTGTTGCAGGAGCATTATAAGCTGTCCACCTTACTCTTGCTAGTGAATAGTGATCTTCGATACCAATGGTAAATCATACTATGTGAAGTTGCAGTCGTTTATGACTACAAAAGACAATACATTGGCATTACAACAGTGGTGCAAGCATTTGACATTTTCCCCTACATGTTGGTCATGTCTACATTTTGTATATTGGTGTCCTTTAAAGGATTGTGAGGGAGAGAGGGATGACAGCTGTCAAATACCGGTAAATTCTTAAACCCAGTTGAAAGTGGTCTATCATACAGAAACCCCTTAAATTACATTAATGTGCTACTGTTTTAAAATAGTGACTAGTTGTCAGATTTGTGGCCTTTGTGTGGCTTATAAGCAGAAGTGACTTGGGTGAGATCATAAAACTTAATGAACTTCTCGGCCACAGGATGTGTCCGGAGGGGCAGGAGAAGGGCCCTCTTGGCTGCCTAGCCTACTTGAGGTATTATTTATGCCTGTCGAGTAGAAAGAGCGAAAGTGAGAGAACGATTGTGTAAGAAAAAAGGGGAACATGATCTCTGGATGGTTTAGCTCTATGTAACAGTGTGTGAGCGACTGTGAGTATACTGTATGTTTTTATACTGTATGTGTGTGCATCATAGATTAATCCATGCATTAATATCAACACACACAATATGTATGTATCCCTATATGCTTTCAGATCTAAACCCCAATTGTAGAACTTACATCTCCATGGGCACATATTGGATTACTTTTTACATTTTTATATTTTATATTACATTAAATATCTAATTAAATATGCATGAGAAATAGAGTCTCTAAGTATGCTAATTATTTAAATGAGCAATATACTGTACTTCTGTGCTACTTTGTTTGAGCACTCAGTTTGGAAATGCCTGTGTGTAGCAATGCTTCTGGTTGCACATTTTCTCTATCCCATTCCCTTCTTATCAGTATGTGTTTTGTGTACCGTGTGAGTATGAGAGTAGTCTTTGTTTTTACTATTGAGAATTTGAATCCAGTTTTAGTTTTGAATTGAGACGTGCGTGTGTGTGTGTGTGTTTGACATAGGGACATTATTGATCTCATTGTAATCAGATAATCCAGTGCCTTCATTTGATTATACTGTATCAGTAGTTACATAATAAAACTATCAGTAGTTTCATAATACAATTAAATGCAATTAGTGCAATGTACATGTAAGGTGAGAGAAATCTTTGAAAATATAAAATGCTTATTTTTATTATTGGATCACACTGTACCAGGTGTAAATAGAAACAGGCTAAATCAAACCTGAAGTGTTTGTATTGTAGCCATGTAAACAATGACAGCAAACATACTTGTATTTACATCTGTTTGAAGAGGTAATGGTTGATGTGTGTGTCTGTCTGTGTGTGTGAGAGAGTGTGTCTGTGTGAGTGTGTGTGTGTGTGTGTGAATGTGCGTGTGGTTAATCTGTGGTTTGGAGTCACAGCCTTCCCCCTCTTAGCCATTGACAGAGCTCAGCTGGTCTGGTGGCCTTCTTAACCTAACTGTTTTTCTCTCCCACTGTGGGTCATTCACATGCCCTCGTGGCATCATACAGAGGGATTCTTTGCCCCTTTCTTGTCCGTTCACTGGCACATAATCCCAATGTCATTTAGCCACCCAATGATCCCATCCGGTGAAAATCATATCCAACCATGAATTTGACAGCAGTGCAGCAAACAAACACGGCTGTAATTACTTTATGTTTATAGTATATGCTTCAATACTGTGCAGACAATTTCGTTTTTTACATTGATATGTATGTTAGAAATAAGAAGGCCATTTTAACCTGTGGAGAAACCTTTCCTGGTGTGTGTGCCTCCCACCTAGAATCTCAGAAACTCACCAGGGAGCTTGGTGCATGGCGGTGGGGGGGGGGGGGGGTTAAGTTAAATAGATTTTTCCAGTTGGGTCAATAGCCCGTGTTGTGTGGTTGGGAAAGAAAGAGGGATGCACTGGTAAACAGACATATGGGTTTTGCAATGCAAGGCTATTTGTAGTGTTCAGAGTATTTTTGGCACTCTTACTCTTATTGTAGACCCAGAGCAGATTTCCTCATTGCTAATGCCCTAGAAATATTAATTCACTTTGATATGCTAATTAGAGGGCATTATGCAAGAAATGAGATTAAGTGGCAGCGTGAAGTCATTTGCCTGTCAGTAAATTGAGTGTTTTTAGCAGGAGGGGTTTGTTTTTTCACTTTCTCTTAGTTTTGCATTTCAATGAGCTGAATGTGAGATATTGCTAAAACGGCTACAATTCTGTACCCTTTTATTGTCCATTGTTTATTTTCTCTCTCACTCTCATCATGTTTGATACCAGCAATCTGCAAACAATCACACTTGCTTGTTCTTCGACACATTCCTTTTCTCCACACCGCTTCTGAATTGTGGCCAGCATGTCAGGGGTAGATAAAGAAAAGTAAACTCTAAAAAGTTTGCTGTCATTAAAACATTTTTAGCTTGAGGAAGACCTTCAGTGCATTGGGCGTGAGATCTCAGTGCTAATCAGATGGGTTTTGCAGTAGTTTCTCTGTGCTGGGCTTGTTTCCTCTCCTCTCCTCTCCTCTCCTCTCCTCTCCTCTCCTCTCCTCTCCTCTCCTCTCCTCTCCTCTCCTCTCCTCTCCTCTCCTCTCCTCTCCTCTCCTCTCCTCTCCTCTCCTCTCCTCTCCTCTCCTCTCCTCTCCTCTCCTCTCTCTCGCCCTGGAAGAGAGGCTTGCAGCAGCAGCGGAAGCAGCAAGAATAACAAAGGTGAAAGATTACCTCCATATGGTATTTCTGACCAGGAAAAGGAAAGGTTCTGCAACAGCACTCCTCTTTGATGTGAGGTTTAATCAATAGAAAGAGATTACAGAAAACTATTACAGGCTAAATCACAGCACGCCACAGAGGCTTAGTCCTCTCCACAGCTCTCTCAGCTGCACTGCATTCCTCCTGGCTGTGTATTGACTTGTTGTTTTCCTGACCTTTGACTCATCAAGTTCAGAAATGGGAGGTCTGGTCTGGAGAGGTAGGAGACTGCAGGAGGCTCAGGCTGATAAATGCCCAGATCCAGTGTGTAGAGCAGTGGATTAGAGAGACTAATTACAGTATCAGACTAGGGGGGTAGGGTTAGCCTACATGTTAGCCTCCTCACACTGCTGATACCACTGCTGAACATGCCACAGTATTTGTCTGTTAGTTCATCTATGTGCACGCTGTGGTTATGAACAGTGGACTGGCTGAATTAATTTCAGATTGAGGTTGTAATTAACCATGTGCAAGGCTGACTAAAAGCATTACCTTGAGTAAATATAGTTAGGATTGAGGGGGTAAGCATTTGTCAAACCTTTAGGGAACATTCATTTCAAGGCTCTCTGACAAAGAGTTAATGAGCCCCCTAAATCTAGTTTGTTGTTAATTTGACATGCCATTATTATTATTATGATTATTGTTATATTAAATTGAGAAAACAATGAAGTTAACAATGTTACAATCCTTACCATGGCCCAAGATCAAAAGTCAATATTTGTGGAGACTGCCTTGTTCTTTACCCTTTGCTTTTTATAGTGTTGATTTGTGCAAAATACCACAGTCAATGTATGCCGTGGAACAGAAAGCCATTCAGCAGGCAGACAATTGACTTTTGCTGCTTTTTGTTTGAGAATGCCTCTGTGATGCGGCTGCAGTGACTAGATAGCGCTCGGCAGAATAGCTCCCTCACAGCTGGGTTCCTGGCCGTCTCAATGGCAGGGCTACTTGTGCTTCCTCTGCAGCGGGCATGGGATAATTGTATTTTTGCCCATACGTTATACAAATTAGTCTTTATGGCAACTGGCATAATAATGTGTATCCTCCAACAATATTTTAGTATGTTAATTGCAACATTTCTCAATTGTACATCTGAGTTGTTAATTAGGCATGACAAAGGTGGTGAAATGTGACCAAGACAAAGGAGATGATTGTGGACTACAGGAAAAAAAAGAGGACTGAGCACGCCCCCATTCTCATCGACGGGGCTGTAGTGGAACAGGTTGGGAGCTTCAAGTTCCTTGGTGTCCACATCACCAACGAACTATCATGGTCCAAACACACCAAGACAGTCGTGAAAGAGGGCACGACAAAGCCAATTCCCCTTCAGGAGACTGAAAAGATTTGGCATGGGTCCTCAGATCCTCAAAAAGTTATACAGCTGCACCATCGAGAGCATCCTGACTGGTTGCATCACCGCCTGGTATGGCAACTGCTTGGCCTCCGACCGCAAGGCACTACAGAGGGTAGTGCGTACGGCCAAGTACATCACTGGGGCCAAGCTTCCTGCCATCCAGGACCTCTATACCAGGCAGTGTCAGAGGAAGGCCCTCAAAATTGTCAAAGACTCCAGCCACCCTAGTCATAGACTGTTCTCTCTGCTACCGCACGGCAAGTCCAAAAGGCTTCTCAACAGCTTCTACCCCCAAGCCATAAGACTCCTGAACAGCTAATCATGGCTACCCGGACTACTTGCACTGCCCCCCCACCCCCACCCCATCTTTTTACGCTGCTGCTACTTATTTATGCATAGTCACTTTAACTCTACCCACATGTACATATTACCTCAACTACCTCAACTAGCTGGTGCCCCCGCACATTGACTCTGCACCGGTACCCCCCTGTATATAGCCTCCCTACTGTTATTTTATTTTACTTCTGCTCTTTTTTTCTCAACACTTTTTTGTTGTTGTTGTTTTATAAAAAAATAAATGCATTGTTGGTTAAGGGCTGTAAGTAAGCATTTCATGGTAATGTCTACACCTGTTGTATTCGGCACATGTGGCAAATAAAATTTGATTTGATTTGATTTGATTTTAAATAGTTATCTTTAGGCGGTGGCAGCCAGGAGAGGCTGCTTGGGATGCAAAAGGGAAGGCTTGATTGAAACGTTTGATGTTGGTAAAGTTTGGAGCAGCATGGCCCTTGCTTGCTTTCTGTGCACTCCATTATCCTCAGTGTTCTGGTCCCGCTCTCTGCTAACCAAACAGAGTATCCCACCTGAACCAACATGCTGCTGAAGCGTGATGAATAATAGAAAATAAAATTAGAATAAATCTCTCAGATCCTCCTCAGCATTGTTCGTCCTCATCCATCAGGAAGAAAGGCTCCTCCCACATTGACCCAGTCTGGGTATCATTGACATTTTCTTATATTTGCTAATCTCATTTAATAAATGTGGTCTTTGCACCCCCACCTCCAACTCTGGAGATGAGCTCATGTTTCATTTAATTACCTTCTACCTCAGATCATTCGGTTTGCTCCGTTCTTTGTTATTCAAGAAAATACAGTGAATATGAACATGTAGAATATTACCTCATAGACATAATTCTGTTATTGTAATTTTATTGGAGTTTATTAATTCAGTTGGCTTCTAAACTTTTTTTTGTCAATGGGAATAAGTTTGTCTTTCGTGTTAGTTAATTCAAGATGTTCAACCCCTGTAAAACTGATGATCATTTATTTTTGAACACATTTATTTGCCTGTGATCGTTGCATGTAGCTAGGCCCTCCTCGCCAGTGGTCAGATGTCATAATGTTTCCCCCTGTGGGCTACCTGGTGCTTTATGTTCATGTTGGAGACATTTTTGCAACATGGAGGAGGTAGCTTGTTCTCCATCAGGGCCCTGGCATCTGTTAGCAAGG
The DNA here is from genome assembly GCF_964263955.1 of Coregonus lavaretus. Classification (NCBI taxonomy): domain Eukaryota; kingdom Metazoa; phylum Chordata; class Actinopteri; order Salmoniformes; family Salmonidae; genus Coregonus; species Coregonus lavaretus. Next base: position 23,686,921 of record NC_140001.1, on the reverse strand, counting down.
CATCTCCTCTAATATATTACCGGAGCTGCACGCTCTTCAGACCAGAAAGAGGCTGGCTGATGAATTCGATATCACCTTTGACTTGTCAGCTATTCTTTGCAGGTTAACCAAATTGTGCTCAGTATGAAACATTACATTTTCATTTAAAAAAGTGAATGGTACGCCAGCCACAGCTGTTTTCAATATTTTATGCCTTTCTCCTGATGTGTATATAAAATAAGTACAATTTGTGATGTGTTGTCATCAATAATTTTGTCAGCAAGCGTAAAAGCTTGAAAAGCCATCCACCCACCATGGTGTTTATGTCACGTATGTACTACAGCAAAATATAAAATTACCATTTACCGATGCTCACCTCGCTGGACGTTCCTGTTAGATATAGATTTGACAGCAAATAATTATGTTAAATCAATTTGTTTTATGTTTATTTATTGATGTTTTCACAAGTATACATTAGTATGCTAGATTTGTGTAGGTAATATTCAGTTCAAGCCCATTGAGGAATAGTCTGAAGGTATCTTATGGAGCGATAAGTGATATTGATTTAGTAAGAGCTAATCACAGATCAGGTCAGGTAACAGAGACACTGGACCATGTCAATGGGCAGACTGTTACACAGTAATAAGAATGATACAACTAGAAACAGAGCAAAGGTTTGGTTACCGGATGTTTCCTATAGAGTTTATTTATCTGAGTCCAATCATGGTCTTAATGTTTTAACATCATTAGATGGTTGTGCAATATTTCCATAGAGTAGTTATTAGTGTAAAGAGGGTCAGATGGAGAGACTGGTACAAAGCAAGTCCTCTCTCGGTAATGATACTGCTATTTATAGGTCCCCATTTCATTAGCTCCAGCGTTTCAGGGAAGATATTTTCTCATGGGGCAATAGATGCCTGATGTTAATTTACTCCCCCTACACATTAAATGTGGACAACCAACATGCCAGAATGGTTTTTAGTGCAGAGATGCCCCACTGCTGTTTACAGGAAATATATTTTGATGATGTTATTCATTTTGGTGTTGATCTATTTTATGATTGACTGACTCTTCTTTAGAGGTTTGATGATACATATCATATTATCCATGTAATACAGTAACAGGACATAGTGAATGGAACTCTTACAGGTGATAATTTTTCCCTCAGAGAAGTGTTGGCATTTTCAGCTGCACCTAGATTATTAGATTTTTAGATTTTATTTGAACAGTTATAACATTTGAACATTGCAAGGCATCAAATCATTATCCATGTTATCACACACATACTATACAATGTTGAATAACATCATGCAGCTATAATAGAAAACAGAACAATGTGTTATTGTAGTCTATTTCTGCCCTTATCACATGTATTGTTTTCACAAAAGGTGTTTTCTAAAGTTCTCTCCTTATTTGCTCGTTTGAAAGTAAGTCCCTTTTCCATTGTTCCACAAGCCATTGTTCCACATGGTTCATACATTAGAATGATATATTGAAGGCAGAAATGGGAAAAAGACTGCAATGCAATGAAAATTTAATCAGCGTCTTCTGCTGCTGCTTTAATAAGGCAAATCATTCTTATTGGCTGCTGTGTTAAGATTTCTAATATTTAATTCATAACAAACCTTGCATTATTCTGCCCCTGCCCTGACAAGCCCCACTATGCTGCCTGACAAAAGGCAACCATAACAACGATAAACAACTGGATGACCAGCATTGAAGTCATCACTAAATGGTACTACCTTGCATTATTAACTATTATTAGGGACAGAGATTGTTTATCAATTGATAGTCTTTTTTACTTAACATTAAAATGAGAATATAACATTTTTTAATATTTGCCAGGTCAGATGGAACATAGCATCAATAGTTTCACTGAAACTCCTTGATGGCCCCATATTTTTGTTTTTAAAGGCAACATATTGGCTCGTGGTGTTGAACACAGAGAAACCTTATATTATTGAGTGATTCAGATTTACAATCTGTACTCCTAAAACAACATACAAGGGACTGAAAACCCTTTCCGCTTCTATCGTCATATTTTCTTAAGGGTTGTTGACTGTATAAGCCTACTCTAAATGTATCTTTCCTTTTCTTCACCCTTGAAGTTCATTTTTGTGGGCTGAAGCAACAGAAAGATGGCAAGTGGCCAAAGACTAGGTGCTGGCTCATGTTACAGTGAAACGGCAGGTCCTGTTTTCCTCTCTTGGTGAAATGGCTTAATTGGTGTCAGAGCCCCAGGGATAAAGGCCTCTTGCTCTGAACATAGCCACACCGTCATAGTCTTCCCTCAGCCAGGACAAGCGAGTAATGTCTGGTGGTGAATGAGGACTAAGCCGTGCCATAACAATACGCAGTGATGTTTGGGATGACAGAAATGAATACGCGCTTGCTCCCAGAAAGTCATGATTAATGACGGCGAGCAGAGGAACGCTGTCCCTCCTTTTACTCCATTTTGATGGGGATTGAAAAGCGAAAAAGGCTGGTTTCTCTTCTCTTTACAAAGTGGAGGTCACACAGAGTACATTACTGCTGTTTTTCTGTCCAGTTTTTCCTCAAGAGGATGGTGGTGGGGGATTGGATGGTTCCTCCTAATGAATTTAGTATGGGTCCGCTCCCCTGATTTGGAAGCGGACCCATCCTGTCCAGTAGCAAGCTGGTGGGAGTACTCAGTCTTCCCTGGAGATGGCTGTTAGGAAGTACACGGGAAAGGAAAAGCACCTACTGATATAGAGAATTACTAATATTACAACCTAACAGTTATTCACAAATGTGTGTTTCATTTTATTAACATATTCCCTTAATATCTTTACTATATGTCTATAGATATTATAAACCAGTTAATGACATGTTGGCAACCTAGATCCATATATCGAAATGATTGATGATGTCTGTGCACTTGGAAAAGGAACAGAAAACAAAAATAAGATATATTCAATGTTGTAAAAAAATGATTATGACAATGTGCTTTTTCATAATATGTGTGTTTTTGACATTACCAACATTAATTTTATTTAAAGGTCCAATGCAGCCATTTTTATCTCAATATCAAATCATTTCTGGGTAACAATTACGTATCTTACTGTGATTGTTTTAAATTAAAATGGTTTAAAAAAAATACTTCTTAGCAAAGAGCACTTTCTCAAGCAAGACTTTAGCTAGGACTGTCTGGGACTGGTCTAAGTAGGGAGGGAAACACAAAACTAGCTGTTATTGGCAAAGAGGTTTGAAGTGTCTTTCTTATTGGTTTATTCACTTATTTACCGCCAAAACTCCATCCCACCAAAACAGGCTGACATTTCAAGCTGTCTTTTCAAACAGCTCATACACTAAAATGCCATTATCAAAACGTTCACAATTTGACAGTATTATTCCAACCTCATTGTGTGGAAATATATATAAAACACAGGAAAAACACGTTTTTGACTGCACTGGGCCTTTAACATCTTGAACATTGAGGCTTTTCTGAAAGTGAACGATTCAGGGCCCAATGTGTGAACACAATGAACTGATGTGCAGTAGCCATGATTTGAGTGTCTGTTGTGACCTAGCAGGAGACACATGAATATTTAATCCTGTCTGCCATAGAGATCCCCAGACCCTTCTGTTTCGGGCCTTACTTTCACTAATGTCTTTTCCACCTTCCCAGGTATTTCATTTCTACGTAATGGGGAATTAAAGAATGCATTAGGATGATACCAGGCACCTTGTAACCGATTTCTAAGGACATTTGTCTCTGCACATTGCAGTGAAAATTCAAAGAGCAAGTTTTGACAACGGAAATTCTGCTGACACAGAGTATTTCTCTCATTTCTGCTTCTCAAATAAGCACTAGCTCTGTCAGAATGATTGATACATATTTAGGTAGCCTTTTTTTTCTCATAGCACTGTGGAAGGTAGGAGTGTATGCGAGCAGCAGAGATATAAAAGTTTTAAACAGTGAATCAGTAAGCCTCATAATGGTCTGTCTCTGCTCTCAGACGGGTGTGTAGGAAGACAATGTCAGCTTTGATTTTGGTTGTCAGTGATCTGGACAGTTACTATCTCACCATTCGTAATTTCAATTGTTTCCTGTTGATGAATGGTACTGCAGTGCACTAAGACTCAAAGCCCATGTCAACAAGATCTCACAAAGTCAATGAATCAGCATAGTTGCAGGGGTTTGTTTACTATTTAAACCTCTATATAGTAAGTTGCTGGACATGGCAGTCTGTATTTTGTACTGTAATGTCCTCAATTTGCTTTCGGACTTTGAATATAATTATGTAAATTGAGAGGCCTCCCATGCAAGTGTAAACATAGCTGTGTTAGGACAGAAGGCGTGGTTCCCCTCCTTCTCTAAATAATGAAAAATAGCCCCTAACGTGGTGTGTGCGTGCGTGCGTGTGCGCGGGCCGGCCAGCCTGTCAGGTCCCGGTGTGAAGGCTCGGTTCGAGGGCGCCTAGTGCCTCTGTCTGTAAGTATGACGAGCATGACCTGGCCTCCCGGGTGCTGAAGGAGGGCATGGAGTGGCAGAGTTAATTTATTTAATGACTGAGCGTCTTATATCTCCCGAGCCCTGATTAGAATCCATGCTTGATGAGGGAAGCGATAGAGTGGTGTGCACCAGCCTCATGCACGTAGACCCACGGGCTCCGATTCCTCCATCCTCTCTCCTCCCCACCCCCACTCTATCCGTCTCCTCCGCTTTCTCCAAACCTTCAGTAAAGATCAGAAACAAGGCTTAGGGAAAAACCATGCCATAGAGTGAGGTGTTTTACAATTCTTGGCTGTACACCTGCGATAATTTTATAGTGTACCTCATCTGTGATTTAGTATGGTGAGCTAAAGCGAGCGATGCTGGGAAATCCGAGTGAGGGGTAATTGTGATTAGTTGTGTGTGGCGTGATAAAGATGAAGATCTGTATGAACGTGGGAAAGCCAAACAGTGTGTGTCACTTTGGCAGCAGTGGCTGTCAGCAGTGGGGGAGCTGCAGTTGTAAAAACCATGACCTCGCTCTCTGCCAGCATGTCTTTTGTGGAGCCAAAGCACTACCCTTTAGATCTGGGCTGGCTGTGGGAGGGAATGCAAAAACACTGAGGACTGTGGAAATAAGTGCTAAGAGCCCTAATTGTGAACGGGTTGAAGTAATGACATACCTCTCCGAGCTATCATGACTAAAGAGGTGAAAGAGAGGGGGAGAGAAGTGGCGTAAAGGGAGAAAATACTCCCTGCTTCTAACATTTTCATAAGCCATCATCAGTAATGCAGCAGCAGCCTCACAAACCAGAAATGATTTCTTCAGGCATTGCTGTCAAGTCTTATTCAAATAGCAGCCTCACATTTGAATAACAGCCGACATTTTGAATTAATTAATCAGACAAGATAGTCTAGGCCTTTTCTCATTACTCTACGGGTCAGGCTGGGGAAGATATATGCGGTGGTGATGATATACTTGCCTTTAATAGTGATTTATGGAGATTTTGGATTGCACTCGATTTGTCAAAGAGCCTGGTAGCAGAAAATAATAGGACAGTACATATTTCATTACCTAATCTTTGATTGATTCCAAGATGCTAAAATATATAATCCCTTTGTTTAGATGCATTAAAATCCCTTGTTAAGGCTGCAGCCCAGCATCGAGAGCAGAAACACACACACCATTTTAATCTCCTCATAGACCTTTCCCATTTTACTTTTCCTATGCAATTAAGCGAGGGCTGTAAATTACAACTGTGCAGTACTTTAATTATCACAGTGTAAAAATAGAGTTCATGTCTTTGAGAGGATTTCATTAACTTACTGACTATCCTGGGTGTGCTCATTTTTTATTCCATAATAATAAGATTCATTTGATTTACATGATGTAGTTGTAGGTACATATATGTCATGACACAGCCAGCCTTGGGCTATTCTGGCAAGTGAACGATTAGTACCTATCCTAAAATAGAGACAACATATTCATGACAGTTCCAAAGTCAACAAGGATCTTGACATTTGCTGACAGTCTTGTGTTAAACTATTTTGGCTTTCAAGTTGTAATGTAAAGTAAGTTAAATATTTCATATAGGTGTGAATCCAATAAGTAATAGTTTGATGACATGCTCTCTTTCTTGTTTTTTACTAGCCACAAAAACTTCATCTCTAAATATATTTGTTCTAATTCTTGAAAATGATCATTCTTTTCTATTTACATAAAGCCACCGTGTTTGACCAGGCTGTAAGCCAAGAACAGTTCACATGTTCAAGCTGGCTGTCTATGTCTGTGTGTGTGCATGTGTGTGCCTGCTAGCTTGCTTTGGGCCTGTGTTGTTAAAGAGTGTGTGAGGGTGAGGCTGCAGTATGTTCTGTTTATAATTCTCTACATGGGTATGACTTCACAGGCGTGTAATTGGGCATGGGCCTACACTTATGAGGGTAAAGGTGTTTGTACAACCCAGAGGTGCAGAGAGACTGATGATCTTCACCTGCTAGAGCTGCTTAATACTACTGACTATTCAACAATGACTGAGGCTATATAACACACAAACGTTATTATATTGATTATACAATTTATTATATTGTATTGATTATTGTCTGATTGCTTTACATTGGTGGAACATGTTAATGTGGCTTTGACTCAATTTATTTTGCACAAATCTGTCATTTTGGTGGTTTTGAGGGTTGGATATAAGACATACCGGTGTGTGGGTTGTGGATAAGTCATTAAAAACGGTGTCACCTCCTCACTGGCCATTTGGCTCATTTGACAGGACTTGTGACAGCACTACAGTGTACGTGTGTGTGTGTGGTGCACACGGCCACGTGTGTGTCAGAATGGTATGAGCTGTTGCCATTCTAGTGTGCAGGCAGCTCATCACAAAATGCACCACAGACCGTTGTGACAAAACATTCAAATAAATTGCTGTCAGGCTGCCGAAACACCAAGTGCAGCGATTTTTATCTAATGTGTAGAAGACCCAGACATGCAGTTGTGACAAGTAATGCTAGAGCACCTGTGAGAGACTGACGATAAAAATCAGGATATGCCTGATCCTCGGCATAACAATACCTATCATTACTTGATATTATTACTCTTCTTGAAGAGAGAGCTCAAGATGGAGAGATATGTGAAATGTGGCATCGTTTTTAAAGCCTGGGTAATGAATGCACTGCAGTTTTTTTTACTGCAGTAAAATGCAGGACTACTGATATTGAGCTGTCAATTATCTTTGCATTATAAATATATGTAATTAGTTTCAACTCCCCTTTCTCAAAGATTGGGAATAATGGGTTTACTTTTTGGACAATTCTGATAGTGATTTATAAACATTATGATGTTTACTCATAGGTCTCCAGTGCTTTTAAATTTACACTACAACATTTTAGTTAACTTTAGAACGAGAAAATGCTCTCCAGAAAACCACAGACAGAGGACACATTGTAGAATCTGACATCCATCCTACACAGCATTGTTATGTTCTACCTTATATGTTGTTAATGAGGAATAGGCCCTCATTATGATTTTAAGGATGAGAGAGGAAAGCTTTTAATTAATGATATGTAAATGGTTCTGAATTGATTATGTTAGAATATCAAGAGAGATGGGTAGAAGCTGTGGTGTAATATATTTTAATTAAGAATTAATTAAAAATGATGGCAATTTTAAAGAGCCTCACAGAAAATAGTGGAATTTACTCTCTGTCAGAAGTAAATTAGCCTTTGATTAAATAAACGAGCACATACTGTATTTATAGAAGAGTTATTTTAAAACTTTGCCAGGAAGAATTACACAATTTTTCAAAAAATAATTAGCATTATGTCAGTGGTGGACCAGTAACTGACTTTTCCATGGGTTAATTGTGATTTATCCCAATTACAATTTATTAGATTTCCTTGATTTGGGTCAGCTGAAGTTTATAGATCAATAAAGCTGTATTTCATTTTATGTATTCAGTGCCTGAAATTAGATTGTGCATAATGAAAGCAATTACAGTGCATACAATGGCATCACAAAAAAACATTCTATAGGGGGGGTTATCATACAATTTCTGTAAAAAGATTAGTTGTGCCTGGTGTGAGAATGTAGGTAACCTCTTTAATAGTCATCAGCTTTCTTTTATTCTTTGGAGAAGAGATACACATTTGAGAACTTAGATGCACTTATCGTGTGTAGTAGTTTATCAATGGAGCACAGGCCTTTGTTCTCTGCTAATACTAGCATGCATGCCCTTTGCGATACTCTGCGATCAATGGCAGAGAGGCTGGTATCACAGCACTTGGAGCAGGCATAGCTCGGGGGGGAGGGGAGGGGGGTCCCTGGTGGTTCATTTTGATTGGAGCACAGAGTTTTGTGTTGAAAGGCCAGGGAGAGACAGGCTGTTGGAACCAAATCCCCCTGGATCAGTTAGAGCTTTGCAACAAAAACACCTTGATATTCCGAGGGAATGTTTTGCTTAGGAAAAGAATGAATTTCAATGAGCTATTTGAAAACAGAAAAATTAAACAATGAAATGGATAAAAAAACGACTTGTGAATGTTTGTGTGTTTACACTGTATGAATGTGTGTACTGTGTAGTGTATTGGGTGGATTGGTTGAATATACTTATGTAGAACTTCACCACAATATGTTAAAGTGTATAGCAGGGGTGTCAAACTCATTCCACGGATGGCCTAGTGTCGACAGGTTTTTGTTTTTTCCTTTCAATAAAGCCCTAGACAACCAGGTGTGGGGAGTGCCTAACTAATTAGTGACCTTAATTCATCAATCAAGTACAAGGGAGGAGCGAAAAACCGCAGACACTCTGCCCCCCGTGGAATGAGTTTGACACCTTTGGTGTATAGCCTCTACAGTGAGGCTATATTGTTTTTTGCAAAAGTCCCGAAGTATTTATTTGTCGTTTTCAGTATTCAAAAGGCACATATATGGATATTGAGGTGAAATAGGCTGTTAGCTGAGTAGTGCTGTTCACAAGCATAGGGAGACAGCAGGTAACAGTGCAGTATCTTTCCACAGAGAGAGAGAGCATAGGAGAGAGGGGTTTGTGATGGGAGGAGAGGAGGGCTGTGATGGGGTAATGAGCCAGTTATGGGAGGCAGTGTGGACATGGTGGCTGAGAGGGGAGGGGATGGTAAATAGGATATCAGTCCTACTCCCCCATAACCCCCCTACACACACACACACACACACACACACACACACACACACACACACACACACACACACACACACACACACACACACACACACACACACACACACACACACACACACACACACACACACACACACACACACACACACACACACACACAGCCAATGGCTGGCCAAGCCTCTCTCTTCTCTTTGACACCTGCAACCAGTTGCAATATATCACTGTCAGGATCGCTTTCACCACCCATCTGCATTTGCACGTTAGTTACCCATGGAGGCCCTCGTCAAAAAAGTTGAGCAGTCCTGACACAAGCTCCCTGGTGGGAACATGAAAGGTGATGCGATGTTGGGAGGTGCCATGGCGGGTGTCACTGCTGGCTGCACTCTCTCCCAACACAAACCTGATTAATACTGAAGGCAAAAATGGATTGTTAGCTCATTGGCTGTTAATGCACAAATACCACACCATTCACCTTCTATGTTTAATACTGAATACATCACATGAATATCTGGGCTTTGGTTCTTGATTTACATCTTCCATATAGCTGATATAGGCACAGATGTAACCTCGTACCCCTGCACATCGACTCGGTACTGGTACCCCATGTATATAGCCAAGTTATCGTTACTCATTGTGTATTTATTATTACTTTTGTTATACTTTTCTATTATTTCTCTATTTTCTTTGTCTCTGCATTGTTGGGAAGGGCCCATAAGTAAGCATTTCACCTGTTGTTTATGAAGCAAGTTACAACTATAATTTGATTTGATTTGATTTGAAGAGAGATTACATCACACTTCCGTAGCATATTTCCATCGTCAGGTATCATAATAAAATCAAATTTTATTTGTCACATACACATGTTTAGCAGATGTTATTGCGGGTGTAGCGAAATGCTTGTGCTTCTAGCTCCGACAGTGAAGTAATATCTAACAAGTAATATCTAACAATTTCACAACATATACCCAATACACACAAATCTAAGTAAGGAATGGAATTAACAATATATACATATATGGACGAGCAATGACAGAGCGGCATGGATACAGTAGAATATTATAGAATACAGTATATACATATGAGATGAGTAATGCAAGATATGTAAACATTAAAGTGACTAGTGTTCCATTTCTTAAAGTGGCCAGTGATTTCTATAGGCAGCAGCAGCAGCCTCTAATGTGCTAGTGATGGCTATTTAACAGTCTGATGGCCTTGAGATAGAAGCTGTTTTTCAGTCTCTCGGTCCCAGCTTTGATGCACCTGCACTGACCTCGCCTTCTGGATGATAGCGGCTTGAACAGGCAGTGGCTTGGGTGGTTGATGTCCTTGATTATCTTTTTGGCCTTCCTGTGACATCGGGTGCTATACAGTCGTGGTCAAAAGTTTTGAGAATGACACAAGTATTGGTCTTCACAAAGTTCGCTGCTTCAGTGTTATGAGATATTTTTGTCAGATGTTACTATGGTATACTGAAGTATAATTACAAGCATTCCATAAGTGTCAAAGGCTTTTATTGACAATTACATTACGTTTATGCAAAGAGTCAATATTTGCAGTGTTGACCCTTCTTTTTCAAGACCTCTGCAATCCGCCCTGGCATGCTGTAAATTAACTTCTGGGCCACATCCTGACTGATGGCAGCCCATTCTTGCATAATCAATGCTTGGAGTTTGTCAGAATTTGTGGGTTTTTGTTTGTCCACCCGCCTCTTGAGGATCGACCACAAGTTCTCAATGGGATTAAGGTCTGGGGAGTTTCCTGGCCATGGACCCAAAATGTCGATGTTTTGTTCCCCGAGCCACTTAGTTATCACTTTTGCCTTATGGCAAGGTGCTCCATCATGCTGGAAAAGGCATTGGTTGTCACCAAACTGTTCTTGGATGGTTGGGAGAAGTTGTTCTCGGTGGATGTGTTGGTACCATTCTTTATTCATGGCTGTGTTCTTAGGCAAAATTGTGAGTGAGCCCACTCCCTTGGCTGAGAAGCAACCCCACACATGAATGGTCTCAGGATGATTTACTGTTGGCATGACACAGGACTGATGGTAGCGCTCACCTTGTCTTCTCCGGACAAGGTGTTTTCCGGATGCCCCAAACAATCGGAAAGGGGATTCATCAGAGAAATGACTTTACCCCAGTCCTCAGCAGTCCAATCCCTGTACCTTTTGCAGAATATCAGTCTGTCCCTGATGTTTTTCCTGGAGAGAAGTGGCTTCTTTGCTGCCCTTCTTGACACCAGGCCATCCTCCAAAAGTCTTTGCCTCACTGGGCGTGCAGATGCACTCACACCTGCCCACTGCCATTCCTGAGCAAGCTCTGCACTGGTGGTGCCCCGATCCCGCAGCTGAATCAACTTTAGGAGATGGTCCTGGCGCTTGCTGGACTTTCTTGGGCGCCATGACGCCTTCTTCACAACAATTGAACCTCTCTCCTTCAAGTTCTTGATGATCCGATAAATGGTTGATTTAGGTGCAATCTTACTAGTAGCAATATCCTTGCCTGTGAAGCCCTTTTTGTGCAAAGCAATGATGACGGCACATGTTTCCTTACAGGGAACCATGGTTAACAGAGGAAGAACAATGATTTCAAGCACCACCCTCCTTTTAAAGCTTCCAGTCTGTTATTCTAACTAAATCAGCATGACATAGTGATCTCCAGCCATGTCCTCGTCAACACTCTCACCTGTGTTAATGGGAGAATCACTGACATGATGTTAGCTGGTCCTTTTGTGGCAGGGCTGAATTGCAGTGGAAATGTTTTTTGGGGATGAAGTTCATTTTCATGGCAAAGAGGGACTTTGCAATTAATCGCAATTCATCTGATCACTCTTCATGACATTCTGGAGTATATGCAAATTGCCATCATCAAAACTGAGGCAGTGGATCTATTGGGGCGGTAAGCAAATTGAAGTGGGTCTAGGGTGACAGGTAAGGTAGAGGTGATATGATCCTTTAGTCTCTCAAAGCACTTCATGATTACAGAAGTGAGTGCCATGGGGCGATAGTAATTTAGTTCAGTTACCTTTGCTTTCTTGGGTACAGGAACAATGGTGGCCATCTTGAAGCAAGTGGGGACAGCAGACTGGGATAGGGAGAGATTTAATATTTCCGTAAACACACCAGCCAGCTGGTCTGCGCATGCTCTGAGGACGTGGCTTGGGATGCCGTCTGGGCCGGTAGCCTTGCGGGGGTTAACATGCTTAAATGTCTTACTCACGTCGGCCACGGAGAAGGAGAGCCCACAGTCCTTGGTAGTGGGCCGCGTCGGTGACACTGTGTTATCCTCAAAGCGGGCGAAGAAGGTGTTTAGCTTGTCCGGAAGCAAGATGTTGGTGTCGGCGACGTGGCTGGTTTTCCTTTTGTAGTCCGTGATTGTCTGTAGACCCTGCCACATACGGCCCTGTATTAGTGGCTCCTGTATTGTCTGCAAGGTTGTGAAATTGGCTGTGAGTCTGGTCATTGAGGAGGAAGTGACTGCATGGCGCCTCCAGTGTGAGTGAGCTCACTGTGGCGTGGTGGGGGTAGTAGTAGTCATCTGACAGTGCCACTGTTAGCTAGCGGTCGGTGAGGGGAGCGGCGGCTCCGGCCCCGATGGAGGGGGGTCAGCGGCTGAACTCGCTGATGGGAGCCAGGACATGAAACAATGCCTAGGTAACGTCTGGTGGGTGAGCTGCACAGAATTACAAGCGAGGGAGCAGGCCTGCTGAGGCAATTACGGCCTAATGGGGTCATTTGGAAGGCAATTGCCAGGGGTTAATGTAGTATGGAGAGATGAGGTGAGATTGAAGTGAAATTTGGTGCTAGATAATGTGTTCAAATGAAAAGGGAGCGATCAGACAAGTTGTGCATCAACGAGGTGGGAGGTTGAGTTGGGGAACGAGAGCACAGGTGCTCGCAGCGACACAGATGGACACAGGGCTCTCTCTTTCACACACAAGCACACACACCGTACGCCCTGTAACCACTACCTCTCTCCCTACTGGAGGTCTTCTTCTTCTCTGTCTCCTCTATGTCTCTTCTGTCTGCCCCTCTGCTCTCTCCATGGCCTCTCCTTGTTGGCCGCTCTCTGAACAAGGGCTGCAGTGTCTCACCCCTGCTGATGAACACAGTCTACAAGGAAGTGTTATTTTACAGATGCTCACGCTGGACAATGTTTTCCACTGTGTAATAAGTGAGAATACCAGTGAAGATGATCATCAAATATCAGTTTGATGAATACTGTGTAATATAGGATAGGGAAGTCCTTAGTTAGAGACATGTCAAGCCCTCCAAGTATCAGTTGTGATAGACTGGTAAACGTGTTGGAAAAAGTAGGAGAGGCACCACAATGGATCAGGATAAAGAGGATCATTATGCGCTCTTACGTTATCCAGTTCATTACCTTGATTGCCAAACATAATCCTGTTTTGGAAGGTGCACTGGAGCTTTGGGAACAGATCTTAGCCCAGGCTTCATCCCCTGATCCCCTGGCCGGATCGGCAGCAGGAAGCCCAATCATGCTAACGCTAAACTTTGATCAAAGCCAAACTTCCTTAAGGTTAAGCCATGTGAATTCCCCTGGAGCCACTGTGTGCGCTGAAGCGAACTGCAGTATAGGAGGTTGTAGAGCACTGGGTGCCTTGCTGCTGCTGCCTGTGACCGTGCTGGATCACTGGCCAGCAATAGCATTATCATCAGCCCTTTCAAGTCTTCAGCGTTTTTACACAATTATGCTCAACACTGGAACTTAACATCATCCATGGGTGAAGATTCTTAGAGCAGTCTCTCGCTCTCTCTCTCTCTCTCTCTCTCTCTCTCTCTCTCTCTCTCTCTCTCTCTCTCTCTCTCTCTCTCTCTCTCTCTCTCTCTCTCTCTCTCTCTCTCTCTCCTACCATCTCTGTGAAGTCTGCTCCTCCCCTTCCACTCCACAGAGTTTTGGCCAGGAGCCACCACTTCACTGAGGCCTATTTTCCCAGGCTCCCTGAAGGCTATTTTACCAGGATTCCCATTAGGTCTTAACCCATTACCAATGTTCCAAATAATTTACAGAATCATCTATTTACTTTATATGGTAATTCATTCATTTGACATGGCTTGCTCAATGCTCATGAAAGTCAGCATTTCATACCCATATCACCCATTTCTTCTGTATGTACTTCATGCTTTTCTGTTGAATGACAGAAGATTCAGTCGTTCATAATTTGCATTCAAATGCCTGCAGCAGCCTGCAGCCTTTATTTGTTTAGTTCTTATTGGAATACATAAGGCTCTCTTGTCTGGTCTGTTCACACTGTAGCCTCTCAACCATAGCACAGCCCCATGTGGAGGAGGGATTGTGTCAGTGCCATGGGGAATACTAGTATGATGCAGCTATGTTGTCATTTCAGAGTGACAAATACACACTGGCAGACAATCAGAATGGGGGAGAGGATGGAATGGTGTCACTGACAAAGTGCATTGACCTCTAGGGCCCCTGGCCTCCAGAGGACCAGGCACAGATTCACCTCAGGTCAGCAGTGGTGTGAACATGGTGCTCCCTCATGGAGAGCAGCTCATCACATCGCAGGCAGACTCTGCTGGTGGAGAAGGCAGCTATCAAACCCTTTGCCTATAGAGTGGGACAGAAATTGGGTATAGATTTTGTTTGAGATTTTCAAATGGTAAACGTGTGTAACCGTTCTGTACCTTTATGATTGCCATCCTGTTGCATTTTAAAATACCATCCCTGGTCCCTATTAAATCTTTGTACCTAATTTGAGAACAGACCATGAAGTAAAGCCTTTACAACTGCAACATAAAAGGAGATGTAGAAAGCCCATGTCACCAAAGCATCCCATCAAAGCCAGCCTCTTTCCTGTTGTAAGGTAGGGAAAAAAATCAATGCTGCAATCATTTTCTTTTTGCCTTCTCCAATCCGTAATTGAAATGGAAAATCAAATGATAATTGTTTTATCAATAGTTCCTTCCTGCCCTACAAGGTTCTGCGCAGAATGATCATGAGTCAGGGATATGACGAGGACAAAATGTGAAATTGAACAGCTAGGAGGCAATAAATCAGCTTTGACAACTAAGAGTGACCAGCATGTAGCTGGAGAAGGCAGCTCTCCCCTCGGAATTTGTCCTAAAGCTGTCCACGCTAAATAGGGAATATTCGTCTCATTATGGCTGCAGTTAATATTGTTATCAAAAAGTACTCTTAGAATTCATGCCGAAAGTCAAGGTCAGTTTTGTTATTATTGTTGTCATTTTGACTCTGGTATCAATACTAGAATAGAGGACAAAGCAATATGGCATACGCTGAGATGAGGGAGAAAAACTGAAGAAGAAAAAAAAAATAAAAGTAAGATTTGAATTCCTATAATGTAAAGCATACAACATAAGTGCATTCTAGTCATAATACCACTATTTATTACCTTCAGCTAGTTTGTTAATTAGCTTTTTGGTTCAAATCTAGGAAGATAGGACTATTTGTATTTTAAATTATTAAATCAAATATTTGTTTTTTTTCGTGCTCCACAGACACAAATAATGTATCTCTTGTTTCATAGAATTGACATGTTTTTATCACTTTTTTTCCATTAACCATTTGTTTAGAGAGGTGGTTTAGAGGACTATGGGTAGCTTGTGGTAAACGACAGCACATTTTTCCTCCTCTCTATTATATGTCCTTAAATGAACACGTAGTGCCAGCTTTATAAGTCTTGTAAAAATTGCACATAAAACTGTTGCAGAAAATCGAAATCCTAAATCATGTGAAGTCCCTTTCCATTGGGCTCATCCTCTTGCAAGGCATTGACAAAAATATGAAATTGATTTGGTTGAAGGATGTTAAAGAGGCGACAGGAGAATGTCACAAACAATGAATGGTCGCAGCTTGGAGGAAAATCAATGGAGGAGGTTGAAGCCGGTCTTGAGAGCAACTTGGCAGGCGCACACTGTTCCAAGAACAGGGAGATACTATACAATTGATAATAGAAATATAGATATTGCGGCACAGTTTCTACTTCAGTGCAAGCCCCAGCCTGATTGATAATACATCTTAATTGGCTGCTTAGGGGAAGTAAAGAGACAGCTTTTGCTCTGCGTAAACATACAGTACTGTAGCTAGTCAGTGCAGGTGCTCACAAGACAACAGCCATCACTGCAATATTGAGGTATCATACTTTTCTATATCATTTTAATCTATCCAGGATTTATTTTACTGATACATTGTGACAAGTTGTATTACATGGTAGGATGGGTAACATGGATACTTCCCCACTTGTGCCAGTTGTAATCTATTAACCATATGGTGCCATGGTGCATTATAGCGCTTATGGTGCAGTATTACGTTCTTGTGATGTATATTGGCATGATCTTTATGGGTTTTATTATCCCAGATTCAAATCATGACAAAAAAAGATCCTCATTACCTGTAAATTCCCATGAGTCAGGTTAATCTCTGACAGTGTTGATGATAACCTGTGCAAATAAAAAATAATATTGGCTGAATATCATTCAAGTGGACATTGTGATAACCCCCCCCCCCCCTCACACTTAGATGGAATTGCAGTTGTAAGCCTGATGCCATATGCTACTTTCCTCTTTAGCTGGGATTATGCCATCATTATTGCTGATAAAAGCTGTTTACTGCTTTGGCTCTAAATCGATGCTCGGGGCGCTCTGAAACTGGCATTCCCTCTCCAGAATAGTTCATTTCATGCCAGCTGCTCAGGATTAAACCGTTTTGTTCAAGATTTCACAGGTTTTTACAATGTTTATTTTCTGGTTAGAATAATTTTTTCACGCAGTGTGCTTTCTCTTCCAATTGGACATATGTTTTGTCAATATTCCCTTTCCATTTCTGTTTAAGCTAGATTTAAGGGGGTCATACTGTATATTTTGTTATGGCAGTTTGCCATCAAACAGACTGAATAAACATTTGTTTTCAGTATTTAAAAAAATCCCTTTTGTATTTTTGTTTTTAGACCAAAATGTCTGGCATTTACATTTTAGAAATCACCAAAGAATATCCAGAAGCGCTGCACTGCCAAGTGTTATCAATCAGTGCCATATCAGTCAATGCAGGTTGACAATTGTGTTAAGATAACAACCAGTTCCCAGGACTATCAGGCCCCAATGAACTTGTGTGTCTCAAATTAATAATGTAAAACCAACATCAAATCACAACCCACTGGTTCCCAGGCAGTGATGCATGCCCTTTACCTGACCAGCTAAAGCCCCTCCACTTAACGCATCTCTATCAGACAAGAAAAATAGGCAACTCAAACAGAATTGCAATGATTGATTTCTAAAACAGGTTCACATGTTTGATCTAGTACAAATAATGGCAGATTCCTCTCCACAGTTTAGAAGTAAGAAGTAAATAGCTTGTCCTATCACATCCATTAGATGTTGAGCTAGAGCCAGTGTAGCCAACTGTCCCTGTTGCCTGTTGCAAATCCACAACACATACAGCACATATAGTAGGGGGGAATTATGCTTGTCATCTGTCATCTTGTTGACAGGAGTGTTGGTATGTAGAAATCGTCTGCACAAACATCCCCTCTACTACTCTACGTTCTGGCTCCATGTCCCTTAAATAATGTATCTCACTCTCTCTGCCTGGCTCTGGCTCCTGGGGTACCCAGGGAAATCACATTGATCAATATTGACTATTTTAGAGGAATTGCGTCAAACATTAAAGGAGAATAGGATTCACAGTAGCCTTCTATTAGGCTCTAATCAAACTATAATTTAAATCCGTTGAGCGAATGGTTAGAAATCTAATTCAAATGTGATGTAAGTATTTTTTAGTATTTCAGTACTTTGTTTTCCTTCTTATGAACTTCTAACTCTTTAGTGTGGTATATCAAGGCTTTTGGAGCAAAGTGTTTGTTTGTGTTTGTATGCATGCATAGGCATGTGTTCACAGGGCATAAATCAGCACATGCAATCCAGTACTTCTTTATTGGTCAAGGGCCATTGAGCAAAATGGCAATGCTCTCTTAACCATTTCAGCGCTGGCAGCAACTGGAGGAACTTCTGCTTAGTGCTGGCCAGCTGGCACTTGAGCCGAGGAACAATACACACACTGTGACTCTCAGTGTGTTCATCTACAGTATGCAATCTCAACAGCATTGCAACTCTCCTTTGGGCTAGTCGTACTGCTCCCTCCCTTGCATAGGCCTCTGTGTTAGCTAGCTAGCTCGGGTTAATAATAGAGGAGATTGTCAGGAATGCATGAAACCCCTATTGCTGTGAAGTAATGTCATTAAATAACTGTACATTTGACAATACTTTCTTATTTAACAGGTAATGAATGGCTTCTGGCTGTTATTATGTATGTGTTTTTGAATCATAGGGTTAAATGTCTTGCTATGGTGTCCTGGCTCACTGAAGAAGAAAAAAGCAAAGGGAAATATTTATCCGATCCCCTAATGTCAAGGTTTTGGCCGAGGATATTCTTTTCATAGCTCTTGGGTATTGTGTAGCACTTTCTCACTCATGCATGACTGTCTGCACACAAAATCAAGCTTTAACCCCATCCAGGAAACCCCATCCCAAGGGTCCTGCAAGCTCCAGCAGGATCTGTGTGAGTGAGTCATTGCCATGATTAAGGTATTCTACACTCTTAGAAAAAAGGGTTCCAAAAGGGTTGTTCGGCTGTCCCCATAGGAGAACCCTTTTTGGTTCCAGGTAGAACCATTTTTGGATCCAGGTAGTACCCTTTTGAGTTTGATGTAGAACTATCTGTGTAAACCAAAAAGGGTTCTTCAAAGGGTTCTCCTATGGGGACAGCCGAAGAACCCTTTTAGGTTCTGGATAGCACCTTTTTTTCTAAGAGTGTAGTCACAACCATGCTCACTATGGCATAGGACATAACTTTGCCCTATTGTATGCTTGCTCAACATTGAAGGCCAGGGCACAAGTTTGCATACTGACAAACTGGCACAGGGGAGCTTGAGCTGCAGTTGGGAAAGTCAGAATCAGGTGACACAGGACTGATGTTTAGAGTTTTGGAGAGGGCCTTTAGGTTGGGTATGGAGTAAGAGGGACATACGTCTGCTTCCATAGGACTCCGTTATAGACGTTGAGAATTGGATCTGGGGTTGGGGCTGGGTTGCAGGACTTTGATAGTGGGGTGATTACAGCGTGCACTCAGCCTGCTCCCTATGGCAGGTGGTGACAGGGCATGTGTGGTCCCTGACACAGGTGTGTGCAATTAGCCTGACAGCTAATCCTGGACAGCCATAAAATAGGACCTCTTCTAGAATGCCTGTGTGTGCGTGTGTGTGCGTGCATGTGCACATGAAATAAACAGCTGGCTTTTGTATACAAATAATATATAATATTACACAAGATTAGCTACTTATTTTAAATTCTAATGCACTTACTATACAATTTCAGGAGGGTATTCATACCCTGTTTCCTTCCACTGTGTTGGAAAATGCGTATGCCATTTATTCAGCTCGTAGTAATGGGGAATGGACTTGGAAGAGAAGAGAAGGTAATGTATTGGAAAATGTCCCTTTCAGCACCTCAGCATTACTTGTCATAGGTCAGGTTTAAAATGTAGCTTGATACAGTTATTACCTGTAATCCGGGCATAAACACTAATCCTCAATCACCAGCCCAATTAATAATTTGCATAATTAACATGCATTTTTAACAGAGGCTGGCCCTGTGGTTGCCAAGGCAGGGCTGGGGGTAATTAGGGCTAACGGAGCAGTGCCTTGGGCCCTTACCCGCGGATGTACTGCACTCATTCTCAGTACAGGGATTGACAACTGCAAGACAAACTCTCCCAGCTTAGAGCGAAACCCCCGTTGACAGAATTAATAGTTGACAAACTGCTCCTAAAGCCCTGGCATTGTTTCTGTCAGTTGTTTGGTTTGATGTCACTGTTAGACATTATAAATCAATAGTGTCAGGATTTGGTCATGTTTATAACAAGACAAGGTTTATTATTTCATGTGACTGTCATGGAGAAATAGTATTTATCATAGCTGTCTATAAATTACTGGAGACAGACTGTTGGTTTACCCAAACCCACTCCGCTCTTGCATGGCCCATTCCAACGTCCACTTATATATTTAAAGTAATTTATTTTCTCAGCCGTGGGCCAACGTTAACCGTGTGCTTTTTCATTCTCCTGTGGGACTCTGTCTGTGTGTTAATTAACAGGGTGCTGCTGCCACATTAACACATCCAAAAAGCTGATCAAAGCTAATTCAAAACAGACCCTGTCAAATATATTTCAGACGCTCACTATCTCGATTTTCTAAGACGGCCTGTTGTGAAGATGGAGAAATACTATTGTTATCCTCCTCCTTTAACAGTATAAATATGCTTTTATGTTTTTCTTGATAGCGTTGTCTGTCTGAGAGAGCTGAGAAAGGGAGTGTAAACTTCCCAAGGAAATGCCAAACTGACTAAGTTCAGGGAGTGGTCAAGGTCATGTCAGAACAAAGCGTAGCCTACCAGGTCAGACGCTGAGGAACATCTACTCCCCCTCCATCAGTAAAGCACAAATGTACGTGTCAAATTCCAACATACTGTAGCACATCAGCCACTCTGGGCTGAGCCCAAAGAAAGGGCCTTAACCTTTGTTTCAGAGCTGCACTAATCAAAGCAATTAGAGCCATCACTTTTAATAAGATGATAAATTACTCATCTCACACTACAACTTTGTCAATGCAGTACATAAATTGTTGCTGTATTCGGTGATTGATGTCTTGTACTCTATTAGCCATACTAGCTCATTTGTATTCATTATTACAGGAAAATAAACTCACAACAAGATCATTATTTACAAGTTAATGGTGAGCTAATTACAGCAAATAGCTTACGGTTGGGAGTATGACGAAATAAAAGCAGGGCATTGTACCGGAGAATTTTATAACTTGGACAATGTCTCGTTGGCCTAGCATTATATCCTAATTTGACTTGCAGGTCATGTTGTTCTTCACATTACCGTCTCTGGTAAACACACACTATATCAAATAAAATCAAAGTTTATTTGTCATATGCACAGGATACAGAAGGTGTACAGTGAAATCCTTACAGTACAGTGAAATGGTTACTTGCATAGTGGAGTCTTTTGTTTAGACATGTAGCTAGCTAGCTAGCTAGCTAAACAATGAACCATAATCCCTACTCATAACGTTACTACCCTGCATGAATCTACAGGTAGCTAAAGCTAACCAAGTAGGTTCAATGTTAGCTAGCTAGCTAACATTAGGCTATAACTAGCAATGCAAATGGCTCTGAGACACAAATAATATTACTTCACAGATCATACACGTAACATTAGATAGCGAGCCAGCCAGCTAACGTTAGCTAGCTAGCTAACAGTACGCTTTAACTTGCAATGAAAACAACTTTCGGACAAAATTAGAAACTTATAATATCTGAAAATGTTGCTAGCTAGACTCTCATACCCGTATACATAGATGAACACTTCTCCCTCTCTGTCACGGATGCCATGGTTGCCCTTAGTTTGAAGATGTAATCCGGAGACAGGTGTTTTATACAACAGCCTGTTTTCTCTTTTCGACTCCCTCTGCATTTGCAATCACACGCCTACATTTTCTCCATCTCCTTAGCTATCATACTCTGCTTCCACCGGGCATTCCACTGATTTCAAAACTCAGTCCTCCAGAAAGTGGAGAGCCTTAGTAACACTTTTGCAGTGCTTCGTGATATCTTTCAAAAACGGCGCGGTAGAAAGCACTATCAACACATACTGAGCAGCTCACGTTATAGACAGAAGCATGCTACATGGCAGACCAATCCAAACTCATCTCCCGGCATGTCCAACCCATCCATTATCTCAGCCAATCATGGCTAGCGGGAAGGTTCCTGTCTTTTTCCGTGGCTAAACCAACTAGGCTCATAATTTAACAATTGTATTCGTATTTATGGATGGAATACAAGTTTGTTATCATGTTCCAGATGGCATTTCTGCCAAAAAACACATTTTGATATAAAACCATTTTTAAGTTAAAATGCCTCTCCTGTGAAGTAGTGACGTGCGACATATGCCTAGTTTCCTGAAACAAGTCACAAATAGTTTCTATAGTTTTCTTGATTACACAGCCCTGATCATCTTCACTTTCTCTCCCTCTTGTTTCATGCTTATGACACCCATGATAACAAAGGATTTTATATTTGTATTGAAGATGCATCTACTGTGTCTTATGAGGCTGGGAAATCAACAAAAAGATTAACAAGAAAGGGAGAGCTGAGGCTTGGGTATTGATCAGCAGGGCCATTGACTATCAGTTCCACTTTCAGTAAGGAGGTCATTAGTTAGCCCAGTGCGCTAATTCATCCCTGGATTGCAGTGCATCCGTTAGAATGCTAATTCTCTACTATGATCTGACAGCTGGGCCAGAGAAAGGGGCAGAAAGGGGGTGGCTCAGAGAGGGGGAATGATGGGAGGTGTAGGATTTAGTGTAAGAGGATGACTGTGGTATATGGGATGTGCCTGGGTAAGGGGTGCAGAACTGTCCCCTGCTGTCTTTGCCCCCTAGCAGTAATGATAAAAACAAAATATGACATTTGGTGTCCACATTTAACTTGCATTTGCAGTCCACTTGAGAGGGCCAGTATGAGTGACCTACCTTGATTAAGCCCAGGGCTGCCTAGGACTGTACCCTTTAAACTGAAAGGAAAAGTGAGAGCGCAGAGTGAAGGCTGTGCCTGTATAATTGGGCCAAGTAGAGCGGTGGGAGGCGGCCAGTCTCCGCTTTGCCTTTTGTATATTCATGACCCCCCCGACTTGATTGATGGAAGGATAGCATTTGGTGACACTGTCATTTGCAAGTTGAAAAGGTAGTGCAGTGGCTGGAGCGGCGCTGTGGCTGTGCCTTAGAGGGGGCAGTAAGAGGGGCCTCATTTCTATGCTGATGATATCCAGCCCCTCATTTCTATGCTGATGATATCCAGCCCCTCATTTCTATGCTGATGATATCCAGCCCCTCATTTCTATGCTGATGATATCCAGCCCCTCATTTCTATGCCGATGATATCCAGCCCCTCATTTCTATGCTGATGATATCCAGCCCCTCATTTCCTTTGTCTCCGTTAGAAGGACATCTGCTGACAACACAGTTTAAAATGAACCAAGTTGAAAATGAAAAGGGGGGAAAATAAACATCCATCTGTGTGTTTGCATGTGAAAAGCACAGGCTTCGGCCACATTGCTTGGATTACCTTTGTAGCAGGTTAGTTTTTTTAGTCATTAATCTTTTTTTGGAGGCAGCTGGCAGAGTGGTCACCACAAAGTCATAAAATCTGATTTTAAACCTAACCCTAACCCTAACCTTAACCCTAACCTTAACCACACTGCTAACCCTAATGCCTAACCCTAACCTTAAATTAAGACCAAAAAGCAAATGTTTTGTTTTCATGAATTATTACAACATAGACCATTTTTAAGGGGAAATCGCTCAGTTCTGCCTCCAACCTGCACGTTGGTAATCATGATCATGTGTTTAAAAAAAACTTTTTTTACTTATTTAATTGATAGCTTTAAAACATTCTATGATGTTTGCATTTCCCCCATTTGTATTTGTTTTGTTTGCTTCTCTGCTAATCATTGTCCATTTTCTTGTACACAAATACAAAGAATTGTATATAACATTTACAATATATGATGATTTTATTAAGAAGGTAATGTAGATATTAAACACCACTCACCATGTGTTCATACATATGGATTGTTAGAAACACTTTGTGACCATCACATCATCAAGTTTGTTGCTGCAGTTGGAAGGAGAGGATCTAAAATCTGCAACAGAAATCTCACTCTGTTCCCTTGCAATCACTTCTGCTGTCCCTCTTACAAGGCAGCCCACACTTATCAGAGCCACAATTTATAGCTGGCAATGTGAAATGTTCGCCTGCTGCAACTCCCATCTTTGTATTTACACCAATTAACACATAAACTCTAATTACCCAGATCAAGGCAGTTGGGAGTCCATAAATGCAAAGCGACATGGAGAACCTAGCCAGCTGACAAAGAGGGAAGGTGACGATAAATAGGGAAGTATCAATTAAGTAGAGGCAGTGACGGTGATGCATGTGCGTGCTGGGAGGTGTCATGCAGGGTGTGAAGGTAGGAGTGAGGAGTGTTCCGTGCGGGGGCAGAGGGGTCTACAGATGGCTAGCTATAGACAGAGGCTGTGGGGTTCCTGCAGCTCACACATTAATATACTGTGTAGTGGGGATGACACACTGACTGCACATCCCATTGCTGCTTTAACAGCACGTTACCCCAGATTTTTTTTTTATGGATATAAGGTACATGTGTAAGGATTAGCACCTAGTCACATAGAGTAACACATTCAACCTACAAATATTCACTTTTTATTACATTTATCTTGGATTGTTTTTTATTTTTTTATTTTTGTATATAATAACTGTGCTTTGCAGACTCAATCATAGAGAGAAAAAAATAGTAATGATTTTGAATGGATCACAGACCACGCTTGAACTGCAGGTTAATCCCAATAAATTGAATTTGATCAAAGACCACAGCAGTAAAAAAGTATGGCTCTGCACATGAATCTAGTAAACGCATAAAACAGGCCCGGGTCCGCTCTATAAATTAAACACTGGCTGCAATAATGCTGATCTTATGAAACTCTGAAAGTGTTGGCTCCAGTCAGCTGTTAGGAAGTCTTGTTATCCACGTTTCTCAATCTCAAATGCTGTTCTATCTGCTCTCATTTCTCTACAATACTGGGGTTTAGCAGGATAGCATTGAAAGGATGGCTAAATGATGGATCTGCTAAGGAGTTGTTTACAAGAGTGTGTAAAGCATTAAAGAGCTGCCAGAAGGCCATTAACATAAATGTTTAAATCAGACAAACAAACTTATATACCCAAATGAAAATGTTCCCTGCATTAATCTGACACAGACAGCCCCAGCCTAACAATTAGTGCCCCCTCTGCCACCCCTCCCACCCTTACCCCACCTCATGCTCATTCAGTAGTACCAGTAGTGTTTATGTAAAACAGGAATGGGTAACTTTGATGGGGAGGGGGCCATAAAAAATATGAACTCATCATGAGGAGCTGCAGTGGCTCGCGGGTCTGCATACCCACATCCATACCCACACATGCAGTAAGAGCCGGCCCTAACCTTTTGGGGGCCCTAAGTGAAATTTGGTCTCCCCCCCACCTTGTGAGCAAAACATTTTAGAGTTAATTTCCTGCAGTTCTACACAATTTTCCATGGGGCGTAGAGAAAATGTTGCAGTTTTAAAGCAAGTCTGCTGCAATTCTACACATTTTTCCATGGGTGGAGAGAAGATTTTACAATTGTATAACAAATTTCATGCAATTCTACTAATTTTGCCATGGGGCAGAAAAAAATGTGCAGTTTTACAGCTAATTTCCTAAAATTCTACACATTTTGCGATAGGGTGGAGAGAGTTTGTTTTTAATACGATATCTGAGTGAAAGTGACTAACAAAATCAATGGGGGCCCCCGATCGGTAAATTGACCATGATTAGATAGCTGGCTAGACTAATTTACCAATCTAAAACATAGTAGCTGACATGGGCTAATTGAGTGACTGTCAGTGACTGACATAACAAGAGAAAAACTGCTGATGCTCTACCAAATTTCAAAATTGCACCTTGTGTATTCTACTATTCTAACTCTCAACAGTAAGTTGAGACCCCGACTGAGTCCCTCTCCCCCCCCCCAAAAAAACCAAATACGACAAAAGGAGGTGGCCTGCGGGCCGGCAGTTACCCATCCCTGATGTAGAAACTACCTGGGACAGCAGATTTGGAGTGCCATGTCACTGCTGAAGCAGCATCTTTGCCAGACACCACTCCAGGAATCTGAAAATAATTGTCAGACTTGTATATTATGACTGAGTTTGTTGGGTTGCTGTGAGGTTGTGCAGAGCTGCTGTAAAGGACTAGAGAGTTTATCTTTATTTCTCTCTCTCAACACACAGAAGGCTCGCCACATAGCTAGTTGGGCCAAACTGGAACAACTGATTTAAGAGCTAGTAAAAGTGTCTGATTTTAAATACTGTTTGCATGCCACCCCCTGGAAGACATTTCATATTCAGCAGATTTACATTATGGCCACTATTATGATTTTATGAACCATGAGCGTAATAACTATTGCTTTTAAAGTACATGGGGATATCTCAGGCTCTGCACAGACCGGTGTAAATGTTTGTCTATGTCTTTGTAGCTCTGACCAAAGCCAAACAGACACCCCACTGAAGAGGAGCTCATAACTAAAAGCCTTCTCAGTAAAAGAGAGAGAGAGAGGTTGTTGCTGCATGACCCCATCTCTATCTCCTAGCGGACTCCCTGAAACCTCCTGAAAAAAATGAAACTGATTTAATTTGCCTCATGTGCCACACAAAGATAAATTCTGCCAGTTTTCAGGGAATAACCTTGAACATGACAGAATGGTGTAAATTCTGCCAGTTTTCAGGGAATAACCTTGAACATGACAGAATGGTTTAAATTCTCCCAGTGTTTCATGCATCCCTCTTTTTTTGATAGCCGTGAATAAACCATCCTCTCATGTTGTTGACGTGGAGGGAGAGGATGAGAAGCAGAGTTTGAAGCTAAATTAGCCCTTTCATATGCTCATGTTTATTCTCACACATTAACTTTATTTCTCTCCTCTTGGTTTCTCTAGTCTGTGATTTCTGCAGACGTAGCTGTCCTGTGTTTAGTACCATCATGCATCATCTCTGACCACATGACTCACTAGTAAACCAAAACGTTGTTACACCAACGTTTACGGTTGTGATTAACCAACACTTTCTGGAACATATATCTGTTGGATGTTTTAGATGTTCGGATGCAGCATTGGAAATAAATAAATTGAAACAGAGACAAATAAAGCATTTGGATTGATTCCTCCATTACCTGGATAGGCTGTTGACTTTGGGGAGAGTTATCACTGTTTTCTTAAGTGTGGCGTGGAGATTTGCTGGAGGGCTGAGTGATCGAGTCAGAAGCCTGGAGCATCCTAGTGTGTTTATACATGGCTTGTATGGCAGCTTTCATAAGACATTTACCCCATGATTTGCGATGAGCTTATGTGTGAATAATTAATGGCAATTAATCCTTAATTACAGTAATTAGGCAAGTCACAGGAAATTAAGCTGCAGCTGGAGAAGCCTGTGCCTAGGAAAAGGGAGGACTGGGGCTGAGCGAATGTGCCATTTAGTGACAGTGGAGCCGTGGCACATTGAGCTTGCACCAGTGTGCCTGTTTGGCAGCAGAGGCAGGGCCTGTGGAGACACAGATGCTCCTAGGCAGTGGGCCTCTGTCACCGGGCAGCCAGTCTTGCTCTGCAAGCACAAGTAAAGGGCTTATTGGCTGTGTGTGTGTCCACCACCACGCTCACCCCATAAAACCCACCTACCTACAAAACACCCTGGAAGATGGCTCATGACCCAAACACCACATAACATTTTCAGTTTTTACAAAATGACATTGCCCTATTTGGAGGGAGAGATGCTGAGAGCAGCTCCAATCAGGATCAGACAGTCATTAGATTAATTTCCTCCCTTTTATCTTATTTTTAATAAAAACTGAATTTACAACTTGGTGGAGCACCTGAGCTATAAAACTTGAATGCCAAGTTTGCTATTAAGACCCGGTTTAATCTCAGTTGATGTGGCTTGAAGGACCAAGGGTTCTGAAATAATTCACTAATATTTGCAGCAAAACCATTAACTGTCCTATTACTGTTCAGGGAAGGAAACAACTAAACAAGACCGGTTGCTGGTTGCAGATTTAATTGTTTGGTAAGCATTGGAGATAGTAGGTGATTTTATTCTTGGCAAAGACTGAGTAGGGGAGTGGAGGAGCAGCTCTCTACGTTTCGTTCAGAACCCATTTGTGCTTTTCCATGCTTGCCTTGATGAATTTCCGCTTCTTTCTGGTCCTGTTGCTTCCAATTACACTCTTATTCAGAATCCTAATTGATATGCCAGTCCCACTAGATGAACCATGGCTTTTTTACACTCCATTTTTCCATAGGCTACTTAGTCTAACTTCCTCCTATGACCCAAATTGGGTTTAAGAATATCTCAGTTAGTAAAGAAACAAGAACTTTAGTGTCTACAGACTGTTTTACCAACCTCAGTATTATTAAATGCATTGTATGCTATATTTGTTTTTTCATATACTGTTTATGTTACAATCAAAACGGAGTGTGCATTGTTTCTCTCTTATCTACTCCCTATATATCTACTCCCTGAAGTAGACAATGCTCTGCTCTTTAAGTTACTGCACACATTTTTTGTGCATAGAAGGACTGTTTTGTTAATAGGGAGTTTAAGTGGCTTGGGGAGGCATCCAACTGTGATATTACATTAACCCATAGTGCTTGGCCGTGTCTGCCAGTGACTGCAGAATAAAGAGAACATGCTCTGCTCTGCTGTACTCTTTAGCCTTCAAAAAGGCTATTTGAAATAATAAGGATTTATAGGGCGGTAAGAGATGCTCTCCTTGCTCCTGACTTACAGCCACACATCCTCCTCTCGCCTTAAGGCTCATTGGTATCATTTTAAATCACCTTTAAGACTAATGTAATGTATGCTTAGGTTCTCTTATACTCAGCATATGTATAATGAAATATTTATCTTCTTTCAAAACCAGATATAACCCATTATGTCCTAGTCATCTGATATATTGTACTACATTTAATACAGTCCCACAGGATGGGCTCAATGATAACACCAACATGTTATCTTACTATACAACAAGGCTTGTTATGCCTAACCCTACAAGAGACATCTGTTCTGCTGTTACACAAAAACCCTGTCTCCTTTTTGTTGTGTGGTGATGGACAAGAGGGTTGATGGGTAACAAACAGTACCTTAGCACCAACAGGCTTCTGCAGCCTAGGGAGATAGCCAGCCTACCTCTAGAATGACAAGGTCAGCATGTTCTACAGAACATGCCCAGGGTCCTCTCTATAAATCAAATAAATTAGGCTGTGTTAGCCGTAAACTCACAGCGTGTCGCCCGTAAGCTACAGGGTAACTGCAGGTGAGCGATGCTTCCAAATCTCCTCCTGAGCAGGTCAGACTATGCAGGGGTCCTGAGAAAGGCTTTGTGAATGAAAGATGGGCCACGGCCTTAACTTCATTTCTCCATGCTGGCATGTTTTCACCCATATGCTTTACCACAGAGCCAATCACGATCAATGTAAATGCCCTAAAACAAGCAAGCTAAATAGCGTACCTAAATTGCTTACCACAATATAAAGTGCATTCGGAAAGTATTCAGACCCCTTTACTTTTTCCACATTTTGTTACATTACAGCCTAATTCTAAGATAGATTAAATTGTTATTTCCCCTCATCAATCTACACACAATACCCCATAATGCCGAAGCAAAAAACATAAATATGACATTTACATAAATATTCAGACCCTTTACTTAGTACTTTGTTGAAGCACCTTCGGCAGCGTCTTCTTGGGTATGACGCTAAAAGCTTGGCACACCTGTATTTGGGGAGTTTCTCCCATTGTTCTTTGCAAATCCTCTCAAGCTCTGTCAGGTTGGATGGGGAGTGTCGCTGCACAGCTATTTACAGGTCTCTCCAGAGATGTCCGATCGGGTTCAAGTCCGGGCTCTGGCTGGGCCATTCAAGGACATTCAGAGACTTGTCCTGAAACCACTCCTGCATTGTCTTGGCTTTGTGCTTAGGGTCGTTGTCCTATTGGAAGGTGAACCTTCGCCCCCAGTCTGAGGTCCTGAGCGCTCTGGTGCAGGTTTTCATTAAGGATCTCTCTATACTTTGCTCTGTTCATCTTTCCCTCGATCCTGACTAGTCTCCTAGTCCCTGGCGCTGAAAAACATCCCCACAGCATGATGCTGCCACCACCATGCTTCACCGTAGGGATGGTGCCAGGCTTCCTCCAGACGTGACACTTGGCATTCAGGCCAAAGAGTTCAATCTTGGTTTCATCAGACCAGAGAATCTTGTTTCTCATGATCTGAGAGTCCTTTAGGTACCTTTTGGCAAACTTTAAGCGGGCTGTCATGTGCCTTTTACTGAGGAGTGGCTTCCGTCTGGCCACTCTACCATAAAGGCCTGATTGGTGGAATGCTGCAGAGATAGTTGTCCTACTGGAAGGTTCTCCCATCTCCACAGAGGAACTCTGGAGCTCTGTCAGAGTGACCATCGGGTTCTTGGTCACCTCCCTGACCAAGGCCCTTCTCCCCCGATTGCTCAGTTTAGCCGGGGGGGCAGCTTAGGAAGAGTCTTGGTGGTTCCAAACTTCTTCCATTTAAGAATGATGGAGGCCACTGTGTTCTTGGGGACCTTCAATGCTGCAGACATTTTTGGGTACAATTCCCCAGATCTGTGCCTCGACACAATGCTTTCTCTGAGCTCTACGGACAATTCCTTCGACCTCATGGCTTGGTTTTTGCTCTGACATTCACTGTCAACAGTGGGACCTTATATAGACAGGTGTGTGCCTTTCCAAATCATGTCCAATCAATTGAACCTCTCAAGGATGATCAATGGAAACAGGATGCACCTGCTCAATTTTCAAGTCTCATAGCATATACTTATGCAAATAAGGTATTTCTGTTTTACTTTTGTATACATTTGCAAAAATCTATAACATTTATGGGGCATTGTGTGTAGATTGATGAGGATTTGTTTTTATTTAATCCATTTTAGAATAAGGCTGTAACATAAGAAAATGTGGAAAAAGTGAAGGGGTCTGAATACTTTCCGAATGCACTGTATGTATTTGTATTGAAAATTAGCTTGGTACAATTGGTCTGTACACAGTATCTTTGCAACATTGGCATGTATGCACAGGCATAACCAAATGTGTTGAGTCTATCGCTTTAAGAGGGAGTGTGTGCGGGAGTGTGTGTGTGTGGCTAGGGGCATTCTTGTATCTACAGTGGTGTTTACTCACATTGCCAATCAAAAATGAATTCAGTAACAGTGAGAGGTTACAGCGATATGGTGCTCAGGCTTTCCAAGAGCCGTCAATGAATGAACAGTCAACACAGTGAGAGCTTCAAAGAATCTCTCTGAAGCTTTTGAGCCTCTCATGGAGAAAGCTTATTATGGTTGAAATGTTTTTCTAGGAGGCCCAGATATTCTTTGTGAATGTTATTGCCCAGAAATATAGGGTATTTCTATGTGTCTATGTCAAGAAGCACCTACAAAGAACCAGTCAGCAGCCTAGTGAGTTTGAGTTTCAAAAATAAGAACTCCCTTGAAAAATATTGCAATATTTCATTGCGCACTTTTCAAAATTATGTCATTTCAATTACTAACATATTATCTCCAAAGGTATGCTTCTTGAATACAACAGATAAAGCAACACACGTGTTACAGAAGAAACAACTATTGTGTGGTACTAATTAATTTCCTCTTTAATCTGTGTGATCATGTGTGTGAGCAGGCTGAGGTTATGGTTGTAATGATAATGAGTGTTGTTGAATGGCAGCCTGTACGAGGCCTCCTTCCTGCCCTGCCGTTAGAGCCGTGCTGATGACACCTCTGCTGATCTGCTAATGGACCAGGATCTGTAAGGCTATCCCCTGGCCTCGCTCTGACCCCTTTGTGCAACTGAATTCCTCAGATGTTTGCAGGATCAAGTCACTTAATCTGTAGCACAGGTCGGGGCCAGAAACAGAGGACAAGGGAGAGAGATAGAAAAAGAGAGAGAGAGAGAGAGAGAGAGAGAGAGAGAGAGAGAGAGAGAGAGAGAGGGGTGAGGCAGGAGCAGACGAGCACGGCACTCTGCTGAAGGTCGGAGGGAGCAGCCCAATGTGCAGACTAGAGAACTGCAAATGTCTGGCTCTCAGGTATCTTTCCTAACCAGTTTTAGGCTGCTACATTTTTGACATACACATAAGAATATACTGAATCTCAAAATTGGTAATTGCGTAAATGAAAACAATATATACCTCTTTACAAACTGGCTTGAATACAACATTCCTCCAGCATTGTTCTGTGAGATTGAACTCAGTTTGTGTCTCTGACTGCAGTCCTGTCGCTCACCAATCATGAGAGACTTCCCATCAAGCCCCAACTGCTCCCACATGAAAGCAGCAATTCATAATTCCAGGTCTGTGTCACACACAAAAAGCAGGCTCTCTGTGCCTAATGGTTTGGCGGGCCTGATGTGAAAAGGATATATCTTAAATAGGATGAAACCTGGGGAACTATTTAACAATCAGACAGTGATGTATTCTGAAAGGTGGAAAGGGTGGGCCATTATAATGTATGTGCCGAGGCTCATAAACATAAGCTGGAATTTGCTTCAGTACTTTTTTGTTCTCAATCATCTTGATGAAACAGTCCTGAAGCAGCCTCTTGAATGGCTGCTTGAATGAGACCCTTGACAAGCTGATTTTCCACCCCTAGTGCCAGGCTACTTATTCGAGTTAATGTTCCTCGATAAAGTGTTGCACAGAAGTAAACCAGAAGAGCCTCCACTCCTGACACAAGTGACAGCATTTGCATCAACGATGTAGTCTGTGGCAGCAGAGAGGAAAGAGAGAAGAAAGGAGAAAGAGGGAGAGGAAAAGGGTTTGTGACAGAATGAAGAGGCAAAATGAGCATTTCTACTAAAAAACCATTCTTAAAAAATAACATTCAAGATCATTTACATGAAAGCAGCAGAGGCATTACAATTGGTAAAGGAGCGAGTGAGTCTATGCAGCATTTACTGTAGACACTAAACCCCAGGCAAAAGAGAGGGGAGCGGGTATTTCTTTGTCTGCTTTTCATTGACTGTAAGTTGAATATATTGTGGCAGAAGCAGGGCAATGGAGAGAGAGAGAAAGAGAGAGAGAAAGAGAATCCCTGCTCTGAGTGAACCTCCAGCCCTCTGATTGCTTTGTCAAACAGAGCAGGCCTCAGCTGCTCCATAGACTCACCAAAGAGACCGGCTCTCACAGCCCAGCATAAGAAGCCAAATAAACTGCATTAATGAGGAGTGCACTGGAAAAGCTGCACTTAGTTCACAGGCTTACTGAAAGTGATGGAGCAGTCTGTGCAGGCATTCTCAGTAGATTAACGTTGCCTTCTCCAATAGATTTCTTATGTTATAAATGTGATAGAGTTTCAATTATATTCCCATGTGTTTACACTATGCACTTCCTTCACCGGAGTGTGAGCAGTAGCTGTAGTCCAGCATCATCAGAGGTGTTGTGGTTGCCTAAGAGACAGTGCCAGTGGTTCTGGGTCCTACCACCTGTGTGGAGGGAGATGCCCAGCTGCTGTACTGAGCCAGTGGCAGTGGCGTGCCCAAGCTGCACTGGCAGCACTGTGGCCACACTCCCTGGCAGAGGTGCTCATTTTAAACCATGTCCCAGATTTAATATACCCCAGTGCAGCACTTCTTTACTGCGTGTCCAATCTCATCTCATGTGCCACTGAAATACACACTCTAAGCTGTTGGCCCATGGTCCACACACACACACAAACACACACACACACACAATCACACACACACACAGCACCTGTCACTGCCTTTTATTCAACGTCAACCTTCAACTGTCTCGTATATCCGTAGTGACACTAGAAAAGTGCTTGACTGCTTTTTGCCAACAGACTGCAACACTTTAACTGTACTTAGTCATGCATCATTATGGCAGATTCAAAGCAGTGTGTCTGGGAAGGCCTGCAGATGGTGGAGGCAGAGCCATTTGGAAGGGAAGGAACTGTGACAATGATGCTTATTGCATGAGGAAGTGTGTATGGAAATGAGAGTGTGTCTGAGTAACAGTTACTGAAAGAAAAAGCTTGTGAAATACAAAACAAACAAACAACAACTAAAGATGACCATAGTTCAGAAGAAAACAGTATTGTGCTACTGTTGAATAATAGCACCCAGAAGAGTTACAGTGGAGAGTTACAGAGTTACAGTGGGTACAGTATGTGCTATTTCACTATGCTTGTGGAATGAGTCTTACTGTATTTATACAGAACTATCTGTTTTTGAGATATGCTACTATACATGAAATCTGCATGCAGGTCTTTGTTAGGAAGAGGCTTGTATGTGAGTATTGATCAGGCATTGTTTCCTAGAATCGATTATGTTGGCTGTGTAATATAGGACCACCCTGCTGTCTATATAAAGACCTAACCCTCTTGCGTTCAGGCTTTGTACTACAAAAACTAATCTCGCAAAAATGGTCATACCATAACTGTCACTTGTCACTTTCTCTTTTGTTAAATTTATAAGAAAGCTGTTACATTTTCAACTGAATATCCCTATTGAAAAATAAAATGCTGTTAACCACTTTCAATAGAAGCTGATTCAAGGTTCATAAAAAGGACTGGTTTCTTTATTCCTAAAGGGAATAATGATCCCATTAACAAAATACTCACTCATGGAGAAAAAAATTGTATCTTTATTCCACACGATCATACAGTGACATATTCCTTTTGACATCATTGTGTAAAAGCAATTTCACTCCCATATTAATTCTGCTCAGCGACATTAGCACATCTATAGACTCCCGGACCTTTATTACAAAGTAGGTGGCCTGGAGGAAAATATATGTATTCGTTCCCTATGGCATAAAATATGGATTTGTTCCCTATGGCATACAATATGCATATAGGTTCCTCATTTCATCTCCAATCTGTGTTATTCCTTAAAAAATTCACAACTGCCTGCAGTCTTCTTAAATATTTAATTAGACAACTTTTTAATCTGTCATTACGCTGGGATGAAGTAATGATCAACTGACACAATTTTATTTTAAATTATACTTGGAAATAGGAACTGAAATGATTCAACGGTTGTGGGCTGTACAGTGCCTTCAGAAAGTATTCACATCCCTTGACTTTTTCCAAATTGTGTTGTATTACACCCTGAATTTAAAATAGATTAAATTGTGATTTTTTTGTCAATGGCGACACTCAATACCACATAATATCAGTGGAATTATGTTTTTCGAAATGTTTACAAATTAATAAAAAATGAAAGGAAGGGCACCTATTGGTAGATGGGTAAACATTTAAAAACAGACTTTGAATATCCCTTTGAGTATGGTAAAGTTATTAATTACACTTTGGATGGTGTATCAATACATCCAGTCACTTCAAAGATACAGGCGTCCTTTCTTACTCAGTTGCCAGAGAGGAAGGAAACCGCTCAGGGATTTCACCATGAGGCCAATAGTGACTTTAGTGTCTTTCAGTTACAGAGTTTAATGGCTGTGATAGGAGAAAACAGAGGATGGATCAACAACATTGTAGTTACTCCACAATACTAACCTAATTGACAGAGTGAAAAGAAGAAAGCATGTACAGAATAATAATATTCCAAAACATGCATCCTGTTTGCAACAAGGCTCTAAAGTAAAAAAAAATAAAAAAATGTGGCAAAGAAATGGACTATGTCCTGAACAGGGGCGGTGTGTTCAATAGGGCGATATGGGCGACGCACTGCCAAACGGGAAAAGGAAGGGATTTTTTTTCTAATCAATTATATCACGGCAACAGTAGTTATCAGTGTTGTAATCTAGACGTCTGATCTGCCACAGTGCCACACTGCCACTAAATGTCCAATCAGGCTAAAGTCGTGCTTCAAATGCCCCCCCCCCCCTTTTGGGGCGATTTCAGTCAGGTTGAAAATCGCCCAGAAGTCTGTCATAGACTCCCATGTAAAATCTATTTTTTTCAAATTTCAGAGCTTTCAATACAATCTCTATGGGTTTCTGAGGGCTTGCACTTACGCGCTTTCGTCATACGTAACGTAACCATGAACGTAACTAAGAAAAGAGCGGGTAGCAGCATCAATCAATTCACGTACTACTATCAAGATGGCTATAGCGTTCAGTGCAACTCGATTGTCTCTTTGAAAGAAGTTCACATCAAAGAGACAACCACAAAGTGCAGGAGCGCTTTTTTGAGTTCCTTCCCATCTCGGAATCAACCTCAGTCTCAATCGCCAGTGTGCTTTTGGAGAGACTGAACGGTCTTTTTGCCGACGACGTGAAAGTCAAACTCATTGCGCAAGCTTACGATGGAGCCAGTGTGATGAGGCGAGAGAAGGCAAAAGGTGCGTGAGCATTTCAAGAAAGGCCATTACGTGCATTGCTATGCGCATCAGCTGAATTTGATCATGCAGCAAGCTAAAAAGTAACTAGTAAACTAGTCCTCAGCATGCCTGATTTCAATGAGAAAGTCATTGACCGCTTTGCTGCATTGAAAGAGAGAAGAGAACAGTTTCAGTACAAGTAATGTAGCCTCTCTCTCTCTTTGTCCCTCCCTGTCTGTCTCTTTAACACACACGCCCAAATCAGTTCACAGTTGATGTTGTTTAAAATAGTTATTTTTCATTTTAAAAAAAGTAAACAATTTTTTTTACAAATCTATACAATTGGCCAGAATATGGTTGTTCATATTTACAAAGCCATACAGATAGCTGTGTTTACCTTTTCTAGAAATTATTTTCAAATTCTGTTTTCAGGCAAAATGTCTATCACTGTTCATTTTCACAAATCTATACAAGAGGGCAGAATATGGAAGTCTATAAAAATTTCTTATTACCAATAACTTGCATCAATGTTTTCAGTAGCCTCTATCAAAAGCTCCTGCTTGCTCAGGTGCACATATTTCCAATTCAACCATGAGGCCTTTTTGAAGCAAGTAATGTGTATATCAGTATTGACTTATATGCTGCCCCTGTCTTCATGTTGTTGCTGGACATATCTTTTTTAAAATGTGTGTAGGTCACCTAAATCATCAGAAAAATTGCCCCCCCTGAGAATTTTTTCAGGAGCCGCCACTGGTCCTGAATACAAAGCGTTATGTTTGGGGCAAATCCAACACAAGACATCACTGAGTATCACTCTTCATATTTTCAAGCATGGTGGTGGCTGCGTCATGTTATGGGTATTCTTGTCATCTGCAAGGACTAGGGAGTTTTTTATGATAAAAATAAACAGAATAGAGCTAAGCACAGGCAAAATCCTAGAGAAAACCTTTTTCAGTCTGCTTTCCAACAGACAGTGTTAGACAAATTCACCTTTCAGCAGGACAATGACCTAAAACACAAGGCCAAATATGCACTGGTTGCTTACGAGGACGACATTGAATGTTCCTGAGTGGCCTAGTTACAGTTTTGACTTAAATCGGCTTGGAAATCTATGGCTTGAAAATGGCTGTCTAGCAATGATCAACAACCAACTTGACAGAGCTTGAAGAAATAAAATAATAATAATGTGCAAATATTGTACAATCCACGTGTGCAAAGCTCTTAGAGACTTACCCAGAAAGACTGACAGCTGTGATTGCTGCCTAAGGTGATTCTAACATGTATTGACTCAGGGGATTCAATACTTATTTAATCAATTTACGGTAAATTCATGTTTTTGTTTACAAATGTTAGAATTTTTCATCCACTTTTAAATTACAGAGTATTTTGTGTAGACCGTTGACAAAAAAAGACAATTAAATCAATTTTAATCCCACTTTGTAGCACAACAAAATGTGGAAAAGTCAAGGGGTGTGAATACTTTCTGAAGGCACTGTATATTTGTTTTTGCACAACTAATAATATGAGCTTTAGTGAAAAAAAAAAGTATTTTGTTCAAATACTAATTTATTATGAGAAGGGCTTACTAAGAAAAACTTCAAAAATAACTAATTCGAGGTAGAAACTCCTTAGACACTGTGGCTCCTAAGGGGCTAAATGATGATTTTTCACTGTCCTCATTTCTATAATGTTGTTGCTTAGATTTTTTGGGTCTCTGTGTCTCCGAATTCACAGACAACCAAATATCACCTATGTATATTTTGACATGGCCTATTGATTAATGAGACTAACTATTTATCTTATTATTAGTATTATTTTGTGCTACAATTTGCCATTTACCTTGAAACATATTATAATGATTATTTTCTTACATTGTTGTGTCTCAATGAGCCACTAGGTTATAAATAGGAGCTAAGTGCAATGGTCAGGTCACTCTGAGGAAGACGTCAGCTTGACGTCGAAACGTCAGTCACATGTTTGCATCCTGTACAATGGATTAAAGTGAGCTAAAATAAATACATCTCTACTTTTTTTTGTTGAGTGCTCCAACTCCTTTCTACCTTGAATTAGTCCCTTTGGAAGTTTTTCTTGGTAAGCCCTTCTCATGATATTTGTCATTGTTGTTGAGCACCCCTCCTTTCCTTTGTTTGCTGAAGCGCGAAGGCCCACCTGAACTCTGACTAGTTTATTATATTCACTCTGCCAACACATACAGTCGGCTACCAAATTACCGTCATACACTCAGGCTGTGCTAGGAATCTCAGTATGCTCTGAGGACAGCCTTGTAGGGAGGGACACAGGAAATCAAAGTAATGGAGTTCATAGGACTACTGTACTGGGCATCTATTATCTCACTGCACTTCTGCCCTAACCTACAGTTTTTCCACACATTCCTTGCTGTTTCCTTTCTATTCCCCACTTTGAAACAAATGCTATTGGATAGCTATTTTAGCATAGAACATGCTAGCTACTAATGGCAGTCTAGTCACTGATGTGACATTTGTGGTATTTTCTACAATGCCCCTTTTTGTTATGAACCCCCCAAATAGACAGAGTCTGTTTCAAAAAGGTCTGTAAAGCATTCCGATCCAAGTTGTAGTCAACATGACAGATGCCATGTCTCCAATAAGAGCTTTAAGTAGGAAATACTTTGCCTTTGTTAGTGTGAGCTTGTTGCCAAGGATCTGACTGAATCTGAAGATTTCTGTGTTTGTTTCCTTAAAACAAGTTGTACAGTTGACTTACGAGATGCTCAAAAGTCATTCACCTATCAGGGAGTGTCACAGAGCAATGTCAATTACTGTCTGTCTTTTTTTAGCTTGTTCTGATCTTCAGTGATCACAGATTATCCATCAAGCTAGAGAAATAATTACCTTGAATGTCTTGTGAACAGACTGGGAGCAGATGCTCAAATAGCACCACTGTCTCTACCAAGGTGAATGTGTTTGCAATTTCCCCCTGTATCCCTGCTTAGTGAGATGGCCAGACAATACATAATGAAACAACTCAAATGAATGTAGTACCCTTGGTCCAGATGAATGGGTTTGGTGCCCTGGCCCCCACCTCCCACCTAGCCCCCACCTCCTCCCTGTTCAGCCCTATTACCACAAGGCCTCTCTACCAATCTGGCCATGTTGGGCCCCCACTGTGGAGCATCATGGCACTGGGAGTTGTGGAACTCTGTCCCCCCATAGCCCCAGGCTGCCTCTACATTTGGTATGCTGCTCAAGGTTAAAAGGATCCCAGTTGAGTGTTTAACACTGCATACGGCTTGGACCCAGGACAACACTAACACTAGCTATCTTGAACAAGAAGAGCAATGCTGCGGAGTGCTGCACCTTGAGGAATATCTCCCTCCTATTTCCGGGTGAACTATTTGTCTTTGGGTCTGAATTTGATGTTTTTTTAATCCAGATTCTTCATCAACCATCAATAGAAAAGAGCAAACAACATCATTACTACCATTCCCAGTGCAAAACTGGCAGGTTATACAGTTGAAGTCAGAAGTTTACATACACTTAGGTTGGAGTCATTAAAACTTGTTTTTCAACCACTCCACACATTTCTTGTTAACGAACTATAGTTTTGGCAAGTCGGTTAGGACATCTACTTTGTGCATGACACAAGTAATTTTTCCAACAATTGTTTACAGACAGATTATTTCACTTATAATTTACTATATCACAATTCCAGTGGGTCAGAAGTTTACATACACTAAGTTGACTGTGCCTTTAAACAGCTTGGAAAATTTCAGAAAATGATGTCATGGCTTTAGAAGCTTCTGATAGGCTAATTTACATCATTTGAGTCAATTGGAGGTGTACCTGTGGATGTATTTCAAGGCCTACCTTCAAACTCAGTGCCTCTTTGATTGACGTCATGGGAAAATCTAAAGAAATCAGCCAAGACCTCAGAAAAAAAATTGTAGACCTCCACAAGTCTGGTTCATCCTTGGGAGCAATTTCCAAACGCCTGAAGGGACCACGTTCATCTGTACAAACAATAGTACGCAAGTATAAACACCATGGGACCACGCAGCCGTCATACCGCTCAGGAAGGAGACGCGTTCTGTCTCCTAGAGATGAACGTACTTTAGTGCGAAAAGTGCAAATCAATCCCAGAACAACAGCAAAGGACCTTGTGAAGATGCTGGAGGAAACAGGTACAAAATTATCTTTATCCACAGTAAAATGAGTCCTATATCGACATAACCAGAAAGGCCGCTCAGCAAGGAAGAAGCCACTGCTCCAAAACCGCCATAAAAAAGCCAGACTACGGTTTGCAACTGCACATGGGGACTGTAGAACTGTTTGGCCATAATGACCATTGTTGTGTTTGGAGGAAAAAGGGGAATGCTTGCAAGCCGAAGAACACCATCCCAACCGTGAAGCAAGGGCGTGGCAGCATCATGCTGTGGGGGTGCTTTGCTGCATGAGGGACTGGTGCACTTCACAAAATAGATGGCATCATGAGGAAGGAAAATTATGTGGATATATTGAAGCAACATCTCAAGAAATCAGTCAGGAAGTTAAAGCTTGGTCGCAAATGGGTCTTCTAAATGGACAATGACCCCAAGCATACTTCCAAAGTTGTGGCAAAATGGCTTAAGGACAACAAAGTCAAGGTATTGGAATGGCCATCACAAAGCCCTGACCTCAATCCTATAGAAAATGTGTGGGCAGAACTGAAAAAGCATGTGTGAGCAAGGAGGCCTACAAACCTGACTCAGTTACACCAGCTCTGTCAGGAGGAATGGGCCAAAATTCACCCAACTTATTGTGAGAAGCTTGTGGAATGCTACCTGAAACGTTTGACTCAAGTTAAACAATTTAAAGGCAATGGTACCAAATACTAATTGAGTTTATGTAAACTTCTGACCCACTGGGAATGTGATGAAATAAATTAAAACTTGAAATAAATAATTCTCTCTACTATTATTCTGACATTTCACATTCTTAAAATAAAGTGGTGATCCTAACTGACCTAAGACAGGGAATTTTTACTAGGATTAAATGTCAGGAATTGTGAAAAACTGAGTTTAAATGTATTTGGCTAAGGTGTATGTAAACTTCCGACTTCAACTGTAGCTACTGTTCTAGAGTCACTACCATTGGAACCTATAATAGTTACCCTGTAACATGCTACTTAGTCAATGTTCCCTGTTTGTAAGACAACAACTCCTGGACTGAGATGCATGATTTATAGGTCATACACTTGCTGCTTTTGCTGGTGTTCAGTTTAATAGCTGACAGAGCACTTCTGACTTTGAGTAACAGAGCTCAGAGAAACTGCATGCTGGGCTCTATAGTGACTCTACCTCTGACCCAGAGTGAGGGAGGCTAGATTTATGAAAACCACATGTTTAATACATTTCATTTGTCCAGGGGATTTGTATCGCTTACCGCAGGATTTTAGACTTGCAGCATTCGGTGTATAGTACCGGTGCTGGTATTGACCTAATATTTGTTCCTGTAGATTTGTCTTATGACACCTCTCACTCCATACCTTTCCATAGAGATATATCTACTGTATATTGCATTGTTGTGCAGATGTTTGCTGTACATGCAGCCATGATATTTCATACATAATCCCCCCTAAAAACCTGCAAAATAAATGGAAAACGGGTAACCACATACAGCGACTGAATATCAGATAGGTGGGTTATTTAAAGGACTGAAGTTGACCTCACTGTGATATACGACCTGTGTGTATTCGTACATAAAGCCAGAGATATGAGACATACAGTACTGTAGCCTGTTTGCAGAGGAACTCTTCCCATTGGTAAACACATCCTGTGAGGATAGCAGCTATGGAGACAAGGGAAAGAACACCAAATGGACGAGACCAAATAATATTTGCTTTTCTGAAGTGTTGGCATCAGGTAAAAAGTAGAAAGCCATGGCTTTGCTCTCACCTGTAATCAGATAACAGTTTATATAGTGTAGTGTTTGTCTTCGTAATGGTGTTTCGATTTAGGTGAGTCTGTGTCATCCCCCTCCCATACCTGTACTGTCTCCTGCAGCTGGGCTTAATGAGAGAATACATTAAAAAGGGTAGGGAGACAGAGATGGAAAGAAAGTTCACGACCTGGGTTAGTAACTATGCAGCGTTTAGTACACTGAGTCACTGCCCAACACATCCAGCTGTGGACTGACAGTCCTCTCTGTGGACGTGGATGCATTGTTTACTCATAGGATGCAGGCTAGTGTAATGTTGACAGATATATGTAGCTAGTGGCGAGTGATCGTCAGAATGTATGAGGGCTCATAATGCTGCTGTCATCTTGTGGTGCCATGTTGAAAATAAGCACTACCTGTATTTATTGACTTGTTTTACTAGCCTTAAACAGGGCGCTTTTATACGGGCCTGCTCAGTCTTAAGACTCTCCAGACATTTACATTATTCCTGGCTGAGTTACACACACATATAAAAGGGCACGTCCGCAGGCCAGAGCGGGTATGTGCACTTCACACATACATGGGAGCACATTACCCATGCATAAATGCTACATAGCTACATATTCTATACTACTATAGTTGTTAGTAGAGTTCTTTTTGATATGATTTTATATTTATTTTCAATGAATTGTTTTGCCCATGTGTCACGCCGTGACCTTAGAGATCCTTTTTATTCTCTATTTGGTTAGGTCAGGGTGTGATTTGGGTGGGCATTCTAGTTTGTCTATTTCTTTGTTGGCCGGGTATGGT
Organism: Coregonus lavaretus; assembly: GCF_964263955.1. Lineage (NCBI taxonomy): Eukaryota > Metazoa > Chordata > Actinopteri > Salmoniformes > Salmonidae > Coregonus > Coregonus lavaretus. Next base: position 23,644,121 of record NC_140001.1, on the reverse strand, counting down.
TCCCAATCAGAGGCAGCTGTCTATCATTGTCTCTGATTGGGGATCATACTTAGGCAGCCGTTTTCCCACCTTAGTTTGTGGGATCTTGTTTTTGTGTAGTGGCTTTGTAGCCTGCAGTACTTTACGTTCGTGTGTATTTTGTTGTTTTGTCTGTGTTCATTGACTAAATTAATATGTTCGCCTACCACGCTGCACCTTGGTCCGATCCGTCAATCCACGAGCGTGACAGAAGATCCCACCACAAACGGACCAAGCAGCGTGGCCAGGAGGAGCAGACATCGTGGACATGGGAGGATGTCTTGGACGGTAAGGGATCCTGGACGTGGGAAGAGATCTGGGCATGTATGGATCGCCTTCCATGGGAGCAGACGGAGGCAGCGAGGAAGGATCAACGGCGACTCCGAAGGTCACGACCACGACGGAAGCCCGAGAGGCAGCTCCCAAAACATTTTTTTGTGGGGCACACGGGGTGGTTGGCGGAGCCAGGTTTCAGACCAGAGCCAACTCTCCGCACTCGCTTTAAGGAGCGTGGGACCATTCAGGCACCCTGTTATGCGGTGATACGCACTGTGTCTCCAGTGCGCATTCACAGCCCGGTGCGCTTGGTGCCCGCGCCCTGCACTTGCCGGGCTAAAGTGAGCATCCAGCCAGGACTGGTTGTGCCGGCTCAGCGCTCCTGGTCTCCAGTACGCCTACTCGGTCTAGTATATCCTGCGGCGGTCCTACGCACTGTGTCGCTAGTGCGCCTTCACAGCCCAGTGCGTCCTGTGCCCGTGCCCCGCACTTGCCGGGCTAAAAGGAGCATCCAGCCAGGACGGGTTGTGCCAGCTCTACGCTCCAGACCTCCAGTGCGCCTCCACGGCCCAGTATATCCTGCGCCGGCTCTACGCACTGTGTCGCCAGTGGGCCTTCACAGCCCAGTGCGTCCTGTGCCAGCGCCCCGCACTTGCCGGGCTCCAGTGATGATCCATGGTACGAAGCCTCCAGTGATGATCCATGGCCCGAAGCCTCCAGTGATGATCCATGGCCTGAAGCCTCCAGTGATGATCCATGGCCCGAAGCCTCCAGTGATGATCCATGGCACAGAGCCTCCAGCGACGGTCTGCAGTCCAGAGTCTCCAGCGACAGTCTGCAGTCCAGAGCCTCCAGCGGCGGTCTGCAGTCCAGAGCCTCCAGTGACGGTCGGCAGTCCAGAGTCTCCAGACGGTCGGCAGTCCAGAGTCTCCAGCGACGGTCGGCAGTCCAGAGTCTCCAGCAACAGTCTGCAGTCCAGAGCCTCCAGCGGCGGTCTGCAGTCCAGAGTCTCCAGCGACGGTCGGCAGTCCAGAGTCTCCAGCGACGGTCGGCAGTCCAGAGTCTCCAGCGACAGTCGGCAGTCCAGAGTCTCCAGCGACGGTCGGCAGTCGGCAGTCCAGAGTCTCCAGCGACGGTCGGCAGTCCAGAGTCTCCAGCGACTGTCGGCAGTCCGGAGTTTCCGACGACGGTCGGCAGTCCGGAGTCTCCGGCGACGGTCGGCAGTCCGGAGTCTCCGGCGACGATCTACGGTCCGGAGTGTCCGGCGACGATCCATGGTCCGGGTCCTCCGGCGACGATCCACGGTCCGGAGCTTCCGGCAACGATCCCCGCACCAGAGGCGCCACCGAAGATGGCGGATCCGCGAGTGGAGCGGGGTCTACGTCCCGCACCGGAGCCGCCACCGAGGCTAGATGCCCACCCGGACCCTCCCCTAATGAGTCAGGTTTTGTGGCCGGAGTCCGCACCTTTGGGGGGGGTACTGTCACGCCCTGACCTTAGAGGGCCCTTTTATTCTCTATTTGGTTAGGTCAGGGTGTGATTTGGGTGGGCATTCTAGTTTGTCTATTTCTTTGTTGGCCGGGTATGGTTTCCAATCAGAAGCAGCTGTCTATCGTTGTCTCTGATTGGGGATCATACTTAGGCAGCCGTTTAACCACCTTAGTTTGTGGGATCTTGTTTTTGTGTAGTGGCTTTGTAGCCTGCAGTACTTTTACGTTTGTGTTCATTTCGTTGTTTTGTCGGTGTTCATTGAATAAATTAATATGTTCGCCTACCACGCTGCACCTTGGTCCGATCCGTCATCCACGAGCATGACACCATGCATTAAATATGCACACAAATAAGGAAATATTTGAAGCTCTTTGTGTAATTTTTTTGGGATTATACATTGTAGTAGAATATATATTATTTGCACATGCTTCTGTGTAATAGAAGTAAAGATTTGGAAAAGCTCTATATTTACATTACATTTACGTCATTTAGCAGACGCTCTTATCCAGAGCGATTTACAAATTGGTGCATTTACCTTATAGCCAGTGGGATAACCACTTTACAAGTGTTTTTTTTTTTTTTTTCTTTGGGGTGGGGTAAGGGGGGGTAGAAGGGTTACTTTATCCTATCCCAGGTATTCCTTAAAGAGGTGGGGTTTCAAGTGTCTCCGGAAGGTTGTGAGTGACTCCGCTGTCCTGGCGTCGTGAGGGAGCTTGTTCCACCATTGGGGTGCCAGAGCAGCGAACAGTTTTGACTGGGCTGAGCAGGAACTGTGCTTCCGCAGAGGTAGGGGGGCCAGCTGGCCAGAGGTGGGTGAACGCAATGCCCTCTTTTGGGTGTAGGGACTGATCAGAGCCTGAAGGTACGGAGGTGCCGTTCCCCTCACAGCTCCGTAGGAAAGCATCATGGTCTTGTAGCAGATGCGAGCTTTAACTGGAAGCCAGTGGAGTGTGCGGAGGAGCGGGGTGACGTGAGAGAACTTGGGAAGGTTGAACACCAGACGGGCTGCGGCATTCTGGATGAGTTGTTGGGGTTTAATGGCACAGGCAGGGAGCCCAGCCAACAGCGAGTTGCAGTAATCCAGACGGGAGATGACAAGTGCCTGGATTAGGAGCTGTGCCGCTTCCTGTGTAAGGCAGGGTCGTACTCTCCGACTGTTGTAGAGCATGAACCTACAGGATCGGGCCACCGCCTTGATGTTAGCGGAGAACGACAGGGTGTTGTCCAGGGTCATGCCAAGGCTCTTCGCACTCTGGGAGGAGGACACAACAGAGTTGTCAACCGTGATGGCGAGATCATGGAGCGGGCAGTCCTTCCCCGGGAGGAAGAGCAGCTCCGTCTTGCCGAGGTTCAGCTTGAGGTGGTGATCCGTCATCCACACTGATATGTCTTCCAGACATGCAGAGATGCGATTCGCCACCTGGTTATCAGAAGGGGGAAAGGAGAAGATTAGTTGTGTGTCATCTGCGTAGCAATGATAGGAGAGGCCATGTGAGGATATGACAGAGCCAAGTGACTTGGTGTATAGCGAGAATAGGAGAGGGCCTAGAACTGAGCCCTGGGGGACACCAGTGGTGAGAGCACGTAGTGCGGAGACAGATTCTCGCCACGCCACTTGGTAGGAGTGACCAGTCAGGTAGGACGCAATCCAAGAGTGAGCCGCGCCGGAGATGCCCAACTCGGAGAGGGTGGAGAGGAGGATCTGATGGTTCACAGTATCAAAGGCAGCAGACAGGTCTAGAAGGACAAGAGCAGAGGAGAGAGAGTTAGCTTTAGCAGTGCGGAGAGCCTCCGTGACACAGAGAAGAGCAGTCTCAGTTGAATGACCAGTCTTGAAACCTGACTGGTTTGGATCAAGAAGGTCATTCTGAGAGAGATAGCAAGAGAGTTGGCTAAAGACAGCACGCTCAAGAGTTTTGGAGAAAAAAGAAAGAAGGGATACTGGTCTGTAGTTGTTGACATCGGAGGGATCGAGTGTAGGTTTTTTGAGAAGGGGTGCAACTCTCGCTCTCTTGAAGACGGAAGGGACATAGCCAGCGGTCAAGGATGAGTTGGTGAGCGAGGTGAGGTAAGGGAGAAGGTCACCGGAGATGGTCTGGAGAAGAGAGGAGGGGATAGGGTCAAGCGGGCAGGTTGTTGGGCGGCCGGCCGTCACAAGTTGCAAGATTTAATCTGGAGAGAGAGGGCAGAAAGAAGTCAAAGCATAGGGTAGGGCAGTGTGAGCAGGACCAGCAGTGTCATTTGACTTAACAAACGTGGATCGGATGTCGTCAACCTTCTTTTCAAAATGGTTGACGAAGTCATCCACAGAGAGGGAGGGGGGGGAGGGGGAGGAGGATTCAGCAGGGAGGAGAAGGTGGCAAAGAGCTTCCTAGGGTTAGAGGCAGATGCTTGGAATTTAGAGTGGTAGAAAGTGGCTTTAGCAGCAGAAACAGAGGAAGAAAATGTAGAGAGGGGGGAGTGAAAAGATGCCAGGTCCGCAGGGAGTCTAGTTTTCCTCCATTTCCGCTCGGCTGCCCGGAGCCCTGTTCTGTGAGCTCGCAATGAGTCGTCAAGCCACGGAGCAGGAGGGGAGGACCGAGCCGGCCGGGAGGATAGGGGACATAGAGAGTCAAAGGATGCAGAATGGGAGGAGAGGAGGGTTGAGGAGGCAGAATCAGGAGATTGGAGGGATTGAGCAGAGGGAAGAGATGATAGGATGGAAGAGGAGAGAGTAGCGGGAGAGAGAGAGCGAAGGTTGCAACGGCGCATTACCATCTGAGTAGGGGCAGAGTGAGTAGTGTTGGAGGAGAGCGAGAGAGAAAAGGATACAAAGTAGTGGTCGGAGACATGGAGGGGAGTTGCAGTGAGATTAGTAGAAGAACAGCATCTAGTAAAGATGAGGTCAAGCGTATTGCCTGCCTTGTGAGTAGGGGGGGACGGTGAGAGGGTGAGGTCAAAAGAGGAGAGGAGTGGAAAGAAGGTGCTTTTTGGCAAACTCCAAGCTGGCTGTCATGTGCCTTTTACTAAGGAGTGACTTCCATCTGGCCACTCTACCATAAAAGCCTGATGGGTTGAAAGCTGCAAAGATGGTTGTCCTTCTGGAAGGTTCTCCCATCTCCACAGAGGAACTCTAGTGCTCTGTCAAAGTGACCATCTGGTTCTTGGTCACCTCCCTGACCAAGGCCTTTCTCCCCCGATTGCTCAGTTTGGCTGGGCGGCCAGCTCTAGGAAGAGTCTTGGTGGTTCCAAATTCTTTCATTAAAGAATGATGGAGGTCACTGTGTTCTTAGTGACCTACAATGCTGCACAGAAATTTTTTGGTACCCTTCTCCAGATCTGTGCCTCGACACAAGCTTGTCTTGGAGCTCTACGGACCATTCCTTCGACCTCATGGCTTGGTTTTTGTTCTGACATGCACTGTCGACTGTGGGACCTTATATAGACAGGTGTGTGCCTTTCCAAATCATGTCCAATCAATTGAATTTACCACAGGTCGACTCCAATCAAGTTGTAGAAACATCTCAAGGATGATCATTGGAAACAGGATGCACCTGAGCTCAATTTCGAGTTTCATAACAAAATGTCTGAATACTTATGTAAATAAGGTATTTCTGTTTTACATTTTTGATAAATGTGCAAAAATGTATAACAATTTTATTTTGGTTTGTCGCAATGGGGTGTTGTGTGTAGATTGATGAGGGGAAAAAAACAATTTAATCCATTTTAGAATAAGGTTGTAACGTAACAGAATGTGGACAAAGTCAAGGGGTCTGAATACTTTCTGAATGCACTGTATACCAAACATGGATGCATTAGCATCACTAACACACATTCCAATAGCCGATCCTCTGGATACTGTAGAGAGAGAAATATATTTTGGCCCCTTGACGGGGGAAGGGCTGACTGGTCTTTGGACATTGTCTTGTGTTTTGTTGAGTCATTTGCCATGCGGCCGGTGACAGAGAGCATATAAATTAGGGCCGAGCCTACACTTTCACGCAGATGCCATCTTAACCAAAGCTTGGTGCCCATTTATCGAATACCACTAATTAGCCAAAACAGGCAAGAGAACAACACACTCCAAAATAGGAGATGTGGAGTCGTTGGGCTAAGAAGGAGGATGTCTTAAGTTCTCTCTCTGGGTTTATTGCCAACTAATCATATGAAATGAAAAAGCAGTGCTTTTCAAAGGGGTATGGGATTTCACAAACACATTATGAAAGGCGATACCATGAATTAACACTGATGGTGTTTCTTTGTGCCCCGTTTCTTTGTTCTTGTGTGTGCATGGCCATGCAATATACTGTATTTGACCTGGAACCTCATGGTCTGCTTGATGTCTATAGGGATTTTGTACATAGAAAGCAGTGACATACGGCAATACAGTCTGAAAAGGTCAGCTGGTGGCTACAAGGAAATTGAGATTAAATGTATGTTTCCACACATCTGTTATAAAACTCTAGGTTGTCTGGAGTTATTCAATGTTAGCCATTTTAAAAAGGCTCATAGCTACAGCCCTTTGCCACTCCATCACTACATTCAACTCAGGGGCCGAGGTGAGTAATGGGCTATGTTTTCCACGCAAGTGGGCAACAAAAACACAAAAACAAAATCATTAATTGCCCACATACAGTAACCAAATGCCATCAAGAGCCCATGCTCTCATTAACCTGGCACCTAATTATCTGCCTCCAGTCTGAGTCGTGACAAGCCCTGGCGTCTGAACCCAAGGCTTGTTGTGTCAGCAGTGGGATGCAGCGCTACCGCGGCCCAGCAAGCCAGCAAGCCAAAACTCCATTAGGTGTGTACCAGACAAAAGCCCTGTGCCGCAAAGGTTCCCTCCGCATGCGCCGCCGCAATGTTCCTTCCGTTAATGCCTTCCCTTCCAATTAAATCTGCAACTGTTAATTACTGTTAATTACCCCTCGCTCTGTCCCACCAACCCCCCTCTCTCTCCCGGTACGTCGAGACAAAACGGCATGGGAGCTGTTGTGCTGCTTCAGTTGTGCGTCGTCTCTGCTCCGGTGAAGCCCTTTGTAGGGAATTGAGTGGGAAGAGGGACTTGATTCACATGATGGGGGTGACGTGGTGGAGACTGCACGGTACATCATGGATAACTGGGGGAGGAAGTCACAGCCCATGGCCACGTCTCCAGACGAACTCATTAAATGGTGTGTAAAATACACTCTGAGAATAATTAGATACAAATCATATTTTTTACCTTGTTCATTGGATATTAGACAACAAGGAGTAGCACCATGATAAATACAGAAAAATGACTTTTTTATGACAAATTAACACAAACAACAAAGGGTTTTTCCCTATATTATTATTTCAAATGGTTATTTTATTGTGAATCACTATTATAATAGTTTATGTTAAACCTCAATACCACTGTAGGACTGTTACAGTTGTTCTTGCGATGGATATGATGTGATGCGTTGAGTAAAAGGGGAGCTAATTAAGAGTATATTTGTAGCCTTCGTGGTAGTCTCTGTTCTACAGTCCATCCTCTCTGGCCTGCTTCTGTCACATGGTGTTGTTGGGACTGGACATTGATCTGACCAGTTCCTCATCACTGTCACTCTACAGACCACAGAATCCTGCAGCATCAGGCACAACAATACGCCAGCAGCCATGATGCTCCTGTTCAGGTACATTAGACTTTGGCTGAACATTCTGTCCCTCCAAATCAAGGCCACTATTTACCTTAGGTCATAAATACTGTAAAAAAACAAATGTATATGTGTTCTCATTAGTGAGCATCTCAACATGTCTCACCACTCAGCAGTATGATGGCTGACAAAGACACCCATTTTCCACCGGTACAGCCTCTGCCTCCACGTGCAATTGGGGCTATATACGTTAGCTCGTCTGGGAAGGGAATGTTAATCTATAATTTGGAGTCATATTCTTCCCTATAACAATGCACTCTTCAGAGGGAAACAGCTCCCTCTCCTTCAGGCAGTGCAGTCTCTCCCGTGGATTCACTGCAACAAAATCTAAATGATGGACTGTCACCTCTCGTGTAGAAATGCCACTGCAAAGAATAATGTGTCTGCCACTGGATCATGGTCTGCTGTATGTTCCCAATGCTGCTTTATGGTTTATGAGATCATGAGTACACGTACACACACACACACACACACACACACATACACACACAAGCTTGCGCGCATGCACACAAACACACACCACACACACACAAATGCCTCAAGATGAAACCATTTCTTTAGAGGAATAGAGTAAAAACATGGGATTAATGACAGAAGTAGTGTTATTTCTTTCACCCTTAGCCTTTAGAATAATGTATGCATGGCTTCATGCACATTATATTTAGAGGAAGTGGTATCTATATATGCCTGGTTGTCTGTGTGTACAGGACCTGTTGTGTGACCTGGTTTCATGCAATCTCCAACTTCTAATTAGGGAGCTGCAGAGAAGGCTGCAAAGGGAGGAAAGATTAGTTGCCAATGGGTATTTCATAAGTGGCTTTCAGTGCCACATTTGCATTATGTGCTTAGGGTCTGAATAAAGAATCAGGGTTCCTTTGCAGTAAATTGAGGCTAGTAGCTAAAAACCAAAAGTACATAAGATATGAAATGAAATAAGAGAGGAAAAAGCTGCAAATTATGTTAGTTATCTTGAAATGCTATATGACTACTTTACTGTAAATCTCATGTTCTTTGTTACTAAATAATTAGATCAAGATGCCATTTTTTTTAAATAAGAGGGTACATCATTTGATGTCTTCACTATTATTCTACAATGTAGAAAATAGTAAAAATAAAGAAATACCCTTGAATGAGTAGCTGTTCTAAAACCTTTGACCGGTAGTGTATATAAATATGTAATATTTGTATTCTAGGTTTATGTTAGTATTGATGGTAAATGCTTTAACAGGCAAAATGAGTTAATGATTGCTGCTGATTCCGGGCTGCTTGTGCAGCCCAATGCTGGAGCCCCATGCTGTATGTGTTCTGTAGGGTCAGTCAGTGTGCTGATCTGTAGCGGAGGTCCTGTCCACTCATTTGGCCAGTCTCCCCGACCACTGCGTGCGGCCGCCACAGCCAGGCCTGGTCAGCCATCAACGCGCCACTTGGCCACCTGCCCAATCAGAGTCTGAGAGGGCAACATCCAGAGTGGACACACACACGGACACACACACACACACACACACACACAAACACACACTCATACACACACACACACGGACACAGCAAGTGACAGTAGGCCTTGTTTACCCAGTCTCCCTCCCTCAGTTGTCTCCCATCCTCTCCCTGTGGTCTGTCATGCCGTGTGTCACTTTCCACAAATGTCAGTCCCACAATGGGACAGTGATTAATTTTGGTGTGTTCGGCAAAATGTCTACAAGATGTTTGTTTGGGTTATCTTTTCCCACCCCCTAACCCATCCCCTCTCACATCTTTCTGATTCGGAGTAGCCCGACCCACCCATTCTCTTGTCAAAGCCTTTGGGAGAGGAGAGCATCATCATCGAAGGACAAAGGCTACCTGAACTGACAGGGATCTTCTTCTCTGACCGGAGCCACTTTTTGTCACGTTCTCTCCCCTGCCCTCGTGCTGTCCGATTAGAGTGTGCTGGTGGTGTATGATGGGAGAAGTCTTGACCCAGCACCGGGGGGCTGTAACACTTCACTGTCAACGGGCCTTATCACTCACCGCACTGGGAGGAAATACATCATCATGCTAGACAGGGATTCCCCAGTTTAGGGTCCCTTCCCTGCCCTCTATTACTCTGCATTTAATCTGCATGCTCACTTGTTCATCCCCACAGTATCTCTGCCTGCCTCAACTCTAAAGCCAAACCCTCTGCAGTTTACAGTGGATACAACAAGAACTCACATGCTTTGAAGTTTCTTTTTATAGAGACGGAATAGTAATGTAATGTGTGTATCTTTTCCTATTGATGCTGTTTGAAGGCGAGAGCGTGAGCACGCATTGACAGGTGTGCAGGGAACTGTCAAAGCCACCGTTTCTGTCTGTGGGGAAATATAATGATTTAGCCCCTGAATTAGACAGGATCCTTTTCAGCTTTTTTATGGTAAGAAAGAAAGTGAAACAAAATGTGGCTAATGCGTGCTAGCTTTCCCTCAGTGTGGTATCAGGTATGGTAATTACCCTACCATTAACATTGGGAATAGCTTGTGTATTAATGTGTTAATTACTGTACATGCTTGAGAGAGCCCGAAGGCATTCTCCCAGATTCTCTGTGCCATGTGGATGTAGGCCAAGCTTAAAAAATACTTTAAGGACATCAATGAAAGATAATCTTTATGTTTTATTGGCCAGAACAAAAGATTTCCAATGGTAATTTGATGCACTTCTCTGCTTCTAAAGCGAGAGCCACTAATCTGGGGGCTTTGAAAACGAGATGATATTAAGTCAAAAGAGACATGGAAACAAGGCTGTAGTGACACGGTGTTCTTTGTGTTCTGTTGTCTCTGGTGTGTTGCTTTGGCAGTGTGTTCTAATCACATGGTGGGTTAAGATTCAGGGATCCTCACTAATACTCACCCAGAGAGGGGGCACCTCGGAGGGATCTGTTCAGCTGGCTGAGAGGAGAGGAGAGCCACGGCCTGCCTGCCTCTGTACTGCCTGGGATTGTATCCTGCTCTAAGAGAGATGACCTTTGCAAATATTGACAGAAAATAAATTTGGTTTCGATTAGTTAGCTTTGGGAGACCTTTATGGATCAATGCAGTTAGATGCACAGTGTGTCGATATGCACTGGGCCTTTTCGTTGGAAGCATTGAGTAGGAAAGAAACTGCAGGGAGTCAGGGTTAGGTGTATCGAACAGGATATTTTGAAAGCAGTGGAAGTAACAGAGATACAATGTGTTCTTTCAAGTACAACAAGTTTGTACAGTTTATATTTTTCCATGTTTTTATCCCTCTATATAATCACATGCTATTGAGAGAAAATAATTAGGTCTATAATTAAATCTGTGGAACAAATATTCAAACAAAGTATACGTACAAAGAGAAAATCATCTCACCCAAAAAATATATCTCACTTTTCGTCTGTGATGTACTGAGGTGTTATGGTCTTCTCTCTGTGACAGTGTAGTACTTCAGTATGATCTGGTGGATAACCCTCCTCCAGCCCCTGATCCTGCTCCTCTCCTCAGCAGCTCACATTAACCCAGCAGGGCTCTGCCTTTATGACTCTCCTGCTCACACTTCAGTGATGAGAGTAAACAAACGCTGGGCCAAAGGTCAGCTAAGCCCCCGTAATAACAAAAGGCACAGGGGGAAAAAGTGGGAGGAAAGGAGAGTGGCCAGAGGCACTGCTCAGATCACTGTCAGAACTTCAAGCAGGGGTGATATACGAGACAATGACCGAAACCGGAAATGATTATAAACAGAGGAGGGGAGAGAAAGGTCTGCTTTGTCTTCATCTGTCAGTTGTGTTATTTCATCGGATCAGATACGACATTGAAACATGTAAAACCACACCTCATGGATATTAATCACAACGTCGACTTCCTTTCAACCCTAGAGGACAAATGAGGTAAACAACATGAATGCATATTCCAATGAGAGAAAAACGAAATACAAGGAGAGAGAAATACAGTAGAAAATAGAAAATCACAGCACTTGGTATTTTGGTTGGGAGCTGCTCCCTACTGTATGTTGAGGCAGGTGGTGGGGGGAAGTGTTTCCAAACCTGTTTGTTATAGATGGGCCTCGATAGCTGCTCTGGCACAAACACACACTAGTGGGCTGCTGGAGGGGCGGCACAGTCTCAGACCAGTAGAGTAATCATTTTTGTCCTGCTGATTTCCCAAATAGAAATGGACATGTATGATAAAAATGTCATGGCCACTCCACACGTCAGCTTCCTAATAGGATTACATGTCACTTCCTAATGTCTCGCTCTGTTTGCACAAGCTCTGAATGGACACATTATTGCTCACAGGAACTTTGCTGTAATATATGGTGAGACAAGTAGCTCTTTATGGCCTGTGATTATTTGGTTTGAATGAAACCCTGTAAATTCCCCCAGCTGTGCTTCCCCTGGATAAAGAGTGAGTGGAGTGAAAGTGACAACATGGTTTTGGTGTGGAAATGTGCACTGCTGCTCTCAGAGTTATAGTTAATATACCTGACATGAAAAACATGTCTAACTACTTACTACCACCTCCAGCACAAAGGAAAGTGCGGACTTGAGCTTGTGTCTGCAGCAAAGGGTAGGCAAAAGTACTGCACTGAGCAAACCTGTTTGCTAGATCAACCTCCAGATATTACCACCACCAGAGATACTATACTAATAGCTTAGCGTCTTTGCAGATATGATGGTGATGGGGTTAAAGTTAGTGGAGCAATGGCATATTGTCCACATGGGTGATTTGGCTTGGCATGCCTGATGCTACAACTCTTCCAGCATCAATGTCTCCAACACAAACAGCCACATTCATTCTCTACTTTCACAACATTACAACTACAAGATAAACATCCAGACAATAGATCCACAAATAGACACACGTGTCTTGCAGTAGCATCTCCACACCTGAAACACACACCAACGTCGATGGGGATTGTTAATTGGGTATGTGATGAGAGAGGTGACAGTATGTTACTTTAAATACCCATAAAGTATCACTGTTTCAATGTTGTGTACATGTGGTTATGTGTGTGTGTGTGTGTGTCTCAGAGAGAGAGAGAGAGAGAGAGAGAGAGAGAGAGCACACTCACTAGGTGTGCTGGGTCAGTCGGTCAGTCAGTGCCTGGTAGAGGCCCTCTCTGATTGCTAGGCTACTGCCTCACACAATAGAACCACTAATCTTCTTATTTAAAATTCAGGTTCACCATATCTTAATGAAGCCATAATAAACTGTTAAATCCCTACATCTCTGGCAGATAGAGACAACCCTGGTAATCATAACATCTGAGTGGGCACTCAGTGTTTACTGCAGATTGGGTGCCTTTTTTATTGCTTTATTGGACTGAATAATACAGGTTTATTTGGCTGTTTATTCTGACCGGCTGCTGTCTTTTTTCATTGCAGCCATCATGACAACATTCTCTATGCCTGCAGGTGTACTCCAATGCTGACTGATGGCTAATTAGGATTGAAATATATAGAAAAGAAAGAAAAGATAATAAGAAACAGCAGGTCCCGATAACAATAGCAAAAGTCAGCACTCAATTATTTGTTTGTGTGTGTGTGGTTGCGTGCGTGCGTGCGTGCGTGGTTGCATGCGAGCCCTGAGATTTCTTAGAGTTGCACAGTAATCAAGTGCACAATTAGAAGAGAAAAAGGGAAAATATTGTGTAAGACTAGTTCTCGCAGATTGTTGTAAATGAAGTAGAATAATGCTGATTATGGTAACATTAAGAGTGTGGAAGAACCTTGGCTTTGTTTTTAATCACAGAAAACCAACAGACAGTCGTGATTTAAGGCTTTGCACTATGCAGAAAAGGCAGACATGCTTGAGGTACAGTGAGGGGAAAAAATATTTGATCCCCTGCTGATTTTGTATGTTTGCCCACTGACAAAGAAATGATCAGTCTATAATTTTAATGGTAGGTTTATTTGAACAGTGAGAGACAGAATAACAACAAAAAATACCAGAAAAACACATGTCAAAAATGTTATAAATTGATTTGCATTTTAATGAGGGAGATAAGTATTTGACCCCCTCTCAATCAGAAAGATTTCTGGCTCCCAGGTGTCTTTAATACAGGTAACGAGCTGAGATTAGGAGCACACTCTTAAAGGGAGTGCTCCTAATCTCAGTTTGTTACCTGTATAAAAGACACCTGTCCACAGAAGCAATCAATCAATCAGATTCCAAACTCTCCACCATGGCCAAGACCAAAGAGCTCTCCAAGGATGTCAGGGACAAGATTGTAGACCTACACAAGGCTGGAATGGGCTACAAGACCATCGCCAAGCAGCTTGGTGAGAAGGTGACAACAGTTGGTGCGATTATTCGCAAATGGAAGAAACACAAAATAACTGTCAATCTCCCTTGGCCTGGGGCTCCATGCAAGATCTCACCTCGTGGAGTTGCAATGATCATGAGAACGGTGAGGAATCTGCCAAGAACTACACGGGAGGATCTTGTCAATGATCTCAAGGCAGCTGGGACCATAGTCACCAAGAAAACAATTGGTAACACACTACGCCGTGAAGGACTGAAATCCTGCAGCACCCGCAAGGTCGCCCTGCTCAAGAAAGCACATATACATGCCCGTCTGAAGTTTGCCAATGAACATCTGAATGATTCAGAGGAGAACTGGGTGAAAGTGTTGTGGTCAGATGAGACCAAAATGGAGCTCTTTGGCATCAACTCAACTCGCCGTGTTTGGAGGAGGAGGAATGCTGCCTATGACCCCAAGAACACCATCCCCACCATCAAACATGGAGGTGGAAACATTATGCTTTGGGGGTGTTTTTCTGCTAAGGGGACAGGACAACTTCACCGCATCAAAGGGACGATGGACGGGGCCATGTACTGTCAAATCTTGGGTGAGAACCTCCTTCCCTCAGCCAGGGCATTGAAAATGGGTCGTGGATGGGTATTCCAGCATGACAATGACCCAAAACACACGGCCAAGGCAACAAAGGAGTGGCTCAAGAAGAAGCACATTAAGGTCCTGGAGTGGCCTAGCTGGTCTCCAGACCTTAATCCCATAGAAAATCTGTGGAAGGTGGCCAAACGTCAGCCTCAAAACCTTAATTACTTGGAGATCTGCAAAGAGGAGTGGGACAAAATCCCTCCTGAGATGTGTGCAAACCTGGTGGCCAACTACAAGAAACGTCTGACCTCTGTGATTGCCAACAAGGGTTTTGGCACCAAGTACTAAGTCATGTTTTGCAGAGGGGTCAAATACTTTTTTCCCTCATTAAAATGCAAATCAATTGATAACATTTTTTACATATGTTTTTCTGGATTTTTTTGTTGTTATTATGTCTCTCACTCTTCAAATAAACCTACCATTAAAATTATAGACTGATCATTTCTTTGTCAGTGGGCAAACGTACAAAATCAGCAGGGGATCAAGTACTTTTTTCCCTCACTATATATTCCTCTGTTTAGCATCCTTTCGGAGAATAGAGGTTCCACCTCGCAGTTGAGCATTTGTCAGTTTATGGATGTTGCTGTCATGTAAGCCTCCCTGTACACACAGTGTGCAGCGCAGTGTGTAGATAAAATAAGGCAGGCCCGGGCTTTAGGCAATAGGAACACAGCACGTACACAGGAGGTACCCAATCCATGCCCACAGGGGATTACTCGCCCTGCACTATGGCTATATGACAGACATCCAGAGAAAGGTACCTATAGAAAATAATTTTGGCTTTAGCGGCTCACTGCTCAGGAGACTGTACAAGATGATACTTGTGAGGCTGGCACTTAAGCTGCATAATTTGAGCTGTTGTATTTTTTTTACTTTCATTGAAATCAGCCAGTCAGCCATGGAGGAGTCAGTTTAAGAGTTTGTGTCTAGGTGTGGTTCTTGATGAGTCCATCAAACTCACCCTCTGGTATAGAAGGAACACTAAACAAATGACAAATTAGTATTCAGTTACCATGGAGGTTCTGCCCTATCAAAAAAAGAACAGTATCAAAACGCCTTTGTGTCTGTGTCATGTCTGGAGGTCTGGATGTCCTCATGTCTAACTGTGCCTGTCTCTCTCTCTGTCTGATGTCTCTCAGGCCTCAGCATCCGTGGTGCCCAGGAGGAGGACCCTCCCGACCCCCAGCTCATGCGCCTGGACAACATGCTGCTGGCGGAGGGCGTGTCAGGACCAGAGAAAGGGGGTGGATCTGCCGCTGCCGCCGCTGCAGCCGCAGCCTCGGGCGGGGCCTCAGACAACTCCATCGAACACTCAGACTACAGAGCCAAACTCACCCAGATCAGACAGATATACCACACAGAGCTGGAGAAATACGAACAGGTTGGTGTGAGTCACACCTTTAACCATCTTCACATCACACCTTTAAGCTTCATAGACTTATTATTAGAGTACAAAAATAGGAACAAAATATTCACCTTGTAATATTGGAAACTTACATATTTTGTGGTTCGTTAACTAAGTCTCAGGAGTAGTGTAGTCTAAGTCTAAGTTAACTAAGTTAACTAAGTCTCGGGAGTAGTGTAGTGAAAGTCTAAGTTAACTAAGTCTCGGGAGTAGTGTAGTCTAAGTCTACGTTAACTAAGTCTGGGAAGTAGTGTAGTCTAAGTAGTGTAGTCGTCTCACTAAAATTAGAATATGATCAACTCATTCAGGTGCCATGTTGAGCTTCAGCAATAAAACAGACACATTATAGGAGAAAATGAAAGGTGGAACACTGATGCCTCAGCAAGGCAGCGAGGTGAATTAGACTAATGTACTCCCGGCACTCTGAGAGGAGAGGAGTGAGGGAGAGGAGGAGAGGAGTGAGGGAGGGAGGGGAGGAGAGGAGTGAGGGAGGGGAGGAGAGGAGTGAGGGAGGAGAGAAGAGGAGTGAGGGAGGGAGAAGAGGAGGGAGGGGAGAAGAGGGCACACAACACTTTGCCTGGAGTGAATGCATCTTTCTTAGGGGTGTTTCCAGGTTTTAATTATCTAAATGTAAATACTTAACGAATTTTACTCAGAGTAATGAGCTAAAGTGTGCACTACGTAAATGAGTTATTCTAATTAATCATGTATGAACTACTGGTTTAACGAAAAGCTGTTTAAATTCTCTCTGTGCTGGGCCGAAGCCAAATTGCAAATCGGCATTTGCATTTATAGATGACTTCACCAACTAAGTAATTTAAGTGCTCAGCAGTTGTATAAATACTGGGCTGTGTTTTTCAAAGGCACGATCAGTGAATATACTTTTAACTAAGGGAGAAGGCTCATAAACACATTCAGCTACTAAAAGAGTTGTTCCTAGCCAAAGGATACTAGCCATGAGGGCACTAACAGAGCTGGGTTGTGCTCTGTGATTTCTCTGCAGGCGTGTAACGAGTTCACCACCCATGTGATGAACCTGCTGAGGGAGCAGTCCCGCACGCGACCCATCTCTCCCAAAGAGATAGAACGCATGGTGGGCATCATCCACCGCAAGTTCAGCTCCATCCAGATGCAGCTCAAACAGAGCACCTGTGAGGCCGTCATGATCCTGCGCTCCAGATTCCTTGATGCCAGGTCAGTGTGTATATATGATGTGCCTGTGTGTTACTGTGTGTGTCTCTGTGTTCCCAATCTTTTGTTAGACCGTGACCCACAAAACCAATGTTTCTATCCTGGGGCATACCGTAGGAAGGCACTCAGAGACAGAACTATATGGAGACATGATCGTAATAACAACACTTCCTAGAAAATTAACTTCCTATCTGCGAAAAACTAATCCACAACATACAGCACCAAACAGTACACTGCAAATATTCATAGATAATCTTGCCATAAAGCACTCGTATTATGTATTATAGCCATCTTCTCAAGATAATCATCTGCTAGCACCTGAAAGCAGTTTAGATTAAATGAAGTGGGAACAAAGTTAAATGTAATCAGCAGGTGTTATGGATTACTGTAATCACAAACATTTTGTGGAGTGGAACTCTTCGGAGATTGGGAGGAAGCAGAAACCAAGAAGAACCACATTTGCTGCCCATTGCTTGTGTGAATTGCGGTAAACAAGGCAAAATAAGCAGCAAATGCTCAATAACATGATAAGTAGTTCCCTGGGGGGAAGAAGTGGACCAAGATCTAGTTAGAGTTGGTTTGTTCCCAATGGAGTTCCCTGTTGTGGAGTGGAGCTCTGAGGAGAGTGGGAGGAAGCAGAAACCAAGCAGATGCACATTTGCTGCCCATTGCTTGTGTGAAGTGTAGTAAACAAGGTAAAATAAGCAGCAAATGCTCAATAACATGATAAGTAGTGCCCTGGGGGGGTAAAGGGGACCCAGATCTAGTTAGAGTTGGTTTGTTCCCACTGGAGTTCCCTGGGGCCGTGGCATTTCAGGAACAATGCTCAGCTGGGCATGTCTTGATTTCTATAATGTACCGAGATGCAACTGGGCAGCTGGGCCTAGCGCTCCATCACCAAGCCTGCCCATCCGCTGTGCTAAACACTACACATTACACGCTTGGCCTGGAGATCAGAGACCAACAGACCAAATTAAGCAATGTATGTGTTTGTGTGTGTGTTGTGTGTGTTTGTGGGTTAAGCGGTTGGCGGATGGCTTGGTGTGTGTTGATGGTGCTGAAAGGAGGACACAATATTCCGCTCCCCCATTCCTTATTATTTTCACCATTTATGTGTGAGATTGATTGTGCTATTTGTCCGATCCAAATGGATGAGTTAATGCTGGTTTCGTTAATGAGCTTGCTTGGCCTTTCTCTCATTTTGTTCACTATTAAGGCGGAAAAGGAGAAACTTCAGCAAGCAGGCGACGGAAATCTTGAACGAGTATTTCTACTCGCACCTCAGCAACCCATATCCCAGTGAAGAAGCCAAAGAGGAGTTGGCCAAAAAGTGCAGCATTACAGTATCCCAGGTGGGTGCAGCTTCCTTATCTCAGACGCAGTGGCTGGTGGGTATTCAGGGGAGAAAAGGCAGTAGACGAGGCCCCTGGCTGCAACTCAAGACCAGCCTGGAAGGACGGCTAGGCCAAACTATCAGAGCACAATGTCCTTATCTTACCTTGACATTGAGCCTAATGACACCTTAGCTATGGCAGGTTCAGCCTATCACAGCAGTGGCCACGGGGAGGGGAGGTCAGTTTCCTAATATTGACCTCAATCAGAGGCCTACAGTGGGTAAGCCCTCCATAGATGTCCACTCTGGGCCTGTTAGCCTCCATAGATGTCCACTCTGGGCCTGTTAGTCCTCCATAGATGTCCACTCTGGGCCTGTTAGTCCTCCATAGATGTCCACTCTGGGCCTGTTAGTCCTCCATAGATGTCCAATCTGGGCCTGTTAGTCCTCCATAGATGTCCACTCTGGACCAGTTAGTCCTCCATAGATGTCCACTCTGGGCCTGTTAGTCCTCCATAGATGTCCACTCTGGGCCTGTTAGTCCTCCATAGATGTCCACTCTGGGCCTGTTAGTCCTCCATAGATGTCCACTCTGGGCCTGTTAGTCCTCCATAGATGTCCACTCTGGACCAGTTAGTCCGCCATAGATGTCCAATCTGGACCTGTTAGTCCTCCATAGATGTCCACTCCGGGCCAGTTAGTCCTCCATAGATGTCCACTCTGGGTCCCCTGCCATTTTCTTTGTCATTCTCTCTGTCTGCTTGATCAGTCCAGGTGGCTGGATGTCTACCAGTATAGTTTATCCAGTTAATCCATGTGATGTTTAAGGTACATGTGAAGTCACAGTGCTCAGGCTTAGGCTTGTACATGGCGACGACACTGCTTTACCCACTAAACATTCTGTTTTTACAAACAATTTATGTGACTTTCCCACTTTACCTTTAGCCTAATAGTTGGGTTAACCTGAAGGCAATATCATTTCTCACACCCAACCCCCACACCCAAACCAATTTAGCATTCTTATCATCCTGCACTCTGTTCTGCTACTATTGTTAAAAGTTGGATCATTTTGATTTTTGTATTCTAATTCAGATGTTAATCCATGGTTGTTCCAATTTGAGAATTACCTATACAATAAAAACTGATTTGCAATGTTCTCTCTTGTCTGTGGGGAGGGGGTGTGGAGGGGTATATTGAGTGTAGTCATGCAGAGTCAGATACTGTAAAAGCCCATTCTTTTTTGCCTTCAGGGGGTGGGAAGCACCATCACAGTATCACAGGTATGTCATGACTTCTCCTGATCCACTGTTGTTGTTTTCATTCTTTTGTATCTTTTCTTGGTTTCTGTATGTGCACCTTCACAGTCTACCACTGCACACAGATCCCCTCCCTCACACAAATGGACTGATATCCTGGCATTCAAAATCAATCTGATGCTATTTTAATGTAGGCGTACCATGCTTACAGCTTTACTGTAAGTTTGGCACCAAGCAAGTTCCACTGTGATACATAGAACCTGTGTTATTTTGCTGTTGAATCTCACTCGATATTGGGTGAGCAAATCATACGCTAAGACTAGGTATCATACAACATTTTCATAGTATTTTCAGCTCACTTTTGATCATTATTTGTGATTGTTAAATACAATTTAAAGACAACAACCATACCACCACATTATATGTTGGTTTTGATGTCTCGTCATATCATTTTACTTTTTTGTTATTTCTATAACACAAATAATTTGTTTTCTACATAGTATGCATTTTTTGTTAGTTATAGATCGTCTGCTAGTTATGCCCTTCTTGGTTTTAGAACATGCAGTGTATGTCTAACGTTCTGCTTTCTGCCAGTGTGGTTCATGTTAGTTGAAGGAGCGGGAATTGACCCTCACAAGTGGAACAATTCTCTGTTCTGAGTGCTTCACTAAACAGGGCACTGTAGGAGTTCCCAGGAGGACAAATCAGTCCAGAAATAAGAGGCCTTTTAAGAATTCACTTGAACTCATCTCAAGCCCCATTAGCAGGGTTCTCCTTGACAAGCCTTGTCCACTGCAGACACTCCTATTGACTACTTTTTAGTGCTTTGGCTCAGTCTTAGTGAGTTAGACTATGTCAAGTCCTCTCTGAGTTTGTTGTCTTACCCAAGCAAAGGAGAGCCTGGTGAAGTCAGAAGAGTTACTCCAGAGAATGAGCAGTAATGGCATGTTTGGGTATTTCCAGATACTCTCAAACTCAATGGTGAGCTTTGTTCATTGAGGAAGGCATTATGTACAGTATTACAGTACCTTTGTGTACTTCATTATATAACTTACTTTCATATACACTACAGTGACTGTAGGACAACTATGTGAATCAATAAGCATTAGATATCAGTCTGATGGTTATCACAGATGTCTAGGTGGAATGTACTGCTTTGATTTATGGATTGACTAAGTAGGTTTAGGTGGACATTATACAATGCCAATATTGTTCTCTGACTAGAGGGAACTGAGTGTGTGTTTCATTGCATGAACATATACTGAACAAAAATGTAAACGCAACATGTAAAGTGTTGGTCCCATGTTTCATGAGCTGTAATAATAGATCCCAGAAATGTTCCATACGAACAAAAAGCTTATTGCTCTAAAATGTTGTGCACAAATGTGTTTACATCCCTGTTAGGGAACATTTCTCCTTTGTCAAGATAATCCATCCACCTGACAGGTGTGGCATATCAAGAAGCTGATTAAACAGCATGATAATTACACAGGTGCATCTTGTGCTGGGGACAATAAAAGGACACTCTAAAATGTGCAGTCTTGTCACACAATACAATGCCACAGATTTCTCAAGTTTTGAGGGAGCTTGCAATTGGCATGCTGACTGCAGGAATGTCTATCAGAGCTGTTGCCAGAGAATTGAATGTTCATTTCTCTACCATAAGCCGCCTCCAACGTAGTTTTAGAGAATTTGACAGTACGTCCAACTGGCCTCACAACTGCAGACCACGTGTATGTTGTCATGTGGGCGAACGGTTTGCTGATGTCAACGTTGTGAACAGATTGCCACATGGTGGCAGTGGGGTTATGGTATGGGCAGGCATAAGATACGGACAACGAACCCAATTGCATTTTATCGATGGCAATTTGAATGCACAAAAAACTGTGATGAGATCCTGAGGCCCATTGTGAGGCCCATTTTATTTATTTTTATCTGTGACCAACAGATATATATATTTATTCCCAGTCGTGAATTCATAGATTAGGGCCTAATGAATTTATTTCAATTGACTGATTTCCTCATATGAACTATAACTTAGTAAAATCAATGAAATTGTTGCATGTTCCGTTTATATTTTTGTTCAGTATAATTTGAGCCAGTTTGCTACAGCAGGAAAATAATCCTGCAGCAACAGGAAATGTGAATTATAATTCATGGACATTTTTTTGTAGGGGTTGATAAATCTTTTACATTTACATTTTAGTCATTTAGCAGACGCTCTTATCCAGAGCGACTTACAGTTAGTGAGTGCATACATTTTTTTTGTTTGTTTTTTTCATACTGGCCCCCCGTGGGAATCGAATCCACAACCCTGGCGTTGCAAACGCCATGCTCTACCAACTGAACTACATCCCTGCCGGCCATTCCCTCCCCTACCCTGGACAACGCTGGGCCAATTGTGCGCCGCCCCATGGGTCTCCCGGTCACGGCCGGCTACGACAGAGCCTGGATTCGAACCAGGATCTCTAGTGGCACAGCTAGCACTGCGATGCAGTGCCTTAGACCACTGCGCCACTTTTCTTAGGGCAAATCAAGTCTGACATTTTAAAGTGATATTACAAACTTTAGAAGCATTTTTAAACCTTGAATACACTACAAGTTTGCGCCAAAAGAGTGTTAAAGTTAAGATCCTACATTTGTAATTGTGTTGTTCAAGATGTTACCTCACTTCAATTCAGGATGCAGTCTTACAGTATTATTTCACTCTGTCAGTTTGCATGTGTGACACTGGCCTCCTAAATGAAGGCGTGGGATTGGACGGCAGTGGTTTGTGTCAGTGTTTATGGATATGTCAGGGGCCATAATTGTTATAATCTCCAGACAGTGCTGCTGAGAGGGGGCACTCTGCTACCAGGGCACAGACAGGGACAGGCAGCCCTCTAGACGGACAAAAGAGAGAGAGCTCAGAACACAGGGCCGACTCAGCACCACAATCTGTGGTTACCCATTTCAGAGCCCACGCTCTTCACACTTATCAATATTTCAAGTCATTATATATTTAGGCGAGGCATGCCTTGGGTTAAGGTGTTAAGTATTCATGTTCTCTGTTCTATTATTGATAATGTTAGCAGCATGCCGGCTACTGAAACCACCTTTGTCTGTATAATTAAGACCCATGTTTGAGGATTCATTAAAGAGTCTCCCCAAGAAGACCTTATAAATCCAGTTGTATTGAGATCTTGGAAAGATCATCTATTCCCTTTCAATGACAAGAGCAGTGTATTGACCCGGAGTAGAAATGTTAGTGAATTATTAACTACTGTTACATGTCCTCTCTAGTGGGTCACTGAGAACAAACCCGGTGTCGTGTTCTTGCAAGCAGTCTGCATGGCCATTATACAATTGCTCCCTTTGATGCAGCTGCTGAGGTCAGGTAATTCAGTCTTTCAACTTGGCTCCCACTACACAGGGAAGTCAATTTAATGCACAGTCTGCCACAAGATAAAAGGGAATTAGTTCTGTGGATTGGGTTGTGGTCCCTACCTTACGGTGCCAGCATTTACACAATGTTTAGCTCAACTGTGAATCACCAAAGCCAGAGTTGAGTGGGCAGAAGAAAAATGTGTGTAGACCAGGGGAAGTGGCCCCTTAATACCCAGGATAGAGGATGCTAACACAGCTGAGGCTGTGCAATCTAACACAGTACAGTGGTTAAATACAGTCATAACAACTGGTCCTGTATAATATAATAATACTGTCCAGGTCATCACAAACTGATATATTCATTAGAATTTCCCCATCGTATGATTCTCAAAAGCAATTCTGTTTTTGAATTGATTGTAATACTTTTCTATGTCAAGCATTCATGTAACACAATGTTGAATACCGGTTAGTTTTTTAAAATATTTTTATTTATTATTTTAATTTAAACTATTTTATACTTTTATCATTTTTTAGCAGACGCTCTTATCCAGAGCAACTTACAGTTAGTGCATCCATTTTTTATTATTTTTTATATATATATATTTTTTTCATACTGGCCCCCCATGGGAATCAAACCCACAACCCTGGCGTTGCAAACGCCATGCTCTACAAACATCCCTGCCGGCCATTCCCTCCCCTACCCTGGGCCAATTGTGCGCCGCCACATGGGTCTCCCGGTCGCGGCCGGCTACGACAGAGCCTGGATTCTAACCAGGATCTCTAGTGGCACAGCTAGCACTGCGATGCAGTGCCTTAGACCACTGCGCCACTCGGGAGTTCACTATTTCTATCAATAATCAGAAGCAAATATGTCTGAGAACTACTGTTTCCAGTAGAACTATAACCCCAGTAGAACTATAGCCCCAGTAGAACTATAGCCCCAGTAGAACTATAGCCCCAGTAGAACTATAGCCCCAGTAGAACAATAACCCCAGTAGAACTATAGCCCCAGTAGAACAATAACCCCAGTAGAACTATAGCCCCAGTAGAACAATAACCCCAGTAGAACTATAACCCCAGTAGAACTATAGCCCCAGTAGAACTATAGCCCCAGTAGAACTATAGCCCCAGTAGAACAATAACCCCAGTAGAACTATAACCCCAGTAGAACTATAGCCCCAGTAGAACTATAGCCCCTGTAGAACTATAGCCCCAGTAGAACTATAACCCCAGTAGAACTATAGCCCCAGTAGAACTATAACCCCAGTAGAACTATAACCCCAGTAGAACTATAACCTCAGTAGAACTATAGCCCCAGTAGAACTATAGCATAACCAAAACCAGTGATAGTCACCATGATGATTACCATTATAACCATTTTCAAAGGCCTCTCATATATTGCTAATCCAAGCTTAGTGTCATTATCATTGTGTTTATTATGCACTATAATGCCATGTAGATGGGATGCATAAACATGTCTGGCTGTGGTGCGGCTAGGTAGTTTTCATTATGTTGTGGCCCTTGTGTTAAAATAGCACTGCTGATAAGTGACTTCTTTATGATGCGCTGTGAGGCCCATAGATGCCATTGAAGCAGACAGGTACGGCCTCGGTCCTCCATGTGATTTCATAAAGAATCGATTAAAGGTACCTACAGCTATTACCCAGCAGCACACACACACTCACACAGATAGACAGGCAGCTCAGCTCAGCCGTTACTATTAGATGAAACAGGCCAGAGGCTTTAGAGAGCTGTCTGGAGGCTTCTTTTTACCTATGCTTTGTTTTCTCTCTCTTAAATGTTAGCCCAAGTACTGTAACGCAGAATCATTACTGGTATTAAATGCATTATAGTTCTACATTTTCTGAAATATAACAATGCCATTGCATTTGTCTTAAAGTGATTTCTCGAAGCATGGTAATGTGTTTTTATTTCCTGTAAAATATATACAGGAATATATATACACTACATATACACTACCAGTCAAAAGTTTGGACACACCTACTCATTCAAGGTATTTATTTATTTGTACTATTCTTTACATGAAAAAATAAAATAAAATAATTAACTGTAAGTCGCTCTATATAAGAGCGTCTGCTAAAAGACGTACATGTAAATGTAAAACATCAAAACTATGAAATAACACATATGGAATCATGTAGTAAACAAAAAAGTGTTAAACAAATCAAAATATATTTTATATTTGAGATTCTTCAAATAGCCACCATTTGCCTTGATGACAGCTTTGCACACTCTTGGCATTCTCTCAACCAGCTTCACCTGGAATGCTTTTCCAACAGTCTTGAAGGAGTTCCCACATATGCTGAGCACTTGTTGGCTGCTTTTCCTTCACTCTGTTGTCCGAATCATCCCAAACCATCTCAATTGGGTTGAGGTCGGGGGATTGTGGAGGCCAGGTTATCTGATCCAGCACTCCATAGCCCTTACACAGCCTGGACGTGTGTTGGGTCATTGTCCTTTTGAAAACAAATGATAGTCCCTCTAAGCCCAAATCAGACGGGATGGCGTATCGCTGCAGAATGCTGTGGTAGCCATGCTGGTTAAGTGTGCCTTGAAATCACTGACAGTGTCACCAGCAAAGCACCCCCACCTCCATGCTTTACGGTGGGAAATACACATGCTGAGATCATCCGTTCACCCACACTCTGAAGCATTTATTTGGGCTGCAATTTCTGAGGCTGGTAACTCTAATGAACTTATCCTCTGCAGCAGAGGTAACTCTGGGTCACCATTCCTGTGATGGTCTTCATTAGAGCCAGTTTCATCATAGCGCTTGATGGTTCTTGAACTTTTCCGTATTGACTGACCTTCATGTCTTAAAGTAATTGTGGACTGTCGTTTCTCTTTGCTTATTTGAGCTGTTCTTGCCGTAATATGGACTTGGTCTTTTACCAAATAGGGCTATCTTCTGTATACCCCCCTACCTTGTCACAACAATGCTCAAACGCATTAAGAAGGAAAGAAATTCCACAAATTAACTTTTAAGAAGGCACACCTGTTAATTGAAATGCATTCCAGGTGACTACCTCATGAAGCTGGTTGAGAGAATGCCAAGAGTGTGCAAAGCTGTCATCAAGGCAAAGGGTGGTTATTTGAAGAATCTCTCTCTCTATAAAATATATTTTGATTTGTTTAACACTTTTTTGGTTACTACATGATTCCATATGAGTTATTTCATAATTTTGATGTCTTCACTATGATTCTACAATGTAGAAAATAGTAAAAATAAAGAAAAACCCTGGAATGAGTAGGTGTGTCCAAACTTTTGACTGGTACTGTATATATATATATATTAATATCCCAATAATGATACCACTCAGAGAGAGGTTTTTATGTTCTGCAGTGCTGTTGGTGATCTGGCTCAAAGGGTGAGACTGCCTGCATTCTCTCTGCCCTTAACATCCACTGTAAGCAGGTTAAGTAAAAAGGATGATGGCTATGGCTTTCATTGCTTCCAATTAAACCTTGCTTGTTAGTTTAACCTCTAGGTAAACACATAAAACAATTGATGTCAAGGAAACCCTGCCAACAGTGGCTTCGCCTGAATGGACATTTATTTTAATTGCCTAGATATTAAAGATTTAGAAGAACAGAGACATGCAGGATAAAAACGATCTGATGTCATGCAAATCTAGTCGGTTTGCGCATGCTGCAGCATTGGCGGGTTGCTAGAGATATTAAAATGTAAGCGCAGGGGTGGAAATTAAATAAAGCTTCATTAGGGGCAGCTGCTCTTTGGCTGGTCCGGCAGCAGGCTGCAGGAGCTGAAGGGAGCCAGAGCACGGCGACAGGCCTCTCTAATTTATAGGCCTATTAAAACACAACCCTAATCTCATTATTATTCCACTATTATTGCTTCACACACTGGAAATTATATTTATTTTCTTTCTTTCTTTCTTTCTTTCTTTCTTTCTTTCTTTCTTTCTTTCTTTCTTTCTTTCTTTCTTTCTTTCTTTCTTTCTTTCTTTCTTTCTTTCTTTCTTTCTTTCTTTCTTTCTTTCTTTCTTTCTTTCTTTCTTTCTTTCTTTCTTTCTTTCTTTCTTTCTTTCTTTCTTTCTTTCTTTCTTTCTTTGTACCAGGAGGTTGGAAGGATTTATTTATATCACTCTAATACTGTAGTATTAGTCATAGTGATATAATAGAAATATAGACATTTAGAAATATAGAAGCTGTACTTTCTACAGTTTTTAATGTTAGCATTTACTATTATTGTTAAAGTGGTAGCTAAGCTGTGATGATACAGTTTCAATTGAAAGAGATACAGCAAACATTTTGCCCTGAGATTGTATTTCATATGGACGCAAAGGTTCCTCATAAACGTTGTGTTATAGGCCTCACTGTTACTCGTTGACCTCACCATAGCACCACAATGCCTGCGTCCTGTGTTATGCAGCCTGGCTGACTGAATGTGCAGTGGCCAGACATGGGTTTGATGATCTGCACTGGTGACGAAGTAATCATCTTCATTAATATTCATCTGTGTATCTGTTAAGCAAGTTCAACCACCAATGCAGTAGCAAACAAGTCTACACATAAAATGGCAGAACTTATTTCCTTAACAATAGGCCTGGCAATGTAATACAATCAGGATCACTTTTTTTCAGTGTGTGTTGTGGGAGAGGAGCAGCCCCTGGTGTGTTGGTTTTGTCAAGAGACAAACAGAGAGCATGTCATGCTCCTTTCTATGATAACGCACAAGTGATTCCTGATTATTGCTTAATTAGCCTGCATACCCAGTGGATATTACTGCAGGGGCTGGGAATTGAGTACTTGATGGACCCAAACGTGACATCTTGAAACAATCACACTGCTCAGTGCACAGTGCCTTGGCTGCTTGACATCTGACACCTCGGCTCTCCCTCTGCTTTCTCCCCC
Organism: Coregonus lavaretus; assembly: GCF_964263955.1. Classification (NCBI taxonomy): domain Eukaryota; kingdom Metazoa; phylum Chordata; class Actinopteri; order Salmoniformes; family Salmonidae; genus Coregonus; species Coregonus lavaretus. The sequence goes on along the minus strand of NC_140001.1, from coordinate 23,616,359 downwards.
AGGTATCCAACTGGTTCGGCAACAAGAGAATCCGGTACAAGAAGAACATAGGCAAGTTCCAGGAAGAAGCTAACCTGTACGCTGCTAAGACTGCAGTAACAGCAGCGCATGCAGTGGCCGCCGCAGTGCAGAACAGCCAGACCAACTCCCCTACCACACCCAACTCCGGTAGGCACCCCTGTGCAGGCCCTAACTCTGCCATCCACCCCCAGCCCTCAGCCCCCAGCCCCCCCCCCCCCCCCCCCATGCTAAACCCCCACTCACGCAGCATTCACGCAGGCAGGAGTGACAGGCACTGCTCCCAGCCTGGGGATCACAGAGTCTCCTGTCTTTAAGCAGTCGATGCCAAATAAGACAAGCAAACTCATGCATAAAGAGTGAGTTCTTGGTTTGTGAACCGAGAACAGATGTATTTCTGGCAAAAAGACAATTCAAAATGATGTCACTGAGGTTTTGTTTTCCCTTGACTTTTCCTCAAACCCCCCTCTAATTTGTCAAACTGTAGCTCCACTGAATGGTAGTGCATTTTATTCTAAGAGAGATTGAAAATAATAGCTGGGAGCAGTTACAGTAGACTGTATATGTTACACCAATGTGAAATAACAACAACAATGCACACAATTGTTAATGAATAGGACTTACAAATGACAATAGAAAGACATCCAACACAATGTATAGTCCAGGAGAATGACTGTGATTTTGGACTTGGCTGACGTGACAAGGGGATGTGATCTGGTAAGCGATAGCTATTTGAAGTGGTCCCCTTTTTCTTGCACCCAGGATTCCAGATGAAAGATGAAGAATTTCAGCTGGACTCTGCAGAGAGCAAAAACACTCTTTTAACCAACATGTTTACTGGTACTGCTCTTTTCGTAAGCTTCTTATTGTCCTTGTCATTGGCATATGATATTCCCCACTAACAGTAGATAGGGAGTATGGGATGTGGAACAAATTGGGAGCTTAAAGTGATCAGACACATATTGGATCTCTGTTTGTGTCATGTGATTTTTATTCAGTTTGTTTTGCCTCTTTTTCTGTGGACAATCTGAATACCCTCCTCAGAGTTATGACATGACCATAATCCTCTCCTCTATCATGTGTTTCCTTGCTTCCCTTCATTTATTTTGTAGTTGCTTGCTTTCTGGGAATCTAGTAACTGAGTGTAGTAGTGGGTGTTGTGTATGTAGGTACAGTAGAGTGTGTTTGCGTTTGTGTCTCTCTGTGCTCTTGTGTGTGTGTGTGTTTAGTTAGTGTGTACTCTTTCCTCGTAGCCCTCTATATAGTTATTCAGCTACTTACATCTTCCCTTTCCAGGTTCTTCAGGTTCTTTTAACCTCCCAAACTCTGGGGACATGTTCTTGAGCATGCAGTCTCTGAATGGGGATTCTTACCAAGGGGCACAAGTTGGAGCCAATGTGCAGTCACAGGTAGGAGCCACAAACAGGGACAGGTCTTGTGTGCAAATGCACAGAGCCGTCCCAGTTTTGCCTGTGTGCTGAGCCATCCACAGTGCAGTCTTGAAGTACAGTAACTAAGACATGCTTCCCACATTGGGTCAGCTCAGATTCCCACAGTGTCACGGTCTCTACTGTAAAAGTGACACTGTGGGCTCCATGTTCTATTTTGAGAACACTGAAAGTGTTTGCTGACTGTAATTCGCTTTGAATGGAATATTCTGGCCTACCTAAAAATATCCCACCCCATTGCAATCAATAAGTATTTATCCAGAAAATGTATTTATTTAATCTCTGTAACAGACTTGATTGAAGTTTCCGATTTTGTGAATGCATTTGGCTTTGACTTGAGCTCTTGGGTTGGTGTTGGGTTTTATGGTATTGTATTCTCCCTACAGTCCTGTCTTGTATCCTTTCCTGTCTTTGTCTCATTTTGGTTGTGTTGCATTTTGTTGTTGTTGTCATCCGTTATGTTATTTCTTCAGGTTCAGAGACAGACATAGAGAAACATTGCCAGAAGATACTGACCCAACCGTTACACTTGTTTACACTGAACTGCACTGGGGTCAGAACGCAATCATGGTTACATTAAGACACCATGGAGCCGGCGTGAGATATGGGTCGGAAAACATACTTCAATGCAGGGATGGGATATGCCACTGTACTAAAAATGTTACCTTCATCCACACTGCTCCATCGAGAAGTTTGGAATACTACCAGTTTTCCCGGAAACCTGCCCTCATGCTAGCTAGCATTAGCCACATCAGCCATTATGGAATGGCACGTCACGTTGAACAACAAAGGAGCTGATTGGCTGACACTGCCATTCCAAAATGGCTGTCGTGGCTACTGCTAGCCAACATTGAGGATGAAAATGGCAGTTTTCCTTGAGTGGTGTGGATGAAGGTACAATTTGGAGTACAGTGGCATATCCAATCCCTGCATTGAGGTACGTTTTCCTACCAGTATCTCGCGCCGGCTCCATGCTGTCTTAATGTAACCATGATTGCTTTCCGACCCCAATGCAGCTCAGTGTAAACAAGCGTAACGGTATGGTCAGTATCTTCTGGCTAAGAGAAACATATCCATAAACATGTCAGATGGCCCAATTAGAACTAGAGACTAATGGTTTTGGACATAGCTGCAGAAAGTAGGGGTGCTGAGGGTGCTGCAGCACCCCCTGAAAAAAATAAAATTGTGAAGTAGGCCTTTATTGCTTGAACCCCCCCCCCATCGATAGCACCCCCAACCCATCTTCCCGCGGCCATGGTTTCGGAAAAGGCACACACCAATCATAACACCATGGAGAGATTAGTCTGGTTAACGTGTTGTCTGTGTCTCATAGTCCCTTTCCACATGGAGTACGTTTTGTATGTTTTGAAACATGGCATTGAGCATGTGTGTTAATGTAAACCCCCATGCCACAGTGAGTTGACAGCCATGCCCACCCTCTCTCTCCCATCAGGTGGATACCCTGCGCCATGTTATCAGTCAGACGGCAGGATACAGTGAAGCTCTAGGGGGGAACACTATGTACAGTCCACACGGCTTGAATGTAAGTGTCTCTGCTTCCTCTTTCTGTAGGTACCATTCTGGAGACAGTGGTTATACCCTGAGCAGACCTTGTCCAAACTGGATCCATTCTACTGTAAACATTAGTCACAGTATGGTAGTAGTAAGCTTGGATACAGTACACCTCGCCTTGCTGCCCACTGTGTGATAGAAGTGATAGCTTAGGCAAATTAATTGCACTCATTTATTAAATTTCTTGACCCGTTATACATTTCCTTTTCTCAGAACAAAGTTTCGAATATAACTAAAAAAGGTTTTATGGAAATGTAGGCTGTCAGGGACATAGTGAGAATAGATGGCTAATCTGAGCTCAGTGAGCCAGGGAAGTGAGAAACTCCATTCAGCACTGCCATAGCAAATGATTGAGCTTCTTAAAGGATGAAACGAACATGTGACATAGGAGATTAGAGATTGTAGAAATGTTGGCACATTTTCAATGCAGGAGGATAAAAGCATAGTTTAATAAAGCACACATAGATAGATCATAGTGCAGGTGGAATAAAAATACATTTGATTTAAAATTCACCCGTTTTTGCTTTAATAAACATCTTGTAATACCTTATGTGACTGAAACCAAAATGAAATGAGTAGGCTTTATTTGTGTTTCTATGTTTAATTTAGCTGTTTTGAAATGCTTCAGAGACTTTGCCATATCCTTATCATCATGATAAAATATGAACGTGAGATCGCCTGCAGCCTTTTCCAGACGTGAATTCCATCTTCCTTGATGAGGCCTGATACAGTGCTTTTTTGTAATACAGTGCATAATCAGAAGCCATCAGAGTAAAGATTAATTTATTTGATGAGAGAGAGCAAGAAAGAGAGAGGCAGAGGGAGAGAGAGGAATGACTACTGACATATTTCCCTTAGCAATATCAGAGAGAAAATATTACTACTTGTTGTCTTCATGTTGCCATGGTTGGGACAGTAGTGATGTGAAGGCTCAGTTATATTCAGCTTCCCAAAATGGCAGCTATTGTTATTGAGAGGCATTTGAATATAATGAGCTTATATGTAAATTCTGAAAGGATCATATAAAAGTTATACATTTTGAACCTTTGTCAACCATTTAGATTATAATTGTTTTCTTCATACTTGACAATCACTCCAGTCCCAGTTCATTGTATAAAAGTTGGATACATATTTGGAAGTATATTAAATGAGCACACAGTTTTTTTGTGGTGTTTTCAATGTAAGCAAGCACTCTCTTGCTAAAAGATAACACAGGCCGTCATTAGTGTTCTCAGACAGTGCTTGGTGTCATTTTGGTTTTGTTGAGCACCCTTTAGCCTGCAGGCCTTTTTAGCAGAAGTGTCAACCTCTAGCAGGCTCAACTGAAGTGTTTCACACTCTCTCACAAGGTTTCTCACTTTCCTTCACTGTTTAAGCCAGAGCTCACTTAATCACCACACGAGCATACGCTCTGAAATACAACATTACTGGCAAGTCAACACATCCAATAAGGGCACCTGCGAAAAGAGGAAAAACTTCCAGGCAACAGAAAAACATGCATTGGATAATTCATTTAAAGAGATGGAGAGGCCTTCTCATCCAGCAATACTCTTATTTCAATGCAGTACCGTCATTGTGACAAAGCAGACCAGATTAATATTTATTGACCTATTCCAGGTGATCTAAATCATCAAAATACTAATTCCACCAATGAGCCACATGTGCTAGAGCTCCCAGTGTACAGTAATGCAGATGAATTGTTTTGATAATGAAGTGCATCATAGATAAATTAGCATACGCTAACCTTTTGTTTTGTTGATGGTGACGGAGGTGATACAGCAAAGGCTAGTCCCTGCCGCGAGCCAAGCCAAGTCAGGCTGGCTCAGACTGGCTCTCTTGGAAATGCCCTGCCTTGTCACTTCCACTTAGCGTTCCCCACCTCACCCAGCCCCAGCCTTCCCTCTTCCTGACTGACAGAAGAATATGTAGTGACAAGCTGCTGAAATCTGATTGGACTGATTTCAGAGTTCGCTCCCATTGGCTGAGACATACGGCCAATTTGTTTCTAGGAGTCTCATTGCTGATGCTAGTATAACGCAGAGAATGGCCATTGGCTTGGCGGTTATACTATATCAAAGGAGACTAGGGATGGGAGAGATATCAAATTAATTAAATGAATTCTAATGTATCTTTTTGCGCGATATTCCAAATACCTGTATCGGAATAATACTTTTTTTGTATTCTTTTCTTTTATGAGCGTTTATGTCCGCTTGTTCTCATGTTGTATTTTTGGTCTCGTGTCTTTCGCTCCTCTGTGCTGTGTGCACTTTCCCATTTACACCAGAGATGTGTATTTAATGACGAGATGCTCATGTATCCTCCCTAACAATGGGAGTCGTTGTGCCAAAGGCGGGAAGGCAGGTGACAAGCTTAGGTCCAAAATAAGCCCATAGAAACTCATTGGCCTTATTTTCGACAGATTTTAGTGAGAGTGAAACCTCTCGCTTCGCCTCTTCCTCTCTGTTTACACACAAACACCAAGCACCTCCCCCTCCCACTCACAACAACAAAGATGAGAGATCACTTCTTCCTCTCTGACAAGCGGTTTCAACTCGCCATTTGCATTTGAGGTTTGGTCCAACAAAATCATTCATACGGTCACCGAAACACATTGAGACCTTATTTTACTGTAATAGCGGAGAAGTTAACCTCTCTAATGATACCCTTTTTATGTCTCAACTCCTCAAATTGCACGCAGAGCAGACACTACTAAAATGGGAGTATCAATTAACATGATTGTGGAAAATTAATGCTCAGTTTGTCCCGCTAGCAGCAGTTACAGTTGAAGTCGGAAGTTTACATACACTTAGGTCAACCTAAGGCTAATTGACATCATTTTAGTCAATTGGAGGTGTACCTGTGGATGTATTTCAGTGCCTCTTTGCTTGACATCATGGGAAAATCAAAATAAATCAGCCAAGACCTCAGAAAAAAATTGTAGACCTCCACAACTCTGGTTCATCCTTGGGAGCAATTTCCAAACGCCTGACGGTACCACGTTCATCTGTACAACCAATAGTACGCAAGTATAAACACCATGGGACCACACAGCCGTCATATCGCTCAGGAAGGACACACGTTCTGTCTCCTAGAGATGAACGTACTTTGGTGCGAAAAGTGCAAATCAATCCCAGAACAACACTGAAGGACCTTGTGAAGATGCTGGAGGAAACAGGTCAAAAGTATCTATATCCACAGTAAAACGAGTCCTATGTCGACATAACCTGAAAGGCCGCTCAGCAAGGAAGAAGCCACTGCTCCAAAACCGCCATAAAAAAGCCAGACTAAGGTTTGCAACTGCACATGGGGACAAAGATCGTACTTTTTGGAGAAATGTCCTCTGGTTTGATGAAACAAAAATAGAACTGTTTGGCCATAATGACCATCGTTATGTTTGGAGGAAAAAGGGGAAAGCTTGCAAGCCGAAGAACACCATCCCAACCGTGAAGCACGGGGTGGCAGCATCATGCTGTGGGGGTGCTTTGCTGCAGGAGGGACTGGTGCACTTCACAAAATAGATGACATCAGTCAGGAAGTTAAAGCTTGGTCGCAAATGGGTCTTCCAAATGGACAATGACCCCAAGCATACTTCCAAAGTTGTGGCAAAATGGCTTAAGGACAACAAAGTCAAGGTATTGGAGTGGCCATCACAAAGCCCTGACCTCAATCCTATAGAACATTTGTGGGCAGAACTGAAAAAGTGTGTGTGAGCAAGGAGGCCTACAAACCTGACTCAGTTACACCAGCTCTGTCAGGAGGAATGGGCCAAAATTTACCCAACTTATTGTGGGAAGCTTGTGGAAGGCTACCCGAAACGTTTGACCCAAGTTAAACAATTTAAAGGCAATGCTACCAAATACTAATTGAGTGTATGTAAACTTCTGACCCACTGGGAATGTGATGAAAGAAATCAAAGCTGAAATAAATAATTCTCTCTACTATTATTCTGACATTTCACATTCTTAAAATAAAGTGGTGATCCTAACTGACCTAAGACAGGGAATTTTTACGAGGATTAAATGTCAGGAATTGTGAAAAACTGAGTTTAAATGTATTTGGCTAAGTTGTATGTAAACTTCCGACTTCAGCTGTATACTAGCTGTCTGGTCTGTGTTTTATAAATGTGCAATAAGCATAAAACACAATTATATAAAGAATTGGGAACTCGTTCTCATTCTGAGAAATAATGTAGGCCAGTTGATTTCAACATCTGAACAAAGTGGACAGGCTAACATGCTCTTCAAACAGTTGGAGATGGACAGAAGGGTGTGTTCATAACAATTAAACTGTTCTGCCTCGTTAGCTAGTAAATAGATCCAATTTTGCTCAACTTTAAATGTAAAGATTTTCTGGCTACTCACTAGAACGTAGGCTTGTGCTTGAGTGATTGTTTACGAGACCTGTGTTCATTTTGTACAATGCCTGCTACAAGAAGTTATTTAAATCAAAATCAAATACAATTGTATTTGTCACATGCGCCGAATACAACTGGTGTAGACTTTACCGTGAAATGCTTGCTTACGAGCCCTTCCAAATGATGCAGAGTTTTAAAATAATAATAATAAATAATAAATAATGTGTAACACGAGAAAGTGCATTTTCATAAACAGACTTGAAAGCCAGATCAGTGATTGTTACGAAACCCCTCCCAGGTTAAACTATCTTGATAAAATAATTACATTATTAGTGACTCTTTTGGTTTTGGAAGGCTTATATTTAGCCTAGGTATAATTTCACAAGCCCTGAATTAATTAGATTATTACTGACTTTTTAAAATGCAGTGTATTGACCTTTCATTTTACAACAAAGCTTATTTAGAGAATTGCCCATATATATTGTGAATTGCCCATAAGTGTGAAAACAAATAGCTATGATTTTTAGGCCATATCGCCCAGCCCTAAAGGAGACACCTATTTGTATTAATTCATTAGTACATTAGCATATGTACACACACACATTCTGTGTACACAATGAGAATGACTATTTTACCTTATATTTTGGTGTATATCTGTATTCTACTAAATATATTTTATTGTGCAGAGTCATCTTATTCTCCCTCACATGAAAATGTCTTTGGGGGAATAAGAACTGGTCTTGATTACAAATAGAGGCTCCTTACAAAAGCATTAGGTTGTTAACATGGACTTCGTCGTTTGTAGTGATATTATATTACTAAGTATTTCATTGTGATCCCTTCTCTTCTGCTTCCTTCCTAGGCTAATGTGGGATGGCACGATACAACCACTCCATCTGCTGTAATCTCCCCAACAGAAGGACCTGGAAGTGTGCACTCTGATACCTCAAATTGATCTCTGTTATCGATGCATCTGATCCCCAAGCTGTAAAGCCTGAACTTTCACTGACTGACCAACCAGAGAGGATAAACAAAACTTTTTTTCAGAACTAATTGTCTTCTGCATCTACCAGAGTCCTCACCCCCCTCGCAATGACTTTCTACAATATGGACACCTGATGTTTTCTTGGTAGTTCAGTGAAATCGTCACTCAAACTTCATCAGTCTCATGATTATAATTCACCATTGCTTTAGTTATGTTTGTCATTTGAAGGGGTAAGCACGTACTGTACAAATCAAACAAGACCCAGATCTTTATTGTGTAACATTCATTTCAATTGACAATTGATTTAAGAAATAATGTTTCCCAAGCTGAAATTATTCCCAGTGCTGAGTGTATGACATTATGTGTTGTCATAGGTATTCTAAAACGTTTTGGTTTTGAAATGCAATATATATATATATATTTCCTATCTTTTTTCTTTTTTGATCAGTCAATTACCTTGACTCTTGGTCTCTTACCGTATATTGGCTAACAATGTAGCGGTTCTATCACTGAATGCCAGGAGTGATGTTTGTCTGTAATGTTGTACAGCAACTAAAAAAGGCTCCCGTTGTAAACTCACTGGCAGCTTGGGAGAGTTACTTTCAATATTAGTTATGCCTTACAACCACCAGTTTGAAATCCATTAGCAGTCATTGACAGTAGAAGTTCATTGACAATGGTAATGGGATAACTCTGTATTTTACAAACTTGGGACATATTTCACAGTTATCAACAAAAATAGCATAAAAAGACTAGAGTGATTGTCAAGCATAGAAAAGCATGAAAGTCATGTGATATTTAAATGTGTTTTTTTGACGATGGGTTGAAATAGTCATGGGTCTAACCGTAAATCCAACCAGTTATAGCACTTCCTTTTGGCACGTGACAAGATACCAGTCACACAAAATGTGTTGTATATAATATAGCTTAAGAGTATTTATACATCCCACCAATCAATACACAGATTTATTACCTCATTCAAACTCATAGAAACCAATAGATTTTCAACATTTCTATAGCTTAGAGTGCTCATTTACTACCTCTAAACAATATCACTACCATCGTTTTTGTCTTTTTATTTAACATTTTTATTTAGTTATTTTGATTACATCTTGTAATAAACTCTTTGTTTTTGTTCATGTAATCTAATGTATATTTTAATCTTTTAAGAAAATAAAGTTGCTTTGTTGCAACTATAAAAACACAAAAACAAGAAAATTGATGATGTTAACAATAATATTAATACTAAGAATAGTGAAAACATTCAATTTAAAAGAATAAGAGGGAGAGGTGCAAAATTGTTGGTTGGTGGATTTTGAGGGAGGGATGGGAGAACGTTGGTCATAAATTAACACCAAACAGTAAAACTGTTGTAAATACTGAAGAACATTTTAAATGTTTCTCATCTTGTTACTAATTCACGCAAAAAAACATTATAAAAACTGTAATGCATAGAGGTTTCAGTATTCAGAACTCTACATTTCAAGCTCTGTTTGACAGGGTTCAATCTTTCTTTGTCTTTTTTTGTATTGTATGTGATTCTGAAACAGATAAAGTCAAGACAAATTATTTGTGGCAGTGATTCTAATGTATTAAAAATGTCTAGTGTTTCTTTCTAACCAGACTACACCCTGGACTGAAAAGTCTTTCTTGTGGTAGTTATGTGTAATTTCAAACATGAATAAACTTTTTGCTTTCAAGACAGAAATTCCTGTTCTTATTATTAATTGGTACATTGTACATTTATACATTACTACTAACAATCTTTGAGTATAACAATCTCCCCCCCCCAATGGCACACATACACAATCCATGTCTCAATTGTCTCAAGGCTTATAAATCCTTCTTTATCCTGTCTCCTCCTCATCATCTACACTGATTGAAGTGGATTTAACAAGTGACATCAATAAGGGATCATAGCGTTCACCTGGATTCATCTGATCAGTCTATGTCATGGAAAGATCAGGTTTTCTTAATGTTTTGTGATTGACATGATTTCAGTTTCTTTGACTTTGACATTGTCATGATCAGAATGCATTACAGAAACGAATACAGTGAAAAGTAATAACATGGCTGTATATGGCTCATAAGACCCCTACAGTCACTGCATAAAGTATGACCAATCTAGGTACTTACAGTGAGGGAAAAAAAGTATTTGATCCCCTGCAGATTTTGTACGTTTGCCCACTGACAAAGACATGATCAGTCTATAATTTAAATGGTAGGTTTATTTCAACAGTGAGAGACGGAATAACAACAAAAAAATCCAGAAAAACGCATGTCAAAAATGTTATAAATTGATTTGCATTTAATTAGTACTTGGTGGCAAAACCCTTGTTGGCAATCACAGAGGTCAGACGTTTCTTGTAGTTGGCCACCAGGTTTGCACACATCTCAGGAGGGATTTTGTCCCACTCCTCATTGCAGATCTCCAAGTCATTAAGGTTTCGAGGCTGACGTTTGGCAACTCGAACCTTCAGCTCCCTCCACAGATGTTCTATGGGATTAAGGTCTGGAGACTGGCTAGGACACTCATTTTTTACATTTACGTTTTAGTCATTTAGCAGACGCTCTTATCCAGAGCGACTTACAGTTAGTGAGTGCATGCATTTTTCATACTGGCCCCCCGTGTGAAACGAACCCACAACCCTGGCGTTGCAAGCACCATGCTCTACCAACTGAGCTACAGGGGACCCCACTCCAGGACCTTAATGTGCTTCTTCTTGAGCCACTCCTTTGTTGCCTTGGCCGTGTGTTTTGGGTCATTGTCATGCTGGAATACCCATCCACAACCCATTTTCAATGCCCTGGCTGAGGGAAGGAGGTTCTCACCCAAGATTTGACAGTACATGGCCCCGTCCATCATCCCTTTGATGCAGTGAAGTTGTCCTGTCCCCTTAGCAGAAAAACACCCCCAAAGCATAATGTTTCCACCTCCATGTTTGACGGTGGGGATGGTGTTCTTGGGGTCATAGGCAGCATTCCTCCTCCTCCAAACACGGCAAGTTGAGTTGATGCCAAAGAGCTCCATTTTGGTCTCATCTGACCACAACACTTTCACCCAGTTCTCCTCTGAATCATTCAGATGTTCATTGGCAAACTTCAGACGGGCCTGTATATGTGCTTTCTTGAGCAGGGGGACCTTGCGGGCGCTGCAGGATTTCAGTCCTACATGGCGTATTGTGTTACCAATTGTTTTCTTGGTGACTATGGTCCTAGCTGCCTTGAGATCATTGACAAGATCCTCCCGTGTAGTTCTGGGCTGATTCCTCACCATTCTCATGATCATTGCAACTTCACAAGGTGAGATCTTGCATGGAGCCCTAAACTGAGGGAGATTGACAGTTATTTTGTGTTTCTTCCATTTGCGAATAATTGCACCAACTGGTGTCACCTTCTCACCAAGCTGCTTGGCAATGGTCTTGTAGCCCATTCCAGCCTTGTGTAGGTCTACAATCTTGTCCCTGACATCCTTGGAGAGCTCTTTGGTCTTGGCCATGGTGGAGAGTTTTGAATCTGATTGATTGATTGCTTCTGTGGACAGGTGTCTTTTATACAGGTAACAAGCTGAGATTAGGAGCACTCCCTTTAAGAGTGTGCTCCTATTCTCAGCTCGTTACCTTTATAAAAGACACCTGGGAGCCAGAAATCTTTCTGATTGAGAGGGGGTCAAATACTTATTACCCTCATTAAAATGCAAATCAATTTATAACATTTTTGACATGCGTTTTCCTGGATTTTTTTGTTGTTATTCTGTCTCTCACTGTTCAAATAAACCTACCATTAAAATTATAGGCTGATCATTTCTTTGTCAGTGGGCAAACTTACAAAATCAGCAGGGGATCAAATACTTTTTTCCCTCACTGTAATTATATTGTGGCACACTAAATAACTATCAACCAACCAATCATTTTCAAAGGAATCCATCTTTATAAAAATGATCTCACGAAGAATTACAATGCTGAAATACCACGCTAGAACATGGTAGGATTTCTGAGTGAATTCAGCCCTTCCCTTAAAGAAAGCATGGTTTATCCACAGGGCCAGGCCTCCGTCAAAGACTTTAACACTTCAGGGCCCATTTCAGGCATTTGCTTGCAAGATGCCATTACATGTGCTAGGCTGACATGTGACAAGATCATATTAATAGTGCTAATTGTTGCCTGAGCCCTCTGACAAATGCAACTAAATGAATTGCCTCAAGTAATTAGGCTGTTTGGAGATTTGTGATTAGCCCAAATCCTGGATTATCCTGAACAAACAACATGTTAAACCATTGGACAATGAAGTAAGCTTGAATGTCTGCATGGAAATGCATGTAGATGCAATGAGTTGCGTATTGAAGTGCCTGCCAATTATGAAGATTAGGGTGAAGATGAGTGAATAAATAGACACAATCACCTGTCTAATAGAAAATTAAAAAGTTGATGATCAGAGACATAATTTAGTGTGCAAAATCCAGTGACCCAATGTGGTTTTTCAACAGGAACTTGTCTCAAAAGACTGCTGCCCAATATCATACAGTACACCTCTCTTATTTCATAGGACTGTTTAAGTGGCTTTTGCTCTCATTTGAAACTGTGGCTGGAAAGTGAAGACTTAATTGAACCTGGTTCTGAGGTTACTGCTTAGCCAACATGCTTTCTGCAATTAACTGAAATGTCAGCCACTTCTAATTCCAGTTATTCTGTCTGTGTGTGGTAGGAAGGCTGGCTCAATGGGTCCTTGGTTACCAATTTAAAATGGAAATTGACACCCATTTATTCCTATTTTCGTAGCATACTCCTTGAAAATGAACCATGCATTCACTGTGACTGAAAAGGGAAGCATGCAGCTATGTAAGGGCTGTGTTTACAGTATGAACCCCTGAAGCAATGTGTTCAATCTTAGTGACACTAGCTAAGAGCTAGCCCAAGATGTGCTGTTAAGGAGTGTATGCTACTCCTTTAATGCCCAAGGACCTTACATGTCCCCTGTAGCTCAGTTGGTAGAGCATGGGGCTTGCAACGCCAGGGTTGTGGGTTCGTTCTGTAAGTCGCTCTGGATAAGAGCGTCTGCTAAATGATTGAAATGTTATGTTCAGAGGTAAGCTGGCTCTGGCAGCCAAAACAGCCAAATACTCAATTGTGATATGGTTCTAGAAACATAGCCCTTTACTTTAATTTCACATCAAAATAATTTTACGAATGGCAAATGTACACTTACTGTACACGGTTTTAACACAGTTGCAGCAAACAGTATTTCTCACTTACAACAGTTTTCTGGTCTACTTCTTCTCTTATACACAGGTGTTTGGAGACGCTAGATTGCTAATAGAACAGATGGTCACCTCTCTTTTCTGTAAACAGTAACATGGAAATATGAGGGAGCCCTCTTCGGTGAATGAGAGCTAGCTAAGAGCTAAGAGTATACATGTACACCAAGAAATCTGTTCACTATGAAATCTCAGTTTCAACAGTAATGGATGGATTAAAAACCACTAATTGAAAACAGACCTGCATTGTAATTCATATGGCATTATTTAATTTAGGATAGCACCTGACAAGCTACTGTAGCTATACCTACACTGTACATCAGGCAGTGTGAACCAAGCGTGAGAATAGATCATTTGTTACTGTTGTATTGATATTGTATAGCTCAATAGTAGTGTTACAAAACTCTGAATGAGTACTGCACATACCGTAGGAACCCTATGTGGTGTGTAACAGAAATAAGACCCATTTAAATAAACAAAACCCATTTAACTTTATTGTTCAAATACTATCCATTGGGCTTTTGTATTAAAATAATCAAAATGACCAAAAGACCTTTAGAAATAAATTTGTCACAGAAGATGCCTACTAGAGCTTTCTCTAAGGTTCATTAAAGACAACATTTACCATGGAAATCATGCATCATTAAATATGGAAATTCTGAATTATATTAGCAATTGGTAAGATCTGAGATGATGCCTATTAAATTAAAGAAAGATATCATTTATTTTATTAAGGTAGAGTTCATATTCTGTTAAATGTAAATGTGAAATGCAATTTTCTACTCTTTTTGATTTATTGCTGCTAGTACATTGTTCAAAGACCCATGTTACATTTCAATAGGGGAACAATGTTTATACGTTAAAATGTAAACTGCTCTTGTATGCCTGGCTCTACTCACACCAAATGAAATTGGTATGATTTAAAGCATAAATTAATAAACACATTTGAAAGTGTGCAGAGAAAGGCAATCTTCCTATTTTTCATTAGGATCCTTTAATATTTAATTGAGGCACAACACTCCCATTACAGCACAGGACCTGCCTGGCTCTCCCTGCTTGGTGGGTGATGTATAGACAAATGCATTGCTTTTCCACCACACATTTTATTAGCATTGTACACAGACATCTCCATTGCAGGAAAATAGCGATGAAGATGAAAAATGATTGCTGTTTTTGGTTTGGTTCTGTGTGTATGTAAATTACCTAGGTTGAGTATGTTAGCATTGTGTAGGCTTATTCTGCTGTTTAAAATTGCCATCTGTCACCAAATAACCTACAGTAGGCTACCCACCACCCTTACTAGTAGGTAAAGGCTTCTGAAATAATTGTCATAATATTGAAAGAATTTTCAATATTCTTGCATTTTGATAATGTGGTTGTTATAGAGAAGTCAGTTAATATTTAGAGAGCAAATGTAACCAGTCTGGATGTAGTCAACACTCATTACACAAAAACTGCAGTTGGATATGGATTTATTATAATACACTCCTCTTACATTGTCAGAACTTGTTTTGTCATACATAGCGCACAAGCTATAGACTTGATTTATTGAGTGTGAACATAATGGGGCATGGACTCGCTATACTGAGTAGATCTGGAGTGCTGATTTCTATAAAGAGATGAGTCCTGAGTGGCCTTTGAGCTTTAAACAGTTCAGTTAATTAACATTTGATCCCAGCTATCCTTGCATCTCTGATGTTCATTCTCAATTCCATTTCAAAGTCCACTGAACCCATTCAACCATCTTGCCCTCCTAGAGCTAGTACAACATGTGCTGTTATATGAGGATTGCAACAAGGCTTCAAGTAGCCTCCTCCCGAAATTGATGGTGGCTTATCTTACCTTGTTGGGTAATGGCAGGCCTGTGAAGGCTTGTGACAGGAGACAGATGTTCTCTTTACCTCTCAGCAGAGGCATGTCAGCAAGCATGGGATGCCTTTGTGCTGGTAAAGTACACTGACATCAAGTCCCCAAAATAGAAAAGAGGGAAAAAGGCACATTCTCTCTGTCTCTCTCTCTCTCTCTCTCTCTCTCTCTCTCTCTCTCTCTCTCTCTCTCTCTCTCTCTCTCTCTCTCTCTCTCTCTCTCTCTCTCTCTCTCTCTCTCTCTCTCTCTCACCCCCCCTCCTCCACCATTACGAGCAGGTCATAGACTGTTCTCTTTAAATGCTCTATGTACCTAGAGCACAGTCAGATCAGTAGGTTATATTCTGTAATGGGAAGTCATTAGCTTTGGGTCTGGTGCTGTGTGTTCTCAATCCCTTGTTGCTACATTCATATTTTATATCTCATGTTTCACACAGTAATAACAGCTGCAGCTTGTTTTCACCATCTGCAGACAATTATTTTGAGTTTACTTGGCTTTCTTATAATAGCATGTTTCATCTAGCATCTCTCTCAATAGGCACCATATCGCAATCTCTGACAGGTGCTGAGGCATTTGCTCAGGAGACACAGTGAGTTGAATTATTATTGCATTATTTAGAAATAAACAAACAAGTTCCTTACAAACATCATGTGCTACCAAGTCTGCATTGTGTAGCTATTACATTTCACGTGTTCAATTGTTCTGTGCAGCCAATTATCATTCACATCAACTAGCAAGTACCACCATTGCCCCTTAACGCCAACAGGCCACCGTTAACATGTAATACTTCCCCGACCGTACGCTCTCATTTGCTCCTCACTATCTCTTTGTTCTGTGACCTTTCTATATTCACCTTGCCTTGTTTCACCTATTTCCTATCACCAGACTAGCTCAGATTCCACAGTCTAGTTTCAGTATAATAACTTGACACTTCACATTGCATTAGTCTTAGTCCCGACAACAAGGTTATGTGACCTATAGTGTCAGAGAGCATACTCCATACTTGCCTGGAGTAGCTATTTATCAAGACAGCTTTGGGCCACCTATGATTCATAGCAGAACAAATACAAATATGAGGCTGTGGCTAGTGTCGATGGCGAGAGGCAATGTTTGTGTGACAACAACGCCTTTAGTGACCACCATAAAGGTTGCTCTCTCTAGGAAGGATAACCATGGCACAGGACTTGTGCCTTTATTTGATCAGGGATTCATACTGAGACCGAGGTCTCTTTTAAAGATGAGCCCTGAATTACATACGTTTTAATAAAAAATGTGGAGTTAATTGAGAAGTCATTGAGAATCAATGGTGTTTTTTCAAATTCTGAGTTGTTGTTTACTTCCTGAGTTTACTTCCTGAATTGACTGCCTTCAATTCGAATTGACCCCAGCCCTGAAGTCCAGGAGTTTTTTGTGACCTGACCAGGTAAAGCTCAGGCCCCTAAATACATACATTATACCCACTGGTATGAGGTAGCAGGAAAGATGTTATGCTATCAGAAAGGCAGATCCACAGTATCAACATTGACAATGAGCGTAGAGGCTAGCCAAGCGTTGTGCAGGCCAGGGTGGGGTGGAGAGGGGGAGACCCAGGGCCGGAAAGAAGGAGGCTGCTGCTGTGAACCCTGAGGAGGTCATTAGGAGACCAGTGACCACTGGCATGATGTCATACTTTGCATGTCATCACTCATCCCAGCACTGCTGGCACTAACAATGACAAGCATATAGATACTGACCATTCATACTATCATGACAAACAAACGTGTTAATGTGAAATTCAGACATTTTCCATACACAAAAAAAGCTTGTTTCTTTCAAATTTTTTGCACAAATGTGTTTACATCCCTGTTAGTAAACATTCCTTCTTTGCCAAGATAATCCATCCACCTGACAGGTGTGGCATATCAATAAGCTGATTAAACAGCATGATCATTATACAGATGCACCTTGTTCTGGGGACAATAAAAGGCCACCTTAAAATGTGCAGTTTTGTCAAACAACACAATGCCACAGATTTCTCATGTTTTGAGGGAGCATGCAATTGGCATGCTGACTGTAGGAATGTCCACCAGAGCTTTTGCCAGAGAATTGAATGATAATTTCTCTACCATAAGCCACCTCCATCGTCATTTTAGAGAATCTGTCAGTATGTCCAACAGGACTTACAACCGCAATTTGGCAGTACGTCCAACTGGCCTTACAACAGAAGACCACGTGTATGGCGTTGTATGGGTGAGCGGTTTGCTGATGTCAACGTTGTGAACAGAGTGACACATGGTCGCGGTGGGGTTATGGTATGGGCAGGCATAAGCTACAGACAATGAACACAACGCATTTTATTGATGGCAATTTGAATGCACAGAGATACCATGACGAGATCCTGAGACCCATTGTCATGTCATTCATCCGCTGCCATCACCTCATGTTTCAGCATGATAATGCACGGCCCCATGGCAGGCTGACCGCTATTATTGTTTTTCTTATTTCTATTTTTTTATGCTGGCTGCAGTTCCTCTTTTTCCTTGATCTAATACAATTACCAAAAGTACACTTAAGAGAAACAGCTCTGTCTGTCCTCAGCTCCCTCAACCCCGTTTATTTGGATTTATTACACTACCGGTCAAAAGTTTTAGAACACCTACTCGTTAAGGATTTTTCTTTATTTTTACTATTTTCTACATTGTAGAATAATAGCAAAGACATCAAAACTATGAAATAACACATATGGAATCATGTAGTAACCCAAAAAGTGTTAAACAAATCAAAATATATTTTATATTTGAGATTCTTCAAAGTAGCCACCCTTTGCCTTGATGACAGCTTTGCACAATCTTGGCATTCTCTCAACCAGCTTCACCTGGAATGCTTTTCCAACAGTCTTGAAGGAGTTCCCACATATGCTGAGCACTTGTTGGCTGCTTTTCCTTCACTCTGTGGTCTGACTCATCCCAAACCATCTCAATTGGGTTGAGGTCGGGGGATTGTGGAGGCCAGGTAATCTGATGCAGCACTCCATCACACTCCTTCTTGGCAAAATAGCCCTTACAAAGCCTGGAGGTGTGTTGAGTCATTGTCCTGTTGAAAACAAATGATAGTCCCACTAAGCCTAAACCAGATGGGATGGTGTATCACTGCAGAATGCTGTGGTAGCCATGCTGGTTAAGTGTGCCTTGAATTCTAAATAAATCACAGACAGTGTCACCAGCAAAGCACCCCCACGCCATCACACCTCCTCCTCCTCCATGCTTTACGGTGGGAAATACACATGCAGAGATCATCCGTTCACCCACACTGTGTCTCACAAAGACACGGCGGTTGGAACCAAAAATCTCAAATTTGGACTCCAGACCAAAGGACACATTTCCACCGGTCTAATGTCCATTGCTCGTGTTTCTTGGACCAAGCAAGTATCTTCTTCTTATTGGTGTCCTTTAGTAGTGGTTTCTTTGCAGCAATTCGACCATGAAGGCCTGATTCACACAGTCTCCTCTGAACAGTTGATGTTAAGATGTGTCTGTTACTTGAACTCTGTGAAGTATTTATTTGGGCTGCAATTTCTGAGGCTGGTAACTCTAATGAACTTATCCTCTGCAGCAGAGGTAACTCTGGGTCTTCCTTTCCTGTGGCGGTCCTCATGAGAGCCAGTTTCATCATAGCGCTTGATGGATTTTGCGACTGCACTTGAAGAAACGTTCAAAGTTCTTGAAATGTTCCGTATTGACTGACCTTCATGTCTTAAAGTAATGATGGACTGTCGTTTCTCTATGCTTATTTGAGCTGTTCTTGCCATAATATGGACTTGGTCTTTTACCAAATAGGGCTATCTTCTGTATACCCCCCTACCTTGTCACAACACAACTGATTGGCTCAAACGCATTAAGAAGGAAAGAAATTCCACAAATTAACTTTTAACAAGGCACACCTGTTAATTGAAATGCATTCCAGGTGACTAGCTCATGAAGCTGGTTGAGAGAATGCCAAGAGTGTAAAAAGCTGTCATCAAGGCAAAGGGTGGCTATTTGAAGAATCTCAAATATAAAATATATTTCGATTTGTTTAACACTTTTTTGGTTGCTACATGATTTCATATGTGTTATTTCATAGTTTTGATGTCTTCACTAATATTCTACAATGTAGAAAATTGTAAAAATAAAGAAAAACCCTTGAATGAGTAGGTGTTCTAAAACTTTTGACCGGTAGTGTATATACAAAAGGACAGAAGAAATGAGTGAAATACAGGAGTGAAGATACTACTATTCAGTCACAGAATAAGAAAATGACTAAAAGGCATCTAATCATTTAAAAATTAATATGATTTTTTTTTCAAAACACAAAACATTATTTGGCTAATTGTCTTGATATGAATGTATCTTTTTTTTACGGGGTAACACTGTGAATTTTAAATGGAGTAAATGCAGTCAGTAGGTTAGAGAGTCACTGAAGCATGACTCTCAGGAGACCGGTAGACATGAAACGACACCAGCCTGATTTCAGTCATGACTGGAGGAAGGTCGTCGCCACACAAATGAAGAAAATGTGAAGTAGTTGGTCTAATCAAGTCCTCAGACAGAACTCACTGGGAGCAATTAAGCCCTTACTCCGATCCAGCATCGGTAACCAGATCTCCTCATCGACATTCTCAATAAAAGGATATTTACAGAATGAATAAAATACTCAGACCCACAGCCTTATAGACGTCTGAGGCGCTGTACTACATGGAGAATCAAATAAATTTGCACTTTGTGGATTTAAGACGTGGTTCAAATGTTATTGTTTTTTGTGTGCAAGAATTGGTCTGGACTTAAAATTGAAGGCCTCATCCACATGTATGGGTATGAGGAGAATACATTTAGGAAGTGATGAAACTACAAATGACAGCTTGGCCTGTCCAGAATCTGTGTCTCGTATCTTCATGGCATGAATATCAAAACCTGGCACAGTGTCCAGCCCAACCACAGGAATTCATTACCATCATTGCTAGTCTGACACAAATGAAGTCATGGCACTTGCAGTCTAACCTCTCAGACCACAGTACTTCATCATAAGCCATCCTTAATTTGTTTGGTTGTCAGAGACTGCTGTTGGTAAGTCTGTGGAGGGGGCAGCCTGTTCGTTTACGGCTCCCTTTGTCACAGTATGTCAGGGCAGCAAAGGCTGGTTGGAAGTGGGTGGATGGTTACTCACACACTGATCCTTCGCTTGACTATTTCAACCTCAAAATGCCTCCAGGACAGTTCTCTAATTAGCACCTACAGCTATAAATTAAATATATAATTCCACTAGTTGTACTGTCTGTCACCCTTGACCTTTGCAGTCCCTGTGGGACACATGACCACAGAGGTAGGCAAACAGACTGAGGCACATCAAACCAAATTAGCACAGACAGGTTTTTAACCAATGAGAATTCACAGCTCAGAGAGGAGCTGGGGCAATGGAGGGTTTTGCATTCCAACTCCATTTCCAAACGGTGTCTAGCTAGGGCTATGGAACACATTTTCCCTTTTCCTCTCCCTTCCCCTAGAGAAATCAGCCTGTCTCTGTGTCCTCTCAGAGCAGCTACTTTTCACATCTACGCATCTCTGTTCACTCTCCATCCTCCTATTGATTTCTTATGAGAAAATAACCAGCATGTCTGAATGAGAGAGTCAGGATGTTTGAAAATGGGATTGTTCAGTTTATCTGTATTTAGTGTGCATCTTCAAACCCGTAAAACACACATACAAAGGAATGTTTGCGTATTTTCAGTGGATTAGCTGTGTAAGCGAGGGATTTTCTTTTTGCAATAAAGGTAATGATCAGAGACCCCATCTCTCTTCAGATTGCCTAAATCACCTTAAAATCTAACACAGAGAAGCTGAGCAATATGGATGACAGCATTTGTCGTAGCACCAGACCCTCATTAACAGAAAGAGGCGACTGTTCTGGAGGGTTAATGGCCTTATGTCCCCAGGCAAGCACAATGAATGGAAATAGGATGAGAGGGTGGGGAATACAAGTCCTTCTCCATCCCCACCCCAGAGGGAGCTGGTACAGGGACAGAGTGACACTAGAGCTATCCAAATAACATATATATTATATTATATTATTATTATTATTATTATTATATTAAGTCCTTCACAATTCAAATTTGGTAATGTTTAAAAAATAAAATGTTACAATTAATGCATTGTAGCTGAAATATACACACTATTTATACAGGTTATTGGAGTGAAAGTAATATCCTGCATTGATTAATTATATCACACATTCATTATTAGTATGTTTTCAAAAGGCTGTACTGTTGAATTTATAAACACAAATTGGTCCTCTGATCAGTTTACACTTCGTGCCAAAGGCAAGGGCATCCCTGAGAGTGTGTCCAGCAATAGTATCTTATACAGAACTAAATGTTGTGTCTTAGATGGGGTTATCATTTAGAGAGGGAGATAGGCCATCATTAAGGCTGCATTTAGACAGGCAGCCCAATTCTGATATTGTTTTCACTAATCAGCTCCGAAAAAGGTCTGATGTGATTGGTAAAAAGACAAATTAGTGAAAACAATATTGGAATTGGGCTGCCTGTGTAAATGAAGCCTTTGTGTGAACTCCCACAGTCAGGGGCGGAATGCCAGATGGGCTGGTCTGTTTTTTGCCTAGTGGGCCTGTCTAACTAGTTTTTTTGCGCAAATGGATCATTATCTGGCTAATAATGAGGGCCTCAATGAAAAATATGGGCCGGTGTGAGGGCTTCGAGAAAAAAAATGGCCCAGTGTGGGGGCTTCAAATAAAGAATTGGCTGGTGTGTTAGAAATGCCAGGGCCGATTTATGGTCCCAGTCCGCCCCTGCCCACAGTTGTTTCCCGCCACCCCTCCATGTTTGTTAATTACCCCCACTAGGACACACAAACTCCCCTAGGCTCTTTACCAAAAAGCAATAAACACTGTATCACACTGACTTACCAACTGGCAAATTCCTGCAAGAGAGGAACAAGAAAAAGTCAGACAGCAAAGTGTAGTGGATTCTCTTCAAACGGGGCACAAATTATGTATATTCACTATTTACATCAAGGTTATAGTAGGTCGTTTCACCAATTAGGTGCCTTTTGAGTAGTGTAACTTGGTGAAAAAAAATTGTTTTATTTCACCTAATTTTAACATTCTGTCATAAAGCGCAGATGTTCAACTTAATTATTTGTTTTAATTCCCATCTATTAAGTGCCAAATAAAGTAACAGGGTTGACTATAACACGGTTGACGACTTTATCTTAAATCAGCCATAAGTCTCCTTGTGACAGGGGGAATGGAAGCTTGTTGTGTACAACAGGTAGGGGCAATTGAATGCAAGCTTCACACATTATTTAATTTTTTTAATGTATATTTCTAGCCTATCTATTGGTAACAGGGTTGATGTGTTATGCTCAGCTCAACCCGTTCAGTTTTACATATCAAAACACCAGAAAATTGCCAAAAATGTGACTATTAGATGTTAAATGTCTCTTTTGAAATAAATTATTGGAATAGTTTCACCATTGACCTTAAAATGAGGGTCAGGTTTATTATTATTATTATTATTACTATTATTATTATTATTATTATTATTATTATTATATATTTTTTAAATCATTAAACACATTCAATAAATAATAATCTATGGCCTCCCAAGTGGCGCAGTGGTCTAAGGCACTGCATCACAGTGCTTGAGGTGTCACTACAGACCTGGGTTCGATCCCGGGTTGTGTCAGTGCCGGCCGGGACCGGGAGACCCATGAGGCGGTGCACAATTGGTCCAGCGTCTTCCGGGTTAGGGGAGGGTTTGGCCGGCCGGGATGTCCTTGTCCCATTGTGCTCTAGCAACTCCTTGTGGCGGGCAGGGCTCCTGCACGCTGACTTCGGTCGCCAGTTGTACGGTGTTTCCTCCGACACGTTGGTGCAGCTGGCTTCCGGGTTAAGCGAGCAGTGTGTCAAGAAGCAGCGCAGCTTGGCAGGGTTGTGTTTCGGAGGACGCATGGCTCTCGACATTAGCCGTACGGGAGTTGCAGCGATGGGACAAGATTGTAACTGCCAATTGGATATCTCAAAAAAGGGGTCATAGCAATAAACCAACTAGGGCTTAAAAAATATTCCTAGAAGTCACAGAGGGACATGTCAAAATACAGAAGTCTTTATTCATATAAAAAAATCGTATTTATTGCATTTTCTATGTGGTCTATATTAAAGGGCACTTCATTTCATTTAACAGGATTTTTAAATTAAATATTTGTGTACAATTTCTACTTAAAATATCAAAGGGTACTCATTTAATGGAACGACTAATTATCTGATCCTAGCCTGATAGGTATACCGCTATCAGAGGAGGCTGGCCGGATGAGCTATGGGAGGATGTGCTTATGTAATGGCTGGAATGGAATAAATGGAACGGTATCAAACACATCAAACATATGGAAACCACATGTTTGAGCCCGTCCTCTTATATCTCTTCCTACCAGCCTCCTCTGGCCACTATATAGATAACATGCAGAAAAATTTACTGCGTAATAAAGCAAACCAAAAGGGCCTTTATATGTACATTGCAACAGGTAAGAGCAAACTTGGCCTCCATTAGCTACAAATGACTCTTTTGAAACAGCACATTTCAGCAGTGGTGTCAAAACAATACATGTTTGTGTTGTAATACTGCCTACTCGCAAAGTGCCATTCTTATTCATGTCTGTCATGGGCATATTGTGAACAGAATGCCACAGAGCCTTCATAACAAGTGAGTACAGCTCTGAGTTGCTGCCATGAGAATGGGAGAGTGAAAGTGATGTGTGAACGTGTTGACATGTCGTAGCCATCAAAATCTAGTAAACCTCAACACTAAGACATTGTCCACCATCTCAAAAGTGATGATCTAGTTTTGCTGCTCATCAGCATTGTTACAAAGATTGCATTGTAGAGCTGTCTGCATGTTACACTTCAAGGTTTGGCGTGTGTGGAAAAGTACATGTGTCAGGAACTTAACTTGGCTTGTTGGTTTATCTTAATCGTACATGGTAATAACAGTACCTTTGAGGCATAAACAGAAAGGTAACTCATAATTGTCTAATATTTGATCAGCCATTCTCACTTTTATGCAAGATTTGTGGCTTCTCTCCCAATGCAAATTAGTGGTATAAAATCGTATTGAGGCAATGAAGGTCAAATAACTTAACGTAGTCAGCAGTAATATAAAAGGCATGTTTTATTTACCTGAAAAGATTAGCCGAGCAATGAAATAAGTTGTGGCTGTGGTGTTTTGAGGCACTTTTTGAAAAATGTGTTTAGCACTTATACGTGAGGAGAAAGAAATGAAGAGCAGTGGAGAGAGTCTGCAAGAGAGGAAAATAAGTCAAATGTAACTCATACTGTAGGTAGTGATATTTTGATAATCATGGTTCCAGGAACAAGCTTGAGAACCTGAAATCAGCCTTTGGTGATTCTGCGGAGCACTTCAGAACATGGCACCATCAGATTTACAAATTGAAAATCATTAATAATTCTAACCAGGATGTGATGAATCTGAAATCACTCTCGATGAACCTGGACACACTTACATAAATCAAAATGATTACTTGGGGATTTTTTAAAATCTGACGTCAGTGTCAGGCTTACTAATGTTTTTTGTAGATCCCTTACCATGATATATCATTAATCTGAGATACATTTGAAATATGTTAGCAGTGCAACATGGGATCTCTGTAATATTAGGGAATATCGTGTTTTATGTCAACACCAGGAAACAGGGAAGGAGCAAAGGACTAACACCATCATTAAGTTTGCCGACGACCAAACAGTAGTAGGCCTGATCACCGACAACGATGAGACAGCCTATAGGGAGGAGGTCCGAGACCTGGCCGTGTGGTGTCAGGATAACAACCTCTCCCTCAACGTGACCAAGACAAAGGAGATGATTGTGGACTACAGGAAAAAAAAAAGGACTGAGCACGCCCCCATTCTCATCGACGGGGCTGTAGTGGAACAGGTTGAGAGCTTCAAGTTTCTTGGTGTCCACATCACCAACGAACTATCATGGTTCAAACACACCAAGACAGTTGTGAAGAGGGCACGACAAAGCCTATTCCCCCTCAGGAGACTGAAAAGATTTGGCATGGGTCCTCAAAAAGTTATACAGCTGCACCATCGAGAGCATCCTGACTGTTTGCATCACCGCCTGGTATGGCAACTGCTCGGCCTCCGACCGCAAGGCACTACAGAGGGTAGTGCGTACGGCCCAGTACATCACTGGGGCCAAGCTTCCTGCCATCCAGGACCTCTATATCAGGCGGTGTCAGAGGAAGGCCCTCAAAATGGTCAAATCATGGCTACCCTGACTATTTGCACCCCCACCCCATATTTTTACGCTGCTGCTACTCTGTTAATTATTTATGCATAGTCACTTTAACTCTACCCACATGTACATATTACCTCAACTACCTCAACTAGCCGGTGCCCCCGCACATTGACTCTGCACCGGTACACCCCTGTATATAGCCTCCCTAATGTTATTTTATTTTACTTCTGCTTTTTTTTTTCTCAACACTTTTTTGTTGTTGTTGTTTTATTTTACTTTGTTATTAAGAAATAAATGCATTGTTGGTTAAGGGCTGTAAGTAAGCATTTCACGGTAATGTCTACACCTGTTGTATTCGGCGCATGTAGCAAATAAAATGTGATTTAATTTTATTTGATTTGTGTCTTACACTGATGAGAATAGTTAAATGATGATTATGATGATGGTGAAGATGACGAAGACAATTATGATGATGATTATGATAATTATTATGATGATGAAGATATCATTCTCTACCAAATGCAAGTTTTGGCCTCTACACTGCCCATAAACCCACTGTAGAGCTGATGTAGTACAGAACTGCACAGTACATTACCGTTTCATGTTTTTAATGATCAAATACACCATGTTTTGCTAAACAACCTTCGAAATGAGTACAATGGATTTGAAATAGATAAAAAAGCAAACATAGATTCCACTGAAATGTATGTTCTTCTCATTCATCCTAAATCCTGATCATGTCCATATATAATGCTTACAGGCTTGCATTTAGAGGAAAAAAAACTTGCTTATAAATTATGGTTTCTTTATTTTGAGAATGGTGTTGTTGAGTATCTATTGTGGAGCGGGTGGTATTGACAGTGGTGTGAGCAGGGGCGCCTCTGTAATCTAAATGCCATTCCATGAAAGGCATCTCCCAGAAACCCCACAGATTTCATACATATGAGTCCAAAATATTCAATTACTCTTTCTCTTTTTATCTCCTTCACCCCTCATTCCCTCCCTCTTTCCCATGCACCAGTTGCTTATCTGCTGTGATTATAGTCATTACGTAACAGCCGTGTCTGTGGCAAGATTTCATCTGAACCGGCCATGCTCAGCCAACTGCCTCTGCAACCAGCCCTCCTCAAGTTAGGCCCAGAAAAACCGAACTGACTTGTAGCCAGGACCTTATTTCAGTCAGAAGCCGACTCTCAAAGCGGTTCCAACTCAATGAGTGCAAGTATAACAGTCATTTTACAAATAAGTAACACAACTCTTGCTTTACATATTTACGTTAGCTCTTTCATCAACACCTATTAAATGTGATGTCCTATCCAGTATAATGATAGTTAGGCTTATATTATCCTATGGTGACAGTGTTAGGCTTATATTATCCTATGGTGACAGTGTTAGGCTTATATTATCCTATGGTGACAGTGTTAGGCTTATATTATCCTATGGTGACAGTGTTAGGCTTATATTATCCTATGGTGACAGTGTTAGAAGTGATGTACAGTATTTGTATGATTGCCTCTGGATGGAGGGATGCATCAGACAACACAGATGCTCTTTTCATGTTCAAAATCTGTTTCTAGCACATCTCCTACCTACATGTCAGATGTACCTCTTCTCCCAGTGGGAGAGGTAGAGTTTAAATGTGATGGAGCAAAACTCATTATTTGACAATTACATCAAAGGAGATGGCTGCTTTTGTGTTAGATGTGGAACATGTTTGAAGTGCTCTCCTCAAGATAGTGGAGTGGTGGGGCGAGTTCATTGTTACTCAGCTCTGTGGATGATTATCTTCTATCGCTACCTATCGCTGAGATGCCTGTCAGATAGTAGAGTGAATAATGATCTACAGTATTCAACTGCAGACTGTATGCTCAGTTTAGGTCTAAGCCGAAACTAGTATGTCACTGGGGTATATTTATATGATTGTGGGTTAGGTCATTAACATCAGTGTTCATATTTCTCCTCTTAGTAAAACATTATTCTTAGTTATTCATTAAATGAAAGTTACACGAATGCACCACTAAACAAAAGTTACTGCGGTTACCAATGATAACCAGTGCAAGCTAAAGAGATAACTCTTCCAATACTCTTCCTGCATATTCTACATCTAACAGTACCCTTCAAAATAAGCTTCACTCACTGGTCATGTTTCATGTTTTAGGGCCTAATATGTACCCATCTGTCCTTAATGGTTACATTACTTTTGCCAAATAGAAGAGTTAACAGTTCCACCAATACGTTTAGCAAGCTATATATTTAGGTAGGCCTTTAAAATCCCCCACCACTAACTATTATTGTACATGGGTTGGCAGTCTATAGTCGGGCCTGTAAAATCTTTCAGGAAGGGTCATTAAGGATATTTCATTATCTCCATATTGCCAAGGTCAGGTTGTCCATATATCCACTTTACGGCTGCTAGGGGAATATGCTGCGACTGTAGTATAATAGACCAGAAAATGTCCACACCAGGAATGATGGGAAATCAATATTGGGCCCAGATCATCAATACAAACCTCATTTTCCCAAGCAGGAAGAAGTTACTCAAGAAGAAAATGGAGGAAAATAGATTGAATCAAAAAAGGAAAATAAACTATAACAATCTTCAGTGTTCATAATATGTTATTTGTTGCATAGTATCCGGTGAGACTCCTTCGCAAAGGTTGTTCAAACCAGTTTGCTTGATTTTGTTTTAATCCACCACCACTGGATCAAGCAGTCCATAAATGTCCTAGTACAGTCATGTAACTGTGTTAAAGCAGAGAGAAAC
Organism: Coregonus lavaretus; assembly: GCF_964263955.1. NCBI lineage: Eukaryota > Metazoa > Chordata > Actinopteri > Salmoniformes > Salmonidae > Coregonus > Coregonus lavaretus. Next base: position 23,587,813 of record NC_140001.1, on the reverse strand, counting down.
ATGGGCTATGACAATGGTTTCCCCCATTTATATTACAGCTGTAAGCCATGCCTGGTTCTGTTACAGAGAATGTTGATTCTCCTGCTCATTTAAAGGAAATTGTGAAGGTTTAGTAACCAAAACAATGAATCAGGTATGATAAATTAAGAAGTACATTTTTCTAGTTTCAAAATAGTCCATTTTTTTTTTTTTTACCATTGTGACAAATTGAAACATGATCTATTTGTTCCTTTGCTTATGTGTTATAAATACATGGGTGGATTTGATATTGCCTCTTGTTAGCACATGTCATGTAATAATTGACATGTAAACTTTACATACATGTTAACTTGACATAGCAAATCGTCCTCACACGGGGCACCATTTATGTATAGGTATTGTCCTATTTGTAAACATTTACATTTAAGTCATTTAGCAGACGCTCTTATCCAGAGCGACTTACAGTTAGTGAGTGCATACATTATTTATTTATATTTTTCATGCTGGCCCCCCGTGGGAATCGAACCCACAACCCTGGCGTTGCAAACGCCATGCTCTACCAACTGAGCTACATCCCTGCCAGCCATTCCCTCCCCTACCCTGCACGACGCTGGGCCAATTGTGCGCCGCCCCATGGGTCTCCCGGTCGCGGCCGGCTACGACAGAGCCTGGTAAAGATACTCCTCAAGTATGAATTATAAGTCACATCATTAAGAGGCATCAGTTTTACTGTGGCATAGCCACATAACATCTGTACCTGTGTATAGGATATAACTATACAGTATTATACTGTTAGAAATGAATGTAATGGCCTTCTATCTGTCATATCTAGCCTTTTATAAAAACATTTGTTGGCGCGGGGGGTGGGGGGTCAAACTTTTGTTTTGGATTGCCTGTGGTTGTTTAACCAGCCAGTGGTACGTTAGAGCGCTGTTGGTTTATGCAGCACAACTTCCTCCAAATGAAAATGGCCTTTCTATAAACAAAGTCCAAATGATGCCTAGGTTTATTTTAGGCCAGTAAGTGAGACTTACATTATGTCTGAATTGAGTTCAAAATATACTCTGAATAGATTTTTTTAAGCAGCTTTGTCATTGAATCCAGTCTGTTTTTCCAGGTCTTTTTGGTTTCGTCTGCTCTGCATGAGTGTTTGATAGGGGCCTGACTGCCTTGGAACCAACACAAACAAAGACACTCAGAATGCGTGGAAACATTTTCTTAGTCCATGTTCAAATTACACATTGTCTACTGTATGTTAATTGCTTATCGACCAATTATGGCATAATGAAATCCTGGTTGCAAGGGCAGCAGTGATCTATGAGGGCAAAAATGGGCCTGTGCTGTGCTGATGACCTCATTTTAATATTCGGCTGGGCACTCGTTGGGGAAATGGCACTTTCATGTGGCAGTGCTTTGTGATAACCCCTGGGTTACTGTAGCTCTGCCTAATCTCACCCCCAAGCCAAACCAACCCCACACACAGCTTTGGGAGAGCACAACTGGACCCTCCAAATTAGTACCATTCATTGTGGTCACAGCAAGGTGTGAACCTAATTTAAAATCACTGACAGAATACATGTAGAGAGGGAGGATTTGGCTAGTTTTAAAAGTCACCTTCATCTTCTCTGTACAACAATCTTGGCTGACTTGATGCATGCATTGAAGAAAATAAAGCAGAGGCGGATTTCCTGTCTGCAGAGATAACCTTGAGGATCTATGGCATTTAGCATTCCACTCAACTCCTGGCCATGGTATCCTAAAGCACAGATTTGATTCCTACCTATACATACTGAAACATTGATACTGTTTCATATTAAACGAAAGTGCTGCCTATATTTTTATTTCCAGGAAAGTGGGAATATAAAGACTCTGTCAATGCATGTTAGAGCATAAGAGGGGTGAAACCCAATGGGCTATTTGCATTTCTATCTGGAAGATAGAAGAGCAAAGGGTTTGGGCAGTGGAAGGTTGTGAAACTATTTCCTTATTTATCTTTCATCTTTTATTTTTCCTCTATAGGTGAGCATGTTTGGCACATTGCAACTCTCCACACTCTGCCAAATAGATGTGACGTGGAGAAAAATAGGTGTTGTTTTAACCTTGAGCCTGATTTTAACAAACATGAATATATTACAGACAGTATCCCTCACCCCTCCACCATGTTCCACACTTCCTTTCTGACATGCTGCAATGTGGTAGCTGCTTAGCCTCACTGCCAACACAGAAGACAGCTCACGTCACAAGCACTATTCAGAATTCCAGGAAAGTCAGACTATGGATGTTCGGTGAGATATTGTTATTTACTACTGTACTCCTGGCGAGAGATGTTCGTCATAGCTGAGTGTGTAATTCTACACAATGGGTTGTACAACATTTGTTGACACTGTATAACTACCACATATCCAGCATTAAGTACCAAACAGCCTCTAGTGACACAGAATATTAAAAACGTTTCAGTGATAGCAAGCACTATAGTTTGTGAAAACATTTTTCTGCCAATGCATTACACAGGTGTTAATGTGATAGCTGTTGAGAGACAGAGAGAGAGACAGAGAGAGAGACAGAGAGAGAGACAGAGACAGAGACAGAGAGAGAGACAGAGACAGAGACAGAGACAGAGACAGAGACAGAGAGAGAGACAGAGAGAGAGACAGAGACAGAGACAGAGACAGAGACAGGATGTGTGGACTGTGCAGTAGGCTATAGGGACAGCGCAATAGCTCATGGTGTCAAGACAGGTCCTCTGCGTGTGGTGTTCTGCAGCATCAGCACCCGGACAGGGACCAGACGCTGGATTTATGGTGCCAGGCAGCGGAAATGACCTGCTTCTGTCATTGAGTGTGTGCCCCATCACGAGAGGCCCTAAACTATATTGGCACAGCTCTGACAGACATGTTTGTCATCTAGTCAGTTTTGAAGATACCAAGCAAGCAGTATTATTCCTTTGACAAGCTCCAGCTCTCTCTCTCTACGTGCACACTGTTCCTGTCTCTCCAGCCCACACCTCCCTGCCTGAGAGACAGCCCTGTGGTTCCTATATTGGCATGATTAATACCAAGATCGCTATGATTTACACTATATTCACACTGAAATGCAGTAGAATATCCCATTCATTTAGTTTAAAAGTAATCTGAATTACTGCATATTCATAAGCAAACTCTTCCTCAATGACTATTTCTCATTGTTTATTTCAACAGTCATTTCTGAGTTTTGTATGTCACCTGCTATAAACAGTGCATTCGGAAAGTACTCAGACGCCTGGACTTTTTCCACAGTTTGTTGCGTTACAGCTTTATTCTAAAATGGATTAAATTGTTTTCCCCCTCATCAATCTACACAGAATACTCCATAATGACAAAGCAAAAACAGGTTTTTAGAAATGTTAGCAAATGTATTAAAAATAAAAAACGGTAATATCACATTTACATAAGTATTCAGACCCTTAACTCAGTACTTTGTTGACACACCTTTGGCAGCAAATTCGAGTCTTCTTGGGTGTGATGCTACAAGCTAGGCACACCTGTATTTGGGGAGTTTCTCCCATTCTTCTCAGCAGATCGTCTCAAGCTCTGTCAGGTTGGATGGGGAGCGCTGTCTAGGCTGTGTGCTTAGGGTCGTTGTCCTGTTTGAATGTGAACCTTCACCCCAGTCTGAGGCCCTGAGCTCTCTGGAGTAGGTTTTCATCAAGGATCTCTCTGTACTTTGCTCCGCTCATCTTTCCCTCGATCCTGACTAGTCTGCCAGTCCTTGCCGCTGAAAAACATTGTTTAGGTGCCTTTTGACAAACTCCAAGCGGGCTGTCATTTGCCTTTTACTGAGCAGTGGCTTCCGTCTGGCCACTCTACCTTAAAGGCCTGATTGGTGGAGTGCTGCAGAGATGGTTGTCCTTCTGGAAGGTTCTCCCATCTCCACAGAGGAACTCTGGAGCTCTGTCAGAGTGACCATCTGGTTCTTGGTCACCTCCCTGACAAAGGCCCTTCTACCCCTATTGCTCAGTTTGGCCGGGCGGCCAGCTCTAAGAAGAGTCTTGGTGGTTCCAAACTTCTTTCATTTAAGAATGATGGAGGCCTCTGTGTTCTTGGGGACCTTCAATGCTGCAGACATTTTTTGGTACGCTTACCCAGATCTGTGCCTCGACACAATCCTGTCTCTGAGCTCTACGGATAATTATTTTGACCTCATGGCTTGATTTTTGCTCTGACATGCACTGTCAACTGTGGGACCTTATATAGACAGGTGTGTGCCTTTCCAAATCATGTCCAATCAATTGAATTTACCACAGGTGGACTCCAATCAAGTTGTAGAAACATCTCAATGATAAGACCATGGTGCTTGCCTACGGAGCTGTGAGGGGAACGGCACCTCCGTACCTTCAGGCTCTGATCAGTCCCTACACCCAAACGAGGGCACTGCGTTCATCCACCTCTGGCCTGCTGGCTCCCCTATCTCTGCGGAAGCATAGTTCCCGCTCAGCCCAGTCAAAACTGTTCGCTGCTCTGGCACCCCAGTGGTGGAACAAGCTCCCTCACGACGCCAGGACAGCTGAGTCACTCACCACCTTCCGGAGACATTTGAAACCCCACCTCTTTAAGGAATAACTGGGATAGGATAAAGTAATCATTCTACCCCCCCCCCCCCCCCCCCTTTACTCCAACCCCCCCCCCCCCCCCCCCCCCCCCAAAAAAAATAAAAAAAATAAAATAAATAAAATGGTTATCCCACTGGCTATAAGGTGAATGCACCTATTTGTAAGTCGCTCTGGATAAGAGCGTCTGCTAAATGACGTAAATGTAAAATGTAAAATGTAAAATGTAATGATCAATGGAAACAGGATGCACCTTAGCTAAATTTCGAGTCTCATAGTAAAGGGTCTGAATGCTAATGTAAACAAGGTATCTCTGTTCTTTATTTGTAATATATGTGCAAAAATGTATATTGTGTGTAGATTGATGAGGATTTTTAGAATAAGGCTGTAACATAACAAAATGTGGAAAAAGTCAAGGGGTCTGAATACTTTAAGAATGCACTGTATTTACCTATACTGTATGTATGAACTGAGTTTTGATTTATTTCCTGACTTTTAATTGAGAGTGTACAACATGATCAACTGGACCACAGACTCGTATGCATAAACCTTCTGGTAGTGTTGCATGAACAGTGACATCTTCTAGCACCCTACAAACCCTAAACACAATCCAAACAAGTTCTATGTGTTCAAAAGTTGTAATTATGATTTACTTGATTCTGAAGAAGGCCATAAGGCCGAAACGTCAATCTTTCAAACTTGTCTAATAAAACTACAAAGTTTTAATGGTGAGTGAGCGTTGCGCCTTTTCCTGTCTAATTATTTACTTGTGAAATTAACGAATAGAAGTTTTATACAAAACTAGAAATTATATATAGTGAGTTAGTCCAGCCCTGAGACCTGAAATATTAGTTAATATAATGTCTCATGTCTTACAATTTGTGAAGATAATGACGAATAGCAATGGGATGATACAGATATCAATCAAATCTAAAAGTAGCACCTTCTGTAGCTCCCTCTGTAGCTCAATTGGTAGAGCATGGCGCTTGTAACGCCAAGGTAGTGGGTTCGATCCCCGGGACCACCCATACACAAAAATGTATGCACGCATGACTGTGAGTCGCTTTGGATAAAAGCGTCTGCTAAATGGCATATTTATAATTAGGTTGAGAGCTTTTGTGAAAGAGCACAGTTAGAAAGATATGGCATTTAGAAGCAAACCGGATGGACATCATGGAAATGATCGGTGAGGTAGAAGGATTACTGTTATACTATTCCAGGTATTCCTGAAAGAGGTAGGGTTTCAAGTGTCTCCGGAAGGTGGTCAGTGAGGGAGCTGTCCTGGCGTCGTGGGGGAGCTTGTTCCACCATTGGGGTGCCAGAGTAGCGAATAGCTTTGACTGGGCTGAGTGGGAAATGTGTTTCCGTAGAGGTAGGGGGGCTAGCAGGCCAGAGGTGGATGAACGTAGTGCCCTTGTTTGGGTGTAGGGTCTGATCAGAGCCTGAAAGTAAGGAGGTGCCGTTCCCCTCACAGCTCCGTAGCAAGCACCATGGTTTTGTAGTAGATGCGAGCTTCAACTGGAAGCCAGTGGAGTGTGCGGAGGAGCGGGGTGACATGAGAGAACTTGGGAAGGTTGAACACCAGACGGGCTGCAGCGTTCTGGATAAATTGTAGGGGTTTAATGGCACAGGCAGGGAGCCCAGCCAACAGCGAGTTGCAGTAATCCAGACGGGAGATGACAAGTGCCTGGATTAGGACCTGTGACGCTTTCTGTGTAAGGTAGGGTCGTACTCTGCGAATGTTGTACACCTATTCAGCATCCTTCTTAAGCCTTAGCCCCACCCATCTCTTTAAGGATTCACATGTGAGGCAATGTGCTAAACATAGTGAGTAAGGTAGTGTAGTAAACAGCCAAAGATTTCAAGACTAAAAGTAGTTCAAGTAGTAGCCTACAATAAGGAAAAACTCCAGGTAAAAATACACTTCATCTAGTCCTTGGCCTATATCCTAATCTGACTTTGAAAGTGTCCAGATAAAAATATTGTATAAATATGTTACAATTATTAGATAATGCTTACCCAGTCTAAATTGATGGGTCATGTGAAAGAAATACTATAACCACCCCCCAGCCACATCTAGCTAAGTGGATGGGTCACTATTGTCTAGACATGTACACATGTTCATCAAATACAATAGATGGCCGTAATCATCCTTAGCTAGCTAGCTAAACAATTAACCATAATCCCAACCCATAGCTACAGTACAAACGGATTGTCATTATCACGACTCAGGATAAGACCCAGATGCAGACAGGGGCTAGAGCAAAACAGGAGTAGGGGAAAAACACTGGTAGGCTTGACGAGACAAGACGAACTGGCAACAGACAAACAGAGAACACAGTTATAAATACACAATGGATAATGTGGAAGATGGGTGACACCTGGAGGGGGGTGGAGACAAGCACAAAGACAGGTGAAACAGATCAGGGTGTGACAGTCATAGCTAGCCCCCATGCATGAAATGATGGAGTATGAATATGTAGGTAGCTAAAGCTAACCAACTGGTTTCAATGTTAGCTAGCTAACATTAGGCTATAACTAGCAATGCAAATGGCTTTCTGAGATACAAATAATATTACTACATAGATCATACACATAACGTTAGCTAGCAAGCCAGCAAGCTAAAGTTCGCTAGCTAGCGAACAGTACGCTTTAACTTGTAATGAAAATGACTTTCTGACAAAATTTGAAACGTAGCTATAATATCTGAAACTGTAGCTAGACTCTTATCCGTATACATGGATGAATGCTTCATGGCATTGTGTCTTTTCCATTTGGTTTGTAGCTAGCTACAGCTTGTTTGGCCCATTGTTGTGTCAAGTCACTCCAGTTCACACTGACCGTGTGCAGCAAGTAGTCCATCACAACTGTTTCTCACTGATCTTTGTCGATAGCGCCTGCTAAATTCTGGGCAGCAATGTTGTTGAGAGCAGAAGCAACACTTTTTCAGTTCTCCATGGCTAACGTTATATCTTTCAAACAAGCAGCGGTAGCAAGGATTATCTACACATACTGAGCAGTTCATGTTATAGACAGAAGCCTGCTACATGGCAGACCAATCCGAACTAATCTCTCAGCATGTCCAGCTCATCCATTATCTCAGCCAATCATGGCTAGCGGGAAGGTTCCTGTCTTTTTCCATGGCTAAACCAACTAGGCTAGTAATTGAACAATTGTATTCGTATTTACAGATGGCATACAAGTTTTTATTAAGGCACATGAAAATTCAAATGTTCCAGAAGGCATTTCTGCCAAAAAACCTCTCCTGTGAAGTAGTGACGTGCGATATACACCTAGCTTCTTTAAACAGGTCACATATATCAAGACTAGAATCATGTTTTACCATTTAGTAGACCCATACCCTGGAGACAATACAATACATCTTTCATTATCCAATCACAAACTTTGTCAGATGATGTTAACATGATTCCTTTTAATTATGGCCATTGACTGGAAACTCCAAATTAATTGTATTACATTTTGCATTTAACAATCCATTTAAATTTTTACCCAATTAAGATTAATTAATTATTATTATTATAATTTTGTAGACATATTAAGGCATGTTAAAAGACAGGCATTAAAATCAATTTGTGATGATGTCTATTTTCACAGAAAATGTATTTTAATGACTGAATGTGGAGACATAGGGCAATGTTTTGGGAATGAGAAGGTGTGAATTCCATTGTAAAAGCACATTTAGTAATGTGGATAAATGAAGGATTTCTCTGTATTTTTTCACAATAGAATTGAATATAGCCTCAGTTTAACTGCCCTAAGGCTTTTATAATCGTACAACAATTTTAAGAATATGGTAAGTAGCTGCACATATACACTCCCGTGGATTTCTCACTGCACTCTTTTTCATGAGCGGAATAAATCTGCCTCCAAACACAACAGGATGTCACAAAACAACTTCAGTGGCCACATGATTACTATAAAACTGATCATATTTTTGAGGGAGAAAAAGAGCATATACTTCCCTCTTCCTATTACCACTAAATCCATTATCTGTTTCAAATACAATGCAGTGCTACAGGGATGTTAAAGGAGCGATATCAAGACACATCTAATGGAAGAAATCAATTTTCTCTGCCTTTGCATTAATTGAGGAATCAACGCTCCTCTCAGGAGACTGGCTCTTTAAAAAAAAACAATGCCTTTCCTCAATCTAAAACCCTCTTTTATTTTGATCTTTGGATAAACAAATCCTTTTAGAAGGTGCCACAGTACATGCATTAAAAGATTGGAGAGTCAAGAAATGAATACAATAATATGCTGATATCACATTATGGTGTGGAATGTTGACTGGGTCTTTATGGACTTGTTTGGTGAAGGAAAAAGACAAGGTCAAACCAGTGGGTAAAACAAAGTTATCTTTGACTACATGTATTTCTAAAACCTGTATAACTAATCGTATTAATTGAACTGTGTATGGACAGTGCATTCGGAAAGTATTCAGACCCATTGACTTATTCCACATTTTGATACGTTACAGCCTTATTCTAAAATGACAAAGTGAAAACAGGTTTTTAGATATTTTTGCAAATGTATTTAAAATTAAAAACAGAAATACCTTATTTACATACACTGCCAGTCAAAAGTCTGGGCACACCTACTCATTCAAGGGTTTTTCTTTATTTGTAAAAATGTTTACATTGTAGAATAATAGTGAAGACAAAAAACTATGAAATAACATATATGGAATCATGTAGTAATGAAAAAAGTGTTAAACAAATCAAAATATATTTTATATTTGAGATTCTTGAAATAGCCACCCTTTGCCTTGATGACAGTTTTGCACACTCTCCCCAAATACAGGTGTGCCTAGCTTGTAGAGTCACACCCAAGAAGACTCGAGGCTGTAATCACTGCCAAAGGTGCTTCAACAAAGTACTGAGTAAAGGGTCTGAATACTTATGTAAAAGTGATATTTCTGTTTTGCTTTGTCATTATGGGGTATTGTGTGTAGATTGATGGGGGAAAAAACAATTTAATCAATTTTAGAATAAGGCTGTAACATAACAAAATGTGGAAAATGTCAACGGGTCTGAGTACTTTCCGAAGGCACTGTATAAAGTGTTTTGTTACATTGAGTTACAATTTATTGTTGTTATCGATCTAAAGAAAGACCCCAAACAGACTCATGTCATGGATTGAACATATTCACAAAATGAGCCGAATAGATATAAACCAGGTACAACCCATTAAAAAAAATGAAAGTAAATGATACCGGGTTTCTGGAGGCTAATACAACAATGTATATCCTTTTCCTTCATTAATGGAGATTTGTGTATAACACTGATCTGTTCAATTGAATTCAAATAATAATTCAAAGGTAAAAAGGTTGTTACACAGTACAGTTGGCCCCTGTTTCATGATGTATCTCATATATTCAGACATATTTTCATTATCGTACAGTTCCTCTGGAAGTCTGTCATCTACAGTGTGTGGTCCATTTGGGAACTCCTGTTATGTTTATTGTCATGTTTAAAATGCTGTAATGGTGAAGTGTTTTAATTAGTACTCTGCACTTTATTGTGATCATTGCTCAAGCTTGCCTAATTAAGTTTGTATGTTCCAAATCTCCATCAAAGGAAACCATTATCTTGCATGGTAATGCATGAGAGGCTTACATCTTTCCCCTTCAGACCTGGCAATAACAGCTCCATTTTAGGTTGGTTGAGCAAAATAAACACTATTATTATTATCATCAATATTATGTTCAGTGTTTGAGGCATAGGCTATCTTTCAGTGGAGACTATAGTTGCTCCACATTTATGTAACACATGGTTTTGTTTTATTGTACATCAACATGAGCTTTTTCTTTAACTGTTCAGATTAGTCAGCATTTGTTATGTTCTAACCTCCCTCAGCTCAATAGTAACTGCAAGCTTGGTTCCTATGGTTATAGAGGGAAACTAAAAGAAATATGCAAGAAGAAATTTTGCATGCATAGCTGCCTGAAAGCCAAGTGAATGTGATGGTTTCAGATTTGATTAGGCAGCCCACGGGCCTCAGCAGGCCAGCCCTGCGACGGGCAGGCAGGGGCCTTGTACAAGCGTCTCATTGCTCACCATGCCTGAGTGGTGATGTACACACCAAGTGTGACCACTGCTTGATTTAAACAGTCCACCCTGGATCTGAGGGTGCGCTCGATGCAATATTTTAACCCATCCATCTAGCGACCACTGGACATTTGTCTCACCCAGTTACTTTTGAGTACCATTCTAGTGTATTTATATTTGGAGTATACTCTGTTGTGAAACTATATAATTGAAATATGTGTACAATAGTTTGTATGTTATGAAATAATTACCCTCTGCTCTTTACTTTCAGAGCAAGTTCTGTGAGAGTTATTGTTTGACTGTAGATAATCTTTAAAAAATCAATCGATTTCAGAGAGACGATTATATACTCCTGAGTGGCGCAGTGGTCTAAGGCACTGCATCGCAGTGCTAACTGTGCCACTAGAGATCCTGGTTCGAATCCAGGCTCTGTCGCAGCCGGCCGCGACCGGGAGACTCATGGGCGGCGCATAATTGGCCCAGCGTCGTCCAGGGTAGGGGATGGAATGGCCGGCAGGGATGTAGCTCAGTTGATAGAGCATGGCGTTTGCAACGCCAGGGTTGTGGGTTCGATTCCCACAGGGGGCCAGTATAAAATAATATGTAATCACTAACTAAAAATGTTTTTGTCTTGCCCATTCACTCTCTGAATGGCACACATACACAATCCAATGTCTCTGGATAAGAGCGTCTGCTAAATGACGTAAAAGTAAATGTAATAAAGAGATCACAATTCTTAATGATAATGGCAACATTTGGGTGACACTTTCTATGAACCACCTGTATGTAAAACTATTATAAATAGGGCCTTCAAGACATGCTATAAGCCTTCATAACAGCTTATAAAGCCTCATAAAATAGTATTGTATATAGCTACAGTAATGCAGTTTTTGTTATTCATTACACAAATGATTCATAGAGAGCATTATTAGTAATTCATAAGATCGTGAAATATTTCATTTTATCTCTGGTTTTTGATAGAACACAACATACATCTCTTATTCACTGAGAAATAACACAATCCATTTATTTAGATGTCCAAGCATTCAGGAATTTATTTGGCCGGAAGATCCGACTTTGCAAGATGCAGAAGCGCATTTCTTCACATTGGAGCCTAGTGACCTTAGAGCTGTATGGTTATATTTGGAAATGTAATTCTTTACTCAAACTCTTGGCCTTGAGGCCTTTGGATAAAATGCTATGTATAAATGAGCAAGGTTATTTCCATTTCCTAATGGTCACCGCGGCCATACAGTAATGAGCAGCACCAAGGAGGATTGTTATTTTCTTAAATAAAAAAGAAATCCCAAGTAGCTGCATCATTACAGAGGGAAGCCTAGAGGACTGTTTCCAGGTCATTAGTCTACATGCTTGACCTTCCTGGTCCTACAGGGTGTGGGGAATATATGTGATAAATAGCGCATCCATTCAATTTCAGACTTAATGTTGTTAATGAGGACTTTTCTCTTTGCTCTTTTTACGGCTTCAGTAGATTACATTGAGCATACCAAACATTAGGAACACCTTCCTAATATTTTTTGCCCTCAGAACAGCCTCAATTCATCGGGGCATGGTCTCTTCAAGGTGTCGAAAGCGTTCCACAGGGATGCTGGCCCATGTTGACTCCAATGCTTCCCACAGTTGTGTCAAGCTGGCTAGATGTCCTTTGGGTGGTGGATCATTCTTGATACTCACGGGAAACTGTTGAGTGTGAAAAACCCAGCAGCGTTGCAGTTCTTGACACAAACCGGTGCGCCTGCCACCTACTACCATACCCCATTCAAAGGCACTTAAATTTTTTTGTCTTGCCCATTCACTCTCTGAATGGCACACATACACAATCCAATGTCTCAATTATCTCAAGGCTTAAAAATCTTCTTTAACCTCTACGGGATCGGTGTCCCGTATACAGGACAGTTGAGCTAATGTGCGCTAATGTGATTAGCATGACTGTTGTAAGTAACAGCAAACTTTCCAGGACATATACATGTCTTATATGGGCAGAAAGCTTAAATTCTTGTTAATCTAACTGCACTGTCCAATTTACAGTAGCTATTACAGTGAAAAAAGACAATGCTATTGTTTGAGGAGAGTGCACAACAACAAAAAACTTATCACGGCAACTGGTTTGATACATTCACCTCTGAAGGTAAATAATGTACTTACATTCAGTAATCTTGCTCTGATTTGTCATCCTAAGGGTCCCAGAGATAAAATGTAGCATAGTTTTGTTTAATAAAATAAATGTTATATTCAAATGTAGGAGCTGGGTTCTACAGTTTGAACCCCTGCTGTCTCTGGCTCCACACCCACCCCGCCCGGCCATCTAGATGTGTGAAAGTTAGTGTATAAGCTAATGATCCATCATGTATGACATTCCTGGGAGTGTGTAAACATACATTTTGTGTTACCATATCATTGTTGTATGTTCTCTATAGTTATGTACTTTAAAATGTATCAATTGACCAATTCAGCACATTTGGGCAGACTTTATATAAAATAGTCCAGTATTGCAACGCTTCACTGGATCTATCTGAAACTTTGCACACACACTGCTTCCATGTAGAGGCCAACATTGCGCTTAAACTGCAATATTATATTGTGGCCTTTCTCTTGCATTTCAAAGATGATGGAACAAAAATAAATGTTGGAAACGCATGTTTTTTGGTTTGTATTATCTTTTACCAGATCTAATGTGTTATATTCTCCTACATTAATTTCACATTTCCACAAACTTCAAAGTGTTTCCTTTCAAATGGTATCAAGAATATGCATATCCTTGCTTCATTTCCTGAGCTACAGACAGTTAGATTTGGGTATGTCATTTTAGGCAAAAAAAGGGTCAGATCCTTAAGAGGTTAACATGTCTCCTCCCCTTCATCTACACTGATTGAAGTGGATTTAACAAGTGACATCAATAAGGGATCATAGCTTTCACCTGGATTCACCTGGTCAGTCTATGTCATGGAAAGAGCAAGCGTTCTTAATGTTGTGTATACTCAGTGTATACTTACAGCCTCTGCCAGTATGGAAGCAGGTTTGGAAACATAATGCTACATTATATTGCATTGCTGCTGAATCAGTTTATGTAATTTTCTGTTGCATGGAGAATATACAGTAGGAGTCTTTTTTTAGAGCAGAATTGTGTATGTTGGTATTCCTTTTAATAGAAACAAAGGTAAAGATACCAGATATGAAATATCATTTTGGGGTCCTTTAGTGTGTGGCCGTGATGAGTGATGACATGTGAAGTATGACATCATGCCAGTGGGTGGCTTGTCAGAGCACTGTACCAGTGAGGTCACTGGTCTCCTAATGACCTCCTCAGGGTTCACAGCAGCAGCCTCCTTCTTTCCGGCCCTGGGTCTCCCCCTATCCACCCCACCCTGGCCAGCTCAACGCTTGGCTAGCCTGTACACTCATTGTCCTTAATCAAGAGTCGGGGGCATAAGGACGCAGAGAGCCCTGCATGCCCAGTGGGCTCCTTATTCTCAGACAGGCAGATGAAACCAAGTGGAAAAGCCTCTTACACGTATAGTACACGGGCCTCTTACACAATACACTGATCGCCTGTCTGCTGTGAGGCAGTGACCAGTCAGTGATTGGACATCGAAACATTCACATATGTTATCCATTATTATCTAATGTACAGTTGAAGTCGGAAGTTTACATACACTTAGGTTGGAGTCATTAAAACTCGTTTTTCAACCACTCCACAAATTTCTTGTTAACAAACTATAGTTTTGGCAAGTCGGTTAGGACATCTACTTTGTGCATGACACAATTAATTTTTCCAACAATTGTTTACAGACAGATTATTTCACTTATAATTCACTGTATCACAATTCCAGTGGGTCAGAAGTTTACATACACTAAGTTGATTGTGCCTGTAAACAGCTTGGAAAATTCTAGAAAATGATGTCATGGCTTTAGAAGCTTCCGATAGGCTAATTGACATCATTTGAGTCAATTGGAGGTGTACCTGTGGATGTATTTCATGGCCTACCTTCAAACTCAGTGCCTCTTTGCTTGACATCATGGGAAAATCAAAATAAATCAGCCAAGACCTTAAAAAAATAATTGTAGACCTCCACAAGTCTGGTTCATCCTTGGGAGCAATTTCCAAACGCCTGAAGGTACCACGTTCATCTGTACAAACAATAGTGCGCAAGTATAAACACCATGGGACCACGCAGCCGTCACACCGCCCAGGAAGGAGACACGTTCTGTCTCCTAGAGATGAACGTACTTTGGTGCGAAAAGTGCAAATCAATCCCAGAACAACAGCAAAGGACCTTGTGAAGATGCTGGAGGAAACAGGTATAAAAGTATCTATATCCACAGTAAAACGAGTCCTATATCGACATAACCTGAAAGGCCGCTCAGCATGGAAGAAGCCACTGCTCCAAAACCGCCATTAAAAAGACAGACTACGGTTTGCAACTGCACATGGGGACAAAGATCGTACTTTTTGGAGAAATGTCCTCTGGTCTGATGAAACAAAAATAGAACTGTTTGGCCATAATGACCATTGTTATGTTTGGATGATAAAGGGGGTCGCTTGCAAGCCGAAGAACACCATCCCAACCGTGAAGCACAGGGGTGGCAGCATCATGCTGTGGGGGTGCTTTGCTGCAGGAGGGACTGGTGCACTTCACAAAATAGATCGCATCATGAGGAAGGAAATTTATGTGGATATATTGAAGCAACATCTCAAGACATCAGTCAGGAAGTTAAAGCTTGGTGGCAAATGGGTCTTCCAAATGGACAATGACCCCAAGCATACTTCCAAAGTTGTGGCAAAATGGTTTAAGGACAACAAAGTCAAGGTATTGGAGTGGCCATCACAAAGCCCTGACCTCAATCCTATATAACATTTGTGGGCAGAACTGAAAAAGCGTGTGCGAGCAAGGAGGCCTACAAACCTGAATCAGTTACACCAGCTCTGTCAGGAGGAATGGGCCAAAATTCACCCAATTTATTGTGTGAAGCTTGTGGAAGGCTACCCGGAATGTTTGACCCAAGTTAAACAATTTAAAGGCAATGCTACCAAATTCTAATTGAGTGTATGTACACTTCTGACCCACTGGGAATGTGATGAAAGAAATAAAAGCTGAAAGAAATAATTCTCTCTATTATTATTCTGACATTTCACATTCTTAAAATAAAGTGGTGATCCTAACTGACCTAAGAGAAGAATACTTTTTACTAGGATTAAATGTCAGGAATTGTGAAAAACGGAGTTTAAATGTATTTGGCTAAGGTGTATGTAAACTTCTGACTTCAACTCTACATGATCATGGTCTATGAATATTGCATTTCAATAGCAATGCATTTTCAGCATAATATAGTATATCACATTGGTTCAGAGATTTACATGTGACAAATACAATTTAATTTTAATTTTGATTTGAAACAGGCCTGAAGTCAGTTCCCTAAAAGGCAGGATGAGAGGCATGTAAATCAGTCAGGCCGTGTTCTCCTTTAACATTTAACACAGGTTATTAGACAGAACAAAGATTTGACCCCCAGAGCACTTCTGCACATAACATGAATAAGTAATGCTGGCTGATTATGTTAATGAGTAGTACTAGGAGGCAGTGATGACCAGGAGTGTACCCCTATTGATGCTGGAGAGACTATAATCACAGATACACCATAAACCCATCATTAGCCCTGAAACACAGCCATTTTTTAGCCAAGCAAGCTGATTTACCCTTCATGTTTCCAGACTAAGTGTATGGGAAACATTCTCTTTATGGGAAGAAAACATGATGCATTTTAAATCCACAGTCTCTAATTTTTTACATTTTAGTCATTTAGCAGACACTCTTATCCAGAGCGACTTATAGTTAGTGAGGGCATACATTTTTCATACTGGCCCCCCGTGGGAAACGAACCCACAACCCTGGCGTTGCAAGCGCCATGCTCTACCAACTGAGCTACACGGGGCCTCTAATCTTCCCTAACAGACACATTAAATGTTTGCATATGATGAGGAAAGGGCTTAGGGAACCTTCATAGTTCAGTCTGAACAACAGATACAGATATTAGAATGCATTTCATGTGTGTGTACTTAGGGGCCTTGTGTCAACTGTGTCATTTTATCACATGGGCAAGTGTACTGAGCTTAAGGAGAAGCTCTCAGAAATCACTTGGTCCTCCTTCAAAGATGACAACACTGAATTTAGAGGCTTATTGCTGCATCATGGAGCAAGTACATCTATTTTCTCCTGTTTTGTTTTGACCCACAGATAAAAGCGTGCTCTTGGAAAACCCATCTGGAGGCAGAATGGGTTGAGCGTGGCTATATTCCATCCCCACAATTCTTTGGCCTCCACCATAAAGAATTCCAACTAGACAATTTTGCGGTGTGCAGGGCGAGCTGACAGGGAGTGTTATTAAAGCGCAGGGTGCTGACCGCTCTCAAAGTTATTAAAGTGCTGTGAGATTGTGTCTGTGATAGCCCTGCCGCCCTGCCGGGATGTCCTTCACACACACACAGGTACATTACAGTGGGACGTGTTCATCGCAGGGAGAGGGGGTGAGGGGGGAGTGAGTGCACATGGGGGAGTACATACCAGACAGACACACCATGGCCCAACGTGAGGACAGGGAGAGATGTCATTGTCGTCACCCCATTAGTGCTGCTCATGGCTACAGAGAGACACTGAGGTTTACCTGCTGGCCATGGGTGCTCTGGAGCACCAGTGTTAATACTGTAGTAGTGTAACGTATGTCAAACATGCTATGAATTAAACTGTGAAATAGCTGCTGTTCACTCAATGGTCTTGATTGATAAAAGCGCGAATAAGGGTGGATGTGGTGTTGTTTGACCAGTTAAATGAAGGTCTGTCCCTGCATGGCTAATTTATAATAACAACAGGTAAAAATATAAAACCACTGGGCCTATGAGGCCTGGGTTAGCTACAGTATTTAAAGTGATCCATCAGAGGGGAACAATCAAACATAGATTATTGAAGCTCATCATCTAATCCAGATGTTTAACCAAACCTAGAACAATCAATTGTGCATGACAATATGGGTTCATTATGAAAGACTGAATATGAATTTCAGAAACATGGCAAGACTGCCCTTCATCTTCCAGACTAAATCAATTCTCAAAAGATTCATTGACCAGGTCACTAAAAAAATCAATTGGATGATTAAAGGTTGCAAATCATTTGCAAAACTAGTACTGTACACTACATTTTGTATTGCTAACAAGTAGTCCTACTGTCATATAGTTAATCTACATTAAGGCACTCTTGCCACATTAAAGGACAAGAACAGGGACTGGTCTGCTTTATGCTTGTTGGCCTTTCACTAAGTCTCTCAGTAAATCCCAGTGATACATTTGAATGTGATGGCAGCCAACAGTGTAAGACGATAGGCAAATGGGAGGAGGGTTAATGGACTGATTCTGTGGGTTTTAGAAGAACGAGAGCGAGGGGGCCCAGCACATCAATCTGCTGTCTGTCCGGACCCTCTCAATCTGTTTCAGTTCTACCCTGACTTGACAGCATGGGGGACTACATCTATCTATTCATCACCAGGTCTGGAAATAACAGGACACCTTCAGTTTGTCATACTAGATTAGTCTGTGGCCTGTAACCACTGTCCTTAATAGAGTCTCCACCGTTTCATCTGAGGTGTCCACGAGACCACCAATGGAGACCTCGGGGGAACACGGCTGTGTGTATCGAAATGAGTTGTGTTCACTCGTGGGGAGGCACTGTTACAGAATAGTCTAGCACTTACTGTCTGTGATCCAAGCCAAGGAACTATGGTAATTTTTCTCTGGACATTTGGAAGATGTTGTCGTAAGAATTTTCCAACTTTAGTACCGTTTCATGGGTCATCAAGTGTGAGACTAACCCACATGTAGAACAGTTGAGCCTTGCACAGTACAGTATATCCCTCCAGGTCTCTTCACAGATCTTATACCTGGATTCTGCACTTAAAATCAATGGATTGTAATCCATAATATTTCTTAATTGGTGATTAGCAGTTACTTTGTAAATCACAGGTCCTAGCTGCAAAATTCACCCTGGTCATTAATAAGAGCTTGACCATCCAGTGGAGAAGTGTCATGGACAGTGGACGATTAGCCCAGGACTGGAATAGCTCCTCTCTGCCTGTCCTCTTGAACTTGAGTGGCAGGATACCTCTTTAAAAACTACACATCCTGCAGTGAGCCAGAAACAATATATGTTCATATAGTATTATAGTACAGTATGTGGCTGGTTCATTGATCACTTCAAAATGCACCAGCATCTTAAGAACATAGTTTAGAAATGGTACAGATAAAGCCTACATTAACGTATAAAGTGTTGAATTAGTACAATATTTGCATGGTCCTCTGTGATTCTAGCATGGAGAACCTATTGACTAAAACTATTGTGAAATAATATGAACTGGGTATTTAGGGTCCTGGATTTTGATTGACTGAAAGCCGTGGTATGTCAGACAATATACCACGGGTATGACGCAGAAATACTTGTTTACTGTTATATTTATGTTGGTAACCAGTTTATAATGACAATAAGGCACCTCAGGGGTTTGTGGTATATGGCCAATATACCACGGCTAATGGCTGTATTCATGCACTCCGCGTTGCATCGTGCATAAGAATAGCCCTTAGCTGTGGTATATTGGCCATATACAACCCACCCCGGCCTTAAGGGTTAATTATGAAGTGTGTGTGTTTCATAATGGCATTATATACAGTTGAAGTCGGAAGTTTACATACACCTTAGCCAAATACATTTAAACTGAGTTTTTCACAATTCCTGACATTTAATCCTACTAAAAATTCCCTGTCTTTGGTCAGTTAGGATCACCACTTTATTTTAAGAATGTGATATATCAGAATAATAGTAGAGAGAATGATTTATTTCAGCTTTTATATATTTCATCACATTCCCTGTAGGTCAGAAGTTTACATACCCACAATTAGTATTTGGTAGCATTGCCTTTAAATTGTTTAACTTGGGTCAAACGTTTTGGGTAGCCTTCCACAAGCTTCCCACAATAAGTTGGGTGAATTTTGGCCCATTCCTCCTGACAGAGCTGGTGTAACTGAGTCAGGATTGTAGGCCTCCTTGCTCGCACACGCTTTTTCAGTTCTGCCCACAAATGTTCTATAGGATTGAGGTCAGGGCTTTGTGATGGCCACTCCAATACCTTGACTTTGTTGTCCTTAAGCCATTTTGCTTGGGGTCATTGTCCATTTAGAAGACCCATTTGCGACCAAGCTTTAACTTCCTGACTAATGTCTTGAGATGTTGCTTCAATATATCCACAAAATTTTCCTTCCTCATGATGCGATCTATTTTGTAAAGTGCACCAGTCCCTCCTGCAGCAAAGCACCCCCACAGCATGATGCTGTCACCCCCGTGCTTCACGGTTGGGATGGTGTTCTTCGGCTTGCAAGCGACCCCCTTTATCCTCCAAACATAACGATGGTCATTATGGCCAAACAGTTCTATTTTTGTTTCATCAGGCCAGAGGACATTTCTCAAAAAAATAAGATATTTGCCCCATGTGCAGTTGCAAACCATAGTCTGGCTTTTTTATGGCAGTTTTGGAGCAGTGGCTTCTTCCTTGCTGAGCGGCCTTTCAGGTTATGTTGATATAGGACTCGTTTTACTGTGGATATAGATAATTTTGTACTTGTTTCCTCCAGCATCTTCACAAGGTCCTTTGCTGTTGTTCTGG
Source organism: Coregonus lavaretus (assembly GCF_964263955.1). Lineage (NCBI taxonomy): Eukaryota > Metazoa > Chordata > Actinopteri > Salmoniformes > Salmonidae > Coregonus > Coregonus lavaretus. The sequence continues at coordinate 23,567,461 of NC_140001.1, read as the reverse complement.
GATAGATTTGCACTTTTCCCGCCAAAGTACGTTCATCTGTAGGATACAGAACGCGTCTCCTTCCTGAGCGGTATGACGGCTGCGTGGTCCCATGGTGTTTATACTTGCGTACTATTGTTTGTACACCTTCAGGCGTTTGGAAAATGCTCCCAAGGATGAACCAGATTTGTGGAGGTCTACAATTTTTTTCTGAGGTCTTGGCTGATTTATTTTGATTTTCCCATGATGTCAAGCAAAGAGGCACTGAGTTTGAAAGTAGGCCTTGAAATACATCCACAGGTACACCTCCAATTGACTCAAATTATGTCAACTAGCCTATCGGAAGCTTCTAAAGCCATGACATCATTTTCTGGAATTTTCCAAGCTGTTTAAAGGCACAGTCAACTTAGTGTATGTAAACTTCTGACCCACTGGAATTGTGATACAGTGAATTATAAGTGAAATAATCTGTCTGTAAACAATTGTTGGAAAGATTACTTGTGTCAAGCACAAAGTAGATGTCCTAACCGACTTGCCAAAACTATGGTTTGTTAACAAGAAATTTATGGAGTGGTTGAAAAACGAGTTTTAATGACTCCAACCTAAGTGTATGTAAACTTCCGAATGTAACTATTCATCCATTTTAGCAAGTGCTCCCCTCTTATGCAGAACATGTGTGGGACGTTTACTGTTGCTGTATGTAGTGGATAAGATGTCATGTGGGCTGGGGTGAATGCAGTGTAAGCTATGAACTCCTAAAACCAGATCATGTAAAATAATATTTCAGGTATTCAATAATTTGTGACAAACACCATTTTTGCTGTCGTGAAATAAACACACACTGGCACAGAAGTAGAAAGATGTATGTATAAATCAAATCAAATCAAATGTTATTTGCCACATGCGCCGAATACAACAGGTGTAGACATTACAGTGAAATGCTTACTTACAAGCCCTTAACCAACAATGCAATTTTTTAAGAATAAAAAAATAAAGTGTTAAGTAAAAAAAATAAAAGCAAACAACTAAAGAGCAGCAGGAAAATAAAATAACAGTTGGGTGGCTATATACGGGGGGTACCGGTGCAGAGTCAATGTTCGGGGGCACCGGCTAGTCGAGGTAATTAAGGTAATATGTACATGTGGGTAGAGTTAAAGTGACTATGCATAAATAATAGACAGAGTAGCAGCAGCGTAAAAGAGGGGTGTGGGGTGGAGGGGGGGGGGGGGGGGGGGGGGGGGGGGGGCAGTGCAAATAGTCCGGGTAGCAATGATTAGCTGTTCATGAGTCTTATGGCTTGGGGGTAGAAGCTGTTGAGAAGCCTTTTGGACCTAGACTTGGCGCTCCGGTACCGCTTGCCGTGCAGTAGCAGAGAGAACAGTCTATGACTAGGGTGGCTGGGGTCTTTGACAATTTTGAGGGCCATCCTCTGACACCACCTGGTATAGAGGTCCTGGATGGCAGGAAGCTTGGCCCCAGTGATGTACTGGGCCGTACGCACTACCCTCTGTAGTGCCTTGCGGTCGGAGGCCGAGCAGTTGCCATACAAGGAGGTGATGCAACCAGTCAGGATGCTCTCGATCGTGCAGCTGTATAACTTTTTGAGGATCTGAGGACCCATGCCAAATCTTTTCAGTCTCCTGAGGGGGAATAGGCTTTGTCGTGCCCTCTTCACGACTGTCTTAGTGTGTTTGGACCATGATAGTTTGTTGGTGATGTGGACACCAAGGAACTTGAAGCTCTCAACCTGTTCCACTACAGCCCCGTCGGTGAGAATGGGGGCATGCTCAGTCCTCTTTTTTTTCCTGTAGTCCTCATCTCCTTTGTCTTGATCACGTTGAGGGAGAGGTTGTTATCCGGGCACCACACGGCCAGGTCTCGGACCTCCTCCCTATAGGCTGTCTCATTGTTGTCAGTGACCAGGCCTACCACTGTTGTGTCGTCAGCAAACTTAATGATGGTGTTGGAGTCATGCCTGGCCATGCAGTCATGGGTGAACAGGGAGTACAGGAGGGGACTGAGCACACACCCCTGAGGGGCCCCCGTTTTGAGGATCAGCATGTCAGATGTGTTGTTACCTACCCTTACCACCTGGGGGCGGCCCGTCAGGAAGTCCAGGATCCAGTTGCAGAGGGAGGTGTTTAGTCCCAGGATCCTTAGCTTAGTGATGAGCTTTGAGGGCACTATGGTGTTGAATGCTGAGCTGTAGTCAATGAATAGCATTCTCACGTAGGTGTTCCTCTTGTCCAGGTGAGAAAGGGCAGTGTGGAGTGCAATAGAGATTGCATCATCTGTGGATCTATTGGGGCGGTATGCAAATTGGAGTGGGTCTAGGGTTTCTGGGATAATGTGTGAGCCATGACCAGCCTGAACACACAGACATAAACAATGACCACAAAGGCATGCTCCAATCTCTCTGAGCAATGCTCTCTGTTCCTGTTGAATTCAATTCAACCCAACCAAAAGGGGAAACAAAAGTGTCCAACATCAACAAAGAATCCATTGACTCTGCTTATCTCGGACATACTGGTTTTGTTTGAAGACAGGGAGCCCTTTGGCAACAGTGATGGCTCCTCTCCAGAAATATGGCTGTTTTGTGGTTCCCATTCAGCCTGTGTTGATGCATTCTGTCTGCAGCTCCAGGGGCTCCCTCTTCCTGTTTACCTGGGAGTCCTATGGGGCGAGGTTTAGCTGAAAAGCCCAGTCGGAGCCAGTCAAAGGGAGCGTGGCGCAGGCCTGACCCTGGCGCTACACTCATTGTGTAGTGCAGCGGTGTAATGAGGCCCTGTGTGGATATTGATATGACAGAACAAAAGGCCAAGGTGCAGTAAGGACAGCAATCCACACGTTTCACACCATTTGTTTTTCACACCGTATCCATCACATTAATGGGTCACCTTTCTGTGACAGCTCATGATTACCTGCTTACCCATGGAGAGAAAAGGGGAGAGCGAGAGAGAGAGCGGGAGAGGGACAGAGAGAGGGAGAGAGAGAAGGGAAAGATGGGGAAAGGGAGAGATAGACAGAGGAAAAAGAGTGGGAGAGAGGGAGCTCTAGTTATGAGGGTAAAGGGTGAGCTGGGGTTAGGGAGTGGGGGATGGGGCTTAGGGAGTGGGGGAAGGTAGGAGGGAGCCAGTGCCATATTTTGTGTATTTTTTTATGAAGATTGGCTCTGGCCCTGTCATCATACCCACAGAGTGAATTTATGACAGGTCAGCTCTCTATGTAGTCACCTGATGGATGGAGAACATCCACGTATATTTGGGGCAGAGTGGAAATGGTCGGACCCATTCCCCGAAGCATCTACAGTGGCTTGCAAAAGTATTCACCTCCCTTGGCATTTTTCCTATATTGTTGCCTTACAACCTGGAATTAAAATGGATTTTGGGGGGGTTTGTATCATTTGATTTACACAACATGCCTACCACTTTGAAGATGCAAAATATTTTGTCTTGTGAAACAAACAACAAATAAGACAAACCAACAAAAAACTTGAGCGTGCATAACTATTCAACCCCCCCCCCCCCCCCCCCAAAGTCAATACTTTGTAGAGCCGCCTTTTGCAGCAATTACAGCTGCAAGTCTCTTGGGGAATGTCTCTATAAGCTTGCCACATCTAGCCACTGGGATTTTTGCCCATTCTTCAAGGCAAAACTGCTCCAGCTCCTTCAAGTTGGATGGGTTCCGATGGTGTACAGCAATCTTTAAGTCATACCATATATTCTCAATTGGATTGGGGTCTGGGCTTTGACTAGGCAATTCCAAGACATTTAAATGTTTCCCACTCAAGTGTTGCTTTAGCAGTATGCTTAGGGTCATTGTCCTGCTGGAAGGTGAACCTCCATCCCTGTCTCAAATCTCTGGAAGACTGAAAAGTTTCCCTCAAGAATTTCCCTGTATTTAGTGCCATCCATCATTCCTTCAATTCTGACCAGTTTCCCAGTCCCTGCCGATGAAAAACATCCCCACAGCATGATGCTGCCACCACCACCATGCTTCACTGTGGGGATGGAGTTCTCGGGGTGATGAGAGGTGTTGGGTTTGCGCCAGACATAGCGTTTTCCTTGATGGCCAAAAAGCTCAATTTTAGTCTCATCTGACCAGAGTACCTTCTTCCATTTGTTTGGGGAGTCTCCCACATGCCTTTTGGCGAACACCAAACATGTTTGCTTATTATTTTCTTTAAGCAATGGCTTTTTTCTGGCCACTCTTCCCTAAAGCCCAGCTCTGTGGAGTGTATGGCTTAAAGTGGTCCTATGGACAGATACTCCAATCTCCGCTGTGGAGCTTTGAAGCACCTTCAGGGTTATCTTTGGTCTCTTCGTCGCCTCTCTGATTAATGCCCTCCTTGCCTGGTCCGTGAGTTTAGGTGGGCAGCCCTCTCTTGGCAGGTTTGTTGTGGTGCCATATTCTTTCCATTTTTTAATAATGGATTTAATGGTGCTCCATGGGATGTTCAAAGTTTGTGATATTTTTTTATAACCCAACCCTGATCTGTACTTCTCCACAACTTTGTCCCTGACCTGTTTGGAGAGCTCATTGGTCTTCATGGTGCTGCTTGCTTGGTGGTGCCCCTTGCTTAGTGGTATTGCAGCCTCTGGGGCCTTTCAGAACAGGTGTGTATATATACTGAGATCATGTGACACTTAGATTGCACACAGGTGGACTTCATTTAACTAATTATGTGACTTCTGATGGTAATTGGTTACACCAGATCTTATTTAGGGGCTTCATAGCAAAGGGGGTGAATACATATGCATATGCATATATTTGTTTCATTTCACTTCACAAATTTTGACTATTTTGTGTATGTCCATTACATGAAATCCAAATAAAAATCAATTTAAATTACAGGTTGTAATGCAACAAAATAGGAAAAAAGCCAAGGGGGATGAATACTTTGTAAGGCACTGTATAGGCTTTTTTTTAAAGACCACTACAGCAGAAGGGCTTGTTTAGAATTTCACCATATAGCCTTAGATTAGCACAGCTACATTTGCATTGATTGACTGTCCTGAAAAAATGATTCATTTTTGCCAGGAATGCCTACACAATTCGTACTAGGTGGGAATTGCTGTCAGACTGATTTTTTTTTACATTTAATATAGATTATAGACAAAAATGTAGTCATCTGAGGAGATCACTTGCAACCGAGCAGCCCATAGCCTAGTGTAACCACTGTGACAGTGATACATCAGCTTCGCCATGAGGGTTGACCTGTTGGTGGTGAGACATGTGGTCATGGATTTATTCATGTAGATTAATTAATGTTCTAGACTAGGGCCCTGCACTCTCCACTGTTCATCTCATAGAAGTTGGCGCAGTGGTCTAAGGCACTGCATCGCAGTGCTAACTGTGCCACTAGAGATACTGGTTCGAATCCAGGCTCTGTCGCAGCCGGCCGTGACCGGGAGACTCATGGGGCGGCGCACAATTGGCCCAGCGTCGTCTAGGGTAGGGGAGGGAATGTCCGGCAGGGATGTAGCTCAGTTGATAGAGCATGGCGTTTGCAACGCCAGGGTTGTGGGTTCGATTCCCACGGGGGGCCAGTATAAAAAAAATATATGTAATCACTAACTGTAAGTCGCTCTGGATAAGAGCGTCTGCTAAATGACTAAAATGTAAATGTAAGTTGAATATACTGTATCTATAATTAGGGAAAACTCCATATCTCCATAGCAGTACTGGTGTAGTTTGCCCAGGATTGTTATGTTACTCTGCTGTGATAATGAATGACCCATGTATGGCTCATTTAGCAATATGCCTTGTTTCTAGTATTGTTTACCTGGTGGTTGAATCCATTTTTATAGGTGCAGCAATATGAGTCTGTTGTTGATACTTTGAACGAAAGAGGCATAATGTCTATATGAAATTGAATCTCAAACGTGTGTGCTCTCTAAAGTATTTTTGTTTGTTTGCCATAATCAAAATAATTTATTTAACTGAACTTTGGTTATTTTTGACTGCGAACCTTTTTAAATGAGTTATGTGGATGCTTTCTGCTTAGCTCAAAAGCTATTGATGTGTTCCAATCCCAGAGCTACATGTAGCGTCATCTACCCAATCTACAGTCACTTACAATGAGCATTTTAACTTACTGTCAGGATGAAGAGCAGAAATAGCAAGATCCCATTTCATGATACAATAAAGACGATGTATCTTTCCAAAGTTGTTACCTCAGCATTTCAGGTGGGAGGCAAGGGAGGATGAAAGAGAGATAGGCATGAGAGAGAGAGATCACTTTGTCCCAATTTAAAAGTCAGAATGTCATCCTCTGCTCTAATTGCCTGGAACCATTATTGGACACTGCAAAAAATGGTGTCTGCATGTGCACTTATTTCTTAATCTGTGGAAGGGCCTCACTCCATATGGACAGAGTCCCAAGCATGCAAATGTCCCCTCGCTCATGGTGTTTGAATGGGTAAAGGATTGCCTGTTAGACTGTAGAGTGCCATTTTGTCATATGTCATAGTACCCAGCAGATATGAGGTGATGGTGTCAATATATCTTGTGTCTGCCCAGTGGAGGTTTACTCTGAAAAACAGTAAAACATGAATTATGTTGGCGAAACCACACTGTGTTGAGGTGACGTAAATCAGAAGGGGAAGAAATTGCTGACAAGTTTTGCTATTAAAAGATCATTGTAATCAAGGTGCAGGACGAGCAATGAAGTGGTGATAGCAGATAGATGGACAGCTGGAAAAGATGGATTGTTTTAATTTGCACCAATTAATGTGAAGTTCACTGGATCATCTTCCTCAATCTTCATGAATAGTTTATTTTCTGGCCACTACGAAGCTATTAAAAAGAGTGATTGAACCCTAAGACTTAGTATAACATATATTATGTTAAACCATCATTAAGAAAATGTTTGCATGCTCTCTCCACCCTTATGTAATGAGTTTTGTTAAGAGAGATACAAAGCGGCATGCTGAGGTGTTCAAACAGATTGATGTGAGGTTGGGGGGAACTTCAAACTCTCCCTGTCTTCGTCTACAGCAGTTTAAGCCCAGCCAGACTGTACCCTGTTGTGTGACTGTCTTTGTTGTCTGTACTGTACATTTTTGAATGCTCTCAGTTTGTTTGAAATATTTAGGTTGAGGGAACAATGTAACTGTACATTAGAATGCCTTTCTTACTCTCTTAAAACTATCATGGAGAGGAAAACAATTGAATGTCTGTTTTAGTAATTTGTGTTCTGTGCCCTAACTCCACTCACCCCAACCAGACCAGTAAACACATAAAACAGTATTTTCGGTTCTGTAAAACAGTACTATGCTCTTGCAACATACTCTGTACACTATAGTACTCTGCCCAGTATCTTTGAGTTGATATCAGAACTCTTTATTTGCACTCAGAAACCATTGGATATGTTATGCACCATAAGTCATGAGATCAGTGGTCTGTTTACTCAAACATGTTTTCCCTTACTTCTCCCTCCTAAATGTCAAATCTTTTATTCCAAATGAGTAAAATGTCAGGCCATTTTACATGAAGAATTTAATATAGAGTCAACAATAAATAAACCATTTAATTTAATTATTTTTTTTTTTTTAAATCAGATACTGTGGAATATTCTTCATTGTTCATTACTGTTTATTTTCTGTTAATGGTAATAGTCATTCCTTGTATTTTCAAAGGTCAATTATCATGTTGATGTTTATCAAGTCTGATTCTGATACAGCTTCAATACGCATGGCGTAATGCACATCTCTGAGAAATCGCCTCAAAGGAAAAACTCACCACTCTTCCGACCAGAAACTACAAGTATTTAAGGAAAGGTTATTGGGTATTGGCAGATGTAAATTGAGGTAGTAAATCACAATTTCATAAACAGGAAAGGAGCGTGGCTGGGAGATTGGCGAGGCTTTGCGGAGGGGGCTGTGAGCGATGGTTCCAAAGTGTTTGCTTCTGAGCCAGACTCACTCCGAGGCAAGGGTGATTAGTGCCTGTCGGTAATTTGGCAACCTTGACCATGTAACCTTGCTAAAGCTGGATTAACATTTTACCCAGGAAAAGACGGAGATGGCTTAAAACATGTTCAATTTTCCTTGTGCATTATGAGACAACAGCCTACAGAGGCTATTCAAATGAATTGCCACAGGATGCTCCATGAGCACTCAAGGAGAAACTCTTATTAGTCCTAAGCATGCTAGGTGTCAAAAAAATTAACACATAGAAATCAAATCTTTGACTGAAATGATACGTCAACTAGTTTATAGTTCTGAATACGTAAATCCCAAGAGTAACAACATTTCCGCTCTATGGATTTTCAGTAGTGTTTGACCATGCTACTCTTATAATACATAATGGAGAAATTAATCAATAAAGACAACCATACATAGTTTGCATTGTGCCATTGATTGATTTGTTGTAAAAAATAATAATAATGATTTTGATTTTGTTGTTGCTCATACCACTGTTCTTTTTTAAAGGTGCGGTTATAACACCATTACATCAAGGTTATTCATGGCCGCATCATTGTTATTGTGACACTGGTGCAACTCAAGGAGGTGGTGGTGTATTTCCCTCCAAAAAAGAAGCCCATGCTTATTATTGAGCCTCTTTATCTGTACTGTAGCTGTGTTGTTAATTAGGTAGACCTTGAATTAGATTATTTGCATGTCTGAACAAGGGCTAAGGTATTAATGCTCCCTAAGGACACACTGTAATAACCTCTTCAGTGGCTCCAAGGTCTCTGCGGATGGGGCTGTGTGGACGCCAGCCACTGGAAGGAGGGAAAGTGCAGAGCCATTTCATCCAATTATCTGTGGATTATACCCCCCCTCTTCCTTTGAATCCTATTTGCTGTGATAAGGTGTTCTCCTACAGGGACCGAGCTGAGATGTACTATCAGGGGAAATGATTAATTCACAACCCAAAATTAAAATGCAGTGCCTTCCATTTCACACTGTCTGACATAGGGGAAGACACAGCTCAGAAATCAATATGGACACCAAACAACCGCTCAGGAGAAGGGAGGTGAGGCAAGTGCACACCACATGAAAATATCTGTAAGAATATAAGAGTCATGGTGCATTTGTTTTCCATATGTCCCACATACCCACTGTGCACAGACGTCAGTTCAACGTCTAGTTTTGATTTACATTTGGTTGAGTTGTCAACTAACGTGAATTCAACGTGACATCAACAAACAAATCACTATGTCATTGGATTTAGGTTAAAAGTTGGGAGAAAAAAAAGACAAAATGCCCTTACGTTGATCACTTTTTGCAAATCCAATTAGTTTCCCATGTTGATTCAACGTCATCACATTACTTTTTGGGGGTTGAAATGATGTGGAAACAATGTTGATTCAACCAGTTTTTGGCCAGTGGGTAGTGTTTTTCATAGTATAGTATTATGGATATTGGACGATGCCCTTGAATTATTCAAACCAAGAAAACCATGGGAAATGTTCTAAGACTAATGTAAAGCAATATCATTGACAGTATTGTTATTGTGGGTCATTGTAAGATGTTTTACTGAATGTTTATCTCTTGCTTCTTATCTACGCCTGAGGGTAACGTTTTTTACTGTGAAATACAAAGTTACATACATCTACAAGATTTACCACAGGATGAGAGTGACTTTTTCCCCCAGACAGACATAGCGTGTGTGTGTGGAGAATCCAAAGAGTCCAGATTTCTATTTTGTAACCCCTCTGACGCCACACAAATGATGTTTAAACACCTAGCACCTAGGGTTTAATTAAGTCCCTCTAATCGTGTTCCAATCAGAAGCCTGGACTGATGGGCTGGAATTCCTGATGTACATTTCTGTCAGTCTTAATTGGATAATTGATTGCCAATTTGAACCTGGCCACACACAGCATACACAATAAAGCTCCTGGCCATGGTCCTTGAGGATTAATTTTCCACAATCAAGACCAAGACTTCATTTTCCCAAAGATAAAAGTGAAACAATACACAATGGTTCATGATTATCACATAAGCCACAAGTCTGCATGCCACTTGCAATTACTGGAACAGATTACTAAACTGCTTGTAATGCTGTAATGCATTTTCCTTGTCAGGGGGTGTTCTCTGGAGAGCACGACCCTTCACTGTTTGATGGAAAACAGATATGAGGAGTCATCACAAGTTTGTGATCTACACAAGTTTGATCATCTCTGATTTGCATGATCAATGCTCATAACACTCTCCTGAGAGGGGTCCACACATTTGACTTGGTTATAGTATACCCTTTGTTGATACAACAGTACAACAATGTTTTTCAGCTATCAAAGTGCCTCCAAACCAGCCCATGATTTTTTATAAAAGTAGCATATCAATTAACACACTCTGACGTGCTCTGCATTTCCACTATGTGCTACAATGGCAAAGTGGTTGTTTTCTAAAAGATACCTTCGTAGGAGCCAAAATGGTAAATGGAGAATTCTCTGGTTATAAATGGCCTTTCTCAGTGCTGTAACCTCTCCACCGTTTTTAGCACTAAAAGTGCAACCCTAGGTGGGATGAGATATTTTGGCAACCATTTGTACAGAGTGAAGTTTCTTTGGAGTCTCCTTGAGACAAGTGACCAGTGCGGGCCAAAGTGAAGGCCTTATCAGTCACCCTACAATGGTGTCACCCCATTAATTATATTAGGGATGGATGTGGCTCGCCAAGTGACTGCATTGTGGACCATCTGGGTGACAATAAACATGTCCCCGCATGGTTTCCTCCATCATTCAAGTCCAGATAGCAGATCTGGACCTTAACTATAGCTCACTATCTCCTGAATCTCATCTTGGCGTGACCTGTTAGAGAGATGGAGGTGAGGCTCAAGGATATCTCTCAGAGTCAGCCCAACATTGGGAGGTTATTATAGCCATCCTGGAAAGAGGACAGTGTGTGTATGAGTGTGTGTCCGTGTGTGCGAGTGTGTGTGAGTATGTGCATGTGTGTGTGTGTGTGTGTGTGTGTGTGTGTGTGTGTGTGTGTGTGTGTGTGTGTGTGTGTGTGTATGTGTGTGTGTGTGAGAGAGAGAGAGAGATACTATTGTACAGACTGGATTTTTAAAAGTAATATGAGCAACATGACTCCGCTATCTACACAAAAGACGGGTGTGGAAAAAGGATGACATGGTTTTAAAGGTGAGTAGTTTAAATTGTACAGCTCAAGGTTTGATTGTTCCAGATCAATTTGAGATGCACAGTGATGAAGTACATGGGCTCCATACAGAAGAGAGACAGGTCGATGGCAATGTGTCTTTATGGACATATTGGTTTATTTTCTCAAGATGACAGTTCCACCTACTCCACGGATGACATGCCGATGCACACTGATCATGTTCAATGAATATCAACAATTAAGAATTTGATGATGAAATGCACAAATCAATGAAAGTATTAGTTCTTGCTATTGAGTCAAACAAAGACAGTCAATCTGAGAGCATTTTACCACATTTACTGGCATGAAAATACATGACATTTCCATTGTATATCAACAAACAAAGTTATGAGATCGTAGACAAAGACTGATCACAACTATCTCTCCCATCTGTCTTAGTTTATCATCTAGGAATATCTGTCTTGAAATATACTATGACTTAAGTTATGAGAGGAGGGTTTTCGTCTAACACTGTAGGCTATGGCTAAGCTATTTGGAACAGAGAGAGATGGGGTGTAAATGGCTTTTGTTGTACCTAACCTTATATTAGACGGTTATTACTCTGGCAGCCCACTGGTGTGGCTGGACTGTGTCTCACATTAGACATATTAGTGTAGGTCTTCATTTTGCCTCGGCTTCAGAGCTTATCACCAGGAAGCTGACAATTGGATAGTTTTTCAGGCTTAACTGAACAAAAACTCTATTAGTAAAGGTTTCACAGTGGTAAATTCACCTGCTGCTTCAGCCAGTTCCACACAGTGACTCCCGAGTGGCGCAGAGGTCTAAGGCACTACATCGCAGTGCTAGCTGTGCCACTAGAGATCCTGGTTCGAGTCCAGGTTCTGTCGCAGCCAGCCGCGACCGGGAGACCCATGGGAGGCACACAATTTGTCCAGTGTCGTCCAAGGTAGGGGAGGGTTTGTCCAGCAGGGATGTGGGTTCGTTTCCCATGGGGGGCCAGTATAAAAAAAAATACAAAAAAATAAATAAAGAAAAAACCATGTATGCATTCACTAACTGTAAATCGCTATGGATAAGAGTGTCTGCTAAATGACCTAAATGTAAAATGTAGTTACTGGTGAGAGCCATCCAAGCCACACATCCAGAAGCAGAAGTATTTCCATGGACTAAAAAATTGAAATTGAAATGAAAGGTCACATGAATCTGGCAAAAGGAAATAATTGCTAATTTGTGTTAACATGCTAATGCCGTGATGATGAAAGCTAAAATGAAAAGAAAATGAACCATGCTAAACCCACAGGCGTCAAAAAACAACAAACCAAAATGGAAGGCGGATGAACACCAAGTGAAAAGTGAAGCATTAACAATGGCATATAATACAATTTCATAAAACCACTTATATCCTGTGACAGGGGTTCACTTGTAATCACTGTAAGTGAAGAGGCACAGGGCTGCGGTCCCGTCGTCATGAGGGGAGAACACTTCTCCATGACACGTCCTCTGCTTCTTCTCATTAATCCTTCAAGCTACATTCATTAACGGTCACTCCCTCCTCTTCTCTTCTCTCCGCTTCTCAGCGCCGCTTCCCCAGTTCAGCTATCAGAATGGGCCTCTGTGAAATTAGCCAGGCATTGAAGACCAATCTGCGAATGGGTTTCAGGTGGCTTTCAAACCTGATTCATTGGAAGGGTTGTTATGGATCAGGATGTGTTTACTTTGTTTTGTTTAGACAGGCGCAAATGTAGTTTCCGCATCTGAGTATGCACCATATATCACACCTTCACCAGTACGAGGTGGTCTCAGATAAATTGCAAATGTACTATGTTTGATTGGGGTCCCCACTGGTGTGAAAGTAGTCTGCTCTAATTCCAGGAGGTGGACTGATGTAACATGCAAGCCGTCTGTCTACTTTCTAAGCTGACACAATGTTTTGTTAACCGTGATGATGATGTGTTTGCTTGAAAACAGTCATAAATAGATTGACCTATCAGTTGATATGGACTTGAAATGCAGTGTTGGGGAAGCTACTCTGTAAATATAGTTCACCAAGCTACCAATTACTTCACACTGGAAGAAGTTAAGCTACACTAAAGCTACCCTTAAGAAAACATAGCATACTTCATTAAAATTACTTAGAAAAAGTAGTTCACTACATCCAAACGACATTGTGAAAAATGATCATATCTAAATCTGAAATGCCATAGACTACAAATTGCAAGAACAGTTCACTCTGGAGTCAGATGTTAATAAAATAATGTGTAGCCAATTAAACAGAATTAGGCACTCAAAAAGCATTTCAAGTGAGAATGAGGCAGGTCTGATGACAAAAAAGAAAGTCAATTATTGCCTACTTCACCCGTATTTCATTTTTGTGAGAAAATAATAGTGTGTAGTTCCAGTAGTTAGCTACAGTATACCACTACATGGCAAAAAATTATAATTAACTACTGAAAACACTACCAAGATTTGAATTTAGTTCAACTACCACCAAGCTGCTACAAAATGTAATTACATTACTATTTGAACTAAATGAAGTCCACTACTCCCCAACACTGTTGAAATGTAGGCTAAAGCAAATAGAAAATGCATAGAAAAAGGTATCTTTCATGATTCACAACAATTTTGTGGTAGGAAACCAATCAAGGGAATTCAGATGGAGAAAAGCTTCCAAAAGGACTCATAATGGCAATTCAGGAAACGAGCTGGCTGTGAAAGCTACCTAGAGATGACATTGAAGGGCAGTTGTAGTGGCAGACAGCGAGAAGAGGTAAAACAAGAGATGATAAATACAAGTGATTTACAGGTACACATACTGTCAGGAAATAGTGCTGTGTGTGCTGTTATCTAGATGGGCCAGTTAGTGGCTTTTTGAGGATTCACAGTCTGGAGTGGGTTTGTGTGGCGGAGGGCAGCCTTTATGGCCTACCTGTGCACTGACCACAGCCCATTAACTCAAAGAGCCTCCGCAAGAGCACTGGAGCAGGGAGAGGGGCCGTGACCTGCCGGAGACCATTGTATTACTTTAACACATTATGTCTCCCACTGCGATCTTTTTATTTAAGTGACTTCAGCAAAACGCATCATCTCGGGGACAGACAGGAGGTGACGGACATGGACCGAGAGGAGGGGGCTGCAAAATGATTAACTGGAAACGTCTGCTGTTGGGTGCTACAGAGAGGGAGAGCAGGGATGGACAGCGAGGAAAAGGGGAGGAAAACAGTTAGTGATGAACCTAACTGGAGGGAGCACTGTTCATGGTGTAGAGAGGCTGAACTGACCCCAGAACAGCCCCTAGGAGGATTCTCAAGAGCTCACTGATGAGCTGTTGCTGCCTTCTGATGGGTAGCCAGCCCAGCTCAGACAGTTAAGAGGGGGGCAAGGAGGCCTGATTTATTTGACCACCACATCACGTCCCTCTTTATGGGCCACACAACGAGAACCTGGCTCAAATGTCCTCAGGAGGAATATCAGACAGCACTTTAAGTGCACAGCTTTCCCTGGCAAGCATTACGGCAGCTCAGACAAATGGACTCACTGTGTGCTCCTCCTGGCTCTCTGTTTATCCATACATGGTTCATGCCTTTTTAGGATGTGAGACATTCATGTCTCAATGGTGTCCAAAGAGAAGAATGCAAATCAGGATAAATGTGTCAGGCTGTGGAATCACATAGTACCTCAAATCAGCTAGCTAACTATTCTTTTTTTTTTTTTTGGGGGGGGGGGGTAGATCATCTTAATATTGCAGATAGATTGTAACTTCCATCAATGTAGTTATCTGCATCACTTCCAATCCCCCATGTTATATATATATATATATATATATATATATATATATATATATATATATATATATATATATATATATACATATACATATATGCATACATATATATATATATACATACATACATATATATATATATATATATATACACATATATATATATATATACACACATACACACATACATACACACACACATACATACACATACACATACATACATACACATACATATCCTTTAAACAAATATATATAGATTCCCCTTTATTACTTTCCAACCCCACCACCCTTTCCCTACTTGGAGTAAACTAGTGAACAACAATGCTTAGGCATCTACTTCCAGCTTATACCTACTATCTACATTTTATGGACACAGTCAATTTTACAATAATTATATTTTGTTTGTTTTTTCTCCTGAACTTCCTCTACTCTCAACCTCTCCGATCATTTTCATGATGTCCATCCGGTTTTGTCACGTTCGTTGAATGACGGGTCAGACCAAGGCACAGCGTGATATACGTACATGTTTATTAAACCAAATAAACACCCGACAAAACAATAACTGAAACGAAAGTCCAAGGTAGAACACACAACATACCTCACACGGAACAAGATCCCACAACTAGACAGTGCCAATAGGCTGCCTAAGTATGATCCCCAATCAGAGACAACGAGCGACAGCTGCCTCTGATTGGGAACCACACCGGCCAACATAGAACTATAAATACTAGACAAGCCACATAGAAAAAGCACAACAAGGAATATACACACCCTGACTCAACATATAAGCGTCTCCTGAGTCAGGGCGTGACAGGTTTGCTTCTATATGCCATATCTTTCTAACTGTGCTCTTTCACAAAAGCTCCCAACCTACAACCTATATACGTATTATGGACACAGTATGCTTACATTATTAGTTATCTTGTTATTATTTGTTGTTAGTGGTTATTAGTCCCATCCTTCAATTCCATTCAACACCTCCCATCTATATTTTAACACCATCCATATAGGATTTCTATTTGCCATATATATTTCAACTGTACTGTGATGTCTTACAAAAGTACTGAACCTTTCTATTCTCATTGTTTCTACAGATTGTGAATTGAAAATAAACATTTTTGCTAAAAGTATTATTATGTTATTGATTGATTAACTATGACTTTTCAGATCATCCAGTAATGCTATCTGCAAGGTTAGCTCCAGGTAAATATTGCAATCCTTTAGCCATTCCTGGACCTGTGTCCAAAAACAAGCTACAAATGGACAGTACCAAAACAAATGATCTAATGATTCTGTCTCTTCGCAGCAAAATCAGCAGAGCTTGGAAGATTGTATCCCCCATATAAATAACATTCTACTGGTAGCAAGAATTGTATATAATAATTTAAATTGAAAGATTCTAAGTTTTGAATCCGGTGTCATTTTGCGTATCAGTTCATAAACACTATGCCATGGGATCGGTACGTCAAAAATCTCTTCCCAATTATTTTGCAGTCTAAATGGGATGGCTGTCAATCCTTTGCTCCTTAAATGAAACTGATATACTTTTTTATTTATCACTGTTTTCCTTAACCAATTATGTTCTTTAATGCAAGGCCGACAGACAAGTTCCTTACTTTCTCCCCCTTCCACTTTCCTCTTCCATTTTTGCGGTAAGGCTGCAATTATTTGGTTGTAATTTTGGGTAGAGCAGACATTTCCATATGTTTTTGTTAGCTGCATGTGCGACATAACTCCACCAGTCCTACCGATGATATCATTTATGAAGATTATACCTTTTTTAAACATTTTGTCAAAAAAATTAAAATGTTGGTCAATTAGTATATTTGAGTTTAACCACAATATTTGTTGCATTATTTGTTCTGTAGTTTCTGGAGGATTAAATTGAAATTGCAACCAACTTTCTATGGCTTGTTTTAGAAATAGTGATATTTGGGAGATGATTTCCTTTTCAAATAACTGAAAGTGAGTGGTTGTAATCTGAATAAAGGGAAAAAGGCCATTCTTGAACATTGGGTGAGACAATCTTACTAATTTGCTAGAGAACCAGTTCGGATTTAAGTATAACTTTTGTATGACTGAAGCTTTTAGTGATAGGTCTGCTTTAATACTTAATAATTTCTGTCCTCCAAATTCATATTCATTATATAAATAGGCCCGTTTAATTTTGTCTGGCTTGCCGTTCCAAATAAAATTGAATATTTTTTTCTAATATAATTTAAAAAACTGTTCGCTAGGCGTAGGCAATACCATAAGCAAATAGGTAAACTGGGATAATACTAAAGAGTTAATCAGGGTGATTTTTCCACAAATTGACAGGTATTTACCTTTCCATGGTAGCAAGATCTTGTCTATTTTTGCTAACTTTCTATTAAAATGTATTGAAGTGAGATCATTTATTTCCTTTGGGATATGTATTCCGAGTATATCCACATCACCATCAGACCATTTTATTGGTAAACCACATGGTAATGTAAAAATTTTATTTTTTAGTGATCCAAAACGTAATATAATACATTTGTCATAATTTGGTTGTAATCCAGAGAGGTTAGAAAATGTATCTAGATCCTCTATGAGGCTGTGGAGGGATTATAGTTGTGGATTTAAAAGAAAACATGAATCATCAGCGTACAATGACACCTTTGTTTTTAAGCCCTGGATTTCTAATCCCCTGATATTATTGTTGGATCTGATTTTAATAACTAACTTCTCGATGGCCATAATAAATAGATATGCCGATAGTGGACAACCTTGTTTCACTCCTCTTGACAGTTCAAAACTTTCTGAGAAATAGCCATTATTTACTATTTTACACCTAGGGTTACTATACATGATTTTGACCCATTTTATAAGAGATTCTCCAAAATTGAAATGCTCCAGGCATTTATATATACACCCCAGTCGTACTTTATCAAATGCCTTCTCAAAGTCTGCTATGAATAGCAGCCCTGGTTTCCCAGATTTTCCACAGTGTTCTATTGTTTCCAATACTTGCCTTATATTATCTCCAATGTATCTTCCATGTAAAAAACCTGTCTGATTAGAATGAATAATATCCGACAATACCTTTTTAATTCTATGCGCTATACATTTTGCTATAATTTTTGCATCACAACACTGAAGTGTAAGGGGCCTCCAATTGTTTTAATGGACTGGATCTTTAAATTTTCCACTTGTATCCTGTTTCAGTAATAATGAGATCAGACCTTCTTCTTGAGTGTCAGATAATCTACCATTTACATAGGAGTGGTTAAAACATGCTAATAACGGTCCTCTTAGTATATCAAAAAAGGTTTGGTATACCTCGACTAGTATGCCATCCAACCCTGGAGTTTTCCTGGACTTAAAGTCTTTAATTGCATCCAGAAGTTCCTCCTCTGTAATTTCACAATCACATGAGTCTTTCTGTATGGCTGTTAATTTTACATTATCAATAGAAAAAAATCTCTACAATTAGCTTCAGTTAGAGGAGATGGAGGCGACTGAAAAGAAAACATATGCTTAAAGTACTTAGTTTCCTCCTTCAAAATATAATTTGGTGAATCATGGGTTACTCCGTCAATTGTAACCAGTTTCATTAAATTCTTTTTGGTAGCATTCCTATGTTGAAGATTAAAAAATAATTTGGTGCATTTTTCCCCAAATTCCATCCAGTTTGCTTCATTTTTATAATATATTACACTTGATCTTTCTTGAATACGTTTCTCAATTTCTTTTTGTTTTTCCTCTAATTTATTCTGAGCCTCTATGTTACAGTTTCTATTGCCATCTATCTGTTCTGTTAGACAATTAGGGGAAAGTAATGTTTTTATCTACCAAGCTTAAATGTACGATCTGTAGCTAAAGTTAAATTCAGGTCGTGTCACTGGATGTATGAGAATAAAGTGACAGGAGCCACAGGAATTCTGGGCATTTGACAATTATCTCTCAACTTCTTAATGAAGTTGCTTGTGTCAGTATTGGTTTGTCTTTCTCCTGTTAATTTTGTTGCTAATAGAAACTGATATAGTAAATTTGAAACAGCTGAACATGGGCAGGAAAACGGATTTGCTCTAAAAGAAAAGAGTGTGTTGTCATATATATGATTTGTGGTTTAATGTCCAGTTTTCAATAATATTCCTTTATATAGTGTCCTATATTTAGACAGTTTACATAGCATTTTGTTCTTGAGTTGCTATACTGCTTGTCAGATTTCTATAAGGCCCATGGGTCAAGGTCAGGGTCATGGCCGCTTCACGATCGTAACTGATGTATTTCTCTCCATTAGGTTTAAAGAGACAAATCCACACTCCCTCCCCCCATTTTCAGGGGCACACCCTCCCCCTCCCAACACATCCCCAACAACCCACGCAGCTACCATTATGTTCATGTTAGTTCACACTGTCGATTAGAGAAGTGTAACATACTTTCATGCCAAGGGCTAAATGGGCTTATTCTAATTCCTACCCCATCTCTACCCTGTCACAGACAGACATACACAAACACATTGCATTCGAATGGTTGCAATGGCACGTGTCAGGGAAACTCAATTCTTCAGAAAGTGGAAGTAACCGATTAGATTATGCCATTTCCACAATCTGTTACAAAAAGATAAACATGGGGCCTTTTCATTAACCTAATGAAGACGAAGCACACTGATGAGCTCTTAAGTCAATTAAGGATATTTAAAAACAGGCGGTGCAGCCCCAAGGTAAATTAACATGCAGAGTGTGAGGAGGACCCAGGTTCAAACAAATTGTGCGTGGAACCCTCTGGTTCAAGCTGCTTGACTCCCTCCCCTAATGTTCACCCCTCCTCCTCCGCTCAAACAAGCTTTCATTAGCCATAATTAACTGCATGCTTTCTGTCCTTCTTTGACCAGCAGCATATAAGTCTGTATTGAGGAGCAGAGGCTTGGGAGGGAATGTAAACATGTTGGATACTCAACCAGGTTGCATGGTGATAACATTGATAACATCATAATGCACCTTCACATCAAAA
Source organism: Coregonus lavaretus (assembly GCF_964263955.1). Lineage (NCBI taxonomy): Eukaryota > Metazoa > Chordata > Actinopteri > Salmoniformes > Salmonidae > Coregonus > Coregonus lavaretus. Next base: position 23,547,643 of record NC_140001.1, on the reverse strand, counting down.
AGGAGTGACATGGTTCGTCTGGTATGTGGATCTTTGAAGAGATACTTGAAGAGATACACTACATGACCAAAAGTATGTGGACACCTGCTCGTCGAACATCTCATTCCAAAATCATGGGCATTAATATGGAGTTGGTCCCCCCTTTGCTACTTTAACAGCCTCCAGTCTTCTGAGATGCTTTCCACTAGATCTTGGAAGATTGCTTGCTTCCATTCAGCCACAAGAGCAGGTTGGGCACTGATGTTGGGCGATTAGGCCTGGCTTGTAGTCGGCGTTCCAATTCATCCCAAAGGTGTTAGACGGGGTTGCGGTCAGGGCTCTGTCCAGGCCAGTCAAGTTTTTCCACACCGATCTCGACAAGCCATTTCTGTATGGACCTCGCTTTGTGCAAGGGGGCATTGTGATGCTGGAACAGGGAAGGGGCTTCCCCAAACTGTTGCCACAAAGTTGGAAGCACAGAATCGTCTAGAATGTCATTGTATGCTGTAGCGTTAAGATTTCCCTTTACTGGAACTAAGGGGCCTAGCCCGAATGATGAAAAACAGACCCAGATCATTATTCCTCATACACCAAACTTTACAGTGTGCGCTATGCATTCGGGCAGGTAGCGTTCTCCTGGCATCCGCCAAACCCAGATTCATCCGTTGGACTGCCATATGGTGAAGCATGATTCATCACTCCAGAGAACGCGTTTCCACTGCTCCAGATTCCAATGGCGGTGACCTTTACACCACTCCAGCCGACGCTTGGCATTGCACATGGTGAATTAAAGCTTGTGTGTGTCACGGGGGTCTATGTCGTCCAAGTATGACCAAGGCGCAGCGTGTCCAAGAAACATGACTTTATTGTAGAATAAACGACAAAACAAAACAAGAACCGTAACGTCCTCAGTACACCGACTGAACTTAGAACAAAAACCCACTATTCCCACAGGAAAACAATCAGAATAAATATGGCTCCCAATCAGAGATAACGAGCCGACAGCTGACACTCGTTACCTCCGATTGGGAGTCATCGACCAAACCTAGAAATGCAGCCAACAGAAAGGCAAACCTAGAAACAAAACCAAAACCCAACAAAACAAAATACACCCTGGCTCAAATACAAAAGTCCCAGAGCCAGAGTGTCACAGTACCCCCCCCTAAAGGTGCGCACTCCGGGCGCACCAGCATACAGTCTAGGGGAGGGTCTGGGTGGGCGTCTGTCCACGGTGGCGGTTCTGGCCCTGGTCGTGGTCCCCACCCCACCTTAGTCACTATCCGCCTCCGTAGCCTCCTCCACATGACCACCCCCCAACTAAACCCCACTGGATTAAGGGGCGGCACCGGACTAAAGGGCAGCACCGGACTAAGGGGCAGCACCGAACTAAGGGGCAGTACCGGACTAAGGGGCAGCACCAGGATAAGGGGCAGCACCGGGCTAAGGGACAGCACCGGACTCAATGGCGGATCCTGGCTGGCTGGCTCTGGCGGATCCTGGCTGGACGGCTCTGGCGGATCCTGGCTGGACGGCTCTGGCGGATCCTGGCTGGACGGCTCATGGCTGGCTGAAGGATCTGGCTGCTCATGGCTGGCCGACGGATCTGGCTGCTCATGGCTGGCTGACGGATCTGGCTGCTCATGGCTGGCCGACGGATCTGGCTGCTCATGGCTGGCCAACGGATCTGGCTGCTCATGGCTGGCTGAAGGATCTGGCTGCTCATGGCTGGCTGACGGATCTGGCTGCTCATGGCTGGCTGACGGATCTGGCTGCTCATGGCTGGCTGACGGATCTGGCTGCTCATGGCTGGCTGACGGATCTGGCTGCTCATGGCTGGCTGACGGCTCTGGCTGATCCTGTCTGGCGGAAGGCTCTGGCTGATCCTGTCTGGCGGAAGGCTCTGGCTGATCCTGTCTGGCGGAAGGCTCTAGCGGCTCCGGTCTGGCGGACGGCTCTGAAGGCTCATGGCAGACGGGCGGCTTTGCAGGCTCAGTCCAGACGGGCAGTTCAGGCCCCGTTGGGCAGACGGCAGACTCTGGCCGTCTGAGGCGCACCGTAGGCCTGGTGCGTGGTGCCGGAACTGGAGGTACCGGGCTGAGGACACGCATCTCAGGGCTAGTGCGGGGAGAAGCAACAGGGTATGCTGGACCCTGGGAACGCACATAAAGCCTAGTGCGGAGAGCAGCAACAGGACGCACAGGACTCGGGGAACACACAGGAGGCTTGGTGCGTGGTGTAGGCACTGGTGGTACTGAGCTGGAGCGGGAAGGTGGCGCTGGAAATACCGGACCGGGCAGGCTTACTGGCCCCCTTGAGCACTGAGCCTGCCCAACCTTACCCGGGTTGATGCTCCCCGTCGCCCGACCAGTACGGGGAGGTGGAATAACCCGCACCGGCCTATGTGGGCGAACCGGGAACACCATGCGTAAGGCTGGTGCCATGTACGCCGGCCCGAGAAGACGCACTGGTAGCCGGATGCGTTGGGCCGGCTTCATGACATCTGGCTCAATGCTCACTCTAACCCGGCCGATACGTGGAGCTGGAATGTACCGAACCGGGCTATGCCTGCGTACAGGAGACACCATGCGCTCTACTGCGTAACACGGTGTCTGCCCGTACTCTCGCTCTCCACGGTCAGTCCAGGGAGTAGGCGCAGGTCTCCTACCTGACTTCGCCACACTCCCTTTAAGCCCCCCCCCAAGAAATTCTTGGGTAGTACCCACGGGCTTCCAGCCTTGACTCCGTGCTGCCTCCTCATACCGCCTCCTCTCGGCTTTAGCTGCCTCCAGCTCTTCACGAGGGCGGCGATATTCTCCCGGTTGTGCCCAAGGACCCTTTCCAGCCAGTATCTCCCCCCATGTCCATGAATCCTTAGGAGCAGGGTCCTGTTGCCGCTTGACACGCTGCTTGGTCCTATGATGGTGGGTTTTTCTGTCACGGGGGTCTATGTCGTCCAAGTATGACCAAGGCGCAGCGTGTCCAAGAAACATGACTTTATTGTAGAATAAACGACAAAACAAAACAAGAACCGTAACGTCCTCAGTACACCGACTGAACTTAGAACAAAAACCCACTATTCCCACAGGAAAACAATCAGAATAAATATGGCTCCCAATCAGAGATAACGAGCCGACAGCTGACACTCGTTACCTCCGATTGGGAGTCATCGACCAAACCTAGAAATGCAGCCAACAGAAAGGCAAACCTAGAAACAAAACCAAAACCCAACAAAACAAAATACACCCTGGCTCAAATACAAAAGTCCCAGAGCCAGAGTGTCACAGTGTGCGGCTGCTCGGCCATGGAAACCTATTTCATGAAGCTCCTGACGAACAGTTCTTGTGCTGAAGTTGCTTTCAGAGGCAGTTTGGAATTCGGTAGTGTGTTGCAAGTGAGGACAGATTATTTTTAATCGCTACGCGCTTCAGCAATCAGCAGTCCCGTTCTGTGAACTTGTGTGGCCTACCACTTCGCGGCTGAGCCGTTGTTGCTCCTAGATGTTTCCACTTCACAATAACAACACTTACAGTTGATCGGGTCAGCTCTAGTAGGGCAGAAATGTAACGAACTGACTTGTTGGAAAGGTGGCATCCAAGATGGCGTAGAAGTGCGGTCGTGTACTCTGTAGTGTGTCCCTGTAAATAGCCTTTTTTTTTTTTGTCTCGTTCGGATATATATTTCTCAATCACACTTTTCATCCTTCAACTAAATATACTTTCCTGCAACCCGCCTCACCCAATGTGGAACGGATTCTATTATTTCTTATACCTTTAGGTCACCTCGTACTGTGTCCGTGGCCTGCACTACCTACCAGCCAGCTCTAGCCTGGACTATTATCGGCCAGTCTGCGCTGTCTGCACAGCGCAATATCGACCAAAAACATATCGGAGTTTCTGCCGGAATCACTGGACCTTCACACCTGATCATCGCAACTAGCTAGCTGCAACCGAATGGATGTTGTTGGCTAATCACCACTGCCCCCGAAGCAAGCACCAGTTAGCCTTGAGCTAGCCTCGAGCCAGGCCCATCTCCCGGCTATCTACCTCTCTGTCAACCGGACGGGACCTCCTAGTGTCGACACGGAGCCCTGCCGATCCATCACGAATGGACTGCCGACGTAATCGTCTGATGTAGTTTCAACAGGCTTCCCGTTGCGATGACCACGAAGATTCATCTGCTAGCCCCGGCCAGCTAGCACACGCATTCAACAGCCGTACTTCCTGCTCCCTGCTGTAGCAGCCATTTGAACTGCTCCCGGTATCTCCAATTGCTGTTCACTGGACCTTATGATCACTCAGCTGCACAGCTGATGCCTGCTGGACTGTTCCTTTACACGGTACCCCCATCCTGTTTATCTGTCCTGTTAATCTGTTTAGCCTCAGCCCAAACTTTTGTCGCCATTACCAGTTGTTGTCTTAGCTCTCTCGAATAACACCTGTGATTGCTTTATGCCTCTCTCCCATGTCAATATGCCTTGCCTCTTGCTGTTCCGGTTAGTTCTTATTATACAATTTCACTGTAGAGCACCCAGTCCCGCTCAACCAGCCTCAGAGAGCTCCTTTGTCCCACCCCCCATACACGCAGAGACCAGCTCAATCGGTGCCTCCAGTGATGTTATCTCTTTCATCGTTACCCAACGCTTAGGTTTACCTCCACTGTACTCATATCCTTCCATATCCTTGTCTGTACATAATTCCCTGAATCTATTCTACAATGCCCGGAAATCTGCCCCTTTTATTCTCTGTACCCAACACACTAGAAGACCAGTTCTTAAAGCCTTTAGTCGTATCCTTATTTTACTCCTCCTCTGTTCCTCTGGTGATGTAGAGGTTAACCCAGGCCCTGTAGCCACCAGTATCACTCCTACTCCCCAGGCGCTATCATTTGTTGACTTCTGTAACCGTAAAAGCCTTGTTTTTTTGCATGTTAACATCAGAAGCCTCCTCCCTAAGTTTGCGTTACTCACTGCGTTAGCACACTCCGCCAACCCTGATGTTCTAGCAGTGTCTGAATCCTGGCTTAGGAAGACCACCAAAAACTCAGAAATGTCCATCCCCAAATACAACATTTTCCGTCTAGATAGAACTGCCAAAGGGGGCGGAGTTGCAATCTACTGTAGAGATAGCCTGCAGAGCTCTTTCATACTATCCAGGTCTGTGCCCAAACAGTTTGACCTTCTACTTCTAAAGATCCACCTCTCCAGAAATAAGTCTATCACTGTTGCCACTTGCTACAGACCCCCCTCTGCCCCCAGCTGTGCCCTGGAAACCATATGTGAATTGATGCCCCCCATCTATCCTCAGAGTTCGTACTGCTTGGTGACCTAAACTGGGATATGCTTAACACCCCGGCCGTCCTACAATCTAAACTAGATGCCCTCAATGTCACACAAATTATCAACGAACCTACCAGGTACAACCCTAAATCCGTAAACATGGGCACCCTCATAGATATCATATCATATCATAAGGTGAATGCACCAATTTGTAAGTCACTCTGGATAAGAGCGTCTGCTAAATGACGTAAATGTAATGTAAATGTATATCATCCTGACTAATTTACCCTCTAAATACACCTCCGCTGTCTTCAACCAGGATCTCAGCGATCACTGCCTCATTGCCTGCGTCCGTAATGGGTCCGCGGTCAAACGACCACCCCTTATCACTATCAAACGCTCCCTAAAACACTTCAGCAAGCAAGCCTTTCTAATTGACATGGCCCGGGTATCCTGGATGGATATTGACCTCATTCCGTCAGTAGAGGATGCCTGGTTGTTCTTTAAAAGTGCTTTCCTCTCCATCTTAAATAAGCATGCCCCATTCAAAAAATTCAGAACTAAGAACAGATATAGCCCCTGGTTCACCCCAGACTTGACTGCCCTTGACCAGCACAAAAACATCCTGTGTGTATTGCATTAACATCGAACAGCCACTGCGATATGCAACTTTTCAGGGGAGTCAGGAACCAACATACACAATCAGTTAGGAAAACAAAGGCTAGTTTTTCAAACAGAAATTTGCATCCTGTAGCACTAACTAAAGTTTTGGGACACTGTAAAGTCCATGGAGAATAAGAGCACCTCCTCCCAGCTGCCCACTGCACTGAGGCTAGGAAACACTGTCACCACCGATAAATCTACGAAAATCGAGAATTTCAATAAGCATTTTGCAATGGCTGGCCATGCTTTCCACCTGGCTACCCCTACCCCGGCCACCAGCTCTGCCAAGCCAAGTTGACAAACAGATCACCGTCCATTTCGAATCCCACCGTACCTTCTCCGCTATGCAATCTGGTTTCCGAGCTGGTCATGGGTGCACCTCAGCCACGCTAAAGGTCCTAAATGATATTATAACCGTGATCGATAAAAGACAGTACTGTGCAGCTGTCTTCATCGACTTGGCCAAGGCTTTCGACTCTGTCAATCACCGCATTCTTATTGGCAGACTAAATAGCCTTGGTTTCTCAAATGACTGCATCGCCTGGTTCACCAACTACTTCTCAGATAGAGTTCAATGTGTCAAATCGGAGGGCCTATTGTCTGGAACTCTGGCAGTCTCTATGGGGGTGCCACAGGGTTCATATCTTGGGCCGACTCTTTTCTCTGTGTATATCAATGATGTCGCTCTTGCTGCTGGTGACTCTCAGATCCACCTCTATGCAGACGATACCATTTTGTATACATCTGGCCCTTCATTGGACACTGTGTTAACAAACCTCCAAATGAGTTTCAATGCCATACAACACTCCTTCCGTAGCCTCCAACTGCTCTTAAACGCTAGTAAAACTAAATGCATGCTCTTCATTCGAACGCTGCTTGCACCCGCCTGCCCGACTGAATCACTACTCTCGGCGGGTCTGACTTAGAATATGTGGACAACTTCAAATACCTAGGTGTCTGGTTAGACCGTAAACTCTCCTTCCAGACTCACATTAAGCATCTACAATCCAAAGTCTACAATCGGCTTCCTATTTCACAACAAAGCCTCCTTCACTCATGCTGCCAAACATGCCCTCGTAAAACTGACTATCCTACCGATCCTTGACTTCGGCGATGTCATTTACAAATAGCCTCCAACACTCTACTCAGCAAATTGGATGTAGTCTATCACAGTGCCATCCGTTTTGTCACCAAAGCCCCATATACTACCCACCATTGTGACCTGTACGCTCTCATTGGCTGGCCCTCACTACATATTCGTCGCCAAACCCACTGGCTCCAGGTCATCTATAAATCACTGCTAGGCAAATCCCTGCCTTATCTTAGCTCATTGGTCACCATAGCAACACCCACCCGTAGTATGCGCTCCAGCAGGTATATCTCACTGGTCATTCCCAAAGCCAACACCTCCTTTGGCCGCCATTCCTTCCAGTTCTCTGCTGCTAATGACTGGAACGAACTGCAAAAATCTCTGAAGCTGGAGACTCTTATCTCCCTCACTAACATTAAGCATCAGTTGTCAGAGCAGTTTACCGATCACTACAGCTGTACACAGCCCATCTCTAATTAGCCCACCCAACTACCTCATCCCCATATTGTTTTATTTTGCTCATTTGCACCCCAGTATCTCTATTTGCACATCATCTTCTGCACATCTATCATTCCAGTGTTAATACTAAATTGTAATTATTTTGCACTATGGCCTATTTATTGCCTTACCTCCATAACTTACTACATTTGCACACACTGTATATAGATTTTCTATTGTGTTTTTGACTGTATGTTTTGTTTATTCCATATGTAACTCTGTGTTGTTGTTGTTTTTATCCCACTGCTTTACTTTATCTTGGCCAGGTCGCAGTTGTAAATGAGAACTTGTTCTCAACTGGCTTACCTGGTTAAATAAAAATAAATAAATAAATAACGGTGCCATGTTGAAAGTCACTAAGCTCTTCTGTAAGGCCATTCTACTGCCAGTGTTTGTCTATGGAGATTGCATGGCTCTGTGCTCGATTTCATACACCTGTCAGCAACGGGTGTGACTGAATCCACTAATCTGAAGGGGTGTCCAGATACTTTTGTATATATAGTGTACCATGATCCCACCGGGACCAATACAACATTGTCCTATTCCAGTCAGGTGCTCTTAAAACATTTTGTGGGTGGATTTCAAAATGTGCAGTATTGTTGAATACTATTGTAGAAATAGACTTAATCAACATATAATACCCCTATATAACATATAGGCTACTGTCTGCATGGGGAGAATAGGCCTATACTTTAGCCATGTCTGTTCTCTTTGTGCTTGTTCCTTATTTTCTTCTCACCCTCTCTCTCTTTCAATAAACTTATTTGGAATCCTCCTGGGTTTTAAATCTCTTTCTGCTGGCCAAACAACGAGGTCTGAAAAGATTGCAGTTCATTTCGACCCACAGTGGATGGAAGCCTCATTTACTGGCTGCTGGCAACTCAATCAGCCTGCCTTACACTGATGAGTGAGTGACTACTTTCAGAGCGCCAGTCAATATGTGTCCACTGTGATAGAATATCAGCATCTGTGCGCTGTGTTCTCTTGGCCCAATGTTATGGCTTTCTTTCTTTTTTTTGTCTAATCAATGTTAGCACAAAAAAAGTCTGACGCACAGAAACAATATCTCTTGTGCACACATGCACATACATTGGCCTATACCTATGCCCGCAAAGCCATAACTGTTTCCTTTTACTGTGGTCAAACAAAAATGTACTGGTATATTGAAGTGCTTATGTCACAGCTTTGCACACACAATTATTAACGCAAATCTCATTCATAAGTTGCCTTAAATGCAGTGTTTAATAGATCTTCCCCTGTGTCTCTCACCAGCTATCAACTCAACTTGTAGATATAAATAGTTTACTCTGTCTGGTTGTGCTTTATTTCTGCATTCTCTATGTCTGGTCAGTTGAGCTGAGCTCAGCGTCCCCTGTGTCCTCTATTTTACACACCCCACTGAACATGCTCTGCCGTCTGCCGACTCCTGACCTGCCTGTCACGGTGATGTTATCTAGAACTAGTTATTTCACATAGATTACCTTTTGTTCCTTTTGGCTTTTATTGAAATATTTTATATAAAGCCATACCTATTACTGATATAAATAGGTTAAGGCTCCTTAAAAGTGGCGGAGTGTGTTTTTGGTTATATGTGTTTGTTTGGGGAAGTTGGATGATGTTGGGATTGACGGTTATTCCAACGCAATCAGAGCTGATACACATCAATGATGCCTCCTTATAATGCAAGGTTGGTACGGTGGAGGTCAAAAATGTCCTTTTTCTTTTTTTATCACAAATTCAAAGAAATTGCATACACAGTAACATTACATGAAGGAAAGCGTTCTATGCGCTGGGACGTTTCCAGCAGTCAAAAACGCTGTTGGCTAATAAATCAGACCTGCAGTCCAAAGGTCACTGGGAAACATTAGACTGCTCCAGAATGGTGGGATTTTGAGAAAAAGCAGGGTGACTCACTGCTTTTTCCAGGGAAATAGATAAGTTGCTGAACAAGTAATAAAGGTCATTAAAAATGTAGCTTGAATTTATGTGAGGCAGAGGTGGAAATTACATAATTAGGGGCTCAAATAATTTTTCTATCCAATTCTTCCTGCAGACCTTTAAGTTTAATTGGGTGCTAACGGCGCCAAGGAACCAATGATGACGACAGTCCCGTAAAATAAATCAGGAGGAAGAGTCAGAGGTCAAAATCATACATGAGGGAGACATAAGAAGGGAGTACCAGCAGGCTAGCTCCTGCACTTTGTCAGATTTTCACATCTTGAAGTCTGTCTATTTTGTAACACACATTCTGTAGAGTGCCTTTGGAAAGTATTCAGACCCCTTGACTTTTTCCACATTTGGTTAGGTTACAGCCTTATTCTAAAATGTATTAAATAGTACTTTTTCCTCAGCAATCTACACACAATACCCCATAATGACAAATCAAAAACAGGTTTTTAGAAATGTTCGCTAATGTATATTTAAAAAAACGGAAATATCACATTTACATAGAGTGGCTTGTGAAAGTATTCAACCCCTTGGCATTTTTCCTATTTTGCTGCCTTATAACCTGGAATTAATATTGATTTTTTGGGGGGTTTGTATCATTTGATTTACACAACAAGCCTACCACTTTTAAGATGCAAAATATTTTTGATTGTGAAACAAACAAGAAATAAGACAAAAAAACAGAAAACTTGAGCATGCATAACTATTCAATGGAAACAGGATGCACCTGAGCTCAATTTCGAGTCTCATAGCAAAGGGTCTGAATACTTACGTAAATAAGGTTTTATGTTTTATACATTTGCAAAGATTTCAAAAAAACAGTTTTCGCTTTGTCATTATGGCGTATTGTGTGTAGATTGCTGAGGATTTTTATTTATGTAATCAATTTTTGAATAATGCTGTAACATAACAAAATGTGGAAAAAGTCAAGGGGTCTGAATAATTTCTGAAGGCGCTGTATATGTGAAAAGACAATTTAAAATATAATATATTAACTCTCACAGTATGAACGAGTTAAAATAGGTTATTGAAGTTGAATCAATCAAATGTCCTTCTCTTCTGGGTCTATTTTATGGATGGCCCTCCCTCACAGTCTCTTTTAATAATTTGATCAGCAGATGCATTCAGCAGAGATTTTCAATTTATTTCTAATCAAGCTTTATCTAATATTCTCCCGATGGGTTTGAGGTAATTTTCAAGCACATTTGATTACCATATTCTGCATGCTTGGTTACCATATTCCGTTAGTTCCTCTTGTTAGTCTTCTTAGTAAGGATTCAAAAGCAGAAAATAAAAAAAAGATGTGAAGAAAAAAGAAAAAAAATAAGAAAAAAAGGATTCAAAAGCAAAGAACATCAAACTACAGTTGAAGTCGGAAGTTTACATACACTTAGGTTGGAGTCATTCAAACTATTTTTTCAACCAATCCACAAATTTCTTGTTAACAAACTATGGTTTTGACAAGTTGGTTAGGACATCTACTTTGTGCATGACACAAGTAATTTTTCCAACAATTGTTTACAGACAGATTATTTCACTTATAATTCACTGTATCACAATTCCAGTGGGTCAGAAGTTTACATACACTAAGTTGACTGTGCCTTTAAACAGCTTGGAAAATTCCAGAAAATGATGTCATGCCTTTAGAAGCTTCTGATAGGCTAATTGACATAATTTTAGTCAATTGGAGGTGTACCTGTGGATGTATTTCAAGGCCTACCTTCAAACTCAGTGCCTCTTTGCTTGACATCATGGGAAAATTAAAAGAAATCAGCCAAGACCTCAGAAAAAAATTGTAGACCTCCACAAGTCTGGTTCATCCTTGGGAGCAATTTCCAAACACCTGAAGGTACCACGTTCATCTGTACAAACAATAGTACGCAAGTATAAACACCATGGGACCACGCAGCCGTCATACCGCTCAGGAAGGAGACGCGTTGTCTCCTAGAGATGAACGTACTTTGGTGCGAAAAGTGCAAATCAATCCCAGAACAACAGCAAAGGACCTTGTGAAGATGCTGGAGGAAACAGGTACAAAAGTATCTATATCCACAATAAAATGAGTCCTATATCGACATAACCTAAAAGGCCGCTCAGCAAGGAAGAAGCCACTGCTCCAAAACCGCCATTAAAAAGACAGACTACGGTTTGCAACTGCACATGGGGATAAAGATCGTACTTTTTGGAGAAATGTCCTCTGGTCTGATGAAACAAAAATAGAACTGTTTGGCCATAATGACCATCGTTATGTTTGGAGGAAAAAGGGGAAGGCTTGCAAGCCAAAGAACACCATCCCAACCGTGAAGCACAGGGGTGGCAGCATCATGCTGTGGGGGTGCTTTGCTGCAGGAGGGACTGGTGCACATCACCAAATACATGGCATCATGAGGAAGGAAAATTATGTGGATATATTGAAGTAACATCTCAAGACATCAGTCAGGAAGTTAAAGCTTGGTCGCAAATGGGTCTTCCAAATGGACAATGACCCCAAGCATACCTCCAAAGTTGTGGCAAAATGACTTAAGGACAACAAAGTCAAGGTATTGGAGTGGCCATCACAAAGCCCTGACCTCAATCCTATAGAACATTTGCGGGCAGAACTGAAAAAGTGTGTGCGAGCAAGGAGGCCTACAAACCTGACTCAGTTACACCAGCTCTGTCAGGAGGAATGGGCCAAAATTCACCCAACTTATTGTGGTAAGCTTGTGGAAGGCTAACCGAAACGTTTGACCCAAGTTAAACAATTTAAAGGCAATTCTACCAAATACTAATTGAGTGTATGTAAACTTCTGACCCACTGGGAATGTGATGAAATAAATAAAAGCTGAAAGAAATAATTCTCTCTACTATTATTCAGACATTTCACATTCTTAAAATAAAGTAGTGATCCTAACTGACCTAAGACAGGGATTTTTTACTAGGGTTAAATGGCAGGAATTGTGAAAAACTGAGTTTAAATGTATTTGGCTAAGGTGTATGTAAACTTCCGACTTCAACTGTATCTCTGACCCATGTTAGAAAATACCTTATGCAAGGCCAGTGTAGTTCTCCTGTGTGCCTGATTTAATTTGTCTGCAATGCCGCCATTACCAGAGTATATCACCATCACTGCAGCACCTTGCCTGTTCTATATTTTATAGCCAGTCATGCACAAACAACACTCTCTCCCCACAAGATAGCATTGAAATGGGTGAATTTGTCATTACAAGTCATAATGAGATTCTCCTGGTGAGGTGTTGTAGAGCAGGAGAAGCAGCAGCTTGGGTTTAGAGCGTCATAAACAAGCGGCATGACGTACTTTTCTCATCCGCAGGATTAACCACACACTGTCTTTTATAGTATTTCTAATTTAGGCCCTGTGTATTTATTGAAAGAATAAACACATCCTTGTTTTCCCTTTCACGATATAAATAGGTGGATGCAATTAAATTAACCATAACTTCAGCGTTTGTGTGTTACTATAAGAATGTCCTCTGTTGTTGGTCTTTGCTTAATTCTTGCCTTGATTTTAGATGGCAGCTATAATCTGAGTTTTTCTATTGGTCCTGTGCTTGTAAATGCTAGCGAGAGAGTGCATGATATATTGCTGCAAATAAACCTAATTTGGGATACAATTCATTGATAATGTTCTCTTCGTGGTTTGCTAATCAAATCAAATGTATTGAAAGCGTACACTTATTTTGCAGATGTTATCGATGGTGTAGCGAAATGCTTATGTTCCTAACTCCAACAGTGCAGTAATACCTAACAATACAAAACAATACACGCAAATCCAAAAAAGAAAAAAACTATGAATTAAGAAATATAGAAATATTAAAACGAGCAATGTCAGAGTCCAGAATATATATATATATATATATATATATATATATATATATATATATATATATATATGTATATGACGGTGTGTATAGACATTATGGACAGTATATGAATAGCAAAGGTGTGTACAGCAGTAGTTATATAGGATGCACCTTGACTAGAATACAGTATACACATATAAAGTGGGTAAAACAGTATGTAAACATTATTAAAGTGACCAGTGTTCAATGACTCTATGTAAATAGGGCAGCCGTCTCTAAGGTGCAGGGTTGAGTAGCCGGCTAGTAACAGTGACTAAAGTTCAGGGCAGGGTACTGGGCGGAGGCCAGCTAGTGGTAACTATTTAACAGTCTGATGGCCTGGAGATAGAAGCTGTTTCTCAGTCTCTTGGTCCCAGCTTTGATGCACCTGTACTGTCTCCGCATTCTAGATGGTAGCAGGGTGAACAGGTCATGGTTCGGATGGCTGAGGTCCTTGATGATCTTCTTGGCCTTCCTGTGACATCGGGCGCTGTAGATGTCCTGGAGGGCGGCCCTGTCGATGTGGATGGGGGCGTGCTCCCTCTGCTGTCTCCTGAAGTCCACGATCAGCTCATTCATTTTGTTTATGTTGAGGGAGAGGTTATTTTCCTGGCACCACTCCACCAGGGCCACAGTACCAGGCAGCAGAAAGCATTTTTAAGAGCTATTCTCCTGAGTTGACCTGAGAGTGACTTGAGGTCATAGAGGCCTGTCTTGCGTTTCTATCTGTATAGGTACGTACACACAGTCAGGCAGCCTCACCACTCATGGCCCAAGTTGTTTAAACAGTTGGCCCCCTTTGCTTTTCATGTGCATACAGGGCCTACAGCTAATGTGAAATACATGCCTTGGAGGGGATTTATCAGAATGTGCTGGAGGTGCTGGAAAAACATGGAAAACAAACAACTGCACGCTCCTCGCCTATTTAGGGCAGCCATGTCCAGCAGTGGATTTGAATATGCATGACTATCCCAGCCTCCCTTGCAGCACAGCCCCTGTGTTCAAGCACCAGCATTCTCAGAAACAGAATACACATGCATCTCATTTGAATATGTTACCACAGATTCCTGTCATATGCAACAACTACATACCCATACAAAAGGACTTAGTAATTTGACAAACTGGAAGGGGGAAGAATCCTGCAACATATAAATTCCAAATGACGTTCAGCTGTTAGGGCACACTTTAAAGTAGATGTTTATGGTGTCCTTACTATATTTACAAGGGTTGCAAAAATGCCCTGTGGTACACCTTGTATTCCTAGCAGTGTGACTTTACAGAATATGTTTGAATTTGTTCTAATTGTCAAGTTTCATTGATCTTATGACATTGTGTCTTAGGAAAGATTAAGTAATGAAGACATTATTGAATCACTAGCTAAATAGGTATCAATTACACCATTACAATCTGCTCTGCAGCAAAGCTGAATGTCACACATCAGCACAAAGTCAGTCTTCGCTCATGGCACCACAGATATTACTCTCAGATCAACACATTTCTTCTTCCATTTGGCCATATTATGTTTTTTCCAGAGCTGTTTTAGTTTTCTCCTGTTCCTCCAACTGTGCATAATGTACATACAGGCCTACAGGTCTTATTATCACATTATAGTTGGTTTATTAACATTCCCTGCTTGGTGCTTGAAGATCCAAGTGATTTTTCCCAGCTGTCATGCTAATGTTTTATGATATGGTTTATTAAAGTGTCATCCAAGTGCCCCTTTAAAATACTTATTTGAATATTAGTTGGGAAGATAAAATACATTCAATAAGTTACACCTGACTATTGATCAATCAGTATAAACTATAAATCTAAACCTTTAATAGCTTGCATGGTATTTTCCATTACCCTCTCACAGAATTTACTTCTAGTTCCAGCGTTTGACATTAGTTTTGACCATAGGGCAGCCGCAGGGCTATAAGGATGTCTCAGGGTTGCCAAGAACTTACAGGTTTCCTGCAGAGCAACAAGTGCAGGGATAATGTTCAGCTTGTAAGAGAAAGTACCAGGAGGCTTCCAGTTTATATTATATTCTGTAGACTTGGAAGATGGCAACAGCGACTGTGGCCCCATCTTCCTTGGTCCCTCTGCTGGCGTGGTTAATTAAATACTAAGGTAGGAATCAAATCTTAATGAGAAACACAAGCTTGTTGTGGTGTTTGGCAATGACCAGCTCCCTCTTATTAGGTGTACTTGTCCATATGTGCTTGGGTGAAGTGCCCATTAGGGCTATCCCTGATGGATCTTCATCCATGTAACCGAGATGCCAGCGCTATGTACATTTCCGCAATTTCCAAAACTTGGCAGATGAGTGGGCCCCACTATGAATTTTCTTAGCCTCGATAAATATTTAATGCAAATTAAAACAATTCTTTGCTTAGTTTAAGCCATTTCTCCTGTAAGTAGTGTGTCTGTGAAGGAGATTACAACATTTGCTGGTTTATTTGTAATTTAATTTTTTATGGTGTGGCTGGCGGTGGGGAAAGACAGAACACCTGTGAGTGTTTATAATGTCCCATCTCCATCACAGCTGGTCCTTTTCAAAACACCTCACTGGCCCAATCATTTTATAACATTTCATGATTTACCATCTGCTAGACTGAGCTATAAGCACATGCAATAAGCATTTGTATGGCGCCAGTCCCAGAAAGGTACAATAACTGTATATTTTAACTTAATGGCTTTTCGGGCATGCAAATTTCCACACAGCAGATTGCAGAGACGCTACAATGTAAGCCATGTCCCGTCTGTTTGTCTCTTTACCTCGGTCTCCCTATACTCACAACCCCTCTCATGTGTCATCAAACGTCCACACACTGCACCCCCTGTTGGCCCGGTCTTTATGTGTGAAGCAGCCCATGTCAAAATCTAAATATCAAACTCTGGAGAATCAGAGACACAGTAGGAGGTACAAGCAGATTATTTTCCTTTTAGCGTCTAATGTCTGTGCATTTGGGTAATTAAAATGATTACTACAACAATTAAAGCAAGTAATTAGAAACTAATTACACTGGTATTTTTTGTGATTACAGGAGCAGATGAAAATAGTGTTCAAAATTAAATTCATTGCATATTCATGGGAATGAAATGAAATAGTGCTTGTGGATGAGATAATAGGGCCAGGAAGGGAGAATGGTGTTCTGTGGGTTTGGGGAACAGTTTGTTGCTAATGCTCCGAACAGACATTTAGTTAAATCAGAGATAATCTTTTAATGGCCTTGAAAGGAGTTAATATTTGGAATGCAGTCAAAAGCAGTGAGGGTGTGAGGGGTTTCTGCACTCTGCTTTCAGCTGTATAGCATAATATAAAACATTGAATCACTATCTACTCAAATGGAGGAAGAGGCAAGAGTCTTTATGGCTCCTTTACGTTGCTCAATGCACAACGATTAAATTAAAGAATCTCCTTCTCTGAATTCATTTTTTCACGTATCCTCTCCTAGCCCATCCTTTCTTTCTCTCTGTCTCTCAGACTTCCCTCCATATCTCTCTCTCTCTCTGCTTCCCCTCTATCTAGTACCTTCAAGCCTACAGTTTCTGCCATGATCGTTTAATGCAATTCTTCAGATTAAATCGATTTTCTGTTAAACTTGGGGCTCGGTAGATATGGTGTCAAGAATGAATGGTTAATAACATGTAAATATATCACAGAATTAGAAAGAGTGAGAGAGGTAGAGAGAGAGAGAGATAGGTCTAGAGTAGAAGAAGAGACAGCAAGAGAGGAGAGAAGAAGAAAAAGAAACGATATACATTTTTCATTGTTAGCGGGCACAATGGATTTTCTTCCTCAACACATTTCTGCAGGACCTGATGAAACTAAAGTCATTACAGAGACACAGGTGGGGAATGTTAACCTAAGAGCAATTAAAGTGAGGAGAGGCTGTTATTTACGTAATATAGTCATATCCACCTGCATCTGTTTGGAGAAGAGAGGATAACCATTTCCAAACGGTTTCCCCAGCTTTTGTCTATGCCGTAGATTATTACATGAGATTAATAATGTACATTTCAGTGACTTGCTTGCCTGAGAAGAGGCTGCTCTTGTCACGGTTTCGGCCGAGGCGGCTCCTCCTCCTTGTTCGGGCAGGTTTCGCCGGTCGTCGTCTCCGGAGTTCTAGCTGCCACCGCTCGATGTTTCTTGTTTGTTTGGTTTTGTCTGTTAGTCACACCTGTTTTGTGTTAGGTCTCATTTAGCACCCTATTTAGTTTCCTTGTTGTTAGGTTTGTGTTGTGTGCAGGGACGGCCTGTTCAATAGGGCGATATGGGCGACGCACTGCCAAACGGGAAAAGGAAGGGATTTTTTTTCTAATCAATTATATCACGGCAACAGTAGTTATCAGTGTTGTAATCTGATCTGACTGCCACTAAATGTCAAATCAGGCTAAAGTCGTGCTTCAAATGGCCCCGCCCGTTTTTGGGCGATTTCAGTCAGGTTGAAAATCGCCCAGAAGTCTCTCATAGCCTGTCATGTAAAATCTATTTTTTTCAAATTTCAAAGCTTTCAATACATTCTCTATGGGTGTCTGTGGGCTTGCACTTACGCGCTTTCGTCATACGTGACGTAACCATGACCGTAACTAAGCAAATAGCGGCTAGCAGCGTCTCTGTTGCGACCTGCAGTGTGGCGTTATTTTATGTTTTTAATTTGTACACTTAGTGGCGTTATTTTATGTTTTTAATTTGTACACTTAGTTTACAAACATTCTGCCAACCATGGATTTCCAGTGGTGGGTTTTGGACTGATCTTGTTGATCGTGTACATACCCGCTACGAACGGACTAAATAATGAAAACGTTGCTGGCAGCGGAATCCAATACAGCTGGGAGACTTGGCTGGATGACAGAGTCCCGGACAGAGAAGTGGAGCCGGCCGGCTTCACCCTGGTCGGAGCGGACCTCGATCTGACAGTCACAGGGAAAATCGATCCTGGTAAGAGAGCGACTCTGTACCCCCGAGCCCCGACATTGAACTGCTTTCTGTGTCACTGCGACCTTACTATCTGCCCCGTGAGTTCCCCCAATTGTTTGTTACCGTTGTGTACTGTTGATAATCACAAGTTTACTGGAGAACTGAGACCAAGTAGAGACTTTGGACAGGGTGGATATGGTATAATAAAGGCAGTTTATTCAGAGGTAAAGATATCTGGAATCGCGTGCACGGACTCGTTCGTCAAACTCTTAGGGAGCTATCTGAAGAGAGCCCCGAAAACATTGTGTGCTGACATTTTATACAATAAATGATGTAGGTTGAATCTAGTAGTTCTGATCTTCTGATTGGTCCTGATGAGTTGGGCGAGGTCCCCTCCACTGTTGCATTGGCTCTGAGTCGGGTTCTCTGTCTTCAAATGTTCAGCCTAAAGAGAGGGGATTTGTGTGTGTGTGTGTGTGTGTGTTTAACAGTGATGATGTGTGTGTGTGTGTGTGTGTTTAACAGTGATGATGTGTGTGTGTGTGTGTGTTATCAGTGATGATGTGTGTGTGTGTGTGTGTGTGTGTCCTCAGAGCAAGAACTCGTGAGTTGGAAGAACTGAGAGACCTATGGCGTGGGTGTTGTCCTTGGCCACCTGCTGACAAGGCTGACAAGATAGGACTCTTTTGTCCATTGTTATAGGATAGGAACAGCATTGATTGAAAACAAACGCCCAACACAAAATGGGTCATGCACAAGATTTTAGTCAGACCAAGCTATAACATTATATATTTACTACGACAGTACATTCAACCAAAAGCTAATATAACAAAGGCATCAGAGATTATTTATAATCTGTCACAGAAACTGGAATCCATCTCCCCAGATCAGTCAATAAATGCTTCTGGTATTGACTTATATGCTGCCCCTGTCTTCATGTTGTTGCTGGACATATCTTTTTTAAAATGTGTGTAGGTCACCTAAATCATCAGAAAAATTGCCCCTCCTGAGAATTTTTTCAGGAGCCGCCACTGGTTGTGTGTAATTGTTCGTGTCGTGGTTGCGCTACCCGTGTCGGTACGCTATTTTTCCTGAGCTTCCTCCTTGTTGTGTGAGGAGAGATTTACGCACCTGTGTGTGCGCTTGTAGTTACGCCTGTGTGCGTCTTTTTGCCTCCGGGCTGTTTTGGATTTATTTTCGTGCTCAGTAAAGTCTTGTTGGACTTACCCTCTGCTGCCTGCGCCTGATTCTACACCACACCCATACACAGCACCGTGACAGAATTACACACTATAGAATGGAATCAGCAGGAGCACCCGTCGACCCCATGGAGGAGCGTCTCCTTGGACACGAGCACCGGATCAACCGTATCGGGCACGCCTTGGAGGGCGTCATGGACACCCTTCGTCGATGGGAGACCAGCGGGGTTCCCATAGCCCCACCTATCGCACCATCACCTTCACCACCGGACAACCAGCCCGTCCATCGACCGGAACCCAGTGGGATTCGGCTCTCGCTCCCGAGGGCGTACGACGGCACCGCTGCCGGGTGTCAGGGGTTCCTCCTACAAGTGGAGCTCTACATTGCCACCATACACCCGGCGCCCTCGGGATACGAGAGCGTTTCCGCCCTCATCTCCTGTCTCACCGGCAAGGCGTTGGAGTGGGCCAACGCCGAGTGGAGGGGAATAGACGCCGCCACAGTCACCTATGCGGAGTTCTCCCGTCGCTTCCGTGCGGTCTTCGACCATCCACCAGAGGGGAGAGCGGCGGGGGAACGTCTATTCCACCTCCGACAGGGGATGAGGAGCGCTCAGGCGTTTGCGCTGGAGTTCCGGACTCTAGCGGCTGATGCGGGGTGGAATGAGAGGGCCCTCATAGACCACTTCAGATGTAGCCTTCGGGAGGATGTCCGCAGGGAGTTAGCCTGCAGGGACACTACACTAACATTTGACCAGCTGGTGGACATGGCCATTCGACTGGACAACCTGCTGGCGACCCGCGGACGTCCCAGGTGGGGGCCCCCCATTCCACCCTCCAGCGCCTCCGAGCAGTGTCCGATGGAGCTTGGAGGTGCTGGCGCTAGAGGGAGAAGAGGTAGGAGCCCGAGGGGGGCAGTCTCCTGCACCAAGTGTGGGCGCGGAGGGCACACCGCGGCTAGGTGCTGGGGAGGGTCCCCTGGTGAGGGAGAGAGCAGGTCATACAGTGGGGAGTCCACCCAGGTGAGTAGGCGCCCTACTTACCCAGAGCTTTCTGTCGTTCACATTACCTTACCTGTTTGTTTCCCACAGGTTGCACCTCGGTCCCAGCATAAGGCGCTAGTCGATTCAGGCGCAGCTGGGAATTTTGTAGACCGGAGATTCTGTGTTAAGTTAGGGATTCCCCTCCTTCCAGTCGAAAAACCCTTTCCTGTACATGCCCTAGATAGTCGTCCGTTAGGATCTGGGTTGATTGGGGAGGTCACAGCGCCACTTAGGATGATGACGCAGGGGGGTCATGAGGAGACGATTCAACTCTATCTTATCGACTCTCCTGCGTATC
Source organism: Coregonus lavaretus (assembly GCF_964263955.1). NCBI lineage: Eukaryota > Metazoa > Chordata > Actinopteri > Salmoniformes > Salmonidae > Coregonus > Coregonus lavaretus. The sequence goes on along the minus strand of NC_140001.1, from coordinate 23,526,900 downwards.
CGGTGGTACTGGGGCTTCCCTGGTTGATGACCCATGATCCTACTATTTCGTGGCGAGAGAAAGCTCTTAAAGGGTGGTCTGCTCAGTGTGAGGGGTTATGTCTGGGTGTTTCCGTAGGGGCGACCTCGGTGGAGAGTCCGAACCAGATGCCAGCACTGCACATTCCTCCTGAGTATGAGGATTTGGCGCTCGTGTTCAGTAAGACCAGAGCGGCACAGTTGCCACCTCATAGACAGGGGGATTGTGCGATAGACCTCCAGACAGGAGCAGCGCTTCCGCGGAGCCATGTGTATCCTTTGTCACAGGAGGAGAAAAGGGCAATGGAGACTTACATTGCCGAGTCTCTGAGACAGGGATACATACGGGCCTCCACTTCTCCCGCGTCCTCGAGCTTCTTTTTTGTGAAGAAAAAGGATGGAGGTTTGCGTCCGTGTATTGATTACCGCGGTCTCAATCAGGTGACGGTGAAGTACAGCTATCCACTTCCTCTGATTGGGACCATGACGGAGTCCTTACACGGGGCAAGGTTCTTCACAAAATTGGATCTCAGGAGCGCATATAACTTGGTGCGCATTAGGGAGGGCGATGAGTGGAAGACAGCATTTAGTACTACATCCGGCCATTACGAGTATCTCGTCATGCCATATGGGTTAATGAATGCTCCATCAGTCTTCCAATCGTTTGTAGACGAACTTTTCCGGGACATGCAGGCGCAGGGAGTAGTGGTGTACATAGATGATATTCTTGTGTACAGTGCTACTCGGGCCGAGCATGTAGCCCTGGTGCGCAGGGTATTGAGGAGACTGTTGGAGCATGACCTGTATGTCAAAGCTGAGAAATGTCTGTTCTTCCAGGAGTCAGTTTCCTTTTTGGGTTACCAGTTGTCTGCGTCAGGGGTGAGAATGGAGGTGGACCGAGTGTCCGCCGTGCGTAATTGGCAAACCCCAACTACGGTTAAAGAGGTGCAGCGGTTCTTGGGTTTTGCGAATTACTACCGGAGGTTTATCCGGGGTTTTGGACAGGTGGCAGCTCCCATAACGTCTCTTCTGAAGGGGGGTCCGGTGCGCTTGCAGTGGTCAGCTGAGGCGGACAGGGCCTTTGGGAGACTGAAGGACCTGTTTACCTCGGCCCCGGTGTTGGCGCACCCGGATCCCACTTTACCCTTCCAAGTTGAGGTGGACGCGTCTGAGGCCGGTATCGGGGCAGTTCTTTCTCAACGATCCGGTACACCACCTAAGCTCCGCCCCTGTGCTTTTTATTCTAAGAAGCTCAGTCCGGCGTAGCGGAATTATGACGTAGGGGACAGGGAGCTGTTAGCCATAGTACAGGCCCTAAAGGTGTGGAGGCATTGGCTTGAGGGGGCTCAGCACCCTTTCCTCATTCTGACCGACCATCGTAACCTGGAGTACATTCGGGCAGCTAGGAGACTGAATCCTCGCCAGGCTCGATGGACTATGTTTCTCGCCCGGTTTGTGTTCAAGATCACTTACATCCCTGGGTCCCAGAACGGGAAGGCAGATGCTCTGTCCCGTCGGTATGACACGGAGGAGAGGTGCGTGGAGTCCATTCCCATACTACCGGAGTCTTGTCTGGTGGCACCGGTGGTGTGGGAGGTCGATGCGGAGATCGAGCGGGCGTTACGCACCGAGCCTAGTCCTCCACAGTGTCCGGTGGGTCGGGTGTACGTCCCGCTCGAGGTCCGGGATCGGCTGATTTATTGGGCTCACACGTCCCCCTCCTCTGGACATCCGGGTATTGGCCGGACGGTGCACTGCCTTAGTACGAAGTACTGGTGGCCAACGTTAGCCAGGGATGTGAGGGTTTATGTCTCCTCCTGCTCAGTGTGTGCCCAGTGTAAGGCGCCCAGACACTTGCCCAGGGGTAAATTACAGCCCCTGCCCGTTCCACAACGACCCTGGTCTCACCTCTCGGTGGATTTTGTTACTGATCTTCCCTCCTCACAGGGGAATACCACCATCCTGGTCGTTGTGGATCGGTTCTCGAAGGCCTGTCGTCTCCTTCCCATGCCGGGTCTTCCTACGGCCCTACAGACCGCTGAGGCTCTATTTACTCACGTCTTCCGGCATTACGGGGTGCCCGAGGATATAGTGTCCGATCGAGGCCCCCAGTTTACCTCCAGAGTCTGGAGAGCATTTATGGAACGTTTGGGGGTCTCGGTGAGCCTTACCTCGGGTTACCACCCGGAGAGTAATGGGCAGGTTGAACGAGTCAACCAGGATGTGGGTAGGTTTCTGAGGTCATGTTGTCAGGGCCGGCCGGAGGAGTGGGCGAGATATGTGCCCTGGGCCGAGATGGCACAGAACTCTCTCCGCCACTCCTCCACCCAACTAACCCCTTTTCAGTGTGTATTAGGGTACCAGCCGGTTCTGGCACCATGGCATGAGAGCCAGATCGAGGCCCCCGCTGTGGATGAGTGGGTGCGGCGCTCGGAGGAGACGTGGGACGCTGCACACGTCCATCTGCAGCGTGCCATACGTCGACAGAAGACGAGCGCCGACCTACACCGCAGTGAGGGGCCAGTGTACGCACCTGGAGATCGAGTCTGGCTCTCAACCAGAAACCTGCCCCTCCGCCTGCCCTGCCGGAAGCTGGGTCGGCGGTTTGTGGGGCCTTTTAAAGTCCTGAGGAGATTGAACGAGGTGAGTTACAGGTTAGAACTACCTATTGATTACAAGAATATTAACCCCTCGTTCCATGTGTCTCTCCTCAGGCCGGTGGTAGCTGGTCCACTCCAGGACTTTGAGATTGAGGAGACTCCTCCGCCCCCGTTGGACATCGAGGGGGCTCCGGCGTACACGGTTCGGACCATCCTGGATTCGAGACGCCGGATGGGGGGTCTCCAATATCTCGTGGAGTGGGAGGGGTACGGTCCGGAGGAGCGGTGCTGGGTGCCAAGGAGGGACATTCTGGATCCGTCCCTGATGACCGAATTCCATCGTGGTCATCCTACGCGCCCTGCTCCGCGTCCCCCTGGTCGTCCCCGAGGCCGGAGGCGGCGCGCGGCTGGAGCCGCGCGTCAAGGGGGGGGTACTGTCACGGTTTCGGCCGAGGCGGCTCCTCCTCCTTGTTCGGGCAGGTTTCGCCGGTCGTCGTCTCCGGAGTTCTAGCTGCCACCGCTCGATGTTTCTTGTTTGTTTGGTTTTGTCTGTTAGTCACACCTGTTTTGTGTTAGGTCTCATTTAGCACCCTATTTAGTTTCCTTGTTGTTAGGTTTGTGTTGTGTGTAATTGTTCGTGTCGTGGTTGCGCTACCCGTGTCGGTACGCTATTTTTCCTGAGCTTCCTCCTTGTTGTGTGAGGAGAGATTTACGCACCTGTGTGTGCGCTTGTAGTTACGCCTGTGTGCGTCTTTTTGCCTCCGGGCTGTTTTGGATTTATTTTCGTGCTCAGTAAAGTCTTGTTGGACTTACCCTCTGCTGCCTGCGCCTGATTCTACACCACACCCATACACAGCACCGTGACAGCTCTTCCAAATTGATGGTCTTCCAATCCATCACCTCCTTCTCTGGCCTGTTCTTTCTCATTTTTCACCATTCCTTTAAGGGAAACAAATTGTGAAGGAAAAGAAAACAACCTGCGATTCCATGTTGCTTGACTGCCATGGCAAAGCATATTGAAAAACCAGTGAGTGAAAAGGGGAATGGTTCTAAGGCACAGCTTGTCTTTTTTTATCTTGTAAATTTTTGTTGGCATGCTCCAATGACATAGTGAGATACTGATGGAAATCAATAGTGTCTCTGGGAGCTGGCGTCTGACTGAGATATGCCACAAAACAAGATCTATGCTACAAAGGCTCAAGGTGGTTATGATTGTCATATGTGAGTCTAGTCTATTTCCTAGTGTACAGTGTACTTATACAATTTTAAGAGAATCAAAGGTCAAAATCAGTTTTATATACAGTGGGGGAAAAAAGTATTTAGTCAGCCACCAATTGTGCAAGTTCTCCCACTTAAAAAGATGAGAGAGGCCTGTAATTTTCATCACAGGTACACGTCAACTATGACAGACAAATTGAGAAAAAAATATCCAGAAAATCACAATGTAGGATTTTTAATGAATTTATTTGCTAATTATGGTGGAAAATAAGTATTTGGTCACCTACAAACAAGCAAGATTTCTGGCTCTCACAGACCTGTAACTTCTTCTTTAAGAGGCTCCTCTGTCCTCCACTCGTTACCTGTATTAATGGCACCTGTTTGAACTTGTTATCAGTATAAAAGACACCTGTCCACAACCTCAAACAGTCACACTCCAAACTCCACTATGGCCAAGACCAAAGAGCTGTCAAAGGACACCAGAAACTAAATTGTAGACCTGCACCAGGCTGGGAAGACTGAATCTGCAATAGGTAAGCAGTTTGGTTTGAAGAAATCAACTGTGGGAGCAATTATTAGGAAATGGAAGACATACAAGACCACTGATAATCTCCCTCGATCTGGGGCTCCACGCAAGATCTCACCCCGTGGGGTCAAAATGATCACAAGAACGGTGAGCAAAAATCCTAGAACCACACGGGGGGACCTAGTGAATGACCTGCAGAGAGCTGGGACCAAAGTAACAAAGCCTACCATCAGTAACACACTACGCCGCCAGGGACTCAAATCCTGCAGTGCCAGACGTGTCCCCCTGCTTAAGCCAGTACATGTCCAGGCCCGTCTGACGTTTGCTAGAGTGCATTTGGATGATCCAGAAGAGGATTGGGAGAATGTCATATGGTCAGATGAAACCAAAATAGAACTTTTTGGTAAAAACTCAACTCGTCGTGTTTGGAGGACAAAGAATGCTGAGTTGCATCCAAAGAACACCATACCTACTCTGAAGCATGGGGGTGGAAACATCATGCTTTGGGGCTGTTTTTCTGCAAAGGGACCAGGACGACTGATCCGTGTAAAGGAAAGAATGAATGGGGCCATGTATCGTGAGATTTTGAGTGAAAACCTCCTTCCATCAGCAAGGGTATTGAAGATGAAACGTGGCTGGGTCTTTCAGCATGACAATGATCCCAAACACACCGCCCGGGCAACGAAGGAGTGGCTTCATAAGAAGCATTTCAAGGTCCTGGAGTGGCCTAGCCAGTCTCCAGATCTCAACCCCATAGAAAATCTTTGGAGGGAGTTGAAAGTCCGTGTTGCCCAGCGACAGCCCCAAAACATCACTGCTCTAGAGGAGATCTGCATGGAGGAATGGGCCAAAATACCAGCAACAGTGTGTGAAAACCTTGTGAAGACTTACAGAAAATGTTTGACCTGTGTCATTGCCAACAAAGGGTATATAACAAAGTATTGAGAAACTTTTGTTATTGACCAAATACTTATTTTCCACCATAATTTGCAAATAAATTCATTAAAAATCCTACAATGTGAATTTCTGGATTTTTTTTTTTCATTTTGTCTGTCATAGTTGACGTGTACCTATGATGAAAATTACAGGCCTCTCTCATCTTTTTAAGTGGGATAACTTGCACAATTGGTGGCTGACCAAATACTTTTTTCCCCCACTGTAATATCAACCAAAACATAAGTCCTTTCTTTTCAGTCGGCTGATCAAATAATACCACAGATGGTACAAAATGGTGTGCTGATATTTCAAATGAAAGGCAGATTTTTCCATAAACCAGGGTTGTTGATGGGCAGACAGGTGTGCTATTTACATAACACTGCTGCTTGCCGGTGAGCGCTCTCTGTAAGTAAATGTCACACATCCGGTATCACTCTCCAATCTACCAGGCTGACATCCATCAACATTTAGTCCAGTTGAGACTGTGATGTAGCTGCCTCCATCAACATTGCACTTGGAGCAAATAGCAGGATGGGTGTTTGAGGCTGGTTGAAGTAAACTAAATGTTGCCTCATATCCTCTGTTGTCATTTTAAGGAACAAGGAGAGTGTACCACTTTGATTTACAGCTTATAATGATATAATATGCCATTTAGCAGACGCTTTTATACAAAGCGACTTACAGTCATGTGTGCATACATTATTTATCTAATATGGTGGCACACTTGACATTGCCAACATGTTAAAACCAAACACCAACATTTGTGAAAGCTATGGGCTTTTAAAACGCTTTAGCCAAAACAATAGCCAATATTCAATCATTTGAAAATAAATTGGACAAGCTAAGATTAATGTTATCCTACCAACGGGACATTAAAAACTGTAATATCTTATGTTTCATCGAGTTGTGGCTGATCGACGACATGGATAACATACAGCTGGCAGGATATACGCTACATCGGCAGGATAGAACGGCTGACTCCGGTAAGACAAGGGGTGGCGGTGTATATCTGTAAACAACAGCTGGTGCATAAAATCTAATACTGAGGAAGTCTTGAGGTTTTGCTCGCCTGAGGTAGAGTATCTCATGATAAGCTGTAGACCACACTATTTACCAAGAGAGTTTTCATCTATATTTTTTGTAGCTGTCTATTTACCACCACAAACCGATGCTGGCACTAAGATTGCGCTCAATGAGCTGTGTAAGGCTATAAGTAAACAGGAAAACGCTTATCCAGAGGAAGCGCTCCTAGTGGCCGGGGACTTTAATGCAGGGAAACTTAAATCCGTTCTAGCTATTTTCTACTAGCATGTTAAATGTGCAAACAGAGGAAAAAAAAACTTGTGTATATGTTCCGGGATTCTTCCGATAGCATTGAGGAGTACACCACATCAGTCACTGGCTTCATCAATAAGTGCATCGATGACGTCGTCCCCACAGTGACTGTACGTACAGTGAGGGAAAAAAGTATTTGATCCCCTGCTGATTTTGTACGTTTGCCCACTGACAAAGACATGATCAGTCTATAATTTTAATGGTAGGTGTATTTGAACAGTGAGAGACAGAATAACAACAAACAAATCCAGAAAAACGCATGTCAAAAATGTTATAAATTGATTTGCATTTTAATGAGGGAAATAAGTATTTGACCCCTCTGCAAAACATGACTTAGTACTTGGTGGCAAAACCCTTGTTGGCAATCACAGAGGTCAGACGTTTCTTGTTGTTGGCCACCAGGTTTGCACACATCTCAGGAGGGATTTTGTCCCACTCCTCTTTGCAGATCTTCTCCAAGTCATTAAGGTTTCGAGGCTGACGTTTGGCAACTCGAACCTTCAGCTCATTCCACAGATTTTCTATGGGATTAAGGCCTGGAGACTGGCTAGACCACTCCAGGACCTTTAATGTGCTTCTTCTTGAGCCACTCCTTTGTTGCCTTGGCCGTGTGTTTTGGGTCATTGTCATGCTGGAATACCCATCCACAACCCATTTTCAATGCCCTGGCTGTGGGAAGGAGGTTCTCACCCAAGATTTGACGGTACATGGCCCCGTCCATCGTCCCTTTGATGCGGTGAAGTTGTCCTGTCCCCTTAGCAGAAAAACACCCCCAAAGCATAATGTTTCCACCTCCATGTTTGACGGTGTTGATGGTGTTCTTGGGGTCATAGGCAGCATTCCTCCTCCTCCAAACAAGAAGTGTTGAGTTGATGCCAAAGAGCTCGATGTTGGTCTCACCTGACAACAACACTTTCACCCAGTTCTCCTCTGAATCATTCTGATATTCATTGGCAAACTTCAGACGGCCCTGTGTATGTGCTTTCTTGAGCAGGGGGACCTTGCGGGCGCTGCAGGATTTCAGTCCTTCATGGCGTAGTGTGTTACCATTTGTTTTCTTGGTGACTATGGTCCCAGCTGCCTTGAGATCATTGACAAGATCCTCCCGTGTAGTTCTGGGCTGATTCCTCACCGTTCTCATGATCATTGCAACTCCACGAGGTGAGATCTTGCATGGAGCCCCAGGCCGAGGGAGATTGACAGTTATTTTGTGTTTCCTCCATTTGCGAATAATCGCACCAACTGTTGTCACCTTCTCACCAAGCTGCTTGGCGATGGTCTTGTAGACCATTCCAGCCTTGTGTAGGTCTACAATCTTGTCCCTGACATCCTTGGAGAGCTCTTTGGTCTTGGCCATGATGGAGAGTTTGGAATCTGATTGATTGATTGCTTCTGTGGACAGGTGTCTTTTATACAGGTACCAAGCTGAGATTAGGAGCACTCCCTTTAAGAGTGTGCTCCTAATCTCAGCCCGTTACCTGTATAAAAGACACCTGGGAGCCAGAAATCTTTCTGATTGAGAGGGGTCAAATACTTATTGCCCTCATTAAAATGCAAATCAATTTATAACATTTTAGAAGTGTTTTTCTGGATTTCTTTGTTGTTATTCTGTCTCTCACTGTTCAAATAAACCTACCATTAAAATTATAGACTGATCATTTCTTTGTCAGTGGGCAAACGTACAAAATCAGCAGTGGATCAAATACTTTTTTCCCTCACTGTACATACCCCAACCAGAAGCCATGGATTACAGGCAACATCCGCACTGAGCTAAAGGGTAGAGCAGCTGCTTATAAGAAATCCCGCTATGCCCTCCGACGAACCATCAAACAGGCAAAGAGTCAATACAGGACTAAGATTGAATCGTACTACACCGGCTCCGACTCTCTTCATATGTGGCAGGGCTTGAAAACTATTACAGACTACAAAGGGAAGCACAGCCGTGAGCTGCCCAGTGACAGAAGCCTACCAGACTAGCTAAATCACTTCTATGCTCGCTTCGAGGCAAGCAACACTGAAGCATGCATGAGAGCATCAGCTGTTCAGGATGACTATGTGATCACGCTCTCCGTAGCCGATGTGAGTAAGACTTTTAAGCAGGTCAACATTCACAAGGCCGCAGGGCCAGACGGATTACCAGGACGTGTACTCCGAGCATGCGCTGACCAACTGACCAAGTGTCTTCACTGACATTTTCAACATGTCCCTGACTGAGTCTGTAATACCAACATGTTTCAAGCAGACCACCATAGTCCCTGTGCCCAAGAACACTAAGATAACCTGCGTAAATGACTACCGACCCGTAGCACTCACGTCTGTAGCCATGAAGTGCTTTGAAAGGCTGGTCATGGCTCACATCAACATCATTATCCCAGAAACCCTAGACCCACTCCAATTTGCATACCGCCCCAACAGATCCACAGATGATGCAATCTCTATTGCACTTCACACTGCCCTTTCCCACCTGGACAAGAGGAACACCTACGTGAGACAGCCTATAGGGAGGAGGTCAGAGACCTGGCTGTGTGGTGCCAGGATTACAACCTCTCCATCAATGTGATCAAGACAAAGGAGATGATTGTGGACTACAGGAAAAAAAAGAGGACTGAGCACACCCCCATTCTCATCGACGGAACAGGTTGAGAACTTCAACTTCCTTGGTGTCCACATCACCAACAAACTATCATTGTCCAAACACACCAAGACAGTTGTGAAGAGGGCACGACAAAGCCTATTCCCCCTCAGGAGACTGAAAAGATTTGGCATGGGTCCTCAGATCCTCAAAAGGTTCTACAGCTGCACCATAGAGAGCATCCTGACTGGTTGCATCACCGCCTGGTATGGCAACTGCTCGGCCTCCGACCGCAAGGCACTACAGATGGTAGTGCGTATGGCCCAGTACATCACTGGGGCCAAGCTTCCTGCCATCCAGGACCTCTATACCAGGCGGTGTCAGAGGAAGGCCCTCAAAATGGTCAAAGACTCCAGCCACCCTAGCCATAGACTGTTCTCTCTGCTACCGTACGGCAAGCAGTACCAGAGCGCCAAGCCTAGGTCCAAAAGGCTTCTTAACAGCTTCTACCCACAAGCCATAAGTCTCCTGAACAGCTAATCATGGCTACCCAGACTATTTGCATTGCCCCCCTCCCCCACCCCACGCCCACCCCCTCTTTTACACTGCTGCTACTCTGTTTATTATCTATGCATAGTCACTTTAACTCTACCCAGATGTACATATTACCTCAATTACCTCAACTAACCGGTGCCCCCGTACATTGACTCTGTACCGGTTCCCCCCGTATATAGCCTCCCTACTGTTATTTTATTTTATTGCTGCTCTTTAATTATTTGCTATTTTCATTTTTTACTTATACATTTTTTACTTAACACTTTTTTTTTCATTTCTTAAAACTGCATTGATGGTTAAGGGCTTGTAAGTAAGCATTTCACTGTAACCTGTTGTATTCGGCGCATGTTTTGAGATAATCACATTTTTACACTGATACTGTCTAATACTGACTGTATCAGAATCAGAATCACCTTAATACTCAGAATCTTACCTGATGATATGTTGCTGCTAGTGATTCACAACATTTAGAGACAGAATACAGACAGCACAGAGTAAACAAAGTTTACATATATTACACACAACTAGGTAGAGTGAGCATAGAGCTATAAGAGGATGAGCAGTGGATATACAAATTTACAGTGGATATACAGTTGATATGGTGGGTGGCCTTGCATGAATCCTTGGCTTGGGCGAGCCGGAATGGGTCATAGGGCAGGAGCCATCTCCTGTTTCTGAAGCGTGAGGTGAGAAAAGAAGGTTGACGACATCCGATCCTCGTTTGTTAAGTCAAATGACACTGCTGGTCCTGCTCACACTACCCTACCCTATGCTTTGACTTCTTTCTCCCCTCTCTCTCCAGATAAAATCTTGTGACTTGTGACGGCAGGCTGCCCAACAACCTGCCCGCTTAACCCTATCCCCTCCTCTCTTCTCCAGACCATCTCCGGTGACCTTCTCCCTTACCTCACCTCGCTGATCAACTCATCCTTGACCGCTGGCTATGTCCCTTCCGTCTTCAAGAGAGCGAGAGTTGCACCCCTTCTCAAAAAACCAACACTCGATCCCACTGATGTCAACAACTACAGACCAGTATCCCTTCTTTCTTTTCTCTCCAAAACTATTGAGCGTGCCGTCTTTAGCCAACTCTCTTGCTATCTCTCTCAGAATGACCTTCTTGATCCAAACCAGTCAGGTTTCAAGACTGGTCATTCAACTGAGACTGCTCTTCTCTGTGTCACGGAGGCTCTCCGCACTGCTAAAGCTAACTCTCTCTCCTTCTAGACCTGTCTGCTGCCTTTGATACTGTGAACCATCAGATCCTCCTCTCCACCCTCTCCGAGCTGGGCATCTCCGGCGTGGCTCACTCTTGGATTGCGTCCTACCTGACCGGTCGCTCCTACCAAGTGGCGTGGCGAGAAGCTGTCTCCGCACCACGTGCTCTCACCAATGGTGTCCCCCAGGGCTCAGTTCTAGGCCCTCTCCTATTCTCGCTATACACCAAGTCACTTGGCTCTGTCATATCCTCACATGGCCTCTCCTATCATTGCTACGCTGACGACACACAACTAATCTTCTCCTTTCCCCCTTCTGATAACCAGGTGGCGAATCGCATCTCTGCATGTCTGGCAGACATATCAGTATGGATGACGGATCACCACCTCAAGCTGAACCTTGGCAAGACGGAGCTGCTCTTCCTCCCGGGGAAGGACTGCCTGTTCCATGATCTCGCCATCACGGTTGACAACTCCGTTGTGTCCTCCTCCCAGAGTGCGAAGAGCCTTGGCGTGACCCTGGACAACACCCTGTCGTTCTCCGCTAACATCAAGGCGGTGACCCGATCCTGTAGGTTCATGCTCTACAACATTCGGAGAGTACGACCTTGCCTTACACAGGAAGCGGCACAGGTCCTAATCCAGGCACTTGTCATCTCCCGTCTGGATTACTGCAACTCGCTGTTGGCTGGGCTCCCTGCCTGTGCCATTAAACCCCTACAACTCATCCAGAATGCCGCAGCCCGTCTAGTGTTCAACCTTCCCAAGTTCTCTCACGTCACCCCGCTCCTCCGCACACTCCACTGGCTTCCAGTTGAAGCTCGCATCTGCTACAAGACCATGGTGCTTGCCTACGGAGCTGTGAGGGGAATGGCACCTCCGTACCTTCAGGCTCTGATCAGTCCCTACACCCAAACGAGGGCATTGCGTTCATCCACCTCTGGCCTGCTGGGTCCCCTAACTCTGTGGAAGCATAGTTCCCGCTCAGCCCAGTCAAAACTGTTCGCTGCTCTGGCACCCCAATGGTGGAACAAGCTCCCTCACGACGCCAGGACAGCTCCCTCACTCACCACCTTCCGGAGACATTTGAAACCCCACCTCTTTAAGGAATACCTGGGATAGGATAAAGTAATCCTTCTACCACCCCCCCCCCCCCCCCCTTACCACAACCCACCCCCACCCACCCCCCAAAAAAAAAAAAAGAAAGAAAGAAAGAAAGAAAGAAAGAAAGAAAGAAAGAAAGAAAGAAAAAAAAAAAAAAAAAAAAAAAAAAACATTGTAAAGTGGTTATCCCACTGGCTATAAGGTGAATGCACCTATTTGTAAGTCGCTCTGGATAAGAGCGTCTGCTAAATGACGTAAATGTAAATGTAATTATACAGTATTATGTAGTGTTATGTATATTATGGTATATTATGTATATTATGGAGTATTATGTCATGTTATGTATATTATGGTATACTATGTATATTATGTAGTATCATGTAGTGTTATGTATATTATTTTACATTATGTATATTCTGTAGTATTATGTAGTGTTATGTGTATTATTTTATATTATGTATATTATGTAGTATTATGTAGTGTTATGTATATTATTTTACATTATGTATATTATGTGGTGTTATGTATATTATGTATTTTATGTTGTTGTTTTGTTTCCTGTTTGGCCCCTAGGAAGAGTAGCTGCTGCCTAGGCAGCGGCTAATTGGGGATCCCAATAAATACTACTACTAGTATGAATACATCTAAATGCAGAGAGATGCAATGCTGTATAGTGCAGTTATTTTGTGTAAAGTTCAGAGATGGCTTGTTGCGGTGTGCAGAAAAGAGTGCAGCATAGAGTGCATAGTTCTTTAGTCTCTATGGACCAGATGGCCAGTTGGTGAGGGTCACATGTCACGATCGTTTATGGAGGAGACGGACCAAGGCGCAGCGTGATAAGCGTACATTTTATTACGTACTTAACACGACACAAAACAAAAAACAAACGAAACGTGAAGTCCTAGGTTACACAAAACAAACCTTAACGGAACAAGATCCCACAAACTAACTGGTGACAACAGGCTGCCTAAGTATGGTCCCCAATCAGAGACAACGAGCTACAGCTGCCTCTGATTGGGAACCACCCTGGCCAACACAGATCTAAACGATCTAGAACTAAACATAGAAAAACACAACATAACACGGAATATACACACCCTGACTCAACAAATCAACGTCCCCTGAGTCAGGGCGTGACACCACAGCACAGGGAAAGAAACTGTTCAGGTGGCGGGAGGTTTTGTCATGATTGACCTGAACCACCTTCCAAAGGAACATTTTTGGAAGAGGGGGTGACCGGGGTGGGATGGGTTGACGATGATCTTAAATGCACGCTCGATGAACCTCTCTGCAAACCAGACAATGCATTGCAGTCTGCCCTTGGAGCAGGTAGACCCAAACCAAATGGTGATGGAGGAGGTGAGGATGGACTCAACGATTGATGCGTAAAACCGGATTTGGAGTTATATCAGCTGCTGCAAGTAGTACATCCGCTGGTGTGCCTTCTTGGTGACTGCTGTGATGTCATCTCCCCACTTGAGTTTGTGGGAGATGATGGTCCCCAGGATCCATGTACCGGTCGACCTCTCCACGGTACATGGACTCATCACCGTCGGTGATGAGACCGACCAGGTTGGTGTCATCTGCAACTTGAGTAGTTTGACAGATGAGTTGTTGGAGGTGCAGTCATTGGTGTAGAGTGAGTAAAGGTAAGAGCATACATCCTTGCGGGGCTCCAGTGCTGAGGGACAAAGAGTCCAAAAGGTGTTTTCCCAGCTTCACGTGTTGCGTCCAGTTGGTCTGGAAGTCAGTGATCCACTGACAGATGGAGCTGGACACGTTCAGCTGGGAGAGTTTGTCTTGCAGCAGTTTAGGGATGATGGTATTGAACGCAGATCTAAAATCCACAAACAATATCCTTGCAAAGATAGCTAATAATGTAAAGCATACTGTGTCCATAATAAGTATATAGGTTGTATGTTGGGAGCTTTTGGGAAAGAGCACAGTTAGAAAGATATGGCATATAGAAGCAAACCGGATGGACATCATGAAAACGATCGGAGAGGTTGAGAGTAGAAGAAGTTCAGGAGCAAAAAAAATTAAAATTAAAAAAATAATATGTATATGTGTATGTGTGTGTATATGTATGTATGTATGTATATATATATATATATATATGTGTGTGTGTATATGTATGTATGTATGTATGTATGAATGTATGTGTGTATGTGTGTGTATATGTATATATATATATGTATGTGTGTGTATGTGTGTATGTATATGTATACATATATATATATATATATATATATATATATATATATATATATATATATATATATATAATAGAATTATTGTAAAAGTAACTCTGTCCATAAGGTGTAGATAGTAAGTATAGACCGGAAGTAGAGGCCTGGGCACTGTTGTTCACTAATTTACTCCAAGTAGGGAAAGGATGGTGGGGTTGAAAAGTAATAAAGGGGAGTATATATATAAAAAAATTAAAAAAATTTAAAAAACATGGGGGATTGGAAGTGATGCAGACAATTACATTGATAGAAGATACAATCTATCTGCAATATTAAGCTGATCCATTCCCCCCCCCAAAAAAACAAAAAAACAAATAAAGATATAAAAAAAAAATTAAGAAAAAGAAAAAGAAATGTAACAAAAAAAAATATATATGTATAAAAAAAAAAATTCCTTGCACGTCTTTGGGTTATCGATGTGTTTGAGGATGTAGTGGAGGCCCACGTTGACAGCATCGTCCACAGAACTGTTAGCTCTGTAGGCAAACTGTAGTGGGTCGAGGGAGGTGTCAGTGATGGTTTTGAGATGGGACATTACCAGGCGCTCCAAGGTTTCATGATGACCGAGGTAAGCGCTACAGGTCTGTAGTAATTCAGTCAAGACACCTTTTGTTTTTTAAGCATACCTCTAACCTCACATGAACCCTTCAACCGAAGAACCATATATGTGCGTTTAGCATTTTCAGATGATTACTGATTTTGTATCTTATCATAAGTTCACATTAATGTCCAGAGTTGTCAACTGACATGGGAATGTATTGTACATGTTGTCTATTTATAGTCTATATGAAATATCAAGACTTTGGATGACTAGAAATATACAACTAGAAATATACCATATCACCAACATTTTCCAAAACGGAGATATATGGTCCTTCGGATAAAGGGTTCACATGCTCCGCTGTGCAGTCCACTGATCCAAGGCATCGACAAACATAATGAAGCAATCAACACATTGACTTCTGGATAATGATGGTGCTCTGTTTCTACAGATGAAATTACACTGTGGTTCATTATTGGATGGAGTTATGAGAATTAGAAATTGACATTTCTTTGTAGTCATTTTCATCTCAAAGACATTTGGGTAAATCATGCTTTGGGAGACTTGCATATATTCAGAGTTTCAAGTCTGGATTTTAGGATTTAATCATACGTGATGGCTCAATTTGCATCCTAAGGATGGTAATCTATGAGCAGCCAACTCGTTTAGGCCTTAAGTTGACTGTATCATTCGTCGATTCTGCTCTTTTTGTGGTCTGAGACAAGGATTGTTGTCAGATGTGCTCAATCTCATAGTTGAATTACGTAAATGACAGCAGACGCTTGACTGCTTTCCCAGGAGTTTGGAGCACAAAAAAGGCCAGCCTGGTTCTCTGAGCTCTCTGAGCCTGGAAGCAGGTGTGGTGGCAGGACAGTGGAAGACCTGTCTCCGGCTTTGCCTTCACTACTGCCCACTTGTAATTGACCAGGCTGTGTGAAGCTGGTCCTTTGTGTACAGTGTTATAAAGCAAGCTCATTCCACGGCCCCAGGGCACTCTGTGGAGAATAAGACACACCTCATACTTTGTTTTCCTGCTCCACGGGTTAAAATTATCCCACACCATGGCAGACAGAGACCACAGAAAAGAGAGAGCAAGGGGACAGGAGACTCTCTCACAACTTTCTCTGTGGGCAGTTATCCCTATAGATATCATCTAGGTGATAAAATGTTTTCCTTATTGTCCAAATGTATGTTGTTACTCTTGAGAAGCCTCCATAATGAAATAATGGGTTAAATGAAGATTGCATTATTTCCAGGGCCATTTCCTATGATTGGTCTCTGTGGTGATGATGTTGGTTTACCTTGGTCTCAATAGGCCACATGCAGTTGGAGCTGACTGATTTGTGATAGACATTACAGAGCGCTATGGAGATCCAAGGTTGTAAAGGAGTGTTGAGTGTGGTTTGCCAAGCTCAGTTGAGCCCAATCTCATCCTAACATTAAAAAGCTCTGGAGAAGAACAGATGGAAATTCCACGTAGACAATTATCTTCAAAAGCCCAATCATAACTATTTGGAATGTGATGCATTTTCATTATCCGCTCTGATGCAGTGAGGACTGGAACCAATACAGACCCAAACATTTATATTTTTCCTCCTTCTCCCCATACCCTGTCTCATCAACCCCTCCTCTCCTCCCAGCATGTCCTCATCCTCTACTGCTTCAGATGTCTAGTCGTGGGGGAAGGGCTGGGGCCTTGTTGATGGCAGAGGAAATAAACAGTGGTTTTAGACCCTTATAGTGTGTAGCATCACCCTTGTGAAACTCCCATATGATAAATGTGGGAAGAACATTTCCCCCTTTAAAACAAATCAAATTTTCCTCCGATCAATATCAGTTGTAATACATGTAGTATGTCGAATGTACCAGCTCTGTTTTTTTATTTATTTTTATCTACGAGTGCCTTTTCAGATTTTATTCAATTTATATTTAGGCTCTCAGAATTACACCCATACATTTATTTGACATTGTTATCAATATTAATCACATTTATTGTGAAAACATGCAGGATTTTAGTGGTCAGTTACGGAGACAATAAGACTGCAGACCAAGCACTCATAATATTTTGGTACCAATTACTATTGATTTTACAATTGGTTTGCTGCAGGATGTTGTTTTATTACTAATATATTTAATGTGCAAATCAATGGGAACACTTGTTTGGCTCATTCATAGGAAGGTCATAAAATCAGACATGTGAGCAGTGGGATGCTATCTGATCCATAAAAGGCTGCGGCAGATTCTTAATACAATACAATAGATAAGAGCTGCCGTGTTGTTGGCCATCTTAAATAACAGTGTCAGAGTGGACAAAGCAGCCAGAACTGGATTCTGTGAGTCACCATTTTCCAAACTTTGCTCACAAACAGAACCAGACACTTCTTCCTCTGATATTTTTTACTGTTAATTACTCACTGGTCATTGTATCAGTAAAATTGGCCCATTGTCCGTACTAGTTGAGGAACAATAACAGTCAAAGTACTCTCTAAAAGCCCAGTGCATGTTAAATATTGCATTCAGTAAAGGCTGTGTGCTTCAATTATTAAATGTTACCATGGTTATCAAGAGAAAAGTCATCCATCAGACGCAGCAAGCTATTTTGTGACCAAAACAAAAAGTAAAGAGGCTTGGATTGGCCATGGCAAGGCAAGAATACACAGACATTTGAACACAAACTGTAACCCACCCATATGTACTGCACAAATTGTCTAAGAGTTATATATTGGAAGTGACATAGGGATATGAATTCTACACTCCATTTAAAGTAGCTTTTTATTTCCCTCTGCCTGGGGGCTGAAAGCACATCTAATTTCTCCCACAACTGTAATTCTTCGGCACACCATCCCTGCTTTACCATCGGATTCCACTGGAATCATTTTGCTTTACTCCCTGGGTGTATAAGGCTTTGGTATGTGACTGAATGAGCATACACCTATATACCTACAGTACTGAAGGCCATAGAATGTCGCAGGGAGGTCTCTCAAAAAGGTTTGAGACAGAACAAGAACTGGGAGGTCATCAGTGTCATCATTAGAGTCTTCCTCTAGTTTTCCTTTGCGGGTTGGTGTTTTTGTTCTGGAGTGCTAGCTGGCACAGCCACAATGTCATAAAATCTGATTTTAGACCTAATCCTAACCTTAACCACACTGCTAACCCTAATGCCTAACCCTGACCTTAAATGAAGACCAAAAAGCACATTTTTGTTTTCATTAATTTTCACACTAGCATATTTTTCTTCTTTGCAGCTGGCCCTTTGAGTGGAAATCAATCAGTTCTGCCTCCAGGGCAAGATTCATGACAATAAACGTCAACCTGCTTTTCCTTTGCCCTTCAGTGATCGATATGCTACAGGTAGATCCCAAAAACTCTCCATAAAGTTGCCAGTGACTTGAATCATATAGCATCCATATTATGATCCCATGCTTATACATGTTTTTCATACAAACAGCCTTGAATCTGTTCAATCTGCTGAGATCAGTCTAGCTACTGTCACGTTCGTTGAATACAGGATTGGACCAAGGTGCAGCGTGGTATGCGTACATGTTCGTTTATTAAATAAACACCGAACAAAACAACAAAAGCAACGTAACGTGAAGTTCTAAAGGCTAACATGAAACAAGCCAAACACACAGAAACAAGATCCCACAACATAGGTAGGCAACATGGCTGCCTAAGAATAATCCCCAATCAGAGACAACGATAGACAGCTGCCTCTGATTGGGAACCACACCCGGCCAACATAGATCTACAATATCTAGATCATACACATAGAAATTCACACCCTGACCAAACCAACTAAAGAAAACCGGGCTCTCAAGGCCAGGGCGTGACAGTACCCCCCCCCTCCCCAAAGGTGCGTACTCCGGCCGCACCAACCTGACTCATTAGGGGAGGGTCTGGGTGGGCATTCAGCCTTGGTGGCGGCTCCGGCTCCAGGCGTGACGTCCTCTCCCTTTCTGCCTCCCCGTTGCACCCCTGGTCCGGTCTGAACCTCGGCGCGATCCTTCCCCTCTCAGTCCTCCCACAATGCACCAAGCCCTGTCTGGACCCTGGTGTGGGAGGCCCCGACCCTGTAGAGGGGCTGACGTCTGTGCCTGGACCGGCAATCCCCCCGCGATTCACCAAGCCCTGTCTGGACCCTGGTGTGGGAGGCCCCGACCCTGGAGAGGGGTTGACGTCTGGTTCTGGAGTGGAGCCGCTGACCGGAGCTGAACTGGACCCCGGTGGAGCGGACTGCTCTGGCTCTGGACTGGAGCAGCTGACCGGGGCTGGACTAGGCACCGGTAGAGCGGACTACTCTGGCACTGGAGTGGAGCCGCTGATCGGAGCTGAACTGGACCCCGGTGGAGCGGACTGCTCTGGCTCTGGACTGGAGCAGCTGACCAGAGCTGGACTGGGCACCGGTGGAGCGGACTGCTCTGGCACTGGAGTGGAGCAGCTAACCGGAGCTGGACAGGGCACCGGTGGAGCGGACTGCTCTGGCACTGGAGTGGAGCAGCTAACCGGAGCTGGACAGGGCACCGGTGGAGTGGACTGCTCTGGCACTGGAGTGGAGCAACTGACCGGAGCTGGACTAGGCACCGGTGGAGTAGACTCCTCTGGCACTGGAGTGGAGCAGCTGACCGGAGCTGGACTTGGCACCGGTAGAGCGGACTGCACTGGCATTGGAGTGGAGCCGCTGACCGGAGCTAGACTAGGCACCGGTGGAGCGGACTGCTCTGGCACCAGCCATACCGGGCTGGGGACACGCACCACTGGTCTGGTGCGAGGAACAGGCATGGGCCGCACTGGGCTGGGAACACGCACCACTGGTCTGGTGCGAGGGGCAGGCGCGAGCCGTGCCAGACTGGAGATACGCACCACTGGTTTGGTGCGAGGAGCAGGCACGGACCATACCAGACTGGAAACACGCACCACTGGTTGGATGCGAGGAGCAGGCACGGGCCGTGCCGGACTGGATACACGCACCACTGGTTTGGTGCGAGGAGCAGGCACGGGCCATAGCAGACTGGAAACACGCACCACTGGTTTGGTGCGAGGAGCAGGCACGGGCCGTGCCGGACTGGATACACGCACCACTGGTCTGGTGCGAGGGGAAGGCATGGGCCGTGCCGGACTGGAGACACGCACCACTGGTTTGGTGCGAGGAGCAGGTACAGGGCGTACCAGTCTGGCGACACGCACCACTGGTTAGGTGCGGGGAGCAGGCACTGGGCGTACCGGGCTGGCGACACGCACCACTGGTTTGGTGCAGGGAGCAGGTACGGAGCGTACCAGGCTGGCGACACGCACCACTGGTTTAGTGCGGGGAGCAGGTACGGGCCAACCGAGATGAAAGGCCCAGCGGAGGGGCCCGGAAGGATGCCCATCCAGAGGAAAGGTGATGGTGGAGAGAATGGGACCGTTTAGCCCTACGGGATGGTATCCTTGGCCGGAGAGTCTGAGATGAACTTGAGGATACCTGGAGGTGGCAGATCCTGGTGCCTAACACTGCCACCAAAGACTTGTGGGAGAGATACCACACCTCAATTGGACACTTGCCGGCCTAACCGAAGCAGCTTTGAGACGAGGATTCTATTGGCCCCGGCTAGGAGATGACGTGAGACATTGGATCACTGAGTGCCCCAAGTGTGTGCAGAGGAAACCGGGACCCGAGGTAAGGGCACCCCTAGTGTCGATCACTACCAGTTACCCATTGGAGATTTTGGCCATTGACTATCTATCCCTGGGTCGGCCCAAGTGATACTTACCCTTACCTTCTCGTCATGACAGATCTGTTTTTGCAGATATGGGTGGGCTGTTCCCACAAAAGACCAGACTGCAGAGACCACTGTAAAAGCCCTCTGGTCAGCTGTAGTGCAACACTGGGGTTGTCCTGAGCGGATTTTGTCCAATCTGGGGGCAGCTTTTGAATCCGCACCAGTTCTGCCAGCTTTATGGGTGTGCCAAGATCCGAACCATTCCCTACCGCCCTCAGGGCAACGGGGCCTGTGAGCAGTTTAATCAAACATTGTTATCTCTCCTTGGGTCCCTGGGGTAAGATGAGCATACAACAACAATGAACATAGCAGCACCAGGCTTACCCCATTCTTTGTAATGTGTGGCAGGCATGCCCATCTTCCTGTTGATGTGATTTCAGGTGTGCAGGCCCTGATACTGCAGATTGACCTAGATGGATGGGTGAGGCACCATCATGACCAGCTACGACGGGCCTACAGTCAGGTCGAGGCAAGGACCCGACATCAGCAGGAGCGAGACAAATAGCAGGACGACAAGCGGGCAAAGGACCTTCCATTGATGGCTGATGATCAGGTGCTCCTGCGGAACTTCCGAAGACGTGATCAGGGTAAACTAGCCCCCCAATGGCAACAGCAGCCTGCCGTTCATCTGGCCAGAGAAGAGCCCGCTCCTCCCCTAAGGGTTCAGAATGCTAGAGGTGAGGTGGTTGGGCCCCTAAATGGGGAGGGAGGTGGGCCAGTCCGTACGTCCAACAGAGAGAACCGATGGCCCCCACTTAGGTACAGGGCGCCGTTGGCTAGTTCGGTATAGTCAGGACGACTATAGAGACAGGGGGGGAGAGTGTCACGAGATGGATTGGTGGATAAGTGGGTGGCGGGGCTGGTGTGACCAGACGGACCTGCAGAGCGTTAGCTAATCAAACAGGGAGCTGGGAATTGGCTGTAATGCCCTTTAAAAGCCATGTGTTTTGTGGTGTTCGGGGCTGGGAGTTGATTGGAGAATGTCTCTCTGTGGGGATATGTCCCCTATGCAAGTTTCCATGTCTTGTCTGTTTGTGTGGTTGCTGTGCTTGCACTAGACCAGTGTCTGCGGGAAAATAAGTCTTACTGGCGAATTCGAGTGAGGAAGTGGGCGGCTGCGCTGATGACGAACTGGGGCTGTTGAGCTGAGTGATGATCTGAGAGCAGAGGACCGAGAGAGCTTTAGCTCTGCCAAGTAAGGGACTTGATTCTTCCTATGTTCCCCTTACACTACTCTTTCTTTCTCTGGGACGTTTTGCCACGCCACTGAAATCCACTATTGTCGGCAGGTTTCCCTGTCGTCTGTCTTCCTCTCGTTTAGCACCGGAGGCGGGGCCATCGGTGACATCACCAAGCACAGTCTCAGACCGGGCGCGTTCCAGTACAGGGAGCTGTGCAGATCTGGATTTCGCCATACAGACGTTTATTTTATTTTGTGGAGATATGGTTGTCGTCGTGAGATTTGTAGTGCCTTTCACCATATTGTTGCAGTGCCATATCAGAATAATTCAGTGTGCAGTGTGTTGCAGTGTGTCGCTTTTGCATGCCCGATATTTACCTGAGGGAGTCAGGGAATGGGTAACCTAACTGAGGGGAGGCTCTATTGTGAAGTCTGCTGTGGGAGGTGGGGAACCGGTGTCAAATCCATGTTAAACCATGAATTTAAAATAAAACTTACGTTGAGCATACTTACCTGTCCTGGCCTTCTGTGTTGGGGTTGTGTGCTGGAGAACATTACATCCTGTGTTGTGTGGAGTAAAAAGGGGTTGACACTGAACTGTGACATATACCTACACAACAATTTTAATGACAAAACCATCAGTAGACCTAGAAATGAAAATGCGATGGAAACCATTTCACTTTTTAATTTGGAACATGGGAATTTAAATGTAAAAAAAAATGTTTATTCACAACAAGTCAATTAGATGGAAACACAACTCTGATGGGAAAATGTGCATATTGTTTTAATGCAGATTTTTCAATATTCACATGAAGATCTGTTGCCAATTGGATAGAAACCTATCTATAAACACCCTAAAGACTGGCATGTGCGCTAGTCCAGTGTCACTTTGATTATGCATGCACATCATGGTTCACCAGCAGCCCAAAACATCTAAAGAATAAGCTACAGACCAGCCAAAACAAGCTTGTAAGAATTGTACTTAAACTCCCCCCTCATACTCATCTGGGGGTTGAGCATTTTAAACAGCTGGGCTGGCTATCTGTGGAAAAAAGAGTAGTATTCATTAAACTTGGTCTGGTCCACAGAATGATCACAGACCCCCCCCCCCCCCCCCCCCCCCCCCCCCCCAATTGCTGACTGCAATTGTATGGTTACAGTAGGAGTTGAAATAAAGCCAGCTGTGGGGTTTATCCAAACAAAGGACTGTCAAACATAAGTGCAATTACTGCCATTAGCTATAAAGCAGGCACTGCATTCCACGCAGCAACAGTGAGAGGGAGCCCAAGGTGTGGGCCTCAGCTTGAGTGATGACTGCACAATATGATGGAGTAAGCCACAGAAAACAAAATCGTCTGGAGTATATTTATAATGCGTAATTGATAATATAATAAAGGGTGTGAATAAGTGTGGAGTGACTTCTCTGGATTTGCAGTGACTTGGCAGGGATGTATTTTTCATCTATGAATGGAGGTTGATGCTGTGGGCTCAGTCTCCCAAACCACTCAGTTTCTACTGTGCTCACTATCTCGCTCTGCTTTCTGTTAGCTCACACGTTCATTGCTTTATCTGAGACCACTTCAGTCTCTTTTTTTTTGCTTCATAGAGTGTGTGACACAGAATTGACATGTACGTTTGCAGGCAACATAATTTTATTGAGCTGTGATATATATGTAACTATGAGCCATCCTAAACACGTGCATGCTAGAGCGGGCACGGTGCAGGGAAACAGGCCTCACCCTGGGGGCTAGCTAGCGCAGCTGTAGGCCTGTTAGATCAGCTCAACCGGTGAACATGGCTACATGAGCAAGTTCAGCATGGGGATTGTCAGTGTAGAAGGTCATGTGACCAAGTGGGATTGGAAACCATGGCGATGGAACCTGACATGTTACGAAACCTGACACTGATTAACCGCATGGAGGTCTTTCTCACTTATAGATTTAGGGCTTTACAAGAACATGCAATTGGATGAAATCATACAGAGTGTTTAGAGAGAGGCCATGAGTGCATTATTGAGTTGATTAGGGGAAATTTGGATAAAATGCCAGAGATTTTGAGAAATAGCTATGTTATTTGAAGCATTGGTTGAACTGTATCATTGGCTTTGATAACACCAAAACTACATTAATTATGCACAAAATACAGTGCATTCGGAAAGTATTCAGACCCCTTGACTTTTCCACTTTTTGTTACATTACAGCCTTATTCTAAAATGGATTAAATGTGGGGGGGTTTCCCGCTAATCAATCTACACACAATACCCCATAATGACAAAGCAAAAACAGGCTTTTAGAAATGTTAGAAAAATGTATAAAAAATAAAAAACTGAAATATCACATTTACAGACCCTTTACTCAGTACTTTGTTGAAGCACCTTTGGCAGCGATTACAGCCTCGAGTCTTCTTGGGTATGACGCTACAAGCGTGGCACAGCTATATTTGGGAAATGTCTCCCATTCTTCTCTGCAGATCCTCTCAAGCTCTGTAAGGTTGGATGGGGAGCATCGCTGCACAGCTATTTTCAGGTCTCACCAGAGATGTTCGATCTGGTTCAAATCAAATCAAAATGTATTTGTCACATGCACCGAATACAACAGGTGTAGACCTTACCTTGAAATGCTTACTTATAAGCCCTTAACCAACAATGCAGTTCAAGAAGAAAATGTTTACTAAATAAACTAAAGTAACAAAATAAAATAAAATCAAAAAGTAACACAAGAAAGTTACATAACAAAAACAAGGCTATATACAGTGCCTTGCAAAAGTATTCATCCCCCTTGGCGTTTTTCCTATTTTGTTGCATTACAACCTGTCATTTAAATTGATTTCAATTTGGATTTCATGTAATAGATATACACAAAATAGTCGAAATTGGTGAAGTGAAATGAAATAAATAAATAACGGAAAAGTGGTGCGTGCATATGTATTCACACCCTTTGCTATGAATTACCTTCAGAAGTCACATACTTAGTTAAATATTGTCCACCTGTGTGCAATCTAAGTGTCACATGATCTGTCACATGATCTCAGTATATATACACCTGTTCTGAAAGGTCCCAGAGTCTGCAACACCACTAAGCAAGGGGCACCAGCAAGCAAGCAGCACCATGAAGACCAAGGAGCTCTCCAAACAGGTAAGGGACAAAGTTGTTGAGAAGTACAGATCAGGGTTGGGTTATAAAAAATATCTGAAACTTTGAACATCCCACGGAGCACCATTAAATCCATTATTAAAAAATGGAAAGAATATGGCACCACAACAAACCTGCCAAGAGAGGGCCGCCCACCAAAACTCACGGACCAGGCAAGGAGGGCATTAATCAGAGAGGCAACAAAGATAACCCTGAAGGAGCTGCAAAGCTCCACAGCGGAGATTGGAGTATCTGTTCATAGGACCACTTTAAGCCGCAAACTCCACAGAGCTGGGCTTTACGGAAGAGTGGCCAGAAAAAAGCCATTGCTTTAAGAAAGAAATAAGCAAACATGTTTGGTGTTCGCCAAAAGCCATGTGGGAGACTCCCCAAACATGTTTTTTTTTCTTATTTCTTGTTTGTACCGGTACCCCCTGTACAGTGGCTTGCGAAAGTTTTTCACCCCCCTTGGCATTTTTCCTATGAATACTTTGCAAAGCATTGTAGGTCCTGGATGTCAGGAAGCTTGACCACAGTGATGTACTGGGTCGTATGCACTACCCTCTGTAGCGCCTTACGGTCAGATGCCGAGCAGTTGTCATACCAGGCGGTGATGCATCCAGTGAGGATGCTCTTGATGGTGCAGCTGTAGAACTTTTTGAGGATCTGAGGACCCATGCCAAATCTTTTCAGTCTCCTGAGGGGGAAAAGGTGTTGTCGTACCCTCTTCACAACTGTCTTGGTGTGTTTGGACCATGACAGTTTGTTGGTGATGTGGACACCAAGGAACTTGAAACTCTCGACCCGCTCCACTTCAGCCCTGTCGATGTTAATGGGGCCTGTTTCGGCCCTACTTTTCCTATAGTCCACGATCAGCTCCTTTGTCTTGCTCACATTGAGGGAGAGGTTGTTGTCCTGGCACCACACTGCTAGGTCTCTGACCTACTCCCTATAGGCCATCTCATCATTGTTGGTGATAAGGCCTACCACTGTTGTCTCGTCAGCAAACTTAATGATGGTGTTGGAGTCGTGCTTGGCCACGCAGTCGTGGGTGAACAGGGAGTACAGGAGGGGACTAAGCACGCATCCCTGAGGGGCCCCAGTGTTGAGGATCAGCGTGGCAGATGTGTTGTTGCCTACCCTTACCACCTTGGGGCGGCCCATCAGGAAGGCCAGGATTCAGTTGCAGAGGGAGGTGTTTAGTCCCAGGGTCCTTAGCTTAGTGATGAGCTTTGTGGGCACTGTGGTGTTGAACGCTGAGCTGTAGTCGATGAATAGCATTCTCACATAGGTGTTCATTTTGTCCAGGTGGGAAAGGGCAGTGTGGAGTGCGATTGAGATTGCGTAATCTGTGGATCTGTTGGGGAGGCATACGAATTGGAGTGGGACTAGGGTTTTCGGCATTATGGTGTTAATGTGAGCCATGACCAGCCTTTCAAAGCACTTCATGGCACTTCATGGCTACCAACGTGAGGGCTACGGGGCGGAAATCATTTAGGCAGGTTACCTTCAAGTCTGGGCTCTGGCTGGGCCACTCAAGGACATTCAGAGACTTGTCCCGAAGCCACTCCAGCGTTGTCTTGGCTGTGTGCTTAGGGTTGTTGTCCTGTTGGAAGGTGAACCTTTGCCCCAGTCTGAGGTCCTGAGCCTTTTGGAGCAGGCTTTCCTCAAGGATCTCTCTGTACTTTGCTCCGTTCATCTTTCCCTTGGTCCTGACTAGTCTCCCAGTCCCTGCTGCTGAAAAACATCCCCACAGCATGATGCAGCCACCACCATGCTTCACCGTATGGATGGTGCCAGGTTTCCTCCAGACGTGTCACTTGGCATTCAGGCCAAAGAGTTCAATCTTGGTTTCATCAGACCAGATAATGTTGTTTCTCATGGTCTCAGAGTCCTTTAGGTGACTTTTGGCAAATTCCAAGCGGGCTGTCATGTGCCTTTTACTGAGGAGTGGCTTCCGTCTGGCCACTCTACCATTAAGGCCTGATTGGTGGAGTGCTGCAGAGATGTTTGTCCTTCTGGAAGGTTCTGCCATCTCCTCAGAGGAAATCTGGAGCTCGGGTTGTTGGTCACCTCCCTGACCAAGGCCCTTCTCCCCCGATTGCTCAGTTTGGCTGGGCGGCCAGCTCTAGGAAGTCTTGGTGCTTCCAAACTTATTCCATTTAAAAATGATGGAGGCCACTGTGTTCTCTGGGACCTTCAATGCTGCAGAAATGTTTTGGTACCCTTCCCCAGATCTGTGCCTCGATACAATCCAAATCATGTCCAATCAATTTAATTTACCACAGGTGGACTCCAATCAAGTTGTAGAAACATCTCAAGGTTGATCAATGGAAACAGGATGCACCTGAGCTCAATTTCGAGTCTCATAGCAAAGGGTCTGAATACTTATGTAAATAAGGTATTTCTGTTTTTTATTTTTAATACATTTGCAAAAATGTCAAAAAACCTGTTTTCGCTTCGTCATTATGGGGTATTGTGTGTAGATTGATGAGGGGGGAAATATATTTTATCAATTTTAGAATAAGGCTGTAACATAACAAAATGTGGAAAAGGGGAATGGGTCAGAATACTTTCCAAATGCACTGTATGTGTGAGCTGAGTGCATTGTACATGAACTCCTTACATTCTGATTGCTGTTCAACATTATCTCACTAAAGTGCTGAACTTGGTCGCACAGTGTTGGGGGGTGTTGGTCAAGTAGAAGGGGTATTGTGGGGGCTTTCTCTGCACTCTCTCCTAATGCCCTACGGCACCTCCAGCATTAGCATTCCCCACTGCGACTTGAGTTCATAAGACTAATGGAGTTGCTACCTGGGGACATTAATTGTGCGTGACACCAATCTGGGGATTTTGTGCACTCGCACTAATATCACTGTGCCTGCCTGACAAAGCGCCCGAAAAAATTACAAACAAACCCCAAATAACTGCCAGTGTTGCGCTGCTATTTGACAGGGGGGGCTCAAGTTCACTTATAATACCAATAAGCAACCCTGGGGTTAGTACAACATTAGGTGGCAGGAGAAAGTGGTCTCTTTAAAAAAAAAGTGTCTCCCTCAAGTATATAAGGATGACTTCATCGTCACAGGGCATTTTTTAAAATGAGCCTATGTACTGTCATGCATATCAGCATATAATTTCACACCCATTACAATTCCAAGGAAATTTTATGATATAGTTAACCACTGTGTGGGAGTAAGAATAGAGCTAATTTGATCGGGAGTGAAAATGATTATTTGATACACAGGGTGATACTAGGTAAAACAGTGATTTAATTAGTTACGCATAATAAGTCATATTGCAGAACCCACAGGAGATGAAATTAATGTGCAACAGAATTATCATATTTCTCATTACTCCGTCACCCTGTCCAGTTTTCCTGGCTACCTGCTAAAGAAAAAAGAGGAGAAAGCTGTTCAATTGGAAGGAATTGAAGTATTTTATACTGTGGTAGTTTCTCACTCTTTCTCATCAATATCAACAACACATATGGTAGCATAGTTTATATCCTTATATTCATGAAAAGGAGTAGGCTACAAGAAGCAAAATTGTGGTTCCCTGTCTTACAAAAGTCCTGGATTTTTTATTATACATTTGTATTTACATTGGGTTACTAGCTGAAAGTTTGATTTGTCTTTTTTATCCCAAGTTATTATTCATGGCCGTCACCCCTTCACTGTGGGCTAGAAGATTATTATCCTCCTTTGTCATAGCATGTGCTACTAAACCACAATAAAGCAAGAGTCATGTAATGAATGTCAGAACTATTCCCATCAGACAGTGTGAAATCTGGCTTCAGAAGGCCCATTCAAAGAGATATGCTCAATGGAAATGCCTTGTCTGGACATTTCAAATAGCAAAATCCATTAATTATTCTTAATTCACCTTAGCATAAATTAAAGGATTTCTGCAGGCCATTAACTCATCCATTAATATATCCAGGATCAAGATAATTGAAACCTGAGGTTACAATATATGTAGGGGTATTTCTTGAAGATGTGTCATCTAATGATTACAGAAGGGGTCCTGAATCCTCTCTACCATTAATTGTAAAATTATCATTCTCCTTTTTATTCAAGTAAACAACAAGGGAAAATAATAGTCACAAGGGCAAATAATCCTGTCGCGAGAAATGAATTTCCATTTCATTTGTTTTGTTATGTTTCAGGCAATTTCAGTACAGTGTCTGGTTGTTTCAGGAGATAAGAAGTGTAAGAACAGTGACAACTGCTGAAGGGAGGTTTTAGGTTTATGTCAGCACAAAATTGAAACCCACTGATCTACTTTTTAATTTAGAGTGCATGGTGTATGAGGAAGCAAAGTTCCAAAGCAGAATGTGGAGATATAAATCTATGTACAGTGAGGGAAAAAAGTATTTGATCCCCTGCTGATTTTGTACGTTTGCCCACTGACAAAGAAATGATCAGTCTATAATTTTAATGGTAGGTTTATTTGAAGAGTGAGAGACAGAATAACAACAAAAAAATCCAGAAAAACACAGGTAAAAAATGTTATCAATTGATTTGCATTTTAATGAGGGAAATAAGTATTTGACCCCTTTGCAAAACATGACTTAAAACTTGGTGGCAAAACCCTTGTTGGCAATCACAGAGGTCAGACGTTTCTTGTAGTTGGCCACCAGGTTTGCACACATTTCAGGAGGGATTTTGTCCCACTCCTCTTTGCAGATCTTCTCCAAGTCATTAAGGTTTCGAGGCTGACGTTTGGCAACTCGAACCTTCAGCTCCCTCCACAGATTTTCTATGGGATTAAGGTCTGGAGACTGGCTAGGCCACTCCAGGACCTTAATGTGCTTCTTCTTGAGCCACTCCTTTGTTGCCTTGGCCGTGTGTTTTGGGTCATTGTCATGCTGGAATACCCATCCACGACCCATTTTCAATGCCCTGGCTGAGGGAAGGAGGTAATTAACCAAGATTTGACGGTACATGGCCCCGTCCATCGTCCCTTTGATGCAGTGAAGTTGTCCTGTCCCCTTAGCAGAAAAACACCCCCAAAGCATAATGTTTCCACCTCCATGTTTGACGGTGGGGATGGTGTTCTTGGGGTCATAGGCAGCATTCCTCCTCCTCCAAACACGGCGAGTTGAGTTGATGCCAAAGAACTCGATTTTGGTCTCATCTGACCACAACACTTTCACCCAGTTCTCCTCTGAATCATTCAGATGTTCATTGGCAAACTTCAGACGGGCATATATATGTGCTTTCTTGAGCATGGGGACCTTGCGGGTGCTGCAGGATTTCAGTCCTTCACGGCGTAGTGTGTTACCAATTGTTTTTTTGGTGACTATGGTCCCAGCTGCCTTGAGATCATTGACAAGATCCTCCCGTGTAGTTCTGGGCAGATTCCTCACCGTTCTCATGATCATTGCAACTCCACGAGGTGAGATCTTGCATGGAGCCCCATGCCAAGGGAGATTGACAGTTATTTTGTGTTTCTTCCATTTGCGAATAATCGCACCAACTGTTGTCGCTGCTTGCCGATGGTCTTGTAGCCCATTCCAGCCTTGTGTAGGTCTACAATCTTGTCCCTGACATCCTTGGAGAGCTCTTTGGTCTTGGCCATGGTGGAGAGTTTGGAATCTGATTGATTGATTGCTTCTGTGGACAGGTGTCTTTTATACAGGTAACAAACTGAGATTAGGAGCACTCCCTTTAAGAGTGTGCTCCTAATCTCAGCTCGTTACCTGTATAAAAGACACCTGGGAGCCAGAAATCTTTCTGATTGAGAGGGGGTCAAATACTTATTTCCCTCATTAAAATGCAAATCAATTTATAACATTTTTGACATGCGTTTTTCTGGATTTTTGTTGTTGTTATTCTGTCTCTCACTGTTCAAATAAACCTACCATTAAAATTATAGACTGATCATTTCTTTGTCAGTGGGCAAACGTACAAAATCAGCAGGGGATCAAATACTTTTTTCCCTCACTCTATCACCCAGTATGCTGCATGTTTAGCATTTTTCCATCAGTACCCTGACTCTGTCAGGGTACTGACACAGAACCCCTCCACTGGTTTCTTGGGCTCAGTGCTAGTAAATGATGCTCAACCTGTCTTCATCATAAGGGAGGTTTCTGAGTCAAAGGTAGACAAGGTGATTAGCTCACTAAAGAACTCTAAAGCCAAAGATGTGTTTGGGATGGACTCTACCTTTCTTAAAAACTACAAAGAGTCACTCATTGGCCCCATTACTAAGGTCACCAACACATCTATTGGTCTCGGGGTGTTTCCAAGGGTATGGAAGTCGGCCATAATAACGGCCATCTTTAAATCAGGCGACCCTGCTGACGTGAGTAACTACAGGCCCATTAGTATACTACCTGTGGTGTCAAAGGTTGTTGAAAAGTGTGTAGCAGAACAACTGATTGCCCACCTCAACAACAGCCCCTTCACATTACATTCCATGCAGTTTGGCTTCAGAGCGAAACACTCCACAGAAATGGCCAACTGCTTTTTTCTGGAAAATGTGAAGTCCAAGATGGACAAAGGGGGCGTTGTTGGGGCTGTGTTTCTGGACCTAAGGAAGGCTTTTGATACTGTTAACCATGAGATTCTCATCACAAAATTGTCCAAGTTCAACTTTTCCCCCGATGCCTTGAGATGGATGAAATCATACCTTGAAGGCAGAACTCAGTGTGTCAGAGTGAGCAATGAGCTGTCGCCCACTCTTAGCTATGATGTGGGTGTGCCCCAAGGGTCAATACTGGGGCCCCTCCTGTTCAGCCTGTACATTAATGATCTGCCTTCTGTCTGTACTGGGTCTGAAGTTCAAATGTATGCAGATGATACAGTGATATATGTGCATGCAAAGAGCAAACAACAAGCTGCACAAGAACTCACTACTGTAATGGTCCAGGTTACAAAGTGGCTCAGTGACTCGTGTTTGCATCTCAATGTGAAAAAAACTGTTTGCATGTTCTTCACAAAGAGGGCAACAGATGCTACTGAGCCAGAAGTCTATGTGTCAGGGGAGAAGCTCCAGGGGGTAACTGATTTTAAGTACCTTGGCATCATACTTGATTCCAACCTCTCTTTTAAAAAGCATGTGAAAAAGGTAATTCAAATAACCAAATTCAACCTAGCTAATTTCCGATTTATACGAAATTGTTTGACTACAGAGGTAGCAAAACTGTACTTCAAATCTATGATACTCCCCCACTTAACATACTGCTTGACTAGTTGGGCCCAAGCTTGCTGTACAACAGTAAGACCTATTCAGTCTGTCTACAAACAGGCTCTCAAAGTGCTTGATAGGAAGCCCAATAGCCATCATCACTGTCACATCCTTAGAAAGCATGAGCTCCTGAGTTGGGAAAATCTTGTGCAATACACCGATGCATGTCTTGTATTCAAGATCCTAAATGGCTTGGCTCCCCCTCCACTCAGTATTTTTGTTAAACAGAAAACCCAAACATATGGCAGCAGATCCACAAGGTCTGCCATGAGAGGTGACTGTGTAGTTCCCCTAAGGAAAAGCACCTTTAGTAAATCTGCTTTTTCTGTGAGAGCTTCCCATGTCTGGAATACACTGCCATCAGACACACACAACTGCACCACATATCACACTTTCACAAAATGCTTGAAGACATGGCTAAAGGTCAATCAGATTTGTGAACATGGTCCCTAGCTGTGTGTTGCCGCTTTCCATGTCTGTTGTCTGTAACTTGTGAGGTGTGGAAACACTTTGTTGCTTTTATGAATTTTGTCTTGCTGCTTTTTGTTCTATGTTGCTCTGTCTGTATGCTACGTCTTGCTTGTCCTATGTTGCTATGTCTGTATGCTATGTCTTGTTCTATGTTGTTATTGTCTATATTGTAATTGTTTTTAATAACCTGCCCAGGGACTGCGGTTGAAAATTAGCCGGCTGGCTAAAACCGGCACTTTTACTGAAACGTTGATTAATGTGCACTGTCCCTGTAAAAATAAACTCAAACTAAAAAAAATAAAATAAAAAAAAAGTTAACTGCTCCTTATTTGAACAAATCTATATTTTCTGAATATAGCCTACAACTGCTTTTGTATCAAATACCTTTATTTAATTTTTAAGGCACCCCTTTTTTTATCGTAGGCATGTAATACCATTGACAGCCGTTACAAATAAACATCCTACAATAGGAAAGTGGGTGATAAAGGTAAATGGTCCCCCAGACTACCCGCCACACCTCCCCCAAAACACCCCACCCTCTTCAGCCCACTACTCGGTGTGGTGGACACACAAAAGCAAACAAACAAGCAATTACCCTAACAAACAACAAAAGGACATAAACAGGAATTACATAAAAAATAACAAAAATAACAAAAATATAAACATACAACTCAACAAACAGCAAAATAAAAACGAGAATTTGCTGCACCTGCGATAACATCTGCAAAATACTGTATGTGTAGGCGACCAATTAAATGTGATTTGATTTGACTTGAGGAGCACCTTTCCTTTCTCTTTAAGTGTTATTTGGTCATAGTAATAATGTAATAAAGAGGAGTATATATAAAAAAAACATGGGGGATTGGAAGTGATGCAGACAATTACATTGATAGAAGTTACAATCTACCTGCAATATTAAGCTGATCCACCCCCCCCCCCCCCCAAAAAAAAAGTGTTATTTGGCCCCACTTATCAGTGAACTCTTGAGGCCTCCCACTTTCTTTTGCAATCAATCCTTCTAGTGTATAATAGTGTTTGACAGTTATTTTGAAAGAATCCAATACCAAAAACCTATTTCCAAGTGATGGGAGTATCAAACTGCTCTTCCCAGTAAGAGTACAATTTGTGTGCGATGGCAACCAATTTGTTGTGTTCCAAATGAAAATGGTGCATGTCTCTATTGATTTTATCTCTAGTTAACCATCTTTTTATTTGTCAGTATATTTTAATTCAACAATATGATTTGGCTTTGAATTTCTGTTATTTTTTTCTGGCCGATAAAATTGAAAATGCAAACAAGCTTTTATTGATTATTTGAAGAATGAAGGATCTGTCCATTCAGAAATCCTCCAGGAACCAAGTAAAGTGCAAATACTTAATTTGTAATAAAGTAAATATTTTGGGATTGAAAAGTGGGTTTGTCTTTTCTAAGATTTTACAACTCATATTTATA
Source organism: Coregonus lavaretus (assembly GCF_964263955.1). Taxonomy (NCBI): domain Eukaryota; kingdom Metazoa; phylum Chordata; class Actinopteri; order Salmoniformes; family Salmonidae; genus Coregonus; species Coregonus lavaretus. Next base: position 23,492,845 of record NC_140001.1, on the reverse strand, counting down.
TGTAGTTTTTGAATCCATGAGGCTTTCAGAGATTGATTCAAGGCTTCGGTATTCCTTAAATTCAGCCATCCATTGTCATATGTATTATAGATATATTTCTGTTTGACCTTTTATGGCTTACCATTAAGTGATAATGCCAGAGAGGCCGGTGTTTTGAGGATATATTGGCACGGGTGTTGTTAGGCCCGAGACGTAGTCAAGTCAAACCGTGCCAAGTCGAGTTAAATAGTACCCGCAAAACACCAGTCTCAACGTCAACAGTGAAGAGGCGACTCCGGGATGCTGACCTTCTAGGCAGAGTTGCAAAGAAAAAGCCATATCTCAGACTGGCCAATAAAAAGAAAAGATTAAGATGGGCAAAAGAACACAGAAACTGGACTTTTTCTTTGCAACTCTGCCTAGGTCTGCGTCCCAAAGTCACCTCTTCACTGTTGACGTTGAGACTAGTGTTTTGTGGGTACTATTTAATGAAGCTGCCAGTTGAGGACCTGTGAGGCGTCTGTTTCTCAAACTAGACACTCTAATGTATTTGTCCTCTTGCTCAGTTGTGCACCTGGGCCTCCCACTCCTCTTTCTATTCTGGTTAGAGCCAGTGTCACGTTCGTTTAATGACGGGACAGACCAAGGCGCAGCGTGATATGCGTACATGTTTATTGAACTTAATAAACACACGACAAAACAACAAAGGAAACGAAACGTGAAGTCCAAGGTAGCACACACAACATACCTTATCCGGAACAAGCTTAAGTATGGTCCCCAATCAGAGACAACGAGCGACAGCTGCCTCTGATTGGGAACCACACCGGCCAACATAGAACTATACATACTAGATCAAAACATAGAAAACACCACAACAAGGAATATACACACCCTGACTCAACATATAAGCGTCCCCTGAGTCAGGGTGTGACAGTACCCCCCCCCCCAAAGGTGCGGACTCCGACCGCACAACATAAACATAACAGGGTAGGGGCGGGTGGGCATTCCGCCTCGGAGGCGGATCCGGCTCGGGGCGTGACGACATCTCACTCTCCGCCTCCTTGTTGCGCCCCTGGTCTGGTCTGGACCTCGGCGCGCTGCTTCCCCTCTCCTTCCTCCCACGATACGCCAGGCCCTGTCTGGACCCTGGTGTGGGAGACCCCGTACCTGGAGAGGGGCTGACATCATGGTCTGGACTGGAGCCGCTGACCGGTGCCGGACCAGGCACCGGTGGAACGGGCACGGGCCGTGCCGGACTGGACAAACGCACCACTGGCTTGGTGCGAGGGGCAGGAACGGGCCGGGCCGGACTGGCGACGTGCACCACTGGCTTGGTGCGAGGAGCAGGAACAGGCCGGGCCGGACTGGCGACGCGCACCACTGGCTTGGTGCGAGGAGCAGGAACAGGCCGGGCCGGACTGGCGACGCGCACCACTGGCTTGGTGCGAGGAGCAGGAATGGGCCGGACCGGACTGTGAAGGCAGACTGGAGGTCTGGAGCGGAGAGCTGGCACAATCCATCCTGGCTGGCTGCCCACTTTCACACTACACGTGCGGGGCGCTGGCACAGGACGCACTGGGCTGTGCACGCGCACTGGCGATACCGTTCGTAGAACTGGCACAGGATATGCTGGACTGAGGAGGCGTACTGGAGACCAGGAGCGTTGAGCCGGCACACCCCGTCCTGGCTGGATGCCCATCTTCGCACGGCACGTGCGTGGTGCAAGCACAGGACGTACAGGACTGTGCCGGCGCACTGGCGACACAGTACGTAGCTCCGCATAACACAGAGCTTGCCCAGTCATACGCTTCCTCGCGTGAGCATGGGAAGTTGGCTCTGCTCTAACCCTAGGCTCCGCCAACCACCCTGTGTGCCCCACAAATTTTTTTTCTTGGGGCTGCTTCTCGGGCTTCCTCCTCGACCGGCCTCCTTCGTGTTGCCGTTGCTCCTCTCCTGCCTGGGCATCTACCTTAGCCCATGGTCCTTTCCCCGCGAATATCTCCTCCCATGACCACAAATTGGCCACCTGTGACATGGCCATCCGCTCCGCCTGGACACGCTGCTTGGTCCTCGTTTGGTGGAATCTTCTGTCACGTTCGTTTAATGACGGGACAGACCAAGGCGCAGCGTGATATGCTTACATGTTTATTGAACTTAATAAACACACGACAAAACAACAAAGGAAATTAAACGTGAAGTCCAAGGTAGCACACACAACATACCTTAACCGGAACAAGATCCCACAACTAGACAGTGCCAATAGGCTGCTTAAGTATGGCCCCCAATCAGAGACAACGAGCGACAGCTGCCTCTGATTGGGAACCACACCGGCCAACATAGAACTATACATACTAGATCAAAACATAGAAAACACCACAACAAGGAATATACACACCCTGACTCAACATATAAGCGTCCCCTGAGTCAGGGCGTGACAGCCAGTTTGCGCTGTTCTGTGAAGGGAGTAGTACACAGCGTTGTACAAGATCTTCAGTTTCTTGACACTTTCTGGCATGGAATAGCCTTCATTTCTCAGAACAAGAATAGACTGACGAGTTTCAGAAGAAAGTTATTTGTTTCTGGCCATTTTGATCCTGTAATCTAACCCACAATTGCTGATGCTCCAGATACTCAACTAGTCTCAAGAAGGCTAGTTTTATTGCTTCTTTAATCAGTACAACAGTTTTCAGCTGTGCTAACATAATTGCAAAAGGGTTTTCTAATGATCAATTAGCCTTTTAAAATGATAAACTTGGATTAGCAAACACAACGTGTCATTGGAACACAGGACTGATGGTTGCTGATAATGGGCCTCTGTACACCTATGTAGATATTCCATAAAAAATCAGCCATTTCCAGCTACAATAGCCATTTACAACATTAACAATGTCTACACTGTATTATTGATCAATTTGATGTTATTTTAATGGACAAAAAAAACAAAACAATTGCTTTTCTCTCGAAAACAAGGACATTTCTAAGTGACCCCAAACTTTTGAACGGTAGTTTACATATTTTCATGAAAAATGTTATTTTGATGAATTTATTCATACTATTTCATCCTTCCACAATATATAGTCCTGACACAAATCTAGGGTTGCTACCCAAGCTGGCTGGTCGTTTGTTCTATCGGTTCGGTTGCCAGAGACGCGACCCAGTCATTCACTCTTTTTGTTCTGTATCTATGTACGCAACCCAGTAGTTCGTTATAAATGTTCCATTGCCATACTGGCTGGCAATGTTCTTATCCCTTGCTTGCTAGCTAGCCAACTACGGCTAACTTACTGTCACGTCAAACAGTGCAGCCAGAATAACAACAGTATCTGCATTTGCATTTGTTAAAGCTGTTTTCTAGTGACATTTATTTGGATGCATCCATAACAATGAGTTAATGAGGCACGATTTCGCCTGGCATAGAGAATGTGCTCACTCGTCAGGACACTGTTGTTCAGAGGAGTTAGCCAACACAGCTAACAAAATCACTTCAAACTGAAGCTGGAAGACTGCAAACTAGCTGCACTTTGTTTCATTTTACCTTTTTTCAATTGACATTTCTTTGTATACATCTATAAAAATGATGCCAGCTGATTCATGATTTCGACTGGCTGAGTAAAGTTACCTTCCAGTCTGTCTCGTCCTGACTCCGAACACGTTCATTACTATGGGACAGCTGGAGATCGAATTTGAATATTGAAACATTGTTGCAGATGTCAGAGAGACAGACAGCAAGGTTTATACAAATGTCCGCTGTTGAAAACTAAATGTTAGTCTAAAAGAAATGTGAGATAATGACTGGATTCTCTGTACATTTTCATCTACATTTACATTTTCGTCATTTAGCAGACGCTCTTATCCAGAGCGACTTACAAATTGGTGCATTCACCTTATGATAGCCAGTGGGACAACCACTTTACAATATATCCAAAACATATATTATAATTTTTTTTTTGGGGGGGGGGGGTAGAAGCATTACTTTAATCCTATCCCAGGTATTCCTTAAAGAGGTGGGGTTTCAAGTGACTCCGGAAGGTGGTGAGTGACTCCGCTGTCCTGGCGTCGTGAGGGAGCTTGTTCCACCATTGGGGTGCAGGAGCAGCGAACAGTTTTGACTGGGCTGAGCGGGAACTGTGCTTCCGCAGAGGTAGGGGGGCCAGCAGGCCAGAGGTGGATGAACGCAATGCCCTCGTTTGGGTGTAGGGACTGATCAGAGCCTGAAGATAAGGAGGTGCCGTTCCCCTCACAGCTCCGTAGGCAAGCAGCATGGTCTTGTAGCAGATGCGGGCTTCAACTGGAAGCCAGTGGAGTGTGCGGAGGAGCGGGGTGACGTGAGAGAACTTGGGAAGGTTGAACAACAGACGGGCTGCAGCGTTCTGGATGAATTGTAGGGGTTTGACGGCACAGGCAGGGAGCCCAGCCAACAGCGAGTTGAAGTAATCCAGACGGGAGATGACAAGTGCCTGGATTAGGACCTGTGCCGCTTCCTGTGTAAGGTAGGGTCGTACTCTGCGAATGTTGTAGAGCATGAACCTACAGGATCGGGTCACCGCTTTGATGTTAGCGGAGAACGACAGGGTGTTGTCCAGGGTCATGCCAAGGTTCTTTGCACTCTGGGAGGAGGACACAACGGAGTTGTCAATCATGATGGCGAGATCATGGAGCGGGCAGTCCTTCCCTGGGAGGAAGAGCAGCTCCGTCTTGCCGAGGTTCAGCTTGAGGTGGTGATCCGTCATCCACACTGATATGTCTGCCAGACATGCAGAGATGCGATTCGCCACCTGGTTATCAGAAGGGGGAAAGGAGAAGATTAATTGTGTGTCGTCTGCGTAGCAATGATAGGAGAGACCATGGAGGATATGACAGAGCCAAGTGACTTGGTGTATAGAGAGAATAGGAGAGGGCCTATAACTGAGCCCTGGGGGACACCAGTGGTGAGAGCACGTGGTGCGGAGACAGATTCTCGCCATGCCACCTGGTAGGAGCGACCTGTGAGGTAGGACGCAATCCAAGAGTGAGCCGCGCCGGAGATGCCCAACTCAGAGAGGGTGGAGAGGAGGATCTGATGGTTCACAGTATCAAAGGCAGCAGATAGGTCTAGAAGGATGAGAGCAGAGGAGAGAGAGTTAGCTTTAGCAGTGCGGAGAGCCTCCGTGACACAGAGAAGAGCAGTCTCAGTTGAATGACCATTCTTGAAATCTGACTGGTTTGGATCAAGAAGGTCATTCTGAGAAAGATAACAAGAGAGTTGGCTAAAGACGGCACGCTCAAGAGTTTTGGAGAGAAAAGAAAGAAGGGATACTGGTCTGTAGTTGTTGACATCAGAGGGATCGAGTGTAGGTTTTTTGAAAAGGGGTGCAACTCTCGCTCTCTTGAAGACGGAAGGGACATAGCCAGTGGTCAAGGATGAGTTGGTGAGTGAGGTGAGGTAAGGGAGAAGGTCTCTGGAAATGGTCTGGAGAAGAGAGGAGGGGATAGGGTCAAGCGGGCAGGTTGTTGGGCGGCCGGCCGTCACAAGTCGCAAGATTTCATCTGGAGAGAGAGGGGAGAAAGAAGTCAAAGCATAGGGTAGGGCAGTGTGAGCAGAACCAGCGGTGTCATTTGACTTAATAAATGAGGATCGGATGTCGTCAACCTTCTTTTCAAAATGGTTGACGAAGTCATCCACAGAGAGGGAGGAGGGAGGGGGAGGAGGAGGAGGATTCAGCAGGGAGGAGAAGGTGGCAAAGAGCTTCCTAGGGTTAGAGGCAGAGGCTTGAAATTTAGAGTGGTAGAAAGTGGCTTTAGCAGCAGAAACAGAGGAAGAAAATGTAGAAAGGAGGGAGTGAAAAGATGACAGGTCGGCAGGGAGTCTAGTTTTCCTCCATTTCCGCTCGGCTGCCTGGAGCCCTGTTCTGTGAGCTCGCAATGAGTCGTCAAGCCACGGAGCAGGAGTGGAGGACCGAGCCGGCCGGGAGGATAGGGGACATAGAGAGTCAAAAGATGCAGAAAGGGAGGAGAGGAGGGTTGAGGAGGCAGAATCAGGAGATTGGAGGGAGAAGGATTGAGCAGAGGGAAGAGATGATAGGATGGAAGAGGAGAGAGTAGCGGGAGCGAGAGAGCGAAGGTCGCGACAGTGCATTACCATCTGAGTAGGGGCAGAGTGAGTAGTGTTGGAGGAGAGCGAGAGAGAAAAGGATACAAAGTAGTGGTTGGAGACTTGGAGGGAGTTGCAGTGAGATTAGTAGAAGAACAGCATCTAGTAAAGATGAGGTGAGTAGGGGGAGACGGTGAGAGGGTGAGGTCAAAAGAGGAGAGGAGTGGAAAGAAGGAGGCAGAGATAAATGAGTCAAAGGTAGATGTAGGGAGGTTAAAGTCACCCAGAACTGTGAGGGGTGAGCCATCCTCAGGAAAGGAATTTATCAAGGCGTCAAGCTCATTGATGAACTCTCCAAGGGAACCTGGAGGGCGATAAATGATAAGGATGTTAAGCTTGAATGGGCTAGTGACTGTGACAGCATGGAATTCAAATGAGGAGATAGACAGATGGGTCAGGGTAGAAAGAGAGAATGTCCACTTGGGAGAGATGAGGATTCCTGTGCCACCGCCCCGCTGACCAGATGCTCTCGGGGTATGCGAGAACACATGGTCAGACGAGGAGAGAGCAATAGGAGTAGCATTGTTTTCTGTGGTAATCCATGTTTCGTCAGCGCCAAGAAGTCGAGGGACTGGAGGGTAGCATAGGCTGAGATGAACTATGCCTTGGTGGCCGCAAAACGGCAGTTCCAGAGGCTGCCGGAGACCTGGAACTCCACGTGGGTCGTGTGTGCAGGGACCACCAGGTTAGAGAGGCAGCAGCCACGCGATGTGAGGCGTTTGTATGGCCTGTGCGGAGAGGAGAGAACAGGGATAGACAGACACATAGTTGACAGGCTACAGAAAAGTCTACACTAATGCAAAGGAGATCGGAATGAAATTAACTAAACATCTGGGGAAACGAGGCCTCCCTCACTAACCTTTCACTGAAACACTCAAATACAACTCTTCCAACTTCCACTTTAGAAATTATAATAGCTGTAATCTACAGTAGTTCAATGTTTCAAGGAATAGACTAACTTAGTTTATTCAGCTAGCTAACTTGGTACAGTATTCTTCTGTGAAAACCGCCCAGGGCACCGTATCCTATGACGCCATAGCTAACTAGCATGCTAGCATCCAATAACACACGGTTTAGCACCAATACTTGGTTACAACAAACTACCAATGGATCATTCATGTCCGTGTCTAGTTCCTTTCATAACGCAGAAGTAATTAAACGTTGGCTAGCTAGCACAAAGTTAGTCATGCTAGCTACACAAGTGGACTACACATCTCGAATGTTCAGAAAGTGAAGCTTACGTTGCAAAATTCTCATTGACTAAAATGATACAGTACTGCTAGCTGGTAATGTTGGCTAGCTAGCAGTGGCTGCGGTGTTGACTGTTTGAAAATGTAGCTGGCTAGCTAACCTCGATAGTTTCTCTATACTATACCTTTGTCTTTGATACAAAGACAACTATGTAGCTAGCTAACTTTACACTAATCAAATCGTTCCGTTGAAATGTATTTAGTTGCTACAGTACTGCTAGCTGGTATAGTTGGCCAGCTAGCAGTGGCTGTGGTGTTGCTACCCGCTAGCTAGCTAGCTTTAATGGTCCAGGTAGTGGGTTAGCTAGCTAGCCTCGTGCTTCACCGGGCTCAGTCGAATACACTACAATACTTGCCTACAATAACTACCTACAATAACTACCTGGATAAACTACCTACAATACCTAACTACAATACCTACCTACAATCTAAATGCATGATTTAAGCAGTGGCTGCGGTGTTGCTACCCGCTAGCTAGCTAGCTTTAATGGTCCAGGTAGTGAGTTAGCTAGCTAGCCTCGTGCTTCACCGGGCTCAGTCGAATACACTACAATACTTACCTACAATAACTACCTAAAATAACTACCTGGATAAACTACCTACAATACCTAACTACAATACCTACCTACAATCTAAATGCATGGCTTAAGCTTTACTCGACACATATAAAGAAGAAGCCAAGCTTACCTCCCCGCTTAGAGGAACACAACCTCACCCCATACCTCAAAGGGGGTATACTGGAGATCAAGTTTATAAATTGCCTGGCTGGGCTGATAAGACAGTGGATTGCGCAGTCAGATGGAACAGAGTAAATAGGTATTTTAACGTCATAGATTTAGCCGGTGGTAACTTGTGGAATAGACACCAGCTGGAATGCGGTTATAACCAATCAGCATTCAGGATTAGACCCATCCGTTGTACAATTACATATCAATTGAAAGATCTTGGCTTCAAACTGCTTAAAGAAAATGTAATCTGGGGATGGAAGTGACAGGAAGAGTTAGATGAACTGAGAGACAACTAAGGTGTTTATCAATGTCACGCTGCCAAATAAATAAGATTTACCTTTCCACTGCAATAGTATTTTGTCAGTCTTGGCTAGTTTAAAATCAAAGTTATACTTCAAGGAATCCTTCATTCTTTCTGGAATGTGGATGCCATGCATGTCCACTGGTCCATTGCTCCACTTAATTGATATGCAACAGGGCTGAAGATAGTTGGAGTTTTTTTAAGGAATCCACTCTCAAAATGGTGCATTTGTCATAATTTGGTTTCAGAATTTATAAGTTAGAAAAGTCATTCAAATCTCCAATAAGAGCATTTAGTGATGATTGTTCAGGCTGAAAGGCAACTGTTGTATCATCTGCATATAAGGAAATGTTGCTTTCAAGACCATTGATACTCAGACCTACTAAACTGGAATTGTTCCTGATTCTGATGGCCAGCATCTCGATAGCCATTAAGAAAAAAAAGGTGAAACTGGATCGCCTTGATAGACCCCTCTAAATAGCTCAAAGGTTTTCAGATAAATACTCATTATTCACTACTTTACTCACCGTTTTCTGATATGAGACTAAATTGAACCATTGAATAAATGACTTACACATGTTTTTATACTGAAGGAATCTATAAATGAAATCCCATCTTATCAAAAGCCTTCTCAAAATCTCCATTAAACACCAAACTTGCCTTTTCTTCCTTTTCATAATGTTCAATAGTTTCCAGAAAATTAAGAACTTTTGTGACCAATGTATCAAAGACCTTACTAACTACTCTAAGTCAGTTCAAACTGTTACCCATTATGTCCCATCAAATTGACCAGGTGTATTTAGGACATACAGTGCCTGAAGAAAGTATTCATACCCCTTGACTTATTCTACATTTTGTTGTGTTAAAGCCTGAATTCAAAATTGATTCAATTGATTTTTTTTCACCCATCTAAACACAATACTCCATAACGACAAAATAAAAAAGATTTTTTCCCCCTCAAATTTATTGAAAATATCTCATTTGCATCAGTATTTACACTCCTGAATCAATACTTTGTAGAAGCACCTTTGGCAGCAAATCCAGCTGTGAGTCTTTAAGCGCTTTCCACACCTGGATTGGGCAACATTTGCCCATGATTATTTTCAAAATTTTTCAAGCTCTGTCAAATTGGTTGTTCATTTACATTTTAGTCATTTAGCAGATGCTCTTATCCAGAGCAACTTACAGTTAGTGCATACATTTTTTTTTTTTCATACTGGCCCCCCGGGAATCGAACCAATAACGCTGGCGTTGCAAACACCATGCTCTACCAACTGAGCTACACGGGATGACCATTTTCAGGTCTTCCCATAGATTTTTAGGTAGATTTAAAGCTCTGATGAAGGCCTTGAGGCCGATATGTAAAGCTTATTAAAGAGCAGTGATACTATCAAGAGCAGTGTGCGGGTTTCTTCTTTTTTTCTCAGGTAGATTTAAGTAAAAACTGTAACTCGGACACTCAGGAACATTACATTTCTTCTTGGTAAGCAACTCCAGTGTAGATTTGGCCTTGTGTTTTAGGTCATTGTCCTGCTTAAAGGTGACTTAATCTCCCAGTGTCTGGTGGAAAGCAAACTGAACCAGGTTTTCCTCTAGGATTTTGCCTGTGCTGAGCTCCATTCCGTTTCTTTTTTATCCTGAAAAACTCCCCAGGACAAAAAAGTGAATTGCAGTATTAATTTAGTGCCTTTTTGCAAACAGGATGCATGTTTTATTCTGTACAGGCTTCCTTCTTTTCACTCTGTCAATTAGGTTAGTATTGTGGAGTAACTACAATGTTGTTGATCCATCCTCAGTTTTCTCCTATCACAGCCATTAAACTCTGTAACTGTTTTAAAGTCACCATTGGCCTCATGGTGAAATCCCTGAGTTGTTTCCTTCCTCTCCTGCAACTGGGTTAGGAAGGATGCCTGTATCTTTGTAGTGACTTGGTGTATTGGTATACCATCCAAAGTGTTAGTAATAACTTTACCATGCTCAAAGGGATATTCAATCAGTGGAGGCTCCTCAGAGGAGAAAGGGGAGGACCATCCTCTGTGAATTTCATAAAAATAACATAGTGAAATATTTAAAAAGGTGATCCTTTTTAAATAAAGCTATACTAAATATATTCACGTCACCAAATAATTGATGAAAACACACTGTTTTGCAATGAAGGTCTACAGTAGCCTCAACAGCACTTTGTAGGTTAGCACCATGGTGTAGCCGGAGCACAGCTAGTTTCTGTCCTCCTCTGGGTACAGTGACTTCAATACAAAACCTAGGAGGCTCGTGGCTCTCACCCCCTTCCATAGACTTACACAGTAATTATGACAACTTCCGGAGGATGTCCTCCATCCTATCAGAGCTCTTGCAGTATGAACTGACATTTTGCCACCCAATCAAAGGATCAGAGAATGAATCTGGTACTGAAAGCATAAGCTAAAGCTAGCTAGCACTGCAGTGCATAAAATTTGGTGAGTAGTTGACTCAAAGAGAGAGAAAGACAATATTTGAACAGTTTTGAACAAATTAATTTATTCAAAAATGAAGGAGAAGCAAGAGAGAGAGCTAGCTATTTTTCATTTTTTTCACTTTCACTTTCACTTACTTAGCTAGCAAAGGCAGCTAGCTAGTTTAACCTTCTCAAACACCCAGCTCAAACAGAGAGGGATGCTATGTTACCTAGCTGGCTGCAAGATACATTTTTGGTTTTATTAATTTATTTCCACCGGGGCCCGGCGGTGTAACTGCTAAACTGTTTGCTAACTTACACTGTACTGCATGATTGTAGCGGGTTTACTAACACATTAGTTCTATGTTGTTGACTTGACATTAGCTAATATGGTGACAACGATGTAGGCTGTGTGTAGCGGTTAGCGGTTATGATATGAAGGTTTGGCTTGGAAAGGTTTTTCTCCTTGTCACAGGCAGCTGATGTGTTGTGCACTGAAGTCCACAAGCGAAGGGAAAAGGTGAGAGGAGGAGAGCGCGTAGATGCGAGAATTAATTATGTAAGTGAACTGTGTTTGCGTGTGATCAGGGGTGTATTCATTCTGCCAATTCTGTTGAAAAACATTTCTTAAACGGAATGAAACAGGGATAAACATACCTGAATTTGTCCAATAGAAACTCTCGTTTGCAACTGTTGGACTAATGATTATGCCATAGATCAGCTAGATGCAGGCAAGATTGTGCAAGGTGGTTTTGAATGTGTCAATGTCTGTCACCTTGATTACTCCAGTTTTTCTCGACCTGTGCACCTACGTTGTAAACTTTCATTCATAGGCTAGGTTGTAGCAACCTCATGATGGGTATAGGGAAAATTAGAGTATCATGTAATAAGTAGCCTAAACCTATCGATGTTACATTGAGCTGGGTGAATGGAATATGAAAGACAGTCATCCAATACGCTGTAATAGAAATAAGGCCATGCTCATTAAAAAAAATCTTCCTCCCTCACCATAAATGGCACCGACCACCACTGTATTCAATGTCTGCTTATTTGTACCCATCTACCAATAAGTGCCCTTCTTTGCAAGGCATTTTAAAACCTCCCTGGTCTTTGTAGTTGAATCTGTGTTTGATATTCACTGCTTGACTGAGGGACCTTACAGAAAATTTCATGTGTGGGGTACAGAGATGAGGTAGTCATTCAAAAATCATGTTGAACACTATTATTGCTCACAGAGTGAGTCCATGCAACCTATTATGTGACTTGTTAAGCACATTTTTACTTCTGAATTATTTAGGCTTGCCACAACAAATGTGTTGAATACTTATTAATTCAAGACATTTCAGCTTTTCATTTTAAATTAATTTGTAATTATGGGGTAATGTGTGTAGGCCTGTGACAAAATAATCAATTTAATCAATGTTAAATTCAGTCTGTAACACAACAAATGTGGGAAAAGTCAAGGGGTGTGAATACTTTCTGAAGGCACTGTACAAGTAAACATGGACAAAGAGAACAAGAAATACCAAACTCCTCTCGCTAGGCCCTGACATATAGTTATTGGGTTGGGGGACATAGTGTAACTGGGAACTGAAGCAGGCAGATCACAAATAAACTCTGAGCAGCTCTCTACTGACTTGGGACCTCCGTTAAGAGAAGATGAAATTAAGTGAAATAAAAATCATATTAAAAAATATTATAGCCTAACAGCCATTAGTCTACAGCTTGCTGTCAGCTTTTGATGGATTCCTCACTTAGTTCAATGAATGTTCTAATGACATTGATAAAATCCCTTGCATCCAAATAGAAGGCACTAGTAACCCAGGGATGCTGAGTTGTGTTTTATGTAAACAGAGCACAGTGTTTATTGGTTTATTTGGGTATATTTATGCACATATTAGACTGACTGAAAGTTATTCAAATATCTGCAGAGTAATAACACAATTTAAAATCCTTTAGTAACAACAAAAGTAAAAAAGACAACAACCATTTTAATAGTCTGATATTGCCTACTGAGTTGCAGGTCGACGTCTTGTCCTTGAGGCAGAACTGAGTGATTTCCGCTAGATGGGCCAGCTGCAAAGTCAAAATTGGCTATATTGTAAACATTTGTGAAAACAAGAATGTACTTTTTGGTCTTCATTTAAGCTTAGGGCTTTATGTTTAGCAGAGTGGTTAAGGTTAGGGCTAAGGTTAGGGTTAGGTTTAAAATCAGATTGTATGGCTTTATGGCTGTGCCAGCTAGTGACCACTCTGCAGAGCTGCCTCCAGAACAAGATTCATGATGAAAACGCTAACCTGCTACTGAGTTAGCATGTTCTCCCAATGTTAATTTAAACCGGTCTGAAAGATTCAGCATAGTTATAAAAGGTAGAACCGACACAATCTAAGCAAGTATAAGAGCGCTCCACATATGTGATTCTGACATACAGTGGGGAAAAAAAGTATTTAGTCAGCCACCAATTGTGCAAGTTCTCCCACTTAAAAAGATGAGAGAGGCCTGTAATTTTCATCATAGGTACACGTCAACTATGACAGACAAATTGAGAAATAAAAATCCAGAAAATCACATTGTAGGATTTTTAATGAATTTATTTGCAAATTATGGTGGAAAATAAGTATTTGGTCACCTACAAACAAGCAAGATTTCTGGCTCTCACAGACCTGTAACTTCTTCTTTAAGAGGCTCCTCTGTCCTCCACTCGTTACCTGTATTAATGGCACCTGTTTGAACTTGTTATCAGTATAAAAGACACCTGTCCACAACCTCAAACAGTCACACTCCAAACTCCACTATGGCCAAGACCAAAGAGCTGTCAAAGGACACCAGAAACAAAATTGTAGACCTGCACCAGGCTGGGAAGACTGAATCTGCAATAGGTAAGCAGCTTGGTTTGAAGAAATCAACTGTGGGAGCAATTATTAGGAAATGGAAGACATGCAAGACCACTGATAATCTCCCTCGATCTGGGGCTCCACGCAAGATCTCACCCTGTGGGGTCAAAATGATCACAAGAACGGTGAGCAAAAATCCCAGAACCACACGGGGGGACCTAGTGAATGACCTGCAGAGAGCTGGGAACAAAGTAACAAAGCCTACCATCAGTAACACACTACGCCGCCAGGGACTCAAATCCTGCAGTGCAGACGTGTCCCCCTGCTTAAGCCAGTACATGTCCAGGCCCGTCTGAAGTTTGCTAGAGTGCATTTGGATGATCCAGAAGAGGATTGGGAGAATGTCATATGTCATATGGTCAGATGAAACCAAAATAGAACTTGTCGTGTTTGGAGGACAAAGAATGATGAGTTGCATCCAAAGAACACCATACCTACTGTGAAGCATGGGGGTGGAAACATCAAGCTTTGGGGCTGTTTTTCTGCAAAGGGACCAGGACGACTGATCCGTGTAAAGGACAGAATGAATGGGGCCATGTATCATGTGATTTTGAGTGAAAACCTCCTTCCATCAGCAAGGGCATTGAAGATGAAACGTGGCTGGGTCTTTCAGCATGACAATGATCCCAAACACACCGCCCGGGCAACGAAGGAGTGGCTTCGTAAGAAGCATTTCAAGGTCCTGGAGTGGCCTAGCCAGTCTCCAGATCTCAACCCCATAGAAAATCTTTGGAGGGAGTTGAAAGTCCGTGTTGCCCAGCGACAGCCCCAAAACATCACTGCTCTAGAGGAGATCTGCATGGAGGAATGGGCCAAAATACCAGCAACAGTGTGTGAAAACCTTGTGAAGACTTACAGAAAACGTTTGACCTGTGTCATTGCCAACAAAGGGTATATAACAAAGTATTGAGAAACTTTTGTTATTGACCAAATACTTATTTTCCACCATAATTTGCAAATAAATTCATAAAAAATCCTACAATGTGATTTTCTGGATTTTTTTTCCTCATTTTGTCTGTCATAGTTGACGTGTACCTATGATGAAAATTACAGGTCTCTCTCATCTTTTTAAGTGGGAGAACTTGCACAATTGATGGCTGACTAAATACTTTTTTTCCCCACTGTACGTGTACAATATAAGGTGTATGGAGGCTCACAAGCTGTGAATACAAAGATGACTCTGGCAGTGGAGTATCGTGGGCTGGAAATCCTTCAGTATTCACTGACCACTCTGCTATTTCATCTTCTCTCAACTATTTTTCTAGTTGGGGAAAACACTTTCTATCACTGTCAGGTTGGGCAAGGATAAAATCCTCCACTAGTGGATTAGCTGTCTCTCTGCTCCACTGCTGCCCCCAAGTAATAATACTACTGGACTACACTATCTTCTACTACAGAGTCCCAGGCCTTTATTTCAAAAGTGCTTAAATGTTTCTTGATTATTTTTGGACTACAAACTGAGTTCCCAGTGAGAGATTTCATGTCTGTGAATTGATCACGGATGTCCATCAAGCTGCATAATTATTTCCTATTTGAATAAGGCTTAAATACACTAATTCTGGTAATTGCCTGGGTTGCACAAGCAAATATGGGGATTTTTTTCCATAGTTTGAGTTTGGTTGCATGTTGTCAAAAGATAGAGTGAGATACAAACAGATCAAATCAAATCAAATCAAATCAAATCAAATCAAATCAAATCAAATTTTATTGGTCACATGCGCCGAATACAACAGGTGCAGACATTACAGTGAAATGCTTACTTACAGCCCTTAACCAACAGTGCATTTATTTTTAACATAAAAAGTTAAAATAAAACAACAACAAAAAAAGTGTTGAGAAACAAAAGAGCAGAAGTAAAATAAAGTGACAGTAGGGAGGCTATATATAAAGGGGGGTACCGTTGCAGAGTCAATGTGCGGGGGCACCGGCTAGTTGAGGTAGTTGAGGTAATATGTACATGTGGGTAGAGTTAAAGTGACTATGCATAAATAATTAACAGAGTAGCAGCAGCGTAAAAAGGATGGGGTGGGGGGGCAGTGCAAATAGTCCGGGTAGCCATGATTAGCTGTTCAGGAGTCTTATGGCTTGGGGGTAGAAGCTGTTGAGAAGTCTTTTGGACCTAGACTTGGCACTCCGGTACCGCTTGCCGTGCGGTAGCAGAGAGAACAGTCTATGACTAGGGTGGCTGGAGTCTTTGACAATTTTGAGGGCCTTCCTCTGATACAATCTACTGCATAGGTCTACATGCATGTTTAGTGAACCAAAGTATTTCACTACACTGCACGTAAACAGACTGTGCCAAAAAAATATATAAAACCTTTCAATCTGTTTAATTAAGACAGCTTAGTGGTGGCACCCGGTTGCAGGGTATTTAAGCTAATTACAGTATTAATTACAGCATTAATTAAATGACATAATTGCCTTTCAAAACAATGACTCCTGTACCCCTGCTAAGGTAAAGGGTTAATTTACTATGAACCAAGCATGCATTATTTACATGCTCCGATGAATAATACATTTAAGAAGTAGGCTTATAAATTTAACGACACCAAGCAAAGCAAAGCTTAAAACCAAAGCAAGGCTGATTTAAATATATGTCTCTGATGGATATTATTTGAGTTATGGTTACAGCAGAGTGGGAGCACTCATTTCTTTTCTGTACCTCTGTAAAACACAGGGGAATAGATACATTCCCCCTTACAAATGACCAGTTAAAACTAAAGTGTAAAGATAAATATGAATATGTTACTGTGGAATATGATTATGTGATGTGATTTAGCCTTCAATGTAAATGGTTGGTTCAGTTTTTACATATCACGCCAATGTTTGTTAGTCCAATATGTAGTCCATTATGGATTTACCTCAGGTACCGTGCATGGTGACCAAATGTATTCTGAAAGTAACACAATTATCATCAACAAAATATTGATTTTATTCAACGTTAGAAAAGGAACAGCCCTGTATAATTATCAATAGTTTTCTAAATGTAGATCTTAGCCATGCCTCATCACCTGTGCTCGACTGGGCCTGGCCATAACCTATCTACCTCTCCTCTCTCCTCAGTCATTTATACTGACAGTATGCTCTGTTATTTATAGCTAGCAGTATTCATGTAATCCAGAGTCAATCATTCCAGCAGGTTAATGATCAATTATGGGATGATAGCTTTGCAAATCTTTGTTTCATAATCTACTCTCTGTGCTGTATTTATATCCTGCAAACCTGCAATTTCACAAGACTGATTATTGGGAATATTCTGAAATGAAGTGAGTCTTTGGAAGAAACAACAACACTCTATATTCGCACAGAGTGGTGGATGCAACACAATGTTTATGTGCGTGCATGTGTGTCCCAAAAGTAGGAGAGAAGGAGAGAAGCAGGTGGAAGGTAAAGTGTCCAGGATCCCATGTGATGCTGCACCACTTTACATTTCCCCAGCCCAGACATCTGAAGAAAAAAATTACATCTCAGTCTGACGAGTGACTAATCAAGGCGAGCGAAATGGTGCTGCAATAAATTACTCCGCTGTGGAATAAACCACACAAACAGACTGATGATAATAAATGTAAATTATTTATCAGAAGAAAATTTCTTGGTACATGAGTAATACATTTATTATCATCAGTCTGTTTGTGTGGTTTATTCTGTACGCCTGCTGTAGCTCATTTGGTAGAGCATGGCGCTTGCAACGCCAGGGTTGTGGGTTTGATTCCCATGGGGGGCCAGTATGGAAAATGTATGCACTCACTAACTGTAAGTCGCTCTGGATAAGAGCTTCTGCTAAATGACTAAAATGTAATACAAACCATCAGGAAGGATTCTTCCTTAACATTAATTACAGAAAATGACACGTGAGCTGACAAGTAGGAAGGAACTGCAAGATGGACTCCAGCTAAATTAATCTCCTTTCTTTGCATGAGCCCCTTCTAATTTTCATGTTATTAACAGGTTTGCAGTATCACTCAGTGATTGTCACCCTAATCAGGTTTTTCAGCATGTTTGGGTAACCGTGGTTTAATTTTAAAAGGATCAGGTCTCATAATGTGCTCTCCATCACGTGTCCGATTCTACAAGATTGCTTTTAATAAGGTTCTTTAATAATTTTCCCTTTTCCTCAACTTTAGCCCAGTTGCCTCCTATTATCACTGTGTTTCATGAAGATGAGCTATTCAAAGATGGGGAGGCTTATCAAGGAAAGGAGGTGCGTGGAAATTATGGGAAAATAGTATTTGGGTCATAATGCTATTTGTATTTGATTGCAGTGCGTTCTACTGCTGTCAGAGTATTACTGCTTAAAGATAACCTATAGTGTTCATACAGTGCCATCAGAAAGTATTCATACCCCTTGACTTATTCCACATGTTGTTGTGTTACAGCCTGAATACAAAATGGATTAAATAAATAAAAATATCTCACCGATCTACACACAATACCCCATAATGACAAAGTGAAAACATGTTTTTTTCATTGTTTTTTTATGTATTGAAAACGAAATAGATAAATATCTAATTTACATATGTATTCACACCACTGAGTCAATACATGTTAGAATCACCTTTGGCAGGGATAACAGCTGTGAATCTTTCTGGGTAAGTCTCTAAGAGCTTTGCACATCTGTATTGTACAATATTTCCCCATTATTATTTTCAGAATTCTTCAAGCTCTGTCAAATTGGTTGTTGATCATTGCTAGACAACCATTTGCAAGTCTTGTCATAGATTTTCAAGCAGATTTAAGTCAAAACTGTAACTTGGCCACTCAGGAACATTCACTTTCTTCTTGGTAAGCAACTCCAGTGTAGATTTGTCCTTATTGTCCTGCTTAAAGGTGACTTCATCTCCCAGTGTCTGGTGGAAAGGAGACTGAACCAGGTTTTCATCTAGGATTTTGCCTGTGCTTAGCTCCATTCCATTTATTTTTTATCCTGAAAAACTCCCCAGTACAAAAAAGTGAATTGCTTTGCCAAATTTTTTGACATATTACTTTAGTGCCTTGTTGCAAACAGGATGCATGTTTTGGAATATGTGTATTCTGTACAGGCTTCCTTCTTTTCACTCTGTCAATTAGGTTAGTATTGTGGAGTAACTACAATGTTGTTGATCCATCCTCCATTTTCTCCTATCACAGCCATTAAACTCTGTAACTGTTTTAAAGTCACCATTGGCCTTACTCTCTGGCAAGTGAGTTATGAAAGATGCCTGTATCTTTGTAGTGACTGGGTGTATTGATACACCATCCAAAGTGTAATTAATAAATTCACCATGCTCAAAGGTATATTCAATGTCTGTTTTTTTTTACCCATCTACCAATACTGTATGTGCCCTTCTTTACGAGGCATTGGAAAACCTCCTTGGTCTTTGTGGTTGAATCTGTGCTTGAAGTTCATTGCTCGACTAAGGGACCTTACAGATAATTGTATGTGTGGGGTACAGAGATGAGGTAGTCATTCAAAAATCATGTTAAACACTATTATTGCACACACAGTGAGTCCATGCAACTTATTATGTGACTTATTAAGCACATTTTTACTCCTGAACTTATTTAGGCTTGCCATAACAAAGGGGTTGACTACTTATTGACTCAATACATTTCAGCTTTCATTTTTTATTAATTTGTAAACATTTCGAAAAAACATAATTCCACTTTGACATTATGGAGTATTGTGTGTAGGCCAGTGAC
This sequence comes from Coregonus lavaretus, assembly GCF_964263955.1. Lineage (NCBI taxonomy): Eukaryota > Metazoa > Chordata > Actinopteri > Salmoniformes > Salmonidae > Coregonus > Coregonus lavaretus. The sequence goes on along the minus strand of NC_140001.1, from coordinate 23,473,449 downwards.
CAAAAAAATCTAAATTTAATATATTCTAAATTCAGGCTCTAACACAACAATATGTTGAAAAAGTCAAGGGATATGTGAATACTTTCTGAAGTCTATCCACCAGTCTATCCACTCTGTGAACAGTTGCTTGGCATCACACAGTGAAATAAAGAACTGTATGCAGTTCAGGGCAGGCCAAAAAACATACACAAAGTACATTAGGGACAGTAGGATGAACATGGTATTATAACAGCATCATAATGCGTTATACCTGCAGGCTTTAAGTGAAGACAGTTTTCTAAAAGAAATGTAGTGAGTGTCCGAAGTTCTCTTAGAACTACCCATGATTACATTCTTCTATTCATTTTACAGTATTCCATTCATTAATATGTCCATCTATCCATCATCCTAACATTCCATTCTCTTCTCCATTTGTAAAATTCTTCCATCCGCACAAGCATGCATGGGACACCGACAAATGCAATTGTAAGTGATGTTGTGAGGTTTGTCTGGCTTGAATTAATAAATCACAGAAAATATGAGATATCTGCATGTCCAAAATGTGATCTGTAAATTTGCTGTATAGCAAACCCTGTATAATTCACAGGTAGCCTCATGATAGCTATTCAGAAATGCAATATGTCATGCAAAATTTGTTCAGAGAGAATACGTTTCAGGGGGAAAGCAAAAATATTATGAGGGGGAGCCAGTAATGTTATTTGCACTCTTCTCACACACTCTCTTTAATTACATTTCACAGATTGTATTGCTACAATAGCTGTTTGTAACCTTTAGAGGATGTGCTTTTTAATAATGCAAAGTACACATTTTCATATCTATTTTTTCCAGTGCGCTCCCCATTTATTAATTTGCTGAACATAATAAAACAAAGACTAGAAGTAATGTGCTCCTTTGCTCAATAGGCACCCAGCGAGAGGAAAATACAATGCTGTCTTACTGATATGAAGAATGGGCTTGCATGCAAACCAGTGGCATAACCTCTCATGTTTCCCGATTGAAAGGATACTATGCTCCTAATTGTAAAACTGTAGGGATGAAACACCAGCATTTAGTGTCTCTCTTTGGCTCTTCGATCATTCCCTATTCATTTCCTCAATTTATGAATAAAGTTTTGTATGTGGTATTAAAATTCATGGGAACATACTTGCAAACATATTTAGGTGGCTAGCAGGTGCTTGGAAACGTAAACAAATGCCATAGTAAGATTTTGGTGAACGTGGCAAAACAGTTTTGAAGGCCGTATACTGTATATAAGTGATCTATTTGTAAGACATGTTGAATATCTTTACCATTACACTCATGATCAGCTTGTATAATGACGTTATAGTACTGTAAATGTGATGTATAATGTGGATTATAGTTTTTAATTTAACTGGATAGAGATTAATTTGCTGTCAGTGTTAACCTTGGAAATTGCTACCGTTTCAGCCATCATTATACTCTTATCCTTTTATCTTTGTGTAGTCCTACATTGCTGAGTAGGAGCTTCACTGTAAAAAAAAATAATGGAAAGCAAATGAGCTGGCAGGGTTGGCTGGAGGCAAGTGGCCACATCTGGTGACCGTACTAAGGATCAGAGTCCAGGTGAAGAGTCAGGAGGGATATGTATGTGCCCAGCATGACTTTATGTTAGAGCATACAATTCAACACCATTGCATATGCTAGACTACACAGGGGAAGCTATGCTTTGAGCAAATAACCAATTGGATGATCCTTTGTCTCCATACTCAGAAATTAGGCAGGCATATTTGACGCACTCAACAAATATCCACAAGTATTTGTAATGGAACTTAGGATCAATTATGTTGGATATTTAAATTTTTTACAACGGGTGGGTCTAATCCTGAATGCTGATTGGTTAAAACCACATTCCAGCCTGTGTATATTCCACAAGTTACCACCGGCTAAATCTATGATGTAAAAATGCCTATTTACTCTGTTTCATCTGGCTGTCTCATGAGCCCAGCCAAGCTATTTATAAACTTGATGTCCACTATAAAAATAATCTAGGTGGGCCTCCCGAGTGGTGCAGTGGTCAAAGGCACTGCATCCCAGTGCTTGAAGTGTCACTACAGACCTGGGTTTGATCCCAGGCTGGATCACAAATATCATGAAAAAAAAGCATCTCACATTTCTTTTAGACTAACATTTAGTTTTCAACAGCGGACATTTGTATAAACCTTGCTGTCTGTCTCTCCGACATTTGCAACATTGTTTCAATATTCAAATTCGATCTCCAGCTGTCCCATAGTAATGAACGTGTCAGGAGTCGGGACGAGACAGAAAAGGCAGGCAGCGTTTCTCAGCCAGTCGAAATCATGAATCAGCTGGCATCATTTTTATGGATATATACAAAGAAATGTCAATTGAAAAAATTTCAATTTAATGAAGTGCAGCTAGTTTGCCGTCTTTCTAGCTTCAGTTTGAAGCGATTGTGTTAGCTGTGTTGTTGGCTATCTCCTCTGAACAACAGTGTCCTGACGAGTCAGCAAATGTTCTACGCCAGGCGAAATCACGCCTCATTAACTCATTGTTATGGATAAATGTCACATAAAAACAGCTTAAACAAATGCAAATGCAGCTACTTTGCTGTTATTCTGGCTGCACTTTCTGACGTGACTGTAAGTTAGCCGTAGTTGGCTAGCTAGCAAGCAAGGGATAAGAACATTGCCAGCCAGTATGGCAATGGAACATTTAGAACGAACGACTGGGTCGCGTCCATAGATACAGAACAAAAAGACTGAACGACTGGGTCGCGTCTCTAGCAACCGAACCGATAGAACGAACAACCAGCCGGCTTGGGTAGCAACCCTAGAGTTGTGTCGGGACTATATCTTGTGGAAGGTTGACATAGTATGAATAAATTCATCAAATAAAAACGTTTTTAATGAAAATACGTCAATCATTATTTTAATATGTTGTATAAAAGTGATAATGCCCTTGAAACCAGTGTTTGGAAGATATATTGGCACGGTTTGCCGTGCCAATATAGTCTCGGGCCTAACAACACCCGTGCAAATATATCCTCCAAACACTGGCTTCTCGGGCATTATCACTTAATTGGCTTACATTTAAGTTTGTAAACCATTTCTTTTGGGGAAATTCATGTGAATGGGATGATATTCTTATGGTTATTCTTATTCTTTGTATACATTATTGTCTATTGAAATGACACTATAAAAATGTTCATCTGAAGATAGAATTTTACTTTTAGAAGTTCTCTAGCAACTAGGGGTGGCAGGTAGCCTAGCGGTTGGAGTGTTGGATCAGTAAATAAAAGGCTGCTAGTTTGAATCCCTGACCCGACATTGTGAAAAAGCTGTCAATGTGTCCTTGAGCAAGGTACTTAACCCTAGTTACTCCAGGGTCGCTGTTGATAATGGCACACCCTGGCTGTGACCCCACTCTATGTGGGTGTCTCAGGGAAATATCCAAAAAGCACATTTCCAATTCACACATGTACAGTGCCCTCCACTATTATTGGCACCCCTGTTTAAGATGTTGTCGAGGACTTCCAAAAATTCTCCTTCTTTTTTAAACAACATTGAACCCAAATGCAAAAAAAGAGAAAAATCCAACCTTTTATTTAAGTACATTACTTTGGTGGTAAAAAAAAAAATCACACATTTAGGAAAAAAAAAACTTGAAATCATGTGTCCCACAATTATTGGCTCCCCTAACAATTCCGCTGAAAATTTTTATTGATTTTTTTAAAAATATATGTTTCTGTAGTTGCTAAAGTTGGTCAGGGTATCTAGGAACTTTTAATTAGTAATTCATGACTTCCTGTTTCCCTGGGGTATAAATATGACGTGACACAGAGGCCTAATTCTCTTACCCATTTGTCAACATGGCAAAGACAAGAGAACACACCATTCAAGTAAGGCAGATTTGTGTCGACCTTCATAAGTCAGGCAATGGCTACAAGAAAATAGCCACTCGCCTTAACTTGCCCGTATCTACAGTCAGAGGAATCATTAAGAAGTTTAAAACAACTGGAACAGTGACAAACAAGGCTGGAATAGGTCCCAAGTTTATCTTGCCACAACGCACAGTGAGGAGGATGGTAAGAGAAGTAAAAAAAAAGTCCTAAGCTCACTGTCACAGAATTGCATCAAAGAGTGGCATCTTGGGGTCACAAAGTCTCCAAAACAACCCTCAGACGCTCTCTACATGCCAACAAGCTGTTTGGGAGCCATGCAAGGAAAAAGCCTTTTCTCACTAACACTCACAAACGTAAACGTCTGGAGTTTGCTAAGCGGCACTGGGACTTCAACTGGGATCGTGTGCTTTGGTCAGATGAGACAAAGATTGAGCTTTTTGGCAACAAACACTCTAAGTGGGTCTGGCGTAAAACAAAAGATGAGTATGCCGAAAAGCACCTCATGCCCACCGTGAAGTATGGTGGAGGATCTGTGATGCTGTGGGCCTGTTTCTCTTCCAAAGGCCCTGGGAACCTTGTTAGGGTGCATGGCATTATGAACGCTTTGAACTACCAGGACATTTTAAATAACAACCTGATGGCCTCTGCCAGAAAGCTGAAGATGGGTCGTCATTGGGTCTTTCAGCAGGATAATGATCCAAAACATGTGGCAAAATCTACACAAAAATGGTTCAGCAGTCACAAACTCAAGGTCCTCCCATGGCCATCTCAGTCCCCAGACCTCAACTCAATCGAAAACCTGTGGGGCGAGCTAAAGAGGAGAGTGCATAAGAGAGGACCCAGGACACTGGATGATCTAGAAAGATTGTGCAAAGAAGAATGGTCAAAGATCCCTCTCTCTGTGTTCTCCAATCTTGTGAAATGTTATAGGAGGAGATTAAGTGCTGTCTTGTTGGCAAAAGGGGGTTGTACAAAGTATTAACATCAGGGGTGCCAATAATTGTGGGACACATGATTTCAACAACAAAAAAATTCTAAATGTGTAATTATTATTTTTTTTACCAAAGTAATGTACTTAAATAAAAGGTTGGATTTTTCTCTTTTTTTGCATTTGGGTTCTATGTTGTTAAAAAAAAAGAGAATTTTTGGAAGTCCTCGACCACATCTTAAACAGGGGTGCCAATAATTGTGGAGGGCACTGTATATAATGCAGGTTAGCTTTTTTCATCATGAATGTTGTTCTGGAGGGAGCGCTGCAGAGTGGTCACTAGCTGGCACAGCCACAAAGTCATAAAATCAGATTTTAACCATAACATTAACCCTAACCTTAACCACACTGCTAACCCTAATTCCTAACCCTAACCTTCAATTAAGATCAAAAAGCTCGTTTTTGTTTTCATGCATTTTTACAATATAGCCAATTTTGACTTTGCAGCTGGCCCATCTAGCGGGAATCGCTCAGTTCTGCCTCCAGGACAAGACTCACCCCAATAAATGTCAAACTGCGCGTATAGTACACACTTGTACATGTGTGAAATAGGACAAATATAAGCACCCACCAAATATTATTATTATCATTTTTGATGTTGATAATTGGTGGTACAGTTTGCTTCATGCTGAAAAATAAAATGTTCAGTTGATCCAAATCAGCCTTGGCAGCTGCTAAAAGGGCTTTTTAATTGAATGATTATTGTATTAAACAGTTGTTTTTAATGGAGCGTGCACTTCTGCAATTACTTCCACTTTAAGAACCTGAACCCTTAGCAGGTCTTTACAGCCATAGACCTTGGATTAGCCTGCACACCATGTATCTCTGGGGCATACTGTTCGTATTTGACATATCCCACTACCACCTCCCCCAATAGACACATACAGTAGGTATAGTATATGTAGGTTCCCTTTTATTCTTAGAGGTATCAGTGGAAAGGTCTGAATGTGATTTCAATATGCTCTAACAATATGCCATCACCACCTCATCTCTCTGCTTGTGGTTTATCTGATAAATAACACCTCATCATCCTTAATCAGATAAGGGGACATCAAAAATAAGATTGTAATCACCTCCTAAAACTGGGTTGAGTGTGAACAAGTGATAAGCTTATCTATAATCAAACAATGTGGATTCCTGATGACATGTGTAGAGAGCCTTTAGTGCCATGTGGCATTATGCCCTGGGGGAAACCCTCCCCTGACCTGCAGTGCAGACCAGGCCAAACCTGGCACTCTTAACGATACGTTTTTAAAGGCGAGATGGTCACCCCTGGCGAGTCGCTCTTTCTTATCAGAATGGTTTAACAGGACTAGTTACTTTACAAGTAGGCCTACTTGGATTGCAAGTAGTTGGATTGATGTATATATAACACAAGGCACAAACATACGGGAAGGATACTCCAGTAAGGGGTTCATATAGAGTACCAGTCAAAAGTTTGGACACACCTACCTAAGGGTTTTTCTATATTTGGACTATTTTCTACATTGTAGAAACTATGAAAGAACACATATGGAATCATGTAGTAACCCAAAAAGTGTTAAATAAATAAAAATATATGTTATATTCTTCAAATAGCAATCCTTTGCCTTGATGACAGCTTTACATTCTCTCAACCAGCTTCACCTGGAATGCTTTTCCAACAGTCTTGAAGGAGTTCCCACATCTGCTGAGCACTTGTTGGCTGCTTTTCCTTCACTCTGCCGTCCGACTCATCCCAAACCATCTCAATTGGGTTGAGATCGGGGGATTGTGGATGCCAGGTCATCTGATGCAGCACTCCATCACGCTCCTTCTTGGTAAAATAGCCCTTACACAGCCTGGAGGTGTGTTGGGTCATTGTCCTGTTGAAAAACTAATGATAGTCTCACTAAGCCCAAACCAGATGGGATGGCGTGTCACTGCAGAATGCTGTGGTAGCCATGCTGGTTATGTTTCCCTTTAATTCGAAATAAATCACAGACAGTTTCACCAGCAAAGCACCCCCACACCATAACACCTCCTCCTCCATGCTTTACGGTGGGAAATACACATGCGGAGATCATCTGTTCAACCACACTGCGTCTCACAAAGACACGGCGGTTGGAACCAAAAATCTCCAAATTTCCACCGGTCTAATGTCCATTGCTTGTGTTTCTTGGTCCAAGCAGGTCTCTTCTTCTTATTGGTGTCCTTTAGTAGTGGTTTCTTTGCAGCAATTCGACCATGAAGGCCTGATTCACACAGTACCCTCTGAACAGTTGATGTTGAGATTTGTCTGTGACTTGAACTCTTTGAAGCATTTGTTTGGGCTGCAATTTCTGAGGCTGGGAACTCTAATGAACGTATCATCTGCAGCAGAGGTATCTCTGGTTCTTTCATTCCTGTGGCGGTCCTCATGAAAGCCAGGTTCATCATAGCGCTTGATGGTTCTTGCAACTGCACTTGAAGAAACTTTCAAAGTTCTTGACATTTTCCGTATTGACTGACCTTCATGTCTTAAAGTAATGATGGACTGTCATTTTTCTTTGCTTATTTGAGCTGTTCTTGCCATAATATGGACTTGGTCTTTTACCAAATAGGGCTATCTTCTGTATACCCCCCTACCTTGTCACAACACAACTGATTGGCTCAAACGCATTAAATTAACTTTTAAGAAGCCACACCTGTTAATTGAAATGCATTCCAGGTGACTACCTCATGAAGCTGGTTGAGAGAATGCCAAGAGTGTGCAAAGCTGTCATCAAGGCAAAGGGTGGCTATTTGAAAAATCTAAAATGTAAAATATATTTTGATGTGTTTAACACTTTTTTGGTTACTACATGATTCCATATGTGTTATGTCATAGTTTTGATGTCTTCACTATTATTCTACAATGTAAAAAATAGTAAAAATAAAGAAAAACCCTTGAATGAGTAGGTGTGTCTAAACATTTGACTGGTAGTGTACATTTGAGGGTTATATTAGTGGGGTTTGTGAGATATTACAAGAGATGTCTTGGAAACTGAGTGTCCTGTGTAGATAGTTAGGGGGCAAGTGGCTTTGTCAGTCCGTTGCATTGCTCCCTCTATGAGAGAGAGAGAGAGAGAGAGAGAGAGAGAGAGAGAGAGAGAGAGAGATACAATTAACCACAGACAATATTATTTCCTTTCAGCAGCTCTTTGGGTGAGACAGGACCTATTTCAATGTATTTTATTTAATAATCAAATCCAAAATGTTAAACACGAGTGATCGCTTTCTTAGTCCTTCTCTGAACAGACAGTCAAGCACCCACCCCCCTCCACCACCACCACCACCAACCCCATCACCCGTTTCTGTCAATGCCAGGGGGACTCAGAGTTGGGTGCACTGGGTTGTCCCTGCTCACCCGAGCACCAGTGAACCTCCGATGGTGAAATCATGAAACCTGAACGAAATTAAATTCTCCACTTGGTTGACTAGGGCGAGGCGTCTTGCTCCGCCGGCCTGTTCCTTCATTATTCCTGTGCCGATAACTGACTGAGTGGGATGTCTTGTCTGTTTAATGCCAGCTCAGCTGCTTCATGGGAGGAACGGCTTGTCACTCTCCACTATAACACACTGTATTACCATCCCCACTTCATTTATTTTACTCTGATTTCACACGCCCGTCAAGGCACTTGTCCCCCCAAAGACACTTGCCTGTTTCCCCCCATTGTTTCCCCTGTTGCATCTTTTAGGAGACATACATCTCTCCCTAAAGAACAGTGGTTATTTATTTCAGTGAGAGATTCATCCCCCCAAAAAACCTATGTCAAACTTGGACAGAAAACCATATTAGCTTTAAAAAAAAAAATTGTTCAAAATGGTAAACGGATAACTTTCCTTGATGTCGTGTCCTCTTCATGTGCATTAGTAAACTGCACACACTGTATGTTCAGAGCTCCAATACTGTACACAATCCCCAACCTCACTAACACACCAACCCAATGGTAATGCACATCAATTACAGCAAACACTATCATAGAAGTTAGCCTGCTGGTGCTGGTGTAAACAGTAAGCCTTGGTTCCCTGCATTTACAGGCATTGAGTTAAAGGTTTCTGCATGAGGGAACTGCATGATTGAGCATTGTGAAATGGAAATGCAGCCAGGCAGCTATTGTCAAAGACATAACTTGCACTTGACCCCACAAGCACTCAGCCCCCATGCACCACCCACCCCCACCCCATCACAGGAGCCTCAAAATGCCTCCCTTTCCTCAGCTTGTGTCATCACTCCCCTTCAGAAGCACTTGGAAAATGTAAATGAACAAATCCATTCCTTTTGTCATGATACAGATTATAGTTCATCACCTTTGCTTTAGCTTTGCTTGTTGGTAAGGGGCTGGTCTAGGAGCTGGTCTACATCTCACAAGTGGACAATTCTGACCTACTGTCTCATCAGTCCTTTTCCCTTCAAAATACTTGTTACATTGCTATAATACTAGAAAGTACAGTGCATCCAGGCAAATTCCTGGTGTGGCAACGTCATAACCAGTGACAAAACATACCACCTCCCGGGAGTAGGCTTTATTCATATCAATGGCAAACACTATTTGGAGTAAAAATACAGGGTCTCAACATACCATCATGCGTCATCAATGCTCTGCTTTGTGTGGGAGCAGACCAAAGCCAAAGCAAGGCTGGGGTGAATAGTAATGAGGGTTAAAAAAAGAAAAGAGAAATGGGTATTTGGAAGTCATTAAACAACCAACGCCCACTCCTTCTGTGTAACCACAAAGCCAATAGTATTGTGGGACAAAATGCTTTCCATTGTGACAATTGATTCCTTTTTGAAGCAGTTGTTGGTTGATTTCATAACTGGTATAATTTTTCAGAAGTACATGAGTGTCATGCGATGATGGGCTTTAGAATCCTGGTTCTAATGTAATGGCCCTTACTTCAACCCAAAGATCAATAATGTATTAAAACCATGTGCTTAATAAAATAATAGAAGTTTTTGCTGAAGACAAAGGGAAGGAAGCAAAAATGTGTCAACAAAAGTCTCAAATGGAAGTAAGCGCCATGTCTTCTGTATGGAGTGCATTGTTTTAATTCCAACACGCTTACTTAAAAAAAAAAAATAAGTGGGAAAAGAAAGAAATAGACAGAAGAAGGTCTGAATGTATGTGTCACGGTTTCGGCCGAGGCTGCTCCTCTTCCTTGTTCGGGCAGGTTTCGGCGGTCGTCGTCCCCGGAGTACTAGCTGCCACCGATCTATGTTTCATGTTCGTTTGGTTTTGTCTTGATGTTGTACACCTGTGTCTAGTTAGTCCTCATTAGTGTCCTATTTAGTTCTCGTTGTGTGTGTATGGTGTTGTGTGTGATTGCTCTTCTGTTTTGGTGTTCTGAGCTACGTACTTCCCTCCGTTGTTTGGAGAGGTTTTCGCACATGTTAGTGCGCCTTTTGTTTGACGCCTGTGTGCGCCTTTATTTCGCCTCCAGGCTTATTGTGCTCGCTTACTACGTGAATAATTCACTAAAGTCTTTTGGACTTAGCTTCTGCGTCCTGCGCTTGATTCCTGCACCACACCCACCTTCAGCACCCCTGACAGAATCACACACCTTTAATAATGGAATCAGCAGGAGCAACAGTCACGCCTGAGTCGCTGGAGGAGCATGTCCGCGGCCAGGATGACCAGATACGACAACTGGGGACCGCTCTACAGGACGTCATCAACACCCTGCACCGATGGGAGTCCAGAGGGGTACCCACACCTCCACCTACCCTGCCACCCCCATCGGCCGGTCCACCAGTCCCAGGTCCGGAACCCAGTGGGATTCGGCTCTCGCTCCCGAGGGCGTATGACGGAACAGCTGCCGGGTGTCAGGGGTTCCTCCTGCAGGTGGAGCTCTACCTGGCCACTGTACACCCGGTGCCCTCGGGACACGAGAGCGTTTCCGCCCTCATCTCCTGTCTCACGGGCAAGGCGTTGGAATGGGCCAACGCCGAGTGGAGGAGGATGGACGCCACCACCATCTCCTACGCCGAGTTCTCCCGTCTCTTCAAGGCCGTGTTCGACCATCCACCTGAGGGCAAAGCGGCGGGGGAGCGTCTAGTCCACCTGAGACAGGGGAGGAGGAGCGCACAGGCGTTCGTGCTGGAGTTCCGGACTCTAGCGGCAGACGCAGGGTGGAATGAACGGGCCCTCATCGACCATTTTCGATGTAGCCTACGGGAGGACGTTCAACGTGAGTTGGCCTGCAGGGACACCAATTTCACCTTCGACCAGTTGGTCGATATGTCCATCCGTCTGGACACCCTGCTGGCTACCCGTGGACGTCCCGAGTGGGGTCCGTCCATTCCACCCTCCGGCACCTCCGAGCCGAGCCCTATGGAGCTCGGGGGTGCTGGCGCTAGAGAAAGGAGGAGGAGGAGCCCGAGGGGGCCTGTCCCCTGCACCAAGTGCGGTCGTGGAGGGCACACTGCGGCCAGGTGCTGGGGAGGGTTCCCCGAGGGAGGAGACAACAGGCCACGCACTGGGGAGCCTTCCCAGGTGAGTAGACGCCCCACTTACCCAGAGCTCTCTGTTGCGCACTTTTGTATACCTGTTTGTTTTCCACAGGTTGCACCTCATTCCCAGCATAAGGCGCTAGTAGATTCAGGCGCAGCTGGGAATTTTGTTGATCGGAAGTTTTGTTTAGATTTAGGGATCCCTCTCCTACCTGTTGACAAGCCTTTTCCCGTTCATGCTTTAGATAGCCGCCCGTTGGGGTCGGGGTTTATTAGGGAAGTCACAGCGCCACTTAGGATGTGTGTGCAGGGGGGTCATGAGGAGACTATACAGTTGGATCTGATCGACTCTCCTGCGTACCCGGTGGTGCTGGGAATTCCCTGGTTAAGCACCCATAACCCTGCTATGTCGTGGCAACAGAGGGCTCTCAATGGGTGGTCTGCTCAGTGTGAGGGGCGATGTCTGGGTGTTTCCGTAGGGGCGACTTCGGTGGAAAGTCCAAACCAAGTGCCCGCACTGCACATTCCGCCTGAATATGGGGATTTAGCTCTCGTGTTTAGTAAAGCTAGGGCGACGCAGTTGCCTCCTCATAGACAGGGGGATTGTGCGATTGATCTCCAGGCAGGAGCAACGCTCCCACGGAGCCACGTGTATCCTTTGTCTCAAGAGGAGAGAAAAGCTATGGAAACTTACATAGCCGAATCTTTGAGACAGGGATACATACGGCCCTCCACTTCTCCCGCCTCCTCGAGCTTCTTTTTTGTGAAGAAGAAAGATGGAGGGTTGCGCCCGTGCATCGATTACCGTGGTCTCAATCAGATTACTGTGAAATACAGTTATCCACTCCCTCTGATTGCGACCATGACGGAGTCATTGCATGGAGCGCGGTTTTTCACAAAACTGGATCTCAGGAGCGCGTATAACTTTAGGGAGGGCGACGAATGGAAAACAGCGTTTAGTACCACGTCAGGTCATTTCGAGTATCTCGTCATGCCATATGGGTTGATGAATGCTCCATCAGTCTTCCAATCCTTCGTAGATGACATTTTCCGGGATATGCAGGGGCAAGGGGTGGTCGTGTACATTGATGACATTCTAGTGTACTCGTCTACCCGAGCCGAGCATATAGCCCTGGTGCGTCGTGTATTGAGGAGGCTGTTGGAGCACGACCTATATGTCAAGGCAGAGAAATGTCTGTTTTTCCAGGAGTCGGTCTCCTTTTTGGGCTATCGGTTGTCCGCGTCAGGGGTGAGAATGGAGGTGGATCGTGTGTCAGCTGTGCGTAATTGGCAAACCCCAACCACTGTCAAAGAGGTGCAGCAGTTCTTGGGCTTTGCGAATTACTACCGGAGGTTAATCCGGGGTTTTGGACAGGTGGCAGCTCCCATCACGTCCCTTCTGAAAGGGGGTCCGGTGTGCCTGCAGTGGTCAGCTGATGCGGACAGGGCCTTTAGGAGACTGAAGGACCTGTTTACGTCGGCCCCGGTGCTGGCGCATCCGGACCCCGCATTACCCTTTCAGGTCGAGGTGGACGCGTCTGAGGCCGGTATAGGGGCCGTACTCTCTCAACGGTCCGGCACGCCACCTAAACTCCGCCCCTGTGCTTTTTACTCTAAAAAGCTCAGCCCGGCGGAGCAAAATTATGACGTCGGGGACAGGGAGCTGTTAGCTGTAGTTCAGGCCCTTAAGGTGTGGAGGCATTGGCTTGAGGGGGCTCAACACCCTTTCCTCATTTTGACTGACCATCGGAACCTGGAGTACATCCGGGCAGCGAGGAGACTGAACCCTCGCCAGGCTCGATGGAGCATGTTTCTCGCCAGGTTCGTATTTAAAATCACGTACATCCCTGGGTCCCAGAATGGTAAGGCAGATGCGCTGTCCCGGCGGTATGACACGGAGGAGAGGTCCATTGAGCCTACACCCATACTACCGGAGTCTTGTCTTGTGGCACCGGTGGTGTGGGAGGTCGATGCCGAAATCGAGCGAGCGTTGCGTACCGACCCCAGCCCTCCACAGTGTCCTGAGGGTCGGAAGTACGTTCCGCTCGAGATTCGGGATCGACTCATTTACTGGGCTCACACGTCACCCTCCTCTGGACATCCGGGTATTGGCCGGACAGTGCATTGTCTTAGCACTAAATACTGGTGGCCCACGTTAGCCAGGGATGTGAGGGTTTATGTCTCCTCCTGCTCGGTGTGCGCCCAGTGTAAGGCGCCCAGACACCTGCCCAGGGGTAAGTTACAACCCCTGCCCGTTCCACAACGACCATGGTCCCACCTCTCGGTGGATTTTGTGACAGACCTTCCCCTCTCTCAGGGGAATACCACCATCCTGGTCGTTGTGGACCGGTTCTCTAAGGCCTGTCGTCTTCTCCCTATGTCGGGTCTTCCTACTGCCCTACAAACCGCAGAGGCACTATTTACCCACGTCTTCCGGCATTACGGGGTACCCGAGGATATAGTGTCAGATCGAGGCCCCCAGTTTACCTCCCGAGTATGGAGAGCGTTCATGGAGCGTTTGGGGGTCTCGGTGAGCCTTACCTCAGGGTACCACCCGGAGAGTAACGGGCAGGTAGAACGAGTCAACCAGGATGTGGGTAGGTTTCTGAGGTCGTATTGCCAGGACCGGCCTGAGGAGTGGGCTCGGTACATTCCCTGGGCCGAGATGGCCCAGAACTCTCTCCGCCACTCCTCTACCAACCTAACCCCCTTCCAATGTGTGTTAGGTTACCAGCTGGTTCTGGCACCTTGGCAGCAGAGCCAGATCGAGGCCCCTGCGGTGGATGATTGGATGAGGCGCTCGGAGGAGACGTGGAACGCTGCACACGTCCACCTGCAGCGGGCCATCCGTCGTCACAAGGCAAGCGCCGATCTCCACCGCAGTGAGGGGCCGGTGTACGCACCCGGAGATCGAGTCTGGCTCTCTACCAGAAACCTACCCCTCCGCCTGCCCTGCCGGAAGCTGGGTCGGCGGTTTGTGGGGCCTTTTAAAGTCCTGAGAAGATTGAACGAGGTGTGTTATAGGTTACATCTGCCTGTTGAATATAAGAATATTAACCCCTCGTTCCATGTGTCTCTTCTCAGGCCGGTGGTAGCTGGTCCACTCCAGGAAGGTGAGATAGGAGAGACTCCTCCGCCCCCACTGGACATCGAGGGGGCTCCGGCGTACACCGTTCGGTCCATCTTGGACTCTAGACACCGGATGGGGGGTCTCCAGTATCTCGTGGAGTGGGAGGGGTACGGCCCGGAGGAGCGGTGCTGGGTGCCGCGGAGGGACATCCTAGACCCATCTCTCCTGTCGGAGTTCCACCGGGACCATCCCGCGCGCCGACCCCGGCCTCGGGGACGACCAGGAGGGCGCGGAGCAGGGGGGGGTACTGTCACGGTTTCGGCCGAGGCTGCTCCTCCTCCTTGTTCGGGCAGGTATCGGCGGTCGTCGTCCCCGGAGTACTAGCTGCCACCGATCTATGTTTCATGTTCGTTTGGTTTTGTCTTGATGTTGTACACCTGTGTCTAGTTAGTCCTCATTAGTGTCCTATTTAGTTCTCGTTGTGTGTGTATGGTGTTGTGTGTGATTGCTCTTCTGTTTTGGTGTTCTGAGCTACGTACTTCCTTCCGTTGTTTGGAGAGGTTTTCGCACATGTTAGTGCGCCTTTTGTTTGACGCCTGTGTGCGCCTTTATTTCGCCTCCGGGCTTATTGTGCTCGCTTACTACGTGAATAATTCACTAAAGTCTTTTGGACTTAGCTTCTGCGTCCTGCGCTTGATTCCTGCACCACACCCACCTTCAGCACCCCTGACAGTATGGCAGAGTCATTCTTAACAGTAAACAAAAGTTATGATTCAGTGTCGACCGTATGTGATTAATATTGTGATTAAGGGGTGGTTCATTCTGGCCTGCTAGCTCCACTACCTCTACTGAAGCACAGTTCCCGCTCAGCCCAGTCAAAGCTATTCGCTGCTCTGGCACCCCAATGGTGGAACAAGCTCCCCCACAACGCCAGGACAGCAGAGTCACTGACCACCTTCCGGAGACACTTGAAACCCTACCTCTTTAAGGAATAGTATAACAGTAATCCTTCTACACCCCCCTCCCCCACCCCCCCATAAAATAAAATGAAAAATGAAAAAGAGTGGTTGTCCCACTGGCTATCCTAAGTTGAATGCACCAATTTGTAAGTCGCTCTGGATAAGAGCATCTGCTAAATGACTTCAATGTAAATGTAGATGGTGATGCTGGCTCTACTCTCTCTGCTGCTGTCCGATCCTATAGCGTTCTGTTTCTGACAGTGTTATTAGAGAGGAACAGTCTGTGAGATGTCAGGTAAAGTCTATATATGACAGATTTGGAAGGAGAAACAAGATAAGACTAACAGGCAGATACTGTACCTTCAGCAAGTATTCACACCCCTTGGGTTTTTCCACATTTTGTTGTGTTGCAGCCTGAATTTAAAATGGATTAAATTGAGATTATTTGTCACTGGCCTACACACAATACCCCATAATGTCAAAGTGGAATCATGTTTTTCAAAATGTTTACAAATTAATAAAAAATGAAAAGCTGAACTGTCTTGAGTCAATAAGTATTCAACCCCTTTGTTATGGCAAGCCTAAGTAAGTTCAGGAGTAAAAATGTGCTTAACAAGTCACATAATATGTTACATGGACTGTGTGTGCAATAATAGTGTTTAACATTATTTTTTTATGACTGCCTCATCTCTGTACCCCACACCTACAATTATCTGTAAGGTCCCTCAGTCGAGCAGTGAATTTCAAACACAGATTCAACCACAAAGACCAGGGAGGTTTTCTAAAGAAGGGCACCTATTGGTAGATGCGTAAAAATAAAAAAGCAGACATTGAATATCCCTTTGAGCATGGTGAAGTTATTAATTACACTTTGGATGGTGTATCAATACACCCAGTCACTACAAATATACAGGCATCCTTCCTAACTCAGTTGCTGGAGAGGAAGGAAACCGCTTAGAGATTTCACCACTGTAAATGCCTGAGAAATGTCATACGTACGGCGATAAGCGCTGTTGACATGGACATGACAATCTGGCAGCAGTAAAGCTCAGGACACTCAGTCCCACTGGAGACCCAGGACTGGACAACATTCTCAGCGACTGCTCTACATGTTTTACGTGTTTAACAAAACACTTATAGTGAGAATTAACAGGCAAGAAGAAGATCCCCCACTTCAACCAGCCCTACCTGCACAATCTCATATCTTTGATGTTTCCCTGTTTCTCTTAGACAGTCAGCTTTGGTTTTGATCAAGGTTTGATTTCCCTTGACATATCTGATACATATTATTAAAGCAATACAATCCCACTGAGAGGAGGTAGGATTCTCCACGCTCCACTGCTGGAGAGGCATGTACAGTAGAAAACGACAATGCCACTGCACTTCATTCCCACGTTGGTACACTCTTAGGAATAAGGGTTCAAAAAGGGTTATTTGTGGAGGAATAGGGTTCTAACATGAACTGTTTTGGAAGACAAGGGGGATTCTACCTAGAACCTTAACATCCTAAGAACTGTTTTGGAAGAAAGGGTTCTTTGATGATTATTTGGAAAGCAAGAATGATTTTATGGAAGCCAAGAAAGGTTCTTTGGAAGGCAAGAAGGGTTCTACATAGAGCCATCGTTCCCAGCGTACTCTATTGCAGGGTGATTTTCAGAATTGTTTGTTTTAATATCTGTGCTTTTCCATGTACATTGATTGGTTGATTAAATGTATGTTACACAAAGATAAATAACATAAATGTTTCTAAACTAATCCAATCTGTTAGTAGTTATATGACTTATTGCACCCGTTACTGGGATGGTTGTTCCAGTTTAGATGATTGAGGTAGTCTCAGTATTCAATATTCCCAACCCTGGCAGTCATTCTGAATGCAGGTTGTGGGTGATAAAAAATTCCACTTGTTGGATATCCTGACCCTGGCTGGATTCCAGTAGGAATTACACATCAATTTGCAAGCTAGCATAATGTGACTTGCAGGCAAATGTATTAAAAGTAAAAAACAGAAATACCTTATTTACATAAGTAATCAGACCCTTTGCAATGAGACTTGAAATTGAGCTCACGTGTTTCCATTGATTATCCTTGAAATGTTTTACAACTTGATTGGAGTCCACCTGTGGTAAATTCAATTGATTGGACATGATTTGAAAAGGCACACACCTGTCTATATAAGGTCCCACAGTTGACAGTGAATGTCAGAGCAAAAACCGAGCCATGAGGTAAAAGGAATTGTCCGTAGAGCTCCGAGACAGGATTGTGTCGAGAAACAGATCTGGGGAAGGGTACCAAAACATTTCTGCAGCATTGAAGATCCCCAAGAACACAGTGGCCTCCATCATTCCTCAATGAAAGAAGCTTGGAACCTCCAAGACACTTCCTAGAGCTGGCCACCCAGCCAAACTGAGCAATCGGGGGAGAACGGCCTTGGACAGGGAGGTGACCAATAACCCGATGGTCGCTCTGACAGAGCTTTAGAGTTCCTCTGTGGAGATGGGAGAACCTTCCAGAAGGACAACCATCTCTGCAGCACTCCTCCAATCAGGCCTTTATGGAAGAGTGGCCAGACGGAAGCCACCACTCGGTAAAAGACACATGACAGCCCGCTTGGAGTTTGCCAAAAGGCACCTAAAGACTCTCAGACCATGAGAAACAAGATTCTCTGGTCTGATGAAACCAAGATGGAACTCTTTGGCCTAAATGCCAAGCGTCACGTCTGGTGGAAACCTGGCACCATTCCCACGGTGAAGCATGGTGGTGGCAGCATCATGCTGTGGGGATGTTTTTGAGCGGCAGGGACTATGTGATTAGTCAGGTTCGAGGGAAAGATGAATGGAGCAAAGTACAGAGAGCTCCTTTATTGAAAACCTGCTCCAGAGCGCTCAGGACTTCAGGACCTCAGCCCTGACTTGAACCCAATCGAACATATCTGGAGAGACCTGAAAATAGCTGTGCAGCACCGCTCCCCATTCAACCTGACAGAGCTTGAGAGAATCTGCAGAGAAGAATGGGAGAAACTCCCCAAATACAGGTGTGCCAAGCTTGTAGCGTCATACCTAAGAAGACTCGATGCTGTAATCGCTGTCAAAGGTGCTTCAACAAAGTACTAAGTAAAGGGTCTGAATACTTATGTAAATGTCATATTTCCGTTTTTTTATATATTTTATAAATGATCAAACATTTCTAAAAACCTGTTTTTGCTTTGTCATTATGGGTTATTGTGTGTAGATTGATGAGGGGGAAAAAAAACTATTGAATCAATTTTAGAATAAGGCTGTAACGTCAAAAGTCAAGGGGTCTGAATACTTTCCGAAGGCGCTTTATGTAATTATTGTAATACATAATTTAATTTTAAAGGCTAATAAGGCTGTTCATAGATGGTTTAAAGGCTAATAAGGCTGTTCATAGACGGTTTAAAGGCTAATAAGGCTGTTCATAGACGGTTTAAAGGCTAATAAGGCTGTTCATAGACGGTTTAAAGGCTAATAAGGCTGTTCATAGACGGTTTAAAGGCTAATAAGGCTGTTCATAGACGGTTTAAAGGCTAATAAGGCTGTTCATAGACGGTTTAAAGGCTAATAAGGCTGTTCATAGACGGTTTAAAGGCTAATAAGGCCGTTCATAGACAGTTCTAGGAAGAACCCTCCAAAGATAAAATGGTTCTCAGTAGAACCCTTCATAGAGGGTTCTAGGTAGAACCATTTACACGGGGTTCTATGAAGAACCCAACATAGAGGGTTTGCAAAGGGTTCTACCTAGCACCAAAAAGTGTTCCCCTATGGGGACAAACCAAAGAACACTATATGGTTCCATTTAGCACCTTCTTTTCCAAGAGTGTAGAAAAAAACAGAACAGAAATCCTGCCAAGAAGTGTCTCACAAGGGAAATTAATTTGTAAAGTTTCTTCACACTGGTCCCTGACAGATGATTCCTTTTTAAATTGATATAGTCCTACAAAGCCTTGACAGAGAAAAGAGAATGCAGTTCTTTATTTTGAATTATTGTATTCCTACAAAGCATCAGAGGAACGTTGGCTTTGGTATACATCACACTAAAAAGCACAAGGCAAACAAAGCACCTTTCATCAACCATATCTGGAGAGGGAAGCATGGCCCTCATGACAATTAGAAATCCTAACAATCATATGTTTCATAAACATTGATCTGAACTTTGCACTTACTTGGTCAGTACTATGTAGAGTACACAGGAGGTTGGTGGCACCTTCATTGGGGAGGATGGGCATTTAGTAATGGCTGGAGCGGAATTAGTGGAAAGGTATCAACAACATCAAACACATGGTTTCCATGTGTTTCATGCCATTCCATTTGCTCCATTCCGACTATTAATATGAGCCATCCTCCCCTCAGCAGCCTACACTGGTAGAGTAAGACCCAAAGTTTGGATTTTGGATGCCCCAGAGGAGTTTAGAGATAAATGTCATATTGCCATACCTGGCTAAACAGGTACTGTATGCTTTGTGTTTACCAACGTTTTCCTAACTAATTTATCATATTTAGCAATATATACCCCAAAATCTACTATTACACATACCATCACCCCTACAAAATATATAATACAAATAACACAGATAAATATCAGTTTTTGAAATATCTGCATAGGGATACTCAGGTGATCCCATTCGAGGGAAACCATTTGAATTACTGAACACAATTCTGGCATCTGCCCTCCTGGACTGACAGATCATGAATATATATTGCATTATAAAGATGTGATGACATTTAGAGCAATCACATTTAACCCCCTCTCTTGTGACTGTGTTTTTCTGCACTCCACCTGATGAAGAAATGCATCCTAAGTTACAGGCAGGCATGTTGGCAGAAGCAGGTATGGTGTGAGAGTAGAGGTCAGTTTAGGATGATACACTCTTAGAAATAAAGGTGCTATCTAGAACCTAAAAGGGTTTCCCCATAGGAGAACCCTTTGAACAAGCCTTTTTGGTTCCATGTAGAACTCTTTCCACAGAGGGTTCTACATGGAACCCAAAAGGGTTTTTCTACCTGAAACCAAAATGGGTTCTCCTATTGGGACAGCCGAAGAACCCTTTTGGAACTCTTTTTTTCTAAGAGTGTACCAGAATGCTGAGGTACTGTACATAATAATAATAATATGCCATTTAGCAGATGCTTTTATCCAAAGCGACTTACAGTCATGTGTGCATACATGTTTACCTATGGGTGGTCCCGGGGATCAAACCCACTACCCTGGCGTTACAAGCGCCATGCTCTACCAATTGAGCTTCAGAGGACCACAAGTACACGCTGCCTGTCTTTCTCTCTCCTTCTCTACCTCACTACAGATTTCTGTTGGTTTACCCTAGGCCACGTGGTTCATGTGGAGCACAGGCGCAGTAGGATAACAGTGGCTTGACCAGTTGGGCGCTGTCTCCCACCTCATTACCAGATGCAAATGAAACGGGTATACATGTTTAATATTTAGTGGCAGCAGAAATGTCAGGCTGGCACAAGATGGAATTAAACAGCACTGTCAGCGCAAGTGAATTCAGGGCTTTCTCAGCTATTTCAGTTCATATTGAGTTACTGTCACAATTTATTTCACAGCAGTGGGAAGACTAGCGTGAACATTTAGTGATGCCTTTAAGGAAGGACAGAGAATCAAGGAAGAAGTGGGGAGGGTATTGTTCTGGCAAAGCTTTGTATTTAAAGAATGCTTTGGTTGAACTAATCCTGGTGATCCTATACTTGTATCAAATGTGTCATCCATACCACAATAACAAAGGGAGTTCAGTGGTGGAGGCACCCAGGCTTGGATTAAAAGTCAGATGGATTTTCCTGAAGGGAATATAAGAGCATTTTTCTTAATCTAAAAACATGATTCTAAAAGAAACAGTGTTATTTTGCTTTCAATGGAAATCTCCAATATGAAATTTCCAGAGCTATATATTTGAGTTGAGACAAGTTAATGCTTATATTCTAATCAGCACGGTGGATTACACTAAGACCCACTGGGACCTAATTAAAGATACAGTCCAGGAGAGGGCTATCTTCACAGCACCACCAACACTCCCTCCCAACGTCTTTGTCCTGGGCAGAAGGGGCAGAAAGATTACTGTATCATCTACTCAATGGCAGATGCTAGGATACTTCAAAACAGGATCCTTCTTACATGCATATTCAAGTCAACCTCACAACGGATGAGTATATTAAGCAGTTATGATAGAGACCATCTCTCAATGTGCTGTTTTATCATTCACTGTGACTGTACCGATAAATTACATTTTTTAACATTTCATGATGAATATGCATATATACTATAGAACAACATATCCCTCTTATAGATCTCTCCATGTGTTTCGAATGCCCAACAGTTTATTGTGTACTATGCAAAGTGATGGTACATAAAATACCTGCTGCTCTCCAGTCCTGCTACTGTCCAATCAGTCACAGTATGACAGACTATCATCAGGCATTTTTAACGGTGAATAGTGTGGACACAATATGCTTATCTTTGTCTCTGTACAGGCAAGGAATATTGTACAGTACGTGGTCAGATCAAAAGAGTGGGGACCTTGGAAAGAGTGGGAATGAAGGCCATAACCATCCTTTATTCAATTAAATATGCTTTATTGTAAATGACTGAATGGAAAATGAGAAAGTTTTCTGGAGTGTCTTTCAATGAACTCTCACAGCCTGAAAAAAAGAAAGGAAAAATCGTAGGAGCATTTTATTATTCCAAGGTAAGGGCTTTAAAACAGCATTTAAAATGTTACCCCTGCTGTTCAAGATCATGAAAACCTTTAATTTCATGCAAATTAACAGCAAGGAGCATGGGGCTTAATGTAAACGAATCATTCTTTTGTACTGATGGAGGAGTGGGCAGGAGACATGGAGAGGGAGGCCAGGAAGAAAATTCCCAAGGATTCTTTAATTGCTGTCTGAAATTATGTAAATCCCTCTGCTAGGCTGAGTGCAATTATCCAGCGCCTCTCGCTGCCAGCTTTACTAATGTCTAACAAAATATCAGTGGCTGACATTTAGACATGGTAATGCAAATGAGAATACATTTTTCTTCCAAGACAAAGGGCAGTCGAAAGATCACATCTTTTTATACAATAAAGGCTGAAAACTACGGTTTACATGATGACAAAAAATGTTATCATCGAGAAATGTGGCAAATATTGGAGCTCATATAGCTGTATACAATTATTTTCCTACTCTGCACCATTAATCTATAGCTTGTCATCAGTGCTGCAGTATTGTGTTCCCATTCATTTCTTGGTCTAAATGAATTGCATTGTACTGCATTTTTGTAATGATTTTGGGAAATACCATCTCTCCCCATTGATGAAGCAGAGTACTCCAGCCATAGCTGTGATGTTGGACTGTTTGGGTCCGGTTTCTCCATTTATCTCCTGTGGTACAGAGATGGATGTAGGCCAGGCACTGCAGCCTGGTGAGACTCCCCTGTGTGCCGCTCACAACACCTGTCCCCCTGTGTGTCTGCACCCCCAATCTTTACCAGGCCAAGCAGGAGCACCATTCCTCTCCACGACACTTCCCCCATGATGCCACACTCTCTGGGGACCCCTGTGGGACCACGCCTGGAAGAGACCAAGGGAGTACTAACTGTTTACTGGGACATCTGACTGCAGCTCAAAACCGCATATCTTAACTAGCAATTAAATGAGGCCCTGTTGATGTAGGAAAAAACTAGACATTCATATTTTAGTGTGGATACTGTTGGTGTGTAGCAGAGCCCCCTCAGCTCCCTTACTGGAGCACTGAGCATTCTGTGCTGCCAAGAGGAGCCAAAAGAAGGATTGTGATACACCAACAAGTGCCTGTCTGCACTGGTGCTCCCATGTTGGCAGCCTCTGTAGCATCACAGTCATACTGTACCTAACAGACACAGTGCTAACGGTCCATGGTATTCCAGCGGAAGCTTACCATGACGTGAACAAGCCCAACCAAACTGTTTAGTGTTAGTAGTACAAAAACTGTAATGGAATCATCAATCATAATTGCAGTGGAGGTTGCAGCAGTGATGTTAGTGCTGAGTGATCTATCAACAACAGCCCTCTGAAACATCACTAAGTCTGATAACTGTACAACTTAGAACAACTTCCCCGTTCGCCAGCTTACTGTATGATTTCATTATTCTGTTGTATTAAAAAACATACTGAAAAACTCATCTTACAGTCACTTGAATGTCTCACTGTCAAACGGAAACAGAAAGGTTCTAAAATGTCTCATGACAAGATGTAAGCCTACCCCTCTCGCCTCAAATCAACTAAGCCATTGGTCTAGGTGTCACTTAGATCATGCCTTTCACCCAACTCCTGTCAGCCAGTACAGCATTAGATAGCAGAGCTTGTGCAGTATATTGTCTTGACTTGTTTATGTCAAAGTCCTGCTATCTGACATTTCGGGTGTGTGACTGTTAGTGAGTTTGCCAAGACAAAACAATGTTCAAATTCTAATTGTTTTTTAAATTAATATTTAAATTAATAAACATAAAATAGTAAAATGACCTGTATAGACATTTATCATACAGGCCAAGGCACCCTTGTGGGCAGGTTTCCAACATCTCACATAAACAGCTCCAGCCCTACTGCTCCAGCCCTACTCCTCTAACCCCACATCCTCTCTGCCCCTCCTCCACCTTTGCATCCATCAGAGGCCTGTCATGGTGGAGGAGTCTCCGATGCTCCTTCCTGATGCCCACCATCTAATGCAAGCCGACACATCATAATAACAGTAAGAGGACTTTCCTGTCCAGTGTCATGCTTGGAGAGATTAGTTCCCCTCCACAAAACCCAGGTAATTTGCTTTTCCTGAAATAGATTTGTAGATGGTATTCTTTCAGGTTAACTAGTTCATGGTAGGAGATGAGCCTCTTGCTTTGTGAGATGAGCTGTTTTATTCTGATATTATGACAGGGAAATAACATTAGACATGAAAAATATTTTTTATCACGTTTCACCACATGTTTGGTGCTGCTTGCATTTGAGCATGATGCATGAAAATAATGTGAGTATGTTAGAGTTTACAGTGTTTGTTTACAGTGACACTAGCGTCAGAATAACAGTAGACACCATCATTTTAGATGTTTTATCTGAGCTAATAAAGTAGTAACCTATGTAGATAATTATAACATAGACATTAAAAATATGCTATGACTTGTAGTTTATTTTACACAGTTCATGTCGATTTTAAACAGTTGATTTTAACATGTTATAATATCATTGAGTTGACCACTGACGGACAAATCAGTAAACCGTACATGTTTTATGATGATCATTATTTTCCACTGACTTATTGGTTGGGTGAGCTAAGGGAAGGAGAGGGTTTGAATATGTCACTGACATTAATGAGACATTAATACATTTATAATCCAGGGTAGACTGGCATGATCAGATCTCAACTCTACTTTGGGTTTTTAAAAGCGAGAAAGCCTATACTAGACATTATTTTCTGAATCAATACAGAAACGCTTTGAAGGACAGAATATTCCTGTGGGTCAAATGTCTGTTTCATTCTTTATTAATCACAGAAGGGGGCATTATAATGTAGCATACCATTGCTATGTTTGAATGAACTGTTGTGTACACAGGTACAGTATGTACATACCTTTTTAATGTTGGCTGCATGATCATATTTCATAACCAGTACATTTGAATGTTTATGTACAGAGTATGCAATACACATGATAAACTGAATATGTAAATATGTAACCTTTATTTATTAGCCTCTGCCAGGCTCTAAGGCTTATGTATTAGTAGGATTATAAGATGGAGAGATACGAATGCTTTTAGGAAGCCATTTGTATGGGCTCTACATGATTGATAATTAACATCATAATCTATACGCTGCTGTGGTAATAATTATATGTCCTGCAGGTTTTTATTTACCCTGACAGAAATGTAAAAATTCTGTTTTCCTATGTGGCTGAAACCATATCAGTATGTTTGATATACTGAACGTTCAAAATCCCCCAAAATGAACACTCAGCCACAGCAGTCAAATATATGGTTCAATAGGGAAATTACATGTACAGTAGGCTTTATATTGCTCCCGGACCCCTCCCGAATATGCTGGTGTATAAGGCTACGGAAATCCGCACATGTACTCTAATGATTAAATGGAGAAGGGGCCCAGAAGTAGTCAAGTCTGGATGTTTTAGTTACACATGCTCTATTCCATGATATTTCCAGTCTCGTCCTGAAGCAGTAGTTTTTTCTTATTGTTTAGAGAGTGGTTAGCATGCCGGGGATGCTCCAAATACAATTTTACATCCACTTATGGAAATCCATTTCTCCTTGAACATTTCCCCCATACAAACCAATATATGCTTTTGTAAAAGGTCTAAGACCTCAATTACATCAAAGGCAGTTTGTCCCAACGCTCGGCTGCAACCTAAAGGCCTTGAACAACTGTGTCAATGCTACCCCCTTGTGACCAGACGGCAGCAGAAACAGCTTGCACTGCAACACAGAAGACGCCTGGATGGGAAGAGAGGTATTGGGAGAATAGAAGAATGAGAAGCAGTAGGTTCTTTGTCACTGTACCAGGAAACGGCAGAAACTTGCTTTTGGCAATGTGAGTAATACAATACAGTAGGTCTGTTTCGCGTTATGTTACAATGCCTAATGTTAAATAATGTGTATCTCTCTGACTGTGAGCATGCCAGTAAAAACTGTGAAAATAATTAATAAATCAACCAACAACATGATATTTAAACATCGTGAACATGCATTTTCTGGCATTTATTCATGGTCACTTATTATCCTATGTTTTACTTTTCACTAAGGACATGCCACATTTCTATGAAAACAGAATTGCTAATATGGTTGTACTGTACATATGTAGGATCTACATTTGTGGCACTTTGCTACAGCAGGAAAATAATCCTGCAGCAACAGGAAATGTTAATTATTATATGGATTTTAATTAATGGACATTTTTGTAAGGGTTGATACATTTTTCGTAAGGTTTCAAAGTGGAATAAACTTCAGAAGCCTTTTTTAACCTCAAATACAATGATCAAATTAAGATCCTACACCTGTATATTGTATTGTTCTCAAAGAAAATGACTAGGAATGCTCAAATGTGGCATAAAATTGACTAGTAGAGATAAAATAAAAGAGGAAAGGAAAGAGAAATAAAGATTTTATTTGCACAGTGCTATTGAAACGCAACATCACAGGACATATTTCATTTGTAGTATACAGATCTCTTTCATTAAATCGTGGGATGTCTAGAAAGTTGCTATGTTGACATGCAGACAGATGTGCATGTCAGAGGCATGAGAGGGAATATTTTGGAGGGCACTTCTCCTGCCGTCCTAGTCCTTGCAAGTGGAAGGCATGCAGTCTTTTATTGTAAGGAGTTGAAAATAATTAGACACACAGATATTATTCTGTGCAGCAGGATAGCTCCCTTGTCAAGAATGGCAGAGTGAAAAGCTGCAGAACTCTCTGAAGTGCAGTTTGCCAAAAGGCCGCTGCTTTTATTTCCCAAGTTTTGTCTACCTTCAAAGCACCAGTGAGGGATTGAAAAATTGCAGCACCTGGGTTAATTCTATTGTTACTGCAGTACATTGTGAGGGTGGGCTTGCTAGATATAGAAAAAACTATTTCATTTGAAAATGTAAAACAATTAGACTGTTTATGTTAATAATTCTGAGGTTCATGTTTCCACACTAATGTGATATGGAGAAGGAGAGATACAAAACAAACCACAGTGTGAAGCTGGTGAACAGAGCTATGTCCATAACTCACACTGGTGAGTATGGTGATGTCGGTCAAGGCCATAATAGGGGGATGCACTATGTTGACACATTAGACTGCTCCTCAGGTTAGGACGTGTCAATCACAAAGCATACGATTGAAAGAGCCCCCCGCCCGCCTTCTCACTGACACCGCCCATTGACTTTCCTTCAAGCGCATCAGTGGGCCTAAACCATTTCATTAAGAGGGTAACCTGCACAGGCCCCCGCAATGGACAGGTTGATTTGTGCCTCGTTGTCAGGCTTCAACAGATCCATGACTTTTATCCACTTCAGTATGTATATTTTACGTGCCTGTCCAGTTTCATCTCGCATTGATAGGCAGTGTGCGTACCTCTAGTATCTGCTTCACACTAAAAGGGAAGTAGTGTGACTTTTTCCTTGGAAATACATGCGTAAACACATTACATTTACATTTTAGTCATTTAGCAGATGCTCTTATCCAGAGCGGCTTACAGTTAGTGAGTGCATACATTTTCATACTGGCCCCCCGTGGGAATCGAACCCACAACCCTGGCGTTGCAAGCGCCATGCTCTACCAACTGAGCTACACGGGGCTAAGGTCCCGGTACAGCACTTTTATTTATGTTTTATAATCATTCCAACCCCCTCTGGATGCAGCCTGCATAAAAACATGACCAAAATACATATTTAGATGTATTTGTCTGCAACTGTCAAAAAATATATATCCTTTGCATCTCCATCTCTGGACCTCAGTCCCAGAGGTTGTAGCTGGCTGAAAAATGTTGTGCTTTCAAGCTTTAGGGAGCAGAGATGTGAACAATACTCAGTGTTGAAAAAACAGTGGTATATGCTGCCTAGGTGCTGTACTACCCAAAGAGAAGAAGTGGGTTTTCATATCCCAAAAGTCTCCAAGGGTTTTATCTCTGGTGTTACACACTGTATACCATGCAAACATACTGTATATTTAACTCAGTAGAGACTAGACTACAGGGCTCTCTCTACCCCTAAAATGATTGCCTTAAGATGGAAGCCTCCTCATACACTTACATGGCTCCAATGGGTATTCTCTTTTCTTGATATTGTACTTTCGGAATTGTCCAATGCTCGCTGTCATGGCACAAATTAAAGAACATTAGCAATGTGGTCAAATGCAGCAAAAAATGTAAGGTCTCTTGCTAAGGAGTTAAAAATATGCTAAACAGGTTTTGTATCAAACAGGTCACTCAGGTGTGTCACGATTTCCGCAGAGGCTGCCTCCCCACCTTGTTCGGGCAGGCTCCGGCGTTCGTCGTCACCGGCTTACTAGCCACTGCCACTCCATATATCATCATTCCATTTGTCTTGTCTTGTCAATTACACACACCTGGTTCTTATCCCCTCATTAATCCATGTATAAGTGTTCCCTCTGCCCCCTTGTCCTTGTGGGTGATAGTTTTATGTGAGTTGAGTGTAGCTCGGTGGAGCTACTCGTACCTTGTATTGCCGGGGTAGATATTTCCCCTGTGCCTGTATTTTGTTGGAGCTACCCGTACATTGTATTGCCGGGGTAGATTGTTTTCCCCTGTGCCTGTATTTTGTTGTCGCTATCCAACGCAACTGAGTACGACGGAATAAACTCTGTATTCGGTGATTTACCCTCCTGCGCATGACTCCTTCTAATCACACTCATCACATAATCACCCACCCTCTATGGAGTCAGCGGGAGAGGAGCCTGCCTGGAGTCGTGGCACGGGTCCAGGAGCATTCCACAATGCTGGCCAGCTTGGGGGAAGCGATGGATCGGGTTATTCAGGTCGTCCAATGCCTGGATAGGAGAGGACCTGATCTGTCGAGACCAGCTGGCCAACCGGAGCCAGCCACCCACACACCAGCACCCGGAGGGATCCAGATATCCCGACCACGGGAGTTCGACGTGAAGGCGGCGCTCTGCCAACGATTCCTCCTCCAACTGGAGCTCTACCTCTCCAGCATCAGGCCGGCCCCATCGGAGCGGGAGAAGGTGTCCGCCCTCGTCTCCTGCTTCTCGGGGAAAGCCCTGGAGTGGGCCAACGCGGTGTGGAACGAAGGAGGAGCCGCGTTGGAGAACTATGGGGAGTTCGCTCGCCTCTTTCGGGCTGTCTTCGATCACCCGCCCGAAGGTCGAGAGGCGGGCGAGCGGCTGGTGGAAAGGGCCATCCGTTTGGACAACCTGCTGGCAGCCAGAGGACGTCCTGGTAGGGGCCTGCCCGTTCCCAACCCGGCAGACTGGGATCCCGAGCTGATGGAGCTGGGTGGAGCCGCCGTCCGAGAGAGCAGAGGACGACAGCGGCAGTGCCACTCTGATGGCACGAAGGGACAGTACACCACACGTTGTCATCAACGCTCTTTTGGGTCTGGAGGCGGCAGGCAGGGCACTCTCGCATCATCCCAGGTATCGAACACCCACACTCATTCAGAGCCCTCTGCTGCGCACTGTACCCTACGTATCTACTTTCTCGATCACATGGTAGTTCCCCAGTGTAAGGCGCTAGTCGATTCAGGCGCAGCTGGTAACTTTATGGACAGGGCATTCTCACGCCGTCAAGGCATTTCATTGGTTCCCCTATCCATTCCACTCCCCATCAGAGCACTTGTTAGTCGACCATTAGGGTTCAGGTTTGTTAAGGAAGTTACTGTACCAGTCACCATGATTACCCAGGAGACAAATTGTGAGCAGGTTACTTTTTCTATTATTGAGTCTCCTGCTTTCCCTGTGGTATTAGGTATCCCTTGGCTAGCACTCCACAACCCCATCTTCTCATGGCTGCAGAGGGTTCACATGGGGTGGTCGCGAGAATGTCACGGTAGGTGTCTAGGTGTTTCCGTTGGTGCAACCACGGTGGAAAGTCCAGACGGTACCTCCACCGTGCGCATTCCCCCTGAATACCTTGATTTGGCGCACGCGTTTTCTAAGACGCAGGTGACAAAATTACCAACTCATCGGGCGGGGGATTGCGCGATAAACCTCTGGGTAGACGCTGTACCTCCCAGGAGTCATGTGTACCCCCTGTCGCAGGCTGAAACGGAGGCTATGGAAACATACGTCACCGAGTCCCTGCGCCAGGGGTATATACGTCCCTCCACTTTACTCGCCTCCTCGAGTTTCTTCTTTGTGAAGAAGAAAGACGGCGGTCTGCGCCCTTGCATTGATTATCAACCACTGAACAAGGAGACGATAAGATTTAGTTATCCTCTCCCCCTCATTCCTTCAGTGATTGAGTCAATGCACACAATTAGATCACAGGAGTGTGTACAACCTGGTGCGTGTCCGAGAGGGGGATGAGTGGAAGACAGCATTCAGCACAACCACGGGGCATTATGAATACCTGGTGATGCCCTACGGTTTGATGAATGCTCCATCCGTCTTCGAGTCCTTTGTGAACGAGGTGTTTCGGGACATGCTTGGTCGCGGTGTAGTGGTCTACATCGATGACATCCTGGTGTATTCCGCCATGCGCGCCGATCATGTGTCCCTGGTTTGCAAAGTGCTGGCCCGACTGTTGGAAAATGACCTTTATGCCAAAGCAGAGAAGTGTATGTTTTTCCAGCAGTCCGTCTCCTTCCTCAGATACCGCATTACCACCTCAGGTGTGGAGATGGAGAGAGATCGCATTTCAGCCGTGTGTAATTGGCCGACTCCAACCACGGTTAAGGAGGTGCAGCGCTTCCTTGGCATCGCCAACTACTATCGGAGGTTTATCAGGGGCTTTAGCAAGGTCGCAGCTGCCATTACATCCTTGTTGAAGGGTGGGCTGTCCCGGCTCCGCTGGTCTGCTGAGGCTGACCTGGCCTTCAGTAAACTGCAGGGTCTGTTCACCTCAGCCCCGGTACTGGCCCACCCCGATCCATCACTACCGTTCATAGTGGAGGTGGATGCGTCCGAGGTAGGGATAGGCACTGTCCTATCTCAATGCTCGGGCACGCCACCCATGCTCCGCCCATGTGCCTTCTTCTCTAAGAATCTCAGCATGGCGGAGCAGAACTACGACGTTGGTGATTGGGAGCTGTTGTCCGAGCTTTGACCGTGTGGAGGTATTGGCTTGAAGGGGCAAAACACCCTTTCCTCGTCTGGACGGACCACCGTAATCTGGAGTACATCCGGGCAGCAAGGAGGCTGAATCCTCGCTAGGCCAGGTGGGCCCTATTGTTCACCCGGTTTGATTTTACACTGTCATACATTCCGGGTACGAAGAACGTGAAGGCAGACGCACTGTCCCGGCTGTATGACACAGAGGAGAGGCCCAGAGACAACACCCCCATACTCCTGGCCTCCTGCATTGTGGCGGCGGTAGTATAGGTGATGGACGTGGATATAGAGCAGGCATTACGCACAGATCCATCTCAGTGTCCAGCTGGGCTGCGGTACGTGCCTGCGATTATCCGTGATCGTCTGATCTACTGGGCACACACGTCACCCTCCTCTGGTCACCCAGGTATCGGTCGTACAGTGCGCTGCCTGACCGGAAACTACTGGTGGCCTACCTTGGCTAAGGACGTGAGGGTGTACGTCTCCTCCTGCTCGGTGTGCGCCCAGAGTAAGGCACCTAGGCACCTCCCAGCGGGTAAGTTACAACCTTTACCAGTTCCACAATGACCATGGTCTCACCTAAGTGTTGATTTCTTGACTGATCTTCCCCTCTCCCAAGGTAACACCACCATCCTGGTCGTTGTGGATCGCTTTTCCAAGGCCTGCTGCCTCCTTCCTCTGCCCGGTCAACCCACGGCCCTGCAAACTGCGGAGGCCCTGTTTACACACGTCTCCCGCACTACGGGATACCAGAGGATATAGTGTCCGACCGAGGTCCCCAGTTCACGTCCAAGGTCTGGAAGGTGTTCATGGAACATCTGGGAGTCTCGGTCAGCCTGACCTCTGGGTTCCCCCCCCCCCCCGAGTCTAATGGGCAGGTGGAATGGGTAAATCAGGATGTGGGTAGGTTCCTGCGGTCCTACTGCCAGGACCGGCCGGGGAGTGGTCAGTGTTCTTGGCATGGGCAGAATATGCCCAGAACTCTCTCCGCCACTCCTCTACTAACCTAACGCCATTCCAATGTGTTTTAGGTTACCAACTGGTTCTGGCACCGTGGCACCAGAGCCAGATCGAGGCTCCTGCGGTGGATGACTGGTTTCGGCGCGCGGAGGAGACGTGGGACGCTGCCCACGTTCACCTCCAACACGCCGTGCGTCGTCAGAAGGCCAATGCTGACCGCTACCGCAGTGAGGCCCCGGTCTTCGTACCGGGTGATCGGGTCTGGCTCTCGACCCGGAATCTGCCCTTCCGCCTGCCATGCCGGAAGCTGAGCCTGCGGTTTGTGGGGCCGTTCAAAGTCCTGAGGAGAATCAACGAGGTCACTTCTAGGTTATTACTTCCCCCTGATTACCGTATTAACCCCTTGTTTCATGTGTCTCTCCTCAGTCCGGTGGTGGCTGGTCCGCTCCAGGAGTCTGAGGTGCGGGAGGTCCCTCCACCTCCTCTGGACATCGACGGGACCCCGGCGTACTCTGTCCGTTCCATCCTGGATTCGAGGTGTCGGGTGGGGGGCCTTCAGTACCTTGTGGAGTGGGAGGGGTACGGTCCGGAGGAACAGTGCTGGGTCCCGGTGAGGGATATCCTCGATCCCTCCCTGTTGCGGGATTTCCACCGTCACTATCCGGCTCGCTCTGCTCCGCGTCCTCCTGGCCGTCCCTGAGGCCGGGGTCAGCGCTGCTGGAGCTGCGCGTCAAGGGGGGGGGTACTGTCACGACTTCCGCCGAGGCTGCCTCCCCTCCTTGTTCGGGCAGGCTTCAGCGTTCGTCGTCACCGGCTTACTAGCCACTGCCGCTCCATATATCAATATTCCATATCATCATTCCATTTGTCTTGTCTTGTCAATTACACACAGCTGTTCTTACCCCCTCAGTTGGTAGAGCATGGCGCTTGCAACGCCAGGGTTGTGGTTTCGATTCCCACGGGGGGCCAGTATGAAAAATGTATGCACTCACTAACTGTAAGTTGCTCTGGAGAAGAGCGTCTGCTAAATGACTAAAATGTCAATGTAAAATGTAGTCCGTGTATAAGTGCTCCCTCTGCCCCCTTGTCCTTGTGGGTGATTGTTTTATGTGAGTTGAGTGTAGCTCGGTGGAGCTACTCGTACCTTGTATTGCCGGGGTAGATATTTCCCCTGTGCCTGTATTTTGTTGGAGCTACCCGTACATTGTATTGCCGGGGTAGATTGTTTTCCCCTGTGCCTATATTTTGTTGTCGCTATCCAGCGCAAATGAGTACGACGGAATAAACTCTCTATTCGGTGATTTACCCTCCTGTGCCTGACTCTTTCTAATCACACTCATCACAGAGTGGGAGGGGTGGGATGGCATGGGTAGGATGGGGTGGGTTGGGTTTCATTTAGGGTATATTTTTATTTGGGGGGAATCGATTAGCATAGTATCTATTGTTGCTTAGCAGGGTGTACTATGAATTTACTTTATTTATTGAATTAGTGAAAATGTGTTGGATGTGCTCTGACAATGCAACTGTTATTTTAACATATAATAAAAACAATTGATAAAAAGAGGGCTCTCTACCACTCACTCTCTTTCTCTCACTTTTTTTTTGTTTCTCACATTTTCTGCCTAACGTACTTTCTATTGCACTCTTTCTTTTCATCGGTGTCTCACCCATCTCTCTCTCCCTCCCACTTTTACTGTGATAAAAACAACATACTCTGTTGACATTAGGGTTGAGCGCACATGTCGATAACTCGTTTTTTTCATCTAGAAAGGAATCATTTTTTAAAATACCAAAATAAATCTGGTTTTACCATTCCAATAAAAGTTTTAAGTAACTTTATAATGAAACAAGTTCATGGTAAGTGTGATTTCATAACTTTTATGACGTGCTTATGAAGAAAAGAGAGCCAGAATGGATGAGATGAAAACACATCTTGTTGTGGAATGTATCCTCATACCACCCATGCATGTTTTAGGGTGTTTGTGGCTAGAGTGGCATCTCCTCTGTGACCAAACGCATAAATTAATGACTACAAAGAGGGTTATTCAAGGGACAGATGGCTTTTACATAATTGTGTGGTGAAAGGGGGTAAGGGTTTCCTCATAAAGTTTCAATAAAAATGTTTCTCAATGACTTGTTGGCAGAGCTGAAGTAGTCAAAATGGATAAGGAGTAAGTGCAAGTGCTGGCCAGAGTAATGCCCCCACCACAAGTTTCATTTTGAAATTCCCATGGGTGACAGATAATGAGATAAAAAGAACATACAACCATGCCAACGTTCTATCACCAACACCAATACAACTCAATTCCATAAGAAGTCAAACAGGGACAATGTCACAACTGAACAGGAAAATAATGACAGGAACGTTGAAACAACCAGACCATGCATTCCCATAAAATCTGTTTTAGTGAAGGCAAATATCCATATTATCATCTTTTAGTAAAATGACTCAAATGTATTTTAGTTAAATGAGCATAACAAGAAACCCAAATGCTCAACATTCAAGGTGAATTCACTTTGACAGAAACTCAAAACCTCACCATAGAGAGACACCCAGAAAGTGGTGTTCACACAGTAACAGAAGTCAGGTTGACAAGACACTGTCACAATCTCACAACAACTCTAACACAATGCTTTTTCAGTTTCTATTTGATGCTGTAGAATTTACAATATACGTGTCACTTTTCAAACCATCTGATTTCCTTGAGTTGACTATCCTACCTCACCATCATCTAAATTGGTTGTCTTCTTCCTGCCATCAGGGTAGTACCGGGATATTGGTTTCTCCCACTATCTGTAATTAGCTATGATCAAGAGGGATTATAAACAGTGGGTAAAGTCAGAGAACTCCTCAATGACCCTGATAGATGGTCAAATATAATGATCAGGTCGCGGGGTATATTGGATTTAAAGCGGCAGTGATGGGCCCTTTTGGCCTAGCCTGGGTAATTATCACATTCATGCATGATTTAAGGCGACAGTGTGCAACGGGAGAGACCTGCCTTTAATTTAATAATTTTGTTATCTATGTATTTATGCAAGAGTTAACAATGGATGGCCAGAGTGGAATAAAGCAAGGAGACTAGGATTAGTGTGATAATCATGTGTAAGGTCTTCACAGGCGCTATGCCAAGCATGTTATATCCAACATTGCAGCAATAATATTTTATTATGACTGAATTTGTGTCAGCACTGTCCCCATAACAATGTACAGGCATTGGTCAAATCAGCCCTCAACCATAACAGAAGTACGTGGGACTGATGCATGACACTAAAATATGTAGTGTCTGCTATACCTAGTTCTGTTTGCATGGGATCCACACCAACAGAGAGTTGACCTGCTGATCAAAGTTGTCGATACATCCTTCACTTTCTCCCCTTTATCCATTATTCTGCCTGTACACTGTACTGAGGTGTTTCCTCCTAGCTAGCCTATCTCCCCGGCCCTCACAGTTGGTTTCCACAATGCAGACACCTGAATGTGATCAACTTAAAGATTACTCAGCTCCTCTGGTGACAGAGAGAATACATCAGTGCTGTGTTTGGTTACTTTTTCCGCATGCCAGAAAAGGTCAGAGTGGGAGGATTATGCTGCACGTCCCCAATAGAACCCAATAAAACCCCAAAGTGAACACAATATCATCCATATTTTAAACAGCTGCTGGCTAACAGAGGGAGCCTTATACCGGGGTGCCAATTATTCTACTTCTCAGGTCTTCAGAGCAAACCGAACCACAGCACAACAGCTCAGGTATTGTTCTTTTAAATAAGGCTCTTTTTCCATTTCCATTGCAGCAGATGACGCCTGAAACGAGCAATGACATATGACAGCGATCAACAACATTCAGAATATATAAAAAAAAAAAATTCTCACCATACTCTATCAATTATTAGCTTATTGTTTTTAAGAAGAAAAACACAACTACGTGCAGATGTCTTTCAGGATGCAGAACCCTATGTGGTTCACCATGTTCTTGGTCTGGTGTTCTTTTCCCTCCATGGGCTTATTAAAGTCAGAGCTGCACAGTCTTTGCTCTATACTCCTGTTGTATTATTAATCATGTCTTCCTCTGCTCCTCGTCACGACTCCTAAAAACCTCCCTCTTGATTTTCTACCTGAGAATACACTGAATTTGATACAGAGCCAAGTCCAGTGGGATAGCACTCTTATTATTTATTTCCCATTATTCTAAGCAAACAAATGCAAAAGCAACATACTGTTTAGAACAGGTTTAGAACAGAACAGAATGTCTAATGACGTTTGGACTATCTTCCGATAGTCATGTTTATACAAGTCAAATGGCTCTTGAAGACAGCACTTGAAAGAGCCTCACAATTAATAACATACTGGCACGACATGACTGGCACAAGATGTATCAAATGTGATTTTGACAGTGATAAGTAAAATTAATCCAGAGATTGATTTCTCCACAACCTATTCTTTTGAGTGACATTGATTTTTTTTTTTTTTGAGAGAAGAAAATACATTTCATTTAACAGGATACCTACAAGCTCATAGGCATCGCTTGTCTATCCCATAAAAGTGGACTGTCAAGCATGTTACTTGGATTTCATGTCACAGAATCATGGTTTGGGGGGATACAAAGTGGAAGAATGAGTTTAAACATAATTCAAATTCATATAGGTCTAATAATACTTTGTAATAGTTTTGAAATATAACATGCAGCTGTGATACAAACTGAATAACCTACATAATCAATAGTTCCACCAAAATGTGTCTCTGCAACAGTTTTGGCATCAAATGCTTATCTGATACTTCTGATACACAGTATAACATCACCACATTATAGCAGGTGCTCATGGCATATTTTTTCTCTCTTTGCCTCGGTTGGGTAAAATGATAATCCAGGCCTAGCCCACTGACAGACTGCAACATGATTCACTTGGACAGTGACTGACTGCACATCCAATTTGTTTCAACTCCGGAGCAGCGGCTTATTATCTGAAATGCATGAGATGTCTGTGCGTGAGAGGCGCGATCAGCTGGGGCATGCGCTGGGGCTGCTGGGAAAGGAATCAATAAGGGATTGTCTCTTGTAGTTTAGGCCGACACATTATGACAGAGCTGAAAATTAAACAGGCAGATATTAATAATAATGGAAATGAGAGACTCATGGGTGAGACTGGGTGGGGGCAAGGCTCAAACTGTGGGTGTGTGTGTGTTTGTGTGTGTATATGTGCAGTATGTACGTCTGTGTATGTAGAGTATGTATGTACAGTGGGGGAAAAAAATATTCAGTCAGCCACCAATTGTGCAAGTTCTCCCACTTAAAAAGTTGAGAGAGGCCTGTAATTGTCATCATAGGTACACGTCAACTATGACAGACAAATTGAGATTTTTTTTCTGCAGAAAATCAAATTGTAGGATTTTTAATGAATTTATTTGCAAATTATGGTGGAAAATAAATATTTGGTCACCTACAAACAAGCAAGATTTCTGGCTCTCACAGATCTGTAACTTCTTCTTTAAGAGACTCCTCTGTCCTCCACTCGTTACCTGTATTAATGGCACCTGTTTGAACTTGTTATCAGTATAAAAGACACCTGTCCACAACCTCAAACAGTCACACTCCAAACTCCACTATGGCCAAGACCAAAGAGCTGTCAAAGGACACCAGAAACAAAATTGTAGACCTGCACCAGGCTGAGAAGACTGAATCTGCAATAGGTAAGCAGCTTGGTTTGAAGAAATCAACTGAGGGAGCAATTATTAGGAAATGGAAGACATACAAGACCACTGATAATCTCCCTCGATCTGGGGCTCCACGCAAGATCTCACTCCGTGGGGTCAAAATGATCACAAGAACGGTGAGCAAAAATCCCAGAACCACAAGGGGGGACCTAGTGAATGACTTGCAGAGAGCTGGGACCAAAGTAACAAAGCCTACCATCAGTAACACACTATGCCGCCAGGGACTCAAATCCTGCAGTGCCAGACGTGTCCCCGTGCTTAAGCCAGTACATGTCCAGGCCCGTCTGAAGTTTGCTAGAGTGCATTTGGATGATCCAGAAGAGGATTGGGAGAATGTCATATGGTCAGATGAAACCAAAATAAAACTTTTTGGTAAAAACTCAACTCGTCGTGTTTGGAGGACAAAGAATGCTGAGTTGCATCCAAAGAACACCATACCTACTGTGAAGCATGGGGGTGGAAACATCATGCTTTTGGGCTGTTTTTCTGCAAAGGGACCAGGACGACTGATCCGTGTAAAGGACAGAATGAATGGGGCCATGTAATGTGAGATTTTGAGTGAAAACCTCCTTCCATCAGCAAGGGCATTGAAGATGAAATGTGGCTGGGTCTTTCAGCATGACAATGATCCCAAACACACCGCCCGGGCAACGAAGGAGTGGCTTCGTAAGAAGCATTTCAAGGTCCTGGAGTGGCCTAGCCAGTCTCCAGATCTCAACCCCATAGAAAATCTTTGGAGGGAGTTGAAAGTCTGTGTTGCCCAGTGACAGCCCCAAAACATCACTGCTCTAGAGGAGATCTGCATGGAGGAATGGGCCAAAATACCAGCAACAGTTTGTGAAAACCTTGTGAAGACTTACAGAAAACGTTTGACCTGTGTCATTGCCAACAAAGGGTATATAACAAAGTATTGAGAAACTTTTGTTATTGACCAAATACTCATTTTCCACCATAATTTGCAAATATATTAATTAAAAATCCTACAATGTGATTTTCTGGATTTTATTCCCTCATTTTGTCTGTCATAGTTGACGTGTACCTATGATAAAAATTACAGGCCTCTCTCATCTTTTTAAGTGGGAGAACATGCACAATTGGTGGCTTACTAAATACTTTTTTTCCCCACTGTATGTGTTTGCATGTAAGGATGGCACACTATAAATAAATATATAACACCTCTTATATTGCAACTTCACCATGTTATCAGTTATGACTACCAGATAAACAAATGCAATGGTTTCATTTAAGTGCTTCAACGTGAATTTACAGCACAAAGTGCCAAAAAGTGATTAATAAATACTAATAATGTTCTACTTACATATCCTGAACTCATAGTTCATAGTAGAACAGGGGTGTCAGACTCATTTTCCCAGTGGGCCGGATTTGGTCTTCACCGAGGTCCGGAGAGCCACACTTAAAATGCATTATATTTCCTTGACGTCAAAATGTGCTATTGGAATTTTTTATGCTCCCTGACTGTCTAGCTTTCGTTTCGATGACTGTTAGCATGCTGGACAGAGTGAAGAGACTATGAATGTAGGACCATTATCATTTCTACACAGTTTAGATTTGGTTTTAGTCATTTCAATGTCAATTGATATAGTTTTTCCCTGAAAATTAATTTTGTAAAAATATAAATCCATTAAAACGTTTAATTTTACTCAAACCACCCGATTACACAAATTGAATGGGCTTGCGGGTCCGATTGATATAGTGAATGAATAAGGAAGTTATTTATTGAATTAGAACAGAAATGTTGGCAATCAATGATTTATTTTCTAAAGTGTTCATCCTTCTGAACCTCATTTACATTTCTCCCATATGGGTCATTTTAAAGAGTTGTTTGATTTTTAAATACTTCAGTTTTATGAAAATTAGATGGCTTCCATCATGGCAAATGTTTTGAACCATTTGCTTGGTCTATCCCACTAAGGGCATTCTGCGTCCAAGTTTGATCATGTGGCAATCCTGAACACATGGTGATAAAACCTAAATTATTTACAGCTGCGTTGTTATAATGAGGAGAACAACAAACATGTGTCAAAACTGATTTGTGCCAGTACATAGATGCGGTAAAGAGGTCAATGGAACTCGACCAAAACAATGGAAATGTCATGGAACCGCGTGGTGGAAAGATGCAGTGGGGGTAAGATCCCGAATCTCCTCATTGCCCCAGGCCTACATTTAGGCTGTATGTGTATTTCACTCTATGTTGAGGTAAAAATTGGAGTATAATGCTGGCATGTACAGTACCAGTAAAAAGTTTGGACACACCTACCCATTCAAGGGTTTTTCTTTATTTTTGTACTATTTTCTACATTGTAGAATAATAGTGAAGACATCAAAACTATTAAATAACACATATGTTAACCAAAAAAGTATTAAACAAATCAAAGTGGCGCCGGAGAAGATGGCTGCCGTTTTACAGCCCTCTAACCAGTTGTACTATTATGTGTGTTTCTTCGCGTTATTTGTAATTTATTCTGTACATAATGTTTCTGCCATCGTCTCTTATAATCAAAAAGAGCTTCTGGATATCAGGACAGCGACTACTCACCTCGTATTGGACGAAGATTTTTTCTTCAACAAGTCGGATGCGAAGGATGTCCTACAGACACCCGACAAGGCCCAACTCCCCGTCATTCGCAAGAGAAAGAGACAGAGATATCGTGGACGTAGGTCGGGGTGCCTTGTAAGGATCCGACGGTGAGCGAGTAAACTGCCTCTTCCAACAATCCTATTAGCCAATGTTCAATCATTTGAAAATAAATTAGACAACCTAAGATTAAGGTTATCCTACCAACGGGACATTAAAAACTGTAATATCTTATGTTTCACCGAGTCGTGGCTGAACGACGACATGGACAACATATAGCTGACGGGATATACGCTACATCGGCAGGATAGAACGGCTGACAACCAGTAAGACAAGGGGTGGCGGTCTGTGTATATTTGTAAACAACAGCTGGTACATAAAATCTAATACTAAGGAAGTCTCGAGGTTTTGCTCGCCTGAGGTAGAGTATCTCATGATAAGCTGTAGACCACATTATTTACCAAGAGACTTTTCATCTATATTTTTCGTAGCTATCTATCTACCACCACAAACCAATGCTGGCATTAAGATTGCACTCAATGAGCTGTATAAGGCCATAAGTAAACAGGAAAACGCTAATCCAGAGGCAGCGCTCCTAGTGGCCGGGGACTTTAATGCAGGGAAACTTAAATCCGTTCTACCTCATTTCTACCAGCATGTTAAATGTGCAACCAGAGGAAAAAAAAACTATAGACCACCTTTACTCCACACACAGAGACGCATACAAAGCTCTCCCTCGCCCTCCATTTGGCAAATCTGACCATAACTCTATCCTCTTGATTCCTGCTTATTAGCAAAAACTAAAGCAGGAAGCACCAGTGACTCGGTTAATAAAGATGACGCAGATGCTAAGCTATAAGACTGTTTTGCAAGCACAGACTGGAATATGTTCTGGGATTCTTCAGATAGCATTGAGGAGTACACCACATCAGTTACTGGCTTCATCAATAAGTGCATCGATGACGTCGTCCCCAAAGTGACCGTACGTACATACCCCAACCAGAAGCCATGGATTACAGGCAACATCCGCACTGAGCTAAAGGGCAGAGCTGCCGCTTTCAAGGAGAGGGACTCTAACCCGGACGCTTAAAAGAAATCCCGCTATGCCCTCCGACGAACCATCAAACAGGCAAAGAGTCTATACAGGATTAAGATTGAATCGTACTACACCGGCTCTGACGCTCGTCGGATGTGGCAGAGCTTGAAAACTATTACAGACTACAAAGGGAATCACAGCCGCAAGCTGCGCAGTGACACAAGCCTACCAGACGAGCTAAATCACTTCTATGCTTGCTTCGAGGCAAGCAACACTGAAGCATGCATGAGAGCACCAGCTGTTCCGGATGACTATGTGATCACACTCTCTGTAGCCGATGTGAGTAAGACTTTTAAGCAGGTCAACATTCACAAGGTCGCAGGGCCAGACGGATTACCAGGACGTGTACTCTGAGCATGTGCTGACCAACTGGCAAGTGTCCTCACTGACATTTTCAACATGTCCCTGACTGAGTCTGTAATACAAACATGTTTTAAGCAGACCATCATAGTCCCTGTGCCCAAGGACACTAAGATAACCTGCCTAAATGACTACCGACCCGTAGCACTCACGTCTGTAGCCATGAAGTGCTTTGAAAGGCTGGCCATGGCTCACATCAACACCATTATCCCAGAAACCCTAGACCCACTCCAATTTGCATACCGCCCCAATAGATCCACAGATGATGCAATCTGTATTGTACTCCACACTGCCCATTTCCCACCTGGACAAGAGGAACACCTACGGGAGAATGCTAGTCATTGACTACAGCTCAGCGTTCAACACCATAGTGCCCTCAAAGCTCATCACTAAGCTAAGGATCCTGGAACTAAACACCTCCCTCTGCAACTGGATCCTGGACTTCCTGACGGGCCGCCCCCAGGTGGTAAGTGTAGGTAACAACACATCTGCCACACTGATCCTCAACACGGGGCCCCTCAGGGGTGCGTGCTCAGTCCCCTCCTGTACTCCCTGTTCACCCATGACTGCATGGCCAGGCATGACTCCAACACCATCATTAAGTTTGCCGACGACACAACAG
Source organism: Coregonus lavaretus (assembly GCF_964263955.1). NCBI lineage: Eukaryota > Metazoa > Chordata > Actinopteri > Salmoniformes > Salmonidae > Coregonus > Coregonus lavaretus. Next base: position 23,430,997 of record NC_140001.1, on the reverse strand, counting down.
TGGTAGGCCTGATCACCGACAACAATGAGATAGCCTATAGGGAGGAGGTCAGAGACCTGGCAGTGTGGTGCCAGGATAACAACCTCTCCCTCAACGTGATCAAGACAAAGGAGATGATTGTGGACTACAGGGGGGAAAAAAGGACTGAGCACGCCCCCATTCTCATCGACGGGGCTGTAGTGGAACAGGTTGAGAGCTTCAAGTTCCTTGGTGTCCACATCACCAACGAACTATCATGGTCCAAACACACCAAGACAGTTGTGAAGAGGGCACGACAAAGCCTATTCCCCCTCAGGAGACTGAAAAGATTTGGCATGGGTCCTCAGATCCTCAAAAAGTTCTACAGCTGCACCATCGAGAGCATCCTGACTGGTTGCATCATCGCCTGGTATGGCAACTGCTTGGCCTCCGACCGCAAGGCACTACAGAGGGTAGTGTGTACGGCCCAGTACATCACTGAGGCCAAGCTTCCTGCCATCCAGGACCTCTATACCAGCCGGTCAGAGGAAGGCCCTCAAAATTGTTAAAGACTCCAGCCACCCTAGTCATAGACTGTTCTCTCTGCTACCGCACGGCAATTGGTACCGGAGCGCCAAGTCTAGGTCTAAAAGGCTTCTCAACAGCTTCTACCCCAAAGCTATAAGACTCCCCACCTCCACCCCATCCCCTTCTTTTACGCTGCTGCTCTACTCTGTTTATTATTTATGCACTTTAACTCTACCCACATGTACATATTACCTCAATTACATCGACTAGCCGGTGCCCCCGCACCGGCATTTACTCTGCACCGATACCACCCTGTATATAGCCTTCCTACTGTTATTTTATTTTACTGCTGCTCTTTAGTTATTTGCTTTAATTTTTTTACTTAACACTTTTTATATTTTACATTTTTAAAAATGCATTGTTGGTTAAGGGCTTGTAAGTAAGCATTTCACTGTAATGTCTACACCTGTTGTATTCGGCGCATGTGGCAAATAACATTTGATTTGATTAGAAAATATATTTTATATTTGAGATTCTTCAAATAGCCACCCTTTGCCTTGATGACAGCTTTGCACACTCTTGGCATTCTCTCAACCAGCTGCATGAGGTAGTCACCTGGAATGCATTTCAATTAACAGGTGTACCTTGTTAAAAGTTAATTTGTGGAATTTCTTTCCTTCTTAATGAGTTTGAGCCAATCAGTTGTGTTGTGACAAGGTAGGGGTAGTATACAGAAGATAGCCCTATTTGGTAAAAGACCAAGTCCATATTATGGCAAGAACAGCTCAAATAAGCAAAGAGAAACGGCAGTCCATCATTACTTTAAGACATGAAGGTCAATCAATCCGGATAATTTCAAGAACTTTGAAAGTTCCAGGTAAATGTTGCAATTCTTCAGCCGTTCCTGAACCTGCGACCAAAAACAAGCTACATATGGGCAGTACCAAAACAAGTGATCTCTAATGATTCTGTCTCTTCTCAGCAATATCTGCAGAGCTGGGATGGTTGTATTCCCCATATATATAACATTATATTGGTTGCAAGAATTCTGAATAATAATTTAAATTGAAAAACTCAAAGTTTTTAATCCGACGTCATTTTTTGTTCATAAACCATGTGCCATTGAATACATCAAAAATCTCTTCCTAGCTATTTTGCAATCTGTATGGCGCCGCTGTAAATTTTTTGGTCCTTAAATGACACTGGTATGCTTTTTTATTTATCACAATTTTCCTTAACCAATTCTGGTCTTTAATGCAGGGCCGACAGACAAGTTCCTTACCTTCTCCCTCTTCCACTTGCCTCCTCCATATAATTTTGGATTGAGCAGACATAGCTGAATGTGTGAGAGCTCTACCAGTTTTTTTCAAAAATTATGTTTTTTGATCAATTAGTGTATTTGAGTAGAACCATTGTGGGCCTGTTACAATACATCAATCATGACGGATTAGACGAATATCCACTTTGTTAGATGAGATTTGTTGAATGTGTGCCAATCCGGCATCTTTCTTCTATCCGCCATGGTCTGCGTTCCATTGACATCTTTACCGCATATACTGTATGTCAATGAAACTGTAGGATTAGTGGCGAATGCATTGAGCACAGTATACTGTTCTAACTACAAGATCTAGATCTAACCTGTGTGCTATGTGAGAGCTGCTACTTGTGTTAAACTTGCCATGTTCTACATCTTGTTTGAGATGTGTTCCCACTTGCCCAACCTCTTGCTTGATAGCACAGTGCTGATGTGGGCAAGTCACATGTCTCAAAGTCAAATAATGACATAAATGGCACAGTCAGAAAATAATGCAAATCATAATCCAATATAGTGGAATGGAAAAGAGTAGCCATTGGCTAAGTTAGGACAGCAGGAGAGACAATAACTGAAATGGAAAGCAAAGTGAAAGATATCCCTCTGTCTGTTCTTTCAGTCACTTATGAATATCTCTTTCTATTGTTTGTACAGCGGGCAACACACCATTCTGATGGGAGCTTAAACAAACAGCATTACAGACCATTTACAGATGCAGTGTCATTGATTATTTATACCCTTATAAAACAGTGGGTTCCCCAGTGGAGTTTGCTTGCCTGGCTAGCTCCGATAAAAGGTTCATGCTAAATCACCAGACCAGGGCCAACAGCACATACAAATACATGAGAGAGTTGAGTGACAAAGTCCTGGGTGTATTTCATAGCTATGTATATCAGTGAATCAAAACATGACAGGGAAGGCAACTCTGGCTTTGTGATACTATTGTTGTCTCTTATTAAACTAATAACTCTTTATATTCACCCTTTACTCTTTATCTATCTGTTCATATGAGTGATTAGGATAATTGACAATGCAATTCCACAGAGAAAGCTGTGAATGGGCTGGATGGAGGATCAGAGAGTTCAGAGAGTGAAGGGATGCCATATGATTTCTAAGATTTCCAAGATGTTAAAGTTACAGCTAGTACAAGCTACAGCTAATGCAACACCTAATGCAACAGCTAACAGCAGTTACAATAGTAAGGCAAAGGAGGATTCTAGCTTTAAGGGAGCGTGCATCAAGCTATGAAAGCAGTACAACCATTAACATTAATCAGATACTTTCTTCAGGGTGAATAATATAACCAAATGTGCTTAACAATAGATAGACTAAAGTTACTGTAGAGAGGGAGCAGATGGTTTGGTCTATCCAGGTTTATGAGTAAGTCAGCTCTTTTTTGAACTTGGTGTTCATAGGTGTCGATGCTACACTGGAGAGCGGGACCTTCTCCTACGAGCCACCTCACCATGGGAATATACGCACTGAGATATTAATGGCTGCCCTTGTGGAGCAGGCCACCTCAGCAGATTGCCCACCAGGCATCGCAAATGCCACACCCTTCGAAGTCTCAAATCTTAATGGCCACCTACAGTAGATAGCACTGTGGATTAATAGACACAACTGCCCATTGGACTGCCATTTTACATCTTTGAAAGTGTGAGTGTAAAACTGGCTTCAGAAGTTACTGAATATGAAACTGTGAAATTCTATTCACACTAAAGAAAGTCACTGCATGTTGTCTTCTCCTAACAAGACACACTCTCGAAGGCTGTGTATAGAGACAAATTTGTGCATTTCCATTTATATTCCAAAAGTCAGAATGCCAGTCAGATGTCTCATTTGGTTGCAGAGGCCACCAAAATAACATCTTAGATTTAAGAATAGAAGTTAAAATAAAACTGACTGACATCAACGTGAAGTGTGAACATTGTTACGAAACACTTACCAGAGAATAGTAAAGTAGTAAAACAATTCCCTATCGGACACACTTCCCAGAGCAGCAAGAGTGTGAAAGAGAAGACAACATCTTGTGTAATCTATCTTCCTTAAATACTGAAGCTGCAACAAAGTGGATGGAGAAATTATGATAAATGATAAGATATATTTAGTCAATACCTGTAATTCTCTTTCGTCACCTCACTCTGTTTTATTCTCACAAGGGTTGGTTGATATAGAAACAAATTAAAAGCTTATTGAAGGCCATTTTGTGACAAAATTAAAATGGGCATCTGATAGGTAAATATCAATAACTCTATCAAGGAGACAAATCACTAAAGGGGCCTTTTAGCACATTTTGTATCTCATTTACATGTTTAAGAAACCCCATCTAGAAATCACAGCCTGCTCTAGCTCCTGTTTATAAACACAGGGGCATCATTTATATTACTGCCTCATTTGAATATGATGAATACCGCAATGACTTATTTTTTCACAGCAACCAAATAATTGCAGATCTGAAGACTTGGAGACAACTGAATGACTCTATTCATTGTCTCTGTTTTACTTTCCGATAACGGTTTTAGTTGTTAATTAAGACATTTTGGTAACTGGTGATTTAGATACAGAATTGTTTTCCCCATTGATCACATCCACACAGTGTAATGTAACTACACACGCATCAGTGAGCGACTACTAGTATTTGGGATTTTTTTACTCGTTGTTGTCTAACACAGTCACTGTCATTGTGTGGCCATTGGGCAATATGGAGGCACTCTGGGGTGGCAATGAACTTTGTGAGATGTGTTTCGCTGTGAGCCGCCCTCAGGACTGGGGAGATGACAGGAAGACGAGTGAGAGGTTCCATTCGACATAACCAAACATCCCCTTCAAGGCAACCAGAGACATGATAGCATCACACACACACACACACATACGCCTCACACACTAGGTAATAAACACAACCATTTATAATGATGCATTTTCTAAGCAAGAGATCCAAGAATGAAACCTATAAACCATGGTGCCAAAATCCAATTCCATACTGTAAGTTCTGTTTGACACTAATGCAGAGTGGAGCGAGGGATAAACATGCTTTGAGAAGGACTGTGAGACCAACAGTGTGCGTCGCAGACTTTGGGCACTGTGCTTTCCATTACTGAAGGGACTACAGCAGCAACAGGAGCGGTAGTGTGAATGGACACTAAACACTCTCTGGGTTTTATCACATGGAGGGAGGCTCGCCAACACCCCATGACTAAATAGATATGAGCAGAGCAAAGGTAAAAGGATGACACTGTCCCCCAAAACAAAAAAGTTTGCAGAGCCGATATCGAACACTGTTGTCGAGGTTACTATTTATCTCATTCCAGCCAAGTTGGCACGCACATCTGGTGCCGGGTACTTAGTGCAATTATTTATGATTTCCTCCAAGATTTAAAAGCTCTTCGCCCTGCCTTGTAATGCAGTAACTGATTGCGCTGCTAATGTAATTAAGGAGAGATTATGATGTCCACGTGGCACACCAGATGGTGGCATTCACAGCGATGGGGGAAGGCACAACTGGCACACCACTGCACAAGGGCAGTGAGGCACAGTCAGTCGGAGCAGGCCAGACTCCCCACCAGAAGGGAGTAAGAGTCTGAGTGTGTGTATGTGTGTGTGTGTAAGTGTGTGTGCATGTTTGTGTGTGTGTATGTTTGTGTGTGTGTCCCCTAAGAGTTGAGTTTGACACCCCTGCATTGGGATGAGAACACAGCCAGTGTGGCTTGAGAAGTGTAGCAGATGTCATGACAATGACATTAGAGTTTAGTCTCCTCCCCAATGGCAACATCATTTAAAAAATGGAGTAACACTGAAGGAAAGTCTACTGGACCCTCTGATGGCATTCATAAACATGTATAATTGGTGGATCTAATTCTTCTTCTAATGTACCTCTCAATAACTACACTGTGAACAACCACATTACTGTTGAGACATTTTAGTGTGCTGGTAAGAGGTACACTTTCAACTAATGCATTTTAGTGCCAAGAAAACAGATGGCGCAAAAAGAGATTTAATCACATTTGGCAAAGCCATCACATTTTGGGAGGAGAGAGAAAACATGGCAGATTTGTCATTCAAGGCAACACAGGGCTATAGTCCAAACTGACCTTTAATTACACACAGAAAATCATAGATATTATATAGCAGACTGCTGCATTGCAATGCTGGATCCTTTGGGTCACTAAGGGTGGGCTTCTTAAAACATGTTATTATAAGCTATTCAGGAGACATGGGAGTTCTTTATGGGCAGACAGAAGAGGGGAAAATGGAATAATATTTGAAATGAGACCTACAGATTTCAACACATCAGCCAGTAATGGGTTCACGCGGTTGATGGGGGCATTGGGGCGCTCTAGATTTCCCAGGTCGAGATAGGGATATTATTACCCTCCGTGGTAAGTTGGTTACAAAGAAATCTCCATCTTTAAAGTCCCCAGACTAGTGTCAGCAAATTAGAAAACACAGCAGATGACCTTTACACACAAGGAGGAAAACCCTTGCCGTTTGGATCAGCGGTGAAACTATGTCGGTGGTTCACCAAAGCATATATTTTTGATTTTGCCATTTTTTTCACTGATAAATGACTGTTCACTGAGTAGTTTGTCATAATGATTTTGTAATTTTGCAGATTTTGAGAGATAGCTATCAATACTAAATCCCAGCTACTGCAAAAATGCGGACCAAAATGACAGCTTGATATTGTCATCAAATTATATTTAGCATGGACCAGAGTGACAAGAGTGACATAAATAAAGAGCATGAACAAAGGGGCCTGGGTTTTAATGAAGCCCTCCCTCATGCCATCTGTAATGATCTGCATACTTTCTACATCTGCACTGCTCCCCTACAGAATCTGCCATAGCCATCATTCATCTTACCCCACAATCCTCAGCGTGAGATGTGAAGTACATTAAAAACTGTAATAGCTGATGGCTTTCACAGTTAGCATGTTGCTGATATCTTGAGAATTTCACACTGAGAATTGAATCACCTTTTCCATAATTAGACCAATACTTTAACAGGTGCACCTTTTCTCAGCCTGCACATATGTTTTTCTCTGATCCATCTGAGATCTTATTTTATTAACTTAGCCGTGCTGCAAAATCTAGCTGAAGTGAGAATGCCTGTTTCATGGGGGTTGTCAAAACTTCCTGGTGTGAGAAACAACACAAATATAAGGAGAAGGATGTGTGTGTGATCATTGGTGTGATGTATCTAGCACAATCATTTGGATCTCTCTATCAGCATGCATCCTGTAGGTGGGACATAGAGAAACTAGGACACCAGGGTTCACTAGTCTGATCTGGTGTATGTTGTCTGACTTGGCTTCTTAGTGCTGTTGTTTTGCCAATCTGACACAGTCATGCTCAACAATGACTGCCATTACTCTCTCATTGACACACATGTACAGTAGCACTCCGCTCTTATGAGCTATGGGCATTGACTCATTGTCAGTTTGTCATGAATAATGATAAGCATAAGAGGTCTCATTACCTTATTATGTTCATTAAATCTTGTTTAGTTCCTGTGTGCTTGATCTCATTGACCATTATTAACTCAAATGAGATGTTCGGTCTGTAACAGATGCTTTTACCCATATTTCTTGCTCAAAACCACATTGCTCTCTGTACAGTTCTAAACTTGTTCCTAGAAATGACAGGCCCGAATCAATCAGCGTTATGGCTCTGTGTGCACGCCATTACAAGATGCAGATTGATGCATTCTAACGCCACTCAATTGGCTACAAAATAATTTGTTCCATCCCACTGTGTTCCAGTGGTATGGCTGCTTCAGCTTCTATCGTTACAGTTTCATCGTAGAAAGTGCTTGGGTGGGATTACAGCCTGTTTATTTCTATGCTTGACTTGGCTGAATGGTTTTCGTCATACGAATGGTGAAAAGGGATCAGTGTGGCCATACAAATAAATTAAAACATGTTAACTCTGCCCAAAGCACAAATACATGACAGGAAAACAGGAAATCATTAGGCCTGCACCTTAACAAGAAAATATCAACATATAGCACACACCCAATTATGTGTATTTGATGTAATTATTATCCACAACACAATGGCAAAGAGGAACAGAATTTCAATTTTTACAACAATTCTAGGATACCGTGAGAAGTAAATGCTATTTTGACAGGCTTGTCTACTTAGATAGAATAAAAAACTGTTTTTAGTCATCATCAGATTAGTGCCTGAAATGGGCCATCCCAAGGTTGTTCCAAAAGCATGGGACAAGATTAGGCTGTGTGTGATAGGGTTAGATAGGCCTATGGAGATAAGCCTATAACCCACACTGACATGACCATTGCAGGTGGGATTGTGACACCAAACCATACTGTCAACTCACAAGACAAGACATACAAATAAACAAACAAACACTTAATGTTTAAGTCCAATATGTAGACGAGACTAGACTAGTGAATCAATGACTATGATAGATGCTCACGTGCACTATCAATGGCAAATTGGCATGCAAATCTGAGTTACGCACCAGAGGAAACAAGGTTAACCCATCTCTGGTTGAAGTTAATTATTTCTTAACCATGATAGCATTCCCGGGAGAACATTGACACTGGCTCTGTAGTGGACACACAAATAATCCCATCAAAGGATACACAGCAGGACGACATTTACTAAACAGTTGACCAAGGTAAGACACAAAATATTTACAGGCCTACCTGTCCAGCACAATGCGTCCTCTCTCACCTGTTCCATTTAGCAGCCATTTCTACTTGACATTTCCAGGTGGTCTCATTCTCTGGTAAGAATGCCAGTTGCTGGCTGGTCCATTCCAGAAAGTTGAAGGAGAATCACTGCAACACGTTTTTTAAACTGTAAATTAACATCCATCCAGGTAATCAGGTCATGGCTAGAAGGGATCCAGCTTTTGTTAAATTAACGTCAAAAGTAGATTATTTTGTGTGCATTTTAGCTAACTCTAACCCCTTTCCTAACCTTAACCTAATTCTCCTAACCCGCTGAGTAATTTCTCCTAAACTGCAATTAAAAGTCAAATCTGGATCCCTTCTAGCCATGACCAAGGTAATAATTTTACATTTTAGTCATTTAGCAGACGCTCTTATCCAGAGTAACTGACAATAGTGAGTGCATACATTTCATACTTTTTTTTAATTCTCTGTACTGGTCCTCCCGTGGGAATCAAATCCACAACCCTGGCATTGCAAGCACCATGCTCTACCAACTGAGCCACACAGGACCAATCATGTACTGAAAATGGAATTGAGTTAGTTTGAAATTAAATATGAATGTGGCTCTTTGAGCACATCGGATCGGCTATATGCTGTAGGGCAGGCTTGTCATGGAAATGTTGGCAAAAAATATTTACACATAATTTTTTCAAAATACTGTCAAAACAAAAAAATCACTGAAAGGGTCCACAATCAAAAGTATCTAAAAATCGAGGGAAGTTACTTATAGATGATTTGGACATGAAGCACGAAAATGCCAATATAGTTACAATTGAAATGCTACAAAGTTAGCATTTGAAACAGTGGCCAGGTAAGCAAAACCAAAGCATGGATTGCTGTCATACCTTGTCCATAGGTTGCTTACAGGGTAAGGAAAGCAATATGTAATTTTGTAATTTGGGTGAACTATCCCTTTAACCAGGATATACATCCTTTATACATTCAAGTAGTCGTAACAGCATTATATTCAATAATTACATGCATAGGCCTAATTCCAAACAAAACTGAAGAGTGGAACACGCACTCCTGTACCCGCAAAATACTGGCACACTTTCACACGCGCTCTAGGACGCACACCTGTTGCACCTGAGCATATGACCGGAAGTATTGTGGAATCCAATGGGTTGCTTTAGCATTATCTAGCCCAGCATGCTGACAAAAAGGGCAGTTTAATTAAAAACAAGCAGTATTTCAATCTTCTAGATTTTTCATTCCAGATAATGGGATAATTAGGAGCACAGCGACATCTTCCATCCCTGGATTGAGGTATTTTTCAAGCCATATCACGCGTTCTTCACCGCGGTGCAAACATTATGGGTGAGAGGAGTTTCTACCTGTAGAGTTTATACCTGCGAACATTTACACTTAAACTTTTTTCTCTGTCTCAAAATCTGCATCAGCCAATTAAAACCATCAACATAGTTGCATGTGATAGAACCCTATATGATTGCTGTTCCCATGAGATAACCTGGCACACTTAGCCCTCTGCTAACAAGACCAGCTGGCCACGATTATTTCCTGTTTTCTTTATTATGTATATTGTTTTATTAGTTATATGATTTTGCTATTTATTACTGCACTGTTGGGTAGAGCTTGCAAGTTAAGCATTTCACTGTATTTGTGCATGTGACAATAAACCCTGAACTTGAACTTGGCCATCAGAGGGATATTTAAACCTCCAAAGGTTTACTTTTGTTCTGCTTGGTCTGTAACAAGTGTAGTGTCCCAATATTGCATGATGCATCCTTGACTAGGCTACAAGCTGCTAACGTTAGGCAAAATTCAAAAGGCACATTTTCGCATATATGACAAAATCCCACATCTTTGCTTATCCATTTCACACACATCCATGTGCATTTACAAAAAATAAATAAAGGTGGTTTATATACAAGGTTTAAGTTTATCGTACGTCATTTTAAAAAAGTAGAAGAGACTAATGGTCTTGTCAAAAAGCTGTCATGTACCTCTATTACCATCATACACCACTAGTAAGGAGGTTAACTCTAAATCTTCGGGGTACAGTAACCGTGGGTTCGAGGGCCCCTCGCGTGAAGATTTTTTTGTTAAGGAAAAAAACTGTTCACTGCTGGTCCTCGATGCTAGATTCAAATAAGGCATATGAGACGAAGTGGATGATTATAATAATGCATATAAAACGTTGTACATGTAAGTGTAGCCTACACGTCTATGTAATATAGCCTATATTGTAGCGACAATTATTTATGTAGCAGTAGCCTATGTGTCGGTATGCAAGAGTGACTTCCATTTGCAACACACTAACAAAATAAATGTAATTCTACATTTCAACTGAAAAAACTGTATCTCTCCTGGGATTCGAATTTGCCACAAACTGCAAAAATTACCAGGAGCCAGGCTAGCTAAACTGTGTGCTATTCTTCCAGTTGAAGTGTTGCACCTGTTTTAATCATATTTGATAGCAGATCGTGCCATTTGACTTCTGTTAAGGACACTTTCGTGAAAAAGTGTTCAATCATGGCCAACTATGTCAACATTTGTAATTGGCTGATGCAGAATTTGTTACAGGACATAATCATGGCCAGCTGGTCAGGTTAGCACAGAGCTAAGTGTGCAGGTTATCTCATGGGAACAGCTAACATATAGAGTTCTGTCACATGCAACTACTCCAACAATTTGAATTGGCTGATGCAGATTTTGAGACTGAGAAACGTTTTCTAATGTTAGCAAGTATGGACCCATAGGGTTCAGATGTAGTTACTACTGAATCTCAGGCTGACACATTACGGCTAGCCCTAGCCCTAAACTGTCTGCATCACACAAGTGCAGCATGTGAAAATCTGATGGGATGCATTTGCTCTATTGTTCCACATTTTTGTTGGTGGCACACTCTTTGATGGTGTGTACATCTTACAGAGTGTGGCTTAATGGCAGTTTGCCTCCTCCAACCACTAAGATGCAGTTAGGAATAGCTAGATTGATTAGTGCACAAATTAACGCAAGAAAGAGATCATTCTCCCTCCCTAAACTAATTTGCTGTCCTGGATCTTTCATTAATAAGTCCATCCAACTAACATTTCTAAAAGAAATGGCTATTGCTGTAGTAAATCTACCAAATTCAATAAACTTAATTACAATAAATTCAGTAAACATTTAGATTGAATGCAGTAACTGTGTCACTTACCCCACTAGGATGCTTTAAACATAATTTAATAAAATGGCAAAGGAACCTCTGCAAAGCCACTTAACCTTGTAAAAGCCTTGCATACACATTAAGCTAAAGCTTATTTGCACAGGAATAGATAACAATTGATCTGGATTTCCTTGCAAATATTTGATCACTCCATCTAAGTTGTTATTGGGTGACTTCACTGGGTCGCCTCTAATAGCTTTTTGTCACTGGTCTCACTTGTCATTCGATGCAAAGCTCGGAGGCCACTTTTTCTTTTGGATCCCAAGAAGCCGGCAGAAGTCAATACTGGGGGATACTAATCTTTCTGGCCAAGAGAAACCTCTTTATGGGTTTAGTCATGATGTAGTATGCTTTATTCCAAACGAGCGGTGATTAGAAATATATGAGCTGTGCTGTAGCTCAAAATCTTCTGTCCAGCAAGGCCATTGTCAAGTCTGCCCTACAGCACTAGACCACATGCAGCACTACAGGAAAAATCAGCATAATAAGAGAGAGCAAAGTGTTTTTTAAATACTTTAGTTCAATACAAGAAACAAATATTGTTGACTCTGAAGCTAAGATTTTAGACCGCTTCTCTCAGATGTTCATCTGTGTTGCACAGCTGTTTTGTGAGAGAATGAGGGTACTACAGTATTACCTCTATAACTAGTATCCCAGTAAGGCCTTGAAGTTAACTGTGCCGTCTTTCCAGAGGTCCAGTATAATGCCTGAGGTACAGGAGACCATGACTGAGGCCCTGCCAGAGCTGACCACAGAGCCCATCACTGGAGTTGTTGTGGTGTGTGCCGAAGCAAGGAACCTGCTGGATACTATGTTGTGAGTAACTTCTCCTTGCTTTTTCATCATTCACTCTTTTAGATTGAGGATACATTATGAAGCATATTATTTAATAATAGCAATGCTTATCATCTAATATAAATACATTTTATTGCATTTCGCTCAGCATTTTCCAATTACTTTGACTTCAACCTCATTTGTAGGCAAATAAATTATGTTTACACATATGCATATGTTGTGAAGTAGATACAGTATGATTTGGTAAATTCGATACTTTCTGTAATCAGCGTTTGATCAAAACAGTGTTCTCAATAACGTTGTTGTGTTGTTATGGATTCTACGATTTTGTTTTTGGAGGGTAGCCATGAAGCACTTGGACATGCGGTTGGCTAACACTTTTGAGTAGTGTTGTGTTTTTTGTGAGACAAATTGAATAACTAATTAATGCAGTTTACTTTGATGATGGAGATGATTACTGTAGGCCTATTTGTTGCCATTAGTCCTTCAGCCTTGCCAAAGGCTATGGTTTAACAACCCTTGGTGGATGCCCCCCACAGTTCTGGCACTGTGTCCCCATGTTTGTTTAACACTCTCAGTGAAGAGGGGTTGCCGGCTGTTTGGCACCCCGTAAGTTTGAACAATCTGGTTGTGAGAGAGAGGAAAGTAGGACAGTGATATCACTGGCCCATGGGAACCATGTTTGTGTTTTTGAAAGAGTGAGAGTGAGAGAGAGAGAGAGAGAGAGAGAGAGAGAGAGAGAGAGAGAGAGAGAGAGAGAGAGAGAGAGAGAGAGAGAGAGAGAGAGAGAGAGAGAGAGAGAGAGAGAGAGAGAGAGAGAGAGAGAGAGAGAGAGAGAGAGAGAGAGAGAGAGAGAGATGTTTTGTGAATGTAGCAAAGCACAAAGCAAACACAGTGATATAGCCTGAAGTGGGCTCAAGGGCAGATCTCTATTCCTTTTCTTTCTCTACCCTCTACCCTCTCTCTTTTATTTTTCCTTCCTCTCATTCCCTTCTCTCTCTTCCTGCCCCAACCCACACAGCCCAACAGTTGTAATCTCTGGTGGATGATGGTGGGTTGGCATTGTGACGATGCTTTGCCTACTGGCATTGGGACTGCATGCCACATGGTAGTGAACGAGAATGAGAACGCCCAGACTTCCTGCTTGGTTTCTTCAATTGGATAGATCCCTCTGTTGTTACTGAAGGGAATGGAGATGTTGCTCCACTTTCAAATCAAATCAAATCAAATGTTATTGGCCACATGCGCCGAATACAACAGGTGCAGACATTACAGTGAAATGCTTACTTACAGCCCTTAACCAACAGTGCATTTATTTTTAATAAAAAAGTAAAATAAAACAACAACAAAAAAGTGTTGAGAAAAAAAGAGCAGAAGTAAAATAAAATAACAGTAGGGAGGCTATATATACAGGGGGGTACCGGTGCAGAGTCAATGTGCGGGGGCACCGGCTAGTTGAGGTAGTTGAAGTAATATGTACATGTGGGTAGAGTTAAAGTGACTATGCATAAATAATTAACAGAGTAGCAGCAGCGTAAAAAGATGGGGTGGGGGGGCAGTGCAAATAGTCCGGGTAGCCATGATTAGCTGTTCAGGAGTCTTATGGCTTGGGGGTAGAAGCTGTTGAGAAGTCTTTTGGACCTAGACTTGGCACTCCGGTACCGCTTGCCGTGCGGTAACAGAGAGAAAAGTCTATGACTAGGGTGGCTGGAGTCTTTGACAATTTTGAGGGCCTTCCTCTGACACCGCCTGGTATAGAGGTCCTGGATGGCAGGAAGCTTGGCCCCAGTGTTGTACTGGGCCGTACGCACTATCCTCTGTAGTGCCTATGCGGTCGGAGGCCAAGCAGTTGCCATACCAGGCGGTGATGCAACCAGTCAGGATACTCTCGATGGTGCAGCTGTAGAATTTTTTGAGGATCTGAGGACCCATGCCGAATCTTTTTAGTCTCCTGAGGGGGAATAGGCTTTGTCGTGCCCTCTTCACGACTGTCTTGGTGTGTTTGGACCATGATAGTTCATTGGTGATGTGGACACCATGGAACTTGAAGCTCTCAACCTGTTCCACTACAGCCCCGTCGATGAGAATGAGGGCGTGCTCAGTCCTCTTTTTTTTCCCTGTAGTCCACAATCATCTCCTTTGTCTTGGTCACGTTGAGGGAGAGGTTGTTATCCTGGCACCACACGGCCAGGTCTCTGACCTCCTCCCTATATGCTGTCTCATCGTTGTCGGTGATCAGGCCTACCACTGTTGTGTCGTCGGCAAACTTAATGATGGTGTTGGAGTCGTGCCTGGCCATGCAGTCATGGGTGAACAGGGAGTACAGGAGGGGACTGACCACGCACCCCTGAGGGGCCCCGTGTTGAGGATCAGTGTGGCAGATGTGTTGTTACCTACCCTTACCACCTGGGGGCGGCCCGTCAGGAAGTCCAGGATCCAGTTGCAGAGGGAGGTGTTTAGTCCCAGGATCCTTAGCTTAGTGATGAGCTTTGAGGGCACTATGGTGTTGAATGCTGAGCTGTAGTCAATGAATAGCATTCTCACGTAGGTGTTCCTCTTGTCCAGGTGGGAAAGGGCAGTGTGGAGTGCAATAGAGATTGCATCATCTGTGGATCTGTTGGGGCGGTATGCAAATTGGAGTGGGTCTAGGGTTTCTGGGATAATGGTGTTTATGTGAGCCATGACCAGCCTTTCAAAGCACTTCATGGCTACAGACGTCAGTGCTACGGGTCGGTAGTCATCTAGGCAGGTTATCTTAGTGTCCTTGGGCACGGAGACTATGATGGTCTGCTTGAAACATGTTGGTATTACAGACTCAGTCAGGGACATGTTGAAAATGTCAGTGAAGACACTTGCCAGTTAGTCAGCACATGCTCGGAGTACACGTCCTGGTAATCCGTCTGGCCCTGCGGCCTTGTGAATGTTGACCTGCTTAAAAGTCTTACTCACATCGGCTACGGAGAGCGTGATCACATAGTCATCCGGAACAGCTGGTGCTCTCATGCAGTCTGGTAGTCTGGTTAAGTCAATGGTAAGTTGTGTTCTTCTACTGTTCATGTTATAGGCTAGACCTTCTTTGGTTGCTCCTTTTCTGAATTCCTCTTCAACGATGACTGCTTTTGAGAAATACATTTTATGCCGTAGTAGATCAATGAGCTGATTAACTATTTTGCTCTCCATTACAGTGCACTCACATTTCTGAACTTGAACAGGTTGTTCCTACACAAGAGAGCAGGCCCAGATCAAACACTGTTCCACAGGGATCAGGAGCTTTGCTCAAGCTGCAGCCGCCGCCCTACATCAAACACCTTAAGCAGGCACTGACACTGACACAGACACTTAGGGCCGCAAAGGGAAGCTGTGTGTCATTCAAATTTGCCTGAGCATATAACATACTACCCTCATGAGCACATTAACATAAGTTTATTTGAAGGAGTGTGGTGTTAGCCTGAGATCTGAGCCCCCTGTAATTGGCTAGGACCTCCGCTGAATCGGTTTACTAACCTCTGATGACTCTGAATCTTGTGTCCATTTTGTACTGTAGAAGCAGGGTTGGGTAGGTTACCTTCCAAATGTCATCCGTTACAGTAACTAGCTTCCTGTCCAAAACTGTAATCAGTAACGTAACTTTTGGAATACCCAAACTCAGTAACGTAATCTGATTACTTTCAGTTACTTTTTGATTGCTTTACCCTTAAGAGGCATTAAAATAAGACAAAAAGGATCCATCAAACTCATTTTATGTGTCATCATAGTGGTCTCTGACTTGTCAGACTCAATCACGTGGAACAAACTTAAGCTTGCGCCTATTTTCAATGCTGAAATTAATGTAGTTGAGAAAACAGAAAGGTGTCATTTGTTTTTACCCAAACAAAAGTAATCCAATAAGTAATCATTTAGTTTTCCAGAAGTATCTGTAATCTGATTACAATATTTTTGCTGGTAACGTAACTGATTACACTTACAGATTTGTTTAGGTAATCAGATCACATGTAACCGATTACATGTAATCAGTTACGTTACATGTAATCAGTTACTTCTCAACCATGTGTAGAATAATTATCATCAGCAGTTTATTTGTGATCTCTCTGACTGGGAGACATGTGTGCTTCACCTACAGTAAATTCGGAAAGTATTCAGACCCCTTGCCTTTTTCCACATTTTGAAACGTTACAGCCTTATTCTAAAATTGATTAAATAAATGTTTTTCCTTATCAATCTACACACAATACCCCATAATGACGAAGTGAAAACAGGTTTTTAGAATTTTTTGCACATTTATTAAAAGTAAAAAACTGAAATACCTTATTTACATAAGTATTCAGACCCTTTGCTTTGAGACTTGAAATTTAGCTCAGGTGCATCCTGTTTCCATTGATCATCCTTGAAATGTTTCTACAACTTTATTGGAGTACACCTGTGGTAAATTCAATTGATTGTACATGATTTGGAAAGGCACACACCTGTCTATTTAAGGTCCCACAGTTGACAGTGCAAGTCAGAGCAAAAACTAAGCCATGAGATTGAAGTAATTGTCCGTAGAGCTCCGAGACAGGATTGTGTTGAGGCACAAGACTCTTACTAGAGCTGGCAGCCCGGGGGAGAAGGGGGAGAAGGGCCTTGGTCAGGGAGGTGACCAAGAACCCGATGGTCACTCGGAGAGAGTTCCAGAGTTCCTCTGTGGAGATGGGAGAACCTTACAGAAGGACAACCATCTCTGCAGCACTCCACCAATCAGGTATTTATGGTAGAGTGGCCATACAAAAGCCACTCCTCAGTAAAAGGCAAAATAGCCCGCTTGGAGTCTGCCAAAAGGCACCTAAAGGACTCTCAGACCGTTAGAAACAAGATTCTCTGGTCTGATGAAACCAAGATTGAACTCTTTGGCCTGAATGCCAAGCGTCATGTCTGGAGGAAACCTGGCACCATCCCTACAGAGAAGCATGGTGGTAGCAGCATCATGCTGTTGGGATGTTTTTCAGCGGCAGGGACTGAGAGACTAGTCAGGATCAAGGGAAAGATGAACAGAGCAAAGTACAGAGAGATCCTTGATGAAAATCTGCTCCAGAGCACTCAGGACCTCAGACTGGGGCGGAGGTTCAACTTCCAACAGGAAAACGACCCTAAGCACAAAGCCAAGACAACACAGGAGTGGCATCGGGACAAGTCTCTAAATGTCCTTGAGTGGCCCAGCCAGAGCCCGGACTTGAACCCGATCTAACATCTCTGGAGAGACCTGAAAATAGCTGTGCAGCGACACTCCCCATCCAACCTGACCGAGCTTGAGAGGATCTGCAGAGAACAATGGGAGAAACTCCCCAAATACAGGCG
Organism: Coregonus lavaretus; assembly: GCF_964263955.1. Taxonomy (NCBI): domain Eukaryota; kingdom Metazoa; phylum Chordata; class Actinopteri; order Salmoniformes; family Salmonidae; genus Coregonus; species Coregonus lavaretus. Next base: position 23,413,208 of record NC_140001.1, on the reverse strand, counting down.
TGCCAAGCTTGTAGCGTCATACCCAAGAAGACTCGATGCTGTAATCGCTGCCAAAGGCGCTTCAACAAAGTACTGAGTAAAGGGTCTGAATACTTATGTAAATGTGATATTTACGTTTTTCTACAATCCTGTTTTTGCTTTGTCATTACGGGGTATTGTGTGTAGATTGATGAGGGAAAAAAACAATTAAATCAATTTTAGAATAAGGCTGTAACGTAACAAAATGTGGAAAAAGTCTATATCTGATAAATTTTTGTTTGGTATGGCTCTAATGACATTTTGGTTTCAATGGTAGCAGTTGCCTTTCATAGCCTTTTCCCAGTTAAAGTCCCAAGAGGCTCCATATTGTAGGTGCTCGCCCTCAATATTAACTCAGTGACGTTCTCTGTCTTTTGAGATCTGTTAGGAATTACCAGTACTCACAATAGATTTAACTATTTCATAGCAGTTTTTCAATTTCGTTTGTGCAGATTTTTGGAATTGGAAGTTGAATCAGCACACTTTTATATGTGTACATGACATCAAAATGACAAGATCAGAGTTCAAAGATTGATTACTACCGTGATTCTTCTGTTCTTCTTCAGACTTTTCGTGCAGTGGAAACACTCCCAGCAATGAGCCCTGTTGGACGATGGGAGCCACATAACAGTAGATCGTAGAAAGAAAATAGAGAGCAAGTGCATCCAAACTTTCCCCCTGCAGCTCTGTGGTTGGTGTTTCAAATTCTAGGCGCATCACCCCCTGCTGCCGGAGCTGTGGCAGGATGACACCTGAGGTGCCGCCTCCTGTAGGAGCGCTGTGCCCTCTTACTCCCCTGCTTGACTTTGGGTTTCACACAGCCAGCCCTTTGTTTACACTGACAGGATGCGCTGGCTACTGACCTGGAAAAAGTGGCCAAGACGGGTTGTCTTGTAAGTAGGTGGGGGCTTCTGGTGATGTATGGGCTTCTCATGGGACCTTTCACTGCGCCTGCTGGAGATGCCTGCACACCCTCTCTCTCTTTCTCTCTTTCCCCCTCTCACTTTCCCCCTCTCTCTCTTTCTCTCAGCCCCTCTCTCATCCCATCTAGTCACTGGTGGTTTTGCATGAGTCTCTCCCTGCCATGTTTTCCACAGCCAATCACCAGGGTCATTCATCATTATTGTCAGGGTGGTAATGTGTGTGGGTGGGTGCAGAGATCCAGGACTTCTTTGTTTGAATGAACCTCATTAAATTGACTCTTCTTTGTGAAGGATCCTCTCAGAGAATAAGTCTGGCAGTCATTTTGGTGATTTACCGACGATGGCCAATGTAACATGACGTTTCAGCCAAGCTTGTTTGCTGGTAGCTATGGAGAAGTGTCTGACTCAGTCATGTGAGGGTCGTTTTGGCTTCATCATTCTTCAGTTCATGCACACTAGGTGTGCTGCCTACACTGTCTTAATAGCCTTTTCTAACGTGTGCCTGGGCTCTTGTGCATTATGTTGCCATATCCAAATACACAATACCCTGTAAATACTCAAATCTCCCCATCCCCATCAGGATCTTTTAGCAGCACAATGAAGTTTGGTCTTCCTTATTAGAGACTATCTTTGTCAGGTTGTCTTTAATTAATCAGCCCCATCCCAAGGGATGATATTTTTAGCCACCTGTTTGGAGGCTAAGGCTCCTTCTTTACCCACACAGGGCACTAATGAGATGGAGCGGTAGCACAGGCAACCGTTAATTAAGTATGCAAGAGAAGAGGCTAAAAGCAACACGCTCACACAGTACATACATTAACTTTATCCCACCACATGCATGTTCTTCTCTCCTTGTTGATTTTTTTGGGTCGTTTTTTCACGTAGGTCACATAAACAACAGATGGCTCTGACGCCGACCTGTGGAAGGACAGCTTATTCAAATCCAAGGTCGCCCGCTACCTCTGTTTCACCAGAGATAATGTAAATGTAAACTTCTCCCTTTCCCTATGCATCGTGCAGTAACACCTCATCCCTAACACCTTTGCCCTCTCTAGCGTTCTCCTGTGGAGATCTTTGATCATTGAAACTCCAATAATGGACCATGAATTTTAAAAGTCTGGTATTTGAAATGAATGCAAATCCCAATCTGAATTTTGGATTATATGATTGCATTTTATTCTTGATGTGTGATACCTTGGTGGGCTCCCAGGATTATATTGTTGATGTTCTTGCGTCCTCCAGAGAGGCAGATGTATGATTATTCATAGTATTAGAATGAGCTTGTATTTAAACTATTTCAATTTATTTAATTAACCTTGTCCCTGTACAGAATGTGGATACCTTCCAGTTATTCTTCAAAGATGATGCACACATTTTAAAAAATGACATTTTGAATATTTATAAGAAATGAAACTTCTAAATCCCAGTTCAATAGAGTTGGAAATGGGGCACCTGTTTAAAATAACAGTCATAACTCTGTGAATTGAGCTCTCTTTGAATGTTCTCTACATATCAACTGTTAGGCACGTTTTCACATTTCTTTTGTACATATAAAAAACATTTGAGAATAGAGAACAGTGATGTTCCTGCTATAAAGCCTAAAGTTGCCATGGAATATAAATATAGTATTGTAGTGGGCACAGAGTGTTGCATAGTTGTCATCAATACATATGCTCCAACATTCACACTTCCTTTGCTTTTCCTGTGGCTCAGTTGCCTATTTAATTGAAGAAAACGTAACAGTGCATAACCATATGCTACCTATGCTAAGTATACTATTGTTTTTTAAACTTAAACATGGAGAATTTGCACAAATTTAGCTAACTATGTGACATGGGTTTACTCCATTCATCAGACTGACCAAGTAATGGTCCTACATGAACCAAGTGATGATTTAGATGGGCCCTATACAGTACATGAACATTCTTCAGTCCAAAAGACTGATGGTATGTAAACAGGATTGTAATGATTCGACATCCACTTCAACCTTTGTTCCTTTCCACAGTTTCTGTCAGTGTCTTCATTTACAGCCTTGTGGTTAGAGTTTATCAGCTGAATGAATGCCACATTGTACAGTCCTCGACTTTTATTTGATAAAACTATGATTTTACCTCATTGGTATACATAACAGCATTTTTACCTGCAATAAATTATTTCTGTGTGTTCACTTTGACATATTCTCGTGACAAATCAATAATTTATGGTTGGATACTATGACTAATTCTGAAAATAGTTCCTCCATTAGAATCCTTGTGAGTGTGTAGACACCTGTAGATGGAGCTCAGTCTGGTCCACAGTTTAGTTTGTATCACACAAATAGCTTTGCCCTCATTCCTGTGTGTTATCTTAAAATGTGTGTCGGTGCTGTTTTAAAGACTTTGACACAAATAAAACATGACAGAGCCATCAACAAAGGCTATTTTGTCTGCCAGTCAATGTAGCCCTCTCTGTAATTGTCATTGACAAAAACAGATTCTGCAAAATGAACCACTGAATTATGTGGAGGGAAGTAAACAGTTTGAGATTCATCATACTCTAGGTTGGATGTAGATGGCCCTTTTGTCAGGTCCTGATGGGAAAAATCTATCTTGCAAAAACCACTACAAAAACAAGGTTTCATGCATAGTAATAACATTCATCCATATTCCACCCTAAGTCAGAATAAAAACGATGAATAAAAAATATATCTAATGGTAATGACTGCTGGGCAAAAGGAGCAGTGGAATCCAGACTTTCGGACGCATCAAGTCACGGCTCGGTCGCCACACTCTCCAATGCCGCTGTGTATTATTGCAATTTATTACAGGGAAAGATTTCAATATAATGACAGGAGACTGGGAGGAGTCATGCTTGAAAATGACAAATAAATGGTCCCTGATTGTTTTTAACCAGTCCCATTCTGATGAACAGGCAATCCTGCCTGCCTCGCACACTGTTCCTCTCACCGAGGGTTGAGAATGATTGCAAGTTCACAGATGCATTCAAATTTTTTAAAGTAGCTATTTTGGAGTAATTACTTCCACCATCGTGTCAACTCCTCTCTTTAGAGACTTCCCAAGCTTTTAGGAAATCGTTGATTCAATTGTCTTTGTAATTTATTTTCAGACCCTTACAAAAACGGTATAACCCTTACCCCCCTCACTACTTTTGGAATGAGATATGTTTCTTACTATCTATTACATGTGAAATGTGCGAACAGTAAGTGGATATGTAATTTTGAATGTTTTCCTGTAAAGCCAGTCATCAGATGTGCTCGTTGACTTGAGGTTGATCGATTTGAAGGACACTCTAAAAAAGGGCTTTATACCCATTCAAGAAACAGTGGACACCAGTAAGTAAGCAGTTTCCCCTAAACCACAGCTTTGCTTGAGATGGTGAATGTTTTATGGATGCAGGTTAGCTTTATTTACGATAGTCTGTGGGAATAAAATAAATATTTTGCCCTGGAGGTACAAGTGAAGAGAATCATGAGTCATTGTTTATCTCAGTTGGAGCTGTGCTTTTCTTTATGAGGGGCTTATTTATTTATGTATTTATTTGGGGAGAGGACGAGTGGATGGGGTTATCTAATATTAATGAAATGCATTCCCCAATGCTTTAGTGGTCTTTGAGTGCTATGTATTCCCCCCTCACTATCCAGGCCTTGAAAATGTAATAATATTTTGGTGTGGGGAGTGAGAACAGCTTGTTTATTATTTTTATTACCATTGCATTTACACTGCAATTTCTATCCCTGGTTGGAAATAAATGGGTGAGGCACAGAAGTAATATGGACAAGCATGGCTATGTTTTCTAGCTGGAATAAAGAACAGAAATATTATATATTGTTGGGCTATGGTTTAATGTAATGTTTTATTACTTCATGTGAATCCATGTTTAATGTATACAACTAACATTATGTATGACATTTTATCCTCCATATCGAGTACAAAACCACATTTATATAAGCTAGCAATATACTGTGGCTGCTGTAGGAGTTAGCATTTGTCTTTCATTTTCGAAACAAAGATGTTAAACGATCATCATCATTGATTTTTGTCAGTGCTTACAGTGTATTCTCTGTGTTTATATTTCATATCATTCTACCACGCATAGCTGTGACAAAGAATTGAATTTGGCCTCTAGTTCATGATCCCTAATATGGTCTGTCTCCCTTATTGCTTGTCAGAGGAGCCTGCCTTGAGGAAGAGGAGGCTGTGCGTAAAGCTCGGCCTACGCGTAGCCACAAAAACTGCTGTGTGTGACATCCAGGGGAAGTCCGAGCACACCCCTGCACACTACACTTGTATCGGGTACTTGGACAGACCTACGGAAGGCAGAAGGAATATTGTTTTTATTGTCGTACTTTCTCCCTGACACCCATAGCATTGTATTTGTTTGGAAATGCAGTACCATGGCAAGATTCTCAGTAGGCTTTCATTGATTTCACATAATCTCCAATGAGCAGGATTCCTATTTTCCTTCTCAAAACGAACTTTGCCTGCAGCCTGCTAGAGGCACCTGCCTGGACATGAACAGTGCACAGCCTGCAAGTAGTAACTCTTCTGCTCTGATCATCCTCATTTCTGACATTGTTCATCAATCATATACAGTGCCTTCGGAAAGTATTCAGACCCTTTGACTGTTTTCACATTTTGTTACGTTACAGCTTTATTCAAAAATAATAATAATATCCTTTGTCAATCTACACGCAACACCCGATAATGACAAAGCAAAAACAGGTTTTTAGAAATGTTTGCTAATTTATATTTAAAAAAACAGAAATATCACATTTCCATAAGTATTCAGACCCTTTACCCAGTACTTTGTTGACGCACCTTTGGCAGCGAATACAGCATCAAGTCTTCTTGGGTATGACGCTACAAGCTTGGCACACCTGTATTTGGAGAGTTTCTCCCATTCTATAATATACCATTTTGCAGACGCTTTTATCCAAAGCGACTTACAGTCATGCGTGCATACATTTTTTGTGTACGGGTCGTCCCGGGGATCAAACCAACTACCTTGGCGTTACAAGCGCCGTGCTCTACCAGCTGAGCTACAGCTTCCGTCTGGCCACTCTACCATTCTTCTCTGCAGATCCTCTCAATCTCTGTCAGGTTGGATGGGGAGCATCGCTGAACAGTTATTTTCAGGTCTCTCCAGAGATGTTTGATCGGGTTCAAGTCCAGGCTCTGGCTGGGCCACTCAAGGACATTCAGAGACTTGTCCCGAAGCCACTCCTGCGTTGTCTTGGCTTTGTGCTTAGGGTCGTTTTCCTGTTGGAAGGTGAACCTTCGCCCCAGTCTGAGGTCCTGAGTGCTCTGGAGTAGGTTTTCATCAAGGATCTCTCTGTACTTTGCTCCGTTTATCTTTCCCTCGATCCTGACTAGTCTCTCAGTCCCTGCCGCTGAAAAACATCCCCATAGCTTGATGCTGCTACCACCATGCTTCACCGTAGGGATGATGCCAGGTTTCCTCCAGACGTGTCACTTGGCATTCAGGCCAAATAATTCAATCTTGATTTTATCAGACCAGAGAATCTTGTTTCTCATGGTCTGAGAGTCTTTAGGTGCCTTTTGGCAAACTCCAAGTGGGCAGTCATGTGCCTTTTACTGAGGTGTGGCTTCCGTCTGGCCACTCTACCATAAAGGCCAGATTGGTGGAGTGCTGCAGAGATGGTTGTCCTTCTAGAAGGTTCTCCCTTCTCCACAGAGGAACTCTAGAGTTCTGTCAGAGTGACCATCGGGTTCTTGGTCACCTCCCTGACCAAGGCCCTTCGCCCTTCCCCAGATCTGTGTCTCGACACAATTCTGTCTCGGAGCTCTACAGACAATTCCTTCAACCTCATGGCTTGGTTTTTGCTCTGACATGCGCTGTCAACTGTGGGACCTTATATAGACAGGTGTTTGCCTTTCCAAATCATGTCCAATCAATAGAATTTACCACAGGTGGACTCCAATCAACATCTCAAGGATGATCAATGGAAACAGGATGCACCTGAGCTCAATTTTCAGAGTCTCATAGCAAAGGGTCTGAATACTTATGTAAATAAGGTACTTCTGTTTTTTACTTTTAATAAATTTGCAAACATTTCTACAAACCTGTTTTCACTTTGTCATTATGGGGTATTGTGTTTAGATTGCTGAGGATTTGTATTTATTTAATCCACTTTAGAATAAGTCTGTAACGTAACAAAATGTGGAAGAAATCAAGGGTTCTGAATACTTTCCGAAGGCACTTTATGTGCTGTACTCTCATTAGTTATTTTATTGGTGGCAGGTAGCTTAGTGGGTAAGAGCGTTGTGCCAGTAACCGAAAGGTCACTGGTTCTAATCCCCGAGCCTACTAGGTGAAAAATCTGTCGATGTGCCCTTGAGCAAGGCACTTAACCCTAATTGCTCCTGTAAGTTGCTCTGGATAAGAGCGTCTGCTAAATGACTTTGAATTTGGAGTCTTTTCTCTAGTTCATTGTGATGATGTTGCTTATGAAATTAGGGGTACTTTTACATCTGAGTGGTGCGTGACTTTTGTTTCTACAGAGAGCTAAACAATTTGGGGATTTGGTACCGAATGAGGAAAGTCCATCCATCCACAGAAAGCTATGACTCAATGTCCAACACAACAAGGTACATACCAAGTTCATAATCATACTGTTATGACCAAATGAGCATTAACACCCTCTGTCTCAACTTGTAGTTGAAAAGGCCATGCCATTGTGTTGTTGTTTAGAGTATTTGGAAACGTTTGAGTCCCATTTTAAGATGTACACGTGTTTACCTTTTGGTAAATCTGTGATCCATTAGTCAGTCAATGTCTCTTGAGTGATGGGATCTATTACACACAAGTGATTGACACTTGTTCATACTCATACAGTACATGACCTCATGGCTGTGCCTGGTCTGAGAAAGCAGTGAGGGAGTACTGAAGCGAAAGGGAACCCAGACAGGATCCCCTGAATGGGAGCATGAGTTCAACAAGGGCTAAACTCCTGCTATTTGTGCTGTCCCAAGAGGGAGAGCTTGTTCGCTCTCTGACTGTGGTAGCAGGAGTGCTGTTGTACTGTGCAGACAAAGGGGAAGAAACGTAGCCTAGAGAGGCAGAGACAGCTGCAGAGGAAGGGAAGAGAGCGGCAGGCAGTGCAGAGAGCTCCACCATGCCATGCTGTTGCCGTACCATACCCCCATCCTCAGCTACTCTGTCTTCCCCTGCCTGGGGCCCACAGAGAAGGAGCAGGCCTTTGTACTGCAGCCAAATCCAACAGCTCAATTAGGTTGCCAGCTTGAAGTGCTTTGTCCTGGCATGTTAGAGGCTCGATGTAGAGTGCAGTGTGAAAACCAACCACTTCACAGCAGAGGTCAGACTGAGGGAGTGGTATTCAGAGGTGAGACACTGTTCATATGGCTACTCGGTGTGATAACAGAAAGTATCTAGTTTCAAAGGCAAGGTTTAAAGTGAGCAAACTATGGTTTGACAGAAGAGACCCAAAAACTAGAGTTGTGTGAATCACAAATATTTGGGGAGCAGATAGTTAATGTCTTGAAACGATCTAGAAAGCCTAGGCCGTATACCCACTCAACTGTTACCAGTAATCCTTAGCTCTTTTGAAGCAGACTTTCAAGTTGCTGAGGAGTTGGGGGTAAGAATAAATTGCACCTCGAAGCAACACACTTACACACCCCCTCCTGATGCCTGCTGCGATCACACACTCCTGTTTTTGTATTAACATTAAAATTCATGCCACAGTGTGAGAGCCTTGCTTTTAGTGCATTTCCATCAACATTGCACAAAAACACAGGAGCAAGAAGGTGGGCTGAAGAAGAAGCTCCCACTAGCCAAAGTAGACAATGCCATTTTATAAAGTCTATTTTGCTGTTCTCGTCTTGTTCGGCTGCTCCAGAGCCCTCATTATAGACAGATAAACAACTAACACTGAAAATGTGCACCCTTTCATTATACTGACCATCTTGTGCTACCATGCATTGTAATATGTGTTTATGAGGCATATAGGCTATGTTTGATTCAATTCAGTCAGTAACTGTTACCAAAATAAGTATTTCCATGTTTTCGAACTACTGCAGCAGTTAGTATGGTATCTGTCATTTCTGAAAACTTGGTTGCATCACTTGACCACTTTCCTTATCCATGTTCAGCATATGAGAATTCCCTCCTATGACCTACGCTGCCTTGGGGCTATCTATGACAGCTTTATGGCCTTTTAGGAATGGCACCTTAAATGTACAGTAAGTGCCTTTCACAGTCAGTGGAAAATATGTTTTAAATGCAGTCAATATTGTGTACATATTTTATGACCCTTGTAAATTTGAATGCTGGTGATTCCTTACATTTAAAGCTGTCAGCATCTAGGTTAAAGTTACCTAGGCCTTGTTTTGAATAACCTACGCCTGTAGCTAAACTGAAGAGCGATGTTGTTACAGATGTAGAATCTTAATTTGAGCCAGTTTGCTACAGCAGGAAAATAATCCTGCAGCAAAAGGAAATGTGAATTATTATGTGGATTATAATTTATGGATATTTTCGTAGGGGTTGATACCTTTTTTGTAAGGGAAAAGCAAGTCTGAAATTTCAAAGTGGAAATTATAAACTTTAGAAGCCTTTTTAAACCTCAAACACTTAGGAAAGTCCTCGTGCAACAGGATGATCAAATTAAGATCCTACATCAGTATGTACTTGTACCTTTTTCTGATCAAGTTTGTCTGGAACATCCTAACTTGCTGCCATGTCCCATTTAATTCATTTATTTGGCCTGATGTCAACCACTTCAGCTCTCTTTCCATCTTGAGAAGGGCCAGTCGGCCAGTTCCTGTCCCCTTTATGTGGAAAAGCTGTGACGTCCGGTCAGGCTTTTAATGCATCCACTACAGCTGCCCCCTCTCCTCTCCTCTCCTCTTTTCCAACGCTGCCATTTGTTCTCCTGATAAAACTGTCATTGCTGAGGCTGATATCTGACCTCTAGACAGACTGGTGGCATAAATTAGCCTTGTGCTAATATTGTCATGTCTTTTTTCCCCCACAGAATCAAGGTTTTTGTCATTTCTCTTAGAATAATAGCCTGGACACTTTTTAAATCAAATGGCATAGCGATAAAAATGTTGAGGCCAAGCATCTTTTCCACACTGTAACTGGACCATATTTTTATGATTTCGGTTTTCAAAACTGTTATTCAGGTCAGGCACTGTAATTGAAAGAAAAAAAAGTCTCAATCTCAATGCCAGGGTTGGCATGCATTCACTCTCCTCTAACTTTTATAATGTCCTTTCCTCTGCCTTTGACACTTTCCAAAGTGTTCCAGCTGTGTGTTGGCATTGTACCTGTCACCATTCCTCGCTGCCTAACCAACACTCTCCCTGTACCTGACTCTTGAGGGAGGCCATCATTGTCTGTGAGTGTGCTGTTTTGACAGAGCTCCCAGCCGTAATGTCACCGTCACACTTCTTGAAAGCACTCTTTTTCTTTACTTTGTGGAATCCTAAAAAAGTTGCAAATGTATCTCAAAATCAAGCAAATGGATGCAGAACTGTGCCACAAACGATAGAATCATCAAGTGAGATCTGATGCTCAGTGTGCTCAGAGATTCCTGTGAATTCAGGCAGCTATTCGTTTCAGCACCTGACACAAAGCTTAAAGGGAGATAATGATGGTTGAGAAAGCAGCCCTTGCAAATCAGGACTGTCTGCATGTTGAGGAAGGTGTGGAGATGTTGTCATGGAAGAGGCTGGATGAGTGTCAAAATATGAACTCCCAACTCCATCTATCACAGCTCAGACTCTTCACTGATATAATTTTTTATCCTTGTCTTGCCTGTCTGCAGACCACTACTTGTCTATCCACTGTCTAACAGATAGACAGCTTCATTTTCTTTTACCTCATTTCTATCTCACGACCACATTAAACAAATATCTAAAACCATAAATTGATATTGCGCACTAATGTAGGATTTTGACAGCTAATTGATCTTATCAAGCAATCATCAGTACCCTAGTTTTACTTAGAAAATTCTGACTTGAAAATGTAATGTGTGCCAGCTCAAAGTGAATCAGGTTTTTATGCATATGGCTTTTATGCATATGTGTTTGTGATTACATTCCGCATCGGTTTCAATGGACCAATGGGCTCCTGAGTGAAGTTGTAATTGTTTAAATCTTTCAGGCTATGTTCCCAGTTTTACAGTAATTTAATGAGGAACTACACTGTAATTAAATATTCAAATTAGGAACCAGTGTCAATATGGCTCTCGTTGCCTAGAATGATGATGAATTGTACTCAAAACTCCAGTGGCCAACATAATCTGAGCCCAACCGCTGCCGTTGATTACGTAGCAATACACTTGACATGTTTTTGTTTTAAGAATTAGACATGTAATTGATTTGCCATATGGTACCCTATAGCCAGTGCACCCAAATTATGTCTAGAAATCCCAGAATTTGGATTGACACAGTTCTTTGTGTTTTGTATGAATATGAACATGAAAAATCTTCGACCCCTTACTTGATACAGTGGGGGAAAAAAGTATTTAGTCAGCCACCAATTGTGCAGGTTCTCCCACTTAAAAAGATGAGAGAGGCCTGTAATTTTCATCATAGCTACACGTCAACAATGACGGACAAATTGAGAAAAGAAAATCCAGAAAATCACATTGTAGGATTTTTAATGAATTTATTTGCAAATTATGGTCGAAAATAAGTATTTGGTCACCTACAAACAAGCAAGATTTCTGGCTCTCACAGACCTGTAACTTCTTCTTTAAGAGGCTCCTCTGTCCTCCCCTCGTTACCTGTATTAATGGCACCTGTTTGAACTTGTTATCAGTATAAAAGTCACCTGTCCACAACCTCAAACAGTCACACTCCAAACTCCACTATGGCCAAGACCAAAGAGCTGTCAAAGGACACCAGAAACAAAATTGTAGACCTGCACCAGGCTGGGAAGACTGAATCTGCAATAGGTAAGCAGCTTGGTTTGAAGAAATCAAATGTGGGAGCAATTATTAGGAAATGGAAGACATACAAGACCACTGATAATATCCCTCGATCTGGGGCTCCACGCAAGATCTCACCCTGTGGGGTCAAAATGATCACAAGAACGGTGAGCAAAAATCCCAGAACCACACCTAGTGAATGACCTGCAGAGAGCTGGGACCAAAGTAACAAAGCCTACCATCAGTAACACACTACGCCGCCAGGGACTCAAATCCTGCAGTGCCAGACGTGTCCCCCTGCTTAAGCCAGTACATGTCCAGGCCCATCTGAAGTTTGCTAGAGTGCATTTGGATGATCCAGAAGAGGATTGGGAGAATGTCATATGGTCAGATGAAACCAAAATAGAACTTTTTGGTAAAAACTCAACTCGTCGTGTTTGGAGGACAAAGAATGCTGAGTTGAATCCAAAGAACACCATACCTACTGTGAAGCATGGGGGTGGAAACATCATGCTTTGGGGCTGTTTTTCTGCAAAGGGACCAGGACGACTGATCCGTGTAAAGGAAAGAATGAATGGGGCCATGTATCGTGAGATTTTGAGTGAAAACCTCCTTCCATCAGCAAGGGCATTGAAGATGAAACGTGGCTGGGTCTTTCAGCATGACAATGATCCCAAACACACCGCCCGGGCAACGAAGGAGTGGCTTCGTAAGAAGCATTTCAAGGTCCTGGAGTGGCCTAGCCAGTCTCCAGATCTCAACCCCATAGAAAATCTTTGGAGGGAGTTGAAAGTCTGTGTTGCCCAGCAACAGCCCCAAAACATCACTGCTCTAGAGGAGATCTGCATGGAGGAATGGGCCAAAATACCAGCAACAGTGTGTGAAAACCTTGTGAAGACTTACAGAAAACGTTTGACCTGTGTCATTGCCAACAAAGGGTATATAACAAAGTATTGAGAAACTTTTGTTATTGACCAAATAGTTATTTTCCACCATAAATTGCAAATAAATTCATAAAAAATCCTAAAATGTGATTTTCTGGATTTTTTTTTCTCATTTTGTCTGTCATAGTTGACGTGTACCTATGATGAAAATTACAGGCCTCTCACATCTTTTTACGTGGGCGAACTTGCACAATTGGTGGCTGACTAAATACTTTTTTTCCCCACTGTATACTTAGATTCTATGTTCTTTTATCATTCCATTGATCGATGAAGATCTGTGTTTGTAGCAGAATCAACTAAGCCCTATTCTATGGCAATGTCTGATCTTCCCTTGATTTCAGTCAGTGGCAACCCATAATTTCATTATAAAGTGCTTTGTTCTTATACCAAGAAAGATGCAATTTTGAGTGGAATAGTTTTCAAAGGCCGGCTAAACATATCTCCATTTTGACCTTATAAAATTGGTGATATTTGAGCAAATGGATGCTTTAAAATAGGTTCTCTCTGAATGCTTCATTTACATTTGTGTATCTCAATGGATCTGTTCATTGTTCTATGCTATATCATGAACCAAACCGCTCAAACGCATTTCTTCAAAAGAGCGTCTAAACAATCTCCCTTCAGTTTATCAGTGTTTGTGAAATGTCTCACAGCTTGGAGAGACGTGTCCCTTCCTTTTTCAGCATTGGAGTCAACCTTTGCAAGGTAAGGGAAGTCTTCATTAAATGTTGCAATCGGTTCCACAAGATTGATGCCAATGCCAACCTTTTAAAAATTCACCATTGGCTAGGATTTAACATGGCCAAATGCTGATGTAAATGAACAGGGGAAAAGTCGAACCTATCATGGCAAATAAATCTTAGTTGCAAACTTCAGCTCATAAATACCACAAACTGTCAGGGAGCTTGCTTTATTGCTTTTGATAGAAATTATTGCATTTATTTATCTCATCAAAAGAGATAAAACGTAAAATAGTGCAGTGTTGCCCTCAGAATATGCAGATACTGTCAGATATGTCATTAGTCTTGCATTTTGGAAATTAATTGTTCAGCCTCCTGAAGATGCATTGTCCTAACCACAAACAGAGCAAATGGGCAAACACACATAAACATACACATAATACACAACTACATTTTTCCAAAGTTAGTTTGCTTCTTTTATTTTCTGTCTAAAGAGCATTTGAGTTATTTGTTTGAATCCTTGTTACCCTAGCTAAGGCTATTCAAGTTTCCATTAGCATGATATTACATTCACACCTTGCTCAGCATTGCCCTACATTTGGACACACTGTAGATTATAGCTACATCAGATATGTTTCATTATGTTCGGGAGGAGCTCATTTAACTTCAAAGCATGTCCAATGTCACATTATGCAGTTATCCTGAAGCTGAGACATTTCTTGTGCTTGCTGTGGATTTATCGATCAGTGGGGGTCAGTCACAGGGTGTAATTCATGATAGCTTGATTGATGAGGATTGAAATCTTATAAAGTTTGTTAGCTCCAACTGCCCATGAAGTGCCTGCTTTTTTTTGTAGTACAAGCTTATAGTATGTTAAAACAGACAATTTATATTCCTTTAGCACTAACCAGCCCCTAATCCCAGACCCAAACCATTAAAGGTCTACCAAAGCCCCCGTGGCAGCTTTATTTTCACATTTCTCCATATCCAGCCCTCTTCTGTCAGGTGTGTCTTGTCCTGATCAGCGCTCTGTTTGATCTTGAAGGGAGTGGGGGTGTCGTTGTGGGGATGATGGGGTTGGAATAAGAAGATCCTGCCCCTGTGAATCCCTTCCCCTCCTTACATCGAATCCACGCCTTGGCATTCTTCTCCAGATCTCAGAGAAAATGTCACCTTCAATGTTGTGGTACACTCATCTGACATGGCATGGTGCTTTATCTCCTCCAGGAAATACCTGCAGCGCTCCCCACCAGCCCCTACAGGAGGAGCACCAGCAGGCCTGACTCAGAGAGCTCCAGTCTCTATACCATTTCAGCTAAACTGCATTTTTACTGCACCAAACTCAACAACGCATATAGGGAGTCTCATTGTGTAGACCCTCCTATGATATGGAAGGTGCACATTATACAGTCAGTATATGTGGTAAGGTGTCTTGCAAATGATCTGAACTGTATTCTACATTTGTTTAGCTCTGTCACTGTGCCGCAACTTGACCCACTGATAAGTTAAAGCTAGTGTTAAATTCCTCTCACTTCTAATCATTGCAGAATCAAGGTTTTTTCATCTTTCTAGCCGTATGTTGTTCTGAAAGTATTTAATCTCCACCAACGAGTAGATTGCTCCTTTGGTAATTGATCTATGCATACAGTATATGTCTATCTTTTTATCACAGACAGGTAAAGAGCTGTGTTTATCTGAAAGAGTGAACACTGCTTCCCAGAGGAGCTCAGCATTACACTCAAGAGAACGTTTAACGGCTGTCAAATATGATTCATCAAATGCCACGCTAACATTTACCTGCAGTTGTAGGAGAAATGCTCTTTTAGTAATAATAGAGTGGAAAGTGTACTGAAATTGATCTGGACTGGGCTTGGTTATAGAGTCAGAACTTGCTAAGACGCCGTAGTGGCTGGGGTGGTGCTGCTCCAGACGAGGTGTGTGGAGAGGAGATCAGGCAGGTTTTATCCAGCTGGAGAGAGACACCATGTGGTGAGGATTCCTCTTGTTCCACAGTGGAGAGATAGCGGGGCTGTGGCATGCAGTTATCATCTCAGTTGTCCTTGTCACACACTGACTGTCTCCTTACTTGTTTTTACAGATAGTCAGGCCTACCAGTCTGATATTATATGAGCTCACACAATTTCATTACATATAATTACTAATTTGGGGATTCCTTTTTTTCAGTGTTATTTAGAATGTTCATGTTATTGTTTCTATTATCTGCTACCTACCTTGGTCTATTCTGTGGCAGTCCATTTGAGTGACTATACGAACCATGGAGATTCAGTGCACTGCCAGCAATCATTCTTTATCAATAGAGGCTGTGCTCTATAATCGTACCAATGCCATTGGTGCCTGCTCTTCTATCTCCATGTCACAAAGCCTTTCTCTCTCTTTTAATCACTTTGTGGGGTTAATCCCAAAGTGGCATACTGTACAAAGGCTTTATCTTTCAGCCACACATAGTAGCCTTCCAGCCACACATTTAGATTGTGAGAGGCAGTATCTTTCCTCCTTCATTAACAGTGTGACGACCTGCAGACCAAGTGTGGGGTCGGAGCAGACGGTGGGTTTGTGTTAATTGTGAGCTGTGTGGTGTGGTGTGTTGACAGCTGGCCAGGTTCGAGTTGGTCTAAAACCATGTGCGCTCTGTCAGGGTTGTACAGGCGCCTTCTTTAGGATTGATGAATTGCCTGCTTTCTTGATTAAACCCTCCGTCACTTCCCAACTAAACAGAAACCCCAAACAAAAAAAAAAGAACGAGTCGAGGGGAGGAGAGGCAACATGTCTGGGGAATCTGTCATCTTCAGTCACATTATGTGCAGATGTGATGTGCAGACGCTTTGACATTTATTACCAGAATATTAAAAACTAATTCACATTGATTTTGCAACCTTCTCTCACTTGACAGTTCAAGCTCATTTTAACACAGATGGAGTTTTCACAACAGCCCCAACCTTTTCTTTATTTCACCAGTATCTCTTTGATCCAAGGCAAGTTTCTTTGCCAATTATTTCCTATACCATTGACAGGGGAGCAAGTTTTTCTTAGTGCATGTAATTATAATGAAATATGCATTTATGAAATGTGTTAGGAAATGTATTGTATTGTATTGTATCAAAATGCATCTTCAATGGTATATAGTATTATATTCATTTACATAATTAGAAGTACTGTTGTATTTCCCTTTGCTTTGCTTCACTAGATAACATAATAAGATGATGGTGTTTTGAATAGAGTTCATATACTATCTGCTTTATTGTGTATCCATGGAGCAGCATATCATATTCAGCAGACATCCTCATGATAAAAAGGTAAACTAATAAAAACTAAACATTAACATATCTATTGCGTTAATGATCTAACGTAATATGGAGTGCAATTATTTCCCAATTCATTAAAAGAAGTTCAATTAACAGACGGGAGACAGGTCATCCTTTGGAGGAGAGAGAAAAAAATGAAGATTCTAAATTAACTTGGGGTAGTGAAATGTCATGGCAAAAGGATGACAATGATTTTAGATTTTCCAGAAACGATATTAGAATCCTTATTAGACTATGTGCATCTGCTTTTAATTTGCTCCAAATAATTGAAAAATGCAATGGAGCTTTCCAATTAAAGCGCCACTTTACACTGTTTAATAATACCCTCATAATATTATATCTTATGAAATGACAGGTGAGTTGGTGTATGAATAAAACATAAAGCCCTGTAATAAGAGAGAAAAAAAAACGAGACAGTTGTTGGGGGGCTTTTAAATGCTCAACATAATTTGCATATATTAATCTCCTCTTTTCAGCCTTATCAAGCATTCCACTGTATTTGAAGTTAAAATAGTCGTGACAGGCAGGGGTATGCTTCATTTTCCCAAGGATTTATTACTTGTATAATTCTGGATCTTTAATAAGCCAATATGACTGATCCTCTGAGTTTTGTGGAATTCGGTTAATTGTTCCAGATGGTGCTCACTGATTATGCAAAATTACTTTATTTCTCCTCTTTTTCCCAACTACACAATTTTTTGATTGACTAACACAGAGACAAAAGATTATTTTTAGCCCAGCACTTTCATTAAGAGGCTTCTCATCAGGTTTCAAACAAAAGTTCCATCTTATCTCTCTCTGTGGTGCTCGGCTTGCTGGACTAGCCTATGCAGAGAGAGGAGTTTAGCCCCTGCTAATCTCCAACTCTAATCTCAACCCACCATGATGTATTTTAACAGCCTCTGCACTAGTGTGGCTATATTTTATAATAACAACATTCTTTAGGCTGAGGGATTAAAATACACAAACTCTGGCTACTGACACAAAAGTCATCAGCAAGTTCTTCTTATTCAATGGCTTAGCGGCACCTCTGGTGGTTGATTAAAACCCTAACCATTTTGGTGTTTTCTTCTCCTGTAAGGGTCCATACAAAGTTCACCTGGATTCTGTTTAGCATCAGCTAAATTGAGCAAAATTAATCTTGCATGGATATTTCATGGGGGGAGGTATTGGCAGATTTACTGCAGTGTTTTAATTTAGATGATACAAGATTTAAAGTATGCAATTCCTGTACAATAAAACTGTTCTAAATTTCTGAAACGAAGCCAAAGTGTTCGGGCTTGCGTCAAGTCATGAAAAACTGCAAAGCTTCTTTCTCTAAAACCCATTAATGATTTATTCTTATGGTCAGTGTGGAGAGAGAAGCAAGAGAGGGCTAAAAGCATGCTTACTCACACAGTGAAAATCCCCAAAAGCTAGCTCGTGGTCATTTTACCATTTTGGTTATTAATATCTTAAATATTACAACTCTTTTATTTTGTCAATTTTGCCTTGATAGCTAATTACAATTATTTATGTTTTGATCATCTGCTAACTGCAAAGGGCCATTGATTTAAGCATATTAATATATTTCCCAATACATTATTTGAATGCAGTGTTTCAGAACCCCAATATAGACTCAAATAAGTGACTTTGAATAGCTTTGCATTTGCAGGCCTGACTGGACTCTGAAGTCACATTCCTCATTGCTCTCTATTCTTTCCTGGGATAAAAGCAGTGCTCCATTATTCTCAGTGGCCAGACATGGATACCATCAGTGGATGGCCTGTCACAGCTCGCTCATTCCCTCCATGTACAGCAGGGTTTGTTATCACACATCTAATTAGAACTTGATAAAAAATATTTCCATGGAATCCAGTCATTAAATGTAGTTTAAGGAGATGTATATGTCTTAAATATCTTTTAATGGCTCTGCTGACTTGTTAAGTTTGTAATTAATGATGTCCTAAATCATCCTGTAGTGTGATTTAAAAAGCACAATGAAATTTTGGAAATGAAGTCGTGTTGGAAATGGCATCTGGGGATATAAATAGTTCTGCTCAGACTGGTTCTCTACGAGGAGCTATGAAGTATGCTTTAGAAATGTTCATACCGCCCCAACAGATCCACAGATGATGCAATCTCTATTGCACTCCACACTGCCCTTTCCCACCTGGACAAGAGGAACACCTACGTGAGAATGCTATTCATTGACTACAGCTCAGCATTTAACACCATATTGTCATCAAAGATCATCACTAAACTAAGGACCCTGGGATTAAACACCTCCCTCTGCAACTGGATCCTGGACTTCCTGACGGGCCGCCCCCAGGTGGTAAGGGTAGGTAACAACACATCTGCCATGCTGATCCTCAACACGGGGGCCCCTCAGGGGTGCGTGGTCAGTCCCCTCATGTACTCCCTGTTCACCCATGACTGCATGGCCAGGCACGACTCCAACACCATCATTAAGTTTGCCGACGACACAACAGTGGTAGGCCTGATCACCGACAACGATGAGACAGCCTATAGGGAGGAGGTCAGAGACCTGGCCGTGTGGTGCCAGGATAACAACCTCTCCCTCAATGTGATCAAGACAAAGGAGATGATTGTGGACTACAGGAAAAAAAAAGAGGACTGAGCACGCCCCCATTCTCATCGACGTGGCTGTAGTGGAACAGGTTGAGAGCTTCAAGTTTCTTGGTGTCCACATCACCAACAAACTATCATGGTCCAAACACTCAAGACAGTCGTGAAGAGGGCACGACAAAGCCTATTCCCCCTCAGGAGACTGAAAAGATTTGACATGGGTCCTCAGATCCTCAAAAAGTTATATAGCTGTACGATCGAGAGCATCCTGACTGTTTACAGCACCGCCTGGTATGGCAACTGCTCGGCTTCCGACCGCAAGGCACTACAGAGGGTAGTGCATACGGCCCAGTACATCACTGGGGCCAAGCTTCCTGCCATCCAGGACCTCTATACCAGGCAGTGTCAGAGGAAGGCCCTAAAAATTGTCAAAGACTCCAGCCAAGTCTAGGTCCAAAAGGCTTCTTAACAGCTTCTACCCCCATGCCATAAGACTCCTGAACAGTTTATCATGGCTACCCTGACTATTTGCATTGTCCTTACTGAAGAGCTCATTGACTTTCAACGTGACACCGTCATAGGTTGCCACCTTTCCAACAAGTATGTTTGTCAAATTTCTGCCCTGCTAGAGCTGTCCCGGTCAACTGTAAGTGCTGTTATAGTGAAGTGGAAACGTCTAGGAGCTACAACAGCTCAGCCACGATGTGATAGGCCACACAAGCTCAAATAATGTGACTGCCGAGTGCTGAAGTGTGTAGCGCATAAAAAATGTATATCCTCGGTTGCACCACTCACTACCGAGTTCCAAACTGCCTCTGAAAGCAACGTCAGCACAAGAACTGTTCATTGGGAGATTCATGAAATGGGTTTCCATGGCCAAGCAGCCGAATACAAGCCTAAGATCACCATGCGCAATGGCAAGGGTCAGCTGGAGTGGCGTAAAAGTCACCGCCATTGGACTCTGGAGCAGTGGAAATGCGTTCTCTGGAGTGAGGAATCACGCTTCACCATCTGGAAGGCCGACGGATGAATTTGGGTTTGGCGGATGCCAGGAGAACGCTACCTGCCCCAATGCATAGTGCCAATTGTAAAGTTTGGTGGAGGAGGAATAATGGTCTGGGGCTGTTTTTAATGGTTCAGGCTAGGCCCCTTAGTTCCAGTGAAGGGAAATCTTAACGCTACAGCATACAATGACATTCTAGACGATTCTGTGCTTCCAACTTTGTGGCTACAGTTTGGGGAAGCCCCTTTCCTGTTTCAGCATGACAATGCCCCATTGCACAAAGCGAGGTCCATACAGAAATGGTTTGTCGAGATCGGTGCGGAAGAACTTGACTGGCCTGCACAGAGACTTGACCTCAACCCCATCAAACACCTTTGGGATGAATTGGAACGCCGACTGCGAGCCAGGCCTAATCGCCCAACATCAGTGCCCGACCTCACTAATGCTCTTGTGGCTGAATGGAAGCAAGTCCCAGCAGCAATGTTCCAACATCTAGTGGAAAGCTTTCCCAGAAGAGTGGAGGCTGTTATAGCAGCAAAGGGGGAACCAACTCCTTATTAATGCCCATGATTCTGGAATGAGATGTTCGATGAGCAGGTGTCCACATACTTTTGGTCATATAGTGTACCTTTAAAAAAAAGATAGGGGCGTGGATCAGAAAACCAGTCAGTGTCTGGTGTGACCACCATTTGCCTCATGCAGCGTGACACATCTCGTTCACATAGACTTGATCAGGCTGTTGATTGTGGCCTGTGGAATGTTGTCCCACTCCTCTTCAATGGCTGTGCGAAGTTGCTGGATATTGGCAGGAAATGGAATACGCTGTCGTACATGTCAATCCAGAGCATCCGAAACATGCTCAATGGGTGACATGTCTGGTGAGTATGCAAGCCATGGAAGAACTGGGACATTTTCAGCTTTCAGGAATTGTGTACAGATCCTTCCAACATGGGGCCGTGCTTTATCATGCTGAAACATGAGGTGATGGCTGCTGATGAATGGCATAACAATGGGCCTCAGGATCTCATCACGGTATCTCTGTACGTTGAAATTGCCATCGATAAAATGCAATCATACACGCTGTCTGCCATCTGCCTGGTACAGTTGAAACCGGGAGAAGAGCCCACTTCTCCATCGTGTCAGTGGCCATCAAAGGTGAGCATTTGCCCTCTGAAGTCGGTTACGACGCCAAACTGCAGTCAGGTCAAGACCCTGGTGAGGACGACGAGCACACAGATGAGCTTCCCTGAGACGGTTTCTGACAGTTTGTGCAGAAATTCTTCAGTTGTGCAAACCAGGGTGGCTGGTCTCAGACGATCCCGCAGGTGAAGAAGCTGGATGATGAGGTCCTGGGCTGGTGTGGTTACACGTGGTCTCCGGTTGTGAGGCCGGTTGGACATACTGCCAAATTCTCTAAAACGATGTTGGAGGCGGCTCAATTCTCTGGCAACAGCTTTAGTACACATTCCTGCAGTCAGCATAGCAATTGCACGTTCACAATTTGAGACATCTGTGGCATTGTGTTGTGTGACAAAACTGCACATTTTAGAGTGGCCTTTTATTGTCCCCAGAACAAGGTGCATCTGTATAATGATCATGCTGTTTAATCAGCTTCTTGATATGCCAAATCTGTCAGATGGATGGATTATCTTGACAAAGGAGAAATGCTCACTGATAGGGATGTAAACAAATTTGTGCACAGAATTAGAGAAAAATAATATTTTTGTGAGTATGGAACATTTCTGGGACCAACACTTTACATGAAACATGGGACCAACACTTTACATGTTGCGTTCATATTTTTGTTCAGTATACTTTGGACTTTTCATTGTAACATTTCAACTGAATCAACTGTTTTGTATCCCCAACACAAAACACTACAGGCCTCACCTCACCCACATACGGTATACTGACCTACACAGTGACGTGTACAAACATACTCTGATGTGTCAACCTATCCAAAAGGCCTTAACTAATAACCATCACCTGTTTCACCAGGAGAGTAACTGTGTGCTTATTAGCATAATGAATGACAAATGCCGTGGCGTCATTGGTGGATTGGTTTAGGGGGATGATGAATTGGTTGAGGCCCAGGTTAGTGGCTGCCAAGGAGGCCTCTCTGGCTGTCATCCCTCCTGCTTCCCCACTGGCACCGCTCATTACTCACCATGTGTGGTGCCACTTTACATTGCCTGGTACTGTGAGCATGGAAAACATAATAATGCCACCAACAACCTTGCAGGGCCTGCTGCTCTGCCCACAGTCCAGAGGGCAAGGCGCTCGGAGAGGGCTAGGAGCCAGGGGGGAGCAGAGAAGCATGGGGACCATCCCTTACTGTAGTGTACAGCTTCTCTGATCACAACAGATCACACCTCACTGTCTGATCCTCTTCAGAGGGCACATGGCCATGTGACGCTCTCTCCGGTGTTCTGGAGTGTACCTAGTTAGGTTTTTTGGGCTCACCACATCCCTTGCATCATTACAGATTAGTTTGCCCAGAGATCCGCTAATTAAGAGGATTTGTGTAATTGTGCCTTCTGCTGTGTCCCATCCGGCGCTTGCAATTTACTGTCAGCCCTCTGCCAGCTTTTACACTTGTCCAGACAGGCGTACCCCATTTATACACAGATCCTGCTGCACATTTATCAGCAACCACTGCTGGGGCTCAATGCTGGTGCCACTGTTAAGTATTTAAAGACAATGTGCTGCTCATCAAGTTTTGATGTTCATTCAATTTCCAGACTTGTGCTATGTGGTCCTCGTGGTTAGCCTACATTGGAGATTTCAAACTTTAAAACTGATGTTTGATTTTGTTACCAAGCACAATACATACAAGCATAATATGATTGATCAAAACATTTGAATTGTAAATATAGCATGTGTGACAAGATAGGTCCTCTATGCATGATTGATCATTATGCCTCCATTTTATAGAATTCTAGGTGTCTGTTGTGTCATCATATGCATTTAGTGTCCATTGCTGAAATATAAAAATATGGGCCCTCACGTAGGAGGAATTCTTAGAAATGAGACTACCGCTCCAAATATTCACTGTTGTGCTGGAGTGCTTGTGGCCAACTCACTGAAGGTGTTGCTCGCTCTGCCCACTTTCTGGAAGACTGATGGACCAGTGCCCAACTGGGACTGCCTCCTGGCTTCCAACCCAGAACCAGATTTCAAGGGCTGCTTGTCACACAGATGGAAAAATAACTCCACTCCCTCCTTGCTAAATACTCCTCCATTTTCCCTACTCTCTTTCTCTGTTTATACCTGGGAGTGTGTTTAGCAGCCCCACTGCTGCCCCTGAGAAGTCTACACAGACACTCATATAATCCACCTGTACTAATGATCAGCTGCACTGAGAACCATGCCCTCCAAGCTATCTGGGACTAGCAGAGCCCTCTGTTCAGTATAGGAATCCAAACCACTCTGTTCAGTATAGGAATTGGCATTTTACAGTTTTCTCCATTTCATGAATATTTCTTTGGTATCTATTTTTGGTTTCTGCATCTATTTAACTGTTAGGAGGGTTGCAATTCTGAATTAGTAAATGCATTGGGCCCAATGTCCTTCATTCAAAGTAACACTCTTTTGCTTTTCCATGGGAGATTTTCAGAATTGTTTTGAGGAATTTTCCCCCCAATCTCCCCTATTCTTTCTGGAGGAATGAAAAAAAGAGAAAGGAAAAAGAATGGAATTCATAGAGCCATAGTCATTAAAATTATCTGAAAATAGCAACGCGCAATCATCTGTTCTCATAGCACGGGTCAGGAGCTTTGACATCTCCAAAATTCCTCCTGTCAGAGTAGGGGGCCATTTGTATTCTCTCTCATTAGGCAATTTGACTAATGACCTGCCGCGGCTGCAGAGCTACTGAGGGACCCTGCACCTCGCGCCCTCTCTCCTGCAGCAGCCTGAGCACACAGCCTCTATTGGAACGGCACAGATGGCATGCCCGGGCGACAAAATAAACTACAATATGTCTCAGAGATGCTGTCAGGACTGGCCACTATTTCTCATGTCAGAGTCGGGGTAAGGGCTGTGAGTGGGCAGAAGAAGTCCTCCTCCTCTTGCTCTATGTGGATCCACTCTCCATTTACCTTAAATGAGGCAGAGAGCATGGAAAATAACCTAGAATAGAATCTTTGGACACTGGTGTGGTTGTGCACAAAGTTTATATTGTAGAGTAAGGATCAGAAAAATATATACAGTGGGGAGAACAAGTATTTGATACACTGCCGATTTTGCAGGTTTTCCTACTTACAAAGCATGTAGAGGTCTGTAATTTTTATCATAGGTACACTTCAACTGTGAGAGACGGAATCTAAAACAAAAATCCAGAAAATCACATTGTATGAATTTTAAGTAATTAATTTGCATTTTATTGCATGACATAAGTATTTGATCACCTACCAACCAGTAAGAATTCCGTCTCTCACAGACCTGTTAGTTTTTATTTAAGAAGCCCTCCTGTTCTCCACTCATTACTTGTATTAACTGCACCTGTTTGAACTCGTTACCTGTATAAAAGACACCTGTCCACACACTCAATCAAACAGACTCCAACCTCTCCACAATGGCCAAGACCAGAGAGCTGTGTAAGGACATCAGGGATAAAATTGTAGACCTGCACAAGGCTGGGATGGGCTACAGGACAATAGGCAAGCAGCTTGGTGAGAAGGCAACAACTGTTGGCGCAATTATTCGAAAATGGAAGAAGTTCAAGATGACGGTCAATCACCCTCGGTCTGGGGCTCTATGCAAGATCTCACTTCGTGGGGCATCATGAGGAAGGTGAGGGATCAGCCCAGAACTACACGGCAGGACCTGGTCAACGACCTGAAGAGAGCTGAGACCACAGTCTCAAAGAAAACCATTAGTAACACACTACGCCGTTATGGATTAAAATCCTGCAGCGCACGCAAGGTCCCCCTGCTCAAGCCAGCGCATGTCCAGGCCCATCTGAAGTTTGCCAATGACCATCTGGATGATCCAGAGGAGGAATGGGAGAAGGTCATGTGTTCTGATGAGACAAAAATAGAGCTTTTTGGTCTAAACTCCACTCGCCATGTTTGGAGGAAGAAGAAGGATGAGTACAACCCCAAGAACATCATCCCAACTGTGAAGCATGGAGGTGGAAACATCATTCTTTGGGGATGCTTTTCTGCAAAGGGGACAGGACGACTGCACCGTATTGAGGGGAGGATTGAAGAGCATTGAAGATGGGTCGTGGCTGGGTCTTCCAGCATGACAACGACCCAAAACACACAGCCAGGGCAACTAAGGAGTGGCTCCGTAAGAAGCATCTCAAGGTCCTGGAGTGGCCTAGCCAGTCTCCAGACCTGAACCCAATAGAAAATCTTTGGAGGGAGCTGAAAGTCCGTATTGCCCAGCGACAGCCCCGAAACCTGAAGGATCTGGAGAAGGTCTGTATGGAGGAGTGGGCCAAAATCCCTGCTGCAGTGTGTGCAAACCTGGTCAAGACCTACAGGAAACGTATGATCTCTATAATTGCAAACAAAGGTTTCTGTACCAAATATTAAGTTCTGCTTTTCTGACGTATCAAATACTTATGTCATGCAATGAAATGCAAATTAATTACTGAAAAATCATACAATGTGATTTTCTGGATTTTTGTTTTAGATTCCATCTCTCACAGTTGAAGTGTACCTACGATAAAAATTACAGACCTCTACATGCTTTGTAAGTAGGAAAACCTGCAAAATCGGCAGTGTATCAAATTCCAAGTCCAAGAAGCATTGTAGGAGGATTTTTTGCCCTTGGAACTGTGAATGAGAACACTGACTGAGAGCGGAGGCTGTAGGATTGTGTAGTTGTTGTTAGCAAAGATATGTGGGGAGTAGCCCAAGCACTGCCTTGTGCCCAAATATCTACCAATGCTTAAGCCTTCTGGTAGAAAGGGAGGGTCACTTCACCATGTTGTATAGTTCAGTGATGAGTGGTCTGGCATTGGTTATGAACGCTTTGCGCTTCAGCACTCGCCGCTTGTGTGGCCTACCACTTCACGGCTGAGCCGTTGTTGCTCCTAGACGTTTCCACTTCACAGTAACAGCATTTACAGTTGACCAAGGCAGCTCTGGCAGGGCAGAAATTTGACCAACTGACTTGTTGGAAAGGTGGCATCCTATGATGGTGCCATGTTGAACGTCACTGAGCTCTTCAGTAAGGCCATTCTACTGCCAATGTTTGTCTATGGAGATTACATGGCTGTGTGCTCGATTTTATACAACGGGTGTTGCTGAAATAGCCGAAATCACTAATTTGAAGTGCTGTCCACATACTTTTGTATATATTGTGTATGCTCGATAAGCCATGCAGAGTCCTACATCAGCCAATGTCTGAGCATTATCCTGTATGAATCTGTGTGTGAGTGGGTTGTGGACAGTTGAGCATGTGTGTGTGTGTGTGTGTGTGTGTGTGTGTCAGTGATTGTCTGAGCATTACCTTGTCAGCATTAATCTGTGTGTGTGTGTGTGTGTGTGTGTGTGTGTGTGTGTGTGTGTGTGTGTGTGTGCGTGCGTGCGTGCGTGCGTGCGTGCGTGCGTGCGTGCGTGCGTGCGTGCGTGCGTGCGTGCGTGCGTGCATTAGAGCACTGGAGAAGCTGTGTATGGGTCATAGCGGGACTGAAGCTGAGGTCCTCAGTGACAATGCATCCAACAATAGAAGTATGAGGGATTAGTGCTCAGCGCAGTGTACGAGGAAGCCCTTCCCGTCCTGAAACAGTCATTCGTCTGCGCCCAGGGGCTGGAGATGACAATGCAGCCATTCCTCATCTCACCTGACGGAGCCATTAATAAGGCAATGATCCACATGGGGCACGTGCTGACTCCGTTCTTTACACTACCATCAGTCAGGTCACAGGGCCCTTACTCGCTAACACCACTGTACTCATCTTTATCCTCATTGTTATCATTGTCATCATTGTTATCATCATGATCACCATCATAACATCATAATTTTCATTAAGAGAGTCATAATTTGAGTTCCTGCACATTTTTGCATGGGCTCTGATTTTATAGAAAATGGCATCATACCAAATACATAATCACTCTATAATGCACACATTTTTACTGCACCGTTTACACAAATATAGATTGGACCACACGACCAATGGTCAAATATTTAGAGATTCGCTAGCACAGACTGGAATATGTTCCGGGATTCATCTGATAACATTGAGGAGTTTACCACATCAGTCACCGGCTTCATTGCATCGATGACGTCGTCCCCACAGTGACCGTACATACCTGTACGTACAAATCCCAACCAGAAGCCATGGATTACAGCCAACATCCACATTGAGCTAAAGGCTAGAGCTGCCACTTTCAAGGAGCGGGACACTAACACAGACGCTTATAAGAAATCCCGCTATGACCTCTGATGAGCCATCATACAGGCAAAGTGTCAATACAGGACAAGGGTTGGAACCGGTTCAGGGAACAGAACCGAAAACCGGAAAATAACAACATTATTTGAGGAACAGAACCCCAACCGAAAACAAAGGTGATATATACTGTTTGGAATATAACCGCTATTTTAAAAGCATGGGAACCGGTTAATAACGTAATTTTATGTTCCGGGCATTTTTTTTGTCAGTGCCACAAAAATGGCAAAAAAGGGCCTATGCAAAGCCCTCATTCTGTCACTCAAACTTACTCCAGTGTCTACCTGCCAGCTGGAAATCTTTGCCAGTGGATGTGCATGTGTGTGTAGGCTACCTGCCCCTCTCCTCTGATGCATAGGTTACTGTAGCCTACTGACAACGTTACAAACGTAATTCAGAAATTACGGAGAGATGTTTAATTTTCAATGCTAGTTAAGGATACTATAGTTATCATGTTTAAAATTGGATTTATTAACTTCAAAAAGATAGGAAGTGCTACTTTGTAAACACAAGCTTGTTAGCTAGCTAGCTAGCTAGCAAACGTCTGCTCTGTTCCAATGTTAAGAAGACACGACAACGCCTCTTTCTCCTCAGGAGACTGAAAAGATTTGGCATGGGCCCTCAGATCCTCAAAAAGTTATACAGCTGCACTATTGAGAGCATCTTGACTGGCTGCATCACCTCTTGATATGGCAACTGCTTGGCATCCGACCGCAAGGCGCAACAGAGGGTAATGCGTACGGCCCATTACATCACTGGGGCCACACTACCTACTATCAAGGACCTCTATACCAGCCGGTGTCAGAAGAAGGCCCTAAAAATGGACTCCAGCCACCCTAGTCATAGACTGTTCTCTCTGCTACCGCATGACAAGCGGTGCTGATGCACCAAGTCTGGAACCAACAGGACCCTGAACAGTTCCTACCCCAAGCCATACGACTGCTAAACGGTTAACCAAATAGTTAACCGGACAATCTTCGTTTACCACCTTTTGCACATAAGTATTTTGCCTCATCACATACGCTGCTGCAACTGCTTATTATCTATCTATATATTTTTTTACCTTTATTTAACCAGGTAAGCCAGTTGAGAACAAGCTCTCATTCACAACTGCGACCTGGCCAAGATAAAGCAAAGCAGTGCGATAAAAACAACAACGACACAGAGTTACATATGGGATAAACACAACGTACAGTCAATAACACAATAGAAAATCTATATACAGTGTGTGCAAATGTAGTAAGTTATGGAGGTAAGGCAATAAATAGGCCATAGTGCAAAAAAATTACAATTTAGTATTAACACTGGAATGATAGATGTGCAGAAGATGATGTGCAAATAGAGATACTGGGGTGCAAATGAGCAAAATAAATAACAATATGGGGATAAGGTAGTTGGGTGGGCTAATTACAGATGGGCTGTGAACAGGTGCAGTGATCGGTAAGCTGCTCTGACAACTGATGCTTACAGTTAGTGAGGGAGATAAGAGTCTCCAGCTTCAGAGATTTTTGCAGTTCGTTCCAGTCATTGGCAGCAGAGAACTGGAAGGAATGGCGGCCAAAGGAGGTATTGGCTTTGGGGATGACCAGTGAGATATACCTGCTGGAGTGCAGACTACGAGTGGGTGTTGCTGTGGTGACCAATGAGCTAAGATAAGGCGTGGATTTGCCTAGCAGTGATTTATAGATGACCTGGAGCCAGTGGGTTTGGCGACGAATATGTAGTGAGGGCCAGCCAACGAGAGCGTACAGGTCACAATGTTGGGTAGTATATGGGGCTTTGGTGACAAAACAGATGGCACTGTGATAGACTACATCCAATTTGCTGATTAGAGTGTTGGAGGCTATTTTGTAAATGACATCGCCGAAGTCAAGGATCGGTAGGATAGTCAGTTTTATGAGGGCATGTTTGGCAGCATGAGTGAATGAGACTTTGTTGCAAAATAGGAAGCCGATTCTAGATTTAACTTTGGATTGGAGATGCTCAATGTGAGTCTGGAAGGAGAGTTTACGGTCTAGCCAGACACCTAGGTATTTGTAGTTGTCCACATATTCTAAGTCAGACCCGCCGAGAGTAGTGATTCTAGTCGGGCGGGCGGGTGCAAGCAGCGTTCGATTGAAGAGCATGCATTTAGTATTACTAGCGTTTGAGAGCAGTTGGAGGCTACAGAAGGAGTGCTGTATGGCATTGAAGCTCATTTGGAGGTTTGTTAACTCAGTGTCTAATGAAGGGCCAGATGTATACAAAATGGTGTCGTCTGCGTAGAGGTGGATCTGAGAGTCACCAGCAGCAAGAGCGACATCATTAATATACACAGAGAATAGAGTCGGCCAGAGAATTGAACCCTGTGGCACCCCCATAGAGACTGCCAGAGGTCCAGACAACAGGCCCTCCGATTTGACACATTGAACTCTATCTGAGAAGTAGTTGGTGAACCAGGCGAGGCAGTCATTTGAGAAACCAAGGCTATTTAGTCTGCCAATAAGAATGCGGTGATTGACGGAGTCGAAAGCCTTGGCCAGGTCGATGAAGACGGCTGCACAGTACTGTCTTTTATCGATCGCGGTTATAATATCGTTTAGGACCTTGAGCATGGCTGAGGTGCACCCATGACCAGCTCGGAAACCAGATTGCATGGCGGAGAAGGTACGGTGGGATTCGAAATGGTCGGTGATCTGTTTGTTAACTTGGCTTTCAAATACTTTCTAAATGCAGGGCAGGATGGATATAGGTCTGTAACAGTTTGGATCTAGAGTGTCACCCCCTTTGAAGAGGGGGATGACCGCGGCAGCTTTCCAAGTTAACAAGTTGCAGCGGAGGGTGCAGAGCTGGTGGCCGGGGTAGGGGTAGCCAGGTGGAAAGCATGGCCAGCCGTTGCAAAATGCTTGTTGAAATGTTCGATTATCGTAGATTTATCGGTAGTGACAGTGTTTCCTAGCCTCAGTGCAGTATGCAGCTGGGAGGAGGTGCTCTTATTCTCCATGGACTTTACAGTGTCCCAAAACTTTTTGGAGTTAGCGCTACAGGATGCAAATTTCTGTTTGAAAAAGCTAGCCTTTGCTTTCCTAACTGATTGTGTATATTGGTTCCTGACTTCCCTGAAAAGTTGCATATCGTGGGCCTGCTCGCTGAAGTGTTTTAGGGAGCGTTTGACAGTGATGAGGGGTGGTCGTTTGACCGCGGACTCATTACGGATGCAGGCAATGAGGCAGAGATCGCTGAGATCCTGGTTGAAGACAGCGGAGGTGTATTTAGAGGGTAAATTAGTCAGGATGATATCTTTGAGGGTGCCCATGTTAACGGATTTAGGGTTGTACCTGGTAGGTTCCTTGATAATTTGTATGAGATTGAGGGCATCTAGTTTAGTTTGTAGGATGGCCGGGGTGTTAAATATATCCCAGTTTAGGTCACCAAGCAATACGATGGGGGCAATCAATTCACATATGGTGTCCAGGGCACAGCTGGGGGCTGAGGGAGGTCTGTAGCAAGCGGCAACAGTGAGAGACTTATTTCTGGAAAGGTGGATGTTTAGAAGTAGAAGCTCAAACTGTTTGGGCACAGACCTGGATAGTATGATAGAGCTCTGCAGGCTATCTCTACAGTAGATTGCAACTCCGCCCCCTTTGGCAGTTATATCTAGACGGAAAATGTTGTAGTTGGGAATGGACATTTCTGAATCTATGGTGACCTTCCTAAGCCAGGATTCAGACACTGCTAGAACATCAGGGTTGGCAGAGTGTGCTAACGCAGTGAATAACTCAAACTTAGGGAGGAGGCTTCTGATGTTAACATGCAGGAAACCAAGGCTTTTGCGTTTACAGAAGTCCACAAAATGATAGCGCCTGGGGAGTAGGAGTAATACTGGGGGCTACAGGGCCTGGGTTAACCTCTACATCACCAGAGGAGGAAGATAATAAGGATACGGCTAAAGGCTTTAAGAACTGGTCTTCTAGTGTGTTGGGTACAGAGAATAAAAGGGGCAGATTTCCGGGCGTTGTAGAATAGATTCAGGGCATTATGTACAGACAAGGATATGGAAGGATATGAGTACAGTGGAGGTAAACCTAAGCATTGGGTAACAATGAAAGAGATAGCATCACTGGAGGCACCGATTGAGTCAGTCTCCGTGTGTGTGGGGGGTTGGACAAAGGAGCTGTCTGAGGCAGGTTGAGCGGGACTGGGGGCTCTACAGTGAAAGAGAACTGTAAGAACTAACCAAAACAGCAATAGGCAAGGCATATTCACATGGGAGAGAGGCATAAAGCAATCACAGGTGTTATTCGAGAGAGCTAAGACAGCAGCTGGTAATGGCGATGAAAGTTTGAGCTGAAGCTAAACAGATAAACAGGATGGGGTACCGTATAAAGGAACAGTCCAGCAGGCATCAGCTGTGTAGCTGAGTGATCATAAGGTCCAGTGAACAGCAATAAGTGAGTCCTGGAGCAGTTCAGTGGCTGCTACGCCACAGGCGAGCAGGAGGCACGGCTGTTGATTGCGTGTGCTAGCGGGCCCGGGGCTAGCAGATGGATCTTCGTGGTCGTCGCAACGGGAAGCCTATTGAAACCACATCAGACGATTATGTCGGCAGACCAGTTTTGATGGATCGGTGGGGCTCCGTGTCAACACTAGGAGGTCCCGTCCGGTTGACAGAGAGGTAGATAGCCGGGAGATGGGCCTGGCTCGAGGCTAGCTCAAGGCTAACTGGGGCTAGCTTTGGACAGTGGTGATTAGCCAACAACAACAACAGCCATTCGGTTGCAGCTAGCTAGTTGCGATGATCCGATGTTAAGGTCCAGTGATTCCGGCAGAAGAGTCACTTTACCCATACCTATATGTACTGTACA
Organism: Coregonus lavaretus; assembly: GCF_964263955.1. NCBI lineage: Eukaryota > Metazoa > Chordata > Actinopteri > Salmoniformes > Salmonidae > Coregonus > Coregonus lavaretus. The sequence goes on along the minus strand of NC_140001.1, from coordinate 23,380,582 downwards.
TCTCCACCTCAATTACCTCGTACCCCTGCACATCGACTCGGTACTGCTACCCTGTGTATATAGCCAATTTCCCGTAACTCATTGTGTATTTATTCTTTGTGTTATTATTTTTATATTATTTTTATATTTTTCTCTCTGCATTGTTGGGAAGTAAGCATTTCACTGTTAGTCTACACCTGTTGTTTACAAAGCATGTGACAAACATAATTTTATTTTATTTGATATTTGTTTTCTTCACACAAATTGCTGGAACCTGATTCATTGCCCAGACAGACTAGCCCTGGCCATTTGAGTAGTTAGCTTTAGACTGGGAGTGTTTCAACCAGGAGATTGAACTAACATTACTTCAGCATTTTCCACTACTATACTATGTGTCCCTGGTAAGGTATCCATTTCTCGCCCAGTGCAATCGGTTCCAAGTTCCTCCATTCATCTGGGTGTGAGATGGACCCTCCAGTATGGATGGTGGGGGATACTAAGTGAAATGCACCCCAACTAACAATAAAGAAGCACAGCAGCCTTCAGCTCTAGATGCATCTGTCTGTTACACACAGACCCATCAAAAGGGCACAATCTGCACTTCCAATTGCTGGTATAGATTCTAATGTATTCCCCCACCCACCTCTTTGCTCCCAGTGACACAGTAGCACATGTTTATTCACATGTTTTTATGGGCTTAAACAAGCCATCATATCCACCCAATCACCCAGCCCTGCTGCTGCAGATAGCCCTTCAGTTAGTACTGCTGCTAAATAGTCCTGCTCTGAGCGGGGTGAATCACACATGCTAGGGCTGGCTTTCTATATGGCTATAGGGTGATGGTAAATGAGGGCCAAAGGCTAGCCTCTTATCAGTCTTAACTCATGGTGTAGATTTACAGTAGTGGCTTGTAAATGTGATGGTGGGTTTCAGGGAGGGGTGATATTCAATGTATTTTTCTCAGTGCTCTGTATTCATTACATTATGTGAGGTCATGGGTAGATTACACAAATCTCATTGTAGCAAAATAAATCTAATTTCTGGGTGGAAAGTCCAGTATCATGGATCCCTACTGTTGAGGTACACAAAAAAGGCAGTCATAAGTGTCAGAATGAAGTATCATTCAAATGCCATTGTTTGAAATACTGTTATGAAGTTGTCTTCTCCACAGACTAATATCAGATCCAAAAGTGACTCATGAGAAGCATTTGGTTACATTTATAAGTTCCTTTTCCTGTGCCAGCAGGCTGATGGACTATGGGTAAAATAACACCAGTTGGAAGGTTGGCCTTGATATTTGTGGCCCCTCAGAGAGAGAAAGAGAGGAGCTGGAAGTGGTGTGCCTCATGATTTTTGAGTTTTTAAGTGTAGCCGAGCTGCGGCAGTTAGTTCCCCCCTCTCGTCTGGAAAGGAACGAGAGCCTTTGTGTCCCCTGTCACCTTGTGTTAATTTGGGCCCTAATGTATTTTATAAACAAAGGGCTGCTCTCTAGCCTGACAGTCGTGACACTGATTCCTGTGCAGGCTGCATGCAGTATGGGGTTACACTATTAATAATCAACTGGCAGCCATCACACCATTTTAACCATGATCATTATGATAAAGGGTATACACTTAATTACAGGCCTGCTTAATTATAGCTCTGTTGAAGCTCATTTGTTTGGTGAAACGCTAATTACACCACCACGCTTTTGGCAAGTCTTCATTTCAATCCCCTTTTTGCCTGCCGAACACTGTGGCTTATTTTCATGCAAATCAGTATCTGGTGAATGTTTTGTCTCCCTTCGTTCCCCTTTTTCTATGCAAGTGTCTTTGTTTAAGAGTGGAACATCTCTCCGACAAGACAGAATAAGGAATAATCAAGAGTAATTAAAGTAGAGGAGGGCGAGGCAAGGATTTTGGGAGAAGGAGGGAAGCGGGAGGGTGGAGGTACTCAAATACAGTGGAGAATAAAAAGCCTTTCATCTTCAAGCTATAGCGGGAGTGTTGGGGTGGGAGGGGGGTTGTGGGGGGCTGTTCATCTATGTTATACTTTATACTCCTACACTTAGCAAGGTTGAGATGATTGGTTTTGTATGAAATGTATGATTTGTGTTGTCATGTTTTTATTCTCTTATGTTTCCACTCAAAGTTGTATTGTCTCTTTTCAGCAATGGATGGCGTGCCCTTCACAATCTCTGAGAAATTTGCAAGCACCTCTGAAGAAGTGAGTGTTTACAAAAATCTTTAGAATTATTCTAACTAAAAAGCCTTTTTATTTTCATCACCTCTAATTTGTTCAACTGTGAGATACAGGAGTGCTCTCTACACGTAGCTTGTATCCATCCACTTCTCACGTACTGATCCCCAGTCAGGCCTACACAACTCCCTACGCTCTCCTCTCCAGTCCTCTCCAGTCCTCTCCTCTCCTCTCCAGTCCGCTCCTCTCCTCTCCTCTCCAGTCCTCTCCTCTCCAGTCCTTTCCTCTCCTCTACAGTCCTACACAGCTCCCTACGCTCTCCAGTCCTCTCCCCTCACCTCCTCTCCAGTCCTCTCCTCTCCAGTCCTCTAAACCTCTACTCTCCAGTCCTCTCCTCTCCCGTCCTCTCATCTCCAGTCGTCTCCCTCGCCTCCTCTCCTATCCTCTCCTCTCCTCCAGCGTAGACTGACTGATTAATACGTGCAGCCAGGCAGAGCTGGCTCAATGCAGTCCATTTGGCTGGCTGGCGGCAGCTGTCACTATAGCACCATTTGTATTGACACAGAGAGGGAGAGGATTAAAGATTTTAAGCATGCTTACTTAGCTATGTACCGAACCGCCATGTTTCTTGTTTTTATCTCTCTCTCTGCTTTTGATTTCAGATGCAGCGAGTCAATTCAATAGGCATTACGATCAAATCCTTGGCAAAGATCGAGGAGGAAGTGAGTAGGGGCTGCAATGCTTGGCTGCCGCTGACGTCATTGGCCCAGAATGTAAAGCAAACGTTCTTGGGGGTTGTAATTAAGTGTCTGAGACGGGCAAGGCCCTTTCGGCTCCACTAAGCCCAGATTGAATTAGAATACGCCCAGGCTGGGGCTGGGCAGCCACTCTCTCTGAGAACTGACTAGTCTCACTGTGGGGAAACCAAGGAGGCCATTGTGTCCTGTAATGCCTATCCATCTAATGCCTGCAGGGTTGGGTAGGTTACTTTCTAAATGTAATCCGTTACAGTTACTAGTTACCTGTCCAAAATTGTAATCAGTAACGTAACTTTTGGATAACCCAAACTCAGCAACATAATCTGATTACTTTCAGTTACTTTTGGATTGCTTTCCCCTTAAGAGGCATTAAGAGTAGACAAAAAGGATCCATAAAACACATTTGGTGTGTCATCATAGTTGTCTCTGACTTGTGGTCAGACGCTCAGGTGGAACAAACTTAAACGTTTTTCAATGCTGAGTTGAATGTCATTGAGAAATAAGAAAGGTGTCATAATGTATTTTCTTTCTCGCAAACCTTTCTGAATTTAAAAGTAATCAAAGAAGTAATCATCTGTAATCTGATGACAATATTTTGCTGGTAATATAAGTGATTACAATTGCAGTTTTTGTAATCAGATTACAGGTATCTGATTACATGTATGCTGTTACTCCCCAACCCTGAATGCCTGCCAGAAATACAGTCCTCTCACAATAGAAACTGATTGCCAATATGATGCACATACTGCACGTGCTTGGCTTCAATTAACCTTACTTGATCTTTCTCACCCAATAACATAGCCAGCATACAGACAGTAGAGATTGAAGTTCATGTAGAGCAGATGAAACAATACAAACAGTGTACTAGAGGTCTTCGCGGGTACAGCAGCATAAATTATCAAATGTCTCTCTCTCTCTCTCTACTGCAGCAGTCGTGTTCAGATATGTACGGGCCCTTCCGGACAAGTCAGTTAAAATTACAGATACCCGAGACCTGTGACAATCATATCAGATCTGACCCAGACCCGTGACATTATTTAGAATTCCGGACCCGCTTTGTCCCGGATCGGGTCTCGGGTACAGGTGGATCCGTGAAGACTTCTACAGTGTACTGTTACAGAGTGACTACCCAGGGTTGGCCCCAGGCATAAGCAACATAAACGGTCGCTAGGACCCCCAACCAAATCGTGCTTAGGGCCCCCAAAATGCTAGGGCCGGCCATGTGACTACCTTACAGGCATTCTTAGTAAGGAACAAATTAGAAAGTGTGTGTGTGTTTTTGGTTTTACTATCCTTGTGGGGACCAGAAGGAAAATTGGGGACATTTCGCTGGTCCACACAAGGAAAACTGCTATTTTAGGCTTAGGGGTTAGGTTTAGGGTTAGGGTTACAATTAGGGTTAGGATTAGAATTAGGGTGAGGGTTAGGAGTTAGGATTAGGTTTAGGGTTAGGGGTTTGGGGTTAAGGTTTACAGTTTTTTACAATCACTTTGGCACTAATTTCAGAACCTTGACGTAATTTTTCAAAACTCTAGACACAAAACTCAAAACAAATTATCAAAATGCACATTTTTTAAAACTCTATAACACTTTTTTCAATTGCTTGGATACAATACACATAAAACAAAGATAATTTGTTCATTTAACAAAAATCACCTGTTCAATATGACACAACTTAACATCAAAGTACTACTATTTCAAAAGGCAATTCACACATTACATTTCAGATGAGTGTCTATTCATTTCATTACAATTATCCAACTATCAATTGATACAACTGCTCAAAATGATAAGTAACTGTTGCATTACTCTTAATGCATAGTTGTATGGAAACAGACAAACAATATTCCATGTTTAGATCATGAAAGTTTCAAGATAACAAGATTCATTGTCACCAATTAGCGTGGAGCATGAACCAATTAGACTACATTATCTATGGATGTAATATTTCATCATCATTCTTTATCAGACACCGTTTCTATGGTCCCATGTACCACTTTTTCAGACTATTTACATTATTGACAGTACTGCACTGTATGGATGCAGGCCCTTGTAATTGCTTGTCCAATTCTGCCAACTCGTTACTGATGATTGAGTTCACATTGTGGAACGAGTATATAAAGAATTGATTGGGATCCACTTGCAACAACATAGCGATACGTACTGTAACTTGGAGCCGGCAGGTGATCCAGGTCACAATAGAGGTCAAGCAGTGGTGGGAGGAAGACGAGGAAGACGTGTTGGTCAAAAGAATGGCAGGGGACAAGCATCCCTTCTGAGAGGTGGTCGTGGGCCTCGTTTGAGAGGTGTGGGGGAACGTGGTAGAGGACAAGGCCACGGACCAAGACAGCGGCAGCAACAGCATAGAGTGTCCAATGAAATCCGAGCAATAGTTGTAGACCATGTCATAAATCATGGCATGACAATGACTGAGGCGGCTACAATGATACAACCAAACCTCAGAAGGTCAACCGTGGCATCAATAATCAGAACTTTCCGCAATGAGAACCGGTAAGTCGTCAGCATGCACTAAACATTATGCTACTCTCAATTGTCAAATGACTGCATACCAATGTGTATCACAGAGTAGGTGGTGTGACCAAGTGTCTTCTTACTGTAATGTTCCCTGTAGAATTGAGACTAGGCCAAATAGGGGAGGCAGAGGCAAAATTCTGACTGACCAACAAGAGCAGGCTGTGGTCGATTTGTTTCGGGCCTGTAATGATATTCGCCTTACAGAAATTCGGCAGCATATCTTGGACAATGAAGACATGTTTAACAATGTGGAATCCATAAGTTTGCCGACTATTGTACGCATGCTGAAAAGGCACCAGGTGTCTTTAAAACAACTATACCGTGTGCCTTTTGAAAGAAATGCAGACAGAGTGAAGCAAATGAGGACTGAGTATGTTCAGTTTCAAGATGGCTGTTGTAATAAAATTCCCTAATAATTCTACAGTGTACAGTAATCAGTAAATCTCTTTCCAAAATGTATTTTTAGAGGGTGATGGAGCTGGATGCTGATGACAACCATCACAAATTCATATATTTGGATGAGGCAGGCTTTAACCTGGCCAAGACAAGGAGGAGAGGTCGGAATTTCATTGGCCAGCGGGCAACCATCCAAGTACCTGGACAACGTGGGGCCAACATTACCATGTGTGAAGCTGTATCAGAAGATGGTGTGGTGCGACGCAGACCTCTTATTAGATCATATAATGCAGCTCTCCTTGTAACCTTCCTTGATGAGCTCGATCAGGTCTGTAGAGCTGATGGCGTGACCTATGTCATTGTGTGGGATAATGTCAGGTTCCACCATGCTCATATGGTGCAAGCATGGTTTCAGGCCCATGCACAATTTACCAACCTGTATTTACCCCCATACTCTCCTTTCCTTAACCCGATTGAGGAATTTTTCTTCACATGGAGATGGAAGGTTTATGATAGGTGCCCTCATGAACATGTCACTCTTCTCCAGGCCATGGATGACGCATGCAATGACATCACGGCAGACCAGTGTCAGGCCTGGATTCGCCATGCCCGAAGGTTTTTTCCAAGATGTTTGGCTAATGAAAACATCCATTGTGATGTAGATGAGAACCTGTGGCCAAATCCACAAGACAGAGTTGATGAAAATGTAGAAGTACAATAATCACTCCTATGTTTTGCTTTTTACAGTACAAGCAAGTTGAGGAACACTGCATTTGATGTTTTACAGTACTGTATTGTTTTTCATCAATATATTTCAGATTTTGTTAAATGATTCCACTGTGTCTGTAGTATTCTCTCTACTACTGCAGTACTTTTACAGGGATGTATTTACATGTAGTACCATAATGAAACATGTATCACCTCTTTTGTACTACAATATTTAATGATTGTATGAACAATGACACAGTGAAACTATCGGTTGCTAGTGTGTGGGTGATCTAAATCAACATTTCATTGGTATTTCACAATAAATTAGTTTTTTGAACCAATGATTGTGCAAGTGCAAGATTTCTTTAAAGATATGAATGCACAATGCAATGTTTTGAACATTGGACAGCCTGTGTTAAAAGTGATGACCGTTTTGAGTTTTGTGTCTAGAGTTTTGAAAAATGATGTCAAGGTTCTGAAATTAGTGCCAAAGTGATTGTAAAAAACTGTAGGGTTAGGTTTAGGGTTAGGGGTTAGGGAAAATAGTATTTTGAATGGTAATGAATTATTTGGTCCCAACAATGATAGTAAAACAAACATGTGCGTGTTTGTGTGTGTGTGTGTGTGTGCATGCGTGTGTGTTCGTTCGTTCGTCGTGTGTGTGCGTGCGTGTGTGTTCATTCTTGTGTGTGTGTGCATGCGGTTGTGTGTTCATTCTTGTGTGTGTGTGCATGCATGCATGTGTGT